>NC_088220.1:65965495-68365495 GCF_036934945.1 Oncorhynchus masou masou
ACTCGGCGAGCTGAGATGAGAACAGCGGAGGCTGGTACCCGAGGCTACTCTGAAAAGGAGATAGACCGGTAGCAGACGAAGCGAGTTGTGGGCACTCTGCCCAGGGGAGCTGTTCTGACCAAGACGCAGGGTTACGAAAAGAAAGACTGCGTAAAATGCGACCAACAGTCTATTGGTTTATTTGGCCGTTAGACTGGGGATGAAAGCCGGACGAGACTGACGGAAGCCCCAATCAAACCAAAACTCCTCCAAAATTGAGACGTGAACTGCGGGCCTCTGTCGGAAACGACGTCAGACGGAAGGCCATGAATTCGAGGAAAACATTCTCGATAATGATCTGAGCCGTCTCCTTAGCAGAAGGGAGCTTAGCGAGAGGAATGAAATGAGCCGCCTTAGAGAATCTATCGATAACCGTAAGAATAACTGTCTTCCCCGCTGATGAAGGCAGTCCGGTGATAAAATCTAAAGCGATGTGAGACCACGGTCGAGAGGGAATGGGAAGCGGTTGAGACGGCCGGCAGGAGGAGAGTTCCCAGATTTAGTCTGCACGCAGACCGAACAAGCGGCGATAAATCGACGCGTCACGTTCCCGAGTGGGCCACCAGAAACGCTGGCGAATGGAAGCGCGTACCCGAACGCCGGGGTGGCCGGCTAACTTGGCAGAGTGGGCCCATGAAGAACGGCCGTACGGGAACGAACAGGTTCCTAGGACAAGCTCGCGGCGACGGAATGCTTGCTTTACCTGCCTCTCAATTCCCCAGACAGTCAACCCGACAACACGCCCGTCAGGGAAATCCCCTCGGGGTCGGTGGAGACCTCAGAAGAACTGAAGAGACGAGATAAAGCATCAGGCTTGGTGTTTTTTTGAGCCCGGACGATAAGAAATAACAAACTCGAAACGAGCGAAAAACAGAGCCCAACGAGCCTGACGCGCATTAAGTCGTTTGGCTGAACGGATGTACTCAAGGTTCCTATGGTCAGTCCAAACGACAAAATTTCGCCCCCTCCAACCACTGTCGCCATTCGCCTAGGGCTAGCGGATGGCGAGCAGTTCGCGATTACCAACATCATAGTTACGTTCTGACGGCGATAAGCGATGAGAGAAAAAACAAGGATGGACCTTGCCGTCAGAGAGAGCGCTGAGAAAGAATGGCTCCCACGCCCACCTCTGACGTCAACCTCAACAACAAACTGACTAGAGATGTCAGGTTAACAAGAATAGGTGCGGATGTAAAACGATTCTTAAGAAGATTCCTGGGCGGAAACGGACCACTTAAAGCACGTCTTAACAGAAGTAAGGGCTGTGAGGGGAGCTGCCACATTTGATTAGAAATTAGCGAAGCCCAGAAAGAGCTCGCGCGTGACTTAGAACGGGCCAATCAATGACAGCCTTAGCGGGATCCATCTTAATGCCCTCAGCGGAAATAAAAAGGGACAGAGGCGGCATGAAAAGTGCACTTCTCAGCCTTCACATAAAGACAGTTCTCCAAAAGGCGCTTCGCACGTGCTGAACATGAATCGAGAGAGACGGTGAAAAAATCAGGATATCGTCCATGTAAACGAAAACAAAAATGTTCAGCATGTCTCTTTGTTAACTAGTGCCTGAAAGACAGCTGGAGCGTCAGGCCGAAAGGAAGAACCCGGTACTCAAAGTGCCCTGGAAGCACATCTTCCACTCCACTCCTGATGCGCACGAGATGGTAGGCGTTACGAAGGTCCAATTTGGTGAAAACCTGGCTCCCTGCAGGATCTCGAAGGCTGAAGACATAAGAGGAAGCGGATAACGATTCTTAACTGTTATGTCATTCAGCCCTCGATAATCCACGCATGGGCGCAGGGACCCGTCCTTCTTCTGAACAAAAAAACCCCGCTCCGGCGGGAGAGGAGGAGACTATGGTAATCGAGCGAAACCACAAATAATCCTCGAGAGCCTTACGTTCGGGAGCCGACAGAGAGTATAATCTACCCCGGGGGGAGTATCCCGGAAGGAGATCAATACTACAGTCATACGACCGGTGTGGAGGGAGAGAAGTGGCCTTGGAACGACTGAACACCGTGCGCAGATCGTGATACTCCTCCGGCACCCCTGTCAAATCGCCAGGCTCCTCCTGTGAAGAAGAGACAGAGGAAACAGGAGGGATAGCAGACATTAAACAGGTCACATGACAAGAAACATTCCAGGATAGGATAGTATTACTAGACCAATTAATAGAAGGGTTATGGCGCACTAGCCAGGGATGACCCAAAACAACAGGTGTAAAAGGTGAACGAAAAATTAAAAAAGAAATGGTTTCGCTATGATTACCAGAGACAGTGAGGGTTAAAGGCAGCGTCTCACGCTGAATCTTGGGGAGAGAACTACCATCTAAAGCGAACAAGGCCGTGGGCTCCCTAACTGTCTGAGAGGAATGTCATGTTCCCGAGCCCAGGTCTCGTCCATAAAACAGCCCTCCGCCCCAGAGTCTATCAAGGCACTGCAGGAAGCAGATGAACCGGGCCAGCGGAGATGGACCGGAAAGGTAGTGCGTGATCCAGAAGGAGAGGCCTGGTAGTTGCGCTCACCAGTAGCCCTCCTCTTACTGATGAGCTCTGGCTTTTACTGGACATGAGGTGACAAAATGACCAGCGGAGCCGCAGTAGAGACAGAGGCGATTGGTGATTCTCCGTTCCTTCTCCTTGGCCGAGATGCGGATACCCCCAGCTGCATAGGCTCAGCATCCGAGCCGGCGGAGGAGGGTGGCAGTGATGCGGCAGGTGGCAGTGATGTGGAGAGGGGAGCAACGGAGGTAAGCTCCTTTCCACGAGCTACGAAGATCAAACCGTCGCTCTATGCGAATAAGAGCTAAAGGAGTCCAGACTGGAAGGAACCTCCCGGGAGAGGATCTCATCCTTAACCTCGACGAGGAGACCCTCCAGAAAACGAGCGAGCAAAGCCGGCTGTTCCAGTCACTAGAGGCAGCGAGAGTGCGAAAACTCAATAGAATAATCCGTTATGGATCGATTCCCCTGACATAGGGAAGACAGGGCCCTGGAAGCCTCCTCCCCAAAAACAGAACGGTCAAAAACCCGTATCATCTCCTCCTTAAAGTCCTGATACTGGTTAATACACTCAGCCCTCGCCTCCCAGATTGCCGTGCCCCACTCACGCGCCCGTCCGGTAAGGAGAGAAATGACGTAGGCGTGCGGGCTGCGCTCCTGGAGTAAGTGTTGGGCTGGAGAGAGAACACCACATCACACTGAGTGAGGAATGAGCGGCACTCAGTGGGCTCCCCAGAGTAACACGGCGGGTTGTTGATCCTGGGCTCCGGAGACTCGGAAACCCTGGAAGTGGGCGGTGGATCGAGGTGGAGTTGGTGAACCTGTCTTGTGAGGTCGGAGACTTGGACGGCCAGGGTCTCAACGGCATGTCGAGCAGCAGACAATTCCTCCTCGTGTCTGCCTAGCATCGCTCCCTGGATCTCGACGGCGGAGTGAAAAGGGTCCGGAGCCGCTGGGTCCATTCTTGGTCTGATTCTTCTGTTATGTACTTGAGTGAAGACCCAAAGCGGTTTTAACAGAAAACAGAGTTCTTTAATGAAAAAACAGGAATGGCATAAATCCTCTTCCAACGTAGTCAATGGAACAAAAAGAACGTTAGTATAATGCAGGATGCACCTGCCAGGCAGACTCCGACAGGATAGGACAAGGTGGAAGCAAACGGGACGACAGCTTGCTTCTGGCATCAAAACACAAACAAGAATCAGACACTGAAAGTAGCAGGAACAGAGAGAGAAATAGAGACCTAATCAGAGGGGAAGAGAGAACAGGTGGGGAAAGAGTGAATGAGCTAGTTAGGGGAGATGTAGAACAGCTGAAGAATGAGAGACAGAGAAGGTAACCTAAAAAGACCAGCAGAGAGAGACAGAGTGAAGAGAAAGGACAGGAACAGACATAACAAGACATGACAGGTAGTATATATATATATATATGAGAGGTCCTCAGATACAGTAGGACATAAATTCAATTCCCCTCAATGAAAAATATACAGGTAATGAAACAAGACATTTGGCCAAATGTGTGTGTATATATATTGTCTACCAAAAAGATCCCATTCCAGAATGTTACCAACAGTTTGAAAAGAATGAAAATCAGTCACAGGTTCCCAAACCAGCAATTTCCTGACCATGCATGGTAAAATAATAGTCCTGCTGTTTGTGTGTTGGTCCACCTGGTGGGGCTGCTGATGCAGTGTGCTTAGTGCTTTCTGGCCAAAGTGATCTGGCACACCATGTACAAAGTCACATGTAGTGAGGGCCATTACTCAGGCAGTTATGTTTGAAGAGATGGGTACAGAGTAGACTGTACACCACCCCCACACACAGACAGACCATGGAGCTACTAAAACTTTTCACATCTTCTGGACTAACTATCAATGATCAAAACACTGAATACTCATCATTGCACATTCTTTAATTGTGGTTAATAATGTTAGGATGTACATTCATCATGGAAAATTCTGTCATAACAAATATAAATAATGGAGTGAGTAAACTTGTTGTAATTGAGGATTAAACACCAAAAATAAGTGTGTTTCGGCTGATGATAATAATCATAATATTTGGCTTGTATGATTATCATTAATATAACATAAATGTATTAAAGAGACATATGATCATCAACTTGTTCAGTAGATTTTTACAAGTGCTTCTTCATTCCTATATATTCCAATATAAAATGCATTTGATTAATCTAGATTACACATCACAGTTTATAATATAAAAAGCAACAATGTTATTTGAACTGTGGCAGGTTGAAGACTTTCTCTCAGAGTCGTTCTCATTTTAGCACAGTCTTTGCTGTGGTCAGCATTCTCAGTGGCAGCACATCCTCCACCCATTCGTTTGGAGAGGTCATCATTCGTTCCCATAGAGCTACCTCGTCAGCATTGAGTCCATCCAATTCACCACCGCCCCATAACTTCTGCCTGTATGAAGAGATGGAGAGAATCTAGGCTTAGCCATTGTAATCAATTGAATAAAATGATCGTGTTTCTATGGAGAAATCTAGAAAATGTAATAGAAAAGTCCATTAGTACCTGTGCCAGGCCCCAGTCTTAGACCTCCCAGGAAGTTACTAGCCAACTTGTCACGGTCCCACACGGTTAGCTCCACGCAAGCGTCTTTCAGGTCTTCCTGTCTGAAGCCGTCGTACACCATGGTGTGGTTAAACACCGGCTCCACCGTCCTCCTCAGCACCCGTGTCTTCTGACGACTCTTTCTGCTCGTATCTGGGAGCACGAAGCTACGGAGGAGGTAATCTTACAATATTATTACATATACAACCTACAACTATCCTGAGCAAAGCAAATTTGAAAGGCTGGAAATCGAGGCTAAGGGAATACGTCTTTATGATAGGCCTCCACATCTTCTGTTCTCCCCAGAAACTGTAGTTCTCCTTGATCATATTTAGCCATTCATAAATGTCAAATGTTATTATTTATGGCATGTGTCGTACGTACCACTTGACATATGGGTCGATGGTGGCCCCTCTGATGAGGGGAAGGTTCTTGCAGTCTTTCACCCAAATGTGAACCTCACCTTTGTTAGAGGGGGGGTCCTTGCCTAGGCCTAGGGATCAGAATCAAGCATGATTCAGTGAACGTGTACACTAGCTTCCTATTGCATAAAAGTCATATTTTAATGTAAGGTAACTAGTTAACGAAAGCAACACATTTTTTTGATAAAATATACATTTTCTATATAATAAATTGCTTATAGAGACTGGTGACAGTTAAGACATGTGAGGCGTACAGACTCTTACTGTGGGAGACCTGAGGCAGGAAGCGTATGGCCAGTTTCATCTCCCCTCTGTCATCTGAGGGCTGCAGACTGGACGTGGGCTGAGGAGACCAGGGGAAGAAAGTCAGCACAGAGAGTACCCCAATTTATGACATAGAACCCCAACCTCACTGGACACACTCCAAACCATACTAACACCTCCACAACCTACTGTGTATAGCGGCATACACATGTCATGTCAAACCATACTAACACCTCCACAACCTACTGTGTATAGCGGCATACACATGTCATGTCAAACCATACTAACACCTCCACAACCTACTGTGCATAGCGGCATACACATGTCATGTCAAACCATACTAACACCTCCACAACCTACTGTGTATAGCGGCATACACATGTCATGTCAAACCATACTAACACCTCCACAACCTACTGTGTATAGTGGCATACACATGTCATGTCAAACAATACTAACACCTCCACAACCTACTGTGTATAGCGGGATACACATGTCATGTCAAACAATACTAACACCTCCACAACCTACTGTGTATAGCGGCATACACATGTCATGTCAAACCATACTAACACCTCCACAACCTACTGTGTATAGCGGCATCAAACCATACTAACATGTCATGTCAAACCATACTAACACCTCCACAACCTACTGTGTATAGCGGCATACACATGTCATGTCAAACCATACTAACACCTCCACAACCTACTGTGTATAGCAGCATACACATGTCATGTCAAACCATACTAACACCTCCACAACCTACTGTGTATAGCGGCATACACATGTCATGTCAAACCATACTAACACCTCCACAACCTACTGTGTATAGCAGCATACACATGTCATGTCAAACCATACTAACACCTCCACAACCTACTGTGTATAGCAGCATACACATGTCATGTCAAACCATACTAACACCTCCACAACCTACTGTGTATAGCGGCATACACATGTCATGTCAAACCATACTAACACCTCCACAACCTACTGTGTATAGCGGCATACACATGTCATGTCAAACCATACTAACACCTCCACAACCTACTGTGTATAGCAGCATACACATGTCAAACAATACTAACACCTCCACAACCTACTGTGTATAGCAGCATACACATGTCATGTCAAACAATACTAACACCTCCACAACCTACTGTGTATAGCAGCATACACATGTCATGTCAAACAATACTAACACCTCCACAACCTACTGTGTATAGCGGCATACACATGTCATGTCAAACCATACTAACACCTCCACAACCTACTGTGTATAGCGGCATACACATGTCATGTCAAACAATACTAACACCTCCACAACCTACTGTGTATAGCAGCATACACATGTCAAACAATACTAACACCTCCACAACCTACTGTGTATAGCAGCATACACATGTCATGTCAAACAATACTAACACCTCCACAACCTACTGTGTATAGCAGCATACACATGTCATGTCAAACAATACTAACACCTCCACAACCTACTGTGTATAGCAGCATACACATGTCATGTCAAACAATACTAACACCTCCACAACCTACTGTGTATAGCGGCATACACATGTCATGTCAAACCATACTAACACCTCCACAACCTACTGTGCATAGTGGCATACACATGTCATGTCAAACCATACTAACACCTCCACAACCTACTGTGCATAGCGGCATACACATGTCATGTCAAACAATACTAACACCTCCACAACCTACTGTGTATAGCGACATACACATGTCATGTCAAACCATACCAACACCTCCACAACCTACTGTGTATAGCGGCATACACATGTCATGTCAAACCATACTAACACCTCCACAACCTACTGTGTATAGCGGCATACACATGTCATGTCAAACCATACTAACACCTCCACAACCTACTGTGTATAGCGACATACACATGTCATGTCAAACAATACTAACACCTCCACAACCTACTGTGTATAGAGACATACACATGTCATGTCAAACCATACCAACACCTCCACAACCTACTGTGTATAGCGGCATACACATGTCATGTCAAACCATACTAACACCTCCACAACATAATGTGTATAGCGGCATACACATGTCATGTCAAACAATACTAACACCTCCACAACCTACTGTCTATAGCTGCATACATATGTCATGTCAAACCATACTAACACCTCCACAACCTACTGTGTATAGCGGGATACACATGTCATGTCAAACCATACTAACACCTCCACAACCTACTGTGTATAGCGGCATACACATGTCATGTCAAACAATACTAACACCTCCACAACCTACTGTGTATAGCAGCATACACATGTCATGTCAAACAATACTAACACCTCCACAACCTACTGTGTATAGCGGCATACACATGTCATGTCAAACCATACTAACACCTCCACAACCTACTGTGTATAGCGGCATACACATGTCATGTCAAACAATACTAACACCTCCACAACCTACTGTGTATAGCAGCATACATGTCATGTCAAACAATACTAACACCTCCACAACCTACTGTGTATAGCAGCATACACATGTCATGTCAAACAATACTAACACCTCCACAACCTACTGTGTATAGCAGCATACACATGTCATGTCAAACAATACTAACACCTCCACAACCTACTGTGTATAGCAGCATACACATGTCATGTCAAACAATACTAACACCTCCACAACCTACTGTGTATAGCGGCATACACATGTCATATCAAACCATACTAACACCTCCACAACCTACTGTGCATAGTGGCATACACATGTCATGTCAAACAATACTAACACCTCCACAACCTACTGTGTATAGCGACATACACATGTAATGTCAAACCATACCAACACCTCCACAACCTACTGTGTATAGCGGCATACACATGTCATGTCAAACCATACTAACACCTCCACAACATAATGTGTATAGCGGCATACACATGTCATGTCAAACAATACTAACACCTCCACAACCTACTGTGTATAGCGACATACACATGTCATGTCAAACCATACTAACACCTCCACAACCTACTGTGTATAGCGGCATACACATGTCATGTCAAACAATACTAACACCTCCACAACCTACTGTGTATAGCGGCATACACATGTCATGTCAAACCATACTAACACCTCCACAACATAATGTGTATAGCGGCATACACATGTCATGTCAAACAATACTAACACCTCCACAACCTACTGTGTATAGCGGCATACACATGTCATGTCAAACCATACTAACACCTCCACAACCTACTGTGTATAGCGGCATACACATGTCATGTCAAACAATACTAACACCTCCACAACCTACTGTGTATAGCGGCATACACATGTCATGTCAAACAATACTAACACCTCCACAACATAATGTGTATAGCGGCATACACATGTCATGTCAAACAATACTAACACCTCCACAACCTACTGTGTATAGCGGCATACACATGTCATGTCAAACAATACTAACACCTCCACAACCTACTGTGTATAGCGACATACACATGTCATGTCAAACCATACTAACACCTCCACAACCTACTGTGTATAGCGGCATACACATGTCATGTCAAACAATACTAACACCTCCACAACCTACTGTGTATAGCGGCATACACATGTCATGTCAAACCATACTAACACCTCCACAACCTACTGTGTATAGCGGCATACACATGTCATGTCAAACAATACTAACACCTCCACAACCTACTGTGTATAGCGGCATACACATGTCATGTCAAACCATACTAACACCTCCACAACATAATGTGTATAGCGGCATACACATGTCATGTCAAACAATACTAACACCTCCACAACCTACTGTGTATAGCGGCATACACATGTCATGTCAAACCATACTAACACCTCCACAACCTACTGTGTATAGCGGCATACACATGTCATGTCAAACCATACTAACACCTCCACAACCTACTGTGTATAGCGACATACACATGTCATGTCAAACCATACTAACACCTCCACAACCTACTGTGTATAGCGGGATACACATGTCATGTCAAACAATACTAACACCTCCACAACCTACTGTCTATAGCTGCATACATATGTCATGTCAAACCATACTAACACCTCCACAACCTACTGTGTATAGCGACATACACATGTCATGTCAAACAATACTAACACCTCCACAACCTACTGTGTATAGCGGCATACACATGTCATGTTAAACAATACTAACACCTCCACAACCTACTGTGTATAGCGACATACACATGACATGTCAAACAATACTAACACCTCCACAACCTACTGTGTATAGCGGCATACACATGTCATGTCAAACCATACTAACACCTCCACAACCTACTGTGTATAGCGACATACACATGTCATGTCAAACCATACTAACACCTCCACAACCTACTGTGTATAGCGGCATACACATGTCATGTCAAACCATACTAACACCTCCACAACCTACTGTGTATAGCGGCATACACATGTCATGTCAAACCATACTAACACCTCCACAACCTACTGTGTATAGCGGCATACACATGTCATGTCAAACCATACTAACACCTCCACAACCTACTGTGTATAGCGTCATACACATGTCATGTCAAACCATACTAACACCTCCACAACCTACTGTGTATAGCGGGATACACATGTCATGTCAAACCATACTAACACCTCCACAACCTACTGTGTATAGCAGCATACACATGTCATGTCAAACCATACTAACACGCACTGCCATTGAAATAAATAACAAAAGCAGAGATATGGATTTCAGTTTTGTATTATTGTTTTAGTACAGTGCTGAATGACACCAGTACACAGACAAAGCAGGTGTGTTGTTGTCTCACCCTGGATTTCAGAGCTAAGTAGTTCATCTGGGTGTGGTTAAAGTCCCATTTGGACAGGTCCACATCCACCTCACCCAGGAAACTGTTCCTGCCAAAGGTGTCATGGTGCCAGACGGAGAGAATGAGGGTCTGAGTTCGGAGGTACTCCATACGAAGCCGATACTGATGAAGGAACAGGAGAGAGAGGTTTTGCTAAAAGCACTTTATGTCAGACCTTATGTATGTGTAGATACATTACTCTATTTAACGTAAATCATATAGAGTTTTTAGAAAATCTCTTACTCTGAGGAGCTCGTTGAAAATGGGGTTGACAGTCTTCTTCTTCACAGATGTTTTCCTCTTCCCTAGATTGGCTTTGTCAGGTACCAGGTAACTTTTAACATACCTACAACAAGAAACACAAGAATCATACACACAAAGTACCATGTATTTCAACAGTGTCCAATCAAATATGGAGTAGTAAATAAGAAAGCAAGGCTATATATTCCCAACATTTAGGGACCATAAGGAATCCAATCAGGGGCCTAGTGTAATAGTGGTACTATACTCACGGGTCAGAGCGGCCCCTCTTGGGGTCGACGGCCGCCAGATCTTGGCACTGAGCCACAAAGATGTGGAACTCCCTGAGCTTCTGGACGTAGTTGATGGAAAACTGGATGCTCCCCTGCACCTCCACACCTCCATAGTCGCCACTGTACATTGTCATCACACTGCCACTCAGCTAACACACACACAGAGTTAAAAACGTTTAAACAGTTCACATAAAACCATAGTCATGCAGGCAGTTCTCATTAAAGTCAGGATGTGAAAAACTATCACATTTGTGGTTAACGGGACAATTAAGAGATTTAATAAGACTGTTAATATTGTATAATCATGATAGTTGCCAATAGAAAATGGTTAGGCAGAAAATGTGCATGCTTTGAATGTGAACAGTGGTTGCGTCTTAGCAGGGCATGCGTGAAGTGAACATACAGAGGACACAGATGCCATGCCAGAGGAGCTGCTGAGTTTAGTCATAGATCTGCCCGTGTTCTGCCTGCCACCATGGTAACTGTCCTCAGAGGCGGAGTCAGTGTCTCTGCCATCGCTCTAGAACACAGACAGCAGAGCTAGAATGCCCAGTGCACATACAGACATACAGTGTTCTTTGACCTAAAGCGCTCACATGGAATAAAGCTACAGAGACTTTACCTCATGTTGCAGGAACGAGGGAACAGACTTGCTCATCTTCTTCAAATGCTCAGTGTCAGAGTAGAGGGATGAGGAGGCAGAGGGGAGGGTAGATGCTGAGGGAGGACATAAAGAGAGGTATGAGAGGTTAATTATTCGGCTTGGTACTAAAACCATCAGAAACTTTTACAGATGCACAATTGAGAGCATCCTGTCGGGCTGTATCACAGCCTGGAATGGCAACTGCACCGCCCACAACCGCAGGACTCTCCAGAGGGTGGTGCGGTCTGCCCAACGCATCACCGGGGGCCAGGCCAAAAAGATCATCAAGGACAACAACCACCTGAGCCACTGCCTGTTCACCCCGCTATCATCCAGGTGCTGGGACCGAGAGACTGAAAAACAGCTTCTATCTCAAGGTCATCATACTGTTAAATAGCCATCACTAGGCGGCTTCCACCCAGTTACGTAACCCTGCAGCTTAGAGGCTGCTGCCCTATATACAGTTGAAGTTAGAAGTTTACATACAATTAAGTTGAAGTCATTAAATCTCGTTTTTCAACCACTCTACAAATTTCCTGTTAACAAACTATAGTTTTGGTAAGTCGGTTAGGACATCTACTTTGTGCATGAACCAAGTCATTTTTACAACAATTGTTTACAGACAGATTATTTAAGTTATAATTCACTGTGTCACAATTCCAGTGGGTCTGAAGTTTACATACACTAAGTTGACTGTGCCTTTAAACAGCTTGGAAAATTCCAGAAAATTATGTCATGGCTTTAAAAGCTTCTGATAGGCTAATTGACATCATGTGAGTCAATTGGAGGTGTATAGGTGGATGTATTTCAAGACCTACCTTCAAACTCAGTGCCTCTTTGCTTGACATCATAGGAAAATCAAAAGAAATCAGCAACCAAGACCTCAGAAAAACAATTGTAGACCTCCACAAGTCTGGTTCATCCTTGGGAGCAATTTCCAAATGCCTGAAGGTACCACGTTCATCTGTACAAACAATAGTACTCAAGTATAAACACCATGGGACCACGCAGCCGTCATACCGCTCAGGAAGGAGACGCGTTCTGTCTCCTAGAGATGAACGTACTTTGGTGCGAAAAGTGCAAATCAATCCCAGAACAACAGCAAAGGACCTTGTGAACATTCTGGAGGAAACGGGTACAAAAGTATCTATATCCACAGTAAAACGAGTCCTGAAAGGCCGCTCAGCAAGGAAGAAGCCACTGCTCCAAAACCACCATAAAAAAGTCAGACTATGGTTTGCAACTGCACATGGGGACAAAGATCATACTTTTTGGAGAAATGTCCTTTGGTCTGATGAAACAAAAATAGAACTATTTGGGCCATAATGACCATCGTTATGTTTGGAGGAAAAAGGGGGAGGCTTGCAAGCCGAAGAACACCATCCCAACCTTGAAGCACAGGCTGGCAGCATCATGTTGTGGGGGTGCTTTGCTGCAGGAGGGACTGGTGTACTTCACATAATAGGTGGCATCATGAGGATGGAAAATTATGTGGATATATTGAAGCAACATCTCAAGACATCAGTCGGGAAGTTAAAGCTTGGTCGCAAATGGGTCTTCCAAATGGACAATGACCCCAAGCATACTTCCAAAGTTGTGGCAAAATGGCTTAAGGACAACAAAGTCAAGCTATTGGAGTGGCCATCACAAAGCCCTGACCTCATCCTAAAGAAAATATGTGGGCAGAGCTGAAAAAGCGTGTGCGAGCAAGGAGGCCTACAAACCTGACTCAGTTACACCAGCTCTATCAGGAGGAATGGGCCAAAATTCACCCAACTTATTGTGGGAAGCCTGTGGAAGGCTACCCAAAACGTTTGACCCAAGTTAAACAATTTAAAGGCAATGCTACCAAATACTAATTGAGTGTATGTAAACCTCTGACCCACTGGGAATGTGATGAAAGAAATAAAAGCTGAAATACATCACTCTCTACTATTATTCTGACATTTCACATTCTTAAAATAACGTGGTGATCCTAACGGACCTAAGACTTTTTATGAGGCTTAAATCACAGGATTTGTGAAAAACTGAGTTTAAATGTATTTGGCTAAGGTGTATGTAAACTTCCGACTTCAACTGTACATATACTTGAAATCACTGGCCACTTTAATAATGGAACACTAGTCACTTTAATAATGTTTACATATTTTTGCTTTACTCATCTCATATGTACATACTGTATTATATTCTACTGTATTTTAGTCTATGCCACTCCGACATCGCTCATCCTAATATTTATATATCCTTAATTCCATACTTTTACTTTTAGGTTTGTGTGTATTGTTGTGAAGTGTTAGATATTACTGCACTGTTGGAGCCAGAAACACAAGCATTTCACTGCACCCGCAGTAACATCGGCTAAACATGTGTACGTGACCAATACAATTTGATTTGATTAACCTTATCATAGATCACTTACTGTAGCTATTGAGTTACCCAACAATGCTAGCATTCTACAACATCTAATAAAAAGCCTGTATTCTACATTATATTTGGTATAAACTGTCTAACCCAATATCGAACCAAAGGCAAATAACATTTCTAAGAAAGGTACAAAACAAATCTTAACCATCACTGCTTCGCCTGATGTCATCAAGAGGAGCCATCCTTCTATCTTGTCCTGTAGGGAATGGTGGAAAACAAAGACAACATTACTTTTTCACCCCAAGCTGCAATTATACTGGTACCTGACCCATCCTAACAGCACCCCTATAATGCTTGTATAGTGGTTGAGAAGACAAGGGACATTTCTCACGTGGTGGCATGGATGCTGTGATGTCCTCAAGACTTTTGGCCAGATTTCGTGGGCGGGCCTGAGCTCTCTTCAATGCCTTCTGTACATGGTCCTGATCCTCATCATAATTGTCACCTAAAATATCAGAAATTAGAGAAAGAGTTGCTCATACTGTACATGCAGATGCCTTCAATACAGACCACACATGGACGTGTTAAAAAAAAACATTACATGCGGCCTCTTTACACTGATAATTTACACTGAGGGTACAAAACATTAACCTTCCTAATATTGAGTTGCACCCTCCCCCCCTTTTGCCCTCAGTGCAGCCTCAATTTGTCGAGGCATGGACTCTACAAGTTGTCTAAAGAGTTCCACAGTGATGCTAACCCATGTTGACTCCAAAGCTACCCACAGTTGTGTCAAGTTGGCTGGATGTCCTTTGGGTGGTGGACCATTCTTGATACACATGGGAAACTGTTGATTGTGAAAAACCCAGCAGCATTGCAACCTGGCACCTACTACCATACCCCGTTCAAAGGAACTTAAAAATATTTTATCTTGTCGATTCACCCTCTGAATGGTACAAGTATACAATCCATGTCTCAATTGTCTCGAGGTTTAACAATCATTTTTTAACCTGTCTCCTTCCCTTCATCTACACTAATTGAAGTGGATTTAATAAGTGACATCAATAAGGGATCAGAGCTTTCATCTGGATTCACCTGGTCAGTCTATGTCATGGAAAGAGCAGGTTTTCATAATGTTTTGTACACTCAGTGTATGTAGTCTGTTCTTTACAAGCTTCTCTAGAGTTTTTAAGATGGAAGAGAAAAATATATTTGAGGTTGTCAAAAATAATTTGTTTTACTGGCTAAATTGTAAATATCATCACTCATAAAAGTAAACTCAAGAATGTTCTAGATCTATCCTGAACTGTAATGCTTAACTCAAACAAAGCTAAACGTGGCTACTTGGCTGTTGGCTCTAATTGACAACCATGTGATGTCAATAAAGTTACAAAAGAGTATCGTTCAACCCACAAATTAAACACAGGCAGCTGATTCCCTGCACACACTCTATTTACACTGACACAGATAGCCAAGGACACTGCATCCTGGATGCTGCCTCATCTACAAAAACATCTACAAGTAGATGACTTCACATGGAACCCAGATAAACAAATACATTTAGTATATTTTCATGAAATGACACAGGTTACATAACACTTGTACTAAGACAACAGGGTGTTATAGTATACAGTAGATCATCAAAACTCACGGTTTGAACTGATCCTGGAGTTAGACCAAGTTTCAGACGTGCTGCTCGATGCTCTCTCAGATGCACTGAATGATGACTCACGTCCTGTGTCAGTGCTGCCCTGGCTTGACCAGAGGGCCAGGGGGCGCTGGGTTATCTTGCTATTCCTCCTGCTGTAGCGCTCCTCTGAGCCCACTAGAGTGCTGGATCTGACAAGCCCACCTCTCAGGTCAAGTTCAGCCCCAGGCGGGCCTTCTGCCTCCTTCTGCTCCTTCCCTGCCAGGGCAAGAGCAGTGTGGACGCTGGTATTCTCTGTGATCCCCAGGTAATGGCGGTAGTCTCTGGGAACAAAGGCCCGAGCGCGAGGTGTCAGAGATTCAGACTCGTCTGATGATTTTGAGGACTTCCTTGAACCAAGAAGTGCTTGCTTGTCAGCACTCTGTCGTCTACCCTGTGTCCTTTTAGCTTGAAAAGGACTAATATCTAGTGTCTTTTTAGGGTACAACAGAGAAGTTTGGTCCTGTTCCTCATTCATGTCTAATGTGAACATACTGGTGGCACGCCGAAGGGAACTTGCACGTCCACTTCCACTTGAGTTTCCAAAACTGTCTTTTCTAGCTTTGTGAGACCAAGATTCCTTTCCTGCGGTGCTTTGGGGCTTCAGGGCCTTTTCCTCTTTGCTGAAGTCCTCTTCTGAGCTCCTTGATACACCAGGGGCTCTTTGCAGCTCTGACTCTACGGTGATTTGAGGTGAGAAGTTGGCTTTAGTGTCAATCATAGCTCCTGATCCCACCGCAACTGATTTAGGCTTTGACTGGTGCACTTTAGCGTCAATCATAGCTCCTGAACCCGCTCCAATCGATTTAGACCTCGACTGGTGCTCTCTGTCTTTGTTCCCCCTGACTAAATATGGAGGGCGAGATGGAGAAGATGGTGAAGATGTTTTCTTAAGCCGGCTCTCATCCAAAGGTGGTCTTGCACTGACCTTTTGTGACCGGCCGGGGGAAGATTTGCTATAGAAATCAGGGTCAACACATTGCTTTAACTCAAGCATTGAGTTCTGGGCATCCATAGGCTCCTTCTTTTTGAGGCTTTTGGGTTCGTCAGAAGAGATCGGCCCTCTGCTATTCGAAGTGGCCTCACCCCAGAAGTTACGAAGATTCTTAAACTGCGAGCGGTTTGCTCCAAGACCTGGGGACGACTTCTCCAGTCTTTGATTCATTGTGAAGACTGTGAAATTCTGTCTTTTTCTGTCAGAGGAAAGGTTGGAATCGCCTTTGTGGTCGCTGTCTGATTCGTTGCAGATTGACCTCAGGTCAAACTCAGACTTGGTAAACCTTTTATTCAGCTTTCCTGGGGCTGATGATGGAATTTGAGTCATGCTGGAGTCCCCTGCTTCTTTTGATTTACCTGTATAAAATATAGGCCTGTTCTTCTCCTGCTCCCAGAAGCACTTGAGCTGCTTTATCTTGTCTGCCTTGCTATCCTGCCGAGGGGGAACCTGCTTCAGAGTGTGTGGGCTATTTCCTTTATCTGTAATGGTGTGGTCTTGTTTTTTACTGGACACACATGACTGCACAAAATCTTCTTTCATTTCGTTACCCTCCTTTGCTTCTTCATTGACATAGCTCTGCTGAGTTTTGGGGGAAAACTGTTCACTTTCTTTTTCAACCTTGTGTCTAGACTGATGGAACTTCTTAGAGTCTGGGCTGGTTGCAGGCTGGAAGAGTAGTTCAGGCAGTGGATTGGGACTGAACGGCATGTCAGGTTGGGGTTTTGTTATGGCAGGTGAGAGCTTCACAGGCTGGGGGTTAACTGTGGGCTGAAGGAGCAGTTCAGGTTGAGGACTAAGTGTGGATGGGGAGAATCTCTGAGGTTCTGGACTGAGTCTGGACTGGGACACCGTGTCAGGCTGAGGATGGAGTCTAGTTAGGAAGACTATTTCTGCCTCTGAGCTTCTTCTGCCTACTGTCATTGGGGATCTTCTGAGATCTTCTTCTGTTAATGTCAAATCATCCTCTTCACTTTGAGCCCCATGAGTGTAGCTAACATCCAAGGTTGGCAGTGTACATATCTCTATAGAGGGAGCAATAACAACACTCTGTTTGGGTGTGTATACCTCCTGTTTGTAAGGGCTAACACTCGGCTGAACACTTCTCACATTTTGACTAGCAGAGTTTTGTTGAGTATCTAGGCTTAACCGTTCATCCTCTTTTCTATCCACGAGATTCTTCCTGGACGACCCCTCCACACTGTATGACTCTGGGCCAGGAACAGTTCTATGAGACTTATCTGCTAGTTCTCTCTCTTTCTCCATTTGTTGCTGTCCTTTGTCAGTGATTGATCTGCTGATGAGTATCTTGGGCCCGGTGTTGCCCTTCTCCCAGAAGGACTTCAGGTGGGAGATTTTGGGTGGTTGGTTCTCATCTTGGACCTCCTCCTTCTCTTTGACTTCCTGTGTTGTGAACTGTGGTCCAGTAGCTTTGGCTGGAGGGCCACTGACCTTCTTCACATCCTCTTGCCTATATATCACATCGTCTTCTCTATCTAACATCACTTGCTTGAACTCCTTCCTATATGCTGCTCTCAGCCTCTCAGCCTCAGACATGCGTCTCTTGGGCTGGTATGATCTTTCTGTATTCAGAGGTGACTGGTCAGGAGGTTGATTCACAGAGGATTCAGACTGAGATCCATCCTCTACATCTGGTGTTAAACACACTGTCACTCCATCTCCAATACTTTGTATATCCAGGCTGGGGTCAACATGTAGAAGCTTTCTCTTCATCTCTGGAGCTTTCCCCTCCGTCTGCTGAGACCTGCTCTCAAAGGTAGGCCGATCATCTGTATCTGTTTTCGCAGGGCCAATCACGTCTTCCTCCATGTCTGGTTGATCACTTTCAGTCTCCAGCCAGTCATTGCTGTCGGTGCTGCGGCTGAACCACTCTAAGACTTTAGATATGGAGTCGCCCTCTTCCCCTGTGGATTGGGGACTACGGGGGGCTAATTTAGAGGCAGGTTTGTGCCCTAATCGTTTTTTACGAACATGCTTATCAGGCTTATCCCCAGGGTTTTTGAGTTCATGATGCATCCATTGTTCTGAAAAAAGAAAGTTAATGAAAGTGTTATGATGAATGACAAAATAAGCTGAAAAACTCAAGGTTAGACATTTCAACAGTGGCCTAGTAATATCCTTCATCATTTTGAGAATTCCATTGATTGATCACGTTCCTGTATAAACAGTACCCTGAACCCAAGCACTTGAATGACTTTGAATACATTTTCACACTGGTTTTAGATTGTTGTGTGGGCTCCATGAATTCTCACTTTCTGTCTTAGAACTTACCTACAGTGCTTGGAGGCAGACTATCGTCCTCCTGTCTGATTGCAGTGCCCACATTGCAGGTTCTTATCATCTCCTTGTCCTGCATCTCAATGAGTTGAAAGGCTGCATGCTGAGCAGGCTGGTGGTGAGTAGGGGCTGTTAGTTCTGAACTCGGAGAGAGTGGTATGGACAGAGGTTCTGAAAATGGACCATCAGACCTCTCTCTGCTCTGAGGAGGACCCATACTGACGAACTCTCTCTGGATGAGACCATCGCTACTCTTCTGACCACCTGTGTAGGATTTATCTGTGTTTCTGTCATTATCAGAGTGTGTAACTGGTCTAAGCTCCAACAGTCTGAGAGGCTTTGGCTCACTCAGGGGCCTCAATGGAACTTTAGAACTCTCAGTTTCCCTAAGAAGAGAGGGGGTCCTCACTGAGTTATCTGAGGGCTCCTCTGCTCTCTTCTCTCTCTCATGGGCCTCTTTCTCTCTCTCCAGCTCAGTATTGGCAGAGATTAGGGTTAAATCCTTCAGTGGCTTATGGGAGAGGTGACTCAAAGTGTCCAGTTGCTGACTAGAGGGAGAAACTGGAGTTGCATTGTTCTGTAACTCACAGATGGAAGATGGAGTACTTTTCTCTGACTGAACATCCAATGCCCCCTGGCTGGACTGGTTGGAGCCCCAGCTAGAGCCATGTTGGAGACTTCCCTGAGGGGCAGGGGCGGTAACCTTTGACCCAGCTACATGACCTTGCTGCCCAGGAACGGAGACATCACTGCCTGTAAGAGAGCTCTGAGAGCGCCGGGAGAGGAAGGTTCTCTTCTTGGGCACAGGCCTGAATCCTAGAGAGGACCCTTCGGAGGTGGCAGACCCTGCTGAGTTGTGACTGGTGGAGTCTGCTGTCATGTGAATCTTCAGGGGAGATAAGGGCTCTGTGTGCGTGAGAGGAGATGATGGAGGAGATGATGATTATTTACTGTGATAAGTTCTTGCCTTGTCACAGGCCTGGTTGACATCAGTATCAACTTACTACAGATGTAGGATCATAATTTGACCTATATTGCCACAGCTAAAATAATACCGCAGCAAAAGGATTTGAACGTTTAGTCCATAATGTTGCTTGATTGTGAATATGCTATAAGCTAGCCAAAAGGTGGCTCCATGAAAAGTGCAATACTGTTAATATAGCAGTGTGTTTTTTCTGAATTTATGTAAATCACAGAGCTCATCTGAAGTCCAGGAACATTCTGAGCATCAAAAGAATGACCAAATGAAGATCCTACATTTGTAAATCCCTATTGTGAATCAGCCAAAATAAGTTCTCATAGCATCCTGAAAGATCAGGTTACTCAATTCGACTCAACCTCCTTTTCTTCTATTTACCTGTATGTTTGCATAATGCTTGATTGTGTAAAAAGGTGTATGCACTGCACTCTAACCCGTTTCAGATGCTTTCTCAGCCTCTTGATTTCCATTGGAAAACTGTTTTTCTGTCTTTTCTACTTCCAGAATAAGGGATGCTCGATTAAAAGGATTGTGCCTTGGCTGGAATGAGAAGAGAAGAACATGATTAGGAAATGCAATTGGTTTATGAATCTATATTTCATAATACTGTCATACTGTGATATGGTGATTGGAAAATCAGAAGTAAATCAGAACAAGATGAAAATGCTTTGTTTGTTTATTCTGTTCATGCTTCACATATATTCTCTGCAAATGAAATCTCACATACCCTTCCCGGGGAGCGCACCACTGAATTTAGTCTCTCTTTCTCTGCATCTGATGCACTGGGGCTTTCGCTGCAAAAAAAGACAGAATGACCACTATCAAAATAGAATAGGAATTGGGGTTGTATACTATAAATGAGTAGCCCTTAGAGCACCAGGATACACTGTACTGAAATCTGTGGTCTATTTGCATTTCCTCATGAAATTCCTGAGCACCTTTGTGACTGGCTGTTCAGTGAACACACCTCCTGCATAACTGATGCCTGCTCACATGTGATTAATTGTGACATCAAAGGGAGGCAGGGCTGTGGAAGAGCCGACTCACCTCAAGAGCTGGCTGATGCCCACTGGGAGTTAGGGAGGTAAACACGGCCCATTTGACCTCATGCATAGCATGCCAAACACACCAAGCTTCACTACAAGACGTCACTTTGTATTGACTTTAGGAAGTGGTGTAAGATATCAGAATGAAACATTTTCGGGAAACAATTTCCAAAATCTTCCAAACCCCCTCCCTACGCAAACTCTTGGCAGCCCCCCTCCCGAACTTGAACCGATTCAAATACAAGTGACTGGGCAGAGAATCATACTGCCATGTTATCTGTACAATAACAGCCAAACGTAAAATTAAAGGCCTATCAAATTGAATTACCGACTTCTCAAAATAATCACTTTTTATAGCATTCCCATAGTGACTGACTCCTAGCCTCGTGAGACCACATCCTGTAAGTATAACAGAGCAGACAGATTCCATGCAAACAGTGAGCACCACCTATGTTGACTCCAATTGAGTCACGAGACACACCTAAGATGCACACACACCACAGGACTCAGGAGCTGTTCAAACACCCGTGTATCTCACTCACTCGGTGCAGGCAAGCACTATGATTGATCAATCATGATGAACTGCTATACTGACTTAGCCTTAAGGCATGGTTATGAGACGAGGTAGAGTAATGGGTTACAGTAGAGAGAGGAATGGGTTAGGGATGGATGAGGAAAGAGGGGTGGGAGGAGGGGTGCATTGGATCACCTGTTCTCTTGGGGCCGTGTTGGTGCCACCAGGAGCCTGGCAGGTTTTGGAGGGGGGGTGATGTCTGAGACTTTACCGCTGACTGCTCTGGGTCTGGACAGAGACCCATCTTAAAGAAAGAAAGAAAGAAAGAAAAAAGACATACAGACAGACAGACAGGCAGACAATAAGTGCTTACAGTACCCTCACTATAAACTCAAAAACCCATGTCTGCTGATGATCTGTACATACCAACCCGATATCATAAACTTTACTTATACCACAGCATTGTTGAATAGTTGTTCCTGATTGGTTAGAAGGACGTTCTAGAATGGACATTAAAACCAGATAATGGGACAGTTGGAAAGATATCGGGACACCTTATGACGCAATAAGCGTTTAGTACTAAATACAGTACCTTTGTGGCCTGACTTTGAACTCAAAACAGTGTGGTTTGGTACCACTCTTCAGTACACATTCTACTCTGATGTATGGCTTTTTCATTATACGGCAGTATGTGTGTACTGCACACATGCTTAACTTTGTGTGAGAATGACTTACTGAATGCAGCACTCAATTAGTGTTTGAGCAGTGTTTTTGACCCACCTAAAGAACCTGCTTTCCTCTGCTTCATGGAGGCCAGGATGATTTCGGAGCCATGGATCTTATCCCTGTGTCTCAGAGACTTGGCCTCGTAAAACCACTCTCCTGTCAGATACTTGAGCCTGCTCTCCACTGGGGCGCTGGTTTTCTGCAGCTGCCTGATGGGAAAAACACACACAGGTGCATTACAGTATACAGGGTACGGTACAGTTACCCATTAAACACATTACATAAGCAGAGGTCATAGCTAGAACACAGTTCAGTCAAGGATGTGATTCTGAATAATTACCTTTAGGTAATGCCATTAAATTAAATGGATTTGATAAATGTATCACTAGTCAATTTAAATAACGCCACCTTAATAATGTTTACATATCCGACATTACTCATCTCATATGTACAGTTGATGTCGGAAGTTTACATACACTTAGGTTGGAGTCATTAAAACTCATTTTTCAACCACTCCACACATTTCTTGTTAATAAACTATAGTTTTGGCAAGTCGGGTAGGACATCTACTTTGTGCAAGACACAAGTCATTTTTCCAACAATTGATTACAGACAGATTATTTAACTTATAATTCACTGTATCACAATTCCAGTGGGTCAGAAGTTTACATACACTAAGTTGACTGTGCCTTTAAACAGCTTGGAAAATTCCAGAAAATTATGTCATAGCTTTAGAAGCATTTGATAGGCTGATGGACATCATTTGAGTCAATTGGAGGTGTATATGTGGATGTATTTCAAGAACTACCTTCAAACTCAGTGCCTCTTTGCTTGACATCATGGGAAAATCAAAAGAAATCAGCCAAGACCTGAGAAAAACAATTGTAGACCTCCACAAGTCTGGTTCATCATTGGGAGCAATTTCCAAACGCCTGAAGGTGCCACGTTCATCTGTACAAACAATAGTACGCAAGTATAAACACCATCGGAACAAGCTGCCGTCATACCGCTCAGGAAGGAGACGTGTTCTGTCTCCTAGAGATTAATGTAATTTGGTGCGAAAAGTGCAAATCAATCCCAGAACAACAGGACCATGTGAAGATGCTGGAGGAAACAGGTACAAAAGTATCTATAGCCAGAGTAAAACAAGTCCTATATCGACATAACTTGAAAGGCCGCTCAGCAAGGAAGAAGCCACTGCTCCAAAACCACCATTAAAAAAGTCAGACTACGGTTTGCAACTGCGCATAGGGACAAAGATCGTACTTTTTGAAGAAATGTCCTCTGGTCTGATGAAACAAAAATAGAACTGTTTGAACATAATGACCATTGTTATGTTTGGAGGAAAAAGGTGAGGCTTGCAAACCGAAGAATACCATCCCAACCGTGAAGCACGGGGGTGGCAGCATCACGTTGTAGGGGTGCTTTGCTGCAGGAAGGACTGGTGCACTTCACAAAATAGATGGCATCATGAGGTAGGAAAATGATGAAGATATATTGAAGCAACATCTCAAGACATCAGTCAGGAAGTTAAAACTTGTTTGTAAATGGGTCTTCCAAATGGACCATGACCCCAAGCATACTTCCAAAGTTGTGGCAAAATGGCTTAAGGACAACAAAGTCAAGGTATTGGAGTGGCCATCACAAAGCCCTCACCTCAATCCTATAGAAAATGTGTGGGCAGAACTTAAAAAGTGTGTGCGAGCAAGGAGGCCTACAAACGTGACTCAGTTACACCCGATCTGTCAGGAGGAATGGGCCAAAATTCACCCAACTTATTGTGGGAAGCTTGTGGAAAGCTATCCAAAACGTTTGACCCAAGTTAAACAATTTAAAGGCAATAATATATCCATATATTTATATGTACATACTATTATTCATCCCTTTACATGTGTGTGTATAAGGTAGCCGTTGTGAATTTGTTAGATTACTTGTTAGATATTACTGCATGGTCAGAACTAGAAGCATAAGCATTTCGCTACATTCGATTAACATCTGATAACCATTTGATTTGGTTGAGAGACACACTATAGGCTAAACGTTGACGGGGAAAGGTACATTTACCACCACATGAGTTAACAATCTAAACCTATAGACATAGGAACACAATACAGAGCTTGTGCAAAATAGTTCCACATTCTTTGGGAGGGGAAAACACTTATTTCATTCAATCAGTGTTAAATGAGGGAAGGCTCAACAATGATTACCCTTAGAATTCCTTGTTGGTGATTAAGTAATATGTTTTCTTTGTAACAACATTGTTGAGCTGGATATGCACTGAGAGTACATACAATAATTGCCTGTGAACAAGTGAACAAGCGAGTTTGACCAAGACAGTGACACCATTACTAGTTTCTAATCATGGTTGTTCGTTCTGTGTAACTACTCTCATATTATGAGGGAAACATAATTCCTTGGGCAAACAAAAGGGCCATACCACCACAGGCAACCACCTGAAGCTGCAGCATATCTGTTCGAACACAACTCCTCACTATTGCCACATCATAAACTCAGCAAAAAAAGAAACGCCCTCTCACTGTCAACTGCGTTTATTTTCAGCAAACTTAATTAACATGTGTAAATATTTGTATGAACATAAGATTCAACAACTGAGACAAACTGAACAAGTTCCACCGACATGTGACAAACAGAAATGGAATAATATGTCCCTGAACAAAGGTGGTGTCAAAATCAAAAGTAACAGTCAGTATCTGGTGTGGCCACCAGCTGCATTAAGTACTGCAGTGCATCTCCTTCTCATGGACTGCACCAGATTTGCCAGTTATTGCAGTGAGATGTTACCCCACTCTTCCACCAAGGCACCTGCAAGTTCCCGGACATTTCTGGGGGGAATGGCCCTAGCTCTCACCCTCCGATCCAACAGGTCCCAGACATGCTTAATGGGATTGAGATCCGGGCTCTTTGCTGGCCATGGCAGAAAACTGACATTCCTGTCTTGCAGGAAACCACGCACAGAAGGAGCAGTATGGCTGGTGGCATTGTCATGCTGGAGGGTCATGTCAGGATGAACCTGCAGGAAGGGTACCACATGAGGGGGGAGAATGTCTTCCCTGTAACGCACAGCGTTGAGATTGCCTGCAATGACAACAAGCTCAGTCCAATGATGCTGTGACACACCTCCCCAGACCATGACGGACCCGCCCACTGCAAATCGATCCCGCTCCAGAGTACAGGCTTCGTGTAACGCTCATTCCTTTGACGATAAATGCGAATCCAACCATCACCCCCGGTGAGAAAAAAATGTGACTCGTCAGTGAAGAAACCTCCCAACGAGCTTCAATGCCATACAGCACTCCTTCCGTGGCCTCCAACTGCTCTTAAAACGCTAGTAAAACTAAATGCATGCTCTTCAACCGATTGCTGCCCGCACCTGCCTGCCCGCCTAGCATCACTGCTTTGGACGGTTCAGACTTAGAATATGTGGACAACTATAAATACCTAGGTGTCTGGCTAGACTGTAAACTCTCCTTCCAGACTCATATTAAGCATCTCCAATCCAAAATTAAATCTAGAATTGGCTTCCTATTTCGCAACAAAGCCTCCTTCACTCATGCTGCCAAACATACCCTCGTAAAACTGACTCTCCTGCTGATCCTTGACTTCGGCGATGTCACTTACAAAATAGCCTCCAATACTCTACTAATTGGATGCCGGCTATCACAGTCTCATCCGTTTTGTCACCAAAGCCCCATATGCTACCCACCATTGCGACCTGTATCCTCTCGTTGGCTGGTCCTTGCTACATATTCGTCGCCAAAACCACTGGCTCTAGGTCATCTATAAGTCTTTGCTAGGTAAAGCTCCGCCTTATCTCAGCTTACTGGTCACCACAGCAACACCCACCCGTAGCACGCGCTCCAGCAGGTATATTTCACTGGTCATCCCCAAAGCCAACACCTCCTTTGGCCGCCTTTCCTTTCCTCTGCTGCCAGTGACTGGAACGAATTGCAAAAATCACAGAAGTTGGAGACTTATATCTCCCTCACTAAATTCAAGCATCGGCTGTCAGAGCAGCTTACCGATCACTGCAGCTGTACACAGCCCATCGGTAAATAGCCCATCCAACCAACTACTTACCTCATCCCCATTTTAGTTTTTTTCTGCTCTTTTGCACACCTGTATTTAGTGTTAATTGCTAAATTGTAATTACTTCGCCACAATGGCCTATTTATTGCCTTACCTCCTTACTTCATTTGCACACGCTGTATACAGATTGTCTATTGTGTTATTGACAGTACGTTTGTTTATCCCATGTGTAACTCCGTGTTGTTGTTTTTGCTTTGCTTTGCTTAATCTTGGCCAGGTCGCAGTTGTAAATGAGAACTTGTTCTCAACTGTCCTACCTGGTTAAATAAAGGTGAAATACTCCCCCCCCCCCCAAAGAACACTTTTTGCCAGTCCTGTCTGGTCCAGCGACAGTAGATTTGTGCCCATAGGCGATGTTGTTACCGGTGATGTCTGGTGAGGACCTGCCTTTACAGGCCTACAAGCCCTCAGTCCAGCCTCACTCAGCCTGTTGCGGACAGAGCACTGATGGAGGGATTGTGCGTTCCTCGTGTAACTCAGGCAGTTGTTGTTGCAATCCTGTACCTGTCCCACAGGTTTGATGTTTGGATGTACCAATCCTGTACAGGTGTTGTTACATGTGGTCTGCCACTGCGAGGATGATTAGCTGTCCATCCTGTCTCCCTGTGGAGCTGTCTTCGGCGTCTCACAGTACGAACATTGCAATTTATTGCCCTTTCAGTCCTCATGCTTTCTTACAACATGCCTAAGGTACGTTCACGCAGATGAGCAGGGACCCTGGGCATCTTTCTTTTGGTGTTTTTCAGAGTCAGTAGAAAGGCCTCTTTAGTGTCCTACGTTTTCATAACTGTGACCTTAATTGCCTACCGTCTGTAAGCTGTTAGTGTCTTAACGACCTTTCAACAGGTGCATGTTCATTAATTGTTTATGGTTCATTGAAAAAGCATGGGAAACAGTGTTTAAACCCTTTACAATGAAGATCTGTGAAATTATTTGGATATTTACAAATTATCTTTGAAAGACAGGGTCCTGAAAAAGGGACGTTTCTTTTTTTCCTGAGTTTATATAACACACTTTATTCGATTACGGAAGTGATATCAGGTTTATAATCAAATAATATTTAATTGCATTTGTTTACTTTTTAAATATGCAAACTAGAGAAAAGGCTAAACTGGAACTTGATGATAAACCTGACTTCTTTGAAAAGCTACAGCGTCTTTGCTGTTTGCAAACGTTCTTGTGAAATATAATTCTATATAATAATTATAATATAATAAGAGAAACAGTGCACATGATTGGGAATCTCAAAGGTTTTGCCACTAGCAGGGTTAGGAATCATCTTTCCTTTTGCATTTTACATTTTAGTCATTTAGCAGACGTTATCCAGTGACTTATAGTAAGTGCATTCATTTTAAGATAGCGAGGTGGGACAACCACATATCACAGTCATAGCAAAGTAAGTACATTTTTCCTCTATCAAGAAGCTATCAGCAAAGTCAGAGGGGGGTAGAGTGTGAGTGTTTTATTTTTTTATTTTGGGGGGGGGGTTGTCGGTGAGAAGTGTGGGTACTGTGGGATTATTTAAGATTTAAGATATATATATATATTTTTTTTAACCCTTTTTCTCCCCAATTTCGTGGTATCCAATTGTTGTAGTAGCTACTATCTTGTCTCATCGCTACAACTCCCGTACGGGCTCGGGAGAGACGAAGGTTGAAAGTCATGCGTCCTCCGATACACAACCCAACCAGCCGCACTGCTTCTTAACACAGCGCACATCCAGTGTCCTGGAGGAAACACTGTGTACCTGGCAACCTTGGTTAGCGTGCACTGCGCCCGTCCCGCCACAGGAGTCACCGGTGCGCGATGAGACAAGGACATCCCTACCGACCAAGCCCTCCCTAACCCGGACGACGCTAGGCCAATTGTGCGTCGCCCCACGGACCTCCCGGTCGCAGCCGGTTACGACAGAGCCTGGGCGCGAACCCTTAAGATACTCTTTGAAGACGTAGGGTTTCATATGTTTTTAGAAGATGGACACGGACCCTGCTGCCCTCAGCTTCAGGGGGAAGCTGGTTCCATCATTGGAGTGCCAGGACAGAGAAAGGCTTGGACTGGGCTGAGCGGGAGCCGCCCTCCCATAGGGGTGGAAGGGCCAAGAGACCAGAGGTGGCAGAACATAGTACTCATGTTGGGGTGTAGGGTTTGAGCATAGCCTGAAGGTGGGGAGGGGCAGTTCCTCTAGCTGATCCGTAGGCAAGTACCATGGTCTTGTAGTGGATGGAAGCTTTGACTGGAAGCTAGTGTAGTGTGGGGAGGAGCAGGGTGACATGGGAGAACTTCGGAAGGTTGAACACAAGGTGGGCTGCAGCGTTCTGGATAAATTGCAGGGATTTGATGGCACAAGCGGGGAGCCCAGTCAACAGCGAGTTGCAGTAGGCCAGACGGGAGATGACATGTTTCTGGATTAGGACCTACACCACTTCCTTTGTGAGGAAAGGTTGTACTATATGAATGTTGTAGAGCATGAACCTGCAGAGCGAATCACTGCTTTGATATTTGCAGTGAATGACAGGGTGTTGTCCAGGATCACGCCAAGGTTCTTTGCATTCTGGGAGGGGGACCCCGTGGAGTTGTCAACCGTGATGGAGAGGTCTTTGAGCGGGCAGGCTTTCCCTGGGAGGAAAAGCAACTCCGTCTTGTCGAGGTTGAGCTTGAGGTGGTAGGCAGACATTCAAGCTGAAATATCTGCCAGGCACGCAGATGCGTGTCGCCACCTGGGTGTCAGAAGGGAGGAAGGAGAAAAATAGTTGAGTGTCATCCTCGTAGCAATGATAGGAGAGACCATGTGAGGATATGACTAGCTGAGTGACTTGGTGTATAGAGAAAAGAGGAGAGGGCCTAGAACCGAGCCCTGGTGGACACCAGTAGGGAGAGTACATGGTGCAGACACAGATCCTCTCCAAGTCACCAGGTAGGAGCGACCTGCCAGGTAGGATGCAATCCAAGAGTGTGCATAGCCTGAGACGCTCAGCCCTGAGAGGGTGGAAAGGAGTATCTGATGGTTCACGGTGTCAAAGGCAGAGGATAGATTTAGGGGGATAAGAACAGAGAGAGTCAGCTTCGGCGATGTGGAGAGCCTCTGTGACATAGAGAAGAGCAGTCTCGGTTGAGTTACCTGTCTTGAAGACTGACTGGTTCTAGTCAAGAAGATCGTTATGAGAGAGATAGCGAGAGAGTTGGTTGGCGACAGCACGCTCAAGTGTTTTGGAAAGAAAAGAAAGAAGAGATACCAGTTGTAGTTTTTGACATCAGAGGAGTTGAGTGTTGGTTTCTTGAAGAGGGGAACCACTTGGGACATTTTGAAGTCAGATAGGACATAGCCAATGGTCAACGATGAGTTGATGAGGGAAGTGAAAAGTTCTCCAGAGATGGTCTGGAAAAGGGAGGAAGGGATGGAGTCGAGCGGGCAGGTTGTTGGGCGCCGACCTCACTAGTCGCTGGATTTCATCTGGAGAGAGAAGGGAGAAAGAGGTCAAGGTGTAGGGTACTTCTGTGTGAGTGGGACCAGTGGACTCTATAGGTTGAGTGAATAAGGAGCGGATATTGTCAACCTTCTTTTCAAAATGATTGACAAAGTCGTCCGCAAAAAGGGAGGAGGGAGGGGGTGGAGGATTAAGGAGGGAGAAGGTGGAAAAGAGAATGTAAACAACCCTGGTCATGTGAAAGGGGGTAGCACAGTATTACACATGATTGGCGCTAATCCTTTTACGCTAAGGCAATGGCTGTACACAGACAAGTCAACCATACAGAGTCAGTCTCCAGTCTTCTACTGTTAGAAATAGACTTGTCTGGCCAACTCCATTACAGAATGAATAGGCCTTTGTTTCTCAACTTTTGTCTCACTGTGGAACGGCTTTGACAAGAAGGCTTAAGACTGAAGCTAATTTAAGATACCCAGTTGTCCTTAGATGGCACATCTGAATGTGTAATGACATGACAAGAAATTCTAAGTATGTCTGAGTATACATCAACACAACGTTGTTTATGTAGTGGATGTGCCTCAGGATTCCATGGTTAAACGCAGTGAGGTGTATCTCTGTGTTCTACCTCTGACGGTATCTATTTCGGACCATCGAGCCTGCATTTTTCTCTCCCACGTGGTTCTGTAACATTGAATTGGAGTGATAATCGAATTGCTTATCTCACATTGAAGCCTCTCTGTGGTGTAGGCTGTGTCTGTATCCGGCTGAGTTATTATTATATTACAGGCAGACAAACATCACCTCACCAGCCTGTTTACCACTCCCACACAGGTTGGGGAGGTTGACATAGACCCACTGTCTTCATAGAATGAAAGGGAATGAATAGGCACTAAAAAAATAAAACAATATTGAAAACATTGCATTATTGCAAATATTGCATATTTACTTGCAATACACAAGGCATGTATTTGATTACATAACTATAATTTCAGCTAGAGGGTGGAGATGCTATAAGTGGGGCAACACTAATGCTGTAAAAATAAGATGTGAAAACTATGAAATACTCTAATCACAGTCATGGTTCAGAGCTGTGAGAATATGGCTATCACAAACTCACTTGATCCTCTCCTCCTCTGCTTTCTTCAGCTCTTCGTCTCTCTTCAGCACAGTCATGATCATCGACTGTTCCTCCTCCGTCAGATGGCTCAAGTCTATCATGGTGACTCAGGTTCTCTCTCTCCCCAAGGCTGGTATGGATAGGGCCTGGAGTTGGGCCTTGTGGCCTGTTGAGGCAGTCAGTGATGGGATGGGCAGCGTCTGTCTCTAAGCTCAGAGCTCCAGAGGCATTGCTCAGGTATCTAGCATCTGCAGAGTTGATATGAATATTCAAGGTAAGGTGATAAACCTCTTCATGTCAAGATCAGGCTCTGCATGGAGAATGTTGTGAAGACTGTAAATGAACAGTCAATCGTGCTGGATCAAACACTAATTCAGTCAATCATGCTGGATCAAACAGTAATTCAGTAAATCAAGCAGGATCAAACACTAATTCAGAAAAGCATGCTGGATCAAACACTAATTCAATAAATAATGCTGGATCAAACAGCAATTCAGTAAATCATGCTGGATCAAACAGAAATTCAGTAAATCATGCTGGATCAAACAGTAATTCATTTAAGTTAATGTGATTTTCCTCTGCGGTCACATGGACTAAGTGTACTCCGTATTATGTTCTCTCAATTACAAACAGCTCTGATGATGTGCAGTGGGTGGAGAATTGGACTAAAGTGGTTCAATTAATGTGCTTTAGTTTTTTTCTGAACAATGGAGAGATCAATGCCTTGTTAAATAAATCACAGTGAGTGAAATAAGGTGATTAATCATGATTTACAGTCATTGAGAAACAAAAGACTATGTTGAGTTGGCAGTCAGTTGAAATCAGAATGACCGTAATTTTCCCATACCTATGCTGGGTATAATTAATCCCTAAATAGGTAAGATTTATTCCTGTGTAAACGATCTGACATATTGGCTGCCTTCACACACACAGACCAATTCTGATCTTTTTTCCACTAATTGGTCTTTTGACCAATCACATCAGATCTTTTTCAGAGCTGATCTGATTAGTCAAAAAACCAATTACCAAAAAGATCAGAATTGGGCTACCTGTCTAAATGCCATGTTGAAACCCCTCATTCAAATGTTTTTTTCCCTTCTCAATGAAATTCTGCTGACTTCCCTTAGTTTGAATTTAGACAGGTTGCCTGCTTTACTTAAATAAATCACATCTCTATAAATACATTTTATAGTTTGTGCTACCCTGTAGGCTACATTCAAAGACACACTTTGAGTATTGTTATCGCCAACTCGATGATAAAGTAAAATAAAATTGATGTTGACACGAGAATTCACTGTCAATTGAATATTCAGAGTCATGTTCCTTGATCCATAAAGCCAACTTTTGCACGTTAAATACTACACAACTCGAGTTGACCAGAGATCTCCTGTTGACTTCAGGTCAACTCTGATAGAAGTTATGAATACTTTGTCCTTCATTACCAACAGCAAATACAAAACCAGCAACCTTGTGAAGACTTGTTAGTGAAAATGGCTTATAAATGTTGGGCAAACAGCTAAAAAGCATACAGCTGAAAAGTTACATGAATATGGAAGCCACATAATGAATGCTACCTCTGTCCTGTCTCTGTAATTTGGACATTGATGTTAGCTATTCACATTATAGTTCAATGTAAGACATTTCATAGTGTCATATTGTGGGTGTGAACTGTCTATAAATCAGAGGTAGGCTTTTTTTTAATATATATGTAGTAGCCAAGTAGCAGACAACAGTGATAACTTATAAAAGGAAATGTTTTGTGCAATGTGATGTTTTTGCCTACTTAATCTGTCTCATAACTAAGTTAGTGTAATTAGATAATTAAATTGCATCAACTCATGTCTTCTCAGAAAGAGACGCCCTAAAGCTCTTTAAAATAAATTTACATTTGTTGTATATAGGACAACAATGAGATCAGCCTTGTAAAGAAAAACACTATCATTATTATTTATATATATACATTTTTTTTTTATGTACACCTGCACATGCCCACGACATGAAAAACACCACCAAAAAGTAGCCTAAGTAAAGAATAATATGGAATACACAGCAAAGGTCTCTGAAGTCTAAATTCATTGTATGATATTTTCTGTCTAGCCTTAGGACGTTTGATGCAGCTTGTAATCATATTCGTTCACAAGTGTTGCCTTCTGAACTGTGAGGGTTGACAGCGAGTAAAAAGCCTGTGTTATGTCAAGAACAAATGTCATTGTGGATAAGGCTTCACAACGCTCTCATGTTTTCCTCATAAAACGTTAAAATCTGAAAGAACAGAAGCTTGATATCTTATTTTGTAACTTTTTGCAGACAAATACATACCAACCAAAAAATAGTAAGTAAAAAGTTTTACCTTGTTTTGGAAGCTACCTCTGTAGAGAAATTCGGAAATCCACTGGAGGGAGGTGGGTCAGACTCAGGGGAGGTATGCGCTTCACTCAAACGGGTTAAGTGCCCATAATGACTGCTGGTCACTGTTCAATGTCAACGGCCAACTTTGATAGCAGCCTATAATGTAGCAACTTCAAGTGTATGATGAGCTAAAATCATTGAAAAGCCAGCTGTCCCAACAAAACGAGTGTTATCGTTTTTACACACGTGTATCTAGGCTAAAGTTAATGTAATCGTACTACAATCTTATTACAGTGCCAATGCCACAATGGGAATAAATACAATTGTGTAAAATGTACACGAGGAACACTAACAAGGTGCTAATTTATTAGCCGTGCCATCTGGCATATTCCCTGCCAACTGTGACATTCTTAACTTCAAGATCCAACCCACAAAGTCATGATGAATATTGCAATAATAGCGGTGAGTATGTTTGTCAAGGGGGTGTAGACCTGAGACTTGTTGGAAGAGTTGTTTGAACAGGCTGGCGTGTACAAATGCAAACGTGAATGTTGATAAAACAACACTGTAAATAGTCTCCAAGTGATTGAGTGAGTAAAGTAGATTTCATCTAAATGCAATATACAGATATACAGTATGCTACATTACTGTATAATAACCACCGGTTTGTAGTATAGAAATTGGACACAGGGTGGCAGTCTTGTTCAGATAAAGTATACAAGTATACAATACGTTTTGTGGAGAGGCTCCATGAAATCTCCTACAAAGGAAGCGGAGGACATAAAATATTAAAATACAGGAGGAGAAAGGCAAAGTCATCCAAAAGCTAAGAGAATCCACATATATACTAACCATAGTGCCAAAGATGCTATCACTGTTGCAATATTCACCAACACATTTGAATAAAAATGTTTAAGAACATCACTTTGTGGAAGCTGCTCTTTATTTGAAAAGAAAGAAAAAAAAACTCAGTCAATGTCTGCTACACGTTCTAATTACATAAACAAAAATATAATCTGCGCAGGACAAATGCAGAAAATATCCTGAATCAAACTTAGGTAGTCAGATTTTGATTGAATTGCTTTCATATTTCATACATCTTTCACTTCCCTCTCCGTTGAACAGTCAGATTTATATACACAGAGCACCGATCAACAGTGCCCCTCTCTCACCCTGTTCCACTGGATCTTTATACAACTCATTTACATCAAAACTGTAACCCTTGTTTAGTATATGCAACACCCGGACACACTCTCCTCTCTCTCCTCTCGTCTGGCTCCCAGGGAGTCAGAGCTGAGGAGCTGTTGCGGGTAAAGATGCGTGCAATATAAAAGCAATTCTTTCACATTCAGAGTAAAGGCAGCCATTTAAACGGTCAGTGAGTCGATGGCATGCCAAGCTTAAAGCAAAATGGATCCCACCCCAGTGTGATGCTTCAGAAATGTGGATGAAGTGTTTTTCAACTAGACAGAAAAGTTGTTCCATTGCAAAAAAGACTCTAGGCACAGAATTGACTATATAGATTACTGACTCATACTGGAACCCCCTACTCCGCTTGCACAGGGGAGATCATGAGATTTGAGCTAGTAAGAATTGTTCTTAACACAAAACTTGGAGAACATTTAGTGCTCTATCATTGCATTTATATGTGTATTTTATATAATATCTATTTTCTTTTCTCTACCTCTCCAATGAAACAATCCAACATTCATGTTTAATGCTGAAGCACTCCCACAGGTGTTCAATGTACTATAGAGTTTTTCCCCCAGTCTTAAAACCAAATAATAAATAAATAAAACACACAAGGAATGTCTACTGTAAACACAGTAAAAAAGACAAACTAAAACAGGTGTAAACGTCATTAGCATCACTACTCAGTGACAGTTAAATAACTAGGAAATGGATGACTGATGATCAGAACAAGAGAGGGAAGGATTCCTCTTTCTTCATGTCCCCCCTCCCCCTCGATTAGAACACCAAGATGTTACATCCAACCACAGTAGTATTTCCAAATACATTAGATAACAAAGTCTCAGCACCCATAGCTATCTTTACAGATTATAAAATGGTGGTGAATTCCTATAGGTTTTTTTAAATATTTTTTTTTTACAGCAGCATCACTTGAGGTCTTGGACAAATAATGGGTGGAGAATTCTCTTCTTCCCAGCGTCATTTGAACATGGTTTCCATGGTTTTCCTCCAGTCATTGCACTGTTCGTTGTGTTCTTGACATGTCTGTATTTGGGGGGAGGGGGTGAACATTTCTGTGAAGAGTTAGACTGGCAACGAGAACAAAGCTTTGCTGCTAAGTGCTTCATCTTCTGAGAGACACTTCGTATTACATGAACTGCATCTGTGGGTGGAAATCATCATACAAGGATTGATTAGACCAGAGTTTTACCAGCTCACTCATGGTGGTGCTTAAATAGTAAACTGAATAAATGCAATGAAAAGGCATCACAATGTCCTCAGAGCAAAAGCAACTGTCACAATGGCAACCCATTGGCTGAAAACTACAATACTATATTTGAAGTCATTGCATGGGGGAAAAGGCATATCAGCAAAGACATAACGGCTACCGTATGTATCAGTGGAAAGTGTAAAACAAAGTAAGAAATGCTGAAATGCATCTGCTGATTGTTTAAGCGAGCAAGACACAAACCAATTAATCAGGCCCATATAAAGTGCAAGAGATATAGCCAGAGGAAAAAAACAGCAGTGGTTGATCAGATGGAAGAAGCAGTGAAATGAAGGAAGAGTAAGCATGAGTGGAAAGCTGCGCTGTGCATGCATGTACATCCGCAAGCACAGAGCATGCTGTACCTAAGAGACGCTCTACAAGAAATCCTTGAGAGAGAGCTGTGCAAATGGGTCCTGTCCAGGGGCTCTGAGAGGACTCTGGCTGGAAGGACTAGAGGCTGCAGAGGGCTATTACAGGGAGAGGGAGAAACACATGGAGAGGAGAGGTCAGAGAGAGCAAGAGTGTGAGTGAGAGGGAGGGATCAGATTGGGTGAAAGACAGGTTACACCAAGGGGGGTAAAATTGCGGACTCTTGAGGAAAGGGATGACATACAGATTTTGTCCCTCTCCTCCTGAGAGGTAAGAGTAAACTAGAACACTGTTGTTAACATAGGGGGTAGTACACACACACAGCTAATGTAACTAAGCACAGCACTGAATACACCTGGACACTGAACTCAAGTGCATGGTACACACACACACACACCTGAGTATTATACAAACACACACCTGAGCGCTAGATACAGAGCTGAAGGGGTTGGGCGGCCTCATGACGGCCTGGTTGTACATCATGTTGGGTTGGTTCATCATACCCATAGAGCCAAGCTGTTGGGGTGGCTAAAGAAAAAAGCATAGAGAAACATCAAGCATAAGAGACATGCTACAGTAGATTGCATAGCACAGAAGCATATATAGCACTTATTACCGTTATTCTTATTGGCTATTACCCGTCAGTGCTCTCTCTGCTGTATGGCTATTACCCGTCAGTGCTCTCTCTGCTGTATGGCTATTACCCGTCAGTGCTCTCTCTGCTGTATGGCTATTACCTCTCAGTGCTCTCTCTGCTGTATGGCTATTACCTCTCAGTGCTCTCTCTGCTGTATGGCTATTACCCGTGCTCTCTCTGCTGTATGGCTATTACCCGTCAGTGCTCTCTCTGCTGTATGGCTATTACCCGTCAGTGCTCTCTCTGCTGTATGGCTATTACCCGTCAGTGCTCTCTCTGCTGTATGGCTATTACCCGTCAGTGCTCTCTCTGCTGTATGGCTATTACCCGTCAGTGCTCAGTGCTCTCTCTGCTCTGGCTGTCAGTGCTCTCTCTGCTGTATGGCTTACCCGTCAGTGCTCTCTCTGCTGTATGGCTATTACCCGTCAGTGCTCTCTCTGCTGTATGGCTATTACCCGTCAGTGCTCTCTCTGCTGTATGGCTATTACCCGTCAGTGCTCTCTCTGCTGTATGGCTATTACCCCAGTGCTCTCTCTGCTGTATGGCTCTGTATGGTCAGTGCTCTCTCTGCTGTATGGCTATTACCCGTCAGTGCTCTCTCTGCTGCTGCTATTATGGCTATTACCTCTCATGGTGTCAGTGCTCTCTCTGCTGTATGGCTATTACCCGTCAGTGCTCTCTGCTGTATGGCTATTACCCGTCAGTGCTCTCTCTGCTGTATGGCTATTACCCGTCAGTGCTCTCTCTGCTGTATGGCTATTACCTCTCAGTGCTCTCTCTGCTGTATGGCTATTACCTCTCAGGGCCATCTCTGCTGTATGGCTATTACCTCTCAGGGCCATCTCTGCTGTATGGCTATTACCTCTCAGTGCTCTCTCTGCTGTATGGCTATTACCTTTCAGGGCTAGCTATACTTTACGACAAGAAGACCAGCAGAGGAGCAATACTAGCTACTGCATGGCTTTGTCCCCCAGTGCTAGCTAATGCATGGCTTTGTCCCCCAGTGCTAGCTAATGCATGGCTACGTCCCTCGGTGCTAGCATGGCTACGTCCCTCGGTGCTAGCATGGCTACGTCCCTCGGTGCTAGCATGGCTACGTCCCTCGGTGCTAGCTAATGCATGGCTACGTCCCTCAGTGCTAGCATGGCTACGTCCCTCGGTGCTAGCATGGCTACGTCCCTCGGTGCTAGCATGGCTACGTCCCTCGGTGCTAGCTAATGCATGACTACGTCCCTCAGTGCTAGCAAATGCATGGCTACGTCCCTCAGTGCTAGCAAATGCATGGCTATGTCCCTCAGTGCTAGCAAATGCATGGCTACGTCCCTCAGTGCTAGCAAATGCATGGCTACGTCCCTCAGTGCTAGCAAATGCATGGCTACGTCCCTCAGTGCTAGCAAATGCATGGCTACGTCCCTCAGTGCTAGCTAATGCATGGCAACGTCCCTCAGTGCTAGGTAATGCATGGCAACGTCCCTCAGTGCTAGCTAATGCATGGCTACGTCCCTCAGTGCTAGCTAATGCATGGCTACGTCCCTCAGTGCTAGCTAATGCATGGCTACGTCCTCTCAGTGCTAGCTAATGCATGGCTATGTCCCTTAGGGGTAATGGATCCAGACATCCAGCTGACAGATACTGACCATGCCATATCCCCCCATCATGCCTGTGGGTGTTGTTGCAGGGTAGGCCATGACTGGGGGGGTCTGTGGAGATACAAACACACGAATGATGACGCAACATCTTCTCCTACAGAGAATACAGCAGACCAATGTCAAGTCAAGAACTTCTTAACATTGTTTGTCTGCAACCAACACTAGAGTGATACATTAGCTAAGCACCAGTACTTAAGAGGCCAGTGTAGTGTGTATTACCATGGAGACGGGGTTCCAGGTGGTGTTTGGGGCTGCTTTGGGCTGCCAGTTGCTACCGCCAGTCAGCCTCTTCTCCCCAGGCTGGCTCCAGTGGATGTCACTGTAGATTAAGACAGCTAATATTAGCACTGGCTCCTAACTGCTGCTGGTTATACAGAACAGTTCTTCATCTAGCACTGACCACAGCACGTTGAAGAGACTGAACAGCATGAACAACTCACTTACTTTTTCGTTGTGCCATTTCCAATCCCGAGATCTGTAAGAGGATAGTAATATAAATGTGAGATATACACATCCAGAAACAGTTAATTATTCTGCTATAGCTGTGTGACATAGTGCGGTCTAACCTAGGAGTATATCAAATAAAATATATATAGACACCATGATTCACTCAGGCAAAGATGGGTGTTGATCTCTTAAATTCATAGTTTTCTGTTCTGGGAGTTTAACCTGAATGAAATATCCTAGCATAACGCTGTGACACCTACTTCCCACCAGGTTGGCCAGAGAGGAATCGAGGTCATCTCCCACCAGTTTGTCTGACAGCTGATTGATTGAGCACAGGGCCTGATTGGAGCCAACCATGGTGGGTTTCAGGATGTCTAAGGAGGACAGAGAGGTGTACATTGGTTGGATGTGAAACACCATGTGTATCAAACAGTATAATAGTCAACACCTCACCATCAGATTCCATGTTGTTTGCACCGGAAGCTTTGGCTCCAAAGACGGACTCAAAGTCCACTTGGAGTGCTCCTGGGGGAGGGGCCTGTGTTGCTGTGGAGTACCCTGTAAAGAGGTCAGAGAGAGATTGCTCAGAACACAGCAGGTGCAATGATGGAGAAGTATTATTCCATTGGTGTCAGTCACAGCTGCTAAATAGTTCCAGAAAGTCACCTGACAAAAAATGGTGGTCTCCTAAATGGCTAGTAGAGCTACTCTACCTCTGAATAGACCTGCTACAGTAGAGCTACAGCTTCTCTAGTACTCTACCTCTGAATAGACCTGCTACAGTAGAGCTACAGCTTCTCTAGTACTCTACCTCTGAATAGACCTGCTACAGTAGAGCTACAGCTTCTCTAGTAATCTACCTCTGAATAGACCTGCTACAGTAGAGCTACAGCTTCTCTAGTACTCTACCTCTGAATAGACCTGCTACAGTAGAGCTACAGCTTCTCTAGTAATCTACCTCTGAGTAGACCTGCTACAGTAAAGCTACAGCTTCTCTAGTACTCTACCTCTGAATAGACCTGCTACAGTAGAGCTACAGCTTCTCTAGTAATCTACCTCTGAATAGACCTGCTACAGTAGAGCTACAGCTTCTCTAGTAATCTACCTCTGAATAGACCTGCTAGAGCTACAGCTTCTCAGTACTCTACCTCTGAATAGACCTGCTACAGTAGAGCAGCTTCTCTAGTACTCTACCTCTGAATAGACCTGCTTCTCTAGTAATCTACCTCTGTAGACCTGCAGTAGAGCTACAGCTTCTCTAGTAATCTACCTCTGAATAGACCTGCTACAGTAAAGCTACAGCTTCTCTAGTACTCTACCTCTGAATAGACCTGCTACAGTAGAGCTACAGCTTCTCTAGTACTCTACCTCTGAATTGACCTGCTACTGCAGAGGGCTCAGTGAGGTAGGGGGCCTGGTGTGGAAGGTGCTGGGCCATGGCCACTGGACCACCACAGAAGGAGTCTGACAACGCCAAAGAATAAGCAGGAAGAAGAAGAGAGCAAAGGAAGGCATTTCAAGGCACGGCAAGAAAGGCATTTCAAGGCACAGACAAAAAGGAGACAGTTCTACTTGTTAGTGTCCCTAATTTTAACAAAATCAAAACAGGAACTGCAGAGTACAAGGATATAAAAATATATCCTATTGAAATCACCAGACTACCCTAACCTTAGGGTTATTATGGGGCCACTAAACACATTACATGGGTTGAGGGGTCTATGTTTGCCTATGGGCTCAGGAAACATATGCTGGGATGGTGAGCCATCGTAGTACCTGAGATGGAGTGTTCTATCCGCACTGTGCGTTTGTAATTGGTTGAAACGGACGAGTTTGTGTCAGTAAAGGGATTATAACGATCTAGAGAATCAAAAATAATATTAGTAAGTGAAACAGATTTAAACTTATACTGCTAAGAGGATAATACAAGAGAAAATAATCAAATTATTGGTTTGTAATATCAGAATCTAGAAGCAATAGCCTATTTGAATACATTATGAAACAATATATATCAGCAGCAGGAAAACCATAATTTGAACATAACCACTTAGTCAGAATAATCTTGGACATGGGTTTACTAGACACTAAAATGTGTGATAAAGCCTCATATTAGACTGAACTGGCATGGGAGCCTTTCAAAAGAACATAACCAGTAACTCCACCGTCACAGTGTTAGCTGTGTTTCAAACCTTAGCTTCCATTATAGGACTGTGCTACAATAAAAATATGGCAAGTAGAGGCTTTGCATTTCGAGGTACAAAACAAACATTTAACTTTAGACAGCCATGAGATAATTTACAGTGCATTCAGAAAGTATTCAAACCCCTTGACTTTTCCACATTTTGTTACGTTATAGCCTTATTCTAAAATGGATGAAATACATTTTTTCCTCATCAATCTATACACAATACCACATGACAACATGAAAACAGGTTTTTGAAGTTTTAGCTAATGTATTAGAAATAAAAAACAGAAATACCTTATTTACAAAAGTATTCAGACTCTTGCTATGACACTTGAAATTAAGCTCAGGTGCATCCTGTTTCCATTGATCATCCTTGAGATGTTTCTGCAACTTGGAGTCCACCTGTGGTAACTTCAATTGATTGGATATGATTTGGAATGGCACATACCTGTCTATATAAGGTCACAGTGCATGTCAGAGCAAAAACCAAGCCATGAGGTCGAAGGAATTGTCCATAGAGCTCCGAGATGGGATTGTGTTGAGGCACAGATCTGGGGAAGGGTTCCAAAACTTTTCTGCAGCATTGAAGGTCCCCAAGAACACAGTGGCCTCCATCATTCTTAAATGGAAGAAGTTTGGAACCACCAAGACTCTTCCCAGAGCTGGCTGCCTGGCCAACTGAGCATTCAGGGGAGGGCCTTGGTCAGGTAGGTGACCAAGAACCTGATGGTCAATCTGACAGAGCTCAAGAGTTCTTCTGTGGAGTTGGGAGAACCTTCCAGAAGTTCAACCATCTCTACAACACTCCACCAATCAGACTTTTATGGTAGAGTGGCCAGAGAAGCCACTCCTCAGTAAAAGGCACACGAGAGCCTGCTTGGAGTTTGCCAAAAGGCTCCCAAAGGACCAAGATTGAACTCTTTGGCCTGAATGCCGAGCTTCACATCTGGAGGAAACCTGGCACCATCCCTATGGTGAAGCATGGTGGTGGCAGCATCATGCTGTGGGGATGTTTATCAGTGGCAGGGACTAGGAGACTAGTCAGGATTGAGGGAAAGATGAACAGAGTAAAGTACAGAGATATCCTTGATAAAAACCTTTTCCAGAGCTCTCCGGACCAAGACTGGGGCGAAGATTCAACTTCCAACAGGATGACCCTAAGCACACAGACAAGACAACACAGGAGTGGCTTCGACACAAGTCTCTAAATGTCCTTGAGTGGCCCAGCCAGAGCCCGGACCCGATCAAACATCTCTGGAGAGACCTGAAAAAACGCTCCCCATCCAACCAGACAGAGCTTGAGAGGATCTGCAGAGTATAATGGGAGAAACTCGCCAAATACAGGTGTGCAAAGCTTGTAGTGTCACACCCAAGAAGACTCGAGGCTGTAATTGCTGACAAATGTGCTTCAACAAAGTACTGAGTAAAGGGTCTGAATACTTATGTAAAATGTGAGTTTAATAAAAATTATTATACATTTGCAATCTAAAAACCTGTTTTTTCTTTATCATTATGGGGTATTGTGTGCAGATTTGGGGGGGGGGGGGATTTAATCCATTTTAGAATAAGGATGCAATGTAACAAAATGTGGAAAAAGTCAGGGGGTCTGAATACTTTCCCAATGCACTGTACATGTAGACGGAAGTAACAGTTATGAGAGACTTCCTTCAAATTCCCACAGAGACACAGGAAGGATATTTCAGGAGGAACAAAGAGCATCTTTACCACTAAACATTTCATGACCAGACGTCCTAGAGGAATAGCTAACACCGTCGGAGGACACGACAGGTAAGTGAGCGGCTGCATCGACAACGACTTTTGACAGGAAAGGGTTAAGGTTTGGCATGGAGTCATCTCCAGCTTCAGCAGAGGTGAAAGGATCTAGGCAGGCAGAGGAGAGAAAGAAAGATGAGATACAAAAGAGAAGAACAGGAGGACATCAGAGTCAGACAACAGGAAGAGAGGGAGAGCACGCAGAACAGAACATGGTAGAAGATAGTAGAAAATAGAGTGGCCCTGTGGTGGTGGCTGTTACTCCTACCTGCCCATGCAGTGGCCACAGGAAGCCCTGTAGAACTGGCCTGCATTGAAGGGTTAAACGTCTGCTGAATGTCAAACAGGTCACTCTCCATCTTCAGAGCACTGAGCAGAGAAGACAGCAGTGATGGGATACCTGAATCCACACTGGGACATGTAGCTAAACATCAGCACTACCAGATACACACAGAAGTATTGAGATAGAGGTTCCCCCTAACCACAGATCTAGAATCAGAGCACTCTAAATCCTAACCTTAACCACGAGGGAAATATCTGACCCTGTATCAGTGGTTAGTAGCAATTTATACATAATCCACGCTGACCTCTGGTCAACCACATGAGTGGGTAAGCTTCACAGGTCGTAGGTGAACATTTACCCATTGGAGCAGCTGGGTGTGGAGAATAGGTCGATGGCTGGGGCTGTGCTGATAGTGACCCCGGTGGTGGAGACAGGAGATGTGTCTGTGGTGGCAAAGGAAGGCCTCTTCGAGAGCTCCTTCAGCCTCTGTTCCTAGGTGGAAAGAGTCCAAGTCAAATACAGTAGGCGATGATTGTAGTTATGCATGTGGGCCATACTGGATCCACCAAACAAGGCTTTGAATTGTTCAAATCATTGCCTGCATACTGCAACATATCACTGTCCTTCACATGTAGATGGGACAGGCAACATGAAACCATGTCCATTCTAATCATATTGATGTTGTGATCCATGCGTCATGATGGCTGTACCTTCAGTGCTTTGAGACGAGCCTGTTCCTCCTCCAGAGCAGCCTGCTTCTCCCGCTCATCTACTTTAGTAAAAGACATCCCTGTACTGGCCAGCGAGGACACTGCATTGGATAGAGTACTGGCCCTGAAACAACAGTAAACACCTTTAGGCAGAATACTACAGCAACCCTGGCTGAAAACATCAATAACCATTACCATCAACAATAATTAAAGCAATCTTGGCTTAACAGCTTGTGCACAAAGCAAATCAGTTACTGTAGTGGCAGCCACTTCTAGGCTACCTGCAGGGGGAATAGTGGACTCGGTGCCAAAGACACTCCAATGTGAGACATAGGATACGTCCCAAATGGCACTCTGTTTCCTATGCACTACTTTTGACCAATGTCCCTATGTAGGGAATAGGGTGCCATTTGGGACGTAGCCCATCCTGTACATACCTGCTGGCAGCGGTGGAGTCTTTGACTTTCTTCCCCTCTAGTGAGGCCAGGTGCTGCTCCAGAGCTTCCAGAAGGCTACTAGGAGCCTGTTGTAATGGAGAACAGCAGTTAGTAAAGGCCAAGGTTGGAAACATGCAGCTACACTGTACTATATGAACACAACTATCTAAGGCAGTGGTGGGCAACCTAGTTCATCTAATGTACTGTACATACACTAGCTATATGACTAGAGTTTTTCCTAACAACTTTTTGGAAAACGTTCAGCTGGTCATGTTACGTGGTGAGAAAAACTCTGGTCCCTAACTATACTGACCCATATACCACTATACTGGATTCTAGCACTTTTTACATTTTATTTAACCTTTATTTAACTAGGCAAGTCAGTTAAGAACAAATTCTTATTTATAATGACGGCCTACCAAAAGGCCTCCTGCAGGGACGGGGCCCGAGATTAAAAATAAATACAATATAAATATAGGACAGAATACTTTACTGGGAAGTGTTTAGCTCCTCACTAAGGGACAAACACTAACCCGAGACACTACAGAAATACATTGATGGACAAGTAGAAACAAAGGACTGTGGGTAGCCCACCACCAGTCAATGGTTGTACGCGTTTCAGCTAAAAGCCCCATTGGATGAGTGATATTGAAATGTATGTGGATGACACACACCACAGCACTTTCAACATCATACAGTATGTGGTGTTGAATTTGCAATGCCTAAGCACACCTGGGCAGCCATGTGGGATGGGCTATGTACATTTCATGTGACAAAGAGACCGTTGTGTACAATTTGCTTCACTCCTATAAAACACAATGTCAATCAGACACAGAGTTAGAGTAGAGGCATGCAAAGACAACACCAAAGCAAGTCACAGACACAGAAAAAGAGTGAGATGAGAATACTTACACAAACTGTGAACTAAAGGTGGAAAGATAAGGGGAAATACAGAATATAAAGGTGGTGACGGTCAGAGATAGATAACTATAACATACTTGAAGGGTATAACACTGTTACAGGTGCCTCATAAAAAACGTATTAGGGGACCTAACACACAATTAGTGCACTTGTACTTTCAAGGAAAAGTATGATCCTTGGTCGAGGAGGGATTTTCCTTGGAAATACTGTAATATAACCAGTGTCACTGCAAAGACTGACTATAGCACAACAGGGGTGGGGGGGCATCTATTAAATTTACTGTACAGTGTGAAATCAGAAGTACTGTAAGATACACAGTCAGTTTGGACTCTTTAACACCTTTATTTACTGTAGATAGAGCCTAATCAAGAAGAAGAAAAATGAGAAGAAAAATAAGGCAACAATTGGCAACATGCACCGGAGGACTTCATGCACTGAGCAGTGCCTTATCTCTGGAAGACATTTGTGCAGGGTGGAGTAAATATAGTGTGTTGGGGCAACAGAGCTGATTAAATAAGAGGAGTTAATACAGAGACACATACAAAGAGAATAAAGAATGAAAGAAGAAAATAGGAAGTGATAGTGAGAAATAAGGGAGAGAAAGTGAGAGAGAGAGAGAGAGAGATGAGAGAGTAGTAATCCAACTGTAGAGACAAATGGACAGAGTAAGTTTGGTGTGTAGGCTTTTTGTTCAGAGTGTGTCGAATACGTTTTACCAGTAAATCCCTCGTATTGCAAGGCTCATTTAGGGAGTTGAGTGTAAGGCCTTTTACCTGGGAAAGGTCTGGAATGTCTCCTCGATCAATCCCCACCTGCTGTCAAACGAGAATATGTGCAAACTTATAGTGGTGCCTCTAAATTAAAAAATATATATTTTCTACCACTACTTAATTTCTGCCACCACAATTTTCTCACAAAAATTTAAATATATCTGAGGATGTTCCCTTCAATTAATGTACTGAATGAATGAATAGCATCAAACTCAAAGCAGGTGAAGAAGAAATCACCTCTGCCACTTTAAGGAACTCTGAGATTCGGGTCATTCGGGTCAGGAACTTCTTGTAGATATCCAGGCCCTCTTTACACTGGGTTTTCTTCATGTCAAAGTACTTCTCTGTGGTCAAAAAAAAAAACAGAAAAAAAACAGCAGGCATTAACTCTGAAAGTCTGTAGACACACTCGGGGTAAACTCTGTAGAGAATCTAGTCTCCATTAGTAACATGTAGTACTGTACATATCAAAAGATCTACAGTACAAGGATCTACAACGCATCTCCAGACTAAACATTTTGAAAGGGTATTGATTAGAAACTAGTGAAGAAAATACAGTTGGAGTTGAGGTTTTACCCAGCAGGTTGATGATGCCTTCGTTATATGCAGCAAAAAGCCTAATGGAATCTTTGAAGAGGAGCATGAACCCTGCATTTATCACTCCGTTTGTGAGCTCATTGGCATTAACCTGAAGAAGACACATCATTCAGTTTCACATAAGCCATAAGTTGCCCTTTTAACACACAATAATGACTTTGGCTTCGCTGACAAACAATTAAAGAGCAGGTCAGTGTGGAGGAATGTGTCCATCTCTGGTTTCAGCCTGTATCTATCTCTGGTTTCAACACTGTCCATTCAGTAATCAGTATGTATGCCTGACAATCTGTTAGCCCCAGGAACCTTCTCATATTACAGGACCTGAGCAGCACAGTTCTGGGGAGGTTGACCTCAGACTCACATTGAAGTCGAGGAGGGCGTCCATCTGGTTTTGTATGATAGGGATGGTCTTCAGTAGCTTCTCTGTATTCATGGTCCTCATCACCCCATCCACCCTGTTGAGATGTGTGTGTAGTGTTAGATAGGTGTTAGAAGCACAAAGGACAGAGAGGGAGGGAATCAGTGAGAATAGCCGCAGCCAGTCAATTTCTACTGCATGTTAACAAATCGTTCCCAGAGTTACAGAAATACCCCTGTGATTACATCATGGGATATAAAAAGCATTGAACAATTTTGAAAAAAATGACATTGTCATTAAAACTGATAGGAATCTTGTTCTCTTCTAAACTAAATATTTGAGCTGTCAAAAATAGTTAAATTATTTTTACAACTGCGGGCGACTCTGCAAGGAGAAAGTGTTTATTGTAAGAAATTATTTGAGCCTTTATAACTTCATAGACATACATTCACGTAAGGAGAGGGTCAGTCAAAAACAAACATACCACTTTCTTTTGTTGATATGTTGGGAATTTCTTACCCTCGCTTTACTTTAGTGAAGTCAAATGCAACCTGTCTGTATGACACAGCCTTCTCATTCAGATATCGACTGTACCTCCGGATAAATGTGGACATATCGTAGCCTGGGAGAGAGAGACCTGAGAAGTGATATAAATCTTACATTTGTCATGAAAACCTACATGAGAAACATGCTATAGTCGTTCATAAGCTATATTTTTTCAGCTTATAAGTATTTGTCACTAACAGTTAAGGATGAGCTTGAAAACAGCAGTTGAGAACCAAGTACTCATACTTTACCTTGTAAACCACTTTTGTCCAAAAAATTACTGAGGTTGAATAATGTGTTCCTTGAAGCCAAGTACTGGACAAAACGCTGCATCAAAGAAAAAGAGGGGTATCAACACGTGCTCTTAATTTCCATTGATCTACAGAAATAGAATAGGACCGGCACACCAGAGTAATTTCCAGATGGATATAAAAATATTGATTATGATATAAACCTAGAAATTCTATGGTTAGCAATTGATTGTCTTAATGTCTGAACTGAAAACTTCAACACTATAGCATTGCTATTATAGAAATAATATATATTACAGACAATAATGTAATGAGTGGTGAATGTAGCCATAGACAAGACTGTAGAGAGTGGTGATTGTAAGCTCAGCTCACCTCATTACCGTAGACCATGAGGTGGTGTGTGGCGATGAGCGACTTGAAGACCACCACCCAGCTTGTGCTGGTGGTCCTTTCAAACAGTGAGTCAGCCAGCTGGGGAATGTTCACATTCATCTCATTGGTGCAATGGATCAGGTCTAAGGACGAGACAGACAGAGACATGTTAGCGATCGCTCGATGTCTACAAAGACCATGGATAATTGATGTCAGGTAGTAACAGTAGTGGCCAGTAGAGGTTAAAACAACTTTGGATACAAGGCATTTCCCCTATGGGGAATTGAATTTTGGGTTCAAGTCAGTTAATAGTCTATGAAAGATATTGTTTTTAAATCTGTGCAAACAGACACGGGCACTTTCCCCTTAACTGCAATCTCATTCAATTAGCTTTAATTCAAGGTCTTGCTAATTGCTTAACTATACTCAAGACACTTAATTACTATGCTACGGTACTACAGGCTGCCTCTCTCTTTAATTGTTTGGCCATGGCAATTCCTCAAGAGGGTCTACTGAAGTTCAATAGATGAAAGCCTGAAGAATATGTCACCATCTTTAAATCGAACAATATATTTTTGGTCAAATATCTTAAGTACTAGTAGCTCCTTCCGCCACCTGTTCTTTCCACTCGTCTATAGCCTCAGTTGGCCTAAAGCTCTACTCTAATAAGCCCCATGAACCAGTAGCGACTAGGCTAAGTTCCTTTTAAGCTTATTTTCTCTTCACAATATAACATTTTTTAAGAAGAAAATTGATTCTAAACCATTTGTGTAAGTTTGCTATTTGAGGCCTGGGTCTTTTCTTGGGCACACAGACACGACAATCTTATCAGCTCTTAACCAACCATGCTATTTTTTTTTCACATTGTTCGTAACTTATTTTGTACATAATGTTCCTGCTACCGTCTCTTATGACCGAAAAGAGCTTCTGGACATCAGAACTGCGATTACTTAGATTAGACAAAGAGTTGTTCTTCAATGAGTTGGACGGGAGGGATATACTACAGACACCCGACCAGGCCCAGATCCCGGTCACTCGCTGGATAAGGAAACTGAGATTTTGTGGAAAAAGATCAGGGTGCCTTGTGAGGATCAGGCGAAGAGAGGCTAATCTGCCTTTGCCTTCCGTCCTGCCAGCTAACGTTCAATTGCTAGAAAATTAATGGGGCAAACTGAAAGCACATATATCCTACCAACGGGACATTAAAAACTGTAATATCTTATGTTTCACTGAGTCGTGGCTGAACGACGACATTAAGAACATGCAGCTGGCGGGTTATACACTCCATTGGCAGGATAGAACAGCAGCCTCTGGTAAGACACGGGGCGGGGGCCTATGCATATGTGTAAACAACAGCTGGTGCACGATATCTAACGAAGTCTCAAGGTTTTGCTCGCCTGAGGTAGAGTATCTCATGATAAGCTGTAGACCACACTATCTTTCCATCTGTATTTTTCGTAGCTGTCTACATACCACCACAGACTGATGCTGGCACTAAAACCGCACTCAGTGAGCTGTATACTGCCATAAGCAACCAGGAAAACGCTCATCCAGAGGCAGCGCTCCTAGTAGCCAGAGACTTTAATGCAGGGAAACTTAAATCAGTTTTACCTCATTTCTGTTAGCATGTTTGCAACCAGAGGAAAGAAATTCTAGACCACTTTGCTCCACACAGAGAGACGTGTACAAAGCTCTCCCTCGCCCTCCATTTGGAGAATCTGACCATAATTCTATCCTCCTGATTCCTGCTTACAAGCTAAAATTAAAGCAGGAAGCACCAGTGACTTGGTCTATAAAAAAAGTGGTCTGATGAAGCAGATGCTAAACTACAGGACTGTTTTGCTAGCAGACTGGAATATGTTCTGGGATTCTTCCAATGGCATTGAGGAGTACACCACATAAGACAATGGCTTTATCAATAAATGCATCGAGGACGTCGTCCCCACAGTGACTGTACGTTCATACTAGAGGACGACCGATTAATCGAAATGGTCGAGTTTCAAGTTTTCATAACAATTTGAAGTCGGTATTTTTGGATACCGATTTGGCCGATTTTTTTACACCTTTATTTATCCTTTATTTAACTAGGCAAGTCAGTTAAGAACACATTCTTATTTTTAATGACGGTCTAGGAACGGTGGGTTAACTGCCTTGTTCAGGGGCAGGAATATTTAGACTTATGGAGTGAAAACCTACAGGACAGTAGTTCTCCAGGAACAGGGTTGGAGCCCTGATGTAGAGAATGGGGGATGCCAGTCAAACCTGTGCTTACCCATTCTCATTCAGAGTCAGACTGAGTGATGAACAGATCGTCAGTCTAACAACCAGGCCTGGCTTTCTGGCCTATATTCTCATGTTTTCAGGAGTCTAAGTAGGACAGTATAACCTTCCAGGGCAGCAGTTAGCATGGCTAACTGATTATTCAGTGAAGACTGGGAGGTGCAACTTTCCCTCATACTGTTAGGTCAAGACTCCTGTACCGCAGGAGAGTACTGTAGGCCTAAACTCAACTAATAGGTGTGAAACAGGCTGGCTGAATCAATTCACAATTTTAGCATCGATAGTCCATAGGATTAAAAAGTGATTAAAAGTGGACACTTTCAGATTAAGTGACCAGTGATCACCTTGGTTTCACAGTTTTCCAGTCGTTCCAAAGGCCAATGTCTCCCAAAATAATTTAGGAAAATAAATAAAGTATGTAGCTAGCATACTACATGCTTCAGTAGGGGTCTGAACCAGCAACTCCACATCATTGTACCTGTGCGTCATGCAATATGCTCCCATAATCACGATGAAAATGACATTTGAACAGTAACCTATTATGCATAACCTGCTTGCAGAACTATAACATGCTTGAAATTGAAACACATATACTGAATAAAAAGTATAAAACAACATGTAAAGTGTTGGTCCCATGTTTCAAGCTGAAATAAAAAATCCCAGACATTTTCCATATGCACAAAAAGCTTGTTTCTTTCAAATTTTATGCACAAATTTGTTTACATCCCTGTTAGTGAGCATTTATCCATTGCCAAGATAATCCATCTACCTGACAGGTGTGGCATATTAAGAAGCTGATTAAACCACATTATCATTACACAGGTGCACCTTGTGCTGGGGGCAAAAAAAAAAGGTTCTGTGGGCTTTGCTCCCCAATGGGTGGGCCTGGCCCCCAGGTGGGTGGGCCTATTCCCTCCCAGACCCACACATGGTTGCACCCCTACCCATTAATGTGAAATCCATAGATAAGGGCCTAACACATTTATTTCATTTGACTGATTTCCTGAAATTAACTGTAACTCAGTAAAACCATTGAAATTCTTGCGTTCATATTTTTGTTCAGTATATAATTAAATGTATTAAAATGAGAGTGAATTAAATGGAGAGGTCCTTAGTTGCATTCACTGTTACTTTTGCATCTTTGTGACGAATAGCGTTTCTGAAGATGGTCACACAGATTAAAAAAGGTTTGAGGCTGCCATCAAGGATCTTTTTTTTTTTAAACATACAGTGCCTTCAGAAAATATTCAGACCCCATTACTTTTTCCACATTCTGTTACCTCACAGCCTTATTCTAAAATGAATTACATTGTCATTATGGGTATTGTGTGTAGATTGAGGGGAGGGGGGGGGGGGGGGGGACGAAGCTAAAAAATTATAATCTTACAAATAAAAACTGAAATATTACATTTACATAAGTATTCAGACCCTTTACTCAGTACTTTGTTGAAGGACCTTTGGCAGCAATTACAGCATCGAGTCTTCTTGGGTATGACGCTACAAGCTTGGCACACCTGTATTTGGGGAGTTTCTCCCATTCTTCTCTGCATATCCTCAAGCTCGGTCAGGTTGGATGGGGAGCGTTGCTGCACAGCTATTTTCAGGTCTCTCCAGAGATATTCGATCGGGTTCAAGACCGAGCTCTGGCTGGGCCACTTACGGACATTCAGAGATTTGTACCAAAGCCACTCCTGTGTTGTCCTGTTGTAAGTTGAACCTTTGCCCCGGTCAGAGGTCCTGAGCAAGTTTTCATCAAGGATCTGTACTTTGCTCCGTTCATCTTTGCCTTGATCCTGACTAATTTCCCAGTCCCTGCCGCTGAAAAACATCCCAACAGCATGATGCTACCACCACCATGCTTCACTGGAGGGATGGTGCCAGGTTTCCTCCAGACGTGAAGCTTGGCATTCAGGCCAGAGATTTCAATCTTAGTTTCTCGTGATCTGAGAGTCTTTTCGGTGCCTTTTGGCTAACTTCAAGCGGGCTGTCATGTGCCTTTTGATGAGGCGTGGCTTCCGTCTGGCCACTCTACCATAAAGGCCTGATTGATGGAGTGCTGCAGTCCTTCTGGAATGTTCTCCCATCTCCATAAAGGAACCTTAGAGCTCTGTCAGTGATCATCGGATTCAAATCAAAACAAAATCAAATTTATTTGTGTCACATACAGTACACATGGTTTGCAGATGTCAATGTGAGTGTAGTGAAATGCTTGTGCTTCTAGTTCCGACAATGCAGTAATAACCAACGAGTAATCTAACCTAACAATTGCAAAACTACTACCGTATACACACAAGTGTAGAGGGATAAAGAATATGTACACAAAGATATATGAATGAGTTTCTTGGTCACCTTCCTGACCAAGGCCCTTCCAATTACTCAATTTGGCTGGGCAGCCAACTCTGGGAAGAGTCTTGATGGCTCCAAACTTCTTCCATTTAAGAATGATGGAGGCAACTGTGTTCTTGGGGACCTTCAATGCTGCAGAAATGTTTTGGTACCCTTCTCCAGATCTGTGCCTCGACACAATCCTGTCTCGGAGCTCTACGGACAATTCCTTTGTCCTCATGGCTTGGTTTTTGCTCTGACATGCACGGTCAACTGTGAGACCATATATTGACAGGTGTGTGCCTTTGCAAATCATGTCCAATCAATTGAATGTACCACTGGCGGACTCCAATCAAGTTGTAGAAACATCTCAAGGATGAACAATGGAAACAGGATACACCTGAGCTCATAAGCAAAAGATCTGATGAGGTATGTTTTTAATACATTTGCTAAATATGCAAAAAAAACTTTACGCTTTGTCATTATGGGGTATTGTGTATAGATTGCTGAAGATTTTTTATTTAATCAATTTTAGAATAAGGCTAACGTAGAAAAATGTGGAAAAGTCAAGGGGTCTGAATACTTTCCGAAGGTACTGTGTAACACACACACACGTATGTATGTATGTATACACACAAGATATGGAATCATATTATGTTTCATAGTTTTGATGTCTTCACTATTCTACAATGTAGAACATAGTCAAAATAAAGAAACCCTTGAATGAGTAGGTGTGTCCATACTTTTGACTGGTACTAATATATATATTATCAGTCAAAGGTTTGGACACATCTACTCATTCAAGGGTTTCTTTATTTTGACTATGTTCTACATTGTAGAATAGTGAAGACATCAAAAGGATGAACTAACATATTGAATCATATACACTGCTCAAAAAAAATAAAGGGAACACTAAAATAACACATCCTAGATAGGAATGAATGAAATATTTTTATAAAATACTTTTTTCTTTACATAGTTGAATGTGCTGACAAAATCACAAAAATGATCGATCAATGGAAATCAAATTTATCAACCCATGGAGGTCTGGATTTGGAGTCACACTCAAAATTAAAGTGGAAAACCACATTACAGGCTGATCCAACTTTGATGTAATGTCCTTAAAACAAGTCAAAATTAGGCTCAGTAGTGTGTGTGGCCTCCACGTGCCTGTATGACCTCCCTACAATGCCTGGGCATGCTCCTGATGAGGTGGCGGATGGTCTCCTGAGGGATCTCCTCCCAGATCTGGACTAAAGCATCCGCCAACTCCTGGACAGTCTTGGTAGATTGAGCGAGACATGATGTCCCAAATGTGCTCAATTGGATTCAGGTCTGGGGAACGGCGGGACAGTCCATAGCATCAATGCCTTCCTCTTGCAGGAACTGCTGACACACTCCAGCCACATGAGGTCTAGCATTAGGAGGAACCCAGGGCCAACCGCACCAGCATATGGTCTCACAAGGGGTCTGAGGATCTCATCTCGGTACCTAATGGCAGTCAGGCTACCTCTGGCGAGCACATGGAGGGCTGTGCGGCCCCCCAAAGAAATGCCACCCCACACCATGACTGACCCACCTCCAAACCGGTCATGCTGAAGGATGTTGCAGGCAGCAGAACGTTCTCCACGGCGTCTCCATACTGTCACATGTGCTCAGTGTGAACCTGCTTTCATCTGTGAAGAGCACAGGGCACCAGTGGCGAATTTGCCAATCTTGGTGTTCTCTGGCAAATGCCCTGCACGGTGTTGGGCTATAAGCACAAACCCCACCTGTGGACGTCGGGCACTCATACCACCCTCATGGAGTCTGTTTCTGACCGTTTGAGCACCTTTGTGGCCTGCTAGAGGTCATTTTGTAGGGCTCTGGCAGTGTTCCTCCTTGCACAAAGGCGGAGGTAGCGGTCCTGCTGCTGGGTTGTTGCCCTCATACGGCCTCCTCCACGTCTCCTGATGTACTGGCCTGTCTCCTGGTAGCGCCTCCATGCTCTGGACACTACGCTGATAGACACAGCAAACCTTCTTGCCACACATCGCATTGATGTGTCATCCTGGATGAGCTGCACTACCTGAGCCACTTGTGTGGGTTGTAGACTCCGTCTCATGCTACCACTAGAGTGAAAGCACCGCCAGCATTCAAAAGTGACCAAAACATCAGCCAGGAAGCATAAGAGCTGAGAAGTGGTCTGTAGTCATCACCTACAGAACCACTCCTTTATTGGATGTCTTGCTAATTGCCTATAATTTCCACCTGTTGTCTATTCCATTTGAACAACAGCATGTGAAATTTGTCAATAAGTATTGATTCCTAAGTGGACAGTTTGATTTCACAGAAGTGTGATTGACTTGGAGTTACATTGTGTTGCTTAAGTGTTCCCTTTATTTTTTTGAGCAGAGTAGTAACCCCCCCCCTCCCCCCCAAAAAGTTAAACAAATCAATATATATTTATATTTGAGATTCTTCAAAGTAGCCACCCTTTACACACTCTTGGCATTCTCTCAACCTGCTTCAGAAGGTAGTAAGGCCTTGTAACGCTTGTTAAAAGTTAATTTGTGGAATTTCTTAATGTGTTTGAGCCAATCAGTTGTGTTGTGACAAGGTAGAGGTGGTATACAGAAAACAACCCTATTTGGTAAAAGACCAAGCCCATATTATGGTAGAAACAGCTTGAATAAGCAAAGAAAGATACAGTCCATCATTACTTTAAGACATGAAGGTCAGTCAATCTGGGAAATGTTCTCTGCTGCAGAAGATATGTTTATTAGAGTTACCTGCATCTCATATTACAGGCCAAATAAATGCTTCAGAGTTCAAGTAACAGACACATCTCAACATCAACTGTTGATATGAGACTGCATGAATCAGGCATTCATGATTGAATAGCTGCAAAGAAACCACTACTAAAGGACACCAATAAGAAGAGACTTGCTTGGGCCAAGAAACACAAGCAATGGACATGAGACCGGTGGAAATCTGTCGTTTGGTCTGATGAGTCAAAATTTAAGATTTTTGGTTCCAACCGCCATGTCTTTGTGAGACGCAGAGTAGGTGAACGGATAATCTCAGCATGTATGGTTCCCACCGTGAAGCATGGAGGAGGAGGTGTGATGGTGCTTTGCAGGTGACACTGTCTGATTTTTTTTAGAATTTAAAAGGCACACTTAACCAGCATGGCTACCACAGCATTCTGCAATATGATATGTTGCTCAGTTGTGCACCAGGGCCTCCCACTCTTTCTATTCTGGTTAGAGTCAGTTTTCGCTGTGAAGGGAGTAGTACAGTGTTGTATGAGATCTTCAGGTTTGTCATTTTCTCACATGGAATAGTCTTCATTTCTCAGAACAAGAATAGACTGACAAGTTTCAGAAGAAAGTTATTTGTTTCTGGGCATTTAGAGCCTAAATCGAACCCACAAATGCTGATGCTCTAGATACTCAACGAGTCTAAAGAAGGTCTGTTTTATTGTTTCTTTAAATCAGTACAACAGTTTTCAGATGTGCTAACATAATTGCAAAAGGGTTTTCTAATAGTAGTTAGTAGATAGGTTTATAGAGGCCCATTATCAGCAACTATGTAGATATAATAAAAATTAAAATAAAAATAAAAATATATATAATATATATTTAAATCTGCCGTTTTCAGCTACAATAGTCATTTACAACATTAACACATGAATATATATATATAGCAGTCTGATGGATGCCTCGTCTGATTAAGCAGGCTGTAATTTACAATGAATTGGTATATACAGTCTGAAACTAATGCCTGTGAAAATGTTCCTTACAAGCCAGAATGTTGAATACAATTACACTCAACCAGTTGTCTGTGTGGTTTGTCCTTCAGCTGCTCAAAATTTGAGACAAAGTATATACAAATTAATTGTGTATTACAACCTGATTAAATCAGACTACTGGAGTCCAGAGGAAAATCCTTGTACCTGGCCCCGACTGCCATAAAGAGCTCTCTGTACCAAATAACTATTACTCCACTGGCAAGTAACCAGGCAGCTCTGCTACACAGACAGCCAAACCATTCAGACCTCAAGTGCAAGCACAGCTTTGGCTAGGACTATAGTTGGCTTCTTGACTTCTGATTTTCCGATTGAGCAAATATTGCAAAGGGATAGGCCTACCAACCAATATTGAGAAAACAATTCTAAAACTATTTGAGTGTACTACACTTGATTATAAAAAATAAATATATATTTTTTTAAACACCCACAATCATGAATTGATTATTGATCAAACTATACCAGTCCATTTAAAATTTCAATTATGCATAACATCCCATTGAAATGAAAGGGCATCCTGACATTCTATTTCCCTTTCCTGTGAGCAATTGCAACACTTTTGTAACTAGAGAACAGATGAGTGAGACAGACCATACAATAGTTGGAAGTGACATACACCCCTTGACTTTTCCTACATTGTTGTGTTAAATGGATTTAAAATTAATTACATTGAGATTGTGTCACTGGCCTACACACAATATCCCATAATGTAATTATGTTCTTAGAAATGTTTACAAATTCATAATAAATTAAAAGCTGAAATGTCTTGAGTCAATAAGTATTCAACCCCTTTATGGCAAGCCTAAAGTTCAAGAGTAAAAAAAAAAAGTCACATAATAAGTTGCATGGACTCAACTGCAATAAGTGTTTAACATGATTTTTGCATGACTACCTCCTCTCTGTACCCAACACATACAGATAATTAAGGTCCCTCAGTCGATTCATCCAGAAAGACCAGGGAGGTTTTCCAATGCCTCGCAAAGGGCACCTATTGGTAGATTGGTAATAAAAAAATACATTGAATATCCATTTGAGCATGAAGTTATTAAATTACACTTTGCGTGGTGTATCAATACACCCAGTCACTACAAAAATACTGGCGTCCTTCCTAACTCAGTTGCCGGAGTGTAAGGAAACCACCATGAGGCCAATTGTGATTTTAAAATAGTTAAGAGTTTAATGCAGGGTTTCCTCTAACTTGAACTTGACTGATGAATTATAGTCACTGATTAGTAAGGAACTCCCCTCACCTGGTTGTCTGTTGTAATTGAAAGGAAAAAACAAAAACCAGCAGACACTTGGCCCTCCATGGAATGAGTGATACCCCTGTGCTAAAGTAAAATTACCAAACAATGTGGCAAAGAAATTTAATTTACAAGCATTTCGCTACACCCCCAATAACAACTGCTAAACACACGTATGTGACAAATAAGATGTTATTTGATATGTCCTGAATACAAAGGTTATGTTTGCAGCAAATCCAACAACATCAGAGTACCAATTTATATATTCAAGTATAGTGGTGGCTGCACAATGTTATGGGTATGCTATTCATTGGCAAGGACTGGGAGTTTATTTAAAGCACAGGCAAAATCCTACAGGAAAACCTGGTACAGTCTGGTTTCCAACAGACACGGAGTGTGAAACAACCTTTCAGCAGGAAAATATCCTAAAACACAAGGCCAACTATACACTGTTGTTGCTTACCAAGATTACATTGAATGTTCCTGATTGGCCTAGTTACAGTTTTGACTTACATCTGCTTGAAAATCTACAGCAAGAAATTAAAATGTCTGTCGAGCAATGATGAACAACCAACTTGACAGAGCTTGATTTTTTAAAATATAATGTACTAACTAGGTGTGCAAAGCTCTTAGAGACTTACCCAGAAAGACTCACAGCTGTAATCGCAGCCAAAGGTGATTCTAACATGTATTGACTCAGGTGTGTGAATACTTAAGTAATTAGATATCTGTATATCTTCATATTCAATTCATTTGAATTTTTTTTAATCATTATTGGGTATTATGTGTAGATGGGAGAGAAAAATATATATTTAATCCATTTTGAATTCAGGCTGTCACACAACAAAATGTAGAATAAGTCAAGAAGTGTCAATACTTTCAAAAAGACACTGTACATGTGTGGTCCCCAGCAGTGACACACACACCTAGTAGTGATGATAATGTAGGCTACACCTTACATACGAGACAAAGTATTCTACTCTGAAAAATGAACAAGGTTGTTTCCACAGCTGAGCTGTTCAAATGTGGTTGTTAAACCCTCTTCTTATGGTAAATAGATAAAATAGGTCTACTGAATTTACTCCCAGGAACATATATTTTGGGGGTCATTTTTGTATAGCCAAAATGTTAAATGTACTGTATCATGGAGAACTTGTCAATACATTGTAAGATAAGATACACTATGACTGATAAATACATGATAACTGTTTAGGTCAGGGAGGGCAGCCTAAAGCTATGCAGAATGAATGAAACCACTTAACAGGCGGCTAGAAAGCTAGCTAATGTGACAGTGATGATGAGTAGGCCTACACTGAAATTATCAAAAACATGTGATATTTCTGTTAACGTCCAGTTAAATAATGTTACGAGCGGTCTCATTGTATGCTCTCGTTTTGCTAAAATGTATGCTTGATACATTTTGACAGGAGTTAACATAGCAATAACATTAGCCTATCCACTCAGGCTTCAGGCCTTATCAGCATCGCCATAACTCACGAGATGCAGACCTCCGACTGGTTTTAATGAATGACACATCAGAAACTCTCGATAATTTCGATACTTACAATCCAAATGTTTCTTTTTCGGACCCATTATTTCATGTGTGGTGGCCTTGCATACTGTTTTCGACACAGCAGATCCAGTTACACTGTGCTGGGCTGCAGTTATCCTGTCAGTAATGCTCTGCCCCGACATCTTCGTTTATTGATGCAACAAAGATTTGAAAAATCACAATGTCTATAAAGTTCCAAATTAATTGAATTATAAAATCTCCACGGTCGACACCTCCAGTCCACCACCTATTTAAAAATAAAGAAAAGGGAAAAACGTAAAGAAAAAGACAGGGCGACGAGGCAGAAGAAAAATTATACTACAAAATTCTAACGTATCCAAAGCTTGATTATTTCAGTCCAGTGTTGATCCGAAAAACGTCTTTGATCAAATTCATTTCATAAATAAAGATGCGGTGGTACATTTGGTAGGCTGACTCATTCTCTGCCTATTTCTCATCCCGATCTCTCGCTCACTGGATCTCTGCGTGTCTTCCTATCGCCACTCCTACTGGGTTTAAAGGACTAGACGCATTCAGGGAAATGGCGGGCCTGCTCTGTTCTCAGAAATGTTAGAATGTATGACGTTTACACGGAGCATGCCGACCTGGAATCAGATTTTTACAACATAATCCATCAAATGCTATTCTGTGCAGGTGTCCACAACTGATTGTGGTTTTGGTGGGAATGTAATATGCCAGACCAAAGCAGTTAGACCTTAATCAATTTTCAGTAATAATATAATAATATTTTTCAAATCAAGGTAAACTGCTAAACAGGCATATGCCCACAGTTACTTTTTTTTTTGCAACACATTTGTCCAAGTCCTACTCCCTGCAAGCTGCTATTGACTCGTTTGTGTTGATTAGGCCAAGGCGATTCATGCTCTGTAAGTGCATTCACACAGGCAGCCAAGATTCTGATCTTTTTCCACTAATTGGTCTTTTGACCAATCACATCAGATCTTTATCAGAGCTGATATGATTGGTCAAAAGACCAATTAGTGAAAAAATATCAGAATTGAGCTGTCTGTGTGAACGCAGGCGATGGAGTCATCTTGGACGTTATTTAACTGTGGTTCAATTCAGTGCTACCACTTCCAAATACCACCAGGGGGAAGTATAGTGCCACAAAACTCTCAACTAACATGATCACATCCTTCAACCCCATCCCACCCTGAACAATGAACATCCATTCATCTGTTCATCATAGCCTGTAAAGAAAAAGGTTTGTACAGCTACTGTGAAAAAGCAGAATCACTCTAGGTATTAAGTTTACGTCTATAGAAATAGTTTAGAGCGCCTTCGATAACTAAATGACTGCTAAAGTTGTTGGATAACCTAAAGTTAGATTAATTTGAACTGTTTGTAATCATTTTTCAATTACAAAGTAGCCCCAGAGCCATATATTTTATTCTAATATGACTCTGGCTCTGAGTAGGCCTATACATCACAACACTGGAAGGAAAAAGTTACATTTGTGTGTCAAGTGCCTTAACCCATAATGCAGGCTGTATCACAACTGGCCATGATTGGGAGTCCCATAGGGAGGTGCACAATTGGCCCAGCATCATCCGGGTTTAGCCGGTGTAGACCGTCATCGTAAATAAGAATTTGTTCTTAACTGACTTGCCTAGTTAAATAAAGGTTAAAACATTTTTTTTTAAATGGGACATAGGCTGTCATGTACAGAGCCTTAAAAGGAAAGGACTAGTGTTGAACAACAAACGTTTTATTTCTTTATTTTGTCTTGACAGTCCAATAGCCTATGTAAATTCTTAACCCATAAAATACATTTCTATTATAATTACATCAGATTATTGCAGGTGCATCCATCATGCCTTCACTATCTCCTCTATTCTCATTGCGCTGGATATAAAGCCCATTATTCATTTCCCTTATCCTGCTTGCCTTTCGTTTCTATTTTCAATGAAGATGGATGACTGATATTTGACTACTTATAGTATTTATGACTATTTGAGTATTTATGACACTCTCGTTATTCTCTATGTAAAGGGTTGAGTTACATACATAAACAATACAGTTGAAGTCGGAAGTTTACATACACTTAGGTTGGAGTCATTAAAACTCCTTTTTCAACCACTCCACAAATTTCTTGCTAACAAACTATAGTTTTGGCAAGTCGGGTAGGACATCTACTTTGTGCATGACACAAGTCATTTTTGACAGTTTACATACACTAAGTTGACTGTGCCTTGAAACAGCTTGGAAAATTCCAGAAAATGATGTCATGGCTTTCTGGCTAATTTACATAATTTGAGGCAATTGGAGGTGTACCAGTGGATGTATTTCAATCCCTACTTTCAAACTCAGTGCCTCTGCTTGACATCATGAGAAAATCAAAAGAAATCAGCCAAGATCTCATAAAAAAATTGTAGACCTCCACACATCCTTGGGAGCAATTTCCAAACGCCTGAAAGTACCTCTTTCATATGTACAAACAATAGTATGCAAGTATAAACACCATTGGACCACACAGCCATCATACCTCTCAGGAAGGAGACGTGTTCTGTCTCCTAGAGATGAACGTACTTTGGTGCGAAAAGTGCAAATCAATCCCAGAACAACAGCAAAGGACCTTGTGAAGATGCTGCAGGAAACAGGTACAAAAGTATCTATATCCACAGTAAAACGAGTCCTATATTGACATAACTTGAAAGGCTGCTCAGCAAGGAAGAAGCCACTGCTCCAAAACCGCCATAAAAAAAAGCCAGACGACGGTTTGCAACTGCACATGGGGACAAAGATCGTACTTTTGGCAAAATGTTCTTTGGTCTGATGAAACCAAAATGGAACTGTTTGGCTATAATGACCATCGTTATGTTTGGAGGAAAAAGGGGGAGGCTTGCAAACTGAAGAACACCATCCCAACCGTGAAGCACGTGGATGGGAGCATCATGTTGTGGGGGTGCTTTGCTGCAGGAGTGGCTGGTGCACTTCACAAAATAGATGGCATCATGAGGTAGGAAAATTCTGTGGATATATTGAAGCAACATCTCAAGACATCAGTCAGGAAGTTAAAGCTTGGTCGCAAATCGTCTTCCAAATGGACCATGACCCCAAGCATACTTCCAAAGTTGTGGCAAAATGGCTTAAGGGCAACAAAGTCAAGGTATTGGCGTGGCCATCACAAAGCCCTCACCGTATAGAAAATGTGTGGGCAGAGCTGAAAAAGCGTGTGCGAGCAAGGAGGCCTACAAACCTAACTCAGTTATACCGGCTCTGTCAGGAGGAATGGGCCAAAATGCATCCAACTAATTGTGGGAATCTTGTGGAAGGCTACCCAAAACGTTTGACCCAAGTTAAATAATTTAAAGGCAATGCTACCAAATACTAATTGAGTGTATGTAAACGTATGACCCGCTGGGAATGTGATGAAAGAAATAAAAGCTTAAATAAATCATTCTCTCACCTATTATTCTGATGTTTCACATTCTTACAATAAAGTGGTGATCCTAACTGACCTAAAACAGGCATTTAGGATTAAATGGCAAGAATTGTAAAAAACTGAGTTTAAATATATTTGACTAAGGTGTATGTAAACTTCTGAATTCAACTGTATGTCATTCTGTGGTTTTCCTCTCCCACATGGGAATATTACCAGCATGGTTCTCGCCCAACATAAGACCCTTGCGCATTTCCATTCATGGTCAAAGTTCAAGAGTGACCCAAAGCTCTGCTTACATTACCATAACATATTGCACTCATGTAAGCATACACTACATAAGGCTTTTATCCTAGTAGTTTAGTGTAATTTATAGCCTAAAATTGAAGACCCAGCGGAATTTGGTTCTCCCAGAGTGTTTTCTTTAGTATTTTTTATCAATGAGCAACTCTTGCTGTGTCTACTACATAAGTAAGTAAGCATTTCACGATAAGGTCTACACTAGTTGTATTCGGTGCATGTGACAAAGTTTGATTTGATTTTGATATATCAATTTATTTGTGTATATTGAATAAGAGAAACTCATGGGACAGGCTCATATAAAGGGGTTTTAAATCCACTTTAAACCCAGTCCCATTGTCACGGCTTTCGTTGTGGGAAGGAGGAGCGGACCAAAATGCAGCGTAGTTTTGATTCATTTTATTAAATACGGAAACTATACACAATAAACTAACAAAATAACAAACCTACAAAAACCGAAAACAGCCCTATCTGGTGCAAAACACAGAGACAGGAACAATCACCCACAAACACACAGTGAAACCCAGGCTACCTAAATATGGTTCCCAATCAGAGACAATGACTAACACCTGCCCCTGATTGAGATCCATATCAGGCCAAACACAGAAATAGACAAACAAGACATCCAACATAGAATGCCCACTCAGATCACACCCTGACCAATCAAAACATAGAAACATACAAAGTAAACTATGGCCAGGGTGTGACACCCATGGTAGGAGAATGTTATGGCTTTTTAGAAACATTGCTCACTGAAGATCAAATGGTAGAACAGTATTTGACGAGGACTAGGTTTCCATGTCCGTGTTAAAGCTGGAGAGTCAAATTACACTGAAACTCACCAGTTTTGCGATGAACTCAGATTGTAGAATTTGCGTGTCTGTTTGGCCAGGCTGTTTTTAGAAGGTGATCTGATAGAGACTGTATGTAATATCTGGCAGAACTCACAACTCACCTAAGTGACCTTGGAGATTTCAAAACATTATAGAAGATGAACCTCAGGGACACAGGGTAGGCTATGGTACAGTGTAAAAGCATGTCAGAATCTCACTACGCAAACATTTCATTCCAGCATACAAATAAGTTATGTTACTTGTATTATGGAATGTACAGTATAAGCTGTAATAACCATAATATTGAAAATAAGATTTCTAAATAACGAAGAACATCTCACCCACACACACACCTTAAAAGGTGGTCTTAACAATATATGCTTCTTATTAAAAGTAATGACTTAAGTGGAACACATGGCCAAGTAGGGCATGTGTTAGATGGCAATGGTTGCACTATGTGTATAGAAGTAGGATCTTAATACACTACAAGTTTCATTTCCTGAAATATTCTCAGCAACAAAAGTGATCAAATTCTACATCTGTATACAGATATAGGAGCTTAATTTGATCTGTATATAGATGTAGGATCTTAATATGATCACTCTTTTGTAGCCAAGAATGTTCCTGCACGGCAGGAAATAAAAACTTCTAGTGTATTCAAGGTTTAGAAATGCTTCTAAAGTTTGAAATTTCCACTTTAAAATTTCAGACTTGAATTGCCCTAAAGGAAATGTATCAGCCCCTACAAACAATGCCCATAATTTTTAATACACATAATAATTCACAATTCCTGTTGCTGAAAGACTATTTTCCTGTAGCAAACTGGCTCAAATTAAGATCCTACATCTGTACATTTTTTTGTGTACATGGCCATCTGATCCTATTTGTTCTCAATGGCAGTTGTGTTCTTGTGTGCGCTTCATATTTGATTACAGCCCAGCCTCATCATGCTAATGAATAGCAGGGTCCCCCTTCCCATTGTGTGCTGAAGGCTTTGTGATCAGCTGTGGCCTAGCTTCAATCTTGCACCAAGTGTGACACATGAGGGAGGCTGCTATCAATACACATACATAATGCTCTATTGGGGTGCATATTGGGGTGTTAACAAACAAACAACAATACATATGACAAACACACACACACAAGGACAATACACACATACAGATCTTAATTTGGTCACCCTGTTGCAGGAGAACTTTCCTGCAATGCAGGACATTTAAAACTTTTAGTGTATTAAAAAGGCTTCTGGAGTTTGTGATTTCCACTTTGATATTTGTTTCAGACTTAATTTTCCCTCATGAAGTGTGTATTGATCTAAGAAGGAAATACACCAGACATATTTCATGAGTAGCCTACAACATGACACACTGCTCTTCATACGTGAATCAATGCAAACACCAATGTTATCTTGCAAGCTACCTCAACATACTATGCTCTTTATATACTGTAGAAGCGGCTCTCCTAGCGGCCGGGGACTATAAAGCAAGAACACTTTAATCTGCTTTACGTCATTTCTACCAGCATGTCACGTGCAACGAGAGGAAAACAACTCTAGACCACCTTTACTCCACACATAGAGATGGATACAAAGCTCTCCCTCAACCTCCATTTGGCAAATCTGACCATAATTCTATCCTCCTGATTCCTGCTTACAAGGAAAAACTCAAGCAGGAAGTACCAGTGACTCATTCGATACGGAACTGGTCCGATGACATGGATGCTAAGCTTCAGGACTGTTTTGCTAGCACAGAGCCGTGATTTATCCAATGGCATTGAGGAGTATACCACATTAATCACAGGCTTCATCAATAGGTGCATCTACGACGTCGTCCCCACAGTGTCCGTACGTACATATCCCAACCAGAAGCCATGGATTACAGGCAACATCCGCACTGAGCTAAAGGCTAGAGCTGATGCTTTCAAGGAGAGGGACACTAATCCGGACGCTTATAAGAAATCTCGCTATGCCCTCTGACGAAAAATCAAACACGCAAAGCGTCAGTACAGGACTAAGATTGAATCCTACTACACCGGCTCTGATGCTCGTCGGATGTGGCAGGGAACACACCAAGACAGTCATGAAGAGGGCACGGCAATGCCTATTCCCCAGCAGGAGACTTGGCATGGGTCCTCAGATCCTCAAAAATAGAGCCTGTTGTATCACCGTTTGGTATGGCAACTGCTCGGCATCCGACCGCAAGGCGCTACAGAAAGTAGTGCAACGGCCCAGTACATCACTGGGGCCAAGATCCTGCCATCTAGGACATCTATACCAGGCGGTGTCAGAGGAAGGCCCTAAAAATTATCAAAGACTCCATCCACCCTAGTCATAGACTGTTCTCTCTGCTATCGCACGGCAAGTGGTACCAGAGCTCTAAGTCTAGGTCCAAAAGGTTCCTTAACAGCATCTACCCCCAAGCCATTAGACTGCTAAACAGTTAAAACTTCTTAAAGCTAGGCCCCATTTTTTCTCAATTTTCCAGAGTAAACTGCCTGTTGCTCAGGCCCTGAAGCCAGGATATGCATATAATTGTACCATTGGAAAGAAAACACTTTGAAGAAATGTTAAAATAATGTAGGAGAATATAACACAATAGATATGTTAGGAGAAAATCCAAAGAAAAACCAACCGGAAATGTTGCTTTTTTGAGAGACCATCCTCTTAGAATGGCAAGTATAAGGTCATTTTGAAAATTAGCTCCCTGGATGCAATTTCTATGGCTTCCACAGGATGTCATCAGTCTATATTCAAGGTTTCAGGCTCGTAACTTCAAAAACAAATAAGAAAGATCAGTTTTAGTACAGGGACACAGTTTTGAAAATTCATGTTTGCGCGCGCCATGAAGACAGGACGCACCTGCTAAAACCAGTTTCTTATTGAACATAGAAATGTATTTTGACTTGTTGAAACAAAGTTTAGGGGTAGATTTTCAGATTCCTTTCTCTGCATGTTGAATGAGTGGTTTACACAAATCGATGGTGCCAACTAAACTGACTTTTTGGGATATAAAGAAGGATTTTATCTAACAAAACGACACTACATGTTATAGCTGGGACTCTTTGGATGACAAATCAAAGGAAGATATTCAAAAAGTAAGTGAATGTTTAGTCGCTATTTGTGAATTTATGAAACCTGTGCCAGTGGAAAAATATTTTGATGTGGGGCGCCATCCTCAAACAATCACTCCGGGACGCCTAGCCCTAACCAACAATGCAGTTCAACAAAAAATACAGATAGGAATAAGAGATAAAAGTAACAAGTCATTAAAGAGCAGCAGTGGAATAATAATAATGAGACCATATTCAGGGGGGTACCGATACAGAGTCAATTTGCTGGGCACCGGTTATTTGAGGTAGTATGTACATATACAGTAGATAGAGTTATTAAAGTGACAACAAAGAGTAGCAGTGACAACAGAGAGTAGCAGTGGTATAAAGATGGGGTGAGAGGGGGTGAGGGAGGGCACTGCAAATAGTCTGGGTAGCCATTTGACTAAATGTTCAGGAGCCTTATGGCTTGGGGGTAGAAGCTGTTTAGAAGCCTCTTGGACCTAGAAGCCTCTTGGACCTAGCTCTGGTACCACTTGCTGTGCGGTAGCAGAGAGAACAGTCTATGACTAGGGTGGCTGGAGTCTTTGACAATTTTTAGGGCCTTCCTCTGACACCGCCTGGTACAGAGGTCCTGGATGGCAGGATCTTGGCCCCAGTGATGTACTGGGCCGTTGCACTATCCTCTGTAGTGCTTTGTGGTCGGAGGCCGAGCAGTTGCCATACCAGACAGTAATGCAACCAGTCAGGATGCTCTCGATGGTGCAGCTGTAGAACCTTTTGAGAATCTGAGGACCCATGCCAAATCTTTTCAGTCTCCTGGGGGGGAATATGTTTTTTCATTCCCTCTTCACGACTGTTTGGTGTGCTTCAACCATGTTAGTTTGTTGGTGATGTGGACGCCAAGGAACTTGAAGCTCTCAACCTGCTCCACTGCAGCCCCATCGATGAGAATGCGGGCATGCTCGGTCCTCTTTTTCCTGTAGTCCACAATCATCTCCTTTGTCTTGATAACGTTGAGGGAGAGGTTGTTGTCCTGGCACCACACGGCCAGGTCTCTGACCTCCTCCCTATATGCTGTCTCGTCGTTGTCGGTGATCAGGCCTACCACTGTTGTATCATCAGCAAATGTAATGATGGTGTTGGAGTCGTGCTCGGCCGTGCAGTCATGAGTGAGCAGGGAGTACAGGAGGGGACTGAGCACGTACCCCTGAGTGACCCCTGTGTTGAGGATCAGCGTGGTGGATGTGTTGTTACCTACCCTTACCACCTGGGGGCGGCCCGTCAGGAAGTCCAGGCTCCAGTTGCAGAGGGAGGTGTTTAGTCCCAGGGACCTTAGCTTATTGATGAGCTTTGAGGGCACTATGGTGGCGAACACTGAGCTGTAGTCAATGAATAGCATTCTCACATAGGTGATCCTTTTGTCAAGTTGGGAAAGAGCAGTGTGGAGTGCAATGGAGATTGAATCATCTGTGGATCTGTTTGGGCGGTATGCAAATTGGAGTGGGTTTAGGGTTTCTGGGATGATGGTGTTGATGTGAGCCATGACCAGCCTTTCAAAGCACTTCATAGTTACAGACGTGAGTGCTACGGGTTGGTAGTCGATTAGACAGGTTACCTTAGTGTCCTTGGGCACAGGGACTATGGTGGTCTGCTTAAACATCCTTTAGTGTCCTGTGCGCTCTGAATCTTGTTACATTTTATTTTATTATTTGAGTGGCATGCATCACAAGCAAAGTCGATACAACGGCTTTTTTTCATTTGGGCTTTTCCCTTTCCACTGTGACCCGGAAACAGATAAGTGGTCAAGTAGTTGAGGAGAGTGTAAGTTTGTTCGTAAAGAAACAAGCCAGCAGTGGGATGCAGGGTGGTATGTTGCTGGATATCTGGGTCATATCCTGAGTCGTTATGCTTAGGCTTGGAAACCCATTTCATGAAGCTCCCGACGAAGCTCCCGACATGTGCTCATGTTGCTTCCAGAGGCAGTTTCGAACTCAGTAGTGAGTGTTGCAACTAAAGACAGACGAGTTTTACACCCGACACGCTTCAGGTCCCATTCTGTGAGCTTGTGCGGCCTACCACTTCACGGCTTAGCCGTTGTTGCTCCTCGGCTCAGCCACTTCACAATAACAGCACTTACAGTTGACCGAGGCAGCTCTAGCATGGCACAGATTCTGCAAACTGACTTGTTGGAAATATGGCATCCTATTCAGTAAGGCTATTCTATTGCCAATGTTTGTCTATGGAGATTGCATGGCTGTGTGCTCGATTTTTTTTACACCTGTCAGCAATGGTCTGGCTGAAATACCCGAATGCACTAATTTCAATCGATGTCCACATACTTTTGTATATATAGTGTACAGTGCCTTGCGAAAGTATTCGGACCCCTTGAACTTTGCGACCTTTTGCCACATTTCAGGCTTCAAACATAAAGATATAAAACTGTATTTTTTTTGTGAAGAATCAACAAGTGGGACACAATCATGAAGTGGAACGACATTTATTGGATATTTCAAACTTTTTTAACAAATCAAAAACTGAAAAATTGGGCGTGCAAAATTATTCAGCCCCCTTAAGTTAATACTTTGTAGCGCCACCTTTTGCTGCAATTACAGCTGTAAGTTGCTTGGGGTATGTCTCTATCAGTTTTGCACATCGAGAGACTGACATTTTTTCCCATTCCTCCTTGCAAAACAGCTCTAGCTCAGTGAGGTTGGATGGAGAGCATTTGTGAACAGCAGTTTTCAGTTCTTTCCACAGATTCTCGATTGGATTCAGGTCTGGACTTTGACTTGGCCATTCTAACGCCTGGATATGTTTATTTTTGAACCATTCCATTGTAGATTTTGCTTTATGTTTTGGATCATTGTCTTGTTGGAAGACAAATCTCCGTCCCAGTCTCAGGTCTTTTGCAGACTCCATCAGGTTTTCTTCCAGAATGGTCCTGTATTTGGCTCCATCCATCTTCCCAAAAAAAAGCAGGCCCAAACCATGATGCTGCCACCACCATGTTTGACAGTGGGGATGGTGTCTTCAGGGTGATGAGCTGTGTTGCTTTTACGCCAAACATAACGTTTTGCATTGTTGCCAAAAAGTTCAATTTTGGTTTCATCTGACCAGAGCACTTTCTTCCACATGTTTGGTGTGTCTCCCAGGTGGCTTGTGGCAAACTTTAAATGACACTTTTTATGGATATCTTTAAGAAATGGCTTTCTTCTTGCCACTCTTCCATAAAGGCCCGATTTGTGCAATATACGACTGATTGTTGTCCTATGGACAGAGTCTCCCACCTCAGCTGTAGTTCTCAGCAGTTCATCCAGAGTGATCATGGGCCTCTTGGCTGCATCTCTGATCAGTCTTCTCCTTGTATGAGCTGAAAGTTTAGAGGGACGGCCAGGTCTTGGTAGATTTGCAGTGGTCTGATACTCCTTCCATTTCAATATTATCGCTTGCACAGTGCTCCTTGGGATGTTTAAAGCTTGGGAAATCTTTTTGTATCCAAATCCGGATTTAAACTTCTTCACAACAGTATCTCGGACCTGCCTGGTGTGTTCCTTGTTCTTCATGATGCTCTCTGCGCTTTTAACGGACCTCTGAGACTATCACAGTGCAGGTGCATTTATACGGAGACTTGATTACACACAGGTGGATTGTATTTATCATCATTAGTCATTTAGGTCAACATTGGATCATTCAGAGATCCTCACTGAACTTCTGGAGAGAGTTTGCTGCACTGAAAGTAAAGGGGCAGAATACTTTCGCAAGGCACTGTATCTGCCACACCCTCTTTGAAGCAGTTGTTGTTTTCTCAAAGGACAAAACATTAAAAACATTTAAAAACTATACGCTACTTAACCTTTTACTCATAAAACGTCTTGTACAATTAGCAACATTTGTTTTACCACTTTACACATTTATTTTGGGACTCCACCCCTGTAAACGTCATTTGCTTGATGATGCACAAGTGGGGAGAAGAGTCTCACTTCATACAAGTACATTTTCATCTACTTTCCTTCTCCTTGCTGCCTCTCTTCGATTACCTTTGACCTTTTTCAAAAGGAGGCGAGGCACGACGTAGGAGAGTGGACGCAGGAGTTGAGCAAATCCAATTAAGAAATAGCCATTTCATAACTTCACCTCACCTGTGAGAGTTGAGGAAATTCTGAAATATTCAGAAGAGAGTGGGAATTGATAAAAGTGCATCAGTAGGTTATAAAGGAAAACTTTGGTCATCAGTATATATGAAATCTTTGCTTAATTGCTTTAGTTTTACAAATGAAATGTTGAAGGAGCCTGTTATATATTTCAAATGGGTTCAGGGGCCAATCACAATGGGAAAACAAAAAACATGATGTGATTGGTAAATACGTTTTAAAAATATGACCAATAACATAATGTTTTGTTTTGTATTCTCATTGTGATTGGTCAATTAACAGAGGACACTTTTAAATATACTGTATAAAAGCCTCCTTAATCTTCTTATTGATTCTGTTTGCTCCACAATTTATGAACCTTGGTTGGATCTTGGAGCGAGGTAGCGGCAGTCTGCAATTCACTTCCCTTTGCACCTGAGAACCTTTAACACACCGCCAAGCCTTGTCTGATGATGCTTTGCTGTACCAAGAGTAATATTTGTGACCGTCATTGTTCCACCCCACGTTTACCATTTAGAAAACATCTAATCTCTAGAACAAACCGTTCAAAATGTAGAACTCATATTACCTGAGATAGATTTTTTAATTGTTGTCATTATAAATTCATATACCATGTTGCATACCGTTTTAAACTACTTATGGGTCGCTAAGTGTCTGTTTGAAAACAAAACAACCTTGTCCAGACATGTTACCTTGCTGGCTATTAATCTGGTAACTTAACCTGTATGGTTTGAGATGGCACTGGAAGAAAGAGGCTCCTGGATAGGAGATGGGCTTATGTAGTCCATATCTAATCAATCACTTTTCTGGTGCTCCTAAATACTGTTTGGTGTGCTCCTAACTTTTTTAAGTTGGGAGCACCAGTGCTACCAATGACTAAAGTACATTTAGAGCTTTGCAGCTTAAAGTTTTATAAAACAAAAGTAATATAAATTCATGTAAACAACCTTCAAAACAAAACTTCAGAGTCTAAGTAGGTCCAAATTACACCATAAAGTCTTCAGTTTAAATCACAGAATTAACTTTACCCTAAGTGATACCCTGTGCATCACAATGACCTACACACAGCCCCGCATTAGACCATGCAGACCAGACGTGAGTTGACTTTTATGTCCATGTGAATGCAGGCCACGGCCCGCTCTCCTCAGCACCTGATGACAGCTTAATTCCCAGGCCGGGCCCCCTGCTGAGGTGGCCGTTTGTGTGGGATGACAGACGGAGATCAGACCAAGGGGAGATGAGTGGGAACCCTGCAAGTCCGCTCAGGTTTCGAGCACCGTGAAAAGATTTGTCCAGGCCATTCACCTCTGATGGAGTTTCCCATGTTCTGCTGGGAAGCACTTTTTATTGAAGTGTTTCCATAATGAGTCCCCATTTCTCTCTATCTCTGTGTGGCACACACATATGAGCTCACGCACACACGTTGGCACACATATTTTGTGGTGAGAGCTGGCCTGTCCATTCGTTTTTTTGCTGCAGCCGATACCACATGGAGCACCGGTGAGCTACCAACTACACAGACCAGGGTAAGATAGGTTCGGGCCCAGGGCAAAGGGATCAGAAAAAGAGGGGAACCGGATTAAAAGGGGTTGGGGGGTCTTGGAAAGAGGAGATTTGTTAGAGTATTTAGGGGAATAGAGTGAAGGGGCTGGGATATTGAGTTTTGGAAAGACGGGCAGTAAGGGGACCAGGGCAAGATGGTTTAAGGTAAGAGGTGGTCTAAATGAGAGGTGTTGGAGAACTTTAGGGGATTTGAAAAGGCTTTTAAATAATTTGAGTACAGCACAGTTACAGACATTCATGCAACACCCTAGATATTTTGAAGATTATACGTAGTCAACATTCTGAAGGATGGAAATGTGTGAACCTCGCTCTCTAGGTGTTAAGATGGAGCGGATATGTTTGATCCTCCTGCTGATGGGTAGGACCACTTCAGTCTTGGCACAGTTTAATGGATACAACTGTGATGCCAACTACCACAGTAGGTTTCCCGGTGAGCATGACAGTCATTTAATCTCTAACTTATTCTTAGTTCTGAGAATTGTTGTTAGAATTGCTGTTTACCCTTTTATCTCGTTGTCTATTTTTCTCTTTGTCTTTTTGTCTCTCTCTCTCTCACTCTCTCTCTCTCTCTCTCTCTCTCTCTCTCTCTCTCTCTCTCTCTCTCTCTCTCTTTCTCTCTCTCTTTCTCTCTCACTCTCTTTAGCGGAGCGCGACATCAGCGTGTACTGCGGGGTTCAGACCATGACCCTGAAGATTAACTTCTGCCCGGTGCTGTTCTCCGGCTACACCGTTGCAGACCTTGCGCTCAATGGTCGCCATGGCGATACCCACTGCCGGGGCTTCATTAATAACAACACGTTCCCCACGGCAGTACTGTTCAGCATCAGCCTCAGCACACTGGAGGCCTGCGGCAATAGCCTGGTGGTAAGGAATACACACACAGATGGACGAACACACACACACACACACACCTACTGTTATGTTTTATACTTACACAGGTTTGTATTAGTATGACCACCAGAATCGAATGTGTTATATATTTGGGGAGCACGTCTTGCTTGAGGCTAAGGTAGGCGTTCTACTAGACTGTGTATTTAGAGACAATGTCCCTGTCCTCAGGTGACAACAGCCTACGGGGCTAATGCCTACGGGAACATGTCGCTGGTGCAGATTGGTAATATCTCAGGGTACATCGACACTCCAGACCCGCCATCCATCATCAGCTATCTGCCCGGCCTGCTGTACAAATTCAGCTGCAGCTACCCCCTGGAATACCTGGTCAACAACTCACAGCTGGCATCGTAGGTGCCTGCAATAAACACCTGAAGGGCTTATTTTGAATACAATTTAAGTATTGAATAGGTAGAGATATTTCAGTATTTTTGACAGATGAATTTGATATTTGAAAGATAAATTTGACATTTGAAGGCAGTCAGCAATTTCATATTGACCTCGAATAGTTTGTGTCTTTTGTGCCGTTTTTAAATTGATGTAGTTCTGTCCTTGAGCTGTTCTTGTCTATTAATGTTCTGCATTATGGCATGTTTCTTGTTTTGCGTGGACCCCAGGAAGAGTAGCTGCTGCTTTCACAACAACTAATGGGGATCCTAATAAAATACAAAAAAAACTGTACTAAACTGTACTAATTAATTTGAACCTTTTTTAGGTCATCTGCTGCAATATCAGTGAAGGACAGCAATGGTACCTTTGTGAGCACATTGAGTATGATCCTTTACAATGTGAGTACACAACATCAGTGTTTTTTAGTGCACACAAGGACTTCATAACAGGGCCCTCATAGTGGGAATTCAATGTCAAATAATAACTAGAACCTGCTGAAAATACTAAACAAATGATGAGACCATTTTATTAGGTAGAAATAGACATACAGTAGCATAAAAATAGGCAACTTTTTGATTCACGGCCAAACTCCTTTTTGTGCAGGACTCAACCTACAACCAACAACTCTCTATCCCAATGGCCGGACTGGCTTTGAAAACCCGTGTGTTTTCTGCAGTGAAAGCCACAAACCTGGACAAACGGTAAGAGATAAGGAGATCTTCAGATATGAAAAAGGTATATTTTTGTTCTAGTTTCTATTATTCACAATATAGAATGGGATATGAGATTTCCAACATGATGTGAACAGAACCTATGATTATGACATTAAGTGCTGCTCAAAAATAATTAAATCGCTGTAACCTTCTCCCACATAACCTGGATGGCATAGAATTGATATAGTAGTCAAGTACAACTGCACTATGCTATACACAGTATGTCATACACATACGCTATCATTTAAGACCTATCCTCTATGCCCCATACCAATTCAGTTCTATCCTTTTTGGTTCATTGCCATTCAGCTGTCCTCTATGACTGTGTGAAGGCGCCAGTGGTGGTGCTAAGAATGTCTGATCTGTCCTGTTGTGTTGTGTGGTTAGATCTCTATCCTGTATCAGCCCCGTACTGTTTTGTCTCTCTCTAGATGGAATATCTTGATGGACTACTGTTACACCACTCCCTCAGGGAATCCCAATGATGAACTGCGCTACGACCTTTTCTTTGGGTAATCACGCTTTTTCTCAAATGATGCCAAGATAAATGACAAAAGTGTCCCATTACCCATTCACCCTCAACCACTTATCATAGAGCCCCTTACAATGGGTTCTCATGGTGAATGATAGGACATTTTTCTCATTGAGCAGTTAAAACATGTCTAGACATTTCAGTGCATTTTTGTGTGTGTTCGTGCTTGTGTGCATGCTTGTGCACATGTGATGCTCTTTCCAAACAGCTGCCATAAAGATCCACAGACAACTGTTTTTGAGAATGGGAAGAGTCAGATGGGTCGTTTTGCCTTCGAAGTGTTCCGTTTTGTCAAACACAGACACCAGAAGATGTCCACTGTGTTTCTGCACTGTGTCACCAAGCTGTGTCGGGTAGATGACTGTGTCCTGCTCATGCCGGTAAGAACATTTGACATCTTACCAAATGGTGCGTTCAACATCAGTACAGTCAGTAGGGCGAACTTCAATGCTCTGCAAATATCAGAAAACATGTACCATATTTCTTGACTTCTGATCAATATAAGCTTCACATAGTCCATTAATACCTAAGCACTATTCACTATTCCCTATTGAATACAGTTTCATATAAAGGAGTATATGTATGTGATTTTATATTAATACAATATTGGAAGATCTGTGGCCATCGGCGTAGGAGGGACATAGAGGATAGCCTGGAGTCTAGGCCGTCGTCTGGGGATGCCATCATCACTGCTGGACCCATCATTACCAGGATTGGTACGCAGGATACCTCTTCATCCATAACCACTTCAACTAACCTATAGTTTTGTCTGAATTCAATTAGATTATTTTGATATCCATGATATAGTTGTAGAGAGAGTATTAAAACTGTATGATGTGATGTAGCCCATACACGATAATCCCTTTCGATTATATATTGTATAGTCTTGAAATCTACTGATGGAGGGTTATGTGAGACTAAAATTAGGTGGGATTTGACAGTATACTCAATGGTTATTCAGTACATTTGTATTAAAATGCATGGTTATGTTGAAACTCTGAAAGCATCAATGATTGATTTTGTTTCTTTACAGATGAAACTCCAATGAATAACTCACAACTCGGTAAGCTCTCTCACTTTGTCACTGCTTGTGCAATGCCTTGACATGTGATACATATTTACATTCTTTACACATTCACTACCTTCAAAAGAAAATATGACACCATTGGATTTACAGCGGAAATTATGATAGTAATGCCTAACACACAAGTTTCACTCCCCTTTTGTGTTTCTTAACCATTAACTGTGGTTTTAGCCTATATGAGTGAGTATTTGTGCCTGCCCATACTTACTCTTTGTGTGTTTGTGTGTGGTAATCCAGCTGCATCGAGTGGCCACTCCATCCCTTTGAACCCAGTGACCAGTGCTCTGCTGTCAGGTGTGGTCATTCTGGGCGTGTTCAGTCTGGGCTTCTTCCTGCTCTCGCTCCGCCTCCTCCGCAGACCCCGTCTCCCTACAGCCACACCCTCAGGAGCATGGAACCCTGGCTTCAAATAAACCTCCCGTGGGTGTGCTCTCTCTCTCTCTCTCTCTCTCTCTCTCTCTCTCTCTCTCTCTCTCTCTCATTATCTCTGACTCATTCTCCCCCTCATTTTTTTTATCCATCTAACTATAACTAATACCTACAGCATGTATTTGCACTGTAGCTAAAATAGGCAGGTGCAGTGTAATTGGTGTGAAAATACGATGCAGAATGTCAATAACTTGCAAATAAACTCACAGTAGACATAACTGTGATCTCAAACAATTATTATAGAGTAAGAGGTTTAGCCACAAGCAATAGTTTCACTATGTGCCTATGTACCTACCAAGTAAATACATCAGTACATAATAGGGACAGTTATTGTAGAACGGGTCCTGTATTTTCTGAAAGGTTTACTTAGCTACTCTACCTTCCTTGAATGTGTACTTACTCTCCATTTCGCTAACTTACTCTTATCTGTCAGCTGTAACAGTCACTGTCATGCCAAACTCTGTCACACATTCACGTGTACATGTACATACACATACTCAAGTGCATATTGACACTGTAAATAGTTAATTCCTACTTTGTGTACAGGGGAACAGTATATGTTCAATAATAATAATGTTATGTACTGTTTTCCTTGTTTTGTTCTGATCCTTTGATAGACCCGTGTATTGTTTTTTTACAGGTAGTGTGTAATAAAACTGACCCAGGTCAGTATGTGAGGCTGATTTCCCATCTTTTCAATACCTTAGTGTCTTTTTGTCATCCATTGCTTGGCACGGGGTCAGTTACATTAAAGAAATAAAGGGTCATTCAAATAACCCTGACACCTGGGGATGACTGATACTGACCTCTACAAAGGCCAGCACCAAAACATTACTTGTAGCTATTTCTATAACACACTGCCTATTTTAACCTGAGAAAAGGTAGGCTTAAGTATAGTACTAACATGTGAGGAGAATTGAAGAAGTGATTCATCATTCTATATGTATGATCATGATGAATATTTATATACCGTATGTACAGTACTTATTGGTATTAAGTATGGCTGAAATCCTGACTTCCACATAACTTGAATGTTTGTGAAAGTTTTTGCCATCAATGCTTAATTAAAGAAAACTCTAATAACTTGCTCAAGTCAGGATTTCACCCTGTGCTTATTTCATTTGAGGATGATGTTTTTTCCCCTTTTTAGGGAATGTGCTATTTGATGTGGAAAGATAAACAAAGAACGCAATAATCCATTTACTATAATTACTTAATTCCGTATTATGTGTTTAAAGTTATAATCATGTTGATAGGAGTTACGGGGGGGGGGGTATTTTTCAAATAAACCTTTTACATATCAGTCTGCCTAATGATATTATTTAATGGCCTTCATAGTGCATTAGTATTATTTTAACACTGATGTTGTGGCGTGTTTGAGACTTCAAGCGAGAGTTCCATCGGACCTGATTTAGTCTTTTACCCAAGGTCAAATAAAATCACAGAAGGTTTTTGAATATTGTAGAAAGTTTTCAGTTTTCAGAATAAATGTGCAGGCAGTTTGTAAACAAAGATACAGCATACATATAGCTATTTTTTGTTTGAATTAAAGCTATTGTAAGTCAATTATATGATGATCATGATTTATATACCTCCATATTATAGGAATATGATCCCAGTGACCTGCTATAACATGTCTAACTATAACATGCCAATTGTCGAAATGTAACCCACACTACAATTCTGCAATCTGGGCCCTTTATTGTGCTAATCCCATATTTCAGCAGCTATTATACATTATATTCTTTGTCCACAATGGCTGTTGATGACTGAGAGGAGAGAAATGAGAGCAGTCATCCCCCTCTAGATTTACTATCTTTGATAAGCGATATGTTTTGTTTTTTCATGGACAATATTCAACCCAAGTTCAGGTCACTGCCAGGTCCAAACCCAGGCTGCATTTTGTTTTTTCTAGTGACCAGAAAACACATGATCTGTGAAAAAAGGCAGAAAGACCCTGATATGTTTAAGTGTACACGTCATGACAATGACAATGTCATGTGTGTGGGTATCCATTATCCTCTCTATGGTTTTGTGCACGTCACAAGGGACCATGGTAACCACCCATGTGCTCTAATATGACTCTAATCAAATTTGAACTTTGGGATAACTCTGTATGAAAAGCGCTATACAAATGAAATGTATTTTTATAATGATTATTTATTAATCAGGATAAATGTTTTCCCTTCGCAGGTGGCTGACCTGACAAGATCAGGTTTTCCACTGACCTTCATGCAGTTCCTTTTAGTCCCACTACTGATTCCAGACTGAAGAAGAAGACTAGATATAGACACTAGATATAGACACTAGATATAGACATGATGCATAGTAAGTATGTGGACTCACTCTTCGAAGTCACACAGGGCACGTTTCTTGGTGACGTTTTTGGTGACATTTGCATATCATATTTGGTTTTATTTGAATTGGAGTCACATTGTCTTTTTTTCATAGGTTCATTATGAAAATGTGTCTGGGTGGATGTTCTACATTATTCAGACATGCTCTGTATAATATTAGTACTTTCCCCAACACGGGAAGAATTGAATTTGTTCAAAGTGTTTTTGATAACTGTAATCAGTACTTGCTCACTGTAATGTATTTGAAATGATCATATCAACAAAGGGATTCACTTGATTAGTATAGGGCTTTAAAGATGACAATTTTAATGTTATGTTAATTACTCACCCAACATAAAAAAACAAACATTTTAATGCTCATATACTACAGTGCTGAAGCCCCCTCCCTTAAAAGTGGTTGAAAACTAGGTGTGGGTCATCTAAATCGTATTAGAACTTAAAGGAAACAACAAGACGCCCCTCACATTGTGTGTATGTGGTCCCTAAAGACCATGAACCATATACTTACTTGATTATTATATTTCATATAAGCATACAAAGGGGAGCAGGATCACACACAAAGTCACAAAGCCACCTGCCCTATGTTTACCATATCACTTTGAAAGGGACTGTGTCGGGTTTCATGAATTTGCCTCCAGGATAAGACCTAAAGTGAATGGTTCCCATTGCCTTAGACAACCCCACCAAGATGGCAATGACCCTGTTTCCAACCAATCCCAAGGAAGTATGAGAACTATATAACTAGTCCTGGTCCCTATATATACAATCTGTCGACAGTAAATGTACTACAGATTGCACACATCTAGGAATATGGAGTCATCCCATAGCATTTTATGCTAGTCTATAAATTGGATTTTGGATTGCACATTTTGTGCTTGACATTGACGTCTGTGTGTTTTGCTGCAGATCTTCAGTGAGGACAGATTGGTGAGATGGATTTATGGAGCTTCCTCATACTGACTTCCCTGTGGATTGTGGGCCATGATCAGGCCATCACCCCTGCTGAATGTGGGGTTTACGGAAGACAACCAGGTATAGCACCTACATTACTTCTACATTTCACCTCTTGTTTACTGTAGCTAATCCTAACCATCTCAGCTTCATCCAAGACAGTGTTTATGATAAAGGATTTGAGGTGGGCCTCCCGAGTGGCAAGTCGGTCTAAGGCACTGCATCGCAGTGCTTGAGGCGTCATTACAGACCCAAATTCGATCCCAGGCTGTGTCACAACTGGCCGTGTTAGGGGAGGGTTTGGCCGTGGGGGCTTTAATTGGCTCATCACACTCTAGCGACTCCTTGTGGAGGGCCAGGCACCTTCAGGCTGACTTCGGTCATCAGTTGAATGGTGTTTCCTCCAACGCATTGGTGCAGCTGGCTTCTGGGTTATGCAGGCGGGTGTTAAGAAGCGCGGTTTGGCAAGTTTTGTTTCGGAGGATGCATTACTCGACCTTCGCCTCTCCCGAGCCCTTTGGGGAGTTGCAGCGATGAAACAAGATCGTAATAGGATCATAATTGGATTGCAAAAAGGGGGTAAAATAAACAAAAAAAGGGTTTGTGGTGGATAGGATTATAGTCTTGTTATTTGAATCATATCTGAAACAGCTATATCGCTTCAGAGCAGGGTCACTTAAACTATAGTGGTTTACCTGTATACATTAGCTCAGAATACATTTGAATGTTTTTATCTTACTCAGTTTTTATCTTACTCAGTGTCTTCCTGCATCTATCAGAATACACAGACATCTCTGTGGTCTGGGGGACCTCCTCCATTGACCTCGCTATACAAATCTGCCCTGCCATCTAGTCTGTTGATCCTGAACCACATCATGGATAACACAGTCTGTAAGGGAACTCTGAACACCTGAGTGATTCATTCTGTCCTCAGATTCAGCTTTCCCCTTTGCCAAGGGGACGCCTGCGGGAGTGTCTTCTTGGTGATTATTAATAGGATAATGTTTATGTATGCTCTCCTCTGCCCTGGAGGAGTGTTGTGATAGAGGGAAGGCTCACAGCACCACTGAGCTTGACTGAGGGGAATGAGGGAGCAGAGAATGTATGTTTCTGTCAGAGGTTTTGACTCCTGTCAAACTTTTAAAACATTTGAAACTTACCTTATCACGAGCTAGAAAGTAACACTAAATTGAACGCCCATTTACGCTAAAGAACAGGTGATGGCTTTCAGTCTAAAAGAAACTTCAAGGGAATGAGAGATCTCGTTTTCTGGTTTGCTTGTGTGCTGAAGAGATGTCCTTCTGACAGAGAAAAATGCTATTTTGTACACACTATTGCACACAGTAACCTTCAAAGCCAGGAACAGGCTTTGTTTGTGTTCCAGGAACAGGGATATTCTCAGACTTCTTCAGCCTCCAGACGTTCAATGTGAGCACCGTGGTCCGATCATACGACCCCAACATTGGAACAGTCACATACAATGCTGAGCTCAAGTACTTTTACTCCTGTGCTTACCCTCTGGAGTACCTCGTCAAGAACACCCTAGTGGACGTGTAAGTGAAAAGATTTACTGGATATATCGCTTACATTTGAAAATCAGACACTGCTCCGCAATTGAAACTGGGCACCCATACAGTTGTTTTGTTTGCAGCATGGTATTACACAGCTCAAACACAGTTCAAAGCAGTTGATCTTTCTGTGGGGAGAGTGTTAGCCTGAGTCCTGCTGTAGTAATCAGTCAGCTACACTGGATCTAGGTACTCTGTCTGACCTTTCTCTTTTCCCCTCTTCAGGTCAGCCTCCTCCATTACTATGAAGAACAACAATGGTAGCTTCATCAGTGAGTTCATCATCTGAGCAATGTCCTGTTAAGGTTAGGACAACACAACCAGCACCTACGTAACACCATTCATGACGTACACACGGCTGCGACATGGCAAAGTGCCAATTTGCCAATGTGCTCTCACCTTATAAAATAACTCTAAACCTCTACCAACATGTGTAAACATGCCTGATCATATGTCTGATCTTATGTAAGTGTGCTTTTATAATGGTGCCATCTTCCATTCTTCCATCACCAGGATGCAAACTATACCACACCCCTGGTTATCCTTTCTCTGGTTATTGAGGACTAATGTCTACATTCAGGTTTTAGCTGCCAACCTGACTTGCCAGTAAGAACCTTCTTGTTGTGTTCCCTCTTAGCCTTGGTAATAATTAATAATCGAACAGTTTTAGAATGTGTATAAAGGGTTCTAGTTGTGATCTGAATTGTCTGACTCAGTTCTGATGACCTCACTCTTTCTCTACAGATACCATGTGCTTCTGGACTGATGGTATGTGTCCGTCTCCCCAATGCTCTCCATCTTAACATTCTTTCATCTCTTTGTATCGTAAGTCAATAACGAAAAACCAATCTTCAATCAAATATTGAAAAAGTGTTAGTTGCCCAGTTCATATCAAATGAGTATTCATTGATTTTGTTTTTTTTATTTTATATCACCTTTCTTTAACCAGGTAGGCTAGTTGAGAACAAGTTTTTATTTGCATCTGCGACCTGCGAATAAACAAGCGTACAGTCAATAACACAATAGAAAAAAAGAAAGTCTATATTTAAGTCTATATATTGTAATACTGGGCTTGATTAAACATTTTGCCTCCTTTGCAATCAGACACAGTGCACCTGCTCACTAGATAATTTAACTATCTCTATCCAGGTTCCTCTTTATCTAGTAAGCTCAATGCAAAATAGAGGAGTAGCCACTTTGTCTAGGCACCAAGGGGCCATATTTAGTCATTAATCATCTTTCTGTATCTAGCAGTCTGTAGTCCTGCCTGTGTGCAAATGGACAATTGTGAGGTGAGGTTCACCTTTTTTGTAAAGCTGCTCCATTGATCAGATGACCACCATGCTGGAGAATGGAGACAGCCAGAAGGCCTGTTTCTACTCTGTGATTGCACCACTTGCAGCAACTTCAAGGTACAGTACTATTGATCTGACCACACAACTTTAGGCCCAATCCATCCACAACAGATGTCACAGCTTTAGTTGTTGTCAGATTTACAAATTAAAGTAAAAAAGTTAGAAAACGAAGGGTATCCTCCAGAAGTCACATTTGGCCTGTCTAAGTTTACAGCCCGGTCTCATACACTAAACATAACATAGTAAACGAGGGACACTGTTTGGTATGGTTATATGAGAGGTGGATAGGTAGGCGTACAACGCAAATGTCTAGCAACCCAAAGAGTCCTATTTTTGTAACATATCATAGGAATTATAATTCGTAACATATCATACGAAATGGATGATGGACGTCCAAAATAATACATTCCATACGTAACATACGTGCCAATTTCAGTGTTCCGGATTTTTGTTTTCTATGTTATCTCTACCCTCACCTCAGGACCCATCAAGACCATGGCAGAGAGCTGTATGTCCACTCTCTATGTACCTACAGTATATTCTATATAGCAATATGCTCATAATAGGACGTTATATCTTTCCTAAAAGACATTTGTTAATGTAATGATAATTTCACCATCATTATGTTCAGTGGGCCTATCTATTGTTTTCCAATTCAATTTCCAATACTAACATGTAATGCCAATTTGTTTGGAATAATCTTATGAATACTGTTTTTCTGGGGGGTTTTCAGTCTCTCTTACTTCCAAAGAAGAGGGTACGTTTTTCTTTATCAAGTTAACTCTACTATCATATGACAAATTAGTGACAGCAAATCCTTTGCTTTTAAAGTTGTTGACATCATTCTAACAGGAAGGTCAGAGTTGCTCAGATGGGAAGGAGCTTTTCCACTGGTTGTTGGTGTAATGTGTCATGTTGCTCCCTCTCCCCTTTGTGCACAGCGCTTTCTTGTGGCCAAGGGAGCAGCTTGGGTATGTCTGTTGGCCTGGGGATTGCTGTATCAGTTCTCATTGTGGTTGGTGTGTCTGCTCCACTGATGGCTGCAACCGGTTAAGCTAATTCCAGTGTCTAAGACTACCATGCCAAAGCCCTTTGGTCATCAGAAGATAGAGACATGACATGAGATTGACAGAGTAGCATTTCAATACTGGTGGAGGTGTGAAAGTAGTGTTCTCTTCTACTCACTCAACCGTGACTATCGTTTTGGCGTTGTTTACGTTTCTTTGGATCACTTGAGAAACTGTTTCAGGGGTGGTAACATGAATATTCTCATTGGTTTAAAGCCTTATGGCTCTCCTAGTTAATAACTGTGTTATACCCGGATAAAGCACTAAATAAACTTCAGTTAGTGCTAAATACGGCTGCTAGAATCCTGACAAGAACCAAAAAATGTGATCCTCTTACTCCAGTGCTAGCCTCCCTACACTGGCTTCCTGTTAAGGCAAGGGCGGATTTCAAGGTTAGACTGCGAACCAACAAAGCATTACATGGGCTTGCTCCTACCTATCTTTCCGATTTGGTCCTGCCGTACATACCTACACATACGCTACGGTCACAAGACGCAGGCCTCCTAATTTTCCCTAGAATTTCTAAGCAAACAGCTGGAGGCAGGGCTTTCTCCTATAGAGCTCCGTTTTTATGGAATGGTCTGCCTACCCATGTGAGAGACGCAGACTCAGTCTCAACCTTTAAGTCTTTACTAAAGACTCATCTCTTCAGTAGGTCATATGATTGAGTGTAGTCTGGCCCAGGAGTGTGAAGGTGAACGGAAAGGCTCTGGATCAACGAACCGCGCTTGCTGTCTCTGCCTGACCGGTTCCCCTCTCGCCACTGGGATTCTCTGCCTCTAACCCTATTACAGGGGCTGAGTCACTGGCTTACTGGTGCTCTTCCATGCCATCCCTAGGAGGGGTGCGTCACTTGAGTGGGTTGAGTCGCTGACGTAGTCTTCCTGTCTGGGTTGGCGCCCCCCCTTGGGTTGTGTCGTGGCAGAGATCTTTGTGGGCCTTGTCTCAGGATGGAAAGTTGGTGGATAAAAGATATCGCTCTAGTGGTGTGGGGGCTGTGCTTTGGCAAAGTGGGTGGGGTTATATCCTGACTGTTTGGCCCTGTCCGGGGGTATCATCGGATGGGGCCAGAGTGTCTCCTGACCCCTCCTGTCTCAGCCTCCAGTATTTATGCTGCAGTAGTTTGTGTCGGGGGGCTAGGGTCAGTCTATTATATCTGGAGTACTCCTGTCTTATCCGGTGTCCTGTGTGAATTTAAGTATGCTCTCTTTCTTTCTTTCTTTCTTTCTCTATCTTGGAGAACCTGAGCCCTAGGACCATGCCTCAAGACTACCTGGCATAATGACTCCTTGTTGTCCCCAGTCCACCTGGCCGTGCTGCTGCTCCAGTTTCAACTGTTCTGTCTGCGGCTACGGAACCCTGTCCTGTTCACCGGACGTGCTACCTGTCCCAGACCTTCTGTTTTCAATTCTCTAGAGACAGCAGGAGCGGTAGAGATGCTCTCAATGATTTGCTATGAAAAGCCAACTGACATTTACTCCTGAGGTGCTGACTTGTTGGACCTTCAACAACTACTGTGATTATTATTATTTGACCATGCTGGTCATTTATGAACATTTGAACATCTTGTCCATATTCTGTTATAATCTCCACCCGGCACAGCCGGCCTGGTTCCTCTCTAGGTTTCTTCCTAGGTTTTGGCCTTTCTAGGGAGTTTTTTCTAGCCACCGTGCTTCTACACTTGCATTGTTTGCTGTTTTGGGTTTTAGGCTGGGTTTCTGTACAGCACTTTGATATATCAGCTGATTTAAAGAAGGGCTATATAAATACATTTGATTTGATTTGATTTAACAAGTAGGATGAACCGTGACTGTGGTAAACACAGATAGTTGACTACTGACCCTGTAAGAAACCTAATCTTTAGTTGGATAGGCAACATGGACAGTGTAATGTGTATGTACAATCCAGAGCTGCATTTTAAAGTTGAATTCAAAACTTAATATTATTGTAATCTTGATTTTTGTTGCATGTTATATAGAATTTAAGATTAGTTGCAAATGACTGTACCTTGCAATCAAGTGATCTCAGATGCCATAAGGATGAGTGAAAATGATACGTGTACTTTAAAAAAAATCTGTATTCCAGAAAGATTACTAAAAGTTAATGTTAAGATTAATTTTGTTATTTAATTAAGTCATGACCTTTATATCCAAAGGAAGTGAGACTAAGGACTGCAAACTTTTCCTGTCTAAAATAGGACTTTTTCAAATAATATCACATATATGACGACCTATAATTTTCTGACGACCTATAATTCTTGTATCATGGATACTCAGGTAGGTTTCTGTTGCTTTACTTTGGATTGATGCTTAAAAACTTGTAACGAATCTCTTCGTTGTCTGAGGAGGAGTAGGAAGGATCCGACCAATATGCAGCGTGGTAAGTGTCCATGTTAATTTATTAGACTGAACACACAAAACCAAAATAACAAAGTGAAAGTAAGAAACTAAACAGTTCTGTCAGGTGAATACACGAAACAGAAAACAACTACCCACAAATCATAGTGGGAACACAGGCTACCTAAGTATGGTTCTCAATCAGAGACAACGATTGACAGCTGCCTCTGATTGCAAACCATACCAGGCCAAAAGCAGAAATACAAAACACATCAAATGCCCACCCCAACTCACGCCCTGACCACACTAAAACAGAGACATAAAAAAGGAACTAAGGTCAGGACGTGACAATGGCTTAGATCCCGCTAACGGGATCGATATGACAACAGCCAGTGAAAGTGCAGGGCGCCAAATTCAAAACAACAGAAATCTCATTATTAAAATTCCTCAAACATACAACTATTTTACACCATTTTAAAGATAAACTTGTTGTTAATCCCACCACAGTGTCCGACTTCAAAAAGGCTTTACGACGAAAGCACACCAAACGATTATGTTAGGTCTGCACCTAGTCACAAAAACACAGCCATTTTTCCAGCCAAAGAGAGGAGTCACAAAAAGCAGAAATAGAGATAAAATGAATCCCTAACCTTCGATGATCTTCATCAGATGACACTCATAGGACTTCATGTTACACAATACATGTATGTTTTGTTCGATAAAGTTCATATTTATATCCAAAAATCTCAGTTTACATTGGCGCGTTACGTTCAGTAATGTTTTGCTTCCAAAATATCCGGTGATTTTGCAGAGAGCCACATCAATTTACAGAAATACTCATCATAAATGTTGATGAAAATGCAAGTGTTATGCATGGAACTTTAGATAAACTTCTCCTTAATGGAACCGCTGTGTCAGACTTCAAAAAAGCTTTACCAAAAAAGCACACCATGCAATAATCTGAGTACAGTGCTCAGACAACAAAACAAGCCATACAGATATCCACCATCTTGTGGAGTCAGCAGAAGTCAGAAATAGCATTATAAATATTAACTTACCTTTGATGATCTTCATCAGAATGCACTCCCAGGAATTCCAGTTCCACAATAAATGTTTGATTTGTTTGATAAAGTCCATCATTTATGTCCTAATACCTCTTTTTTGTTCGGGCGTTTAGTACAAAATCCAAACTCACGAGGCGCGGGCAAGTCCAGGCGAAAGTTCAGACAAAAAGTCATATTACAGTTCGTAGAAACATGTCAAACGAAGTATAGAATCAATCTTTAAGATGTTTTTAGCATAAATCTTCGATAATGTTTCAACCGGAGAATTCCTTTGTCTGTAGAAATACAATGGAACAGAGCTAACTCTCACATGAGCGTGCGTGATCAGCTCATGGCACTCAGGCAGAGCCCTGACTCAATCAGCTCTCATTCCCCTCTCCTTCACAGTAGAAGCATCAAACAAGGTTCTAAAGACTGTTGACATCTATTGGATGCATTAGGAAGTGCAATATAACCACATAGACACTGTATATTCGATAGGCAATGACTTGAAAAACTACAAACCTCAGATTTCCCACTTCCTGGTTGGATTTTTTTCTCAGGTTTTTGCCTGCCATATGAGTTCTGTTATACTCACAGACGTCATTCAAACAGTTTTTTGAGTGTTATCTATCCAAATCTACTAATAACTATCCAATTCGCAACTGGGCCTGAGTACCAGGCAGTTTACTCTGGGCACCTTATTCATCCAAGATACTCAATACTGCCCCCAGCCATAAGAAGTTAAAAATCTATGTTGTGGAAACTGTTATCTGAAACCTTTGTATATTTCCAAGAAGTGAATGGTTTTAGTTGTGTATATACACTACACCGCCAAAAGTATGTAGACACATGAAAGTATGCAGACCTTCAAATTAGTGGATTCAGCTATTTCAGCCACATCTGTTCTTGACAGGTGTATAAAATTGAGCTTACAGCCATGCAATCTCCATAGCAAAAAACAACATGGCACTGTCATAGGATGCCATCTTTCCAACAAGTCAGTTTGTCAAATTTATACCCTGCTAGGGCTGCCCTGGTCAACTGTAAGCAATGTTATTATGAAGTGGAAGGTCTAGGAGCAATAACATCTCAGCCATGAAGTGGTAGGCCACACAAGCTTACAGAACAGTACCATGGAGTCTCACTACCGAGTTCAAAACAGCCTCTGGAAGCAACATCAGCACAAGAACCGTTCGTCTGGAGCTTCATGAAATGGGTTTCCATGGCCAATCAGCCGCACACAAGCCTAAGATCATCATGCGCAATCTAAGCATCGGCTGGAGTGGTGTACAGCTCGCCTCCATTGGACTCGTTCTCTGGAGTGGTGAATCACGCTTCACCATCTGCCAGACGGATGAATCTGGGTTTGGCGGATGCCAGAAGAATACTACCTGCCCCAATGCATAGTGCCAACTGTAAAGTTTGGTGGTGGAGGAATAATGGTCTGGGGATGTTTTTCATGTTCCAGGCTAGGCCCCTTAGTTCAAGTAAAGGGAAATCTTAATGCTACAACATACAATGACATTCCAGATGATTCTGTGCTTCCAAATTTGTGACAACAGTTTGTGGAAGGCCCTTTCCTGTTTCAGCATGACAATGCCCCTGTGCACAAAGCAATGTCCATACAGAGATGGTTTGACGAGATTGGTGTGGAAGAACTTGACTGGCCTGCACAGAGCCCTGGCCTCAACCCCATCAAATACCTTTGGGATATATTGGAAAAGGCTAGGCTACTCTACTTGAAGCCAGAGATGCTTGTCTTGTTGCAGAGTTGTGGCCAGTTCTATTTCATGTTAATATCAGAAAACAAATGAAAATTCTGTTAATTGAAACGTTCAAAACTCACTCAAAATGATTGGCAATAACAAATTGACCTCCTCCGACTGGGTTGAAATGGAACTGACCCTAATCCAATTTGTAATTGAAAAATGTAGGGCGGCAAAATAAATGGAGAAATTAAAGAGCCTATTTGATGGAATGTAAACACAGACTGCCATTTCATTACCATACAGTAAACATTTGATAGATTTGTTCATCTGTCATAGGATGATTTTCCTTCTAAGTACAGTACAGTACATGCTGTTCTTTCAGCATCTTCCCACTAGAGGGTATCTAACCACCATTTTCAGTTTTTCAGCATAGTGTTGATGTTGGTGAGTCTATGATTTACTACTACTCTAACAAACGAAGGATATAGTGATAGAGAGGAATCGTCAAAGATAAGCTTGTGCTGTCTGCAATGCAGTGGTAGGGAGTGCCTTTATTGTTTAACTGGCCCTCCAGTAAATTAGAGCACTTAGAGTGCCTTTGGAAAGTCTTCAGACCCCTTGACTTTTCCCACATTTTGTTGCGTGCCTTATTCTAAAATGGATTAAGTAAAAACAAATCCTCAGCACCATTACCATTCCTACGGTGCGTGGGGGTGGCAGCATCATGCTGTGGGGATGTTTTTCAGTGGTACGTACTGGGAGACTAGTCAGGATCGAGGCAAAGTTGAAAGGAGCAAAGTACAGAGAGATCTTTGATGAAAACCTGCTCCAGAGTGCTCAGGACCTCAGACTGGGGCGAAGTTTCACCTTCCAACAGGACAACGACCCTAAGCACACAGCCAAGACAATGCAGGAGTGGCTTTGGAACAAGTCTCTGAATGTCATTGAGTGGCCCAGCCAGAGCCAGGACTTGAACCTGATCGAACATCTCTGGAGAGACCTGAAAATAGCTGTGAAGCAATGCTCCCCATCCAACCTGACAGAATTTGAGAGGATCTGCAGAGATGAATGGGAGAAACTCCCCAAATACAGGTGTGCCAAGCTTGTAGCGTCATATCCAAGAAGACTCAAGGCTGTAATTGCTGCCAAAGGTGCTCCAGTAAAGGATCTGAATACTTATAAAAATGTGATATTTCATTTTTTTTATTAATAATTTAGCAAACATTTCTTATAATCTGTTTTTGCTTTGTCATTACAGGGTATTGTGTAAAGATTGAGGAGGGGAAAAACAATTTAATACATTTTAGAATAAGGCTGTAACCTAACAGAATATGGAAAAAGTCAAGGGTCTGAATACTTTCCGAAGGCACTGTATATCATGATTTGCTCGTGATGTCTCTTCAAAGTAATCTTAGCACCATATTCTTGACAGGTAAAGTGAGTGGTCTGGCTTTGTTTGATAATGGTGTCCTAAAAAATACAAGGTGAATATGTTGTGTGACCTTATTTCTGCCTGAAATAGGGTGGAAAGGTCGAGGCACTGTCCTTAGCCTTTTAAGTAGGCCATATAACAAACTGTGACAGGATGACCCATTTTGAAACAGCAGAAGATAAATCAGTTGTGTAAGTAATCTCCGTAATGATTAGTGTAATTGTGTGTTAGGTATAAATCTCCCCTCTCTTTATAAGGGCTTCTTTATAGGTGAATTAAAATAACAAGGACAGGCGTGTGCTTCTCTAATAGTGTGGATATTAACCTTAAGCTACAGATGGTTCTCTAAAATGTTAATACTCTGGATCTAGTCTAGGGAGTGGTTGGTTTGGAACTCTGTGTTCTGTTTGGTTGCTCTGCTTCTGTTGCTACTGTATTTATCTGGGCCTAACTTGACAGGCCAGATGGAACACATGACCATTACAGTAACACAATAACGCATGCTCATGATGTGATTTGTTTTAGGTAAGTGCCTGTTAGTATTGTTGGGGAAACCAGCTGCCTGCAACCAGTGCCTTGCCTTCCACAGATCCGTGTTGCTTTATATACAGTACAGAATAGAAATAAATCATGCATTCAGTTGAGATTGAATTTTGCCAATGTGGGAGAAAATCCTATGTGGTTTTAGAGTATACACCTTTTTTGAGCCACACTCACCACAGAATGATGGCTTACCACAGAATGACAGAAACAGGAAACAATCACTATCTCAAGAGCTGTCTCACTGGGCACAGACTTCAATTCAACATCTATTTCACATCTGTTCCACGTCATTTCATTGAAATGACGTGGAAAACATGTTGATTCAACCAATGTGTGCCCAGTGGGGTGAGACTAATGAATCTATTGATCCGTCTTTTAGTATAAGAGCACAAGGCGAGACCCAAATGCAGACACAGGAGGCAGATGGATGAGCTCCGATATTTATTAAACCAAAAGGGGTAGGCAGAAGGCAGGTCAGGGACAGACAAGAGTTCATAAACCAGGTCAGAGTCCAAACAGTACCAGGGGATAGGCAGGCTCGAGGTCAGGACAGGCAGTGGTTCAGTGAACAGGTCCGAGTCCAAACAGTACAAAGGGATAGGCAGGCTCGAGGTCAGAACAGTTAGAATGGTCAGGCAGGCGGATTCAGTGTCAGGACAGGCAAGCATCAAAACCAGGAGGGCTAGGAAAAATGACTGGGAAAAATAGAGGCTAGGAGAAACGCTGGTTGACCTGGCAAATCAAGATGAACTAGCACAGAGATACAGGAAACACAGGGATAAATACACCTGGGACTAATGGAGAAAAGAGGAGAAACCTGGAGATGGGTGGAGACAATCACCAAGACAGGTAAAACAGATCAGGGTGTGACATTAAGGGTATTATTACACTGATTCAGCTGTACATTATTTTGGGGATTCTATTGCTGAGCAACTGTTTGCATGGCACTGGACAAGTATGAAGGATTGATAGACCTGGTCTACTGTAATTCAGATCAGCCATATGAAGAGTGAGAGTCTCTCAATTTCACGGATTAAATCAACAAAGCCTTCTCTTTCTTTCTTTACAGACACGTCGCTCTGTCTGTCATAGAGCTCTCATAGAGTGTTAATGTTGGCATGGATACCAGGCAGGTAAACTGCATGGCCCGTAGAACAGATATGACCAGCTGAAGATGCATTAGATGACACATTAGATGTGGCCCCAGAGACACTAGTACACCAGATTTGAAAGAGGATTGGGTTGTGTGCACAATCATGCATGTATGTGTGTATTTGTGCATATGTGCTCACATGTCACGCACATGTGTGTGCCATGTGTGTGTGACTGACAAAGAGAAACCTGACCAGTTGCTCTACAGGTCACCGTGGGCATCTCTTTAGATACAGAGCCTAGACTCACAAATACATGTTTTAACCAGGAGAAGTGTTAGAAGATAAAGGCAGAAAGTTTATAGTCATGCAAAGGTGATTTCTAATCTTATGACCCAAGCACCTGGTTTAGATTTGGAATTTCTCAAATTGTCTACCTATTTTCAGCAGGTATGTGGATATGAGACAACAAGAGGGTTGGGTCTGGCTCTGTCTTTATGCAAACAGTACAGCAGACAAAGTATGTCAAATCCCCCCAAAAGGAGGGGTAATACTACTTTTGAGGAATAGCCCTGCTTGTCTTCTTGACCGCTACACATACGTATTACACATATTTTACTAGACTATTATAAAACTATTGGTAGACTATTATAAAACTATAGGTACCTACAGAAGAGTAGAGTAAAGAAAACCCCTGTGGAATTTCTAGGTGAAGTGGTGGCTACCCAAGAAACAGGATTTGAGTGTCCGATTCACAACTCATCAGGAGTCCACCAAACCCCCTTTAAAGCATGGTGAAGCTCATCTATTGACTCTGGTTTGAGACTTTTACTTATTTCAGAATAAACTTGAACAGCGTTGATCTCTTCCTCTCTCTCTCTCTATGAAATTCGTTCCCCTGTTCCCATCTTGATATCCCATCTAGTCTTAAATACATCTTCTGAAATGGGTAAGATCATCATCACCCTGACCTGCTTCATCTTAACATATTTGTCAAGCAAGCCACCATTCTCTCAACATTGGGCCCTTGTTAATGATTGATGCGGTACCTCTTAATGTGATGGATGAAGCCCCCGCTGCATGCCGGGATAGGGGGCATAAGGCTCCTCCTGTCTACTCTGTGAGTGTAAGTGAAGGGAACACGCCTTGTGTCTGTCTCTCATGGAACAAAGGCACATTTAATTTAAACTCCATCAATAATGCACAGCCAGGCAGACAGAAAGCAGGGAGGGGCTAAGGCAGAGAGGGGGCTGAGGGAGTGGGGGAGCACTGAAGAGCACCAACCTTAATTTGATAGAAGCAACATTTTCTTAAGAATGTGTTTGTCAGATATGCACACAGTAAAGTCTTAGCTTTTGCTTTATCAACACTCACGGCTCATGGCTTTTACAAAAACATGTGTTTCCTTTTAAAAGATTCTGGTGCATCCCTTACAACCTCCTAAGTGGTCATATTATCAGCAAAAGGGAAGTATGTAGAACAGATACAGTGCTGACATTGTCAAGCCAGCACATATATTATGGCAGACCCCTGATTTTGCCATCACAGAGTTAGTAGTCAACAGACTTGCGGGCAGAGAGTGGAGTAGGGAGGATGGGAGGGGGAGTGGTTGAAAGGAAATGTTGTGTGGTGCAATCAGCAGAGAGTAGAGAGTGGGACCATTAGTGTGGAGTGTGTGGCTGGCTGTCTCCCTGCAACCACACCTACTCTACTCTACTGGAGGAACGCATGCCCACTTAGCCCTGCTGACCCAACACTAATGCAGTCTACAGGGGGGCGTAGGGGGAGGTAGGCCAGCCACCCCCACATGGTGTTATCAGAGACACCCTTGGTGCACTCACACAACACAAATGCCCTCTGACACTCAGAGATGGGTGAATGTGCACAAGTCCCCATGTGAGCCGCTGGGAGACCTGAGGGGCAGGATCACCTTTCATAATTAATGGAGGGAGCCAGACATCCCCAAACTGGAGGCAGACTGCCTGGGGTGTGGGCCTGCTAAGCTAAACCAACCTGTTTCATTATGCATATGGTACATAGCATACTGTGACCCAAACTCACTCACAGACAGACAGACAGACAGACAGACAGACAGACAGACAGACAGACCCTCATACTTGTACATTGGCACTTTAACCTTGCAGCCACAGCTACCAAGTTGATGGGGTCCATGTAAATGCATGCCCTCCATGGCGAATAGTAGAGAAGACCCCCCTCTCATCTCACTCAGGTCTTTTGAGTGATTAGGCATGAAAGGGGAACTGGCGAGCTGATCAGGCATAAAGTGCTGGCAAACAGCATTGGGAGAAATCCCCCCTCAGTGCGTGCAGTCAAGTGTCAACTCTCAAGGCGAGGACCTGCAGAGCAAATTGTAATGATTTAAGTGCAAATCAAATGTTATTTGTCACATGCACAGACTACAACAGGTGTAGACAGTACCGTGAAATGCTTACTTACAAGCCCTTAACCAACAATGCCGTTCAAGAAATAGAGTTAAGAAAATATTTAATAAATAAAATAACACAATAAATAACAATAACGAGGCTATATACAGGGGGTACCGGTACCGATTCAAAGTTCTGAGGTACAGGTTAGTCAAGGCACATGTAGGTAGGTATAAAGTGACTATGCATAGATAATAAACTGTGAGTAGAAGCAGTGTAAAAACAAAGGGGGGGTCTCAATGTAAATAGTCCAGGGGGCCATTTGATTGGCGCCAACAGAGATGATCAACTCGCTTCTGGTCCTTAGGAAACTATGCAGTTATTTGTTTTTTTCTGTATTATTTTCTGTATTATTTCTTACATTGTTAGCCCAGGAAATCTCAAGTGTTATGACATTCAGCCGGGAAAAACTATTGGATATAAAAGTGATGACAATTTAACAACATTACGACCAGGAATATGTCTTTCCCTAAGCGGATTCTTTGTTCGGAGCTCCACCCTAGACATGGGATCTTATCCCAGAGGCCGACACAAAACAACGCGGTCGCCGCAGGAGAGGCAGATGGAGTGGCCTACTGGTCAGACTCAGGAGGTGAGCACACCATCCACCGCTCCCGAGCATATTACTCGGCAATGTCCAATCTCTAGATAACAAGGTGGATGAAAGTAGGGCATGAGTTGCCTTCCAGAGAGACATCAGAGATTGTAACTGTCTCTGTTTCACAGAAGCATGGCTCACTTGGGATATGTTGTCAGAGTCGGTACAGCCACCCAGTTTCTTCATGCATCGTGCCGACAGAAACAAACATCTCTCTGGTAAGAAGAAGGGCGGGGGTGTATGCCTTATGATTAACGACTCATGGTGTAATCACAACAACATACAGGAACTTAAGTCCTTTTGTTCACCTGACTTAGAATTCCTTACAATTAAATGCCGACCGCATTATCTTTCAAGAGAATTCTCTTCAATTATAGTCACAGCCGTGTACATCCCCCTCCAAGCAGATACCTCGTCGGCCCTAAAAGAACTTCACTGGACTCTATGTAAACTGGAAACCATACATCCTGAGGCTGCATTTATTGTATCCGGGTATTATTATTTATTTTTTAAACTCTGTTTATTAAGTTTTACACACACACACACAGACAAGACAACACAAAGCAATATAAATAATATACTCAACAAGAAAAAAAAATACAAATAAAAAAATAGCTATAAAGATACCATACTTTAGACAAGTTAAACACACCAGGCAGAAGGCTACAAAGGTTAAAGGGCAATCTATAGTACAGGGACAGAGCAAACACCTCACCATTGTTCCTGTAAACAGTCAAGGGATAAGGGTGGAGAAATGCAACCACTCACAGACAGTCATGGCCACAGACCGACCATCCACTGGAACAAAAATAACGTTTACAATGCTTTCAAATATAAAAAATAGAATGATTATTCATGTAGGCGTGAACAAAATGTAAAAATAACTGGGAAAAACAAGCTCACACTTCAGTCTCTGCCCGGGCAAGATGAACAAGGCATCCGCGGGTCACAATCAATAAGCACATGGACCTTAATGCCCCCCCAGCAAAAACACAGAGAGACGCTCCTCCAAACCTTAAGTCACAGGGGGGTCAAATACAGACTTATTTTAGTTTTAATTGGAATGCCATCCGAGGATGGACTGTTTAAAGTAAGACCGGAATGGAGCCCAAGCCTCATTAAAGCTTGGGGTTCCCACGTGAATTGAATTGAATTTTTTCTAGTTTCAGAGAGCACAACACATCTCTCACCCAATATTTATAAGATGGGGGAGCTGCCATCTTCCAGTTCTGTAGTATTAGCCGTCTAGCTAAAAGAGTTGTATAAGCAATAGTGTCTGACTGGATTCTTGATAGGGGGGTACCCATGGGCAGTACTCCAAAAAGGGCTGTAAGGGGAGACGGATCTATAACAGTGTCATATATATCAGCGAAACATTTAAATATTAATTCCCAGAAACCTGACAGTTTATGACAGCCCCAAAACATGTGCAACAGTGTGGCTGATTCCACTTTACATCTGACACAGGTAGGATCAAAATCAGAGAATATTCTTCCAAGTTTGGCCCCCGACCAGTGGATACGGTGAATGTGGGAGTAAATACTAACTGAGGGAAAAGTTTGAGCGTTTAAATTAGGACTATTTTCTGTTGTCCAGATGCTGGATAAACAACTATAGATAACTGTAAAATGGGTCTATTTGCGGAGAATCTCAGTCAGGTTCATAGCATTGCTGGTATAGTGGTGAGCGTAGCAGTCTTACAAACTGCAATCAAGGGTTCGGTTCCCAGCCGAAGCGTTAATTAAAAATATATATATCTGAGTTCTTGGTGGTAATTAAATTGTTTTGCAGAGAAAGTTATAGTCACTAGTAAAACTTATAGTCACGAGTATTGGTATAAGATATAAACTGAACGTATTAAATAGTTTGTTTGGTTCAAATTGAAAGACTAATTCATTCAACTTAAAATAAGGGTGAAGCGATGTCTGTTCACTAAATTATCTGTTGGGAATAATATATTGGGAATAGAGTCGTAATTAAAATGCGAAATCAAAGATGAGACAGTAACTTAAATCAAATGAATTCTGAATAATAACGGGGAAATAATTACGATAGATTTGTGCCCATCGAAATGTCTTATAAATTTAGCGAATTGGGAGATGAGAAATGTTGATTGATGTTGTAAACTCTAATTCAGGATTCAACAGATGTGATAAATTAGGGTTGGTTCATCGAACCCGAAATACTGTTGCTGCAGACAGCCAACAATTAATTGAAAATCGTTGCGAATTGAGTCGAGGTTGAGCGCTTGTTGATGACATCACTCGCGAGGCTTTCGTCGCCACGGAAATTATGTCTTGACTGGGGGTAACGGAGAAAATGGTTAGTGTCTTTTAGAAGGAAAATGCGTGCATTATTGTTGAGTCACTTTTCAGAAGTTGATAAAAATGTCGAAATACATTTTTAAAAGGAGTATGTAAGTCGTCAGGAAAGATGCTAAAAACTAGCAGCTCATCCGCTAGGTGGGCATCATTGATTTGTGGCGTTTATCTGGACTGTAATTAGGCCATGAGAAAGGGAGATTGAATGTCTGAATCATAAAACATCGTGATAATGGATTCTGATGGTTATTGATTCCTGGTTTGATTGTTTATGTAACACCAGTGAATTTGAGCACTGTTTCCATTATGTGGAACAATGTTAGGGTAATAATGTTGGAAAGCAACCTCTATAGTAAAACATAATTGTATATGTTTCGGGAAACTAGCTAGGTTGAATTTGGTTATTTGAGCTTTTCCCTTGATACGTAGACATATGTAATAGGGGCAAGTTGTTTTTCTGGAGGAACACGCAGATGGTGTTTTGTTTTATTGAGATGTACACGTGAGTTTCTGAGTAATTTTATCATCTGAAGCATTATAGTAGTGAGTTTGTTTTTTGCTGATAAAAGTGGTTTGTTTATTTGGGTACTGAAGATTGGTTATTCTAGGAGTTGATTTAACTTGATTAAGCATTTGTTCTGGTGTGTTTAAGTAGGATTCTTCATACTGGGACGGGTGGAAGTTATCTAAAATATGTGAGTTGAAGGAGCCAAGGGGAAAATACGTTTACATTTTTATTAAATCAGGTTAATTGTATCTAAGGGTAGCATGTTCATTTAAGTAAACATATGCATTGACGTTGTTTAAAACTTTTGATTAATGATTTGAGTTAAAGGGGAATTATCATTAGGTTTAGTTTATAGTTCACTTTTGAGTTCCTGAATCAAAGTGAATGCTAGTTAGAAGTGTTGTGTTCTTCTTGGAAAATTGATGTTTAGGTGTTTCAATTTTGGATGTTTCCTGGGATTATAATCTTGGGGAGAATGAGGCCATAAACGACCAAATTGAAAAAAGGCCTGGAAGTTTTGATTAATCATTAAAGTTTGCAAATATATACACATAAAACATTTGTTAGGACTATTTGTTTTGGTGCAAATGTATTTTAAAGAGGCACACTCAAATATGGAATTTTATGAGTTTTCATTTTATGAGTTTTAAATTACACAAGTGAATTTTGATTTTAAGGATAAAGGGTTCTTTAATATGTCTAATGTAGCATAGAACTTGACTATTAAAGGGTGGGTTGACTTATTGACCTTATCATGACTGTCTTCTGAGGTCTGATCAGCCTCAGGGGAGAGTCATTGGTATAATGAATGTCATATTGAGTTACTCGTTAAGGTAACTAGTTTTAAGGTAAATTCATTATAATGGAGTTTGGGTTAGGGGTTTGGAATTATTGTTTGAATCACTGAAGAGAAAGTGTTTCAGGATTCTGATTTACAATATTAGCTGTGAAGTTTTTGAATGGGCTATTAATGATTTGGTATTGTAACAGAAAAAAACAAAAATCCTATTTATCATTGAGAATAAATAGGGGAAGATGAGATACATTGAGGTTTGGATAGGAGATATATTATGCCAATAGGGCAGGGAATTACGTAGAAAAATAAGTTTCAGTTCTTAGGGGTGATAAATTACTGTAGATAAGGTATTCCACACTTTGCAACATATATTAAATTCATGTTATTGTCAGAATACTGAGGGTCCCTGAAGGAAAGAGCTTGTTAGTGTAGGAAGGATTTTGATATGATTAGCATTTGTTTTGAATTTGTTTGATTATTAGGAGTTTATTAAATAGTATTAAATTTAACAGGAATATAGGACATCTGTGGTGATTTAGGATTATTGTTAGGATTAAGATATTATTAGATTAGAAATGTAAGGACTTGAGAGAGTGCCACACATAGACATGTTTTTTCAATGATTTTAGATAAAGTCAAACAGTTAGAAGCTTAGTGGTATTTGAGAGATATGAGAAAAAAGGGTTATCGGTAAAAATATATATTTAAGAAAATATATAAGTAGCACAGATAGTTCTTAAAGTAGATAACAAACTTGACAGAGTATTGGTACAGGATTGACATAAATGGATGCCCAAGGGAGAATTGGACATGTGGAAAATGAAAGGGGCTCCTACATGATGATGTCAGACATAAGGATAATTTACTAATCTTACCTAAGTCATTGTTTAAGAGTAGGCAAGGTTGTTGCCTGGGCAGAGCCAGGTAACAAAGGGGGGATGGGTAAATGGTGTTCTAGGATAGGATGTGACCTACGGGATAATTAACAGATAAGGAAGGACAGTTGGTCTTGTAAAAATATAGGGACAATTCTAAAAGTAAATAGAACATTACACACACCTAGATTATGGTAAAAGTAATAAGTTGTGGCATTTTGAACACTAGAGCAAAAGTTTGAGAAGCTTAGGACTTAGTTTTGTTAGGATTGGATGTTCTTCCAACTGGAAGACACTTGACTGATTATTCTTACAGCAGGTGTTGTAGGGACCATAATTTGGCTATCATTATGAATATTTTTGTGGCAAGAGGCCAGGTATTTGAGACAGAATGTTACATAACAGAATGTTTACATAGGGCTGTTATTTAAAAATTAAGATTTAGTGATCCTGCTATAAGAAGAAAGTCTGTTGTCAGGAAATAACCCATGTGTTAGTGTGTATGTCCCCAGCACATAAGACGTCAGATGGAGGGGCATGGGCTGAATTCTGGAGACTGAGTGTACATCAACATACACCAGGCTGGGGATATACCTCTCACAGCACCTGCAGTGGTAAAGATCGTCATGTCTCTCTTTGATGGGTGCATAAGTTTCACAAGAAGTAAGGTCCAGCTGAATAATGGGTGAGCTTGAAAACACCATGACAGAGGATGTGAAACAAAACAAAAGAGAGAGAGAGAGAAAGACTGGATTCTACTGTAGACATACTGGGTTGAATTTGGGGTTATTTGTTTTATTTGATAATGTATGTTAGGGTAGTTGTACTCTAAACCACATGTTGAAGGCTTGATGTGAAAGCCCATTCAGTGTTGAATTACTTCAAGAAGAAATAATGTTGATTAAGGTTATGCACATGCTTATCAGTTGAAATAGAGCAGATGGGGAACTGAGTAAAAAAAAAGACATGATTTGGGAACACCTCTCAGAACCTGCTGCCGAAGGGGAAGACTGGATAAAAGCACGAGGAAGCTAATTAGGGCTTCCATTTTTGTGGAGTCCAGCAGAAAAGTATCCTGGAGGCATAGAGTCAGGTGAAGAGAGAGTGGGAATTGTCATGGTCTTAGATTTCAGTATTCATGAATACAGTTATGCATAACACATAATATTGTCAATACTGTTATGTTTTGTCCTTTGTTTTCCAAGTCATATGTTTAGGAAACCAGATGGAGAAGGGTTCGCCAGCTTCAGCTGGAATGTCAGTTTGTGTGATGAGTGATGGAAGTAAGAGAATGTATCGTGTAGTCATAGAACAGAGGCCATAAGTCTCTAAGTTTGAATGCCCCACAGAAATAAGGCAGAAACCTGAACCAGGACGAGAGGTTCCACATCTGATGATCCAAGGGGACCAGAAGGATCTCTCCCAGTGATAACAGGGGATCGAGTCTACGTTCGAGTGTTCCGAAGGAAGTGGGATCAGCCGAGGAGAGAAGGACCCTATGAGGTGGCAACAGCCACAAACACGGCCGTCCAAGTGAAAGGAAGCAAGACGTGGTATCATCTAAACCACTGCACCCGAGTCCCGACAGAGAGAAGGATACAATCATACAGAGATGAGGACACAGAGGATGCTGATTCACCAGGTGGGAGCCCGGAGGGAGCAGGAGCAGCGGAGACGATCAAAACGCCAGAGAGGAATCAAGAAAATGGCAGACCAGCTACAAGCCAAGATACGACGAGTGCGCCAACTAACGCACCCAGAAGAAGCACCAGGGGAAAAGAGCCTGAAAAGAAAAGAGACAAACAACCAAAGCCTCCTCCAGTATGGCCAGAAAGCCAAGAAGTGGGGGGGAGGGGTAACATGTCTACTACTCCTGATGATATACTTGTTGGGGCAGACTCTGTAGACGGAAGCCCTTTACAGTTAGACCTTGAGGTATCACCTAAAGAATGGGAACATCTCTTCCCGGAAATGAACGCCTTCCCAGATGGAAGCCCAGTTCGGCCTGAGGAGGTAACAACAGGCGAAGAGAGTGGAGGAGAAACCTCATCAGGAACAACAAGTGAAGAAAGCGGAGGAGAAGCCTTACCAAGAGCAGAAGGAGAAATCTTACAAGATGAAAGGAATGGGGATTTCCCCACAATTGACTTTTCAGCCCTTACCTGGTGTCCATAATGAACAATTGAAATTAGGACCACAAAAGGACAGTTTCTGTATGGAAGAAGAAACCTGTACTGAAGGAGCCACTCTGTGGATGGATGCATCATATAACAAAGTGAGAAGCTGTTTGGGACCCCAAAGGATGAGACCTGACATTAATCAAATGTGTGGAAGAGTGGGTGCTCACCATGAATCAGATTGAACCAGTTGAAGGTGAAATAACGAGAACAAGATTGACTGAAGGGAGTAGCTCCTCAGTCATTCAGAATTGGTCTTACGCCAATACCTAAACAGGAAGAGCCTGTGGTAGCTAGAAAGCATCAGAACCAGGGGGGTTCTTTACTGACATTTGGAAAAAAATGTTTTTACAAACTCTAATGACCCACCTCAAGACAAGAACATTGCGAAGATGATTGACATAGACATATCAGAATCTGAACCATTCAAGGATACCACACGAGAAGAAGTAGTGAAGGATGAGTGGTACAAATGGGCGAAGTATACGGCGAACAAACACAGAATGGACAATTGTATATTGTGTAGTAAATCACCTTTGTCGGATCTCATAATAGTCCCTGAACCAGCATCATTTAAAAACTGTGTAACTTGGAAAAATGTTCATTGTACCAAGACAAAGTATTCTATTCCCTTGTGTGACATAGAATGTATGATTGCTCAGGGGAGCACTCGAGGCAGAACTGTGTTGAACGACACTGGGTTGGGTGACAAGGATTGTGCTGTCTATAACATTAGAACTGAATTAAATGGGCCTTTGTTAGATGGAAACACTGTGATTAAAGGTAAATATGAATGTTTTTACAGCCACAACGCCGAAAGGATTAATGTAGGAAACAACACTGTAGAATGTGATACTATTTGGGTACTAGAGACTGCAGTGGTTCGTAGAAATGTTGATACAGGCTACCAGTAAAATGTCTTGGCAAAATAGACAGGCTCTCAATTGGCTTTTGGCAGAGAAGGGTGGAGTTTGTGTTATGTTTGGGGATGATTGTTGCACCTTTATTCCCAATAACACTGCGCCTAGTGGATCCTTTGCTGTCGCTATGGCTAAACTTAAAGGTTTACGAGCAGAGGTTAAGGTAAATGCTGGGTTTGACTCTCATGTTTGGGATTGGTTGGATTTAGCATTGGGGAAATGGGGAGCTATGTTTGCTAGGATGGCAATTATGCTGGGGGGGGGGTTATTGGCTCTGGGTATTGTGTTTTGTTGTGTTTTACCCTTGGTAAAATCATTTGTGGTCCAGACAATGGTTAACCTCTTACACTTATGGTGGCGCTATTTCATTTTTGGAAGAAAAACGTTCCCGTTTTAAACAAGATATTTTGTCACAAAAAGATGCTCGACTATGCATATAATTGCTACTGTTCGAAAGAAAACACTCTGACGTGTCCAGAAATACAAATATCTTCTCTGTGCGTGCCCTTTAACGTGAGCTTCAGGCAAAACCAAGATGACTTGGCATCCAGGAAATGACAAGGATTTTTGAGGCTCTGTCTTTCATGATCTCCTTATATGGCTGTGAACGCAAGAGGAATGAGTCTGCCCTTTCTGTCGTTTCCCCAAGGTGTCTGCAGCATTGTGACGTATTTGTAGGCAGATCGTTGGAAGATTGACCATAAGAGACCACATTTATCACGTGTCCGCCCGGTGTCCTGCGCCGAAATTGGTGCGCAAAAGTCACCTGCCAGTATTTTTCCATGGGGCACAGAGAGAGAAGCAAGCTTCCACGAACTGCATGTCAATGAAGAGATATGTGAAAAAACACCTTGAGGATTGATTCCAAACAACGTTTGCCATGTTTCGGTCGATATTATGTAGTTAATCCGGAAAAAGTTTCACGTTGTAGGTGACTGCATTTTCGGTTCGTTTCGGTAGCCAGGCGCAATGTAGAAAACGGAACGATTTCTCCTACACACAGACGCTTTCAGGAAACACTGCGCATTTGGTATGTGGCTGGGAGTCTCCTCATTGAAAACATCAGAAGCTCTTCAAAGGTAAATGATTTTATTTATTTGGTTATCTGGCTTTTGTGAAAATGTTGCGTGCTACATGCTACACAAAATGCTATGCTAGCTTTGCATACTCTTACACAAATTAGTCAATTTCTATGGTTCAAAAGCATATTTTGAAAATCTGAGATGACAGTGTTGTTAAGAAAAGGCTAAGCTTGAGAGCAAACGCATTATTTTAATTTTATTTGCGATTTTCAGAAATCGTTAACGTTGCGTTATGCTAATGAGCCTGAGGCTTAGTCACAATCCCGGATCCGGGATGGGGAGTTTCAAGAGGTTAAACAGATGTCCATGAGTAGAGCTGACCCTCCGGTGATAGTTAATCCTGTGCCGGGTAGTCCAGGCTACTATACTGATGTGAATGGACAGTTATGCAATGCGGCTGGTGGACCCCTTGACTGCCCCTTTGGTAATCCAAACTGCCTGTATGGAGTGGTCCCTGGAGGTGGTTACGCTTGCCATGGTTTTCATTGGGATGATTTACCTATGTATATATACTGCCATTCCGAATTTATAAGAAAGTCTACTGATACATATCTACAAAAAGGGTATTTTCCATAGTAAACACAGGGAGGGGTACTATGTATGGTTTTAATATATCTATTTTTGCTTATGGCCTTGTGTTAGTGTATGTTTTGTTGAATATTTTTATAGGTATGTCGATGAATATATCTGATTTCTTTTAATTAAAAAGCTAGTTTTGCCTTCTACATATTAGGATAATTTCAAAACACATATAGGTAACAGTGGGATGTCCCGGTTACAAGGGTTTACGGACCATGTCCTTAACCTGTTGATGCTCTGGGGGCGCTATTTCATTTTTTGATGAAAAACGTTCCCGTTTTAAACAAGATATTTTGTCACAAAAAGATGCTCGACTATGCATATAATTGATAGCTTTCGAAAGAAAACACTCTGACGTGTCCAGAACTACCAAGATATTTTCTGTGCGTGCCCTAGAACGTGAGCTTCAGGCAAAACCAAGATGAGACGGCATCCAGGAAATGAGCAGGATTTTTGAGGCTCTGTTTTCCATTGTCTCCTTATATGGCTGTGAATGCGAGAGGAATGAGCCTGCCCTTTCTGTCGTTTCCCCAAGGTGTCTGCAGCATTGTGACGTATTTGTAGGCAGATCATTGGAAGATTGACCATAAGAGACCACATTTACCAGGTGTCCGCCCGGTGTCCTGCGCCGAAATTGGTGCGCAAAAGGCAGCTGCCAGTATTTTTCCATGGGATACAGAGAGGAAAGCAAGCTTCCACGAACTGCATATCAATGAAGAGATATGTGAAAAAAACCCTTGAGGATTGATTCCAAACAACGTTTGCCATGTTTCGGTCGATATTATGTAGTTAATTCGGAAAAAGTTTTACGTTGTAGGTGACTGAATTTTCGTTTCGTTTCGGTAGCCAGACGCAATGTAGAAAACGGAACGATTTCTCCTACACACAGACGCTTTCAGGAAAAACTGCGCATTTGGTATGTAACTGAGAGTCTCCTCATTGAAAACATCAGAAGCTCTTCAAAGGTAAATGATTTTATTTATTTGGTTATCTGGTTTTTGTGAAAATGTTGCGTGCTAAATGCTACTCAAAATGCTATGCTAGCTTTGCATACTCTTACACAAATTAGTCAATTTCTATGGTTCAAAAGCATATTTTGAAAATCTGAGATGACAGTGTTGTTAAGAAAAGGCTAAGCTTGAGAGCAGACGCATTATTTTCATTTAATTTGCGATTTTCAGAAATCGTTAACGATGCGTTATGCTAATGAGCCTGAGGCTTTAGTCACGATCCCGGATCCGGGATGGGGAGTTCCAAGATTAACCTCTTGAAACTCCCCATCCCGGATCCGGGATTGTGACTAAGCCTCAGGCTCATTAGCATAACGCAACGTTAACGATTTCTGAAAATCGCAAAAAAATTAAAATAATGCGTTTGCTCTCAAGCTTAGCCTTTTCTTAACAACACTGTCATCTCAGATTTTCAAAATATGCTTTTGAACCATAGAAATTGACTAATTTGTGTAAGAGTATGCAAAGCTAGCATAGCATTTTGTGTAGCATGTAGCACGCAACATTTTCACAAAAGCCAGATAACCAAATAAATAAAATCATTTACCTTTGAAGAGCTTCTGATGTTTTCAATGAGGAGACTCCCAGCCACATACCAAATGCGCAGTGTTTCCTGAAAGCGTCTGTGTGTAGGAGAAATCGTTCCGTTTTCTACATTGCGCCTGGCTACCGAAACGAACCGAAAATGCAGTCACCTACAACGTGAAACTTTTTCCGGATTAACTACATAATATCGACCGAAAACATGGCAAACGTTGTTTGGAATCAATCCTCAAGGTGTTTTTTCACATATCTCTTCATTGACATGCAGTTCTTGGAAGCTTGCTTCTCTCTCTGTGCCCCATGGAAAAATACTGGCAGGTGACTTTGCGCACCAATTTCGGCGTAGGACACCGGGTGGACACGTGGTAAATGTGGTCTCTTATGGTCAATCTTCCAACGATCTGCCTACAAATACGTCACAATGCTGCAGACACCTTGGGGAAACGACAGAAAGGGCAGACTCATTCCTCTTGCGTTCACAGCCATATAAGGAGATCATGAAAGACAGAGCCTCAAAAATCCTTGTCATTTCCTGGATGCCAAGTCATCTTGGTTTTGCCTGAAGCTCACGTTAAAGGGCACGCACAGAGAAGATATTTGTATTTCTGGACACGTCAGAGTGTTTTCTTTCGAACAGTAGCAATTATATGCATAGTCGAGCATCTTTTTGTGACAAAATATCTTGTTTAAAACGGGAAGGTTTTTCTTCCAAAAATGAAATAGCGCCACCATAAGTGTAAGAGGTTAACTAGATCTTTTACTCTTATGGAATACTAGAGATGTTTGGTCGAGTTGTTTTTTTTTCAATGTTTCTAATTGGATATTTTACTCCTATTTGGTATTATGAAATACTGGAGATGTTTGGTCCAGTTGGGTTATATATTTTACTCTGTTTTTCTGTTTTATTGTCTATCACAGGTATTCTCATTCACCATCCTAGGGTTATATTTGTATTATTATGGGGCTAGGAGGCCCCAGAGGGGGGATTGTGGGAACAAATATAACACATAGACAAATGCATAAGGTGACAGAATAGCTGGACATACCAAGGCCAGAGGGATATACAAAGGAGGGGGTCAGTCAAATGACTAACTGATGACCAATAGACATAGTTCGCATATTTTTAGGACGTAGAGACGCTAGAAATTGAGGAGACACATTGTCTGCTGATCCTAGATAATACACAAACAAAAGAATGCTTTTAGCTAAGTGCTGAGCCAAAGCATAGGGTTGTAAAATAGAGGAATGTATAGTATTTTTAGTATAGTTGGACACGCTAGAAACTGAGGAGACACATAGTCTGCTGATCTTAGATAATACACAAAAAAAGAATGCTTTTAGCTAAGTGCAGGAACAAAGTAAGGGTCTTGTCATCATTATAATCTGACAGAAAGCAGGTATGGGCGTTATTGAGCTGAACAAGCGGGATGCACGGATTGGAATGTAACTTAATTTGCATGTGGGATGGGCTCATATGCAATATGTGGATAAATACTGGAGCCGGGGCGCTGGAAAGTGGAGTGTGTTCCGCGGACCATCCCAGCTTGCTATACTCTTGTATTAAAGCCGAATTGATTTCACAAGTTCTGTAATGCGTTGTATTTGATCCGATTTTCCACGACATGAACCACCTTGAATTGAATGAGGCTGTGTCTAGTGCTAAAAGAGGACGAGTGCACCCTGTGCAGCATAGATTCCCAGGCGTCTTCCCCAAGTTCCTCCCCCAAATCCTTTTCCCATTGAGTCTTTAAAGGCACCAAAGAAGGGTTCTGTAAGTCATGAATGATTGCATATACATCTGAAATTGCACCCCTAGGAAGCTTGTTCTACTCCAAGATGCTCTCTATAGCTGTATTCGCAGGCCTATGGGGAAATCCAGGTGTGTTAGCTCTGACAAAGTTTCTAGTCTGGAGATAGCGGAAAAAGTGGGATTGGGGAAGATTGAGCTTTTCCTGCAGCTGAGAAAAAGAGGCAAATTTATCATCAAAGAATAATTGGGCTAGCGAGGAGAGGCCTCGTGAGTGCCAAATGCCAAAAGCCCCATCATTCAAAGATGGAGGAAATAAAATGTTCTGATTGATTGGGCCTGATAGAGAAAAGCCTCGGAGGCTTAAGGCTAAACGGAACTGATTCAAAATTTTAAGAGACTGCTTTACAATTTGGTTGACACACCTTTTGCCTAGGGACACTGGGAGAGAGACGAGCACAACACAGAGGAAAGTGCTGCAGTTTTACACGATTCAGACACAATCTGAGCCCAGAGTGGTCTAGGGCCAGTAGGATCAGTCTGTAGCCAGTACAGAAGGGCTCTGAAATTTGCAGCCCAGTAGTATGTCTGAAAATTTGGTAGAGCTAAACCCCCCAATGACCTAGGCTTCTGTAAATGTGTTCAACCAATCAGTGGTACCTTGCCATCCCAAATAAAATGCAGGAATGTTTGATCCAGTCACATAAAAAAAGATTTTGGAATAAAAATGGGTAAATATTGAAATAAATATAAAAATTTGGGCAACACCTTCATTTTAATGACATTAATCCTTCCGATAAGAGAAAGGGGTAGCAAATTCCAAAAAGTAAAAGATTGTTTCAAACTGTCTGCTAGAGCAACAAAGTTTTCCTGAAACAAATTTGAATATTTCCTTGTCACTTTAACTCCCAAGTAGGTGAACTGATCCCGGACAATCCTAAACTGAGAACTTGTAAAAGAGCACTTTAAAGCAGCCTTGTTTACCGGAAAAAGCTCACTCTTGCCTAGATTCAGCTTGTACACTGAGATTGATCCAAACTTTTTTAGAACAGATAGGGCACGTGGCAATGAGGTATCAGGGTTGGAGATAAACAAAAGGAGGTCGTCAGCATATAGCGAGACTTTCTGCTCCCAGCCCGCCCTGATTATACCTTGAATGGCATCATTAGAGCGTAGTGCAATGGCGAGAGGCTCGATTGCCAAAGCAAACAACAAGGGGGAGAGTGGACAACCCTGTCTGGATCCGCGGTGCAAGGGAAAATAGTCAGAGGACAAGTTATTCGTCCGTACCGAAGCCATGGGGGAAAAATAAAGAATCTTTAACCACACAATGAATTTGGGGCCAAAGCCAAATCTATAAAGGGCAGCTGTTAGGTAATCCCACTCAACGCGGTCAAACGCTTTTTCGGCATCAAGTGAGACCACCACCTCCGGGTCCTCCGACGGTGGGGAGTACAGTATATTCATAAGGCGCCTAATATTGAAAAATAAATGCCTATTTCTCACAAAGCCAGTCTGGTCAGAGTGTATTACTTGGTGCAGCAAGCCTTCCATACAGATGGTTAAAAGCTTAGCTAGGGTTTTGTAATCACAATTTAAAAGCGAGATTGGGCAATAGGATCCACATTCCAGGGGGTCTTTGTTTTTCTTTAATAGTCATGAAATTGAAGCCTGATAAAGACTAGACGGTAGCTTTGAAGTATTAAGGCACTCTGCAAATAGTCGAGACAAGAATGGGCAAAGCAGACCAGAAAACGTCCTGTAAAATTCGGTTGGAAAACCGTTCGGACCCGGTGATTTACCACTTTTCATTGCGGACACTGCTGTTGCAATCTCCTCAAGCGTAAATTCTTCTTCTAGACAGTCATGGGAGTCTATCAATTGAAGGCATATTCAAGCCATTAAAGAAGGAATCAATCAGCAAAGGGTCTTGAGGGGATTCAGAGGTGTATTGCACAGAGTAAAATTGTTTGAGTTAATCATTGATCTCTTTATGTATAACTGTGGTGGCACCAGACGGGGTCCTTATTTGTGGGATTAAACGTGAGGCCTCAGATTTACGGATCTGATGTGCAAGGAGTTTACTGGCCTTGTCGCCTTGTTCATAGACTTTGTATCGAGCTCGCAAGAGTAATTGTTCAGCTTGCCTGGTAGAAAGCTCATCAAATTCAGATTGGAGTAGTTGGTGCTCTTTATGCAGATCAGAGGAAGGATCTGTAGCATACTTCTCATCCAATGTGGCTATGGACTTGCTCAGGTCCCGAAGTCGCTGAGAGCGAACTCTGTTTTGGTTGGCTGTATAAGAAATAATTTGGCCACGTAGGTATGCTTTGAAAGACTCCCATATGGTAGAGCAGGACATACCTGGTGTTGAATTAGTTTCTAGGAATAAGGTGATTTCAGAAGAAATGAAATTGACAAACTCCTTATCTGAGAGTAAAATGGGGTTGAGACGCCATTGATAACACATAGGAGGTCGCTGGGGAAACTCTAGTTCAAGCACTAATGGTGAATGGTCAGAAATAACAATACTCTCGTACGTACAGTGGGGCAAAAAAGTATTTAGTCAGCCACCAATTGTGCAAGTTCTCCTACTTAAAAAGATGAGAGAGGCCTGTAATTTTCATCATAGGTACACTTCAACTATATGACAGACAAAATTAGAAAAGAAAATCCAGAAAATCACATTGTAGGAATTTTTATGAATTTATTTGCAAATTATGGTGGAAAATAAGTATTTGGTCAATAACAAAAGTTTATCTCAACACTTTGTTATATACCCTTTGTTGGCAATGACAGAGGTCAAACGTTTTCTGTAAGTCTTCACATGGTTTTCACACACTGTTGCTGGTATTTTGGCCCAGTCCTCCATGCAGATCTCATCTAGAGCAGTGATGTTTTGGGGCTGTTGCTGGGCAACACGGACTTTCAACTCCTTCCAAAGATTTTCTATGGGGTTGAGATCAGGAGACTGGCTAGGCCACTCCAGGACTTTGAAATGCTTCTTACGAAGCCACTCCTTCGTTACCCGGGCGGTGTGTTTGGGATCATTGTCATGCTGAAAGACCCAGCCATGTTTCATATTCAATGCCCTTGCTGATGAAAGGATTGAATAAGTCGGGCACATTTAGATGGGCCTGTATTTGTTTGTGAGGACTTGTCAAGAACTGGGGACATTTTACAGTTGAAATCCCCCCCTAAAATCAACAAATGAGAATCTAAATTGGGAATAGCAGGCAGAAAGGAAGAAATTAAACTTGTGTCATCCCAATTGGGAGCATAAACACTTGCCAAAACAAGAAGGGTAGAAAACAGTTCACCGGTTACTATGACGTAATGTCCCTTAGGATCAGCAATAACCTCAGAAGCTACAAAGGAAGTAGATTTATCAACCAGAATAACAGCACCTCTTGATTTACTATGAAAGTTTGAGTGGAACACTTGACCAACCCAGTCCTTACGCATCCTAAAATGCTCACCAGTCCTCAAGTGAGTCTCTTGTAGAAATGCAATATTTGCATTCAAACCCTTTAAGTGTGTCAACACCCTCTTACGCTTCACCGGGTTATTAACCCCTTTGGTGTTCCATGAAATGTACTTGATCGCATTATTTCGGCCCCTCTGGGCATTCCCGTTATTCAACCCTGTTATTAGAGCATAGAATGTAAAAGCAATGAGCGCCCAAAACCCCCAGAATAACTTGTCTCAGAGTAATAATGTACGGTGGTAGATGTTTGGAAAAAGTACAGAAAAAAAACTAAAAAGACAGAATGACAACATTAGAACTGAACAATTCAACCTCCCCCCCATCCCAGACAATACCTCCCCAAACGAGGTACAAGCCTAAATAGAACATGTTCTCTTCTCACAGTATGTCTGTGAGAGTGCGGTCTTAAACCTAAACCCACAGTCCCGCTCTTTAAAGTCGCGTTTTGTTAGTGGATCAAACAGCAAAAATAAAGATTTTTATGTATCTTTTTCAAATAAAAAAAAGGCGAATCCCTTGTGCAAACGGAATCACAAAAGCACCACTTGTAGATGTATATAATTATATTCCCAGTCTTATAACAGGCATTGAGAGAGAAAATAAATAAAATGTATAAAGGCTCTCAGCCAAAAATCTAATTTGAAATAAGGAAATCGTAGTAAGACAATCAAAAATAATAGTAATTATAATAGCAGTCTAGTTGACGCTGAGATAGCTTACAGCCAATACCAAAAAACTACGTGTGCGCAACATTGAACGTTTGCTGGGCATAAATGACGCTCAAAACTTTTAAAATTTAAGTGAGACCCCAAAAACCGTGTAGCCTCGGGAGACATTTACTGTTTACTGGGTCAATGCAAGCGAATGCAGTAAACAAATAACCAAAAATATTTTGAGTCACTGAGACACTGTGTAAACAAACTGAATAGGTGCGCGAGACAGCCTAGAAACACAGGAGTTAAGTAAAACCTTAATACAATTAAATTAAAATGACTGAATGCTTGTAAGGCACGCACGCTAGATGATCAAAACATTAGATCACATCAAATAAGCCTGAATGGGTTCGCCAACTATACAAGACTAGCCTGTTATATCTAAACATAATTGTACCACAGGTGGGTTACTTACTATCCACAGTTCGCAAGCAACAGTTGCTGAACTGTGAGCATGTTCAAGACTTCTTGATGTGACGTTGAATGTGAGCCATAGCCTCATCCGGAGATTCAAATGTGTAGTCTTTACCCTCATGAGATAGCCATAAACGGGGAAACTGGAAACAGTGGGGGAGTAGTCCTGGTAGATGGAGAAGCTCTGTCCTTGAAAGCTGAGAGTGGTATTGCGGGCTCGTCGGAGGATCTCCATCTTCTCATGAAAAAAGTGCACTCGAAGAATTATGCCACGGAGCCTCGCCCCATCCCGGGGCTTTGGGCGCAGCGACCGGTGGGCTCAATCAATCAGGAGCTTTTCATCTAAGGCAAGAACATCCTTCAGCAGCCCTGAAACAAAATCCGTGGCGTGATGCATTTCCGCTGACTCTGGGACCGATACAAGTCTCAGATTATTGCGGCGAGAGAATTTCTCTAAACTCACACAGCTCTCCTTCACCTTTTTCAAATCCGCAGCTAGGCGTTTAACTTCAGCCTCCAGGGATGTAGTTAAGTTGGAGACATTGGTAGCGGAGGTCTCCAGTTCTGCAATCGTTGTAGTGTGTAACGTAGTTGTTGTTTTAAGTGATGTGATTGCTGGCACAGTCTCGTTCCACAGGGTGGTTAAATCTGCTTTTAAAGTATCAGAAACCTCCTGTATTCTGGCATCAATCGTAGCAACCACCTCTGTTTTCATTTCAACTATCTCAGGGCGTAGTAGTTTGACGGCCTCGAGAATGTTAATTTCAGCGCCGCCAGGCCAAGCCGCACCCCCGGGTAAAGTGTGCGTCCCCGGGCCCTCAGACTCAGGAGAGGGCGGTGATGAGAGCGGGTCTTGTAGGCCGGGTTTTCTCAAAGTCATGCTTTTGGCCTTATGTTTGGTCGACATGCTGCCATTCGGAAGCAAAGTAGTCTTGGTTTTTACGGAAAGGGATCACCAAATTAATATTTGAAAATAAATACGGTTCTGCTGCAAAATTCACATAAACTTTAAGAATACCACGGGAGCAAAAGGAAAACACGTCAGTTGCACATGGTGTCCCTCCTATCCCCCCATATCTCGTATCCGGGTATTTTAACAAAGCTAACCTGAGAACGAGATTTCCTAAATTCTATCAGCATATCGAATGCTCGACACGGGCTGCTTGCATTCTGTATCATCGCCCCGTGCAACTGGGTGCTGGACTTTCTGATGGGCCGCCCCAAGGTGGTGAAGGTAGGAAACAACATCTCCACCCCACTGATCCTCAACACTGGGGACCAAGGGTGCGTTCTCATCCCTCTCCTGTACTCCCTGTTTACCCATGACTGCATGGCCATGCACGCCTCCAACTCAATCATCAAGTTTGCAGACGACACTACAGTGGTAGGCTTGATTACTAACAACGACGAGACGGCCTACAGGGAGGAGGTGATGATCCTCGGAGTGTGATATCTGGAAAATAACCTCTTACTCAACGTCAAAAAAACAAAGGAGATGATCGTGGACTTCAGGAAACAGCAGAGGGAGCACCCCCCCAATCCACATTGACGGGATAGTAGTGGAGAAGGTGGAAAGTTTTAAGTTCCTCGGCGTACACATCACGGACAATCTGAAATGTCCACCCACACAGACAGCGTGGTGAAGAAGGCGCAACAATGCCTCTTCAACTTCAGGAGGCTGAAGAAATTTGGCTTGTCACCTAAAACACTCAAAAACCTTTACAGATGCACAATCGACAGCATCCTGTCGGGCTGTATCACCGCTTGGTAAGGCAACTGCACCGCCCTCAACCACAAGGCTCTCCAGAGAGTGGTGCGGTCTGCACAACACATCATTGGGGGCAAAAGATGCCCTCCAGGACACCTACATCATCCGATGTCACAGGAGGCCAAAAGATCAACAAGGACAACAACCTGATCATTTGGCTACATAGCTGATGCATGCTGGACTGTCCATTAATCACGGTACTCCATTCTGCTTGTTTTTGTTTTATCTGTCGGCCCCAGCCGCACTCAGGCTCTGTGTGTAGTCAATCCGACCCTCTGCCTATTCAACGCCATTTTACCTGCTGTTGTTGTGCTAGCTGATTAGCTGTTGTTGTCTCACCTACTGTTTTAGCTAGCTCTCCCAATCAACACCTGTGATTACTGTATGCCTCACTGTATGTCTCTCTCAAATGTCAATATGCCTTGTATACTGTTGTTCAGGTTAGTTATCATTGTTTTAGTTTACAATGGAGCCCCTAGTTCCACTCTTCATACCACTGATACCTCCTTTGTCCCACCTCCCACACATGCGGTGACCTCACCCATTACAACCAGCATGTCCAGAGATACAACCTCTCTTATCATCACCCAGTGCCTGGGCTTACCTCCGCTGTACCCGCACCCCACCATACCCCTGTCTGCGCATTATGCCCTAAATATATTCTACCATGCCCAGAAATCTGCTCCTTTTATTCTTTGTCCCCAACGCTCTAGGCGACCAGTTTTGATAGCCTTTAGCCGCACCCTCATACTACTCCTCCTCTGTTCCGCGGGTGATGTGGAGGTAAACCCAGGCCCTGCATGTCCCCAGGCACCCTCATTTGTTGACTTCTGTGATCGAAAAAGCCTTGGTTTCATGCATGTCAACATCAGAAGCCTCCTCCCTAATTTTGTTTTACTCACTGCTTTAGCACACTCTGCTAACCCTGATGTACTTGCCGTGTCTGAATCCAGGCTCAGGAAGGCCACCAAAAATTCTGAGATTTCCATACCCTACTATAACATTTTCCGTCAAGATAGAACTGCCAAAGGGGGAGGAGTTGCAGTCTACTGCAGAGATAGCCTGCAAAGTAATGTCATACTTTCCAGGTCCATATCCAAACAGTTCGAACTACTAATTTTAAAAATTACTCTCTCCAGAAATAAGTCTATCACTGTTGCCACTTGCTACCGACCCCCTTCAGCTCCCAGCTGTGCCCTGGACACCATTTGTGAATTGATCGCCCCCCATCTAGCTTCAGAGTTTGTTCTGTTAGGTGACCTAAACTGGGATATGCTTAACACCCCGGCAGTCCTACAATCTAAGCTAGATGCCCTCAATCTCACACAAATCATCAAGGAACCCACCAGGTACAACCCTAAATCTGTAAACAAGGGCACCCTCATAGACGTCATCCTGACCAACTGGCCCTCCAAATACACCTCCGCTGTCTTCAACCAGGATCTCAGCGATCACTGCCTCATTGCCTGTATCCGCTACGGATCCGCAGTCAAACGACCACCCCTCATCACTGTCAAACGCTCCCTAAAACACTTCTGTGAGCAGTCCTTTCTAATCGACCTGGCTCGGGTATCCTGGAAGGACATTGACCTCATCCCGTCAGTTGAGGATGCCTGGTCATTCTTTAAAAGTAACTTCCTCACCATTTTAGATAAACATGCTCCGTTCAAAAAATGCAGAACTAAGAACAGATATAGCCCTTGGTTCACTCCAGACCTGACTGCCCTCGACCAGCACAAAAACATCCTGTGGCGGACTGCAATAGCATCAAATAGTCCCCGCAATATGCAACTGTTCAGGGAAGTCAGGAACCAATACACGCAGTCAGTCAGGAAAGCTAAGGCCAGCTTCTTCAGGCAGAAATTTGCATCCTGTAGAAAAATTTCTGGGACACTGTGAAGTCCATGGAGAACAAGAGCACCTCCGCCTAGCTGCCCACTGCACTGAGGCTAGGTAACACGGTCACCACCGATAAATCCATGATTATCGAAAACTTCAACAAGCATTTCTCAACGGCTGGCCATGCCTTCCGACTGGCTACTCCAACCTCGGCCAACAGCTCCCCCCCCGCAGCTACTCGCCCAAGCCTCTCCAGGTTCTCCTTTACCCAAATCCAAATAGCAGATGTTCTGAAAGAGCTGCAAAACCTGGACCCGTACAAATAAGCTGGGCTTGACAATCTGGACCCTCTATTTCTGAAACTATCCGCCGCCATTGTCGCAACCCCTATCACCAGCCTGTTCAACCTCTCTTTCCTATCGTCTGAGATCCCCAAGGATTGGAAAGCTGCCTCAGTCATCCCCCTCTTCAAAGGGGAGACACCCTGGACCCAAACTGTTACAGACCTATATCCATCCTGCCCTGCCTATCTAAGGTCTTCGAAAGCCAAGTCAACAAACAGGTCACTGACCATCTCGAATCCCACCGTATCTTCTCTGCTGTGCAATCTGGTTTCTGAGCCGGTCACGGGTGCACCTCAGCCACGCTCAAGGTACTAAACAATATCATAACCGCCATCGATAAAAGACAGTACTGTGCAGCCGTCTTCATCGACCTTGCCAAGGCTTTCGACTCTGTCAATCACTATATTCTTATCAGCAGACTCAGTAGCCTCGGTTTTTCTGATGACTGCCTTGCCTGGTTCACCAACTACTTTGCAGACAGAGTTCAGTGTGTCAAATCGGAGGGCATGCTGTCCGGTCCTCTGGCAGTCTCTATGGGGGTACCACAGGGTTCAATTCTCGGGCTGACTCTTTTCTCTGTATATATCAATGATGTTGCTCTTGCTGCGGGCGATTCCCTGATCCACCTCTACGCAGACGACACCATTCTGTATACTTCCGGCCAGTCTTTGGACACTGTGCTATCGAACCTCCAAACGAGCTTCAATGCCATACAACACTCCTTCCGTGGCCTCAAACTGCTCTTAAACGCTAGTAAAACCAAATGCATGCTTTTCAACCATTTGCTGGATGCAGTTTATCACAGTGCCATCCGTTTTGTCACTAAAGCACCTTATACCACCCACCACTGCGACCTGTATGCTCTAGTTGGCCGGCCCTCGCTACATATTTGTCGCCAGACCCACTGGCTCCAGATCATCTACAAGTCCATGCTAGGTAAAGCTCCGCCTTATCTCAGTTCACTGGTCACGATGGCAACACCCACCCGTAGCACGCGCTCCAGCAGGTGTATCTCACTGATCATCCCTAAAGCCAACACCTCATTTGGCCGCCTTTCGTTCCAGTTCTCTGCTGCCTGTGACTGGAACGAATTGCAAAAATCGCTGAAGTTGGAGACTTTTATCTCCCTCACCAACTTCAAACATCTGCTATCTGAGCAGCTAACCGATCGCTGCAGCTGTACATAGTCTATCGGTAAATAGCCCACCCATTTTTACCTACCTCATCCCCATACTGTTTTTAATTTATTTACTTTTCTGCTACTTTGCACACCTATATCTCAACCTGTACATTACCATCTGATCATTTATCACTCCAGTGTTAATCTGTAAAATTGTAATTATTCGCCTACCTCCTCATGCCTTTTGCACACAATGTATATAGACTCTTTTTTTCTTCTTTTTTTCTACTGTGTTATTGACTTGTTAATTGTTTACTCCATGTGTAACTCTGTGTTGTCTGTTCACACTGCTATGCTTTATCTTGGCCAGGTCGCAGTTGCAAATGAGAACTTGTTCTCAACTAGCCTACCTGGTTATGGGAAAAAAACACAAAAAAAAACACAGCCTGTTCTCCCCGCTATCATCCAAGGCGAGGTCAGTACAGGTGCATCAAAGCTGAGACTGTGAGACTGAAAAACAGCTTCTATCTCAAGGCCATCAGACATTTAAACAGCCATCACTAACAGAGGCTGCTGTCAACATACAGACTCAAATCTCTGGCCACTTTAATAAATTGACTTAATAAAAGTATCACTAGTCACCTTAAATAACGGCACTTTAATAATGTTTACATATCCTACATTACTCATCTCATATGTATATACTGTTCTATACCATCTGCTGCATCTTGCCTATGCCTGTCATTAGTCACTTAAATAATGACACTTTAATAATGTTTACATATCCTACATCACTCATCTCATATGTATATCCTGCTCTATAGCATCTACTGCATCTTGCCTATGCTGCACGCTCATCCATACATGTTTATGTACATATTTACATTTACATTACATTTAAGTCATTTGGCAGACGCTCTTATCCAGAGCGACTTACAAATTGGTGAATTCACCGTATGACATCCAGTGGAACAGCCACTTTACAATAGTGCATCTAAATCATTTAAGGGGGGGTGAGAAGGATTACTTTATCCTATCCTAGGTATTCCTTAAAGAGGTAGGGTTTCAGGTGTCTCCGGAAGGTGGTGATTGACTCCGCTGTCCTGGCGTCGTGAGGGAGTTTGTTCCACCATTGGGGGGCCAGAGCAGCGAACAGTTTTGACTGGGCTGAGCGGGAACTGTACTTCCTCAGTGGTAGGGAGGCGAGCAGGCCAGAGGTGGATGAACGCAGTGCCCTTGTTTGGGTGTAGGGCCTGATCAGAGCCTGGAGGTACTGCAGTGCCGTTCCCCTCACAGCTCCGTAGGCAAGCACCATGGTCTTGTAGCGGATGCGAGCTTCAACTGGAAGCCAGTGGAGAGAGCGGAGGAGCGGGGTGACGTGGGAGAACTTGGGAAGGTTGAACACCAGACGGGCTGCGGCGTTCTGGATGAGTTGTAGGGGTTTAATGGCACAGGCAGGGAGCCCAGCCAACAGCGAGTTGCAGTAATCCAGACGGGAGATGACAAGTGCCTGGATTAGGACCTGCGCCGCTTCCTGTGTGAGGCAGGGTCGTACTCTGCGGATGTTGTAGAGCATGAACCTACAGGAACGGGCCACCGCCTTGATGTTAGTTGAGAACGACAGGGTGTTGTCCAGGATCACGCCAAGGTTCTTAGCGCTCTGGGAGGAGGACACAATGGAGTTGTCAACCGTGATGGCGAGATCATGGAACGGGCAGTCCTTCCCTGGGAGGAAGAGCAGTTCCGTCTTGCCGAGGTTCAGCTTGAGGTGGTGATCCGTCATCCACACTGATATGTCTGCCAGACATGCAGAGATGCGATTCGCCACCTGGTCATCAGAAGGGGGAAAGGAGAAGATTAATTGTGTGTCGTCTGCATAGCAATGATAGGAGAGACCATGTGAGGTTATGACAGAGCCAAGTGACTTGGTGTATAGTGAGAATAGGAGAGGGCCTAGAACAGAGCCCTGGGGGACACCAGTGGTGAGAGCGCGTGGCGAGGAGACAGATTCTCGCCACGCCACCTGGTAGGAGCGACCTGTCAGGTAGGACGCAATCCAAGCGTGGGCCGCGCCGGAGATGCCCAACTCGGAGAGGGTGGAGAGGAGGATCTGATGGTTCACAGTATCGAAGGCAGCCGATAGGTCTAGAAGGATGAGAGCAGAGGAGAGAGAGTTAGCTTTAGCAGTGCGGAGCGCTTCCGTGATACAGAGAAGAGCAGTCTCAGTTGAATGACTAGTCTTGAAACCTGACTGATTTGGATCAAGAAGGTCATTCTGAGAGAGATAGCGGGAGAGCTGGCCAAGGATGGCACGTTCAAGAGTTTTGGAGAGAAAAGAAAGAAGGGATACTGGTCTGTAGTTGTTGACATCGGAGGGATCGAGTGTAGGTTTTTTCAGAAGGGGTGCTCTCGCTCTCTTGAAGACGGAAGGGACGTAGCCAGCGGTCAGGGATGAGTTGATGAGCGAGGTGAGGTAAGGGAGAAGGTCTCCGGAAATGGTCTGGAGAAGAGAGGAGGGGATAGGGTCAAGCGGGCAGGTTGTTGGGCGGCCGGCCGTCACAAGAAGCGAGATTTCATCTGGAGAGAGAGGGGAGAAAGAGGTCAGAGCACAGGGTAGGGCAGTGTGAGCAGAACCAGCGGTGTCGTTTGACTTAGCAAACGAGGATCGGATGTCGTCGACCTTCTTTTCAAAATGGTTGACGAAGTCATCTGCAGAGAGGAGGAGGGGGGGGGGGAGGAGGATTCAGGAGGGAGGAGAAGGTGACAAAGAGCTTCCTAGGGTTAGAGGCAGATGCTTGGAATTTAGAGTGGTAGAAAGTGGCTTTAGCAGCAGAGACAGAGGAGGAAAATGTAGAGAGGAGGGAGTGAAAGGATGCCAGGTCCGCAGGGAGGCGAGTTTTCCTCCATTTCCGCTCGGCTGCCCGGAGCCCTGTTCTGTGAGCTCGCAATGAGTCGTCGAGCCACGGAGCGGGAGGGGAGGACCGAGCCGGCCTGGAGGATAGGGGACATAGAGAGTCAAAGGATGCAGAAAGGGAAGAGAGGAGGGTTGAGGAGGCAGAATCAGGAGATAGGTTGGAGAAGGTTTGAGCAGAGGGAAGAGATGATAGGATGGAAGAGGAGAGAGTAGCGGGGGGAGAGAGAGCGAAGGTTGGGACGGCGCGATACCATCCGAGTAGGGGCAGTGTGGGAAGTGTTGGATGAGAGCGAGAGGGAAAAGGATACAAGGTAGTGGTCGGAGACTTGGAGGGGAGTTGCAATGAGGTTAGTGGAAGAACAGCATCTAGTAAAGATGAGGTCGAGCGTATTGCCTGCCTTGTGAGTAGGGGGAAGGTGAGAGGGTGAGGTCAAAAGAGGAGAGGAGTAGAAAGAAGGAGGCAGAGAGGAATGAGTCAAAGGTAGACGTGGGGAGGTTAAAGTCGCCCAGGACTGTGAGAGGTGAGCCGTCCTCAGGAAAGGAGCTTATCAAGGCATCAAGCTCATTGATGAACTCTCCGAGGGAACCTGGAGGGCGATAAATGATAAGGATGTTAAGCTTGAAAGGGCTGGTAACTGTGACAGCATGGAATTCAAAGGAGGCGATAGACAGATGGGTAAGGGGAGAAAGAGAGAATGACCACTTGGGAGAGATGAGGATCCCGGTGCCACCACCCCGCTGACCAGAAGCTCTCGGGGTGTGCGAGAACACGTGGGCGGACGAAGAGAGAGCAGTAGGAGTAGCAGTGTTATCTGTGGTGATCCATGTTTCCGTCAGTGCCAAGAAGTCGAGGGACTGGAGGGAGGCATAGGCTGAGATGAACTCCATATTCTTATTCATCCCCTACATTTGTGTGTACAAGGTATTTGTTGGGAATTTGTTAGATTACTTGTTAGATATTACTGCATTGTCGGAACTATAAGCACAAGCATTTCTCTACACTCGCATTAACATCTGCTAACCATGTGTATGTGACCAATACCATTTGATTTGATTTGATTTGATTTGATTAATTGTTCAGCAGTCTTATGGCTGCTGAAGCTTATGGTGGTGAAGCTGTGGTGATATGGGGTGGCAGGTAGCCTAATGATTAGAGTGTTGGGCCAGTAATGCAAAGGTTGCTAGATCAAATCCCTGAGCTGACAATGTAAAAATCTGTCATTCTGTCCCTGAATAAGGCAGTTAACCCACTATTCCTAGGCAGTCATTGGAAATAAGCTTTTGTTTTTAGCCTAGTTAAATAAAAAATATATATTCTAATGGTACAGGCAGAAACCCCTGCAAAAATGTATCATTTGGTTTTCTCAAATAATGGTCTCGACTTTTGAGATTGGTCTCAGGTTGTCCTGAAATGTCAGAACTGTCATTTAGAGTAATTGCCATATTACGATTGAGTTAGGCTGCCAGCTTTGGCTGGATGGGATTTTGAATAAAATGTAAAAATAGCTGCCTGGTCCATGGTTTCAATGCAATTCATGATATATGGGCCTATTCACTCAGTCTCAGACATTAGCAAAACATTTAATTGAGTTTCATTGTTTTCCTTGTGCTGTTTTAGTTTTAATGTATTTGTTCATTATTTGTTAATACCGTCGGTCACACTTTAATGGATAGTCCGGATGTTCATACTATTTTCCAAACTATCTGTTGATAAGCTGCTGCTTGCTAAGGTTAGGGTTAGAATAAGGGTTAGGGTAAGGGTTAAGTTTGAGGTTAAGATAAGAATTAAGGTTAGGGTTAGAGCTAGGGTTAGGGTTACTAGATAGTTAGTTGACATGTTACTGATAGATAGTTTGTAGAGCAGAGCTCTCCAACCCTGTTCCTGGAGAGATATCCTCCTGTAGGTTTTCACTCCAACCCCAGTTGATTCACTTTATCAACCAGCTAATTATTAGAATCTGGTGCGCTAGGTTAGGATTGGAACAAAAACCTACAGGATGGTAGCTCTCCAGAAATAGGGTCAGAGACCCCTGCTGTAGAGCATCTACAGATGGACTATCAAAATAATGTCTGTTTGTAAGTTTTCAATGCTCTGTTAGTTTTCAATGCTCTGTGTAGTTTTCAATGCCCTGTTGTTTGTGCAGCCTTTGAAATGCAGCTCCACGTTTTCCCAGACCTACTCCCATTCCTCCTTCTGATAGAATGTGAAAGAGTGGAGGTGCTTAATGTGCTGTACCTCATTTCTGACTCCTCATTTCAGGTGAAAAAATGTATGCATGTGCTATTACTTATTTTCTTCGCAATCATTCTTCAGCCCGCGGGGGTGAGTTGCCCCCCTCACTAACTCTTTCTTATTTATTATTCACATACCCTAACCCACCCACACTCTTTCTTTCAACCTTTGATAAGTTCATCTAACAAAGTATTTGTATAAATAAATGAGAGCTTAAGCATAATTTTACTTAACACATCCATCTGCAAGACAATAAATTAGACATCTGTACAGCAGGGTTTTCATTAGTGAAAAAAGGGTTCTTCGGCTGTCCCCTTAGGAGAACCCTTTTTGGTTATTTCCAGGGAAATATTTCCCTGGATACAAAGTTATTTCCAGGAAAATAACCAAAAAAATAAATGGAAGACAAAAGCATTCACCTGGAACCAAAAGGGTTTTACCATGAACCAAGAAGGGTTTTTCAAAGGGTCCCCCTATGGAGACAGCCGAATAATCATTTTTTTCCTTTAGTGTAAAGTGAGCTAAAGTAGATAAGGCTGCTGCCATTAAGCCCCAGAGATCTCGTATCCTTATGTGAAGCTTCAGCAGACCTCTTGGATTAGCCAGAGATATCTATGAAGTGGCTAAATGACATATTGTAGTGGTGCATGTTGGGAGTAAACTCAGATTCTCTCTTCCCTTGTGAGCAATGTTCCCTCTAAGCTGCGAGACTGCTGAGCAGCTTCCCTGGGACTGCAGCGCAGAGTGCAGAAGAATATCAGCCCATGGAGGGAAGCACGAGATTGAACTTCACTCAACTTTCTAGAGTTTTCCCTGTTAGTTAACACTATCAACATTTCCCTTCAATGTGGCATTTGTGATCGAATATTAGCCACTTTCAATGCAACACACCGAAACAAAACGAACTATGCAAGAGATTTTGTTGTAGGCAGAAGGCTTTGGAGTAGGATTCTATTCCTCTACACAGACCAGTGTGGCATAACCAATCAGAGCTGCAGTAGGCCTATATGCAAATAAACCATTGCCATATATAGATCTGTGCAGTTTACTTTGAACTTGACTGTGTTTACAGCTGTGGTCATAAGTAGATGTGCTTCTTTTTAGAGGTGCATGTAGCCATGTGTGCATATTTTGTTCATATCCTTTGCTAGTTAGAGCGTCATTAGCCCACTTATAGATCATTTGTAGTCAGCAATAGTGGAGTGACTGCTTCCTACAAGAGTATAAAATGTGTACATTTCTATACATCTTTAAAAAGCAAGTCAGGTAAAGAGCTTTTTTTGTCTTAAATGGGCAGGGTTATATTTTGAGACAGGCTTGGATAAGCTAAGAGGCCAACAAGCAGAGGGTTGCATAATTTGTCTGATTCTCTGTAATAACAACACAACAACATTTTCAGTCACCTTCTTATCTGAAGGAGATAAACAGGTTAATGTCAATCAAAAGTCTCATGGCATGGAGGCCTACATTGAACACCACACATTGGATGCTACTGTAGGCTGAATGATAGAACAGCTATTTCCATGTTAAAATGTTATGGTGTGTATTTTCTCCATTGTTTTTGATGGTAGGCCACTGGTAGGCCTACATTATGATCAAATAGCCACAGTAGCCGACGTGGCCACTGTTAAAACTGTCACTTAAAGTGGGTACAGCCTCAGTGTTCACAGTGAACGCATGCTGGAAGTTGCACAGAATTTTCACAACGTTCAAGTTTGCACTCAGCAAATCTGAAATTGTCTCAGTGCCAAAACAAATTAAAAGGAACACTGCTTGTGAGGTATGGTGTTTCCTTTTTAGTATTTTCAAAAAGAGTCTAGGTTCAGGGAGAGACATTTTTAGATGATGATATCACGGTAAAACCACAAAAACAACCTGCAGAGAACTGACTAAAACTACTCTCTTTAAAGATGTTCATGAAAACCATCAGGGAGATTGAGGTTTCAGATTGTTAACTGAGGAGTAAAATAATGAAAAATGAGCTTGTCTACCAACTGTGCTCCACCCTGATTTGACAACAATGGGAAGATGAGATCCCTGTGGGAACTGAGGAGCTGGAATCCCAAAACACAGATACACCTTTCCCATGACAGATCCCTGAAAATAGGGGATTCATCATCATGCTTGTTGGGGAGAAACATCTGAGCTCTCTGCATCATCCGGATTCGGGTGTGAGTGCTGGAGGCAAGGCACATCACCATCGTTTGATTAAAGATTTATACCCTTTCAGACATGATTTCTCTCATTTTCTAAGGGCCTTATCTGAGAAGGTCTGCTGGGCGATGTAGTTTAAGAGAGGGGTGTGGCCCTGTCTCATTTGTTTTGCTGTGGCTTGTGGTTGTGTATTTGTGGCTGGGGTTCTAAACAACAGAGGTAGTCATGAATATATTCAGCGTGGCTCATTTGGTTACATGGGTTATGAAGGATTCAACGGCCAGCATAAACAGAGCATGACTGTGCTGTTACCTTCGGTAGGTGTCAGTCAGTCTTCGCCCTGAAGCCCCAGACAACAGCCGTCAATGACTTCAATTTGGTGTCTCTGTCTCTCTGAGTGTGGAAACATCAAGATCGTTTCAACCTTTTCATTCTACACTGAGCTGTGGTGGTGGGAGTAGAAAATTGGTCACGAAATTAAAATGAATGAATAATGGGATGAAGGTGTGTCCCGAAAATTCCACATTAAACATTAAATGGGTTAGGCTAATCCTTTGATGAAGCACAAAGAGAGAAGGTGCAGAGAGAAATAATCTGTTCTTTAATTAGTTCATCAATGTTGTATTTAAGGAGAGTGAAAAGGCAGGCAGATCCTTTCAAACTCAGGTGGATTAAGTAAGCAGCGTGAGTTTAGGTGCAGAAGATCTAATGAACCTCAATGTATTATTTAAATGTTTTATACTCTGCAGTCAAGTGTTTTGGAGAATTTTAGGTGTATATCTTCAGCTTTCTATTTCATTTTGTTTACAAGGTTGGGGTATGTGGGTGTGTGCATGCGTATTTTGATATGTGTGAGTGGGTTTGTGCATATATGTGTGTGCATGCACGTGTTTGATTGTAGTGGATAGATCATGGCTGTAGAGGCATGATGGACTGACTTACAAAAGCCTCATTGTCAAAGACAGACCTCTGGACATGGGTTCTCATCTTTGAATAGAAAGCGGGTACCGGCTGGCCTGACCTCTGACCTTGTCGTGAAATATGGCCAGTGCTGACGGGATTAGAGCCCTGTTCTGTTTAGATGGAGAGAAAGTGCCAGAAGGCTTCATGGAGTCAGGAGTAGGAACCAGACACAGTCTGAGTAATACTAGAACACAGTGGGTTTGTCATCGCAGGAAGCTGCAGTACCAACAAGGAAAATTAACCAGTAACAAGAGGTTTACTGGGGCTAATTACATGAGCTAGCACTACTGTTGTGGCCTTGGGCAAGGAAGGCACATTGTAGCGATTAGTAAATACGCTATTAACATGTGTAATCATTCAAACTGAGAGAGAATTATTTTTATATGAGAGTGCTATGATATAGCTAAACATAGCCTGCTATGTATTTTTCACCTCCACTGTGATGTCTTACTATATGGACAAGGGAAACAAGACAGAGCAACTGAGTGCATTAGCTTCTGTGGTATTTCTGTGAATGTCAAGCATTCAAAATCAACCTCAGCAAAGGTGGTCTTGGGAATGTGACAGGGATGTTATGCTGTCCACGTATGGCTCAGATGAATGGTTTGTTGTCCTTGTGACAGTTGCCATGGTGGGCAGAAAGATGAATGAGGAGTGGCTTTCTGTGGGCCAGGCACCAGGATGCTTCTGAGGAGAGACGGAAAAGAGCCTTCGTCTAATTGTTTGTTTTTTTGTCATCAGAGATGGGCCAACCCACTCATTATCAGTCCAGGCAGATTCTCTGGGTGAGAATAGTGGATGGCATCACTGAATAATGGCATTAACCTTCACCTCTGAAGCAGCATTGTGCTGCGGTGCGCACAGACAATAAGCCTCTTGTCTATTTTCCCTGAAGAGAAGACAGTTTGGAAAGCAAGCATGCCTCAATGTAACAGACACACCTTGAAATCCTGACCTATATTTCCGTGGACACAAGCAATGCTGCTGGTCTGTGGGCACTGAAAATGCCTCTATGAGAGCTTTAACAAGCTTTCATTTCCAAATCTTTTTCAATTCCCTTCTCTCCATTTCAAAATGTTTATATTTCCAGTACCTCTCGCTTTTATGTTAAATCTTGGTGTTTCTGTGTTTGTTGCCCTCAAGTTGAATGTGGCCATGGAAATGATCCTCAAAAACTGTTGTTCCTCAAGTAAAGATTAAACATTGCAATAGGAAGCAGATGGCATGCTTTTTGGGCGCATGGTGGATCCATTAACTGTTCATTCCAGTTTGCACACAGACCTGAATGATATTATTTGTGTTTGTTCAATAGCAAGATGGAAACGGTGTAATATGGGGTCATTTGCAGTGATCTATGATAATAAAACAATTATACGATTAGAATTCCGTAATAAAAATTGAATATTACGGTGTCATGAATTGTTAATGTGTTATGAATGCAATGCAAACCCCCTTCAAGTTGTGTTACAGATAGGTTTGTCATTTCCCTTCTTCACCTTAGCATTCTCAGAAGGTGAAATCATGAGTTGCTTGCTACAGGCCGCATATTGTTATGTGGCAAAACAAAAACACAGGCAAAATACACAAGAAGATTGGATGAACCCATTTATTATGCACAGAATAAATTGGCCTCTGAAGCTTGGTGAAATGAATCTTCCTCTGAATTTCCCCCGAAATGTTTTAATTGACACACATCAGTTTGGTTATGCTAAGTCAATCCGTAATATTTTCATTTATTGAGGAGTAAAAAGTCAAACCACTATTTGGAATCTGAATAAATTGCCGATAAAACGGCAATTGTCTCCCAGTACAGACATCATTGTACATAATTCATTGTACATTCATGTGTAGGCATCCACTAACACAAGACTGTTTTGTTCCTGTAGTCTGTCGTGACATTGGTGTGATGCTGATGTGTAGAGAACATAGACTTTGAAGACTACACCTGATCTTCCATTATATTGATATAAAGTCGTATTTTTAATATTTCATTAAAACATGTTTTTTTAATGTAGATGGTAGATCCGCTTTAATATTTCAGATACATTGTGGCTTCCATTAATGTAACGGTCTGCACAATTTCCAATCCCCCATATATTTTTTGTAAATATATATAAATTATATACAATATATTTTTTTTTATGTATTGTGCTTTATTACTTTATTATTTCCCCTACCCTGCCATCCCTTCCCTAATTTTTATTTTATACGTTCATTTAACTAGGCAAGTCAGTTAAGAACAAATTCTTATTTTCAATGATGGCCTAGGAACAGTGGGTTAATAAGAACAAAATTGTATTTTCAATGACAGCCTAACAGTGGGTAAACTGCCTTGTTCAGGGCCAGAATGACAGCTGTTAACCTTGACAGCTCATGGATTTGACCTTGGAACCTTTTGGTTACAAGTCCACCACTCTAACCACTAGGCTACCTGCCACCCGCCACCCAGTAATAAATTGAAGTCGGAAGTTTATATACACTTAGGTTGGAGTCATTAAAACAAGTTTTTTAACTACTCCACAAATGTCTTATTAACAAACTATAGTTTTGGCAAGTCGGTTAGGACATCTACTTTGTGCATGACACAAGTAATTTTTCCAACAATTGTTTACAAACAGATTATTTAACTTATAATCCACTGTATCACAATTCCAGTGGGTCAGAAGTTTACATACACTAAGTAGACTGTGCCTTTAAACAGCTTGCAAAATTCCAGAAAATGATGCTTCTGATAGGCTAATTGACATAATTTGAGCCAATTGGAGGTGTGCCTGTGGATGTATTTCACTTCACAAAATAGATGGCCTCATAAGGAAGAACAATTATGTGGATATATTGAAGCAACATCTCAAGACATCAGTCAGGAAGTTAAAGCTTGGTCGCAAATGGGTCTTCAAATGGACAATGACCCCAAGCATACTTCCAAAGTTGTGGAAAATGGCATAAGGACAACAAAGTCAAGGTATTGGAGTGGCCATCATAAAGTCCTGACCTCAATCCTATAAAAAATCTGTGGGCAGAACTGAAAAAGCATGTTCGAGCAAGGAGGCCTACAAACCTGACTCAGTTACATCAGCTCTGTCAGGAGGAATGGGCCAAATTCACTCAACTTATTGTGGGAAGCTTGTGGAAGGCTACCCGAAATGTTTGACCCAAGTTAAACAATTTAAAGGCAACGCTACCAAATACTAATTGAGTGTATGTAAACTTCTGACCCACTGGGAATGTGATGAAATAAATAAATCGTTAAATCTACTATTATTCTGATATTTCACATTCTTAAAATAAAGTGGTGATCCTAAATGACCTAAGACAGAGAATTTTTACTTGGATTAAATGTAAGAAATTGTGAAAAACTGAGTTTAAATGTATTTGGCTAAGGTGTATGTAAACTTCTGACTTCAACTCTATATACAGTACCAGTCAAAAGTTTGGACACGCCTACTCTTTCAAGGGTTTATTTTTGATGTCTTCACTATTATTATACAGTGTGGAACACAGTACAAATAAAGAAAAACCCTTGAATGAGTAGGTGTGTCCAAACTTTTGACTGGTACTGTATATATTTTTACTAACTGTATACAATACAATCGTGTTGAGTGCATTGGAAATGCTTTTGGCAGTAAATCTGCTTCTGTTCTGTGTGTGGCAGAGTGTGATATTTTTAAAGGATTGGGTCCAATCTCTCAAAGGGAAAGGGAAAAGGGGATACCTAGTCAGTTGTTCAACTGAATGCCTTCAACTGAAATGTGACGGTTCTCCCCACTTTTGCACTGATGTATCGCCATAAAAATGTGACATCGGTCCAATACCACAGTGCACAGCTGAAGCACGTGCCAGACATGGCTAACATGAGGGGACAGGTGGAGAGAACTGAGCAACTATTGACAAAAGCAGGAAATTAAAACATTCTGCTAGTCGAGGAACTGCGTTTGAAATCTGAACAATTCAAAGTAATTGCAAATACTTATGACGATGAACGAGAACAAACTCTTCAACAAAATCGTTGTCTCCAGGAACGACTCGATTTACCCAAAACTAAATACTCGGTAGTCCACTCCAAACTAGATAAATCTGTTGAGTTATCTACAAACAGGAGCGACCAATTTGATAACATGCAGGCAGTTTTGTTGAACGTTACTCAGAGTAACACGGTTCTACTCAAAATTCTGCAGACCAAAGACAGTCAATTGATGAACACAATGACGAAGTTGGATGACAAATCAGCAGAACTCATTGAATTCGCTGACCAAATGAATGATGAGAGAACTTGGGTGATGAAGATGGAAATCTTGATTTCTAAGCAAGAGGAAGAAATCTCGTCACTGAATCTCTCGCTCTGTACTCAAGACCTCGATCTGCAAACCATGACAGATAAGTTTGAGACCGAAAGGAGCAAGTGCGACACTCACGTGTCCAAAATCAGTACTTTAAGCGCTCAAGTGGACTCTACAATGCAGCAGAATACCACCCTTAGGTACCATCTGGAGGAAATCCAGAATGGTCACGCTCCACAGCGTGACTACCCATCCAAGCAACCGGAGCCCTGCACTCAAAGGAGGGAAGATGATAGGTTTCAGACATTGCCTCCATTAAGTGTCCCTCAGTCTTCTCCTCTTGGCCCTTCGGCACTGAGTAATATGGCGCCTCTTGGCTAACAAAGCCCAAGCTTGGCTTCTCCTCTTGGCCTTTCGGCCCCATTTTCCCCACAGGATGAAGCCAACCCTCTCCGCCCGCTTGACGCGGAATACCTTGATAAACTCGTAAAGAATTTCCCCACCTTTGACCCCGTTCCAGGTCAGCCAAACGATACTGAGACATTCCTAGCTGACATAGAGGAGGCGTTGGATGGCTACCCGAACACTATGGGTTCTGACAGTGTTTACCTGCTGAAGCGAACGTCGAATAGACACGTGACAAGGTTAATTCGCCTACAACAGCAACACGTGCTAAATGACTACCCTAAACTTGCCACAGCTTTGAAATTAGAATTCAGTGGTTCTGCAACTCGAAAACACGATAGCTCACTGGCTAACACGAACATCCACAAGCTTACTATCATAGGCTTCGTTCAGCTTACTTTGGCCTGCTCACTGAAACAGGCATGGAACACCTGTTACCATTGAAACAAATGTTCCTGTTGAACCTGTTGTATCCTACCTTCATTACCTACTTGGGCCCTGCAGCCCACGTTGGCTTGAATATATTACAACTCAGAGAGCTTGCAAGCACAGCTTTTGAGGCATCAAAAGTTCGCAACGCTAAGAGCCCTGACCACTCGGTTTTGAAGTTTGACCAGGAGCACTCAGAGGGTGCATTATCAGGTATTGGAGCATTAAGAGATGACCCACAACAACAGTTTCTACCACGAAACCATGATTCCAATAACCTCCGTGGTCAAAATAACTGTAAAGCACGTCGCCATCAAAATGACTACCGCTACAATCGACCTGTTCACTACGTTCCTGCACCCAACCCACACAAAGTGTCAATGCACAAGGGTAACAAAGGGTTGAAGGAGGATCAAAACGTAGACCAATGTTCTCCAGAAGTTCCACTACATGAAGAACTAAAGCGAGAAACATTTGAGAAAAGCGTAAAAGATAAGTCACAAGGACTAGACGGGGAATTACCAGACACCGGGTCCGCAGGAATTAACACCCATAGCAAGGACGTTAAAATTCAAATCTCTCCCGCTCTCACTTGAGACCCTATCCAGGGCCCGCTTGATCAAGAAACAAGTCCACGGGCTTTGTCTATAGACTCTGATACAAAAGTTGCGAAGAAAAAGTTCAAACGCTTCGTTAAAGCCAAGCCCACTCAAAATCGGAAAAGTCGATCTGCTTCCACCTTGAACAGAATTGACACATCACGTCGTTGCGAACGACCACTCCACTTTGTGGCATTGTCCTGGTCTACAACCAGGACAACCCACGGTCATTTTTTATGTTGGTTTGCAACATGCAGGTTAATCGCAAGATTGAACCCGACATGGGGGGACTGTCATGACGTTGGCTCGGGGGATAGGTTTATGACAGTCATAAATACCTCTTCCCCCCTTTTTCCTCTCTACCCTACTGAGGTTACATTTGCAAAACCCTTGTTTAACATAGAGATTCTGGGAATGTCAGAATGTGGGGGGAAAGGAACTATATTCTGGTAATCCGAACAGTTGAACATATGCATGTGGTGGTACTTAATGAATATGATGTCAGTTCGGTTGTCATCTGAGACATTCTCATCAATGATAAGATGGCATAAACTCTACAGTGGAAAGTCTACACATCAGAGTTATCGGATTCACATGGAATTGTTGTTCAATTTAAATGTTTGAATATTAAATTATTTGTGATGGGATGAAATGTGATTTTAGCGTCTAAAATGTGAAATGTGGGTTTTCATAAGATATTGCTGCTCACTCAGTGGCCCGCCCACATGAAGAGACAGAGGTTGTAAACTATGACACACACCCCTTTTCTCCCTTCCTATATAAAGCCTTGACGACAATAGAACTTCCTGTTCCAATGAGGTAGGATGACGGTCCTATGTCAGAATGGTTCAGATAATAACTACAGAACGAAGCCAACATCAGCATGAGCGTAAATATTTATTGCATTTTCCTTTTCCAAATGGGTGGTAATTTAGTGCATAAAATACTCTACTTCCGGCGCCGACAGAGATAGCCGCCTCGCTTCGCGTTCCTGGGAAACTATGCAGTTTTTTTTTTACGTGTTATGTCTTACATTAGTACCCCGGTCATCTTAGGTTTCTTTTTATAAAAATAAATTTGGTTATTACTGCATTGTCTGAACATGATTAGCTCAATCAGGTGATATTAATTACGGAGAAATTATTTTATAGAATACCATGTCATATCACTTAATCCGGCATAGACACGACATATTGGAGCCCCCTGCGTGAAATCTAAAATAGAATGAGGCTTTCATTTTGATTCATCAAACAATTGGCATATACATTACTCTTACAGAATGTCCATGTGGGAGAGGGTATTGGAAATGTAATCAGTCTATTTATTGGATGTCAACTTGTTTTTAACCAGGACAGAATCATTTATAACTGACTTCTTCCTACATAATATAGGTACAGCAGGTCCCCTTGTTGTATGGGACACTTTTAAATGTGACTTTAGAGGCCATGCAATTCAATACCCATCTTTAAAACAAAAGCAATTTTAGTCAAAATAATTCATATTAAGAAAGGAAATAGTGACTAACAGTACAGATAGATAGCAATAAAAACAGTACCATAGAGGCACAGAATACATTAAAAACTAAAATAAATGGAGGAACTTATTCAAGAAAGAACAAGTGTAATATATTATTTAAAGGCGGACTGGATGGAATATGGTGAAAAATGCAACATTTCTCTTCATCTTCAGCATAGAAATGCTACCAAAAATAATTTACTGAAACTTACAAATGATGGAGTCACCCATGATTCACCAAACAATATTTTGAAGGATGAATCAAAGTACTTTAAGCATGCATTTTTGATTCAGTCTCCATCTCCACTAAACAAAGTTAATTGTAAGGATTTGTTTCCTATTAATAATGTCAAATTGACAGCTGTACAGAAAGACTCATAATACAAAACAAGAAACATAAACAATGTGCAGACATGAAACTGAAACAGAAACAATAATGCCTGGGGAAGGAACCAAAGGGAGTGACGTAAATAGGGCAGGTAATCAAGGAGGTGATGGAGTCCAGGTGAATGTCATTAGGCGCTGATGCGGGTGACAGGTGTGCTCAATAATCAGCAGCCTGTTGACCTAGAGGCTGGGGAGGGAGCACACATGACAGTACCCCGTCCCTGATGCGCGGCCCCAGCCGCAGGACGCCAACCAATATTACGATCCTGGGGATCAGGAGCGGACCGGGCGACCTAGAGCGCCGGAGAGAGAGCACATTATTCATCCTAATCAGACAGGTTTTTTACATGGATGATACATTGGAGATAATATAAGACAAGTACTGGAAACAATAGAACACTATGAAAACCTGGGGGAAAAGGCCTGGTATTTATAGCTGACTTTGAAAATACTTATGTAAGGGTTTTCCTGTGGTGAAGTAGAGGAGGACCAAAACACAGCGTGGTTATATTGATTCATATTTAATTAACACAGATAAAACATGAACACTACAAAACAACAGACGTGGAAAACCAAAAACAGCCCTATCTGGTGCAAAACACAGAGACAGGAACAATCACCCACAAACACACAGTGAAACCCAGGCTACCTAAATATGGTTCCCAATCAGAGACAATGACTAACACCTGCCTCTGAGAACCATATCAGGCCTAACATAGAAATGGACAAACCAGACACACAACATAGAATGCCCACCCAGCTCACGTCCTGACCAACACTAAAACAAGGAAAACACACACGAACGATGGTCAGAATGTGACAGTACCCACCCCCTCAAGGTGCGGACTCCGAACGCACAACCTAAACCTATAGGGGAGGGTCTGGGTGGGCATCTGTCCGCGGTGGCGGCTCTGGTGCTGGACGTGGCCCCCACTTCACATAGTCCTCCCCCACCTTGTCCGCTTCTGTGACCTCCTAGCCACAGCAACCCTACTAAATAACACGGGACAGAGGGGCAGCTCGGGACAGAGGGGCAGCTCGGGACAGAGGGGCAGCTCGGGACAGAGGGGCAGCTCGGGACAGAGAGGAAGCTCGGGACAGAGAGGAAGCTCGGGCAGGTTGATGAATCGAGCAGATTCTGGCTGGCTGGTGGTTCTGGCAGATCCTGGCTGACTGGCAGTTCTGGCGGATCCTGGCTGAATGGCGGATCCTGGCTGAATGGCAGATCTGGAAGATCCTGGCTGAATGGCAGATCTGGAAGATCCTGGCTGACTGGTGGATCCTGGCTGACTGGCAGTTCTGGCAGATCCTGGTTGAATGGCGGATCCTGGCTGACTGGCGGATCCTGGCTGACTGGCAGATCTGGAAGGGTCTGGTTGACTAGCAGATCTGGAAGAGTCTGGTTGACTGGCAGATCTGGCAGAATGGCGGATCCTGGCTGAATGTCGGATCCTGGCTGACTGGCAGTTCTGGCAGATCCTGGCTGAATGGCGGATCCTGGCTGAATGTCGGATCCTGGCTGACTGGCGGATCCTGGCTGACTGGCGGATCTGGAAGGGTCTGGTTGACTAGCAGATCTGGAAGAGTCTGGTTGACTGGCAGATCTGGAAGAGTCTGGCTGTCTGGCAGATCTGGAAGAGTCTGGCTGACTGGCGGATCTGGAAGATCCTGGCTGACTGGCAGTTCTGGCAGATCCTGGCTGAATGGCGGATCCTGGCTGAATGGCGGATCCTGGCTGAATGGCGGATCCTGGCTGACTGGCGGATCCTGGCTGACTGGCGGATCCTGGCTGACTGGCAGTTCTGGCGGATCCTGGCTGAATGGCAGATCTGGAAGAGTCTGGTTGACTGGCAGATCTGGAAGAGTCTGGTTGACTGGCAGATCTGGAAGAGTCTGGCTGACTGGCAGATCTGGAAGAGTCTGGCTGACTGGCAGATCTGGAAGAGTCTGGCAGATCTGGAAGAGTCTGGCTGACTGGCAGATCTGGAAGAGTCTGGCTGACTGGCAGATCTGGAAGAGTCTGGCTGACTGGCAGATCTGGAAGAGTCTGGCTGACTGGCAGATCTGGAAGAGTCTGGCTGACTGGCAGATCTGGAAGAGTCTGGCAGATCTGTAAGAGTCTGGCAGATCTGTAAGAGTCTGGCTGACTGGCAGATCTGGAAGAGTCTGGCTGACTGGCAGATCTGGAAGAGTCTGGCAGATCTGTAAGAGTCTGGCAGATCTGGAAGAGTCTGGCTGACTGGCAGATCTGGAAGAGTCTGGCTGACTGTCGGATCCTGGCAGACTGACAGCTCTGGCTGCTCCACGCTGACCAACAGCTCTGGCAGCTCCTTGCAGACTGGCAGCTCCTTGCAGACTGGCAGCTCCATGCAGACTGGCAGCTCCATAAAGACTGGCAGCTCCATAAAGACTGGCAGCTCCATAAAGACTGGCAGCTCTGGCTGCTCCATGCAGACTGACAGCTCTGGCTGCTCCATGCAGACTGACAGCTCTGGCTGCTCCAAGCAGACTGGCAGTTCTGGCTGCTCCAAGCAGACTGGCTGCTCTGGCTGCTCCATGCAGACTGGCAGCGCTGGGCCGACTGACGGCACTGGGCAGACTGACTGCGCTGACGGCGCTGGGCAGACTGGCGGCGCTGGGCAGACTGGCGGCGCTGGGCAGACTGGCGGCGCTGGGCAGACTGGCGGCGCTGACGGCGCTGGGCAGACTGGTGGCGCTGGGCAGACTGGCGGCGCTGGGCAGACTGGCGGCGCTGGGCAGACTGGCGGCGCTGGGCAGACGGGTAGCTCAGGCAGTGCTGAACAGAGAAGCTCTGGCGCCTCTGGACTGAGGGGCAGAAACTCTGGTAGCGCCGGACAGGCGGGAGCACCTGTGTTGATGGAACGGAGAGACAGCCTGGTGCGGGGTGCCAGCACTGGTGGTACCGGGCTGGGGACACACACCTGAGGGCGAATGCCTTACATACTACGCCAAAGCCACTCCTCTCTCTCTCTTCACACTCCCCCAATTCTATTAACACCTCCTCGAGTGTCTCCTCATCTCCCATCCGTTTACTCTCCACCATTCTGTCCAATAACTCCTCGACCCTCTGACTCAGCCCTCAGCTTCGCCGATAGCTCTGAATACATCCATGGCTCCTTACGGTTAACAGGGGGAGTTGGCTCAGGTCTGGCTCCTGCCTCTGCCACACTCTCGCCGTGCCCCCCAATAAATTTTTGGGGGTACCTCTCGGGCTTCCAGCCGCTCTGCTATGCTAGCTCCTCATAATGCCGCCTCTCTGCTTTCGCTGCCTCCAGCTCGGCTTTGGGGCGGCAATATTCCCCTTTCCTGTCAAGGATCTCCTCCCAAGTCCATTCATCCAAATAGTGCAGCCTCTCCCACTGCTGCTGCTGCTGCTGCTGTTGCTCCTGCTGCTGCTGTTTCTCCTGCTGCTGCTTCTGCTGCTGCCTCTGTTGCTTCTCCTGCTGCTGCTGCACCTGTCGCTTCTCCTGCTGCCTCCGTTTACCACGTCGCTTGGTCCTTGGTTGGTGGGTGATTCTGTAAGGGTTTTCCTGTGGTGAAGTAGAGGAGGACCAAAACGCGGCGTGGTTATATTGATTCATATTTAATTAACACAGATAAACATGAACACTACAAAACAACAAACGTGGAAAACCAAAAACAGCCCTATCTGGTGCAAAACACAGAGACAGGAACAATTACCCACAAACACACAGTGAAACCCAGGCTACCTAAATATGGTTCCCAATCAGAGACAATGACTAACACCTGCCTCTGAGAACCATATCCGGCCTAACATAGAAATGGACAAACCAGACACACAACATAGAATGCCCACCCAGCTCACGTCCTGACCAACACTAAAACAAGGAAAACACACACGAACGATGGTCAGAACGTGACAACTTTTTTATTTTCACCTTTATTTAACCAGGCAGGCTAGTTGAGAACAAGTTCTCATTTACAACTGCGACCTGGCCATAAAGCAAAGTAGTGCAACATAAACAACAACAGAGTTACACATGGACCAAACAAGCGTATAACACAATATAAAAAATAAAGTCTATATAGTGTGTGCAAATGACGTGAGGTGGTAAGGCAATAAATAGGCCATAGTAGCGACGTAATTACAATTTAGCAAATTAACACTGGAGTGATAGATGAGCAAATGATGATGTGCAAGTAGGAATACTGGTGTGCAAAAGATCAGAAAAGTAAATAAAAACAATATGGGGATAAGGTAGGTAGATTGGATGGGCTATTTACAGATGGGCTATGGACAGCTGCAGCAATCGGTTAGCTGCTCTGATAGCTGATGTTTAAAGTTAGTGAGGGAAATATAAGTCTCCAGCTTCAGCGATTTATGCAATTCATTCCAGTCATTGGTAGGAAGGAAAGGCAGCCAAAGGAGGTGTTGGCTTTGGGGATGACCAGTGAGATATACCTGCTGGAGTGCTACGGGTGGGTGTTGTTATCGTGACCAGTGAGCTGATATAAGGTGGAGCTTTACCTAGCATAGACTTATAGATGACCTGGAGCCAGTGGGTCTGGCGACAAATATGTAGCGAGGGCCAGCCGATAAGAGTGTACAGGTCACAGTGGTGGGTGGTACATGGCGCTTTGGTGACAAAACGGATGGCACTGTGATAGCCTCCAATACTCTACTCAGCAAACTGGATGCAGTGTTTTGTAAATGACATTGCTGAAGTCGAGGATCGGTAGGATAGTCAGTTTTACGAGGATATGTTTGGCGGCATGAGTGAAGCCGATTCTAGATTTAATTTTGGAATGGAGATGTTTAATATGAGTCTGGAAGGAGAGTTTACAGTCTAGCCAGACACCTAGGTATTTGTAGTTGTCCACAAAAGCATGCATTTAGTTTTACTTGCATTTAAGAGCAGTTGGAGGCCATGGAAGGAGAGTTGAAGCTCGTTTGGAGATTAGTTAACACAGTGTCCAAAGAAGGGCCAGATGTACACAGAATGGTGTTGCCTGCGTAGAGGTGGATCAGGGCATCACCCACAGCAAGAGGGACATCATTGATATATACAGAGAAAATAGTCGGCCCGAAAGTTGAACCCTGTGGTACCCCCATAGAGACTGCCAGAGGTCCGGACAATAGTCCCTGCGATTTGACACACTGATCCCTGTCTAAGAAGTAGTTGTTGAACCAGGCGAGGCAGTCATTTGAGAAACCATGGCTGTTGAGTCTGCCCATAAGAATGAGATGATTGACAGAGTTGAAAGCCTTGGCCAGGTCAATGAAGACAGCTGCACAGTACTGTATTTTATCGATGGCGGTTATGATATCGTTTAGTACCTTGAGCATGGCTGAGGTGTACACTTGACCAGCTCAGAAACCGGATTGCACAGTGGAAAAGGTACGGTGGGATTCCAAATGGTCAGTGATCTGTTTATTAACTTGGCTTCTGAAGACTTTAGAAAGGCATGGCAGGATGGATATATATCTATAACAGTTTGGGTCTAGAGTGTCCCCCCCTTTGAAGAGGGGGAAGACCGCGGCAGCATTCCAATCTGTAGGGATCTCGGATGACATGAAAGAGAGGTTGAACAGACTGGTAAAAGGAGTTGCAACATTGGCAGCAGATAACTTTAGAAAGAGAGGGTCCAGATTGTCTAGCCCAGCTGATTTGTACTGGTCCAGGCTTTGCAGCTCTTTCAGAACATCTGCTGTCTGGATTTGGGTGAGGGAAAAGCTGGCGAGGCTTGGGCAAGTAGCTGAAAAGAGAACAAATAATACAACAAATATTGTGGTTAAAATCAAATATACTAATTGATTGAAAAACTATTTTTTTTTTAAAAGTATAATTTTTGTGAATGTTATCATAAATAGGACTGGTGGAGTTACAGTATGTCACACCTGCAGCTAACACAGACATACGGAAATGTCTGCTCAAACCAAAATTACAACCAATTAATTGCAGCATTACCACAAAAATGGAAGAGGCAAGTAGAAGGGGAAAAAGTAAGGAACTTGTATGTCATCCCTGTATTAAAGAACATAAATGGTTAAAGAAAAGTGTGATAAATAAAAACATACCAATTTCATTTAAGGACCAAAAAACTGACAGCGGTGCCATATAAACTGCAAAATAGTTGGGAAGAGATTTGCGATGTACCCATTCCATGGCACATGGTTTATGAATTGATACGCAAAACAACGGCGGATGCAGAACTTCACATTTTTCAATTTAAATGACTATACAAAATTCTTGCATCTAATAGAATGTTATATATAATGGGGGATACAATCTTCATAGCTCTGCAGATTCTGCTGTGAGGCAGAGTCATTAGATCATTTATTTTGGTATTGTCCATATGTAGCTCGTTTTTGGTCACAGGTCCAGGAATGGCTGAAGAATTGCAACATTTGCCTCGAACTAACGCTGCAGATAGCAATACTGGTTGATTTGAAAAGCCATAGTCAATCAACAATATAAGAATTATTTTAGCAAAAAAATGTATTTTTAATTTACAATCCATAGAAGCTATGAGAATAGAAAGGTTCAATTTGTTTGTGAAGCATCACAGCACAGTTGAAAAATAAATGGCAAATAGAAATCCAAAATGGATGATGCTGAGAGATAGATGGGAGAGGTTGAATGGAGCTGAAGGGTGGGACTAAAAGCAAGATAAAACATACGTGGTCTGTAAAATGTATATACTGTAGGTTCAGAACTTTTGTGAAATAGCACAGTGACAAATAGATATCAAACTGGATGGACATCAGAAATAGAGGAAGGAGTAAAAACAAACAAAAAATAACTATTGTAAAATAGACTGTAAAAGTATTTATTAGTTTACTCCAATTGGGGGATCGGCGGAAGGGTTTGTGGGGAATAATAATAAAGGTATATTCTTTAAAAAAGTATGTATGTCTATATAGGTATGTGTATGTAGATACAGTGGGGAGAACAAGTATTTGATACACTGACGATTTTGCATGTTTTCCTAGATTGTAGAGGTCTGTAATTTTTTATCATAGGTACACTTCAACTGTGAGAGACAAATCCAGAAAATCACATTGTATGATTTCTAAGTAATTAATTTGCATTTTATTGCATGGCATAAGTATTTGATACATCAGAAAAGTGGAACTTAATATTTGGTACAGAAACCTTTGTTTGCAATTACAGAGATCATACGTTTCCTGTAGTTCTTGACCAGGTTTGCACACTGCAGCAGGGATTTTGGCCCACTCCTCCATACAGACCTTCTCCCGATCCTTCAGGTTTCGGGGCTGTCGCTGGGCAATACGGACTTTCAGCTCCCTCCAAAGATGTTCTATTGGGTTCAGGTCTGGAGACTGGCTAGGCCACTCCAGGACCTTGAGATGCTTCTTACGGAGCCACTCCTTAGTTGTCCTGGCTGTGTGTTTCGGGTCGATGTCATGCTGGAAGAACCAGCCACGATCCATCTTCAATGCTCTTACTGAGAGGAGGTTATTGGCCAAGATCTCACGATACATGGCCCCATCCATCCTCCCCTCAATACGGTGCAGTCGTCCTGTCCCCTTTGCAGAAAAGCATCCCCAAAGAATGATGTTTCCACCTCCATGCTTCACGGTTGGGATGGTGTTCTTGGGGTTGTACTCATCCTTCTTCTTCCTCCAAACACGGCGAGTGGAGTTTAGACCAAAATGCTCTATTTTTGTCTCATCAGACCACATCACCTTCTCCCATTCCTCCTCTGGATCCTCCAGATGGTCATTGTCAAACTTCAGATGGGCCTGGACATGCGCTGGCTTGTGCAAGGGGACCTTGCGTGTGCTGCAGGATTTTAATCCACGATGGCGTAGCGTGTTACTAATGGTTTTCTTTGAGACTGTGGTCCCAGTTCTCTTCAGGTCATTGACCAGGTCCTGCTGTATAGTTCTGGGCTGATCCCTCACCTTCCTCATGATCATTGATGCCCCACGAGGTGAGATCTTGCATGGAGCCCCAGACCGAGGGTGATTCACGTCATCTTGAACTTCTTCCATTTTCTAATAATTGCGCCAACAGTTGTTGCCTTCTCACCAAGCTGCTTGCCTATTGTCCAGTAGCCCATCCCAGCCTTGTGCAGGTCTACAATTTTATCCTGATAACATTTTATCCCAGTCCGCCCACAGGAAGTTTGTGCTGGTTAAGGGCAGTCAGGTCTGGAGTGAACCAAGGGCTTTATCTGTTAGTTCTACATTTATGGAAAGGGGCATGCTTATTTAAGGCATCCTCGACTGACGGGATGAGGTCAATATCCTTCCAGGATACCCGGGCCAGGTCGATTAGAAAGGCCTGCTCGCAGAAGTGTTTTAGGGAGCATTTGACAGTGATGAGGGGTGGTTGTTTGACTGCGGACCCATAGCGGATGCAGCCAATAAGGCAGTGATCGCTGAGTTCCTGATTGAAAACAGCAGAGGTGTATTTGGAGGGAAAATTGGTCAGGATAATATCTATGAGGGTGCCCTTGTTTACAGATTTAGGGTTGTACCTGGTGGGTTCCTTGATAATTTGTGTGAGATTGAGGGCATCTTGCTTAGATTGTTGGACGGGGTGTTAAGCATATCCCAATTTAGGTCACCTAACAGAACGAACTCTGAAGATAGATGGGGGGGGCAATCAATAAACATTCACACAGGACACAGCTGGGAGCTGAGGGGGGGTCTATAACAGGCGGCAACAGTGAGAGACTTATTTCTGGAGAGAATCATTTTTAAATTAGAAGCTCGAATTGTTTGGACATAGACCTGGAAAGTATGACAGCTCTGGAGTAGAATGCAACTCCTCCCCCTTTGGCAGTTCTATCTTGATGGAAAATGTTGTAGTTGGGTATGGACATCTCATAATTTCTGGTGGCCTTCCTAAGGCAGGATTCAGATAAAGTACGACTGGAATTCATATATAAATGCCTGGAATATTTTAATTTTGGAGAATCTCTTATACAATAGGTTACGGTTTGTTTTGTTTGATCGTAGCTAGCTAGCTACATAGCCGTCTTTGTATCTAAGACAATTGTGTAGCCTAGAGCGATTTTCTAGGTTAGCCAGCCAGCTATTGTCGTTCTTTTAAGTAACGGAACGCAATCAACCTTGCTAGCTAGCCAGCTAGCCCCCGAATAGCAGCACTGTAGAAACTATTACACTCGACGGAACGACTTGATTAGTGTAGTGTCAACATCGCAGCCACTACCAGCTAGCCTACTCCAGCAGTACTGTTTCATTTCAATCATTTTAGTCAATAAGATTCTTGCTACGTAAGCTTAACTTTCTGAACATTCGAGACGTGTAGTCCACTTGTCATTCAATCTCCTTTGCATTAGCGTAGCCTCTTCTGTACCCTGTTAACTATGTGTCTATCTATCCCTGTTCTCTCCTCTCTGCACAGACCATACAAACGCTCCACACCGCGTGGCCGCGGCCACCCTAATCTGGTGGTCCCAGCGCGCACGACCCACGTGGAGTTCCTGGTCTCCGGTAGCCTCTGGAACTGCCGATCTGCGGCCAACAAGGCAGAGTTCATCTCAGCCTATGCCTCCCTCCAGTCCCTCGACTTCCTGGCACTGACGGAAACATGGATCACCACAGATAACACTGCTACTCCTACTGCTCTCTCTTCGTCCGCCCACGTGTTCTCGCACACCCCGAGAGCTTCTGGTCAGCGGGGTGGTGGCACCGGGATCCTCATCTCTCCCAAGTGGTCATTCTCTCTCTCTCCCCTTACCCATCTATCTATCGCCTCCTTTGAATTCCATGCTGTCACAGTTACCAGCCCTTTCAAGCTTAACATTCTTATCATTTATCGCCCTCCAGGTTCCCTCGGAGAGTTCATCAATGAGCTTGATGCCTTGATAAGCTCCTTTCCTGAGGACGGCTCACCTCTCACAGTCCTGGGCGACTTTAACCTCCCCACGTCTACCTTTGACTCATTCCTCTCTGCCTCCTTCTTTCCACTCCTCTCCTCTTTTGACCTCACCCTCTCACCTTCCCCCTACTCACAAGGCAGGCAATACGCTCGACCTCATCTTTACTAGATGCTGTTCTTCCACTAACCTCACTGCAACTCCCCTCCAAGTCTCCGACCACTACCTTGTATCCTTTTCCCTCTCGCTCTCATCCAACACTTCCCACACTGCCCCTACTCGGATGGTATCGCGCCGTCCCAACCTTCGCTCTCTCTCCCCCGCTACTCTTTCCTCTTCCATCCTTTCATCTCTTCCCTCTGCTCATACCTTCTCCAACCTTTCTCCTGACTCTGCCTCCTCAACCCTCCTCTCTTCCCTTTCTGCATCCTTTGACTCTCTATGTCCCCTATCCTCCAGGCCGGCTCGGTCCTCCCCTCCCGCTCCGTGGCTCGATGACTCATTGCGAGCTCACAGAACAGAGCTCCGGGCAGCCGAGCGGAAATGGAGGAAAACTCGCCTCCCTGCGGACCTGGCATCCTTTCACTCCCTCCTCTCTACATTTTCCTCCTCTGTCTCTGCTGCTAAAGCCACTTTCTACCACTCTAAATTCCAAGCATCTGCCTCTAACCCTAGGAAGCTCTTTGCCACCTTCTCCTCCCTCCTGAATCCTCCTCCCCCTCCCCCCCTCCTCCCTCTCTGCAGATGACTTCGTCAACCATTTTGAAAAGAAGGTCGACGACATCCGATCCTCGTTTGCTAAGTCAAACGACACCGCTGGTTCTGCTCACACTGCCCTACCCTGTGCTCTGACCTCTTTCTCCCTCTCTCTCCAGATGAAATCTCGCTTCTTGTGACGGCCGGCCGCCCAACAACCTGCCCGCTCGACCCTATCCCCTCCTCTCTCCTCCAGACCATTTCCGGGGACCTTCTCCCTTACCTCACCTCGCTCATCAACTCATCCCTGACCGCTGGCTACGTCCCTTCCGTCTTCAAGAGAGCGAGAGTTGCACCCCTTCTGAAGAAACCTACACTCGATCCCTCCGATGTCAACAACTACAGACCAGTATCCCTTCTTTCTTTTCTCTCCAAAACTCTTGAACGTGCCGTCCTTGGCCAGCTCTCCCTCTATCTCTCTCAGAATGACCTTCTTGATCCAAATCAGTCAGGTTTCAAGACTAGTCATTCAACTGAGACTGCTCTTCTCTGCATCACGGAGGCGCTCCGCACTGCTAAAGCTAACTCTCTCTCCTCTGCTCTCATCCTTCTAGACCTATCGGCTGCCTTCGATACTGTGAACCATCAGATCCTCCTCTCCACCCTCTCCGAGTTGGGCATCTCCGGCGCGGCCCACGCTTGGATTGCGTCCTACCTGACAGGTCGCTCCTACCAGGTGGCGTGGCGAGAATCTGTCTCCTCGCCACGCGCTCTCACCACTGGTGTCCCCCAGGGCTCTGTTCTAGGCCCTCTCCTATTCTCGCTATACACCAAGTCACTTGGCTCTGTCATAACCTCACATGGTCTCTCCTATCATTGCTATGCAGACGACACACAATTAATCTTCTCCTTTCCCCCTTCTGATGACCAGGTGGCGAATCGCATCTCTGCATGTCTGGCAGACATATCAGTGTGGATGACGGATCACCACCTCAAGCTGAACCTCGGCAAGACGGAGCTGCTCTTCCTCCCGGGGAAGGACTGCCCGTTCCATGATCTCGCCATCACGGTTGACAACTCCATTGTGTCCTCCTCCCAGAGCGCTAAGAACCTTGGCGTGATCCTGGACAACACCCTGTCGTTCTCAACCAACATCATGGCGGTGGCCCGTTCCTGTAGGTTCATGCTCTACAACATCCGCAGAGTACGACCCTGCCTCACACAGGATGCGGCGCAGGTCCTAATCCAGGCACTTGTCATCTCCCGTCTGGATTACTGCAACTCGCTGTTGGCTGGGCTCCCTGCCTGTGCCATTAAACCCCTACAACTCATCCAGAACGCCGCAGCCCGTCTGGTGTTCAACCTTCCCAAGTTCTCTCACGTCACCCCGCTCCTCCGCTCTCTCCACTGGCTTCCAGTTGAAGCTCGCATCCGCTACAAGACCATGGTGCTTGCCTACGGAGCTGTGAGGGGAACGGCACCGCAGTACCTCCAGGCTCTGATCAGGCCCTACACCCAAGCAAGGGCACTGCGTTCATCCACCTCTGGCCTGCTCGCCTCCCTACCATTGAGGAAGTACAGTTCCCGCTCAGCCCAGTCAAAACTGTTCGCTGCTCTGGCCCCCAATGGTGGAACAAACTCCCTCACGACGCCAGGACAGCGGAGTCAATCACCACCTTCCGGAGACACCTGAAACCCCACCTCTTCAAGGAATACCTAGGATAGGATAAGTAATCCTTCTCACCACCCCCCCCCTTAATGACTTAGATGCACTATTGTATAGTGGCTGTTCCACTGGATGTCAGAAGGTGAATTCACCAATTTGTAAGTCGCTCTGGATAAGAGCGTCTGCTAAATGACTTAAATGTAATGTAAATGTAAATGTAAATGTTAAAGTTATGCATAGTAAACCTAGTATCATGGCTCAGGATAAGACCAAGATGCAGTCACAGGAGGGCGGAGGGTTCGAATCTCAGATATTTATTATACGACAGGCAGGTTCAGGATCAGGACAGGCAGAAAGTTCAGAACCGGGAAGACTATAAACAAATCTTGAGAACAGGAAAATGGCAAGACGAACGGGCAACAGACAAACAGAAAATGCAAGTATAAATACACAGGAGATAATGGGGGAAAATGGAAGACACCTGGTGGGGGGTGGAGACAAGCACAAGACAGGTGAAACAGATCAGGGTGTGACACCTAGCTGTAAAATAGTAAATAATTCTCGAACGTATTAAACTGTAAAACAAGGTTGTCCACTATCAGCATATCTATTATTATGAAACGTTAGCCATTAAAATCAGATCCAACAATAATATCAAGGGCCTAGAAATCCACGGCTCAAAAACAAAGGTGTCATTGTAAACTAATGTTTGCTTTTAAACCCACAGCCTCATAGATGATCTAGATACTTTTTTCAAACCTTCAAACCTTTTCAAACCTCTCTGGAGTACATGATGAGTGTACTATATTTCGTATTGGATCACAAAAAAAATATAACTTTACATTATAATATAACTACATTACCGTGTAGTTCACCAATAAAATGGTCTGACAATGAAGTGGACATACTCTGTATTCATATCCCAAAAGAAAGAAATTCTCACTACAATATTTTTTTATTAGAAAGATGGGAAAACAGAAAATTCCTGTCTATTTGTGGTAAAATCACCTTGATTAACTCTTTAGTCATATCCCAATTCACATATGGCCTTGCCTACAGCTAGCAACTTAAATAATAATATTCAATTTTATTTGGAACAGCAAGCCGGAGAAAATCAAACGGGCCTATTGTTCAGAGATAGATGGGAGAGGTTGAGTGGAGCTGAAGGATGGGACTAAAAACAAACAAAAGATAACTATTGAAAAATATACTGTGTCCGTAAAATGTATATGGTATGTATAAGCTGGAAGTAGAAGCCTAAGTGTTGTTGTCCATTAGTTTACTCCAATTAGGCGGCAGGGTAGCCTAGTGGTTAGAGTGTTGAACTAGTAACCAAAAGGTTAGCATAGTTCAAATCCCTGAGCTGACAAGGTACGAATCTATCGTTCTGCCCCTGAACAGGCAGTTAACTGACTTGCCTAGTTAAATCATGTAAAAAAAATAAAAAAATAAAAAAAATCTTCCATATCTTAATTTACTTCCACAATTAACAAATATTATGTGTAATAATGCTGGCAGTTCATACGAAAGATTGTTACCTTTAACCAGGATTAACATTACATTAAAATTACATTTTTGGAAAGCAATTATTATTTCTGCGAACAATTATTGTGATTCATCCTGTATTGTCCCTAACATCATTACCTAATAGCAACAGATATGGGTTACATAAACCACACACACTCCCCACCGTTCCCCCACAAACAGTCACAAGCTCAGATGTTCAACAATTGTTCCATCCCAGAGCCCAACTCAAGAGAAGACTTGATTTGTGAATACATTAATGTAAAGTATTGGGTGGCAAGCACAAAATGCATCAGTTTGTGCATTTTACCATGGGGCTGGCCATGGGCCTCTTTGTGTCACACCCTGATCTGCTTCACCTGTCCCTGTGATTGTCTCCACCCCCTCCAAGTGTCGCTTATTTTACAAGTGTATTTATCCTTGTTTTTCCTGTCTCTCTCTGTGCCAGTTCGTCTTGTATGTTTTCCAAGTCAACCAGCGTTTTTCCCGTTCTCCTGTTTTTTGCTATTCTCCTTTTTCTAGTCCTCCTGGTTTTGACCCTTGCCTGTTTCTGGACTCTGTACCCGCCTGCCTGACCTTTCTGCCTGCTTTGACCACGAGCCTGTCTGCCACTTTGTACCTCCTCCACTCTGATCTTGTATTGACATTTTGTCTGTCCACGACCATTCTCTTGCCTACTCCTTTTGGATTAATAAACATTGTAAGACTCCAACCATCTGCCTCCTTTGTCTGCATCTGGGTATCGCCTTGTGTCATGATATTTTGGTGTTGTATAGAGAAGGAATCAGATCCCCATTGGTACAAGTACATTAAAATCACAGTAGTAGCACACTCTCCAACACATTTACCAAGACCTGAGTCAAAGAATTAAAGAGGGCTCAAATATATTTGGTTCCTTTTGAGAAAAACATCACAGGTTGTTTTCATGCAGCAAACAATCCTCAACCATAATCGGGAGAAAAGATTGGATTCCACTTCTTTGTCAGCTATTTTAATATCAGAACATATTTCCCTGTGAATGAAAGTACCCGGTGTGAGATGAAACAAAATTGCACAAAACAACAGTTGAAAAAGAACATCAAATAAAAGAAAGCGTGTACCCCCCATGTAGAATACTTACAGACAATAATTTGTGTGACTACAGGCTACATAGAAATGAATTGATTCTTTTCAGATGTCTTATACTGTCTGGATTCTTACAATAGACCTAGTCATCAAACATTTACATATCCTGATTCAAATCCACCGTACCATCCAAAGGCATTGCTATAGGGAGAAATATATTGCCAAGATGGGCTTTACTGTTAGCTGCTGCTTTCACCTCCTCTTGAAACAGGTAATCCATTTCATAAAGATTGTGTTTCACTAGAACACATTAGTTTTGAATGGCACAATTAGATTATCTCCATATGAAATGAATGCAACAAAGAATAAAAATTAGGCCCAAAGTTACATTTTTTTCCAAATAGGCCATTGGGGGAGGCAGTTGAGGTTGTGAAGAGTGAGAAGGCACCAGAGCAGGGACATGGGGGCTTGCTCAGTCAAGTGCTGAATTACTTAGACGACCCCCCCCCCCCCACCCCATGTGTTCCTGCACTGAAACATTTTCTACCAAAGGTAATTAAAATCTGCAGCAAGCACTTAACAAGATTAATTCCATCTTGATCTCCCAAATAAGGGGGGTTGCAACACATGTGGCTCAGGATCTCAAAATATGTTTGAGCTAGGAGGCACTGCACTCTAATAAATTCCCAGGTTTTCTAAAATAACTCAAGCAATGAGCTTCAAAGTAAACACACCAAGACAGTCATGAGGGGGGTACAACAACACCTTTTCCCCCTCAGGAGATTGAAAAGATTTTGCATGGGTCCCCAGATCCTCAAAAAGTTTTACAGCGGTTGCATCACCGTCTGGTATGGTGACTGCTCGGCATCTGACCATAAGGCGCTCCAGAGGGTAGTGCGTACGGGGTAGTGGAACAAAGCTTTCTGCCATCCAAGACGGTAGGCTGTCATTGTAAATAAGAATTTGTTCTTAACTGACTTGCCTAGTTAAATAAAGGTTTAATAAAATATTATAATAATAATTAAAACTGTACTGGAGCTCCAAGTCTAGGACCAAAAGGCTCATTAACAGCTTCTACCCCCAAGCCATAAGACTGCTGAACAATTAATCAAATGGCCACCAGGACTATTTACGTCGACCCTTCCCCCCAAATTCAAATGTCACGGGACTTACCTTCTCCGCTGTTCTGCTTTGCCCCCTAGGCCAACTTTAGAGTGAACGACCTCTGTTGAACCAATCTATTAATCAGTTATGTTTGATGATTGAGCCGTTGACAGAAAGTTGAACAGGATCAGGTGTTACCGGTCTGTAAATTGAGAGAGGGGATTGGAGGACAGGAGTTCTGTACAGTCATCCCTCTGGCGCTGGACAACATGCTCTCCACAGGTTCTTGTCACCACTCTTGTCATGACAGTAACAAATTACTTTTGCTTGTCTTTTTAGTTTTGACTTTGCAACTTTGTAATTTTGGGCTAGGGGTTGAAAGAACTGTCATTACATCAAAAAGTATTTTCTCTGGAGTAGTTTTTGAACCACTTTGTTCCTACCTGACAGGTCGCTCCTACCAGGTGGCGTGGCGAGAATCTGTCTCCTCGCCACGCGCTCTCACCACTGGTGTCCCCCAGGGCTCTGTTCTAGGCCCTCTCCTATTCTCGCTATACACCAAGTCACTTGGCTCTGTCATAACCTCACATGGTCTCTCCTATCATTGCTATGCAGACGACACACAATTAATCTTCCTCCCCCTTCTGATGACCAGGTGGCGAATCGCATCTCTGCATGTCTGGCAGACATATCAGTGTGGATGACGGATCACCACCTCAAGCTGAACCTCGGCAAGACGGAGCTGCTCTTCCTCCCGGGGAAGGACTGCCCGTTCCATGATCTCGCCATCACGGTTGACAACTCCATTGTTTCCTCCTCCCAGAGCGCTAAGAACCTTGGCGTGATCCTGGACAACACCCTGTCGTTCTCAACTAACATCAAGGCGGTGGCCCGTTCCTGTAGGTTCATGCTCTACAACATCCGCAGAGTACGCCCCTGCCTCACACAGGAAGCGGCGCAGGTCCTAATCCAGGCACTTGTCATCTCCCGTCTGGATTACTGCAACTCGCTGTTGGCTGGGCTCCCTGCCTGTGCCATCAAACCCCTACAACTCATCCAGAACGCCGCAGCCCGTCTGGTGTTCAACCTTCCCAAGTTCTCTCACGTCACCCCGCTCCTCCGCTCTCTCCACTGGCTTCCAGTTGAAGCTCGCATCCGCTACAAGACCATGGTGCTTGCCTACGGAGCTGTGAGGGGAACGGCACCGCAGTACCTCCAGGCTCTGATTACACCCAAACAAGGGCACTGCGTTCATCCACCTCTGGCCTGCTCGCCTCCCTACCACTGAGGAACACAGTTCCCGCTCAGCCCAGTCAAAACTGTTTGCTGCTCTGGCCCCCCAATGGTGGAACAAACTCCCTCAACGCCAGGACAGCGGAGTCAATCACCACCTTCCGGAGACACCTGAAACCCCACCTCTTCAAGGAATACCTAGGATAGGATAAGTAATCCTTCTCACCCCCCCCTCCCCTAATGATTTAGATGCACTATTGTAAAGTGGCTGTTCCACTGGATGTCAGAAGGTGAATTCACCAATTTGTAAGTCGCTCTGGATAAGAGCGTCTGCTAAATGACTTAAATGTAAATGTTAAATGTTTTGGCCTGTACTTTCTCATATTTCCAGGCTTTAAATAAATTATATTAATCCCTTTCAAATTCCAAAGTACTGGATTCTGAAGAAAGCGAATCGATACATGCAATGTTAGGTAAGGGTAGCTAGCCTATTACCTTTTTCCTCAAAGCAAGAAATTACAGTTTTTTTTATTGCTTTGGTGCAATTTTCACAGGTATGTGGTAACATTTTCACCACTCATAGTACAAAACTCAAAACAGATAATCAAAAAGGCAGATGTTTCAAAACTCTAAGCACATTTTCATTTGACTAAGCACAACACACAAAATCATACAGATTTTTCTTCACCAAACTTAATCAGTGTTTCATCTAGAAATATACAGTTGAAGTTGGAAGTATACATACACTTAGTTTGGAGTCATTAAAACTCGTTTTTCAACCACTCCACAAATTTCTTGTTAACAAACTATAGTTTTGGCAAGTCCGTTAGCACATCTACTTTGTGCATGACACAAGTAATTTTTCCAACAATTGTTTACAGACAGATTATTTCACTTATAATTCACTGTACCACAATTCCAGTGGGTCAGAAGTTTACATACACTAAGTTGACTGTGCCTTTAAACAGCTTGGAAAATTCCAGAAAATGATGTCATGGCTTTAGAAGCATAACATAACATTCAGTTGTTCCATGAGGGTTAAAGCCATTAGAACTAAAACGCTTAATAAACTAAAATGTTGAATGTAAATTGCCTTTCACGTTCCTTTTCTTGCCCATACCATCAAGGTACCATAGTACACCTCAGTTATCAAGGGAAGGATCACTTAAGAATGTTAATCAACTCAAGAATGTTAATCAACTCAATCATATAAATACAGTTGTTTTTATCGTTTTGGTGCTATTTTCATTCAGTATGTGGTGAATTTTAAAATCACAGTACAAAAATCCAAACTGGTAATACTTGTAATGTCTCATATTTAAACGTTTAAAATTAATTTTGCTTGAAGACAACCATTGATACAAAATCTAGGTTTACTGTGAAATATCATGAGAACATTGATTTAATTGCCAAAAAACAACATAATGATATCTTCTCAATTTAGTTATTTGAACAATCAAATCAAATTTTATTTGTCTCGTGCCGAATACAACAGTTGAAATGCTTACTTACAAGAACTTAACCAACAATGCATTTTTAAGAAAATAGAGTTAAGACAATATTTACTAAATAAACTAAAGTAAAAACAGTTTTTTTAAGTAACACAATGAAAACAACAATAACGAGGCTATTTACAGGGGGTAGCGGTACCGGGTCAATGTGCGAGGTAATTTGTACATGTACAGTACCAGTCAAAATTTTGGACACACTTACTCATTCAAGGGTTATTCTTCATTTTTACTATTTTCTACATTGTAGAATAATAGTGAAGACATCAAAACTATGAAATAACACATGGAATCATGTAGTAACCAAAAAAGTGTTTTATATATATTTTATATTCTTCAAAGTTGCCACCCTTCGCCTCTATATTTAACCAGGCAAGTCAGTTAAGAACAAATTCTATTTACAGTAAAGGCCTAGGAATAGTGGGTTAACTGCCTTGTTCAGGAGCAGAATGACAGATTTGTACCTTGTCAGCAGGGGGATTCGATCTAGCAACCTTTCGGTTACTGGCCCAAAACTCACCACTAGGGTACCTGCCTTGATGATAGCTTTGCACACTCATGGAATTCTCTCAACCAGTTTCACCTGGAATGCTTTTCCAACAGTCTTGAAGTAGTTCCCGCATATGCTTTTTTATTTACATTTTATTTAACCTTTATTTAACTAGGAAAGTCAGTTAAGAATAAATTCTTATTTACAATGACGGCCTACAAGCTGAGCACTTGTTGGCTGCTTTTCCTTCACTCTGCGGTCCAACTCATCAAACCATCTCAATTGGGCTGAGGTTGGGTGATTGTGGAGGCTAGGTCATCTGATGCAGCACTCCATCACTCTCCTTCTTGGTCAAATAGTCCATACACAGCCTGGAGATGTGTTGGGTCATTGGCCAGTTGAAAAACAAATGATAGTCCCACTAAGCACAGACCAGATGGGAGGGCATATCGCTGCAGAATGCTGTAGTAGCCATACTGGTTAAGTATGCTTTGAATTCTAAATAAATCTCTAACAGTGTCACCAACAAAGCAACCCTACAACATCACACCTCCTCCATGCTTCACGGTGGGAACCATACATGTGAAGATCCTCCGTTCACCTACTCTGCGTCTCACAAAGACACCGTGGTTGGAACCCAAAATCTCAAATTTGGACTCATCAGACCAAATGTTCATTGCTCGTGTTTCTTGACCAAAGCAAGTATCTTCTTCTTATTGGTGTCCAATAGTGGTTGGTAGTGGTTTCTTTGCAGAAATTCAACCATGAATTTCTGATTCACACAGTCTCCTCTGAACAGTTGATGTTGAGATGTCTCTGTTAATTGAACTCCGTGAAGCATTTATTTGGGCACAGTTAACTAATGAACTTATTCTCTGCAGCAGAGGCAACTCTGGGTCTTCCATTCCTGTGGGGGTCCTCATGATAGCCAGTTTCATCATAGCGCTTGAAGGTTTTTGCGACTGCACTTGAAGAAACTTTCAAAATTCTTGAAGTTTTCTGGAATGACTGACCTTCATATCTTGAATTAATGATGGACTGTCATTTCTCTTTGCTTATTTGAGCTGCTCTTTATATAATATGGACTTGGTCATTGACCAAATAGGGCTATCTTCTGTATACCACCCGTACTATACCTTGTCACAACACAACTAATTGGCTCAAATGCATTAATTAAGAAGGAAAGAAATTCCACAAATTAACGTTTAAGGCACACCTGTTAATTGAAATACATTCCAGGTGACTACCTCATGAAGCTGGTTGAGAGAATGCCAAGAGTGTGCAAAGCTGTCAAGGGAAAGGGTGGCTACTTTGAAGAATATCAAATAAAATATATTTGGAGTCTTAAGACATTTTTGGTTACTACATGATTCCATGTGTTATTTCATGGTTTTGATGTCTTCACTATTATTCTACAATGTAGAAAATAGTACAAATAAAGAAAAACCCTGGAATGAGTAGATGTGTCCAAACTTTTGACAGGTACTGGATATAAACAAGGTATTTCTGTTTATTATTATTAATTTAAAAAAAAATTCAAACCTGTTTTCACTTTGTCATTATGGGGTATTGTGTGTTGATTGATGAGGAACATTTTTTATTGAGCATTGCATTAGCCAAATACATTTAAACTCAGTTTCCCAATTCCTGACATTTAATCCTAGTAAAAATTCCCTTTATGTCACGCCCTGATCAGAGAGCCCTTGGTTCTCTATGGTGTAGTAGGTCAGGGCATGACTAGGGGGTGTTCTAGTTCAAAATTTCTATGTTGGTGTTTGTATGGTTCCCAGCCTTTATATTCTCTATTTTGGTAAGGTTGAGGTGTGACTAGGGTGGGTGATCTAGTGTGTTTATATCTATGTTGGCCTGGTATGGTTCCCAATCAGATCCAGCTGGTAATCGTTGCCTCTAATTGGGGATCAAATTTAGGTAGCCATTTTTCTCACCTGTGTTTGTGGGATATTGTTTGTTAGTGTGTATGGGCACTACTACTTCATGTTCTTTGTAAATTTTGCATTTTTGTTTCCAGTTTCACTTTGTATTGAAAAGATGTGGAACTCAATGCACGCTGTGCCTTTGTCCGCTCATTTTGAAGATCGTGACACTGTCTTAGGTCAGTTAGGATCACCACTTTATTTTAAGAATATGAAATGTCAGAATAGTAGTAGAGAGAATGGTTTTAGTATTTGGTAGCATTGCCTTTAAATTGGATCAAACATTTTGGGTAGCCTTCCACAAGCCTCCCACAATAAGTTGGGTGAATTTTGTCCCATTCCTCCTGGCAGAGCTGGTGTAATTGAGTCGGGTTTGTAGGCCTCCTAGCTCACACGCTTTTTCAGTTCTGCCCACAAATGTTCAATAGGATTGAGGTCCAATACCTTGACTTTGTTGTCCTTAGCAATGTCATGAAGTTGGCCTGGGGGAAGGTTTATGACAGTCATAAATACCTCTTCCCCCCCTTTCTCCACTCTCTACCCTACTGATGTTACATTTGCAAAACCCTTGGTTAACAGAGATTCTGGGGACATCAGAAGGTGGGGAGAAATTAACTTTATTCTGGTAATCTGACCAATCAGTGGCCCACCCCTGTGAAGGGACACGGGCTATAAAACTTTTCAAACACGCCCTTCTCTCCCTTCCCATATAAAGCCTTGACGACAATATAACCTCCTGTTCCGAGGACGTGAAGACGACGGTCCAATGTCAGAAAGGTTCAGAAAATAACTACAGAACGAAGCCAACATCAGAGTGAGCTTTGGTTGCGAATGGTATGAACTTTGAACTCTTATTCACTACAGAAGTGATACCTCCTAGCCGTTGAGTTAGCAACAGCCGCTGCAAACGAGGGTAGGAAGGAACAGACAGAGTATCCCGTCTACCACACAACAACAATACTACAACGTATTCAATTTACCTTCATTTGCCTTCAGGTACCTTCAGGCATTTGAAAATTGCTCCCAAAGATGAACCAGACTTGTGGCGGTCTATAATTTTCTGTAGGTCTTAGCTGAGTTCTTTAGATTTTACCATGATGTCAGGCACTGAGTATGAAGGTAGGCCTTGAAATACATCCACAGGTACACCTCCAATTGACTCAAATTATGTCAATTAGCCTATCAGATGCTTCTAAAGCCATGACATCATTTTCTGGAATTTTCCAAGCTGTTTAAAGGCACAGTCAACTTAGTGTATGTAAACTTCTGACCCACTGGAATTGTGGTACAGTGAATTATAAGTGAAATAATCTGTCTGTAAACAATTGTTGGAAAAATTACTTGTGTCATGCACAAAGTAGATGTGCTAACGGACTTGCCAAAACTATAGTTTGTTAACAAGAAATTTGTGGAGTGGTTGAAAAACGAGTTTTAATGACTCCAAACTAAGTGTATGTATACTTCCAACTTCAACTGTATATTTCTAGATGAAACACTGATTAAGTTTGGTGAAGAAAAATCTGTATGATTTTGTGTGTTGTGCTTAGTCAAATGAAAATGTGCTTAGAGTTTTGAAACATCTGCCTTTTTGATTATCTGTTTTGAGTTTTGTACTATGAGTGGTGAAAATGTTACCACATACCTGTGAAAATTGCACCAAAGCAATAAAAAAAACTGTAATTTCTTACTTTGAGGAAAAAGGTAATAGGCTAGCTACCCTTACCTAACATTGCATGTATCGATTCGCTTTCTTCAGAATCCAGTACTTTGGAATTTGAAAGGGATTAATATAATTTATTTAAAGCCTGGAAATATGAGAAAGTACAGGCCAAAACAAAGTGGTTCAAAAACTACTCCAGAGAAAATACTTTTTGATGTAATGACAGTTCTTTCAACCCCTAGCCCAAAAATGGTATCCGTAGATCCAGCTGCTTCGTTTGTGGTTGAAAAATAGTGTCTTTAATGTTGGATTTCTGTGTCATCTCTTTGATATTCTTGACATGCCCTTTTCACTCAAATCTATCAGGTTTTATCTAGCTTTTTCTGCTATATATCTCCAGCTTTTGCTTTAAAGATTAAATGGCTAATAGAATATCAACCTGCTTTCTTTCTCACAAAGATTTCTGTGTTGTTTGAATTTGGATCTGTAGCAAATGCTGGTGAACAGAAAGAGGACTATTACAACATCTTTACCTCTAAAGTCAAACACAGCTGGGTCAGAGGATTAGCAGGCTAAGGTTTTCCAATGCTTTCAATTGTTATAAAGCCACACTACAGTGAATAATAAGCATATAAAACTGATGATGTAGTAATTAATACCGTGATACCTAAAGTGTAGTAAGTAAAGTAGTATTAAAGTAATAAACTATTATTGGTTGTAAACATCTTTCACTACATTTTTGGAGAGTCCGCTGTCTTTGGAGACTGAGTAAAATGAATCAGCAAAAGGGTCCACAGTCCCAGACTTGTTCGAGGCAAGACAACATTGCAAAGTTGGAGATCCATACTCTTTGGCAGCTTGGCAGATGCATAGGTTATTGCAGGTCTGTGAGCAAGCCCAAACCATCCCCATGATAGACACAATGTTTATAATTACGTATCAAAATCCAATAATCAAGATACTGTAGTGTTCCAGTGCAATAACTATGAATTGGACTAGACTCCTAAATTAATGTGGGACTTGATCTGGCCTCACATTAAAGAGAGCGAAGTTCAACATTTAATGATTTTCCAGTTTTCCTGTAAAAAAACAACAACAACATATACATTAAAACACAATCCATAATTAACCTGTATCATTGTCATCATTCATTGCATTAGCTTGTAATGTTATACAAACAGTTGGATTAATGAAACGCTTCAGACCATTGTGCACATGTTGCACATTGGGAGAAAAGAGTAATTAGGTATCTATTAACATAGCCGGGAAGATGTTTTGCTGTCAATATTTTCTCTAGAGGGGGGACCAGATTTATTTGTTTGCCAGTGCTACAGACGGCTATGATGGTCCACTAATACAGCACAGTAATGGCCCAGTGCACTACTTTTGTAAAGAAAAAAACATGTTTTATTCTGATTTTTCAGTGGGTGCTGCAGCACCCTCAGAACCCCTACTTTCCCACGGCTATGTCTATAAATCTCACCTCATTAAACACACAATTTTCAAAAGTTATCATTTGTTTATTTTCTGGGTTTGCTTTCTGATTGTAAGCCTGCAGGCAGAGAAAACATAAGTACGGTTGATTCCAGAGGCATCATTAGCTGACAAACCAACAAATAATTGCAGGTTTGGGTGAGCATAAACATTAGTGATGCCTGACAGCTGCCTGAATCCTAGTAGACAGGACGATGTCTTTATGAATAAATTCTTCACCTCTCTAGCTATTAGCGAGTAACATTTAGGGATATAACAGGTACCAAACAAACAGCACAACACAGCACAGCACAGCACAACACAGCAGCATGCATGGCAGACTACACAGTGAATGCCACAGACTGCGTAATAGAGACTGTGGGTAATTAGCCCAAGAGAAACAATATGATGGGCCTAACTACAATAAAGATGCAACCTGCCTTGTTGCTTTAATAGATAGCATCAATAACCCATTTTTATTGATTAATGTAATATAATGATGGAGGACTTGAAGGGGATCAAAAAAAGTTGAACTCTACAAAGAACAATAACATTGATTCCGACACTGACTCTTCGCAGAGGCAGAGCTAACCTGCCATTGACCACTGGGCGCTCGCACACTCAATCAGATTAACTAGTGAAGCAATCATCGATTGGAGGCTCTGCGGCTGGCTGACACAGGGTTGGCCATTAAGTGGATCCTCATCTCCCATGGACACAGCACAGAGAGAATGTCAGGGTCACTGTGTTCTCCGTCCGCTCTGTTCCACGGCCTTGTCACAGAGCCTATTCACAGGGAGACTAATCACTCCACCACTGGCCCCTGGAGGAGATGTGACCTAGGCCTCCTGCTTCATGGGACTTGCAATATCATGTCCCCAAGGCCCAGTCAGGGGACAGCATGCACTGTGTCATATCATACATGCTGCTTCTCCACAACGGAACACAGAGACAGAAGCAGGATTAGTATCAAGGCTATGATGGTGTAATTAATGCACCATGTTTCATTAAAATGTCACACTGCTGTCCTGCTCAATGCTTTATATAGCCTATTCAGAGCATGAGATGATAAAATGCACTTAGGTAATCAATATGTCATTATGTTAGTCACTTAAAACCCTCAAAATAAGTAATAAAAACTCACCAGCAATGTAATGATTTCAACCCATGAAAGATTCACTGTGTCGGTATGTTGACTGCCCCTAGATATAACTAGTTTTATTCTACGAATCCATAGAAACGCAAGGTTATTTTTATTCACCCTGATAGCAAGGGCAATGTCACAAGATGTCTCAAAAGATTTCAAGGCGAGAACATTCTCTTTCATCAAATAAAAATGTGAGCATCGGTACAGTGGCTCAGATATGACATGATATGCTGTAATTCATTATTCTCTGTGAAACCTTATTATTTAGCTCTGTGGATAGCAAATACTTTCCAGTGCATACTAAATAGTACTACTAAATTACTGGGTATTCATTGTCATTCTTTCCCTCCTAAACATTTTTTTGTTTGTTCCCGAGCCACTGTGCTTCTACATCTGCATTGCTTGCTCTTTGTGGTTTTAGGTGGAGTATCTGTATGAGCACTTTGTGACAATTGATGGTGTAAAAAAGGCTTTATAAATATTTTTGATTGATTTTAGTATTGTACTATTTTGTGTGCATCTTTTAGAACTAACAAAGCTAAATTCGCTAGGATTTGCATAATATGTCATTTGTAATCTATAACACAATAAAAAAACTCTGCATTTTCTTGCAATCTTGTATAGTATGAGGAGTTAGAGATAAAGTTTTTCATGTTCTTGTTCAACTATCTCAACTATATATGTTGGCCATCACTTCTTTCAGATGTTCAGTCTTGGAATAATTTGCTTTAGCCTTGTCTACCCTAGCTAGTTTATGGGTCTCCTGAGATCCTAGCTCAAGTGCCAATTATACCAACCTGTTTTTGTTTGGTAATTGAATGACCAAGTCTAAGGCTTTGTTACCATTCTGACCTAATCATTCTCACCCTTGTGGGAATTTAAAAAAAAATATTTTTCTTCCTGTGCAGTCAGGCATATCACTCTCACAGAATATTGCTTTGTGGTTCACTCCTAATCAAATTGCATTTAGTTTTTCACAACCAGTGCACGCAGTACATCCTTACAAAACCATTGTACTTGAAATCCTTCCCCGGTTAGATACATTTTCACCCCCACAAATCGGCTTTTTACCCAAGCTTGACCACTCAGTTAATAGCACAGTGAGAGCTAAGTTCACAGTGTCTGGTTTTGTCAAACGCAAACTCCATAATCTCACTCACTTCTGATTCTCAGTCCCACCTCTGAATGTCTAGCAGCATTAGAAATGATGCTCTGCTCGTCTGATCACCTCCTGAAATTGGTGCTTTGGTGGAGTCACTGGCAGAGGCTTCAAGGTAAGATATGAAGCTCAACAGACACAGAAATAAACTCTGAGTCACAGAAACCATCTAAAACCCACGGCCATCTCAGTTAACTGCAGCAGCAGCACACCTCAGCCTTGTACAAATTATCTTGACTAACCCCGCACATTGACTCGGTACCTCCTGTATATAGCCTCGTTATTGTTATGTCATTTGTATTAATTGTTCTTTTCTTTTTTTTCTCTTTAGTTTATTTAGCAAATATTTTCTTAACTCTATTTCTTGAACTGCATTGTTGGTTAAGGGCTTGTAAGTAAGCGTTTCACAGTAAGGTCTACACCTGTTGTATTCGGCACGTGACAAATACAACTTGATTTGAAAACAAGTAAAGCCAGCAGCAGCACAGTCTGAGTCTAGTGGGAGTATTGACTGTATAGTACTACCTACCCAAACATAAGTACTGACAGCACACATATTCTCCAACCTTTTAAGATACCGCTGTCCTCATTTCAATCAACACAGGATTAAAGTTTAACACCTGACGTTGCACAATGCTGAGCCTCTAATCAGGACGTTAGTAAAGGGCTAGTTTGAACACCTACTGTCTCTCTCTGCCATCAGCAACTGAAATCAGGATTCAGTATGGGAGGAGCAATGTAATCTAGACATCATGCATTTGAAATTTTAGTAATTTAGCAGACACTCTTATCCAGAGCGACATAGAGCAGACATTGGCAGATCTTTCACATAGCGGGCTCTGGGATTTCAACCAGCAACCTTTCGGTTACTGGGCCAGCTCTCTTAACTTCTAGACTACCTGCCAGCCTCATCATGCATTTTATTTCAGTCATTAGCATTAGAAACCTGGGTGGCACATAAAACAGCAACTTAGCTATGAGGAGTCACAATAGAAACTGGCTGCAGTGGAGACTTTAGTGCTAGCCCACACCCCACCCTTTTCACATCCAGCCTGGCCTCAGAGCCATACGAAACATACTATACTTGGGTGTAATCCACGATAGTCTAGCAATCCAGAGGTTGCAAATTCCACTGGTATTTTATTCAAACTATCTCTTGCAATGCAAAGAGGCAATGTAAAATAACAGTGCGCTGCAGTTATGAATTTAAACTATGAAGAGCCACCTTGAGCCTTCCCACTGGGCAAAAACTGGTTGAATCAACGTTCATTGTGATGATGTTGAATCAACGTGGAAAACTTATTGATAAGGGAAATTCTTGTTTTTTAACCTAAATCCAATGACATGGTGATTTCACATTGAATTCACATTAGTTGACAACTCAACCAAATGTAAATCTAAACTAGACGTTGAAATGACATCTGGCCACTCTGTATGCATATATTCGTCTTATTTCACACACCTACAAGTGTGTATTAATTTCAAAATGTGTTTTTTGCAAATCCCAGTCTCCCTGAGAACCTCTGAGCGTGGGGTCACGGACAGGGTCTGCCATTATCAACAGCGGACCTGAAGCAATTTGGGTTAAGTGCCTTGCTCAAGGGCACATAAACAGATTTTTCAAATTGTTGGCTCAGAGATTCTAACTAGCAACTTTTTCGTTACTGGCCCAACACTCTAACCGCTAGTTTGTGTGTGTGTGTGTGTGTTTGCGTGTGCGTGTGCGCGTGTAATGCAGTGCGGAGTGGGATCCTCAAGATTGTGGTAGATCCTGGGCGGAGTTGCTGTAAAATCCTACCCTACAGAGCTTCCCGTCGTCGCTCACTCGATGCACTCCCACATTTGTTTGCCAAGGCAAGTGAGAGAGCACATGTTATACAGCAGTAACTGCACGCTGTTAGTGAGTATTTAACCCTTAAGTTTACGGAAAGAAGTTAACTGATCGATAATAACAAACATATTATCGAACTTTAGGAACAGCAGGGCAAGGATATCTGGCATTCGCCAGGATGCATTTTTCCGGCTGTCTGTGTGCCCTCCTCGTCGCGCTTGTCTACCAAGGTACTGTATGTAGCCTATCATGCATCATATCTTACATTGTTTAAAAGAAAACGGATAAATTTTGTCAACATTTTTAATAAACACATCATGGGAATTGCATGGTGATGATGAGTTTGTAGACGATACATCTGAAGTGAAAATACATGTCATTCGATTAGCAATCTTGATTTGCACCCTAGGTTTGTGAATACAGAGTTATAGCTAGTTATAGTCACGGTTAGAACGTTATTTTTCCGCTCTACCATTATTGCTCATAGCATAACTACTGCGTAACTACAAGTTGTATAGCGCATTAAGTGTGTACAACCACTGGCCACACTTCCTGGGAGTGTTGAGCAGGTTTCGCCAGGTGATAGTCATGCGCTCTCAATTTGGGAGCGCTGTCCTCTCATTTTATTTCAATAATTACAACAGTAAATCGACTTTTCACAATAATTTGTGTGGTAATCGTTAATTCCGAAACATATACATTACTTACTCAAACGCGCACACTTAGCAGTGTTTTCCCACGAGGCAGGAACGCCTTGCAGATTAAAGTTGGGCTTTTTTACATTCTGTAAATGTCGTTAAAGAAAGCTTTTTTTTCCCAATCCAACAAGTACGCACCATGTGTTTAAGCATTCAGACGCAACATTTAACCAATCTGCAGTGGAGCTCTGAATAGTCCTTTGGGAGAGGGAAAAACCTGTTCTCAGAGCATTTCGTATTATTTTTTTTACGTAAATCAGAGACGTGCCATTTGGTATGATATGTTATGTTTCGTATGGTATGTATTAATTTATGGATGTCCATCACCCATTTCATATGATATGTTACGAAATACAATTAGTATAATATGTTACGAATTTTCAAACTTTCAATATGTTACGAATTTGCAAAATGCATGATTTGTTACGAATTCCAGCTAGGTGGCGCTAGCTAGGCTAGGGGTTAGGTTTAAGATTAGGAGTTAGGTTAAATCAAATCAAATTTTATTTGTCACATGCGCCGAGGGGTTAGGTTTAGGGAAATAATTAGCTAAAAGGGTTAAGGTTAGGGGAAGGGTTAATTAGTAGCTTAAAAGTAGTAAGTAGTTGAAAAGTTGCTAATTAGCAAAATAAATGTAAGTTGTCCTTGATGAGATTCGAACGCACAACCTTTGGGTTGCTAGACGTTTGCGTTATATGCCCGACCAACCAACTGCCCTTTGTTTTTGTCTTAAGCAACCATCTGTCTTATGTAACCATACCAAACATAACATATCATACTAAATGGTGCGTCTCGGAATTACATACAGAATAATATGAAATGCTCTGTGACCAGGTTGGGAAGGGAGCTGGGTGATCTGACTTAGGTCCTACTCTGTCTGACACTGTCACTTGACATGCCTGTCATTGTAAATTACAGTGTGCCTCACTTGTCACTGTCACCCGCTCTCAGGCGTTTTTACTTGAACTGGTTGGAAAAAAGAGCCTCCCCTATAATAATAGCATGTCGCATGTTAACAGTTTTTCTCGTTGGACTGTGTGTTGTCGTTCTGTTGCCAATTGCCACTGGTTTTAAAATAGTGGAATTTGAAGGCCTTTAGGGTGGGGCTGTAATTTAGGTTTATAGCCCCCCCAAATCAACATTTGATGAGTTAACATGATGCTGGCAGTTTGGCCGTCAGTCCTCCATAAATGGTGAAACCATGTGTCTTTTTGTTTGTTCTATGGAGGATTGATGATGACTTTTCAATGTGCTGGTTAGTCATTACAACTTCATATGCAGTGTCATTTTAAGAAGCACTAGGCAACCATCTAGTTATTCATGTTCATCAAATCACAAAATTCCTTAGTCTAAACACCACATATTTCATCTATCACTCATGCCACCTTGTAAATGTTGAATTGGAGGTTTTAAACTAAGTGCTCAGTTTGTGAAGGTAATTTTCAGAATAGACACCATCAGTCAGTAATTAGATACACTGTTGATCTTTTATTCCAAAAATTCTCCTCTGGCAAGCTGTTCAGGCCAATCATGACCAAAACCTCCCGCAACCTGAACAGTTTCTTTCCCCTGGCTGTGGCCCTCACCAACCGGCCATTGGGCCCATAGAGACTAAAGGACTATGCACTCTATGCACTCTATGCTGCACACGGGATCAAGCCATCTCTGAACTGTACACAAAATAACTGCACTATACTATATTTGTTTACTGACTGCACATTCTCTTATATGTTTATCCTCAATCTATCTAGTTGTATATAATGTACCATATGTCAACTTTGTTTCAAATCCACTGTCGGTATTCTGGCTCTAAAGGTTGTCTATGACTAGCAACACCATATCACCAAGTCACATTCTGAGTATGTGTAAACGTACTTGGTGAATAAAGGTGATTCGGATTCCATTGTTTTAGAGGGAAGCGGAGGTTGTTAAATGCAGTACCTCCGGCTCAAACACTGAGAGCTGTGACCCTCAGCCTAGACCAGATAGTCTGGAAAAACAGGGCCCTGAAAGACTTTTAGAACAAATAGTCTGCATAGGTGCATTTGTTTTTTTGTTCCTGCTTTCCCGCCACCCCTCCCCTCCCCCATCCTCACCCTACCCCCCCTGGAATAGACAACACTCAGTCACACCTGGTATTACTCGTCAAGCAAGTAGGGCCCTTCATTTGCTAATGGACTAATCTGACCCCTGTTCGCGTGGGGACCACAAGGTTTCATTGTCTGAGTGAAACCTCATTGAAATATATTCATCCACTCTCTCACTCTCCGTAACCAGTTTTTGTCCTGACATGATAGATACATGTTCAGTTGATTGGTGTAGAGAAAGACTGGAGCGATTTGCATTCTCAGTTTGCACTTGGGATTTTGCGCATGTTAATTTGTGTGACTGCACGTCACGTCTTGTTTAGAGGCGGGTTTGTCTAGATGTTTGTGCTTGTTCTATCTCCCATTGACTCCTTATACAATATAGCCCTTCATGCAAAATGTAGTTTCATGGACTGAAAGCACAATAACATGAAACTCTTCATCTTTAATCGTAGATGTTTATGATCCAGATCCTATTTTCAAAGGAGAGTGTATGTGGGTGGGGCAAGACAGTGATATCAGATAATGCAATTGTAATATCATTATTATTAACTTGATGTCCTACAGTTAAATAAAGGTTAAATAATAAAAATGTAAACGCTGATGACAAGTTCCATGACAGTGTTACAGGGAGGTGACATGTTAGAATATAAATAAAGTACCACTGCCATGCTGAAAATGCCACACTTAGCTCTAAGGAGAGCGGGTGTCACTCAGGATGACATCATCATTTTGTGTGCTCTACACTTGCATTTACAGGTCTTCCTGTAGTATCTTTACAGAAAATGTCACCATCCTACATCATAATACTGCAAATATGGATGTTTTTAATTAGTTATTTGTGCATTGCATGACAGTATCAACAGTTTGGTATACAGGACTATATATATATATTCCTATGAGTGTCTTTCTCTCCTTTTCTGAATTCATTTCCTACCCCTCATTTAGATTTGAATTACTGAAAATGGCCTAAATCACACATCATACCCAATAAACATACCACTTTTATCCAGCTTTGCAAATGTTCAACTCGCACTGACAGCTCTTCATTTCCTTCAAAGCCACTGTGGGACAGTCAGTGTTGTGTTTGAACTGACAGTTTATGTATGTCATAGGAAATTGCAATGAGCAACGTTAAATGGTCTCATTCTTTGAGGGTATCTCTTGCTTTTCTCAGTCTTTCCACTATATCATTGAAGTGCTAGAAAACAACTGGTGAAAAAAGAAAATAACATGCATATTTCGATAAGGGGCATCATATTTTGGGCAATCTGGGAGTGGGAGGACATATTAATTCTAGTAAACCTACTGCACTATTGTGGCTCTGCCTCTTTATAATTGAATCCAGATTAGGGTGACCGAGACTAGTTTAGTTTTAATCCACTTTGAGGCCTCTGGAGAAAAGGGGTGAGTGAAAGATGGACCCTATCCTTTTACCCAAATGCTGTGGATGAGGGTGAGCTAGCCAATAGGTCAGGGTTCCCCAACTGGCCGCCCATGGCCCGAATTTGGCCCGCAGGTGTTTTTATTTAATTGGGAGGACAATGTGTACAGAGACAGTTGACTAGGTGGAGGGTCCAGGATCCTACTGAGGGACCTGTAGTGGTTGCAATGGCCCTGCTCTTTGTGTGTTCTCAGTCGTTAGTAGGACCAAAATTCAGTGTCTTTATGTCTACATATCATTACGATAACTGCTGGTGAACTGGCCAATATTTACCTAGCTATTTGAAGTGGAGCTTTCCCGATACAGCTAATATCACAGGTGAGATGGAGAGCATATAGCTCTATGAATGAAAACTCATCCCTACACTTTAGGAAAAGGGGTTCCAAAAGGGTTCTTCGGCTGTCCTCATAGGAGAACCCTTTTTGGTTCTGTGGAGAGGGTTCTATATTGAACCTAAAATGATTCTTCCTCGAACCAAAAAGGTTTCTTCAAAGAGATCTCTTATGGGGACAGCCGAAGAACCCTTTTAGGTTGTAGATAGCACCTTTTTTTCTAGGAGTGTACATGAGTGAGAATGGGCTGTGATATGCAGACATCTAGCATACTAGATTCATTCACTCTGGTTCAATCTCTGATTTCTCCCCTGAAATGTTCAATTCTCACTATTCACTTAGTTTAGAGAAAAGTATCGCCACTTTCTGTTAAGAGCTCAGGATTCTCCGACATTATCTGTAGTGAGAAAATGTTTCAGCACTACAGAGCTATAGTCAGGCAGCAATGAGAACATTTAAGCCAACACAGAAAACAGTGAACTTCCGCAATGTAAAAAATAGTATTCACAGTGACTGGACACACACAGCTATAAGATGTACAGCTTTGCTTAAGGAAAATGAAAGGGCTTGTGTGGCCATTGTAATCAGTCTCAAACAATGACTCACTGGTGAAAAAAAAACATTTTGTCTGCCTGTGACAGTTTTACACATGAGGGTATCAGTAAAACAGCCAAGGGAGTCTCAATTACACTAGCTAGTATGATTAGCTCATCCCAGTTTTAGAAAGGAGCGGGAGATACGTTCGGTTTCAACAGTCATGATTGAGATTTCTCCTTCATCCTCCCCTTATCCAGAAAACTCACAACTCTGCTTGTATTGTCACTGGTTAGACAGGTTATAAAGGCCTGGGTTGGGTTTTATTAGACAGCTTAAGATATATGACATGTTTTACATATAGATTACATTTCCAGTCACACATTCCTGCGTGAAAGCTATAATGTAAAAATGTTGGAGAATGGCACAGAACACCTTGGTATTTCATTGAATGGAGATGCCAGCCTTCGAGTCTGCATATGTATTCTACTCCCCATTATCTCTCAGCAATCTTTCTTCATCATAGCACTCCTGCTATTCACACACAAAAAATATATTTATTTGTTATATAGAGGGAGTAACTACATTTTAGAGAAAGCCTTTAATAACAGGAGTGAGACAACTGTGCAACAGCACTCTTTCCCTAGTCCCTTATGCTGAAATGCACCCATTGACATGTATGAGGGTATCTTTGGTTTTGGGGAAAGCCTACAGATCACTGGAAACGGCTCGCCCCCTGTTTTGGGACAAAATGTGACGTTGTTTCTCTGTTTTGTTATTCACATTATCCCCCCTGCTTTCTCTGGGTTCCTGCGAACTCCCCCCGACAGTATTGATGCTGACTTCTCCTGCTGTCTCCTCTCTTTGTCATGAAGATGGCACAGCCCACCCCCCCCCCCCCCCCCCTGGGAGGGCATGGAGTATCTTCCCCCTGTTCTCCCACCTCTCATATGCGCAAGGCAATCCAAGCCTACTGGGGGAAAGTATGTCTGGTCCATATGAAAGCTAATGACATGGCCCATAATGAATGACACAACAATCTTAGTTGAAATATTCCCTGGAAAGCTTTTTACTAGGTGTCATTTAATGAGAATAGTTCATTAGCTATACCATTAGCTGTGTGCATGAAGAGGAAGGGGAGGTGTTCCCAAGCTCTTTGTTCTCAGAACTCATAGTTCTCAGAACTCAATGTATCTTGTCTTCATTTCCTCACATTGCCTGATGGAATCTGAAAAGAGAAAAAGCAGAAATAGCTCTCAATAAGAGAGCTCCCAAGCACTAGGAACGCAACCAGACCCACTAAAGGTCAGTGGGGAAACTGCCAAAATGTACACACCCATAAAGTGATTATATTGCCACCTATTTACATGGAGTCAGGGCTGAAGCCGGTGGTACTATTTTATCACACCTATTTTTGAATCTCTGCAATCCAGATCGGTCTATTGAGATGACAATGTCATTGTCCAAAAGATGAAGCAGAAATAAGAAGCATTGGGCAATAAAATGTCATGCAATTTTCACTTTCCCATTCACTTTTAAATCGCTTTTTGGTCAGAAACAGTCCATCAATAGTGACTGGTCTCTATTCATTCAAACTTTATTTTGCAATTTTCAGCCATGAAAACACAATGTCATATTTAGTGTAGCTCCATGAAGTATCCTGCCCCAGGGATCCAAACATAAGTGTTTTGTGTCTGCATTTGACCTCAGTAGTCCCCCATTCTAGCCTTTATAAAAGCTAGTTCTTTGTGCACTGTTGATGTCCCTCATCTATCCTTCTGAGAAGGCGGCACACTACGGAGCCTGGAGCTATCTATGATTACATGCTGCTTCAGATGAACTTGCAGGAGTTCTCATTCAAACCCAGAGAGCGCCTCACTTTCAACAAGGGACAGACACTCAGTCACTGCATATCTCTGCTTTCTGGAGATTAAAACGCCTGTCATTTTTGCATGCCAGGGTATATAAACTCGTAAAAATACAGAATATCATATTCAACCCTTTTTCTTCAGCCCACTCACATGTCAAGAGTGCAGGGTGTACTCTTCCTTAGTTGCTTTGAAGTATTCTTCAAGGTCCTAAACATGTTGCTCAGGCAGTTTCAAATGCATGCTTCCTCTCATGCGTTGGATTCCTGGCTCTAAATCCCAGGTGGTAAAGGACTTTGTAAGAGAGTGGTATTTATGCTGATACTTATCTGGCTGTGGAGCTCTCGCTGCCTGGAATTCAAAGTCTTGTATTAGCCTTGGGTGTATGGAGTTACTTCACCTGATGCGTACATGAAAAATCCAGAACCAAGGCTTTTGTGATAATTTGTAACAATACATTTTAGTACATCTTTTATATATTCTAAACATAAATCTGAATGATTCTTTTTACAATATGATAAAAGTATGTTAAAAGGTGTCTGGTGAGGTTGAGAACTAGACATATTTACTTGTCACTTCCTGACCATAGTGAGCCCTTATTTTCTATGGTAGAGTAGGTCAGGGTGTGACTGGGGGGTTTTCTAGTTATTATTTTCTATGTGTGGTTCTAGTTTAGTTTTTCTATGTTGGTGTTTGGTATGATTCCCAATTAGAGGCAGCTGGCTATCATTGTCTCTAATTGGGGATCATATTTAAGTAGCATTTTTTCCAGCTGTGTTTTATGGGATATTGTTTTGAGTTAGTGTATGTTACACCTCTTAGTTACGGTTCGTTGTTTGTTTCATTCTTTCTTTGTTGTTTTGTGTGTTTCTAATAAATAATATGTGGAAAACATATCGCGCTGCAGCTTGGTCCGATAATTATTCCAGCGAACATGACTTTGCTGGTCAGTCACTGGTTGATTCTGGCCTTAAGGGCGTGATCCTCATAAAACTGCATTGTGAACGACCACTGCAATTTACTGTTTATATAGAAGGTATATACAGTACAGTGTATTTTTTAAATTAAATCTAAGTACTCAGAATTCTTCACACCTGCTCTATTATCTTAGATGTTGAACCACTTCACTTTCAATGAAGTAAAATGATGCTCTAGTAAATGTGTCACAGTGTGGATGTCGTTGATAATGAATGCCATGTAAAACTGTGAGGTGTTTCATTAGCTAGTTGCTACTGTGCAGTAGCTGTATTCTAACCCTTCCATTGTCAGACATTAGTGGGTAGGTGAAAAGCCTCTTGTGCACCATTTAGATGGAGAACCTAATTATCTAATGGGACTCACCTTGAGAGGTCAAGTAGCCCCATGTTCCTGCAGAGAATTCTGAAAAGTACCCTGTTAAACCAGGGTTTCCCAAACTCGGTCGTTGGGACCCCAAGGGTTGTACGTTTTGGTTTTTGCCATAGCTCTACATAGCTGATTCAAATAATCACCTAATTATCAAACTAATCATCAAGCTTATCTATGCATTGTCACTTCACCCCTACCTACATGTACAAATGACCTTGACTAACCCGTACCCCCGCACATTGACTTGGTACCGGTACCCCCTGTATATAGCCTCGTTATTGTTATTTTATTGTGTTACTTTTTATTACATTTTTTTATTTAGTTTATTTATTAAATATTCTTAACTCTTTTTCTTGAACTGCATTCTTGGTTAAGGGTTTGTTAGCAAGCACCTGTTGTATTTGGTGAATGTGACAAATAAAATTTGATTTGATATGAAAAGCTTTGATAATTTGAATTAGCTTTCAAGTGTTAGGGAAAAAACAAAATATGCACTATTTGGGGTCCCCAGGACCGAGTTCGGGAAACGCTGTGTTAAGCAGTGAGACAGCTTAAGACGGATCACAGGAATTTGCAATGAAACACTAGAATCTGTTCTACAATGATGAGTCTTTTGCTTTAGAAACACCTTTCATGTTAGAGAGAAGGAATTGTGTTTTCTAAAGGAATCACAAACAAATTCAGCTGCATAGTTCCGTGTCAAATAAATGCTGCATTATTCGAAGTGCCAGCCCCAGTATATGAGAGCGAAGCAGTTGTAAAATAAACTTCCAGGTGTTTCATTTTGAGTAATGGAGGTGCCATAACCCATTACGAATGTGTTTACATTCTCACCTGCAGTAGATACAACAAGGAGAGGATTTCTCTTTTCCTAATGTAATGATAGTGATTTCATTTAAATTCTCCGGGTTATGCAATAAGAGATTCTCACAATGGAAAATGCATAACAATTGGCTAGTCATATTAGTTTATGTGTTGTATGGATGAATGGGTATGGCATTCCCCCTCTCTCTCTGAGGAATTCTCTGGATTACCTGTCCCATGCTCTAGACCTTGCCATTGTGTGTTTGCCTATAAACAGATCTGACACAGGCAATGCATCACAGTGGAGAGCATCACTACCCCTGTCTGCCATTACATGCACATTTACCCAGACAGTAATGTCTCCAGATGGCCTCGCCAGTAATTGGATCGCTTTGTCACCCTTTGGCACCAGACAGTACTTTTCCGGGTTCTCATATACATTTGTTATTGATGTCCATGCTTCATAGAGTGTTGTCTCATATTGTGATCCCCACACAGAATGTTGCTGTTGCTTGTTCCTTTGTCCGTGTGGACTGTTGAGAGGCTGTTGTTCTGTACGTACGGAATGTTCTAGGGCAGGTTTTACATTTGACTATTCAAAGTGTGAGGATCCAGCCCAAGAGCTCTCCAAGCCAACGGACTCTTTAATCAGGAGATGTTTGCTGCGTGGATTCATTCTGTTGGAATGATATGAGTCATACAGCTGAAATGTTGCATATCGACAGGCTCCTGTGAAGTTGTCGTGTCTTTCTGCTGCTGGTGATAGTGAAGGCAAATCAGCTCATTATCAGGGGAATCGGCAAACCTCCTGTTCAAAAGCACCAATGTTGGAATATGTTCTGTACAGACAGACAGGAGGGGATACTAGTGAAAGACGCATGGCGCCAGGCTAAATGGTTTAAAGCACTTATGTTGATATATGGCTGCTCTCGTGTGACGATGGAAGGAGAAAATGTAAGGGCCATTGAGTCATTTGTAGTAAAACTAATGAAAATATGTTACACCTGATAATGAATGCTCATAAACGAGGGACACCTAAGTGAATGGTAATACTCGATGTGAGGTGACAGTTCTAACAATTGATTGATTTGAAAAGAAAAATACAAGTGTTCAACTTCTCTCCTTTGTTTCTGAAGAACGTAATAATCTTACCAGAACATAACCTTTTTAAACAAGTCATGTTCTCTACCCCACTCTGTGTATAAAATGTATTAATTTTAGTTTTATAATACTCCCTGTGTTTTCAAGCCTTTAAAAAAAAGGGAACATTTGTCAGCAGTAGGCAGTGAACTTAAATAAGCAATTTTGTCTTGTAATTGTGAGGGGAAGAGTGGCTGAAGTATGCAATTTTCTCAAAGTGCTTGAATGACATTTGAATGTATGCAATTTCTCCCATGGATTTTTGTGACAATGCCACGTTTTATAATAATGGATCAAAAGCATACTTATATTATAATTTTTCATGTGCCACATTTGCATATTTACTGTATGTAGTACACTTACCATTTTATACCAACTGTAATCTCGCCAAAATCCCTGCACAGAAATGCTTATTACATACTTAGTGGAATACAGCCTCTTGAGGATTTAATCATATCTTATGAAGGTTGATAGTAAATTCATTATATTTTCTGTACAGTTGTCTGTTGGGGAACAGCTTTGCATTGCACACGTTAATTGACTGAAAGCCTACTTAAATTGAAAAATACATCTGCATATTATGATTATGTTGGGAGAGCGCTCAAGCACTGCAGTGTGGTGGTTAGAAAACGACAGGTATTAAAACCTACTGCCTCCCGAGCTTTACAGGCTGCATCCTGCTCAACCAGTTTGAAAAATACTTTTTAATTAAAAAAAAAAAGTTGTATAATTGTAAGTGTCGCTCTTTGCCAGCGAGGCCAGGCGTGGAGACAGTGATAACAGTGTAATAATAGTTGTAGTAATACTTGTAGTAATAGTTGAGTTCAGCAGGGCATTGGGTTTTCAACTCATGCTGTCCTGGAGGCATCCATGTTAGTCACTGGACTGTGTGCTCAGTCTGTTCTTGGACCAGCACAGCGTTCCCTCTCTCCATTTCTCCTTAATCTCTGTGTTAATCTCTCTGAGGGAGTGGAGTGGGGAGATCACTGCACTCTATTCTAGATACATGACTCAACATTGACCTCAGGGTCAACAGGCAGAACCTTTGGCAGCCTAGCCCAGAACCCTATAATGGGGGGTGCCAAAGAGTGTGCCAAGTCACACACAAAAGCTTTCTCTGTTTTGTTCTGCACATTGAATGTTACTTCCCGGTCCACTTTATTTAGATAGTGCATCTGTAGATGCTCTACCGACTGTCCACAGAATATCGGTAACATTTGTACTAACTATCTACTAACCCTAGCTCTAACCCTAACCTTGACCCTTATTCTAACTCTAAACTGAACCCTAACCTTAACCCTTAACCTAACCCTTATTCTAATCCTTACCCTAACCGTAATATTAGCAAGCAGATGCTTATCAACAGATAGTTTGTTGATATTATGACTGTTTTATCTATTATCTGTAGAGCATCTATCTGTAGAGCATCTAAAGATGCAAAATCTGCATTATACAAATAAAGTGTGACCTCCCTTGTTATACATTTACTAAAGCAGAGTAAACAATATTATTTCTGCAAGGAAGACACTCGAGAAACGACATCTTCCTTTTGGAATTGATAAAAACTGTAACTAGGAGCATGATATCCCCCTCATAAATCAAATCAAATATTATTGGTCACATGCACTGAATACAACAGGTGTAGACTTTACAGTGAAATGCTTACTTACGAGGCCTTTTCCAACAATGCAGAGTTAAAAAGTAAGAGAAATATTTGCTAAATAAAAAAGGAAATCGTAACTATATAGAGACTATATACAAGGAGTACCAGTACTGAGTCAATGTGCAGGGGTACAAGGTAGTTGAGGTCATTGAGGCAAGTCAGTATGTACATATAGGTAGGGGTAAAGTGACCAGGCAATAAGGATATATCATAAACAGGATATATAATAAACAATGTAGCAGGCAGCAGTGTATGTGAAGAGTGTGTGTGTGTGTGTGTGTGTGTGTGTGTGTGTGTGTGTGTGTGTGTGTGTGTGTGTGTGTGTGTGTGTGTGTGTGTGTGTGTGTGTGTGTGTGTGTGTGTGTGTGTGTGTGTGTGTGTGTGTGTGTGTGTGTGTGTGTGTGGGGCGTCAATATGTGTGTGTGTAGGTAGCCATTGGATGAACTGTTCAGCAGTCTTATGGCTTTGGGGTAGAAGTTGTTCAGGAGCTTTTTGGTCCCAGACTTGGCACTCTGGTACTACTTGCAGTGCAGTAGCAGAGAGAACAGCCTATGACTTGGGTGGCTGGAGTCTCTGACATAGCCTTAGACTTTGGACACATTTTCAACCTGTCACAGCAGTCCTCCAAAACATGTGACGTTGGTTGGTGGGCATAACATTTTAAAATACACAGACAGGATGCCCATGCAGATATTTAATCATCTGTGTGTATTATCTGCATTCCATGTGTTCATTCATGTTATCTGTGTTGCCTTCTGAGTGACCTCAAACCCCCCGTGTTTAGAATGTCAAGCAGAACACAAACTCTCCGAATTCACAGCTAATGCCCTCTTAATACCAACCAGGCTGTGGACCTTATTGGAATGGAAGACAGGCCAGGTCTGTTTCACAGTGAAGGGTTGAAAGTCCTGTCATTAGATGTTCCACAACACAGTGCACTACTTACTGGGATCATGAGGAAGCATCAAGCACCGCTATGGCAATTACACAAGATGAAAGCCATTGCCGGCAGTCAGTTGAACAAATGGACATATTTGTATTAGCTTTTTTACAACATAATAAGACATACATTATTGATAGTGCAAAGTACAAACAAACAATGAAACTGTAGGTTCTGTTGAGTGTATACACCCATTAATCATTCATTTTGCATTGGGGAAATGTCAACTCCTGCTTCTTACACCATCTAATGAAGCACTTTCAGATCAATAGCTGGATGGTGTTTTGTTTACACATAAATATAAGTGATCAGCCTTGGGGTCGTATCACCTAACTCCCTCCACACACACCCCCATCCAAACAGCCAGGGCAGGAGTGGGGCTGCTAGCATGATCGAGGCTATAGAAAAGGGAGAGAGGGGGGGGGGGGTAGTAATGAGCCCTGCAGGGGATGCTTTAGGCAGAGACGCGTGCCTGTAACTGAAACATACTAGATGTTTGAATGCAGGTTAAACTACAGGCATTCTTACACGAAGGGCAATGGGTTAAGAGCAGCCTATAGCTTTGGTTCCTCTCTGTTTTAATCTGACTACTCCAAAGTGCCTTTCCTTGTCATTGTTGATATAATAGGCTAGCCACAAGGGTTTTGGGTGTCCAGGCTTGCTTGTGAAGTGGTTTGTTACAGGGACATTGTTAGAAACCCCCAGGGCTACTAATGAAATCGAACTGAATGGTAAATTGAATGTCAAACGAACCCAGTCTGAGAGAGGACTGGGCCTAGAAATTGTGCTCATGCTCTGCTGCTTGTGTGCTTGCTTTGCCTCAGGCAGGGAAGGATAGGATAAGAATTTTATGGCTGGCCATATGCAAAAAAAAAAAACATGTGCTGTCTGGTGCAATACCTGTTGAAGAGGTGTGTTGAGAGTAGGAACACTTTGATGTTAAGAATGTTGTCTTCAAGTGCCAAGACCATTTTGAAGTTGCCTCAATAACACTTTTGTCAGAGCGCAGTCATACCAAGCCTGTCAGAATGGACCAGTGTGCTATGTAATGATTTATCTGTGAGGAGGCTAATGTCTTTGTAAAGAATAGAAAGGCCCTGGCACCGTTTATGCTCCCAATTCCCCCGCTTTGTCTTTTCCATAGACATGGCGGAATCAATTCAATTTCTGCAGCAATTAGAAGAAACATGTTCTTCAAAGGTCACATGTCGACACAGCTGTTGAGCAGATGTTTAGTGAATAACCTGGAAAGAAATAACACTGAGGTAAGAATGTCTGATTTGTCATCAAGTTCATTCAAAGTCAGACTCCAAAATGTGGTTCTGACTTGGTAATCAAGAAGCTCCATTAGCCCTCCCACACTGTTCTTTCACTCTGTAGTCTGACTAGTTCAAAGTTACATTAAGTGCTTCCGTAATATACAGTACGTAACCCATAGACTACTAGACTGAGGTAGTCTCCGTTTCTGCAGAAGCAGCAGAATGACATCATTGCTACAAATCTGGATGCAGTGAATTAGATTAGGAGTTAATGGACCACAGGGGAAGCAGTGTGGCTGTGCTTTGTTAATGTCCTGATGTGGCTTTAATGGCACGCCGTTAATGGGAGATGTTGGTGGATCTTTGGGGTCAGTACTGTGAGCCTCTGTTGGGGTTTGTTCCCTGTTCCTTGTCAATCATTGGCTCATTGGTGAAATTAGCATTCAGACAATTGCAGACAGAAGTTGACAACAGGAACATAGCACACATGTCTCTGAGTAAGTTCTGCACCCCACCTAAGGGCACAGCTGATTTTATACATGTGATCACTCCCTAGTGGTATGATCACCTACATCAATGTATGTGTGTATCAATAAGCTGAGGTTACCTTATAAGGCAACCTAGTACAGTAGTTTCTCTGAATTTATTAGAATTGTTCACTGTCTCACAAGATCAACATATCAAAACCAGACAGTGGTTACATCTCTTTATCTAGTTTCGGTCTGACTCAGGCCTAGCCTGCAAGCACACTCTCACAACAGCCAGGGCTCAACCACAAAGACTAATATAGATAGCTTGTGCAACGTATAGTGTCAGAGTTTTTAGACACATAGCAACAGTATCTTATTATAAGGTCTGCAGCAAAACATATGAATCTTAAGGTCACCTTAATCAATAATGGGGAGGGTCTTTGGGACCCATCCCCTACACCTCCCATGATCTGGCCCTCCCTTGTCTGGAGAGACGTCCCTTAACCACCCCTCCCCTGGGGTCCCCTCCCCGGCCGCCCCCTTCAAATACATCATTCACAACATAATGGATGTGATTTCAGAGTGCACTTATCCCGTAACCCAACAGAAGGCTTCTGTTTCTGAAAGCAGTTCCTGTACCCTCCCTGCTCATCCACAGAGATAATTTATTAGTTTTTTTAAGAGGCTTTACTGGAGCCTGCGTCGGGTTTGAGTGCATAGAAGAGGGCATTTGAAAGGTTAATGATTCCCACAAAATCAATTTCAGGCCAACCATGCTGGTCTTTCTAATTTGGTGGCTTTTCTTTTTTCTTATAATGTGCTTTGTCTCTTCCTGTCTGTCTCGTCCACGTACATACATGCATACATGCATGCATACATACATACATACATACATACATACATACATACATACATACATACATACATACATACATACATACATACATACATACATACATACATACAGTGGGGCAAAAAAAGTATTTAGTCAGCCACCAATTGTGCAAGTTCTCCCACTTAAAAAGATGAGAGGGGCCTGTAATTTTCATCATAGGTAGTACACTTCAACTATGACAGACAAAATGAGGAAAACAAATCCAGAAAATCACAATGGGATTTTTAATGAATTTATTTGCAAATTATGGTGGAAAATAAGTATTTGGTCACCTACAAACAAGCAAGATTTCTGGCTCTCACAGACCTGTAACTTCTTCTTTAAGAGGCCCCTCTGTCCTCCTCTGTACATACATACATACATACATACATACATACATACATACATACATACATACATACATACATACATACATACACACCCTCATTCAACCTAATGTCCTCTCTTTTGTACTGCAGTATGGCACATCAGTCCTTAGACATAATGTCATAGCACAGCATAGATATATAGCTTTGTAGTGTCCCAAAATTGAACTCTGTCTGTATTCGTACATAAATCCAGCTATACTAATATAGGTAGCTGCCAAATTTCATTTGGGAGTGAACTTTCCCAAATAAAAAATAATTATCAAACTAAACTATAAAAATAATGTAAATGTTTTTTATTCAGCTTTATGGTAAGCATTTATTCCTAATTACTCTAAGCTCCAAGGTAAACAGCATCCCCAGATATTCCTCTTTCTAAGTGAGTGCTCTGCTCAAGCATGTGAACATTTTTAATTAAACAATTTCAGTTAATTGGAAGTTAGAGATACAAGATTTTCTCTCTCGATTGCGCTGTCAGCAAGATTCAAAAGCCTTCTTTAAATGAGCATAGGATAGATTGCAGGTTGAAAATGGAAAATTTAAGTATTAATCATTTACTGAAATGATCTGCCAATGCTTTCCTCGTTTCATCACTGTAAAATCAACTGAGCTATTTTAGGCATTTACTGTTGGCAATAAAAATCAGTAACATACATTTTTTATGTTCAGTGACTCCTGAGCTTGAATGCTATTGAGCTGGAACCTGTGTGAATATCAAGGCCTGTTTTCTTCTCTGTGACACTGGGATGTGGAAGGCTTCTCTCATGGGAGGGCAGGTGGAGGAAAATGAGGCACCTGTTCACAAACAATGCAAAGACTGCTGGGTAATTTGTTTGCATCACCTAGCGATGGCTTAGGGCTCAGAGGAGACAAGAGACAGAGAGAGGCTTCATATTGTCTGCCTCATTGTGTTTACTCTTCAAAATAAACTCTGGTGATGGAGAATCTAGAATAAACTTTTCAGCAGGTGTTGCTGGTGCCTGTGTTGTAGGGTGATAAAATAAATGTGTTAAAAGGGAAATTCCATAACTTTTCAACTTAATTTTCATTATCTCCAGTACAATACCAGTGTCCCTGTCTACATATGTGAAAACGGCGCATTTCCACGCTTTATGGAAAATAATATGAAGTTAAAAAGTTTTACCCGGTGACATCATAAAAAGTTAAAACATTTTAAAAACAGTCATTTTCAAACATTGTGAGATTCGCAGTGATGTGGAGAGCAAGAAAACACCCTCCCTCTGGCTAGAAACTCGTTGCAGGTTTTGAAAATTACCGTTTTATTTTTTACTTTTAATCCTACCTTTTGATGTCACAGACAAACGTTTTTTAGGCCCTTTCTTGTTATTGTTTTAACCACAGTTCATAGAAGCGTGCTGTTTTCACAAACACTCTGTGGACACCACTTCAAATTAGTGGAATTGGCTATTTCGGCCACACCTGTTGCTGACAGTTGAAAAAAATCGAGCACACAGCCATGCAATCTCAAAAGACAACATTGTCAGTAGAATGGCCCGTACTGAAGAGCTCAGTGACTTTTAATGTGGCACCTTCACAGGCACTGTCACATTTCTGCCATGCTAGAGCTGTCTCGGTCAACTGTAAGTGATGTTATTGTGAAGTGGTAACATCTAGGGGCAACAACGGCTCAACCACAAAGTGGTAGGCAACACAAGCACACAGAACGGGACCACCAAGTTCTGAAGCACGTAGCCTAAGATCACCATGCGCAATGCCAAATGTCAGCTAGAGTGGTGTAAAGCTTGCCGCTATTGGACTCTGGGGAGGTGGAAATGCGTTCTCTGAGGTGATGAATCATGCTTCTCCATCTACCAGTCCGACGGATGAGTCTGGGTTTGGCGGATGCCAGAAGAGCGCTACCTGCACGAAGAATGCATAGTGCCAACTGTACAGTTTGGTGGTGGAGAAATAATGATATGGGACTGTTTTTCATGGGTCAGGCAAGGGCCCTTAGTTCCAGTGAAGGGAAATCTTAACGCTACAGCATACAATGACTTTCTACAATGATTCTGTGCTTCAAACTTTGTGGCAACAGTTCGCTGTTTTAGCATGACAATGCCTCCGTGCACACACCGAGGTCCATACCGAAATGGATTTTCGAGATCGGTGTGGAAGAACTTGACTGGCCTGCACAGAGCTCTGACCTCAATCTCATCAAACACCTTTGGGATGAATTGGAACGCCGACTGTGAGCCAGGCCTAATCGCCCAACATCAGTGCCCGACCTCAGTGACCTTTGTGGCTGAATGTAAGCAGGTCCCTGCAGCAATGTTCCAACATCTAGTGGAAAGCTTTCCCAGAAGAGTGGAGGCTGTTATAGCAGTGAAGAGGGTACCACCTCCATATTAATGTCTGTGATTTTGGAATGAGATGTTCGATGAGCAGGTGTCCACATACTACATACACTACATACCATGTAGTGTATGTAGACACTGGTTTGGTGCTGGACATAATGAATGTGGTTGAAAAGTGGCGGAATTGCCCTTTAACCTGTTTGGTGTCTTTTCAGGGCCACATCCTGGATAGTATTAGAATAGTATCATTATGCACCGATCAAACAAAACATAGGTAACTGTGTATCATGCACCAACCTTATTTATTGGCATTGAGCAGTTGAAAGACGTCTAGTTTCTAGTCCTTCATGTTTTTATGTCTTTCTTCTCCTTTGTTTCCTGAGTATTCCCTGCTACCACAAAGAGAGGGAAAATGGAGGACCTGATCCTGTCTAGTGGCAAGTCTGCACATGTACTGACTGAGGTCTCCTCAGGATCTGTCTTGGACAGAGATGACAGGAGATGGAATTTCAGTCATTAGATGACAATGGATGCGGGACAGGTGGGACTGCAGGCTAGGTATGGTATGAGCCCTTAAAACCTCTTGAAACTCTGGGGGCGGTATATCATTATTGGATAAAAAACGTTCCCGTTTTAAGCGCGATATTTTGTCACAAAAAGATGCTCGACTATGCATATAATTGAAAACACTCTGACGTTTTCAAAACTGCAAAGATATTGTCTGTGAGTTCAACAGAACTGATGCTACAAGCGAAACCAAGATGAAATTTCAAACAGGAAGAGCCCCAGATTTTGAATGCGCTGTGTTTCAATGACTCCTTATATGGCTGTGAATGGGCCACGAATGAGCCTACACTTTCCGTCGTTTCCCCAAGGTGTCTGCAGCATTGTGACGTATTTGTAGGCATATCATTGGAAGATTGACCATAAGACACTACATTTACCAGGTGGTCACTTGGTGTCCTCCGTCGCAAATATTGCGTAAGCTCCAGTACTTTTCCGTTTGCTACAGAGGAGAAACCCAACTGCCACGAATGAATTATCATCGAATAGATATGTGAAAAACACCTTGAGAATTGATTCTAAACAACGTTTGCCATGTTTCTGTCGATATTATGGAGTTAATTTGGAAAAAGGTTTGGCGTTGTAATGACTGAATTGTCGGTGTTTTTCTTAGCCAAAACGGAGCGATTTCTCCTACACAAATAATATTTTTGTAAAAAATGAACATTTGCTATCTAACTGAGAGTCTCCTCATTGAAAACATCCGAAGTTCTTCAAAGGTAAATGATTTTATTTGAATGCTTTTCTTGTTTTTGTGAAAATGTTGCCTGCTGAATGCTAGGCTTAATGCTATGCTAGCTATCAATACTCTTACACAAATGCTTGTGTAGCTATGGTTGAAAAGCATATTTTGAAAATCTGAGATGACAGTGTTGTTAACAAAAGGCTAAGCTTATGAGTGAATATATTTATTTCATTTCATTTGCGATTTTCATGAATAGTTAATGTTGCGTTATGGTAATGAGCTTGAGGCTATGATTACGCTCCCGGATACGGGATTGCTCGTCGTAAGAAGGACGTAAGGTGCTTGTATTTGTATTTATTATGGATCCCCATTAGCTGCTGCCATTACAATACATTCATAAAGGATTTCACAACATATTAAATGTGTCTGTGTTGCTTCACAGTCCCCGCTGTTCAATAAGGTGTATTTGTATCTGTTTTTTAAATCTAATTTTACTGCTAGCATGAGTTACTTGATGTGGAATAGAGTTCCATGTAGTCATGGCTCTATGTAGTACTGTGCGCCTCCCATAGTTTTTTCTGGACTTTGGGACTGTGAAGAGACCTCTGTTGGCATGTCTTGTGATATGGATGGGTGTCCAAGCTGTGTGCCAGTAGTTCAAACAGACAGCTTGGTGCATACAACATGTCAATACCTCTCACAAATACAGGTAGTGATGAAGTCAATATCTCCACTTTCAGCCAGGAGAGATTGACATGCATATTATTCATGTTAGCTCTCTGTGTAAAACCAAGGGCCAGCCGTGCTGCCCTGTTCTGAGCCATTTGCATTTTCTCCCCATCCCAGCTACTGTTGCATCAACATGTTTTGACCATGTATCAGAACTCAGGATAAGACTCAGATGCAGACAGCTAGAGTCACATATGTTTATTGGCCCAAGCAGGGGGAGGCAAAATACAGGTCAAAGGCAGGCAGAGGTCCATAAACCAGGGCAGAGTCAATAAGGTACAGAACAGCAGGCAGGCTCGGGGTTAGGTCAGGCAGAGGTTCGTCAACGGGTTAGAGTCAGGCAGGTACAGAACGGCAGGCAGGCTCGTGGTTAGGGCAGGCAGAAATGGTCAGAACGGGAGAAACTAGGAAACAGAACTTGAGAAAGCAGGGAAACGGGAAATACGCTGGGAAGACCTGACAAGACAAGACGATCTGGCAACAGACAAACAGAGAACACATGTGTAAATACACTGGGGATATGAGGAAGATGGGCAACACCTGGAGGGGGTGGAGACAAGCACAAAGACAGGTGAAACAGATCAGGGTGTGACACCATGACAGTTTACAATTCAGGGTTACTCCAAGCAGTTTAGTCTCCTCAACTCTCTCTTATTTTCACTTTATTCATTACAATATTTAGTTAAGGTTTAGGGTTTAGTGAATGATTTGTCCCAAATACAATGCTTTAGAAATATTTAGGAATAACTTATGCTCTTTGTTAAGTGTTGCTGTCATTTCAGTCGCTGTGGTAGCTGACATGTATAGTGCTGAGTCATCCTCATACATAGACACACTAGCTTTACTCAAAGCCGGTGGCATGTCGTTAGTGAATATTTTTAAAAGTAAGGGGCCTAGACAGCTGCCCTGGGGAATTCCTGGTTATACCTGGATTTTGTTGGAGAGGCTTCCATTAAAGAACACCCTCTGTGTTCTGTTAGACAGGTAACTCTTTGTCCACAATAATAAGGGGAGTAAAGCCATAACACATACGTTTTTTTCAGCAACAGACTATGATCGATAATGTCAAAAGCTGCACTGAAGTCTAACAAAACAGCCCCCACAATCTTTTTATCATCAATTTATCTCAGCCAATCATCAGTCAGTGCTGTGCTTGTTGAATGTCCTTCCCAATAAGCGTGCTGAAAGTCTGTTGTCAATTTGTTTACTGTAAAATAGCATTTTATCTCAAACACGTTTTTTCCCCAAAAGTTTACTAAGGGTTTATAACAAGCTGATTGGTTGGCTATTTGAACTAGGTAAAGGGGCTTTACTATTATTTGGTAGGGGAATAACATTTGCTTCCCTCCAGGCCTGAGGTCACGCACTTTCTAGCAGGCTTAAATTGAAGATATGGAAAATAGGAGTGGCAATATCATTCGCTATTATCCTCAGTGTTTACTTATTTACACCAAGATCTCACCAGTCATCTCAAACAGGCACAGCAGCTCAGGACAAGTTCCTTTTCAGCTGAGTTAGAGAACTCAGTTTATATGCCCCTTCTCCTCTAAGAGCTGCATGTTAAATATATTTTGTACTTTTCTGGAGTGACTGTCACTGTAACACAACCATTTTTTGGTGTGGCCAGTAAATAGAGTATTCACTATAGCATCTTTCCTTTCTGGTATTTCCTTCTTCTGGTACACAGGAACTCACAAGGAATGTGTTTCTTACAATGCCCTTCTTGCATCATCAACAACATATTCTTTACTACTCGTCATAGAGGCTGCAAATTTGGCAGTTCTGTCAGTTCTTTTGAAAATGGGGCTGTAGGCCTAAGTGTTGCTACACTAGCTCTGTGTAGAAAATAAAGCCAATGTTCCATCTGGAGGTTTTGTCACCATACATGATTGACTCTAATATCTGGGGAATCTACAGTAAGTCACATCTCCTATAGAGGACTGATTCATCATTGCCCAGTTCAACAGAGCCCGGGGAAACACTGGTTTTGGTCTCAGTGTTAAAGAAACTACATGAACATTCAAATGTACCCTTTTCAATAAATAATTGATTGCAAAATATATAGCCTAGCTTTGAAAGTGAGAAAGAAACCTTGGGTTCCTCCTCATTTTTCTGCGTCTCAGAATCTCTGTACGAAATGTTTCAGTCATAATCCCCTCAGCCATAGAATTGATGACCTGAATTGATAAAACCCCAGCTTAATTTAGTCCCCATTAGAATTCTAGAATACTGCTGTAGATTACTGATAATTTACAAGATAAAGCTCATTTTCCCACACATTTCAAATAAACAGACATAGCTCAAAAACAAAGAACAAATGACAATTACAAGTTAACTTACTTTTAAAGAGCACAACCTGACACCACATTCATGGCAATAGCAATAACAGAAATGTAGCCTTCCATTGTGTGAATACACTCACTATCAAAAAAGGGTTAACACTCAACACAACAAAAAACCCTAGAGAATTTCATTGTAGTACATTTGATTAAATGACTCACTCAACATGTACCAAGTATAATATATTATACTTATAAATATTATTTACATATAAATAAATACAATTATCCAAAATGTGACCAATTTTCAGAAAGTATTTGGAAACCCACACAAAGTAGACGATATGATTGACAATGATTCTTAATTCTGTAAAAATGTGAACAACTATTTCAGAATGTAGGTAACCTCTCTCAATAAGATTTAGTACAGACCAGGCCTGACACAAAATGTAGAAATAGCAGCCTACTGTGACAACAATTCAGTGAATGCAACAAGTATTAGATAGAGGCAGAGAAAGAGAGAAGACACAAAACACAACAGTTCAGAAACAATAAAATATTTGTATGACAAAATATTTCACACTGTCACTTTAGTGTTTAGCCTTAAACATGTCATGGAACTTCTGGAAGCACTGCCCCATCCTGCAAAGTGGCACAGAACACGTAGAGCACACAAAGGATGTTTCTACTACACATCTCCAACTCTTTGCCCTGCGTCCACTTCGGATGCAGACCACACACCCTCTCTATTGCCCTTCAAACTTCACCTGCTTTCAAATGAGTTACAACTCAGTCTACACACCCTGGTGCCACAATCTTGGCTCCCCTCTTCCTGCCACTGTAGCCATATCACAAAGTGGATATACAAGCTGCATTTTGAATGCCTTCAGTGACCAAAGCCTGCAGTTTCTGGGAAGGGGCTTTGCAGGGTCCCCGACACAATGTATGCATTTATGATGGCAATGTTGAGCATCCCCCAAAACACATACTTCCATCATTTTCTGCCTGCGCGTCCAACATTGTAATAGCTCCTCAGTTGGTCAAGATGGCCAACCCCCTCCCATTTTCTTGTTGTAATCCATTACAAGCTCTGGAACAGATATAAGTTCCTACCACTTTTAAAAACAACTCCAAAACCCCTGCCACTATCACTTATGGCCCAGGCTGTGTGGTACAAGGATGAGACACACTCCATGGAAATGTAGGCTCCCCTCTCAGGTGTACTCTCCCTCTTCTTCCTCTTCTCCCTCTACTTTCTCCTCTCCCTCTGCTCTGTACTCTACCTCTGCTTCATACTCTCCCTCCTCCTCTCCATGTTTGTCACCCTCCAGTCTCCTCTCCCTCCACTTTATTCTCCTCTTCCTCTCTCCCTTCACTCTCCTCTCGCTCTACTCCTTCCTCCTTGCACCACATCACTATCCCTCCAATCATCTCTAACTCCTCTTCCTCCCTGCCTTTTGCTGCTGAGCCCTAACTTTACACATCACTTCCCTCACTTTCACTGACCTAGAGGAACATAGTAACAGAGGGAGAGGAGAGGAGCAACAAATAGGATATTTGTGGTCAGGAACAAAATCTCTCTCTCCCTCTCACACTATTTCTCTCTTCCTTCCTCTTTCTTTTTCACAACCATACACATACTATCTTCCTAATAAGGTCTTTCCATAATAAATTGTGTGATACAGTTACTCACCTCCTCCCCCACCCCACCCCCACACACACGCTCTCTCGCTCGCTCTCTCCCCTCCAATCAACTTCCTTTTTTGTCTGACAGACTAACTACAGAGTGTGCCAGTGTTAGCTGATTAGTTACTAAATTAGGACAGTTTCCAAATGAATTGCATCGGTAGAAACTGGACTAAACAAGCAACTTGTGAGCTATAAACAAATATCCAACTCATAATCTGAGCTCTGCACGGGCATCTACTACCCTAACACGACAGCTAAGCTGTCAAATAATAGGTAAACAAAGCAATGTATAGCCTATGAATATCTGCACCTAGCAAACATGACAAACCATAACCCAAGCCCAACAGATAAAAACAAATTACTCTAGCCTTCATTCTGGTGGCTAGTTAGCTGGATGTCTTTATGCTAGTGAAAGTGACAACTGAGTTTGACACTTTGTGAGCGCAGACCTAATTTACCGCAACACACACAACTTTTCTTGCCTGACAGACTAACTTGGGCTGTTTCCAAATGAATTACATCGGTAGAAACAAGACAAAACAACCAACTAGTTCGCTGACTATATACAGCTAAACACTGCAACTACTTCCATGAGACAGAGAGCAATCATTCGAGCTCTGCCGCTAATGTGCTCACCTGTACCAACCAAGTTAACATGACAGGATTTGCTAATCGGAGTGTTATTGCCCAAGTTTCACAGCATCAAACATCGACAACACCAAACATATATCTGCTGTTTACTTACTTCCCTCACCTCATCACTTTTCAAAGTGCAAGGACATGTCCAGATCAATTTACTGTAGGGGGTGTAGACATTTCATAATTTTTTCTCTCTTTACTGGTCCCCCATGCGAATCAACCCCACAACCCTGGTGTTGCAAGCACCATGCTCTACTAACTGAGCCACACATCACCAACATAGATGCAGCTTATTTTACAGTGAACAGTCGTGTCCGGTTCTGCGCCGTAATTTTGAGTAATGAAGTTTTAAAAACTTTCAAACGTCCAATGACAGAATACCCTGTATACAGTTTCTGGTTGGTGACAACAGCCACGCGAATACAACAACAGGTTGCTAGCAAGTAGATTTTGCGATAGTGACACAGATATTATTGTTAGAAAAACAAGGCTGTTCACGGCCGCTATAGTAATTTAAAGAAAGGCCCTCGACGGCCGCTATGATTCAGTTGCCTTTACCCTGTCGTGTCTAATCATTAAGCTAGTTGGGCTGGATAAAGTCTGCTGAACAACATGTAGCTTGTCAGGGGACAGCATCAGGCAGAACAACATGTAGCTTGTCAGGGGACAGCATCAGGCAGAACAACATGTAGCTTGTCAGGGGACAGCATCAGGCAGAACAACATGTAGCTTGTCAGGGGACAGCATCAGGCAGAACAACATGTAGCTTGTCAGGGGACAGCATCAGACAGGACAACATGTAGTTTGTCAGGGGACAGCATCAGGCAGAACAACATGTAGCTTGTCAGGGGACAGCATCAGACAGGACAACATGTAGTTTGTCAGGGGACAGCATCAGGCAGAACAACATGTAGCTTGTCAGGGGACAGCATCAGACAGAACAACATGTAGCTTGTCAGGGGACAGCATCAGACAGGACAACATGTAGTTTGTCAGGGGACAGCATCAGGCAGAACAACATGTAGTTTGTCAGGGGACAGCATCAGGCAGAACAACATGTGGTTTGTCAGGGGACAGCATCAGGCAGAACAACATGTAGCTTGTCAGGGGACAGCATCAGACAGAACAACATGTAGCTTGTCAGGCGACAGCATCAGACAGGACAACATGTAGTTTGTCAGGGGACAGCATCAGGCAGAACAACATGTAGTTTGTCAGGGGACAGCATCAGGCAAGAAGAATGGACACTAAAGAGCACAACACAGATGGCCAAGTGCTCCCATGATATAGCGGCATGGTGCGTTGAACAAAAAGGGCCCTGTGCGATAAGGTTGTTGTGCAAGTGTGCTGTCAGTCATCCATCAACGAGATGATTACACCCCTTCCTCAGAGAGTGAGACAGGGAGAGAGAGATAGAAATAAAGAGTGAGATGTGCAGCTGTGTGTCACAAACCTGTTCAACTGGTTGCTCTATGCATGTCAAAAATGTTTCCTAAGAACAGGAATCAGTTGAATAACATTGACTTAGAATCATTGTGCAAATTAGCATATGAAACCCTGCCATTGTAACTGACTTACAATGAGCTTGATGAATCGGTGACTGAACCCCATTGATATAGTATGGACAAGACAAACATACAGTAACTCAGCTTTTATCCTCAGCCTCACATTCCAACCTAGTTACATTAGTTAGCTCATAGTACTGAACAGCTGTGAGGAAATGGTAGGCTAGGCTAAACTGCTCTGTATTGTTTTGTTTCTTCAGATTCTAGATGAAAGAGTTTGTTAAATTACTGTTCTCTGTGCTCTCTCAAGAAACTCCAGGGATATGGGATTCCGTGGTGCCTGCTTAATAATTCACGAATACATGGAAGGAAAATAAAACTGTCATGCAGAGTTAAGTTTCCTTTTATTTCTGCTGCCTATACAAGTAGTGTTCACTGTAGGAGTCTGGCCTTTCTGCAACCAGTATTGATCTAGTTAGAGTGGTTCTCCTAGCTGCTCTCTAACCCCTGCATTCCCAGCTATTTGCCATGGTGCCTTTGTGGACATGCGCCACGGGATCACCATTCATTGCACAGCCCGTCAGTTTCACCACTTAATAAGTGTGGGCTTATTTTTTGTATCTCTCTCCGAAGAGGTGTGTGGCACAGAAAGAGAGCGAGATAGAGAGGACGAGGAACAACAGAGAGAGGCAAAGGAGAGGAATGCAGGCGGGGTGTGGGGGGGAGCTGATTTCCCCAGTGAGAGCGTATCGGAGCTGTCTTCAGCTGTCTCTCCTCAGGGACAGAGCCACCTTAATCAGGAACATGAAAGTATCTCCCGTCCTGTGGTGCCTCTGTCTGTCTGTCTGTCTGTCTGTCTGTCTGTCTGTCTGTCTGTCTGTCTGTCTGTCTGTCTTGTCTGTCTCTCTCTGTCTCTCTCTCTGTCTCTCTCTCTTATTTGATTTCCCATTTCCACTCTATGCAGTATCAACTAATTTCCACTCTATGCAGTATCAACTCATTCCCACTGTATGCAGTATTAACTCATTTGAACCTGAGGATCCAAAACAGGCTGAAATTTCAGCCGGTCTTTTCAAACAGTTCTTACAATAAAAGGGCATTATCAGCATTTTCACAATTTCAAAGTAGTATTCCAACCTCATAGTGTGGAAATATATATATAAAACACAAGAAATCAAATGTTTGACTGCAATGGGCATTTAAATCTTCAGAGGACATAACCATGTCATAATATGTCATAACAGCTGACTTAACGTGACATAACTTTTCATAATATGGTCATAACACTGTCATGACACATATATCCAGACCTGTTGTGACATTGTGTTATTTTATGACTGGTTATTACACCTACATGAGAGTGTCAGATACCACAAAACCTACCACACAAGGAAAAACATTCCATTACACCATAGCCTACTTGTCAACAGTATGTTTATGTTATTTTAACATTTTCGGAAATTGACCATGTTAAATTATCATTGTAATTGGAATGGCCAATTAATTAGGGCCAATTTCAAGTTTTCATAACAATCGGTAATCAGCCTTTTTGGATGCCGATTATGGCCGATTACATTACACTCCACGAGGAGACAGCATGGCAGGCTGACCACCTGTTACGCGAGTGCAGCATCAAAAAGACCTTGTGGCTGCAAGGAGCCAAGGTAAGTTGCGAGCTAGCGTTAAACTTATCTTATAAAAAACAATCAATCTTCACATAATCACTAGTAAACTACACATGGTTGATGATATTACTAGGTTAACTAGCTTGTTCTGCGTTACATATAATCAATGTGGTGCCTGTTAATTTATCATCGAATCACAGCCTACTTCAACTTGATGATTTAACAAAAGCGCATTCGCGAAAAAAGAACAGTTGTTGCAATAATGTACCTAACTATAAATATCAATGCCTTTCTTAAAATCAATACACAAGTATATTTTTTTAAACCTGCATATGTAGTTAAAAGAAACTAGGGAAATTGTCACTTCTCTTGCGTTCAGTGCAAGCAGAGTCAGTATATATGCAGCAGTTTGGCCCAGAATTTTACATAATTATGACATACCATTGAAGGTTTTGCAATGTAACAGTAATATTTAGACTGAGGGTTGCCACCCATTCGATAAAATATGGAACGGTTCCATATTTCACTGAAAGAATAAACGTTTTGTTTTCGAAATGAGAGTTTCCAGATTTTACCATATTAATGACCAAAGGCTCGTATTTCTGTGTGTTTGTTATATTATAATTAAGTATATGATTTGATATTTGATAGAGCAATCTGACTGAGCGGTGGTAGGCAGGCAGCAGGCTTGTAAGGACTCATTCAAACAGCAGCTCTTTGCAATGCTGGGACGCACAGCGCTGTTTATGACTTCATGCCTATCAACTCCAGAGATTAGGCTGGCAATACTAAAGTGTATATATGAACATCAAATTGTCAAAGGTATATGAAATACAAATGGTATAGAGAGAAATAGTCCTATAATTCCTATAATAACTACAACCAAAAACTTCGGGATAGCCACCTTTAAAAATGATTTTAGCCTAAAATGACATACCAAATCTAACTGCCTAGAGCTCAGGCCCTGAAGCAAGGATATGCATATCCTTGGTACCATTTGAAAGGAAACACTTTGGAGTTTGTGGAAATGTGAATTGAATGTAGGAGAATATAACACAATAGATCTGGTATAAGAAAATACAAAAAAAATGTTTTTTCTCCCACCATCTTTGAAATGCAAGAGAAAGGTCCCAGTTCACACTGGTTGTAATTCTGAGGGTGTCCTCAAGTAGTAGTGTATGTGCAAAGTTTCAGATGGATAACTTGAAGAATGAGCGAACTACATGACATTTAGTGTGAAGTCACCCAGGTACATTTGGGCAAATCGTGAAGGATACATTTGCATTCATATTACATTTTTCTGCAAGAATATCGTCAAATCTGTATACTTTGACTTTGATTTAGCTTTTCAAGTATTAGTAGCCATATTATAGGTTCAACATTTACAAAACAACCAGTGAATATTCTTATAATTTTTGTCCAAAAGGAAAAGGCATGCTGTCATACAAGGTTAGTACCTACATTTTTTGACATATACAGGGTTTCCGGATACTCCAGTAAGGCCCAGCTCATTGGCTATCTAGCTAGCTTTGTTGACCCCGATTGGTGCTTATTTAGTTAGAGTCGTTCAAGTGAAGACCGCCCACCTCATCGGCGTGCCATGAAGGCGTTGCTCTCTGAACGAATATGGTGTCCTATAGGAAATACTACACCCCTAATGATATAGTGAAGTCTAGTTATGTTCTAGTATCTCTGAGGAATACATATGAACGTGATTTGACCGGTTGAAGCAACGTTTAGGGTCATATCTAACTGACAGGAAACAGTCCACCTATATCAATGGTTCATTTTCTTCCCCTCATGTGTTAAACTGTGGAATACCGCAGGGCAGCTGCCTTGGGCCACTTCTTTATTTAATATATAACAACGACCTTCCCTATGCCTTAGTTGAAACTCAAGCTACTATATTTGCAGATGATACTACGATTTATGCAGCAAGACAATCGGTTCAACAGGTATAGCAGGCTTTACAAGGAGATTTGGAGAATATCAGGAAGTGGGTTTTCCAAAACAAACTTGTTTTAAACACCAAGAAAACCAAAGTTATGTTGGTCTGTTCAACTAGGAAAAGGCCAAAACAGCATGGGATACAAGTACGGGAGGAGTACAAATTGAAGAAGTGGCAGAAACCAAACTATTGGGAGTGCAGCTAGACAACTGCTTATAATGGTTGTCTCAAATAACTAATCTATGTAAAAAAATAAAATTAAAAAAATAACTTCTTGACGCTACCAATCCCTGTACCGGGATAATTTCCGTCTGCAACCACTGAATAGCATAGCGCAACAGTCAAATAATATTACTAGAAAATATTCATATTCATGAAATCACAAGTGCAATATTTTGAAACACAGCTTAGCCTTTTGTTAATCACCCTGTCATATCAGATTTTGAAATTATGCTTTACAGAGAAAGAAATCCAAGCGTTTGTGTAAGTTTATCGATAGCCTAGCATAGCATTATGTACACTTAGCATCAGGAAGCTTGGTCACGAAAATCAGAAAAGCAATCAAATTAACCGTTTACCTTTGATGATCTTCGGATGTTTTCACTCACGAGACTCCCAGTTACACAGCAAATGTTCCTTTTGTTCCATAAAGATTATTTTTATACCCAAAATACCAACGTTTGTTTGTCGCGTTATGTTCAGAAATCCACAGGAAAGAGTGGTCACGACAACGCAGACGGAAATTCCAAATAGGCTTCATAATGTCCACAGAAACATGTCAAACGTATTTTATAATCAATCCTCAGTGTAAGGGCGTTCGTCTGTTGAAGGAGAAGCAGACCAAAATGCAGCGTGGTGGTTACTCATGTTCTTTAATAAAAATGACTCGACATGAAATAACTTTGAAAATACAAAACAACAAACGGAACGTGAAAACCTATACAGCCTATCTGGTGACAACAAATACAGAGACAGGAACAATCACCCACGAAATACTCAAAGAATAAGGCTGCCTAAATATGGTTCCCAGTCAGAGACAACGATAATCATCTGACTCTGATTGAGAACCGCCTCAGGCAGCCATAGACTATGCTAGACACCCCCAAGACAAAACACACCACAAAAACCCATGTCACACCCTGGCCTGACCAAATAAATAAAGACAAACACAATATATATCTACCAGGGCGTGACACTCAGGTTGTAATATATAATCGATAATATATCAACCGCAAATGTCTTTCACAGTAGGAGAGGGAAAAACAATAGCTGTCCAAACTCTGTTGCGCGAGCAAAACTCATGTGACCACCTGACGCAATGTTATCTTTCTGGCTCATTTTTCAAAATAAAAGCCTGAAACTATGTCTGAAGACTGTTGACACCTTGAGGAAGTGATAGGAAAATGAATCTGGTTGATGACCCTTTAAATGGAGCAATGGGAGGCTATGGAACATGTCTCTTCTGAGTCTGTATGGGAGTTGCAGCGATGGGACAAGACTGTTACTACCAATTGGATATCATGAAAAAGGGGTAAAAATCAAAACTGGTGAGATAGCCAATTCAAAACATAACTTGCAGCAGCTATCTAGTTAGTCTGTCATCAAGGCAAAGGGTGGCTACTTTGAAGAATCTGAAATATAAAATACATTTGGATTTTAACACTTTTTTGGTTACTACATGATTCCATATGTGTTATTTAACTTCATGTAACGAGCAATCCCGTATCCGGGATCCTATTTATAGCCTCAAGCTCATTAGCATAACGCAACGTTAACTGTTCATGAAAATCGCAAATGAAATGAAATAAATATATTTGCTCTCAAGCTTAGACTTTTGTTAACAACACTGTCATCTCAGATTTTAAAAATATGCTATTGAACTATAGCTAAACAAGCATTTGTGTAAGAGTATTGATAGCTAGCATAGCTATAAGTCTAGAATTCAGCCAGCAACATTTTCACAAAAACAAGAAAAGCATTCAAATAAAATCATTTACCTTTGAAGAACTTCAGATGTTTTCAATGAGGAGACTCTCCGTTAAATAGCAAATGTTCAGTTTTTCAAAAACTATTATTTGTGTAGGACAAATCGCTTCGTTTTGTTCACGTTTGGCTACGAAAAAAATCTGTATCCAATTTAAGCCTCAAGCTCATTAGCATAACGTAACGTTAACTATTTATGAAAATCGCAAATGAAATGAAAAAGGTATGCTAGCTCTCAAGCTTAGCCTTTTCTTAACAACACTGTCATCTCAGATTTTCAAAATATGCTTTTCAACCATAGCAAAACAAGCATTTGTGTAAGAGTATTGATAGCTAGCGTAGCATTTAGCGTAGCATTTAGCGGGCAACATTTTCACAAAAACCAGAAAAGCATTCAAGTAAAATCATTTACCTTTGAAGAACTTTGGATGTTTTCAATGAGGAGACTCTCAGTTAGATAGCAAATGTTCAGTTTTTCCTGAAAGATTCTTTGTGTAGTAGAAATCGCTCCGTTTTGTACATCACTTTTGGCTACCAAAAAAAAACGAAAATTCAGTCACCAAAACGCCAAACTTGTTTCCAAATTAACTCCATAATATCGACAGAAACATGGCAAACGTTGTTTAGAATCAAGGTGTTTTTCACATATCTATTCGATGATAAATCATTCGTGGCAGTTGCCTTTCTCCTCTGGACCAAATGAAAAGTGGACGCAGCTGGAGATTGCGCAATATTTTCGACGGAGGACACCAAGCGGACACCTGGTAAATGTAGTCTCTTATGGTCAATCTTCCAATGATATGCCTACAAATACGTCACAGTGCTGCAGACACCTTGGGGAAACGACAGAAAGTGTAGGCTCATTCCTGGCGCATTCACAGCCATATAAGGAGACATTGGAACACAGCGCATTCAAAATCTGGGGCATTTCCTGTATGAAAGTTCATCTTGGTTTCGCCTGTAGCATTAGTTCTGTGGCACTCACAGATCATATCTTTGCAGTTTTGGAAACGTCAGAGTGTTTTCTTTCCAAAGCCGTCATTTATATGCATAGTCAAGCAATCTTTTCGTGACAAAATATCGTGTTTAAAACGGGAACGTTTTTTTATCCAAAAATTAAAAGAGCGCCCCCTATATCGAAGAAGTTAAAGACTTACCTAGACACACTCACAGTTGTAATCTCCATCAAAGGTACTTCTACAAAGTATTGATTCAGGGGTGTGAATACTTATGGAAATTTGATATTTCTATATTTCATTTTCAGTAAATTTGCTAAAAATGTTTTCACATTGTCATTATGGAGAGTTTGTAGAAAGAAATATTTTATCAATTTTGAATTCAGGCTGTAACACAACAAAATGTGAAGTAAGTAAAGGGGAATGAATCTTTCCTGAAGGCACTGTATATGCCAATGATTTTTTTAGCATAGCAATGTCGAATGAATAGAAATATTAGAATTAAGGACTGGTTCAAAACATGAGAAAATGTCTAATGACCAGCCCACTTGGGTAGCAACTTCACAAAATGCGAAAAAGATTTTACTCGTTAAAAATGTTAATGAAAACATTTATTTAATTTTATATAAATACGTTGGAAACCGTTTTGTGAAAGCAAAAAGGCTCTTGAGCCAGGGGATTATCGTGTGATAACTTCCGACTAAGGGCTGTTCTTAGTGATAATCCCTGGGTTCTTATGCCTTACTTCTTAAGTAGTTCTACACACCGTTCTACTACTAATGTTCTGTTTTTGAAACTGGAGTGTACATGTCATACATAAATGGAGTGTACATGTCATTTGTAATAAAAACATAGTGGGGTTTTAAGGCTAGTAATTTAAATGGCTGATTATTCGGTTCATGGTCAACATTGTGTCATGTTGTTACGGCTCGCGTTGGTGGTAGGAAGAGTGGACCAAAGCGCAGCGTGGTAAGTGTTCATGATTCCTTTTCTAAAAAAACAAACACGAAAACGAACATTTCTGTCAGGCATTAAACAGAAAACAAGATCCCACTGTCACGCCCTGACCTGAGATATCTCTGTTTTCTTTATATTTTGGTTAGGTCAGGGTGTGACTAGGGTGAATACACTAGTTTTTGTATTGTCTAGGGGTTTTGTATTGTCTATGGGTTTTGTAGGTCTAGGTATTTGCATGTTTATGGTGACCTGATAGGGTTCCCAATCAGAGGCAGCTGTTTATCGTTGTCTCTGCTTGGGGATCATATTTAGGTAGCCTTTGGTGTTTGTGGGTTCTTGTACTGTGTACTGTGTTTAGTTGCCTGTCTGCACTATTAGCTTCACAGTTCGTTTTGTTGTTTTGTTAGTTTGTTCAGTGTTCATTCTTTAAATAAATTAGAATGTAAGCATACCACGCTGCACCTTGGTCTCATTCGTACGACGAAATGACAACTTATATGTGATCCCCAATCAGAGACAACGATAGATGGCTGCCTCTGATTGGGAACCACACACGGCCAAAAACAAAGAAATAGAAAACAGACTGTCCCACCCGAGTCACACCCTGACCTAACCAAACATAGAGAATAAAAAGGACCTCTAAGGTCAGGGCGTGACAGTACCCCTCCCCCAAAGGTGCGGACTCCGGCCGCAAACCTGAACCTATAGAGGAGGGTCCGGGTGGGCATCTACTCTTGGTGGGGGCTCCGGTGCTGGACGCAGACCCCACTCTGCTTGAGGCTCCCCCCACTTCGGTGGCGCCTCTGGTGCAGGGATGGTCGGCGGGACCTCCAGACTGTAGATCGCCACTGCAGGCTCTTAACTGGGGACCATCGCTGGAGGCTCCAGACCGGGGACCATCGCTGCAGGCTCTGGACCGTGGATCATGGATCCATGGATCATCACTGGAGGCTTTGTACGTGGAGCCGGAACAGGTCTCACTGGACTGAGGAGACATACTGGAAGCCTGGTACGTGGAGCTGCCACAACGAGTCCTGACTGGATACCCACTCTAGCTCGGTGAGTGTAGAGAGCTGCACAGGACACACTGGGCTATGAAGGTGCACTGGAGGCATAGTGCGTAGAGCCGGCGCAGGATATACTGGACCGTGGAGGCGCACTGGAGGTCTGGAGCGTAGAGCTGGCACAACGCGTCCTGGCTGAATGCCCACTCTAGCACGGCAACTACGGGGAGCTGGAACAGAGCGCACCCGGCCAAAAACAAAGAAATAGAAAACATAGACTTTCCCACCCGAGTCACACCCTGACCTAACCAAACATAGAGAATTAAAAAGGATCCTTAAGGTCAGGACGTGACACATGTTGATGGTCACCTACTCTTGTTGCTGAGGATTACCTTATCTCAACAGGCAGCAGGAGCTTTATCCTCTGTAATCCTGTAATTTAGCACACTGTGATTCGTTCCCATTGTGGTCCATTGCAGTCTGGACAGATAGTATTTTTTTAATACTAACTAATTTAAAGTTCTCCAAAAGGGTGAACACGGCTTTATTTGACTGTTCAAAAATCCATATTTGAATTTATCCAATGGAAATAGGATAACTTCACAACTGCTTTGTTTGAGATTATACTGTGGGGGTGTAATATTTAGAACTTGGATTTTAGACTTTTGGTTAAACATTTATATTGAATAAGGTTGTGTTCTTTTTGTAAAGCCTTGTAACTCCCTTTGTCACTGTCCAGTATTTGCAGGTCTACCAGGTTTTATTACTGTGTTCAGTTTGATGTGTAACAGAATAGGTATTGAGTGTAGAAAATCACACGTTGGGCTATTAGATCTGGTGTGCACATACAGTGCAGGATGCAGGATGCCACTGGTCACTCTGGACAGATCTGTGTGGACTCCATGGTAACCATGGAAAAAGCATTTACTCCCATTCAAAAGTGATTCAAATTCAGTGGTGCATGGGAAGCAAATGAAAACACTTCTAATGGTTACTTACTGCTTGCTGACAGGAACTTCAGCTCTGCCAAAAAACATTTTTATTTCTGTGTTTTTCATTGGGGGAAAAACAACACTATATTGAAGTGGCATGTGTAAAGAGTGTAGCGAGCGTCTATACAGATAGCATACCCTGCTGCTGCTGCTTTTGTTGAGAAGATTAGATCCCCTGATGTTGCAATGGTGGTGATCAATTTAGGTTTGAATGTAAAATTGATCTGGACAGTTGAGTACTTAGTTAATTGTTTACGTATGGGGTTAAGGCTTTTTACCAGTAAATCTAGCAGGTACAGTATGTTAATTGCCATCCTTTAGCCTCCGTTCAAGGGGTTTTATTGGTTCCATGGCTCTCCTATGTCATTTCCTTTCCTACACACCCCCTAACACTGACCTGAACTCTGGAAAGGCTGAAATGTGAGCGCTGTTTATGGCTAGCTGAGCAACACCTTGTAATCAGTTGAACCATGGAGGACCTCTTTTTTTTCTCTATGCCTGTGTGACTATCCCTCCCCTCAGTCCCCTGTTTTTTCTCTCTCTTATGCTGGACTTTGTCTCCACAGCAACATATTGGGGGCGGGAAAGGTTGTGAAGTAAAGTGGCTGTAAATAAGCAATTTCAAACGTTGGCTACCCTTGTGCATTTCGTTAATGTGCTATAAGGTAGACAGACACCTGTCAATTAACAACCTTTTAGATTAGATATATTTATGAAGATGAGCTGGAATTCCCCACAAAAATCAGTAAGACCTGAATACATTTGAATGTCAATAGATCTCGGGCTGTGTTAAATATTTAATAAAATTTTCCCACTGACTGAGTAAATAACCATGTGTTTTTCACTCTCTCTCAGTGAGCGGTATGGATACAGTTATCGGCCTGTATGGAGAGACCATTGAGGTGCCATGCAACAATGGAGCCCCCAAACCAAAGGACCTGTTCATGACCAAATGGAAATACGTAAGTTGTTCATACACTGAGTGTATCAAAACATTAAGAACACCTTACTAATATTTTGTTGCTCCCCCTATTGCCCTTAGAACAGCCTCAATTTGTTGTGGAATGGACTCTAAAAGGTGTCAAGTGTTCCACAGGGATGCTGGCCCATGTTGACTCCAATGCTTCCCACAGTTGTGTCAAGTTGGCTGGATGTCCTTTTGGGTGATGGACCATTCTTGATACACACAGGAAACTGTTGAGCGTGAAAAACCCAGCAGCGTTGCAGTTCTTGACACACTCAAACCGATACCATATCCTGTTCATAGGCACTTAATAAATCTTTTGTCTTGCCCAAAAACTTGAAATTGGTGAACATAATTATAGAATAAATCAAATCAAATTGATTTATATAGCCCTTCTTCCATCAGCTGATATATCAAAGTGCTGTACAGAAACCCAGGCTAAAACCCCAAACAGCAAGCAATGCAGGTGTAGAAGCACGGTGGCTAGGAAACACTCCCTAGAATACCACGTAATTATGCAGTTAAATTAAATCATAAGAGAAAATATATATTTTACTAACATGCTTTTATTGATTGTAAAAATGATTAAAAAAGGTATGGAATACAGTTATGGGCATACTTGGTAAATCTATTTCATCATACCCATCTAGTGTGGAGGTTGACGGGAGAACAATAACAGAACCAGCTGATATTGCCAATAGTTTTGCAGATTTTTTTTTTTACAAATAAAACTAATTTACTGAGAGATAATGTAAACACCCATTCTTGCAAACAAGCCAATGGATTGATGATCATATTATTAGCACAAGAAACTGTTATTTTAGTCTACCATTGGTGTCAGTAGAGGAGGTGTTAAACCTTTTAAAGTCATTACCTATGGTTAATCTACAGATGATGATCTTATGGACAATTTTTTACTTTACTATACTGCTCCCCAGATTGCAGCTCAACTGAAATACATATTTAATTGGTCACTGGAAAATGTTTGGAAGAATGCTAAACTGTGCCCAATCCGAAAGGCGGCAAAGAACCCATTACTCCTGCCAATAGTCAACCAATCAGTCTACTATTGTGTGTAGACAAATATGGGAGTATCTGGAAAATAATTATCTGATCACAGCCAATCAGCATGCTTATCGCAAAAAACATTCCACTACCACTGCATTGGTTGACATGAATGCTATGGGTAATGACAGGTTTGTGGGTGTACTATTTTTAGATTTCAGTGCAGAATTTGATTTAGTGGATCACTAAATAACTAGGACAAAAATATTGCATTATGGGTTTAAGGGGGCAATTGGGTACAGTCATATCTAACTGAGAGGAAACAGTCCACCTACAGTATATCAGTGGGTTGTTTTCTTCCACTCATGCTTTAAACTGTGGAATACCGCAGGGCAGCTGCCTTGGGCCACTTATTTACTTAATATATACCAACGACCAACGACCTTCCTTATGCTTTATCTGAAACTCAAGCTACTATATTTGCAGATGATACTACAATTTATACAGCAAGACAATCGGTACAGCAAACAATCGCTACAGCAAGCTACAAGTAGAACTTGGAAATATCAGGGAGTGGGTTTTCCGGGAAACAGACTTGTTTTGAATGCCAAGAAAACCAAAGTTATGTTGGTCTGTTCCACCAGAAAAAGGTCAACACAGCATGGGAATGCAATTAGGCTTGGGGGAGTACAAATTGAGGAAGTGGCAGAAACCAAACTACTTGGTGTGCAGCTAAACAACTGCTTATTATGGTCGTCTCATATAACTAATATATGTAAAAAAATAAAAAAAATAAAAAAAAACATTTAAAAAAACTCCATGCATGATCAGAAGGATAGCTAAATATTTACCGGGAAAGATTCTGAAGCTAACAACCCAAGCATTAATTGGGAGTGAACTACTGTTCTGTGGTCTGGGGAAATGCATCATCAAATCAAATGTTATTGGTCACATACATATGATTAGCAGATGTTATTGCGGATGTAAGGAAATGCTTGTGCTTCTATCTCCAACAGTGCAGTAATATCTAACAAATTACACAGCATATACCCAATACACACAAATCTAAGTAGGAATGAATTAAGACTATATACATATGGACGAGTGATGTCAGAGCGGAACGGACTAAGATACAGTAGAATAGCATAGAATACAATATATACCTATGAGATGAGTAATGCAAGATATGAAAAACATTATTAAGTGAATGAGATACCGTAGAATAGTATAGAAAACATTATATACATATGAGATGTAGCAATTGATGCATGATTGCAACAACACATCATCAGTAACAATTGCAACAACACATCAGTAGGGTAAAACTAACCTGTCTCACGACGGTCTAAACCCAGCTCACGTGCCTATTAGTGGGTGATCAATCCCAACGCTCGGTGATTTCTGCTTCACAATGATAGGAAGAGCCGACATCGAAGGATCAAAAAGCGACGTCGCTATGAACACTTGCCAGATTTGTAAACACTATTAAAGTGATTAGTGTTCCATTCCTTAAAGTGGCCAGTGATTTATAGTCTATGCCTATAGGCAGCAGCCTCTAATGTGCTGGTGATGACTGTTTAACAGTCTGATAGCCTTGAGATAGAAGCTGTTTTTCAGTCTCTTGGTCCCATCTTTGATGCACCTGTACTGACCTCACCTTCTGGATGATAGCGGGGTGAACAAGCAGTGGCTTGGGTGGTTGATGCCCTTGATGATCTTTTTGGCCTTCCTGTAACATTGGATGCTGTCGGAAACCACATATCCTGAGGCTGCATTCATTGAAGCTGGGGATTTTAACAAGGCTAATCTGAAAACAAGACTCCCTAAATTCTATCAGCATATCGATTGTGCTACCAGGGCTGATAAAACCCTGGATCATTGTTATTCTAACTTCCGTGACGCATGTAAGGCCCTCCCCCGCCCTCCTTTCGGAAAAGCTGACCACGACTCCATTTTGTTACTCCCAGCCTATAGACAGAGACTAAAACAGGAAGCGTCTATTCAACGCTGGTCCGACCAATCTGATTCCACGCTTTAAGATTGCTTCGATCACGTGGATTGGAATATGTTCCGCATTGTGTCAAACAACAACATTGATGAATACGCTGATTCTGTGAGCGAGTTTATTAGCAAGTGCATCGGCGATGTCGTACCCACAGCAACTATTAAAAATTCCCAAATCAGAAACCGTGGTGGCAGCATTTGCGCGATTCACTGCTTTTAACCAGGGCAAGGTGACCGGAAACATGACCGAATACAAATAGTGTAGCTATTCCCTCCGCAAGGCAATCAAACAAGCTTAAGCGTCAGTATAGAGACAAAGTAGAGTTGCAATTCAACGGCTCAGACACAAGAGGTATGTGGCAGGGAAAACCAGCACCGTCGTGGACCAGGATGTCTTGCTCCCAGACAGACTAAACAACTTCTTCGCTCGCTTTGAGGACAATACAGTGCCACTGAAACGGCCCGCTATCAAAACCTGCGGGCTCTCCTTCATTGTAGCCAACGTGAGTAAAACGTTTAAACGTGTTAACCCTCGCAATGCTGCGGGCCAATACAGCATCCCCAGCCACGTCCTCAGAGCATGCACAGACCAGCTGGCTGATGTGTTTACGGACATATTCAATCAATCCTTATCCCAGTCTGTTGTTCCCACATGCTTCAAGAGGGCCACCATTGTTCCTGTTCCCAAGAAAGCTAAGGTAACTGAGCTAAATGACTACCGCCCTGTAGCACTCACTTCCGTCATCATGAAGTGCTTTGAGAGACTAGTCAAGGACCATATCACCTCCACCCTACTTGACACCCTAGACCCACTCCAATTTGCTTACCGCCCCAATAGGTCCACAGACGACGCAATCGCAACCACACTGCACACTGCCCTAACCCATCTGACAAGAGGAATACCTATGTGAGAAAGCTGTTCATCGACTACAGCTCAGCATTTAACACCATAGTACCCTCCAAACTTGTCATCAATGTCGAGACCCCGCCCTGTGCAACTGGGTCCTGGACTTCCTGATGGACAGCACCCCAGGTGGTGAGGGTAGGTAACAACATCTCCACCCCGCTGATCCTCAACACTGGGGCCCCACAAGGGTGCGTTCTGAGCCCTCTCCTGTACTCCATGTTCACCCACGACTGCGTGGCCATGCACACCTCCAACTCAATCATCAAGTTTGCAGACGACACAACAGTGGTAGGCTTGATTACCAACAATGATGAGACGGCCTACAGGGAGGAGGTGAGGGCCCTCGGAGTGTGGGGTCAGGAAAATAACCTCACACTCAACATCAACAAAACAAAGGAGATGATCGTTGACTTCAGGAAACAGCAGAGGGAGCACCCGCCCTATCCACATTGATGGGGCAGTAGTGGAGAGAGTAGTAAGTTTTAAGTTTCTCGGCGTACACATCACGGACAAACTGAATTGGTCCACCCACACAGACAGTGTGGTGAAGAAGGCGCAGCAGCGCCTCTTCAACCTCAGGAGGCTGAAGAAATTTGGCTTGTCACCAAAAACACTCACAAACTTTTACAGATGCACAATGCAGAGCATCCTGTCGGGCTGTATCACCGCCTGGTACAGCAACTGCTCCGCCCACAACCGTAAGGCTCTCCAGAGGGTAGTGAGGACTGCACAACGCATCACCGGGGGCAAACTACTTGCCCTCCAGGACACCTACACCACCCGATGTCACAGGAAGGCCATAAAGATCATCGCGGGCAACACCCACCCGAGCCATTGCCTGTTCACCCTGCTATCATCCAGAAGGCGAGGCCAGTACAGGTGCATCAAAGCAGGGACCGAGAGACTGAAAAACAGCTTCTATCTCAAGGCCACCAGACTGTTAAACAGCCATCACTAATATTGAATGGCTGCTGCCAACATACTGACTCAACTCCAACCACTTTAATATTGTAAAAATGTATGTAAAAAAATGTATCACTAGCCACTTTAAACAATGCCACTTAATGCAATGTTTACATACCCTACATTACTCATCTCATATGTATATACTGTACTCGATACCATCTACTGCATCTTGCCTATGCCGTTCTGTACCATCACTCATTCATATGTCTTTATGTACATATTATTCATCACTTTACACTTGTGTGTATAAGGTAGTTGTTGTGAAATTGTTAGGTTAGATTACTCGTTCGTTATTACTGCATTGTCGGAACTAGAAGCACAAGCATTTCGCTACACTCACATTAACATCTGCTAACCATGTGTATGTGACAAATACAATTTGATTTGATTTGAGGGCAGGTCGTTTTCCCCTGGTAATGTATTGGGCAGACCGCACCACCCTCTGGAGAGCCTTGTGGTTGCGGGCGGTGCAGTTGCCGTACCAGGTGGTGATACAGCCCGACAGGATGCTTTCAATTGTGCATCTGCAAAAGTTTGTAAGGGTTTTAGTTGACAAGCCAAATTTCTTTAGCCTCCTGAGGTTGAAGAGGCTCTGTTTCGCCTTCTTCACCACACTGTCTGTGTGGGTGGTCCATTTAAGTTTGTCAGTGATGTGTATGCCAAGGGACTTGAAGCTTTTCCACTGCGGTCCCGTCGATGTAGATAGGGGTGTGCACCCTCTGCTGTTTTCTGAAGTCCACGATCATCTCCTAATCAGCAGGTGAGATTAGGAGGCTGCAGATTGGACAGAACAAAGCAGCAAGAATTGGTGGAGATATGATTCTTCTGTTGTAGTCATGCACAATGCTCTTGGGTGGTCATCAATCAATAAAAAACATGGTTATTTTATTTCACAATGTACACCATTTAAAACGGCCAAACTCCATTCACAAAAGTATTCAGTTAGTAAGAGACAAACATTCAGTCAATACTAAGAATAGATTGTCCACCGTCTATGTGTTATCCAGACAGAAAAGAGAAAAAGGCTAAATAACATTTAGATTCAGAGCAATAAAGAAATTAAATAATTTATCTGGGCAAACCAGAAACCTTTCAATATATAAATTCAAACAATACTTTAGAACCATTTAAATATAATAAATTGGAAGGTTGTGCAGGGCTATGGTAGATGAAGGAACAAATCTATCTTTTCAGACAGTTAGAGTATTTATCTGGTCAATATGTCAGTGTTTTATGTCTGTTGTTTGTAACAGTGTGTTATATGTGAAAATGTGTTTGTATTATAAACTGTATTTTAATGTTTAAGGACTCTTGGAAGATTAGTCAAAAAATGAAGACTAAAAGATCCTAATAAAATAAAATCAAAATCACCCTCTGAATGGCACACACACAATCAATGTCTCACTTGTATCAAGGCTTAAAAATCCTTCTTTAACCTATTTCCCCCCTTTTAATGACACTTGTTGAAGTGGATTTAACAAGTGACATCAATAAGGGATCATAGCTGTCACCTGAATTCACCTAGTCAGTCTATGTCATGGAAAGAGCAGGTGTTCCTGCCTAAAGTCCACCGGGCTAATGTTGGAGAGACTGATAGAGACTGAGACAACCACATATCTGAACCCCACCCTGTCTGGACACACGTATACACCTTTAAGTGTATTTCCACTGTGAAGACCACAAGGAGATTTCATATTTTGTATACTATATGTGTACATGTTCTCTTTACACCTTCAAGCTTCCACAGCAGCAACAGTGTAAAAATAATGGTTGATATTCTAAAATAGCTATTAATAAGTAACAAACTAAGTCTATTTAGCTCCTGCACCATTAGTGGGTGCATGTTTTGGTCAATGGTTTTTATACCAAGACAGTCTTAAAGTAGTGCAGCTCCATTAGCTAAGTTTTTAAAACCCAAACTGTTTTATATTTACAGGACGATGGAGACCTGCTGACCCAGCTTAAAGACCAGGACGTCTCTGTCATAGCCACTGACAAGTACAAGGACCGTGTCAGCATGGCCGAAAACTCCAGCTTACTGATTGCTGCAGCAACACTGAAGGACGAGAAGACTTTTACTTGCATGGTGGTGGCTGGGGCTGACATCTCAGAATACCCAGTCAAACTCCTTATCCACAGTGGGTACATAAGGGCAATAGTGCAGCCATACTAATGCATGCTATGGAATGGGTCTTTGAGGTACAATTCAATGCTGTGCTGTGCTGTGTGATATTATTATGGTTATCCCTGGTGATAGTGAGTGCTCTCTGAGATGCCTACAGCTAGTTAATGTTATGAACTGTGTTCTACAGAGGCTCCAACCGGAGTGGAGATCACAGCCCTAGCCACGGAGCTGGAGATTGGCAAACCAACCCAGGTAGGTTCATCATGTGCTTTGCTTATGCCTACATTATGTTAAGCAGGAAATCAAGGGAAATCCTTCATTGCAGATGAAGTATCTTGAGGCAAACTAAGGAAGGATGGTGCTGCTGGAATGAAGAGAGATTTAAAGTGATCTTGATGAATTAGTAAACAGCAGAATATCCCTCCTCCAATTAAAACAACCATGGGATCTAAGAGGGGGTTTAAAATGCTTTGGGCATTTCATGCTACATGAGGGGAGTTCACAAATGCAGTAAAGCCAACACAGATGAGAGCTAGTTTGCACAGATATTTGATCAATTTAGCAACAAAAATATTGGAATTTTACTGGGCTATAACATAAGGATTTTCCAACCTTTTGTGTGCCCTTGTGGATTGTTCTAAAAGAGGATTTTGCAGTTTTTTCTTCACTTTGTTTTATCATCTGCACAGCTAGGGCAATGCAGCACCTCTGATGCCAACCCAGCTGCCAGCATCACATGGTTCAAGAACAAGAAACCTCTGGTGGCTGATGGGAAAGGTAGGTTATTGAAATTCTGATGGATGTGGTAAATAATGAAGATTGCACATTCACACATTTCACTTGTTCGGTGTGAGATTCCACTAGAACGGAGCAGTGAAATATCACCTCTACAGCTACATATTTTCTTCAATACTCATAAATGTGTCTGTTTCTACAGGATCTAAAATGTCAGTGACTTGGTGATCATATTATTAATTATCTCTGTGTCTGTAGGCTACTCCGTGACCATACCATTTCTAATCAGTATTGTTGTGATTTATAGGCATTATAATCAGTTCCAAAGTAAAGGTGGACGAAGTCACTGGCCTCACCACCACCTCCTCCATTCTGCAGTACACAGCTGAGAAGGGAGACACAGCAGCTCTGTTCACCTGCGGGGCTTTGAATACCTTGTCCTCTCCAGTCTCCTTCAGTGTCACCTGTAAGTAACCAGAGAGCCACCAAACTACTCCAACTACCCAAACTAGCCCAACTGCCCCAAAGACCTAAACTGACCAAACCAACCTCAAACTGCTTCAACTACCCTTACTACCTAAACTACCCAAGCTACCCCAACTACCGTAACTGCCTCAACTATCCGACACAACTTCCCTAACCGCTGGTTGTCCTAGGAAGGCTATTGATCTGCTATCAGCCTCAGCAGTCAGCAGTTAGTGTATCGACAAACAGATTAATGGCTATTTTATTTTCACGTTATAGTTGTAAAGTTTGTGCCTCTATGGCTTTTTTCTTGCAGCCCAGACAGACAACAACAATGACACCATAATGGCACTAATTTAAAAATGAGCTGAGCATGAGTCTGTTGTGGGAGTGTTTTGGAGCATAGCGGTCAATGAATAGCATAGTCAATGTTATTTGCTCTAGATGGCTCTTTAAATAGGACAGGGCTCAGATGCTGTTTGAATCCTGTTTTTAAAGAAATGTGGGCAATTTGGCTCGTCTGAAGCAGTACCATTGACAAGCTTTTTGTCTAGAGCCTTGGGATGTGACTGCCATTCGAACAGCTCCACCGCTGCATTCAAAAGCAGCCATCGCCACAGAACACACTCAGAAATGGAGTGTACAGCTCTGAGGACTTCACTAGCTTGGCTTGTCTGCTCCCTGTGATGGTCTCAGAAGCCCTGTCTGTCCAGGGTCACTGTCAATCACCACATTCTTATCGGCAGACTCAACAGCCTTGGTTTCTCAAATGACTGCCTCTTCTGCTTCACCAACTACTTCTCAGACAGAGTTCAGTGTGTCAAATTGGAGGGCCTGTTGTCCGGACCTCTGGCAGTCTCTATGGGGGTGCCACAGGGTTCAATCCTCGGGCCGACTATTCTCTGTCTACATCAATGATGTCGCACTTGCTGCTGGTGATTCACCTCTACGCAGACAACACCATTCTGTATACTTCTGGCCCTTCTTTGGACACTGTTTTAACCAACCTCCAGGCAAGCTTCAATGCAATACAACTCTCCTTCCGTGGCCTCCAACTGCTCTTAAATGCAAGGAAATCTAAATGTATGCTCTTCACCCGATCGCTGCCCACGCCTGCCCGCCCGTCCAGCATCACTACTCTGGACGGTTCTGACTTGGAATATGTGGACAACTACAAATACCTAGGTGTCTGGTTAGACTGTAAACTCTCCGTCCAGACTCACATTAAGCATCTACAATCCAAAATAAAAAGAAATCTATAATCAGCTTCCTATTTCGCAACAAAGCATCCTTCACTCATGTTGCCAAACATACCCTCGTAAAACTGACTATCCTACCGATCCTTGACTTCGGGCGATGTAATTTACAAAATAGCCTCCAACACTCTGCTCAGCAAATTGGATGCAGTATATCACAGTGCCATCTGTTTTGTCACCAAAGCCCCATATACTACCCGCCACTGTGACCTGTATGCTCTCGTTGGCTTGACTGGCCCTCGCTTCATATTCATCGCCAAACCCACTGGCTCCAGGTCATCTATAAGTCTTTGCTAGGTAAATCTCTGCCTTATCTCAGCTCACTGGTCACCATAACAGCACCCACCGGTAGCATGCGCTCCAGCAGGTACAGTGCCTTGCGAAAGTATTCGGCCCCCTTGAACTTTGCGACCTTTTGCCACATTTCAGTCTTCAAACATAAAGATATAAAACTGTATTTTTTTGTGAAGAATCAACAACAAGTGGGACACAATCATGAAGTGGAACGACATTTATTGGATATTTCAAACTTTTTTAACAAATCAAAAACTGAAAAATTGGGCGTGCAAAATTATTCAGCCCCCTTAAGTTAATACATTGTAGCGCCACCTTTTGCTGCGATTACAGCTGTAAGTCGCTTGGGGTATGTCTCTATCAGTTTTGCACATCAAGAGACTGAATTTTTTTCCCATTCCTCCTTGCAAAACAGCTCTAGCTCAGTGAGGTTGGATGGAGAGCATTTGTGAACAGCAGTTTTCAGTTCTTTCCACAGATTCTCGATTGGATTCAGGTCTGGACTTTGACTTGGCCATTCTAACACCTGGATATGTTTATTTTTGAACCATTCCATTGTAGATTTTGCTTTATGTTTTGGATCATTGTCTTGTTGGAAGACAAATCTCCGTCCCAGTCTCAGGTCTTTTGCAGACTCCATCAGGTTTTCTTCCAGAATGGTCCTGTATTTGGCTCCATACATCTTCCCATCAATTTTAACCATCTTCCCTGTCCCTGCTGAAGAAAAGCAGGCCCAAACCATGATGCTGCCACCACCATGTTTGACAGTGGGGATGGTGTCTTCAGGGTGATGGGCTGTGTTGCTTTTACGCCAAACATAACGTTTTGCATTGTTGCCAAAAAGTTCAATTTTGGTTTCATCTGACCAGAGCACCTTCTTCCACATGTTTGGTGTGTCTCCCAGGTGGCTTGTGGCAAACTTTAAACAACACTTTTTATGGATATCTTTAAGAAATGGCTTTCTTCTTGCCACTCTTCCATAAAGGCCAGATTTGTGCAATATACAACTGATTGTTGTCCTATGGACAGAGTCTCCCACCTCAGCTGTAGATCTCTGCAGTTCATCCAGAGTGATCATGGGCCTCTTGGCTGCATCTCTGATCAGTCTTCTCCTTGTATGAGCTGAAAGTTTAGAGGGACGGCCAGGTCTTGGTAGATTTGCAGTGGTCTGATACTCCTTCCATTTCAATATTATCGCTTGCACAGTGCTCCTTGGGATGTTTAAAGCTTGGGAAATCTTTTTGTATCCAAACTTCTTCACAACAGTATCTCGGACCTGCCTGGTGTGTTCCTTGTTCTTCATGATGCTCTCTGCGCTTTTAACGGACCTCTGAGACTATCACAGTGCAGGTGCATTTATACGGAGACTTGATTACACACAGGTGGATTGTATTTATCATCATTAGTCATTTAGGTTAACATTGGATCATTCAGAGATCCTCACTGAACTTCTGGAGAGAGTTTGCTGCACTGAAAGTAAAGGGGCTGAATAATTTTGCACGCCCAATTTTTCCGTTTTTGATTTGTTAAAAAAGTTTGAAATATCCAATAAATGTCGTTCCACTTCATGATTGTGTCCCACTTGTTGTTGATTCTTCACAAAAAAATACAGTTTTATATCGTTATATTTGAAGCCTGAAATGTGGCAAAAGGTCGCAAAGTTCAAGGGGGCCAAATATTTTCGCAAGGCACTGTATATTTCACTGGTCACCCTACAAAGCCAACACCTCATTTGGCCGCCTTTCCTTCCAATTCTCTGCTGCCAATGACTGGAACAAATTGCAAATATCACTGAAGCTGGAGACTCATATCTCCCTCACTAGCTTTAAGAACCCGCTGTCAGAACAGCTCACAGATTTCTGCACCTGTTCATAGCTCATCTGTAAATAGCCCATCCAACTACCTCATCCACTTACTGTTTTTTATTTTATTTATTTTGCTCCTTTGCACCACAGTATCTCTACTTGCACACTCATCTTCTGCACATCTATCACTCCAGAGTTTAATTGCTATATTGTAATTATTTCACCACTATGGCCTATTTATTGCCTTACCTCCCTCATCCTACCTCATTTGCACACACTGTATATAGACTTTTTTTATTGTATTATTGACTGTATGTTTGTTTATTCCATGTGTAACTCTTTGTTGTTGTTTGTGTCGCACTGCTTTGCTTTATCTTGGTCAGGTCTCAGTTGTTCTCTCAACTAGCCTACCTAGTTAAATAAAGGTGAAATAAAAAAAATAAAACTGTGTGCCGGGTCTCAGTCTGACTGTGTCCTCCTCCTCTCTGACCCCTTTTCTCTCTCTCTCTCTCTCTCTCTCTCTCTCTCTCTCTCTCGCTCTTTCCCTCTCTGCTGTTCACTCTCTGCTGTTCTCTTGCTCCTGTTTTCTCTCTCTTGTTCTGTCTCTCTGTCCTCTCCCAACAGACCCCACAGAGAGGATCAGTCTGCATGTCATTTCGAAAGGGCCCCTAATGGAAGGAGCCAACGTGACTCTGAAGTGCAAGGCCGACGGGAACCCACCTCCCACCAGCTTCAACTTCCACATTCTGGCAAGCTCTCAGTGATATGACTCCATTACCCTCTCACACAACCAGAAACCCCACCTGGCATACTGTATGCCCTTAGTTCCTACTCTGATCCCATTAATTACTTGCCTTCTACTGCTATTGTCCTCTTTAACCCAGTCGAACCCTACACCTTGTCAAAGTCTACACATCCTACCCCATCCACCCTGTCTTTAAAGCGCTACATTAACCTAGACTCAAGCCCATCTGAGCGTTTCAAAATGTATTCTTATGTTCCTAAAGGGAAAGGTGGTGAAGGTGGAGAACTCTGACTCCTACACTGTGACTGATGTCACACGTGAAAGCACAGGGGAATACAAGTGTTCTATCATTGACAATGCCAAGATGGAAGACTCCAAGAACATTACCATCAATTGTAAGTCACTCTTTATCTACAGATATCTTGATCAATGGTTTAAGTTATTGATTATGCGTTCTTCAATTAAGTTAGTTATTATCTTCAACTGAGATACTGCCAGCAATTTCTTTAACGATGCTAGGCCAGCAATGAATTCATGGGAAATACCAGCCATAATGATAGCCCACTTCCTCCTGCTATAGATTGCAATATTCATCATCTAATTCATAATTAATTTTATGTCCGGCTGTATAACCTCATTAGGGTTAGTTTTCTCAAAGGGGAACATTGTCAGAGTATATTTCCGTTTGCAACCTCATCCCTCAGCAGGAAAAGACATACGGTTTGTTATAGAGAATAGAAGCCGAGCATCTCCTCTCACGCTGTGAGGTGAAAATGCTTGGAGAGCTCAGGTCCTTTAATACGTTAAATAACCTGGATCAATGAGAAGGTGCTGGGGCTTCTGTAGGGAGCTGATATGGTTTTCAACAGGAGTGCTCTTGCCCCTTCTCCTCCAGACTGTTAAACTGCTTGTTTACAGTGTGTCCTCCTCCCTTTCTCCCTTTCAGACTTGGATATGAGTTTGAGCCCCTCAGGGAAGGTTATGAAGAGCTTTGGCGAAGGCTTGGCTCTGACCCTGCAGACCCATGCATCTGGAGAACTTAAGGTGTCTTGGACTAAGGTAAGACTAAACAGTACCAAAGTTATTATAAGGCCAAGATGTATGTTTTTGGTTGGAAATAGGTGATAAAACCTTCTCAAAGCGATAAGATGACTTTACGTGTTTTTAAAAAAAAATGTAGGTGAAGGTAGCCTAGTGGTTAAGAGTGTTGGGCTGATAACCTATGGTCTGATAACCTACAGGTTGATGGTTCAAATCCCTGACACAACTGTGTGAAAAATATGTTGATGCTCCCTTGAGCAAGGCACGTAACCCTTTTTGCTCTGTCTGGTAATTGTCAGTTTTGTTCATTCATTTCAGGACAATGGCAAGTTGGACAGTCGTCCCACATTTGACAAGTTGACCTACTCTGATTCTGGAAAGTATGAGGTTGTGGTCACCATGGGTCCTCTCATCAAGAAAGCCTCTTTTGAGCTGGTTGTTGAAGGTAAAGATTTTGTGACAGTTTCTCAGATATGGCTTTGCTGTTGTTACTGGGCACATTCAACACTGTTTCTCAAAAATCGATTTTTGTACTTGTTCCTAATGATAGAGATTTTTATTCAAAGATCCCGAATTCCCAGTGGATGGCAGTCTCACTTGAGGAAGAGGCTTTCTCCATATTTGTTTGTGTTGTCCATACCTTATCTGGTGTTGTGGCATGGCATGGTGTGATCATTTTCTTGTTTGTTCTGGTGTAGCTGAGGAGGATGTGCGTCTTCTTGCAGGTGTTCCAGTCATTCGGCGGGTGGCCAAGCGGCGCGGCGAGGACGGCCAGCATAAGGTACTTACCTGCGAGGCTGAGGGCTCCCCCAAACCCACTGTGGCCTGGAGCGTCAACGGTACCTCGGTATGAACAAACACAAACATCTTCACTCAGGCGCCAGGACAGTCCACTGACACACAGGAGGCGCCATTAGACTTCACACCCATTGAGACATTCATTATACAGACCACACATACTGTATTTATCCATCAGTTACTGTAAAACACACACCACCCTTATCTATCTTAGAATTGCAGCAAAGACTCACAAAATCATTAGTCTATCTGGAATTCTCGAATTCTCTCAAAGCAACACTTTGTGCCATGCACCCATTTTTGTGTGGCATGTCACCACATGAACGGAACGGAACACACAAATCCTCGCCATCTTTCCGGATGTGTTACTGCCAATATGAAAGCAGCTCCTGACCTTATAAAAAGAGTCCATTTAAGCTTCCTTTTATTGTAATCTGTCAGGAAGCCAGGGAACTCTAAATCTGGGAGGTTTACAGTCAATGAACCTTTGGATGTCTTTGTAGTGAATCAGTGCTTGTGGGTTTTTACTCTCCACACTCTATTTCAGACAAGCAGAAACTTCCCCCATAATATTTTCACTATGTTACTATTTGTGACTTCCTAAGTAACTTGTCTTCTTGAAACTTTTCTGACTGACACTTTCCATATGGATGGGCTCAGTGTTTTTGTATATAGGTTTCCTTCTCTCAGATGCACACCACGTTTATTATGCATTAGCCTGTCATGAAGACAAAGGCTTTTTGTTCTTGGCGTACCTGTGTGTGCACTGATAGCACAGCTACACAATGAGCCAGCGTGAGATGATGTGCACCTGTCTGTGTGTGTGTGTGTGTGTGTGTGTGTGTGTGTGTGTGTGTGTGTGTGTGTGTGTGTGTGTGTGTGTGTGCGGTGCGTGCGTGCGTGCGTGTGTGTGTGTATTTTTTATGTGGGTGTGGGTCCATGACCACGCACACACACATTGGGTCTGCATGACTAATCCAATCCAAGGCAGCACTGACCTCTTTCAATGACTATTCTAAGGCTGAGTCACTCACACACAGTAATTTAGTCACAGCCCACATTGCTGCGCATCTGGGGACAAACACACCAGTGCATTCAAAGTTTAGTCTTTCGTCTCTTATTGTGTGATAAAGAGTTCTTTAAAACAGTAAATAGGATAAGAGATCAAATGTAAGCTTAGTGCAGGCTCTTTTCATAGCAGACGCACACTGTTTGCCTGTGTGTCTGGGGGTTTCTCTAGTCACCTCCCTCTATGCCCTCTATGCCTCCTTATCAGGAGTAGGTTGAGCCTCACAAAAATACAACACCACCTCCTAGTGATAGTACATAAAATGCACATATTTTATTTTATTCTAGCAATGTTCATTATGCCATGGAATAATATAAGATTCCATATATCCCTCGCAATAGATTTACATGATATGCATCTTTGTGCTATTCCTGAAGAAGAAGCAGCTATGTTCTGCCATTGTTAAATCTCAGATACACAAGATACAAGATAAGCCATTGTACACTAACTAACTGCGTCTATTTGATTTTCAGGCTGATGAGAGTCCCTATGTCAATGGAAAGATCACACACAAGCTGACCATTGTGCCTACAGTCAACCTGACCGTTGTCTGCACTGTGTCCAATGAGCTTGGCCAGGACACCAGGACTATTAACGTGTCGACCTGTAAGTACAGTGTGGTGGTATGGCCTACAATTCCCTGCCCTATCCCCTTCCTTCCTCTCTAAAGGGTAACTCACTAATTCTTGCGTGGGTCTGGTCTATCACCCTCTTCCGACACTAACAAACTCACCCACTGTCTGTATGCATGATGATTAGTCAAATAATATGGAACTGTTTATGGAGGGAACCTTGGCCATGGGGGCCTAGTTCTTGTCTCTAGCCAACCTAAAACATGCTCGTATGCATACTGGGCATACTATGCATGCTCCTTGGCAATAATAATCTCCCTTTGGTTTCTGCAGTATCTGAATAGATAAATCAGTATAGACAGCCATATCTCACTCATCTTTGTGTGTTTTGAAAGGAATTTGTCCCTTTTTAATTAGACTCCGTCACTTTTGGTCTGTTTGTCGGGATGCTGGACTCTATCCTTTCCCCTCTCTGCGTCACGTTCTCAGTTTGCATGCGACCGGAAAATCTACACAACTCACAGCGTTACACTCAAGCTAGAGTCTAACATAGCCAATAAAGCACTGTCTGACCAATGACATTATACAGTATACTTAATTGATTTCTGGGTTGGACGTTAATATCCCTTTATATCTGATTTCAGTATTTGAGGAGGTGAGAATGGATAAACAAGGTAAGTTGTGATGGTCTTCTTTATCATTTCCTGTAGCAAGAGGGAGGAGAGGAGGGATTCTGTATAAAATATATAGGATTCCCAGAGAAAGTGGAATCTGCTATTGTGTATTATACCCTTCAGAGCGCAATATCAGATTAACAGCATCCAGAAATTTCCCACTGCTGAAAATCTGTTCAACAACAAGATGTGGTGCTGGGGATGTTGGAAATATTTGTTAAGATAAACATACAAATTCTGAGGATCAGAAGGAGTGGAGCCACCAGCATCCTGACAAAATCTCTATCCTTTCATTTGCCAAAATTGTACGTATTACCCGTTCACAAGGAACAGATCACATTTTCACACATGGCTTAGGGGTAAACTCGGTTTGCATACTGTTCGTATGTAGTCAGTGATACATTTATTTAAATCATAATACAGAAGGTTACAAATTGTATAACAACCATCTAATTTTGTGACATGTTTGTGTATACCTTATTCATTCATCCATATGTATTAATTCACATTTAGTTGGTTTTTTTTACCCCTTTTTCACCTCAATTTCATGGTATCCAATTGGTAGTTACAGTCTTGTCCCATCGCTGCAAAGTTCGAGAGCCGTGCGTACTCCGAAACCAAACCGCACTGCTTCTTGTCATAATGCCCACTTAACCTGGAAGTCAGCCGCACCAATGTGTCGGAGAAAAACACCATACACCTGGCGACCGTGTCAGCATGCACTGCACCTGGTCCGCCACAGGAGTCACTAGTGTGTGATGGGACAAGAACATCCCTGCCGGCCAAACCCTCCCCTAACCTGGACGACGCTGGAAAAATTGTGCGCCACCCCATGGGTCTCCCGGTTGCGGCTGGCTGCGACAGAGCCTGGACTCGATTCAGGATCTCTAGTGGCACAGTGAGCACTGTGCCTTAGGCCACTGCACCACTCTGTAGGCCATTTATTGACATTTATACACTGGTTTGAGCAGTAACTTTCTTTTAACTTAAAAAAAATATATGTTTTACCCTCTTTTCTCCCCAATTTTGTGGTATCCAATTGTTAGTAATTACTATCTTGTCTCATCGCTACAAGGTCAAAAGCCATGCTTTCTCCAAAACTGCTTCTTAACACAGCGCGCTTCCAACCCGGAGGCCAGCCGCACCAATGTGTCGGAGGAAACACTGTGCACCTGGCCACCTTGGTTAGTGCGCACTGCGCCCGGCCCACCACAGGAGTTGCTGGTGCATGATGAGAGAAGGATATCCCTACTGGTCAAACCCTCCCTAACCTGGACGACTCTAGGCCAATTGTGTGTCGCCCCACAGACCTCCCACGACAGAGCCTGGGCGCGAACCCAGAGTCTCTGGTGGCACACCTAGCACTGCGATGCAGTGCCCGAGACCACTGCACCACCTGGGAGGCCTGGGCAGTAACTTTTAACAGTTACTTGTAATCTGATTACAGAAAAAACAAACTATAATTGTAATCAGATTACAGATACTTTGGAAAACCTATATGGTCCTGTGTGGCTCAGGTGGTAGAGCATGGCACTTGTGTTTACAAGGGTTGTTGGTTCAATTCCCATGGGGGCCCAGTATGAACAAATATAAAAATCTATGTACTGACTGTTGTACATCACTCTGGATAACAGTGTTTGTCAAAAATGTAGATGATTACATTTAGAAAGGATATTTTTGAAAACACACATTATGACATCTTTCTATTTTCTTAATGACATTTCATTCAGACTTGAAAAAAGGCACGTTTAACTCCATTGGTCCTAGGACTCCCACAGTGAAAAAGCTGAAATTCACTGCTTTCATTAATCTGCTTGCACTGCCCTCATATTTATCCTCACATTGAAGTGTTTTACCATTTTCTTTTCAGGACAACCATGGCTACAGGTAGAACACAAAACAATGGCTTGTGAGCGTCATAGAGCAAAACGTGTTAGTGAGAGTTTCAGCCAGTGGAGGCTGCTGAGTGGGGGGACAGCTCATAATAAGGACCGGATCTGAGCTAATGGAACGGCATCAAGCACATGTAAACCATGTGCTTGATGTATTTGATACCATTACACCCATTCCGCTCCAGCCATTACCACAAGCCTGTCCTCCCCAATGAAGGTGCCACCATTCTCCTGTGGTCTGTATAGATGGGTCATAATAGTTTGTAGCTCAAACTGTTCTGACTTTACAGATGTTTTTGTGAGATGAACCACTTTTGGGATCCGCCCTTGTCTCACAAACACCACTCTAGCACAGCCCCTGTTAATTACACACACTAATGGATAGCATCAGCGGATGCAAAAGAAATAGAAGAATCTAATGCAGCAGTAGTCTGGAGCTCAAACACACAATGTTTAAAAGGAGTTAGAAGTCCAAAATGCACCAGTGTGACCATGGGACTTAAGTTTGTTCCACCTGAGCATTTTACTTGCCATTACTGTGAGATGTTGTTGTTGTTTATCAACCTTAGTTGAATGCATTGACTGTAAATCGCTGTGGACATCAGAAGTCTGCTGGCACAATCAAATCAAATTGTATTGCTCACATACACATGGTTAGCAGATGTTAATGCGAGTGTAGTGAAATGCTTGTGCTTCTACAGTTGTGGCCAAAACTTGAGAATGACACAAATATTAATTTTCACAAAGTCTGCTGCCTCAGTTTGTATGATGGCAATTTGCATATACTCCAGAATGGTATGAAGAGTGATAAGATGAATTGCAATTAATTGCAAAGTCCCTCTTTGCCATGCAAATGAACTGAATCCCCCAAAAAACATTTCCACTGCATTTCAGCCCTGCCACAAAAGGACCAGCTGACATCATGTCAGGGATTCTCTCGTTAACACAAGTGTGAGTGTTGACGAGGACAAGGCTGGAGATCACTCGGTCATGATGATTGAGTTTGAATAACAGACTGGAAGCTTCAAAAGGAGGATGGTGCTTGGAATCATTGTTCTTCCTCTGTCAACCTTTGTTACCTGCAAGGAAACACATGCCATCATCATTGCTTTGCACAAAAAGGGCTTCACAGGCAAGGATTTTGCTGCCTGTAAGATTGCACCTAAATCAACCATTTATCAGATTATCAAGAACTTCAAGGGGAGCGGTTAAATTGTTGTGAAGAAGGCTTCAGGGCCCCCAAGAAAGTCCAGCAAGCGCCAGGACCATCTCCTAAAGTTGATTCAGCTGCGTGATCGGGGCACCACCAGTACAGAGCTTGCTCAGGAATGACAGCAGGCAGGTGTGAGTGCATCTGCACGCACAGTGAGGCAAAGACTTTTGGAGGATGGCCTGGTGTCAAGAAGGGCAGCAAAGAAGCCACTTCTCTCCAGGAAAAACATCAGGGACAGACTGATATTCTGCAAAAGGTACAGGGATTGGACTGCTGAGGACTGGGGTAAAGTCAATTTCTCTGATGAATCCCCTATCCGATAGTTTGGGGCATCCGGAAAAAAGCTTGTCTGAACAAGACAAGGTGAGCGCTACCGTCAGTCCTGTGTCATGCCAACAGTAAAGCATCCTGAGACCATTCATGTGAGAGGTTGCTTCTCAGCCAAGGGAGTGGGCTCACTCACAATTTTGCATAAGAACACAGCCATGAATAAAGAATGGTACCAACACATCCTCCAAGAGCAACTTCTCCCAACCATCCAGGAACAGTTTGGTGACGAACAATGCCTTTTCCAGCATGATGGGGCACCTTGGCATAATGCAAAAGTGATAACTATGTGGCTCGGGGAACAAAACACTGATATTGTGGGTCCATGGCCAGGAAACTCCCCAGACCTTAATCCCATTGAGAACTTGTGGTCAATCCTCAAGAGGCGGGTGGACAAACAAAATCCACAAACTCCAGGCATTGATTATGCAAGAATCAGCTGCCATCAGTCAGGATGTGGCCCAGAAGTTAATTGACAGCATGCCAGTGCGAATTACAGAGGTCTTAAAAAAGAAGGATCAACACTGAAAATATTGCCTCTTTAAATCAACTTCCTGTAATTGTCAATAAAAGCCTTATGAAATGCTTGTAACATCTGACAAAAATATCTAAAGACACTGAATCAGCAAACATTGTGGAAATTAATATTTGTGTCATTCTCAAAACTTTTGGCCACGAATGTACATATAAATTATATGGATGAGCGATGGCCAAGTGGCATAGGCAAGGTGCAATAGATGGTATAAAATACATTATATACAGTACATATGATAAGAGTAATGTAAGATATGTAAATATTATTAAAGTGACATTGTTTAAAGTGACTAGTGATCTATTTATTAAATTGGCCAGTGATTGGGTCTCAGTATAAGGCAGCAGCCACTCTTGAGTTAGTGATTGCTGTTTAGCAGACCTTGAGATAGAAGCTGTTTTTCAGTCATTTGGTCCCAGCTTTGATGCACCTGTACAGACCTCGCCTTCTGGATGGTAGTGGTGTGAACAGGCAGTGACTCGGGTGGTTGTTGTCCTTGATCTTTTTGGCCTTCCTTTGACATTGGGTGCTGTAGGTGTCACGGAAGGCAGGTAGTTTGCCCCCGGTGATGCGTTGTGCAGACCGCACCACCCTCTGGAGAGCCTTGTGGTTGAAGGTGGTGCAGTTGCCGTACCAGGCTGTGACACAAGTTCGACAGGATGCTCTCGATTGTTTATCTGTAAAAGTTTGTCAGAGTTTTGGGTGACAAGCCAAGTTACTTCAGCCTCCTACTGTCTGTGTGGGTGGACCATTTCAGTTTGTCTATGATATGTACGCCAAGGATCTTAACTTCACACCTTCTCCGCTGCTGTCCCTTCCATGTAGATAGTGTGCTCCCTCTGCTGTTTCCTGAAGACCATGATCATCTCCTTTGTTTTGTTGACGTTGAATGAGAGGTTGTTTTCCTGACACCACACTCCAGAGTGCCCTCACCTCCTACCTGTAGACTGTCTTGTTGTTGTTGGTAATCAAGCCCACTACTGTTGTGTCGTCTGCAAACTTGATGATTGAGTTGGAGGCGTGCATGGCCTACACAGTCATTGGGTGAACAGGGAGTACAGGAGGGGGCTGAGCACACACCATTGTGGGACCCCAGTGTTGAGGGTCAGCGAAGTGGAGATGTTGTTTCCTACCTTCACCACCTGGGGTGGCCGGTCAGAAAGTCCAGGACCCAATTGCACAGGGCGGGGGTTGAGACCCAGGGCCTCCAGCTTAATGATGAGCTTGGAGGGTACTATGGTGTTGAAGCTGAGCTGTAGTCAATCAACAGCATTCTTACATAGGTATTGTGATAAGAGTGTCTGCTAAATGACCAAATATAAATATTTTGCAAGTATTCATTTTACATTTACATCTTCGTCATTTATCAGACACTCTTGTCACACCATTGTTCTAGCAGACTTCTGATACCAGTGTAGGATGAAAGGGTGACACAACATTGTGGACCGCTATTAGATAAAATGGTATAGAAAGTATTTTATTTATTTTTGGAAAACAATTACATGCCCAGGAAGTATATTGTTACCAAATACATTGGATGTAATAGTTCAGACCGGTGAAATACAAATTACTAAATACTTAAAAGAAATTGAAATAAAGGATTACATTCAGAAAGTAGCCTACCCAACCCTGTTTATGCATACATGTACGGAAATGTCTTTTTTGCAGTCTCTTCATTTGCAGAATGTTCTCTCCTAGTTTCTGATTTATCCTCTCTCTTTGTGCCTTTACAGACTCATCCGATGAGGGTGACACGACAAAGTTGGTGGTAGGAGTTATTGTTGGTCTGCTCCTGGCCACCGTTGTTGTGGGTCTAGCATACTGGCTGTACATGAAGAAATCCAAGTAAGTGCATCAATTCAAAATGCCATTCGTATATAGCATGTTATGGTGAAATATGTATTATTATTGGAGGGCTGTGATTAGTGTTAAACAAACTGATTTGTGTTAAAAGGCAAGGCAGCTGGAAGACTGGTGAGAAGGAGGATGGATCCACTGAGGAGAGCAAGAAACTGGAGGAGAAAATAGAAGAAAAGCTGGAGGAGAACAGCCAGAAAGTTGAGGTGTAAAGAAAATAAATGTTTAAAGAATGAGGGAAAAAAAGGTAAAGAACTTGTTTTGAAAAACACTTCTACTACTGTATATTAGAATATTTGCTTCTTTTGTTTTAGATTAAAATATGCCAGTAACATCATAAATTTTTATTTTTATGCAGTGTGGAAGCAGCAACTAGAAGATTTTGCACACTTCTGTTAAAATTTGAAAGGGGGCATTGAATTGGATGAAGATCATTTGGATTCGGACTTATACACAAAACTTTGTTTCCTCTCAATATTGAATGAAAAAAACTGGCTAAATGAACAGATATGTGTTGTACATAAGCCTAAATTGTCTACACTCTAGATAAAATGCATTAACTTTCCTACTATAATAGTTTTTGTTTCAAGTGTTGGTTAAGAGGGATTTGGTCAAATTGAGAAAAATTACAATTGGAGTGTTTGGCTTGGATTTAATTAACATTATTGCTGGTAGAATTACTACTGGACCAGTTGCCTTTTCTGTAAGGATGTGTACATTGGCCTATACCTCCCTGACTCTCAATGCATCCCGAAGAGCTGAAGGTCTTCACTGCAGTTACGTCTCAGTTCCATATCATCAACACAACCAAACACCCATCCACACAACCACAGTCAGTGCATTTTGTCTGTTTTTAATGGCACATACACTGCCATTTTTGTAGTCTCCATTGGGAAAATAAATTGTAGAAATGTTAATGAAAGGGCTAAGGGTATAGGCTACATAAACAGCTTTGGGTGTTGTAAGGTAATATGAGTTAAGCATTATACCAAGATGCATTGCCTTGGAAGTAGAGGATCTGTTGTACAAATTATTTCATGACATGTTTCATGGTTCCTGTTTATTTTTTAACATTTTTTTGACCATCAAAAGTATCAGGAGATTGAGTCATGCTGTTAGGCATCCATTACACTCTTACCATTTGTTTGTGTATCAGTGGGTCGTGTTTAATTTGAATGTAACCACTACATTACAGAATATGTCTTATCTCAGTTGTGTTCATAGTGTTTATTTCTGTGCATTCATGTCATTTTTTATGTGGAAAGAGACAAGTTGTCCAGCAGTTGGTCAGGGTTATGAGGAGCATTTAATGAACCTGTAAATATATCAGATCTGGATGTAATTGTGATTTGTTTAGGTTATTTTTCGCTATTTATATTGTTCAAGATTACACAAATAGCATCTCTGTTAGTTATATTCAATTATTCTCACAAATTCCACCACTTAGTTTTAAAGGTACTGAACAATTGATAGTACTTTCTTGCAGGTATTTGACAATGATAATTATAATGTAAGCCTTCTGTGGATTTCTATGAGATTTACCACATGATATCTCATACTGTCAGCTGGCTGTTTGTTTCCTACATTGTAGTTAATCTGAAACCATCAAATTGGAAATAAGACCAAAGAGGGTAAATGTTGCCATGCAAGTATTGTAAATACTGGCTTTTGTTTTTGTACTTTTGTTTAAAATAAAGTGTAGCCTACATTTTGAAGAAAGTTGTTAAAGAATGTTTTGTTGGCTCTGTCATTCTTCTCACAATACATCCTAAAAATGATCACCCTTCGGTCATCATTGAGAATAGGTACATATACACACCAAAATCCCAGAGAATCAATCTCTATTCATCCCTATCATCCATAAATCCATATTTTACAATTGGACCACTATTGAGCATTCCTCAACACTAATAGCATGACTCTGACAAATCAATACAGAATCATACAAGACCATGATAATCAGAAATCCAGAACTGCACATAGAAAGGATGTATGCTGCCATCCATTGGCCAAAGAACATAGCACGTGGATTTGCTTCATCCTCATTCAGAGAGATCAAAAATGTTACAAAAAAGATCCCACTTGGATATTTAAATTGGGTTACTTTCTGTAGTTGGATCTGATTTGTGAATATCTTATCACATGTTAAATGTTACTAGTAAATTGTCAAGCATCAGGTTTTGCTAAACTGAGTTCATGAACTTTAGAGAACCGTTAAACTGACAGCCATACAGTATAGGCTACATGTGGGTGGCCTTTATACCTCTAGTCTCTGCTGTAAAGCACAACAGCCACTAAAAGAAAAACTGAATTTAATTCTGTCCTGATAAGGAATGTATTTTATAGATGTGTTCTACGCAACAATATCACACAGCTTGTTCATATTCAGGAATCATGATGTCAATCTAACTGTTTTTTTATTTATTTTTTATTTAACCTTTATTTAACTAGGCAAGTCGGTTAAGAACAAATTCTTATTTAGGTCTGCATGTCTTGCATTTCATTTTCTACTAATTTCTTTTTGCAGTCATACATACAGTTTTATGACTGCCTCAAAAATGCATGCAAAAAAGTTTGGCAATTTCCTATTCATGCATTTTCTCAAAATAATTTAGAAATCCTATCTGGATGATTTTATTCTACTTTAGAATGTTATAGTTAAATTGAGACAATTTCTTAATCAAAATTACTGATTGATTGACAAGCTATGACAGCATGCAACGTTGAATCTATGGTTGAGTTATTCTCGTCATTGGTTCATCCCGGATTGGATAGTTTGATTGACAGTTGTCATAGTAACAACTCAGGCCATCGCCATTTTGTCAGAAGGTTTTTTTGCGGATTATTTTCAAATTTTCTCCCTTCCCGCCGGAATAATGCAATCACTGGGTATACCATTGACATTTGTGTTGAAAACAATGCGTCGAATGGATCGAATTTAGACAATTAAGAATCAAATTATGTAGCATAGTTTAAATATATTTAGGGGGAGCCGCACTTGGTCTACCGGGCCGGTTCACTGCGCAGGTTTGGGACGCGCGCCATTTTGTGAAAATTGACATAAAAATTATTGTCTAAAAATAAGCGTATATTTTAGGGCATGATATTTGTTTCATATTTTGGTGGGATTTAGATTATTATTCGTTATGATTGCCTACGTTCGTGTTTCCCGTGGTGAGCTTGCAAGAAAACGGAACAATCTGAATGTAGCAACCTTTTATTTAGCTATTGAATTCCTAGCTACAGAATCTTGTTAGCTAAACCTTAGCTAGTCAACAGCAGTAGCCACGTTCGTTTTGTCAGCTAGCTAGCATACGAGCTAGCTGGCGCTAGTCATCAGCTGATGCTAGTCCAAGTTGAGTGGATAACTAATTTTGTTGGTTGGGAACGCATTTGATCGTCAAGAAGTTTTACTTGGCTGGCCAGTGGGGGACACTTTTCACCTTCGCGTTACGGGAATTGAGTTGACTGACTGCTACGGTTAACTTAGCCGACGATTGAGGGCGGAGAAGCTCAAACTGGATAAGTTGCCCTATCATACAGGTTATTTGACTTTAAATGAAGATCGTGCCATCAGAGGTGAGCCCGTATATGAAGCTGACTATGTGTGTTGTGTAATAAAGGTAGCTAACGTTACATGGGGTGGCAATTAGCTAACTAATACACTATCTAGCTAACGATCAGCAACCATTGCATTGGCCGGAGGATGTCATCAGAATGTCGCTAACATTAGCTAGTACAGATTTGTTAGCAAACGTTAGCGCTCTGGATCTAGCTACACCTAACATGTTTTAAACCTAGCTAGTGAGCTAACAACATTGTACCTTTAGTTGTAGCTAGCGGCTAACGTTACGTCAGAGTGCTAACGGAAGTTAATAGCTATCTAACGTTAAGTGTTTATGGGCAAGCATTTCTCGTTAGCTAGCTATGATCGTTAACGTGCCAAACCTGTTAGAAAGGTGTGGGCAAGGTAACAGTAACAAGGTAGCCAGTTAACAATTCAGGCCCCATATCTTGCGTTATTGGCTTGCTAATAAGTTGGCAAGCTCGCCACATAGCTAGCTGGTCATCTAACGCGTAGCTTGCTAGTAGGCCCATACAGCTCGCTCGCAGAACACATCGTCACTGCAATCACTCTGGCGAGAGGAAACGGGTGGCTTGCCTTAACGTACCAAAGCTAGAAGGGTAACGTTAGCTAATGAGCAACCAAGCTAGGTAGTGTTTGTCATTGTGAACGAAGCCAGACTTTGCCGTTGACAATTCTGCTCTTGAGAAGGCTAAACTAAACAGATGATTTCCTTTCCAAATTCCAACCATGGCGAGAAATACTCCATCACCTGTGAGTAGTTAGCTAACAGTTGACAATTCCTTATTTTGAACTGATGACAGCCCGATTTGAAAGTGCGAGTATGTAACAAAACTGAGGGAATAATAAATGTCATAGGATAGACATAGTTAGATATGAAGATGCATACACACAATTCGTATTATAACGGTATATCAGTGTAACTAGGCCTGTGTTCATGTCTCGACTCAATAGCCAGAAAAGGAACTGTTCAGAAGACGGTCCTGAAAACGGAATGTTATGATCGTTTATGCTTTACAAGTAATTACCTTGTTTTTCCTTAGTGGAACAGTTGGATGCGTTATTTCTACTTTATATGCACTGTTCTGAATAATTTAAATGGTATACAGTTTGTTTTCAAAACACTTGCATTGCAATATAGGCTTATACTGCATATCATATTTAGCAACCCTTCCCACACTGAAAATACTTCAGCTCACTGTCTATACATAGTGTAATATTTGATTTTCTTTTATTAGTTAGTTGCTGTTGAGGCATTCGGGCCATCTTCATCACAGGCATATCATAATGGCTTTGACAATGAGTATAGACATTCTGAGAGGAGATCTTTAGTTTTACTAGGTCCAAAACAATGGTCAACCTGATTTGACCTGCTTATTAGGATGGCACCTGTCTCGGTGTGAACCATGTTTCTGAACTGTTCTTGCAAAAAGTAAACAGCTTTATACTTCTTAGATTTATATGGTTAATTGTCAACATGCTAAACACAATCTTTGAGTCATTGGTTCAATGAAATTAACCAGACTGACTGGGAAAATGTGATTTGTTGGATTGATTAGAGCTTTCTATTTTCTAGAGTTACAGAATGTGAATTTTCCAATATATATTTTCTATAAAAAAAAAACATTGAGAGTCATCCTTTCCAATGTTTTGGTATTTTTCCTCCCTCTTTTTTCCACCAAAGTTTTTGTGCTATTGGAAAGTAGATACCACCAGAAATGCACAGTCAATGATACTTATCTCTTTTTGTTCTTCATAGTGGGTTGTGGTTTGCTGCTGGACTCTCCTCCCAGGATGATATGAAATTTTACAGGAGACGATGCATCCAGGTTAGCTGCAATATCTGCAATATTTTCTCTTTGGTGGGGAGGAGGCAGTCTTCTGACAATTTGGAATTGGGATTACATTAAATGGAGTGAAGTTTAAAATAAACCATGGTGCACCTCAAGATGTCAGCCAAGAAAGTGGAGAAGAAAGAAATGCCAGTCATCCTTACAGATGAATCTTTTGTATTTAGTGAGCTTGGAAGGATGCTTCAACAACTGGCAAGCATTATTATTGAACAGTTATACAAAGGACAAGCGTGAACTGACCAGACCCAGATATAAAGGCCTATATAATATTAAATGTACAATATTACACATGTAATATAAATCACAATTTATAAGGAATAGTACTGTACAACTTATAGTGAGAAACGGGGTTAGACTAGGCTACCTTATTTGATTTTTGTCCGATTCTGATGTCACCCCCATGATCAGTTATACCTAATACATGTGTTATTATTGTATGATGTGTCAGAAATGGCATATTACAATTGTATAATTCTAAACTGGTTTCTCCTGGAATGTAGCTACTGTACATCTTTATTTCCAAGGTTCTTCGAATAATATCTATCAGTCTGGATATATTTGTTCCTCCACAGCTGGGTCAGCTCTGTTTCTAGTGCTCTCAGATGGAGTGCAGGTTTTAGGCTGTGCTGCTATTTTGCTGTCAGGCTCTAGTGTACTGAAAGCGGCCTCTAAGTGTGCCAAAGTTCAATTTTATTTCTTGTTTATTTCTTGCTTTCTCATTGGAAAATGGGAGCCGCTCTGCCCTGGCAACAAAAGTAGTCTATTTGCATACTGCGTTGTGATTGGCCTGTGCATTGATGGGCTTGCCAAATCACGCTGTATCTCTGTGGTGATAGGCTATGCTAATTAGGTGCTGTTGCTGGGATTCTGAATAGTGGTTACTGTGTAACGCTAGTGAATTGTGTTGTCTAGTGAGATGCTGATAGATGAACAAGCTACGTAATACTTTTCTAATTTCTTTTCACATAAAGAGAAGGTTGATTAACTACCCAGGCTATATAAATATTGAATCTTTATTCCTGATCTAAAAATACATATTCTTTAGCCTCCCGCTGTTCTGACGGCACCTTCTCATGGGTGCTAATACAACAAACATACTGTATATAATTTGAATAACAATGCTATTTAACAGTAAGAGTAAGGCCTATGTCTTCCTACTCATGTCAATTATATGAGAGAAATTACACTGACCGTAACATGTTAGTTAGAATTTACCAACATCCCATTTGGGAATTTCAGTTGATAATCATAGAGATTCATACTACATAGTAAATGTTAAAGCTGTGTGCCTACATTTCTAGACCCCTTGATGTGATATTTTAGATCAGTTTGTTACTGCAGGAAACCTGCCATTGATAGAGTAATCAGTCTGAAATCAACTTGATTTTTCACTACTTCAGGGAAAGTTTTGTATGTGTTTTTAAAATGTGTGCATATATATATATATATATATCTCTCTATCAGCATTAACTCGTATAAATGTTGACTTATTTCAGGAGGAGAGACTTCAGCATGCAAACCTTCGTCCGTCCGGCTTGCGCCCTCTTTTTCTTTCCACGCTGCTGGTCTTCAGATGGCTGCTCCAATGCCCCATACGCACCAGCAGTACAGTGACCGCCACCAGCCAAGCACTGACCAAACTGCTGCGGTCCTACCGTACAGCGACCAGGCGCAACAGCTCACTGCCAATCCGGTATACAAGCAACCCACAAACCTCTCAATTTGTCATTCACTTTTAAACACACACTTGCCCAGTAGAAATCAGAACTTTAAGTAGCCTATCATTTTGATTGAAAATTGTAAGAAAAGTTCCTACACCTTTTTTTTTTTTTTGTCTGAGATAATGTTTTTCTTGTGATTTGTTACAGAGGCACATGCCCCAGTGCTTTCGTGACCCTACTTTGGCTCCCCTGCGGAAGCTCTCCATAGACCTTATCAAAACCTATAAACAGATCAATGAGGTGAGACTGGTTTCTGCTGTTTAATGTACTGCAATTGCCACAACATAAAAAATATTAGTTTTGAATATTTTTCATGTAGTCGGTTAGATCAGGAAGTACATATGCTAATGTCTGTATTGTGGTTATTTCCTGGACTCTAAGGTGTATTATGCAAAAAAGAAGCGGCGGCACCAAACGGGTCAAGGTGAAGACTCCAGTCACAAGAAAGAGAGGAAGGTCTTCAATGATGGCTATGACGATGACAACTACGATTACATTGTCAAGAATGGGGAAAAGTGGATGGACCGCTATGAGATTGACTCCTTGATCGGCAAAGGGTCATTTGGACAGGTATAATTTTGTAAATGATTCAACATTATTCTTGTGATCACTTGTGTAGCTAGTGTGATTAAAACATAAGAAAATACAGTAGCAGTTGAAAGTTTGGGCAGACTTACTCATTCAAGGTTTTTTCTTTATTACTATTTTCCACATTGTAGAATAATAGCGAAGACATCAAAACTATGAAATAACACATGGAATCATGTGGTAACCAAAAAAGGGTTAAACAAATTAAAATAGATTTTAGATTCTTCAAAGTAGCCACCCTTTGCCTTTGACAGCTTTGCACACTCTTGGCATTCTCTCAACCATCTTCACGAGGAATGCTTTTCCTACATCTTGAAGGAGGTTCCACCTATGCTGAGCACTTGTTGGCTGCTTTTCCTTCACTCTGTGGTCCAACTCATCCTAAACCATTGAAAATTGGGCTGACGTCGGGTGATTGTGGAGGCCAGGTCTTCTGATGCAGCACTCATCACTCTCCTTATTGGTCAAATAGCCCTTACACAGCCTGGAGGTGTGTTGGGTCATTGTCCTGTTGAAAAACAAATGATAGTCCCACTAAATGCAAAGCAGATGGGATATCACAGCAGAATGTTGTAGTAGCCATGCTGGTTAAGTGTGCCTTGAATTATAAATACGTCGCTGACAGTGTTACCAGCAAAGCACCATCACACCTCCTCCATACTTCATGGTGGGAACCACACATGCAGAGATCATCCCTTAACCTACTCGGCGTCTCACAAAGACACGGCGGTTGGAACCAAAAACAGCTCATTTGGACCAAAGGACAGATTTCCACCGGTCTAATATCTATTGCTCGTGTTTCTTGGCCCAAGCAAGTCTCTTCTTTAGTGGTTGTTTCTTTGCAGCAATTCGACCATGAAGGCCTGCTTCATGCAGTCTCCTCTGAACAGTTGATGTTGAGATGTCTGTTACTTGAACTCTGTGAAGCATTTATTTGACCTGCAATCTGAGGCTGGTAACTCTAATGAATTTATCCTCTGCAGCAGAGGGTCTTCCTTTCCTGCGGTGGTCCTCATGAGTGCCAGTTTCATCATAGCACTTGATGGTTTATGCGACTGCACTTGAAGAAACGGTCAAATTTCTTGACATTTTCTAGATTGACTGACCTTCATGTCTTCCAAGTAATGATGGACTGTGTCTCTTTGCTAATTTGAGCTGTTCTTGCCATAATATGGATTTAGCCCTATTTGGTGAAAGACAATCTCCTGTATACCACCCTGCCTTGTCACAACACAACTGATTGGCGCAAACGCATTAAGAAATTCAACAAATTAACTTTTAACAAGGCACACCTGTTAATAGAAATACATTCGAGGTGACTCCCTCATGAAGCTGGTTGAGAGAATGCTGTCATCAAGGCAATGGGTGGCTACTTTGAAGAATCTCAAATATGATTCCATGTGTTATTTCATAGTTTTGATGTCTTCACTATTATTCTACAATGTAGAAAAAAGAAAAATCCTTGAATGAGTAGGTGTTCTAAAACTTTTGACTGGTACTGCATGTGTTGGTGTTTTTTCTCTCCTTGTGATTGCTGTAGGTTGTAAAAGCGTATGACCGTGCAGAGCAGGAGTGGGTTGCCATCAAGATCATCAAGAACAAAAAAGCTTTTCTCAATCAAGCCCAGATTGAAGTGCGTCTCCTAGAGCTCATGAACAAACATGACACTGAGATGAAATACTACATAGGTAATGCACTCTAGTGCTTGTCTATTGTCCAAGCCATTATGGAGTACTGTTATGTTTTACACATACAGGAGAGATTGGTGTATCAGCCAAATTTGACTGGCAGAATGTCTTTTTCCTATCATGTAGTTCACCTGAAACGTCACTTCATGTTCCGGAACCACCTCTGCCTGGTGTTTGAGATGCTCTCGTACAACCTGTATGACCTGCTGCGGAACACCAACTTCCGTGGCGTCTCTCTAAACCTGACCAGGAAGTTTGCCCAGCAGCTTTGCACTGCGCTACTGTTCCTGGCCACACCTGAGCTAAGCATCATCCACTGTGACCTGAAGCCTGAGAACATCCTGCTGTGCAACCCCAAAAGGAGCGCCATCAAGATAGTGGACTTTGGCAGCTCCTGCCAACTGGGACAGAGGGTATTCTAATCTACTACTTATTGTCTTGGTCCAAAAGAGTTTAACCTTGTGAAAGACAAGTCTAATTTCTTGCATATGTTCTGTATACCTCTGATGTATATTCTGTTCTCAAGCTTTTAATGCTGTTATCTTTAAGAATGGGTTGTGATTTACTCTTTTTGTCTTTCCTCAGATATACCAGTACATTCAGAGTCGTTTTTACCGCTCCCCAGAGGTGCTGCTGGGCATGCCCTATGACCTGGCCATCGACATGTGGTCCCTGGGCTGCATCCTGGTAGAAATGCACACCGGAGAGCCCCTCTTCAGTGGCGCCAATGAGGTACAGTAGGCTTGACTGACTAGCTGGAGATCTTTTTAAATGTAGCCAACTCTGAGTAAATTTAATTTGATACATGCAATTAACATTAAACCATGGCAGTATTTTGTTCTGTTTCAGGTGGACCAGATGAATAAGATAGTTGAAGTTCTAGGTATCCCCCCCAATCATATTATGGACCTAGCCCCAAAAGCCAGGAAGTTCTTTGAGAAGCTATCAGATGGCACATGGGGCGTTAAGAAGACCAAAGATGGCAAAAGGGTGAGTGTTCTGCAGTTCCTCTCTCAATGTGGTGTCCTAGCAGTGGCTTTTGGTAGTGTTGTGTATTTGAGTTCAAGTACCTGACACCCCCTCTCTCTTCCCCTTGTCTTTCCTCTGAGCAGTATAAACCTCCAGCCTCTCGAAAGCTCCACTCCATCCTGGGTGTGGAGGCCGGGGGTCCAGGTGGCCGGCGAGCAGGGGAGTCTGGCCATGCCGTCGCTGACTACTTGAAGTTCAAGGACCTGATCCTGCGGATGTTGGACTACGACCCCAAGAGCCGCATACAGCCCTACTACGCCCTACAGCACAGCTTCTTCAAGAAGACTGCAGACGAGGGGACCAACACGAGCAGCAGTGTGTCTACCAGCCCAGCGCTGGAGCAGTCCCAGTCCTCTGGAACCACCTCCAGCACCTCCTCCAGCTCCGGTAACACTCCCTGGCTCAATTGACCCTCTTTCTCTCCTCGGAATATTGCGGTTGCGGGCTCATATCTCAAAGTGGTGCCTTTTCAGTGCACTGGTGGGAAACCCAATAGTTGATGGTGCTTAAAAAAATATATACTATTTTAAACCTTTGCTAGGTTGTCATTTTTTAGATGTGGTGTGATGGGCTGAGGTTGTGCCCTCGTCTCTCTCTTGCAGGAGGATCATCTGGGACAAGTACCAGTGGCAGAGCAAGGTCTGACCCCACCCATCACCACCTACACAGTGGAGGGCACTTTGGGGCAGTGCTGCCAGCCATCGATGGTGACACCCTCTGTCCACAGGTGACATGTCTTTGTCATTCATTTGAAGAAGCAAATTAATCAATAGACAACATGTTGTAAGTCCTAATGTAGTCAATATTATTTAAATGAACTGGGAATGTAATGGTATGACATTTTCCAAGTAGCATTTGCCAAGAGTATTGAAATTGACATTTTAGTCATTTAGCAGATGCTCTTATCCAGAGTGACTGAGTTGGTGCATTCATCTTAAGAGCTGGGTGGGACAACCACATCAGTCATATTAAGTACATGTTTCCTCAAAGTAGCTATCAGCAAAGTCAGAGCCAGTATGAGAGATGAATTGATTTGATTTCTGTTTCTGTGATCCACTGACAGGCAAGGAAGAGTTACCCTCCACCATTGAGGGGAGGCGGCGTTGGACCAGAGCCAGTGGCCGGAGAGACCCACCCAGTCCAGGAGACCACCTTCCATGTCCCTCCTCAGCACCCCAAGGCCCTGCACCCCCACTCCCACCCCCATCATCACCACGCGCAGGTGATGGCCACAAGGCCCCGGCCCCGGCATTACACCTCTCCCACACACAGCGCCTCCACACAGGACTCCATGGAGGTGGTGCATGGCCATCTGTCCATGACCTCCCTGTCTTCCTCTGCCTCCTCTTCCTCCACATCTTCCTCTTCCACTGGGAACCATGGCAACCAGGCCTACCAGCTCCGCCACCTGCCCTTTGGGCATCACGGCGGGCTGAGCATGGGATTGGGCGCCTTCTCGAACCCCCGGCAGGAGACGGGCATGGCCGCCCACCCTGCGTACCCCATGGGCACAAACACTGGGCCGGCTCACTACCTACCAGAGGGCCACCTGGGCATGAGGCAGGGCATGGACCGGGAGGAGTCTCCCATGACTGGAGTGTGTGTGCAGCAGAGTTCCATGGCCAGCTCGTGACTGCACTAACATTTGGCTGTGTGTTCCCCTGTGCGTCATTTTTAAGGTGGTGTTTTTTACTACAGATGTGTCGAACTAAAGCTGCTCACGTCAGAAGGGAGATATCACTGAACCGCTACTACAGAGAAGATCCTTTGTTAAAAGAATGTGGTTTCCGTTTTTCCTTTGCAATCATTACACATAGTAATGTTGCAAAATAACCATAGTAAAATTGAGACATCCATCTGCCATTTCACAAAATTCATGTAACAAATAACCACCGTCTGGTATTACGTGGCAAAATCTTCTGGTGAGCATTGGGGATACAGTTGGAAGCAGTTTTACAGGTAGCTGTCAGTAATGAATTGCTAACACCTCTTATTTAAAACTGTGGAATTTCTGACATTTTTGTTCCACAGTTGTTGATTGTTTTACCCTTTTTTTTAAAGTGAATTGTCACAAAAGAGCTGCTTTTAAAAACATGTAGCTTGACCTGAGGAAAGTGTTTGCAGTGATATTTCGTGTTGTCTGTCGGTATTGTGTAACTCTGTGAGAGGGGAGCACATAGCAGTGGAGTTCCTATAGCGTGCGCTGGCCCAGACAGTGGAGGAATTACCCTGCAGGTGGAAGATGTTGAGTGGGGAGGTTCTGAGGGGAGCGCTGCCCCCATTAAGTCCAGGGGCCCGGTGAGCTGGGTCCGGCCTGGCACAGACGAGCGATTGGCTCTGGAGAAGAAAAGGATCCGGTGACGCGCAGGGAAGACTGGTTCAGTCAGTGGCTGGTTCTCAGATAACCCTTTGGCCTTACGACTCATGGACTTGGAATGGGACGGAGCTGGACATTATCATTTGAATTAACATGGCTTTCCTCTTTTTTTTTTTTCTCTCTAGACAGCCCTTAATTCTTTAAGGAGAATAAACATAATAGAAAAAGGTCATTTAAGAATCAGGCCTTTCTCTACAAAGATTTCTTATTAATGGGGCCCCACATTACAGGGTCTTCTTGTACACACCAATCTCCTAAACATTACTTCCTCAAATCTTGTTCACAGATTAAGGATTTCACAGTGGAAAGAACTATCTTTTCCCTTTGCTTACCCCCCCCCAAATCTGCATGTAGTTCCTCATCTGAACGCCTGCACAAATTCTCCATCTTAAACGGAAACTGAAAAGAAAAACGAGTTAAGTGACTGCCTTTTTTCCTCAAATTATGCTGTGAATTTTACAATAATTTATTTTCCCTTTGGATATTTTTTATACCAAAGCAGTTGTTTTTAAAGCATATTAGGTGTCTGTAACCAATAATGTAGCAGTTCACCACTTTTGACTCCGTTTATCAAGATCTTATTTTAACGTCAATACAAAACAGCAGCAATATATTGCTCTAGCAAAACTGGAACCCGTTGTTCAACTTAGCTACCATATATTTTAACAGTTAAGGTTGCAATGTTTTACCAAACCTGTTTCCATATTATTTGGTTGATTTTAATTTGTGGGGTCTCTCTTTTAACCTAAGTATGTTTAGTGACATTGGTAGTTACTCTGCAGGCTCCAGAGTAGTAGAATTAAAAGCTCATGGTTCAATGGAGACAACTGCATTCTATTTCTGCATTTTCCCCCACGTATACTATTTTTAAGGGTTTCACTGCCTTTCATACATAATTTGGTTGACATGCTAGCTACTGCCATAACTCAAGACTATTTTAGTTTCATTACCCTGGCAGTGTCTAGACAATTTTGAAACAATTATTTGGCAGAGCACCTTGTGAGCCTGGTCCTATTCAAATGGAAAGCGTGCCAGCAGCCCTCTTGCTAATGTCCTGAGGATGATGCTCAACTTAGGCAGACATGCATGTCCGTAGAACTCGACAGTAAATAAAATACATGTTTCATTCAGTTTATTTTATATCAGGGATTTTGAAGTGCTTTTTTTTTTTTTTTTTTTTTTTTTTGTCATCTCTGGAAAAATAACAAGACCAAAGTCCTGCTCATAACAGCCTTAGTTAAACACACACAGACCGCAGGACACCATTCTATTGTCATCATAATTCAGGGGAGAGACCATCACAAGGACAAATCATGTTTGGTATAACCACAAATGCAAAGCTACCTGTAATGATATTTTGATTTTATCTAAATGTTAAAATTATAATCACAATCATTTGTCATACCCCTCATGATTTTTGAGATTCAGAAATTGACAGTGGTTTTGCTGGCACTCATACTGGTACTAAACATTCCAAAATAAAGGTTAAAAAAACATATTTAAAAATAATAAACTTGAGTGACTCTTAAGTGTGAGCCTGTTTCAGATCATGCTGAATGACCTTTGATCTAGAGCAGTTGTCATGACATGCAGCCCCTTTTTAATAGTTGAAATAGAATTTATGTATATATTTATATTTTTTAATAAAGGAAGTATAGAACTCACTACCTTGCTCCTGCTGGTATGATGATTGTTTGTCAATTTGGTGACCATTCAGTGGCAAGATCTCAGTTTTCTTAGTCAGTGGTGTATCATGGTCTCTGGTCAGAGGTACTTGACTACATCAGGACAACACTATGAGGTAGGGTTTGAATCAAACAGGGAAAGCTATATCTTCAAACCTTAATTTTCACAGGGTATATTGTAAGTGCATGTACATCCACAAACCTTACATTTTGGTTGTATGAGAAGCACATGGTGGGGAAAAAAAAGTGGTTCCATTTTCAATAAGGCTGTTATGTTTGGGTTTCACACATGTGAGAACTTGTTGACATATCCCTCACCCTACAGAAGCGCAAGTCCTCAGATTTCATTTGAATATCTTTTCCTTCATTTTTTTTTTTTTTTCATCAAAGTTTTTGTACATGCAACATGCACTATAAAACTGAACAGCATGGGGAAAAGGATAAGTCCATGTATCCACAGATTGTAAGATCTAGTCAAGACTTTGCTGTGTATATGACAATGCCCTTTGTATTATATTAAGACAGTCTTATGTATGATATATAAAAAGAAGTTAATTGAACTGTTGTGAGCCTCTGTTCCTCAACTTATCTTCACACACCAATATGTATTTCTTCCAGGAATACACTGTCTATTGTCTCAATGCTATTTATACCTGCACAAATACCAAATAAATTCACGATAGTGGACACTTTCCTGCTCAATAATAATAACTGTTTAACACCATAACTCCTTTGTGCAGCCTATAATTATGATTCACACTCAATATACTGATCAGCACAACAAACCGGCAACGTTATCGTACTAGTGTTGTAATAAAGCCTGAGTGATTCTCTCCACAACAGCAAGCTACATGTAATGGGTGTAGAAGAGATGTATCATGATTGAAGTGACCTTACGAACTCTTTATCGTTCGCCAAATTATCACTCGGATTTTCTGATTTTATAACCATATAGATCAGTTTATTTTACGTTGTGGCTCGTTGGTCTAGGGGTATGATTCTCGCTTCGGGTGCGAGAGGTCCCGGGTTCAAATCCCGGACGAGCCCGTCATTTTAAATTTAAAGAGCAATGCTAAGATACTAGTAATTGAATGCTGTAACATAGCAACAAAGTAGTGAAAAGTGGTATATTTGGTGCAACTACATACAATATAACAGAGATTGAACAATAACTCTATGACGCATTGAGTTCTATTTTTGCTGGGTCGAACTCATGCACATGTACAGCGAATTCACCGTGTTTCCATCCACAACGTTGACATATTTAATTTTAGACATAAAAAGAGGGCTCGTCCGGAATTTGAACACGGGACCTCTCGCACCCTAGACCAACAAGCCAGATGAAGCATGTGTTTTGTCTTTATTCACGCTCGTTTATAAGTACATTAGTGTTTGTTTTTTTAATGAATCCGAACCGTAGCCGTTTAAAGTTGACTATATGTCCAATTGCCATGACAAACTAGCTATATTTTTGCAAATTTGGGGTACCTCTTACACGAGTGTAACGAAATCGTTAGTGTAACGTAGAAGACGCACAGTCATCTAGAAGTCTATTCACGGGTTTTACACTGATCTGAGGTACGCTTTTCTTTTAACCCTTACAATGTAAATGTGTAATGGTTGTTAGTTAGAGCTGATCCTGGATCTGTGCATAGAGATAACACAAATGAGCACGTGACAAGACATCACTGTGACGTACATTATTTGTTGAACGGAAGCAGTTCGGTTTCCTCTTTCTCAAATCCTCCAGGCCACCCTTAGCAGTGTTGCGCGCCTTTTAGGTTAATTTCAAAGTAACAGGTAGATAGCTTGTGTAATATACATTATTCAAACGCAAAGCATATGTCTGAATACTAAATTCATTTGAAATTGAATCGACGTTTAATGCACAATGCCCAATTTTTGCGCGGCTCCAAATTGTACCAGGAAGAGCACTCAATCCGATTTGGCTTTTTTCAGGTTTCCAAGAGATCCAGAAAGGTATGACAAAGTCTGACCGTCACAATATGAACCCTTACCTTTCTCGGGGAGTAACTAGTTATACGATAGCTTGCTAAATGTAGCTATGTTGTGTTCAGTAGCACGCTAGTCATCATAGCTAACTTTCGTATGTGGAAACTACCTAGCTAGCCAGCTCACTTGCAGCGAGCCAAGTGGTGTGTGTGGTTTACAGTGCTGACATCGACGGTAGCTGAGTTGCACAGATAAGTTTGCCACCATGGCATTTGTGGTGTAAATCCATCGTACCTCTATTGAAACTTTGGGACATATATACATTAGGTACCACCCCAGCACTAACACGCCTAAATAATAAATGAATCAGTCTGGACCATGATTCTTTAAAACGAATAGTTTACAGGTAACTAGGCCAATAAAAAAAAATCCACCTAACTCCTTATATTCTGGTTTGTTCAGATGTAGGCTCTGGGTTGAGAACTGTCGTCGGGCGGATCTGGAGGCGAAAACATCAGACCAACTCAATAAACACTACAGACTGTGTGCCAAACACTTTGACCCGGCTATGGTTTGTAAAACAGTAAGTGCATGTCAAACCACAAAGGTCTTTGCTTGAAACATGTCGACCTCACTGAACAATCTGTCTTTGTAGAGATGATCATAATCTTACATTTGAGAGGTCTTGAGCTGTGTGTTTTGATATTCATGTATTTGAATAACTTGTTTTGTCTTAATTATTGTTTTTCAGAGCCCTTACAGAACAGTACTGAAGGATACTGCTATTCCAACCATATTTGATTTAACAAGCCACCTCAAAAATCCTCATAGCAGACATCGTAAGCGGATCAAAGAATTGGTATAATATCGCTTATTTTTTTACTAGAACTTTATGTCCTTGTGTTGCTTCAAAAATAAACATTTCTGTTAACTACTACTGGCTATATTTCTGTAGGTCTGTTTTCAATGTAATAGTTAACATAGTTACATTGTCTTATGTTTCAAATAATTGTTTTAACAGACTGAAGAAGACATAAGGAGAATTAAAGAGAGAAGATGTAAGTTGCTTTGTTTTTGTTTAAAAGTATTGTTGTATCCATACACCTTTTAAACATAAGCTTATATCGAATTTCATTTTTTTGTTTCCTTGCAGTGGCATCCTCCATTGAACAGCTCCACTCAAAGAAAGACATTGAGGCAACTGAGGGTCAAGATGCGGCTGAGGAGGAAATCAAGCTGTCCCCAGAGGAGAAGGAGTTTCGAGATTACCTGAGGTCTCTGTTTGAGATTGTTTTCATGCTAGGAAAGCAGAACATCCCATTGGAGACCAATGTCCCAGAAGGACTGGAGAAAGATCCCAGTAATTTCCAGGCCTTACTGGAGTACCGCATTAATGCTGGAGATGAGGCTCTGAGGAGACGGTTTGAGGCCACAGCAGTGAATGTGGAGTACCTCTCCACGGCCCAGCAGAGCCAGCTCCTAGACGTCTGTGAGGGCACTGTCAGAGAGGAGGTCCTCATGGAGGTGAGAGAGAGTCGCTTCTTCTCACTGGTCACAGGGGACCTGGTGGAGTTCGCTGGGGAGAGACACCTGCCTCTCTTTCTGCGGTTTGTAGATCAGTCCAACACTCTCAGGGAGGAGTTCTTGGACTTTCTGCCGTTCGAGGGGGACGAGGCCTCACTGGTGGAGAGGCTAGAGACCCAAGTGACAGACGGGTGGGGGCTGAGGATGGAGGACTGCCGTGGCCAGGCCCATGTAGCCACCGGCACCTTTGCCACTAAAATGAAAGCTGTGGCAGTTGGACTGATGGGAAAGTACCCCATGGCAATGCACACGCCTTGTTCCACCTGCGCACTGAATATACACCTGGCCAACAGCCTTCCCTTCCCCAGTGTTCAGGTTGTCATGGCAACCCTGAGAAAGATTGGCAACTTCTTTAAGCAGTCTCCATCCTTGCAGGCTGAGCTGGAGAAGGCCATCTCTGTTTACCACCAGGGAAATTATGAGAAGGCAACCGAGCTGAAGGAGGCCTGCAGATCTAACTGGACAGTGCAGCATAACGTGTTTGAACTGACTGTGGACCTGCTCGAGTCCCTCCTGCTGTGCATGGACTGCATTCGGGACAATGAGAACGTCAAGTTTCCTGACGCTATGACTGGGGACGCCTACTCGATTGCAGAGACCCTGGCTGACTTTGAGTTTATTGTCACCTTGGTCATCCTGAAAAATGCTCTTTCTTTCACACGAGCCTTCGGCAAAAACCTGCAAGGGGAGGCCCTTGATGTGTTCTTCGCTGCCAACAGTCTAACAGCTGTCCTGCACTCTCTGAATGAAGTCTTCGACAACATCGAAGTCTACCATGAGTTTTGGTTTGAGGAGGCTGTGAATCTGGCGGGTACCATGGAGATCCCGGTGAAGGTGCCTCGTCTGTTCCTCCGGAAGCACCGATCGCCCGACACAGGCGAGATCCCGCCAGAGACTTACTTCAAGGAGTATGTGACGGTCCCGGTGATCCGCGGCATCATCGATGAAGTGGACGACATCTTCTCCCAGAGCAACCTCAAAGCCCTCAAGTGCCTGTCCCTGGTCCCTGCCATCATGGGCCAGATGAAGTTCAACACCTCAGAGGAGAACCATGCAGATGTGTACCGCAAGGACCTCCCCAACCCAGACACCCTGCCCGCTGAGCTTCATTGCTGGAAGATCAAATGGAAGCACCGGAGCAAGGAGGTCCGCCTGCCCTCCACCATCCACGAGACACTTCAGCTGTCGGATGTCAAGTTCTTCCCCAACGTCAACTGCTTCCTGAAGGTCCTGACCACCTTGCCTGTCCTGATGCTGGAGGACAGCAACAGCTCTGAGACATCCAGGAAACGCCTACAGACTTATCTCAGTGACACACCTATCAAACACAGGTGCAAGAGTCTAGCTGTGCTCCACATAAACTCTCATGTTAAGCATGACCTGGATGTCATGGTTGAAAAATACTGCAGACTGTACCCCGAGGATGAGCCTGAACCCGAGCCCGAGTCTGAGATCAGCACTGTGGTGATATAGCATATTAAGTTTGAACTTGTGGAGTTTTTTTCCGAATAAAGGGTACAAAACTCCAATTAAAATTACATTCAAATGATGTCTCGCTGTTGTATTATAGCTTTAGTCTGATAGTTTCATGAAAATGGTAACTGTAAAATCTGAGTAAAATATGACCCCTCGACAAGGTTTTTTGGGAATAATTGTGTAACATTTTGATCATTAATATTGCTCTGTACCTTAAGAATATTGCCATTAAACATTTTTTTAATATTTTGTTTTGTTCTAATTAAATGCCACTTGGTGTCTTGAATGATACAGCTCTTTATTTTATGGGAATTCGTCATATACATTTGTTGAATTAGGACTATAGGCAATTAACTATTTTTTTATGAATTTTATTTTATTTCACCTTTATTTAACCAGGTAGGCAAGTTGAGAACAAGTTCTCATTTACAATTGCAACCTGGCCAAGATAAAGCAAAGCAGTTCGACACATACAACGACACAGAGTTACACATGGAGTAAAACAAACATCCAGTCAATAATACAGTATAAACAAGTCTATATACGATGTGAGCAAATGAGGTGAGATAAGGGAGGTAAAGGCAAAAAAAGGCCATGGTGGCAAAGTAAATATAATATAGCAAGTAATACACTGGAATGGTAGATTTGCAATGGAAGAATGTGCAAAGTAGAAATAAAAATAATGGGGTGCAAAGGAGCAAAATAAATAAATTAAATACAGTAGGGAAAGAGGTAGTTGTTTGGGCTAAATTATAGGTGGGCTATGTACAGGTGCAGTAATCTGTGAGCTGCTCTTGACAGTTGGTGCTTAAAGCTAGTGAGGGAGATAAGCGTTTCCAGTTTCAGAGATTTTTGTAGTTCGTTCCAGTCATTGGCAGCAGAGAACTGGAAGGAGAGGTGGCCAAAGAAAGAATTGGTTTTTGGGGTGACCAGAGCGATATACCTGCTGGAGCGCGTGCTACAGGTGGGAGATGCTATGGTGACCAGCGAGCTGAGATAAGGGGGGACTTTATCTAGCAGGGTCTTGTAGATGACATGGAGCCTGTGGGTTTGGCGACAAGTATGAAGCGAGGGCCAGCCAACGAGAGCGTACAGGTCGCAATGGTGGGTAGTATATGGGGCTTTGGTGACAAAATGGATTGCACTGTGATAGACTGCATCCAATTTGTTGAGTAGGGTATTGGAGGCTATTTTGTAAATGACATCGCCAAAATCGAGGATTGGTAGGATGGTCAGTTTTACAAGGGTATGTTTGGCAGCATGAGTGAAGGATGCTTTGTTGCGAAATAGGAAGCCAATTCTAGATTTAACTTTGGATTGGAGATGTTTGATATGGGTCTGGAAGGAGAGTTTACAGTCTAACCAGACACCTAAGTATTTGTAGTTGTCCACGTATTCTAAGTCAGAGCCGTCCAGAGTAGTGATGTTGGACAGGCGGGTAGGTGCAGGTAGCGATCAGTTGAAGAGCATGCATTTAGTTCTACTTGTATTTAAGAGCAATTGGAGGCCACGGAAGGAGAGTTGTATGGCATTGAAGCTTGCCTGGAGGGTTGTTAACACAGTGTCCAAAGGGCCAGAAGTATACAGAATGGTGTCGTCTGCGTAGAGGTGGATCAGAGACTCACCAGCAGCAACTATAGGCTACCACTATAATTTTGGAGGGGAAATATGTATTTGTCACCATTATTTGCCAGTCTGTTTTATGACAACTTTACAAAAAAGGTTATACAATGTCCCTCCTTTGTGCCACAAGCACAAGTCTACCAGTTACTGTGATCTGCCCATGACCTTCCACAGAGGAGGGAAGATGATACCAATATACTATAATCGTATAATGTTGCAATTTTACTGTAGGCTATGTTATTACTATGATGTCCGAGTTTTGTCTTGAAATTATTTAGAAAATTCCACAAGAGGGCTGTCCAATCTCAAACGTTGCAAAGTAGATATCGTCATCCCGAAAGATAGCCATAAACCTAGTAATGGCGTCTTTTGTAGGCACTAATTCCGCTATTGTTCGTTGGACAAAGCCTATGAGTTAATTCATGGAGTTTTTTTTTACACCGAAAATAAGGTCTGTGGTAAATTCATAATGGCCATGTTAACTGATTGATATTATATAGGAATGGCTGAACAAACCAGAGGTAACTCATTTCCAGTTTTTAGGACGACAAGCTGGCCGGATGGTAAATAGTTAAACATTATTGTGGTGCAAAATTACCTGTTGGAAATAATTCTGATAATAACTAGACTTTGTAATATGTCTTGGGAACAACAACCTTAATATGGTGCTTTAGTATGTCATCACTTAATTGGGGGAGAGTGTGCATGTGGCTCTATTTGATAGCTGTTTCTGTTTGGTATGTATGACATCCCACAGAGCCCAGAACAAGGCCTCACTCATTTTTTTGTTGTTGTTGCTCTTTTGCATGTTATTTTGGCATTAATACGTGTCACATATCAGTTTGCAAACAAACAATGTAAAAATATATATATATTTTCATTATAAAGCTGCATACACACATGGTCTTTCTTGCTTTTCTTAAATAATGCAACTCCAAAATGCAGGTGTTTCAGTCGAGCTCAGTGCTTTCTGTGATGGAGGGTCAGCCAGCGGAAAATACAGAGCATAGGGGTTGGTAATCTTCTCTAGTTGCGCCGTGATTGGCTCAGTGTTCTGTCACTCATGGGGACTGCGTCACTGCAAAATCTACAGGGATAGCTTGAAAGTGCCCATCCAAGAAGGTTCAAGGTCATTGGCCAAAGATACAATTATGTAAAATCACGTTAAATCTACCATAGCCTTGATTGAACTGATCATGTCAACATCATACTTTCAAAATCTGAGCTAGCAAGCTTGACAAGCAGTCATCATCATTTTCATACCTTGTCATATGAAGAGAAATTATAGATAAAATGTATCAATGCTCATCGGCCATTGGACATACATCACACAACAAGTTGGAAATCGCAAATTCAACAAAGAGTGGTTTGGAAGGAATCCGTTGCTAACTGCAAGCTTTGCAAAGCAATCCCTATTTTGCTTCCCCTGCCTGCTATTCGGTGGAGAGGGTGTGTGGTCCAAGTCTGTGTTTAAGAGTCTCTTTTCCAAGCTTAAAACCGTAGGATAAATAAAGGGGGCATATAAGCAGACTATGAAAACTCTTACAATTTGGATGATGACATTTCTCTAAAACAGGTTATAGGCTACATGTGCACCACCAAGTCAGAACAGTAGGCTAAGTTATGAGGGGGAAAGGGACCAATTTTGTAGGGTGAAGCACATGGGTGACTAACAGCTTAGTACACAACATAAACTTCGTATTACTTTCTTAGCTACAGTATACATATCTCCCTGACATATTACATAATTTATGCAGCAGCATAAAATACATTTTTGGACTCGCCTTGTTGTGTTGTGAATGCTTGAACAGGAAGGTGGCGCAGCGGTCCTTTTTGTGAGCAAATTTTGTCATGAAACTTTGTTATCTAAGTCTAGCTTTCATGGTTCATTCTATTAAGGTAAGTCGTCAAGGTCCTGAGGCAGCAAAGCATCCCCAAACCATCACACTACCGCCACCATGCTTGACAGTTGGTATGAGGTTCTTCCTCTGGAATGCACCGTTTGGTTTTCGTCAGGCATAATCGACCATCAAGACGCTTGGAAGAATGTTCTATGGCCAGATGATTTAAAAGTATAACTTTTTTTGTGTTTTGTTTAGTCACCAATACATCAGATAATTAATGATAGGCTCACCATTTAGTCATTTTTACTAACATTTAATCCAGTAGCATAAAATTCTAGATACACATTTCAAAACTGTTATTTTTGAAGTGCTGAATAATAGATGGTAAATATAATTTTCCATGCAGTATTTGACTATAACTTTACATGCCCAATTTATTAAATATTTTGCATCCAATGACAGGTTATGAGCATGTCAGTCTTACAATTTCATTGTCCATTTTCTCTGAACACTTGGTCTACTTAGTGCAAAACACTTGCGTTGTTTTTCTTTGGTTTAGTTTTTAGCAATTACTCTCTTGGTTTTTAAGATATTTTCATCATTGCAGAATTACGAGTTTTGTCCTTGTAGCCTCTCATTTAGAATTTCTGTCATTTTCTTAGCATTGCTGTCAAAATCTGACAGATGGCCACAAATTAATTTAACCCCGCATAACTGGCTATATGGTATACCATTCTTGAGGGGAAGTGGATGCATACTATCCACCCGTAGCAGGGTGTTGTGGGCTTTGTGTATAAGTCTGTATGTAATGCATCATTCTCTTTGATGATCCATAAGTCCAGGTAATTCATTCTTCTCTCATCAGTCTGCATGGTGAATTTGAGATATTCAGAGCTTTTGTTTAACAGAGTTTGGAATTAATTTAGTTCCTGCTGACTTCTTTCCCAGAGCAAAAATACATAATATATGTATCTCTTCCATATGAGGATTTTAGAAAGTAGGTGGTGCATCTCTGTTTTGTAAATTGTCCCACATACAGGTTCCCATAGTTAGGTGCAAAATAGGAGCCCATGGCTACACCTCGAATTTGAATGTAAATGTCTGACACAAAGACAAAGTCGTTTTTGAATAATACCAGTTCAGTGAGTTGCAAAATGCAATCATTGGATGGGGCAAGGGTAGGGTCTCTCTGCTGAAGGAAGTGTTGTTGTGCCTGCAAGCCTCCAGAGTGTAAACTGTTAGTGTTCAAGCTCCTCACATCAAATGTTGCTAGCAGGGTGCCCTCCGATATCCTTCTTAAGCCCTCTATCAAGGAGATCATGTGACCGGTGTCTTTGACATAAGATGGGAGATTCTCAACCAGAGATTCTTAATGTGGTGGTCCACAAACGTAGAGATGTTGGACGTCACGAGTGGCCACCTGTCATTCAGGGCAGGTGGGGCAGAGACCCCATTTTTAGCAAAATTAACAATAATAATATACAGTGGCAAGAAAAAGTATGTGAACCCTTTGGAATTACCTGGATTTCTGCATAAATTGGTCATCAAATTTGACCTTATAGTTCATCTTAGTCACAACAATAGACAAACATAGTGTGCTATGTTTAATAACACTCAAATGATTGTATTTTTCTTGTCTATATTGAATATATCATTTAAACATTCATAGTGTAGGTTGGAAAAAGTATGTGAAGCCTAAGTCTAATGACTTCCCCAAAACATAGTTGGAGTCAGGAGTCAGCTAACCTGGAGTCCAATCAATGAGACGAGATTGGAGATGTTGGTTAGAGCTGCCTTGTCCTTTAAAAACACTCACAACATTTGAGTTTGAGTTTGCTATTCACAAGAAGCATTGCCATGCCTCGAACAAAAGAGATCTCAGAAGACCCAAGATTAAGAATTGTTGACTTGCATAAAGCTGGAAAGGGTTACAAAAGTAACTCTAAAAGCCATGATGTTCATCAGTCCATGCTAAGACAAATTGTCTATAAATGGAGAAAGTTCAGTACTGTTGCTACTCTCCCAAGGAGTGGCCGTCCTGCAAAGATGACTGCAAGAGCACAGTGCATAATGCTCAATGAGGTTTAAGAAGAATCCTAGTGTCAGCTACAGAAATCTCTGGAACATGCTAACATATCTGTTGACAAGTCTACGATACGTAAAACACTAAATCAAATCAAATGTATTTGTCACATACACATGGTTAGCAGATATTAATGCGAGTGTAGCGAAATGCTTGTGCTTCTAGTTCCGACCATGCAGCAATATCTAACAAGTAATATAACCTAACAATTTCACAACAACTACCTTATACACACAAGTGTAAAGGAATGAATACGAATATGCACATAAAAATATATGAATGAGTGATGCCCGAACGGCATAGGCAAGATGTAGTAGATGGTATAGAGTACAGTATATACATATGAGATGAGTAATGTAGGGTATGAAAACATTATATAAAGTGGCATTGTTTAAAGTGGCTAGTGATACATTACATCAACATGGTAAGATGCAGTAGATGGTATAGAGTACAGTATATACATATGAGATGAGTAATGTAGGATATGAAAACATTATATAAAGTGGCATTGTTTAAAGTGGCTAGTGATACATTTAATTACATCAAGATGCAGTAGATGGTATAGCGTACAGTATATACATATGAGATGAGTAATGTATGGTATGTAAGCATTATATAAAGTGGCTAGTGAAATAGAAGCTGTTTTTCAGTCTCTCGGTCCCCACTTTGATACACCTGTACTGACCTCGCCTTCTGGATGATAGCGGGGTGAACAGGCAGTGGCTCGGGTGGTTGTTGTCCTTGTTGATCTTTTTGGCCTTCCTGTTTCATCGGGTGGTGTAGGTGTCCTGGAGGGCAGGTAGTTTGCACCCGGTGATGCGTTGTGCAGACCTCATTACCCCCTGGAGAGCCTTACGGTTATGAGCGGAGCAGTTGCCGTACTAGGTGGTGATACAGCCCGACAGGATGCTCTCCATTGTGCATCTTCAGCCTCCTGAGGTTGAAGAGGCGCTGCTGTGCCTTCTTCACCACGCTGTCTGTGTGGGTGGACCATTTCAGTTTAGTCGTGATGTGTACGCCGAGGAACTTAAAACTTTCCACCCTCTCCACTACTGTCCCGTCAATGTAGATAGGGGGCTGCTCCCTCTGCTGTTTCCTGAAGTCCACGATAATCTCCTTTGTTTTGTTGATATTGAGTGTGAGGTTATTTTCCTGACACCACACTCCGAGGGCCATCACTTCCTCCCTGTAGGCCGTCCCGTCGTTGTTGGTAATCAAGTCTACCACTGTAGTGTCGCAAACTTGATGATTGAGTTGGAGGCGTGCATGGCCATGCAGTCATGGGTGAACAGGGAGTACAGGAGAGGGCTCAGAACGCACCCTTGTGGGGACCCAGTGTTGAGGATTAGTGGGGTGGAGATGTTGTTAACTACCCTCACCACCTGGGGGCGGCCCGTCAGGAAGTCCAGGACCCAGCTGCACAGGGCAGGGTCGAAACCCAGGGTCTCGAGCTTAATGATGAGTTTGGAGGGTACTATGGTTTTAAATGCTGAGCTGTAATCGATGAACAGCATTCTTACATAGGTATTCCTCTTGTCCAGATGGGTTAGGGCAGTGTGCAGTGTGATGGCGATTGCATCGTCTGTGGACCTATTGGGGTGGTAAGCAAATTGGAGTGGGTCTAGGGTGTCAGGTAGGGTGGAGGTGATATGGTCCTTGACTAGTCTCTCAAAGCACTTCATGATGGCGGAAGTGAGTGCTACAGGGCGGTTGTCATTTAGCTCAGTTACCTTAGCTTTCTTGGGAACAGGAACAATGGTGGCCCTCTTGAAGCATGTGGGAACAGCAGACTGAGATAAGGTTTGATTGAATATGTCTGTAAACACACCAGCCAGCTGGTCTGCGCATGCTCTGAGGACGCGGCCTGGGATGCCGTCTGGGCCTGCAGCCTTGCGAGGGTTAACACGTTTAAATGTTTTACTCACGTTGGCTACAGTGAAGGAGAGCCCACAGGTTTTGTTAGCGGCCCGTGTCGGTGACACTGTATTGTCCTCAAAGCAAGCAAAAAATTTGTTTAGTCTGTCTGGGAGCAAGACATCGTGGTCCGCGACTGGGCTGGTTTTTCTTTTGTAGTCCATGATTGACTGTAGACCCTGCCACATACCTCTCGTGTCTGAGCCGTTGAATTGCGACTCCACTTTGTCTCTATACTGACACTTAGCTTGTTTGATTTCCTTACAGAGGGAATAGTTAAACAAGAATGGTGTTCATGGGAGGACACCACAGAAGGAGCCACTGCTGTGCAAAAAAAAAACAGTTTGAAGTTTACAAAAGTGCACCTGGATGTTCCACTGCGCTACTAGCCCAGTCAGAGTCCTGACCTCAATCCGATTGAGATGCTGTGGCATGACCCAAGAGAGCAGTTCACACCAAACAACCCAGGAATATTGCTGAACTGAAACAGTTTTGTAAAGAGGAATGATCCAAAATTCCTCCTAACCATTGTGCAGGTCTGATCCGCAACTACAGAAAATGTTTGATTGAGGTTATTGCTGCCAAAGGAGGGTCAACCAGTTATTAAATCCATGGGTTTGCATACTTTTACCACCCTGCACTGTGAATGTTTACACAGTGTGTTCAATAAAGACATGGAAAATGTATAAAACGTATAATTGTTTGTGTGTTATTAGTTTAAGCAGACTGTGTGTGTCTATTGTGACCTAGATGAAGATCAAATCAAATTTGTTGACCAATTTATGCAGAAATCCAGGTATTTCCAAAGGGTTCACATACTTTTTCTTGCCACTTGCCAAACATTTTTGGGGGGGCTTGCCTGTTATGCATGTTATTTTGGCATTAATACATGTCACATATCAGTTTGCAAACAATGTTAATAAAGCTGCATACACACATGGTCTCTTTTTTATTTTCTTGAATAAGGCAGCTCCAAAATACAGGTGTTTCAGCCTAGCTCAGTGCTTTCTGTGGTGGGGCGAGCCAGCAGAAATAGGAGCATTTTGCCGGGATTGGCTCAGTGTTCTGTCACTCACTCATAAATCCTTAGTAAGGGTAGGCATCCAAAATTTCAGCCTTTTGGGGCCTGCCGTAGAGTGCCCTTCCAAGAAGGCTCAAGGTCATTGGCCAAAGATAAAATGACATGAAATCATGTTATATGTACAGTGGCTTTGATTGGACTGATCATGTCAACATCTTACTTTCAAAGTCTTAGCTAGCAGTCATCATCATGAATCAAGTCGATAATCTACTGGCAAATCCTTTTTAATCCTTGTCATTTGAAGAGAAATAATGAAAATAAATTATACATTTTGACCATTGGACATAAAGATTACACAACAAGTTGGAAATCGCAAATTCAACAATGAGTCGGTTGGAAGGAATCAGTAGCTAACTGCAAGCATTGCAAAGCAATCACTAACGTTAGCTTGCTATTCATTGGAGTGGCTGTGTGTTTTTTTTCTCAGAGCTCCCACCATAAATCCAGAGAATACCAGACTTTGATGACAAAATTTGCCCACAATGGACCACCGCACCACCTTCACAAGGTGAGTCCAATAATGTCTTGTATGCTGCTACATAAATGATGTAATATGTCAGGAAGATATGTATACTGTAGCTAAGAAAGTAGTACTAAGTGTATGTTGTATACTAAGCTGTTAGTTGCCCATGTGCCTCACCCTAATAATTTGGTCTATTTTCACCAAAGCGGTATTGTACACACATCATTCATGGTGTTTGTGTGCTTGTTTGGTACAGCTTTGACAGTGCTACTGATAGTAGGGGTGGCGCTTGGCTTGCAGGTGCAATTTCAGCACACACAACATTCTATAATAGAATTGTGTTATTTGACGTGTCAAATTAAAAGCTTATTTAATGCATCAAATAGTGTTTTATATATTTATTTTTTGACACACAAAGTCCCAAAAGCCGTTCAATGTGCCTCACCCTAATAATTTGGTCTATTTTCACCACTTAATTTTAGCTACTTTTCTAACTTGATGGTGCACATGTAGCCTATAACCTGTTTTAGAGAAATGTAATCGTCAAATATTGTAATAGCTTTCATTGTCTGTTTAAATGCTCACTTTATTTATCCTACAGTTCTGACTTGTTGTACAGGGAGTACACTGTAAGAACAGCCCATGTTCTGAATTCTGTCACTGTACATTTAAAAACTGCTGAACAAATAGTTATATTGATTATCTCCATCGTCGCTCGCTCATGAATGTCTTAATTGAAATTACGGATTGCCTCTTATCTGCTTTTCGTCCCCTTATGCCATAGTTTGCACATCTCAATTGTTAGTAGAAACCACATTTGTTTAAGTAAGTCAGCCATATCAGCTATGTTTTTTTAAAGGCAGTAAATGAGGCTGAATGAACTGTTTCACTGCCAGACAAGGCTCCGCTGAAAGCCAGGTGTAGCAGTGGTAAGGTGTTGGGACTGCTGTTGGGACTCTGCTGTTGGGACAGCTTTATGTAGGCCCTAACAGTTTGTGGGCACCGTTTGTCACCGTTATAGTGCAATTAATGTGTTGTGTAGTGGATTTGCTGGCATGCATCCCACTTTTTTGTTTTGCCCCACCAAGATTTACATTCTAGAATTGCCACTAAACATCACAGAGGCAATTGCTGCTACAATGGGTCTACCTGGGGGAGGAGACACTTGTTTGTGTCATTTAGAAACTGTATAAAAAGTTGGTATCTTAGGAAATTTCACACATAGAAATTCACATTATTTTTGGGTGATTTGTCCTGATTCCAAATAGATTTCCACTGTGGATATCAAATCAAACTTTGTTTGCCACATGCCCCCGAATACAATAGGCGTAGACTTGACCATGAAATGTTTACTTACAAGCCCTTAACCAACAGTACAGTTCATGAAGTAGAAAATATTTACCAAATAGGCTAAAATAAAAAATAAACAATAAAAAGTAACACAACATAAGAATAACAATAAGGAGGCTATGTACAGGGGGTACTGGTACCGAGTCAGTGTGCGGGGGTACAGGCTAGTTGAGGTAATCTGTATATGTAGGGGGGTGAAGTGACTATGCATAGGTAACAAACAAACAGTGAGTAGCAGCAGTGTACAGGTGGTGGTGGGAGGTTATGAATTGTTCAGCAGTCTAATGGCTTGGGGGTAGAAGCTGTTGAGGAGCCTTTTGGTCCTAGACTTGGTGCTCTGGTACCACTTGCCGGATATGATATTATGCTGGAATTCTAGGGTAGGGTCATGATTCAGTTTGTGAGAGAAGTCACCTTTAGATAGTTGTGAGCCACATTAATTTACATATAGTCACATTTGTTTTGTATGCAAATTCCTCCTCCTTTGTTATTTTTTTATGATAATAGAAGGATACTTAAGAGCCATTATCTCGTCTCTACTCGGGTTATCATAGGATTTCTGTTTCTGTTTGTCTTTCAGTCTGACACCTACATAATTTTCAACAATCCTGCAGAAGGTTTCTACGGATGCATTGCGTTTGGGGGAGGTATGAATGAACTTTTTGCTCTAAATGTGGTTCTCGCAGAGTTGTCAGGTACCTCAGCTTGGTTGATGGCTCCATCTCCTGCTTGGCTCACAGTAGGGCAGGTAAGTCTAGTAGTAGACCTTTGTGTATATCTCACTGAGGATGACATTTCAAGTGGAGTCATGTAAGTTTCACTCTTATTAAAGAACTCACACAATCTAAGATTACGGAAAAACTTAAAAAGATCTATATGGAGGTCAAAGTCATTAATGTATGTAGTACAGTTGAAGTTGGAAGTTTACAAACACCTTAGCCAAGTACATTTAAACACAGTTTTTCACGATTCCTGACATTTAATCAGAGTAAAAATTCCATGTCTTAGGTCAGTTAGGATCACCACTTTATTTTAAGAATGTAAAAGGTCAGAATAATTAGTAGAGAGAATGATTTATTTCAGCTTGTATTTCTTTCATCACATTCCCAGTGGTTCTGAAGTTTACATACACTCAATTAGTATTTGGTAACATTTCCTTTCAATTGTTTAACTTGAGTCAAACGTTTTGGGTAGCCTTCCACAAGCTTCCCACAATAAGTTGGGTGAATTTTGGCCCACTCCTCCTGACAGAGCTGGTGTAACTGAGTCAGGTTTGTAGGCCTCCTTGCTCGTACACACGTTTTCAGTTCTGCCCACATATTTTCTATAGGATTGAGATCAAAACTTTGTGATGGCCACTCCAATACCTTGACTTTGCTGTCCTTAAGCCATTTTTTCACAACTTTGGAAGTATGCTTGGGGTCATTGTCCATTTGGAAGACCCATTTGCGACCAAGCTTTAACTTCCTGACTGATGTCTTGAGATATTGCTTCAATATATCCACATCATTTTCCTCCCTCATGATGCCATCCGTGCTTCACGGTTGGGATGGTGTTCTTCAGCTTGCAAGCATCCCTCTTTTTCCTACAAACATAACGATGGTCATTATGGCCAAACAGTTGTATTTTTGTTTCATCAGACCAGAAGACATTTCTGCAAAAAGTACGATCTTTTGTCCCCATGTGCAGTTGCAAACCGTAGTCTGGCTTTTTTATGGCGGTTCTGGAACAGTGGCTTCTTTCTTGTTGAGCGGCCTTTCAGGTTATGTCGATATAGGACTTGTTTTACTGTGGATGTAGATACTTTTGTACCTGTTTCCTCCCGCATCTTCACAAGGTCCTTTACTGTTGTTCTGGGAATGATTTGCACTTTTCGCACCAAAGTACGTTCATCTCTAGGAGATAGAACGCGTCTCCTTCCTGAGCGGTATGACGGCTGCGTGGTCCCATGGTGTTTATACTTGCGTACTATTGTTTGTACAGATGAACGTGATACCTTCAGGCATTTGGAAATTGCTCCCAAGGATGAACCAGACTTGTGGAGGTCTACAATTTATTTTCTGGGGTCTTGGCTGATTTCTTTTGATTTTCCTATGATGTCAAGCAGAGGCACTGAGTTTGAAGGTAGGTCTTGAAATATATCCACAGGTACACCTCCAATTGACTCAAATTATGTCAATTAGTCTATCAGAAGCTTCTATAGCCATATCATCATTTTCTGGAATTGTCCAAGCTGTTTAAAGGCACAGTCAACTTAGTGTATGTAAACTTCTGACCCACTGGAATTGTGATACAGTGAATTATAAGTGAAATAATCTGTCTGTTGTCACGTTCTGACCTTAGTTCTTTTGTTATGTCTTTGTTTTAGTATGATCAGGGCGTGAGTTGGGTAGGTAGTCTATGTTCTTTTTTCTATGTTGTGGTTTTGTGTTTGGTTTTGTGTTTTGTGCACAAAGTAGATGTCCTAACCGACTTGCCAAAACTATAGTTTGTTAAAAATACATTTGTGGAGTGGTTGAGAAACTAGTTTTAATGACTCCAACCTGAATGGAGCGGCAGGGTAGCCTAGTGGTTAGAGTGTTGGACTAGTAACCGAAAGGTTGCAAGTTCAAACCCCCGAGCCGACAAGGTACAAATCTGTCGTTCTGCCCCTGAACAGGCAGTTAACCCACTGTTCCTAGGCCGTCATTGAAAATAAGAATTTGTTCTTAACTGACTTGCCTAGTAAAAAAAAAAATTAAAGTGTATGTAAACTTCTGACTTCAACTGTAAGTACAAATGATAACCCATGTCATAATAGAGAAATGGAAAGAGACATGAGGGCATAGGAAATGGTAAAAATTGGAAATGTATGTGGCGCATTTTAAATAATCATGCCAATATACATAGCATGCTAATCATATATTCTACAGCTGGTTGTGTAGTCTTTCATTTATTGATTCACTTTTAAGATTAGGTGTCAACCCAACTTTATGATACTACTATAAAGTATTTAGTTTTTTCCACATTTTGATTGTTTAGCTGTAAAATCCAGAAAATTAAAACAAATGCATCATTTCTTTACAATGAACAAACAAAGATATCAAATGTTTTACAGCATATGTAATGTTTGAGAAGCAACTGAAAGTCAATATGGTGACATACTGTATCTTGTTAAGCTGTGGTAACAAACACATTACTCCTTCCACAGATGCACATGTGGATGGATGAAGGGCCGGGGACCACTGCACTGACTGACAGGCAGATTAAGGGCTTTCAGTGAGGGCTTAGTGATTCAAACTATGATCAATAACATCAGAGGGCACCAATGAGAAGTCATGGCCTTCATACTTTATTATCGTTTTAAAGAAGGAATAAAAGATGTAGTGTGACGACAGTTGAATGTTTTTCGTGTTCTGTGCCCTTCTAAAATAAAGGGGGGGTGTTATAGTGTGTATATGTTTTATTAAAACCTATATTCTTATCACTGTTTTGTGAACAGATAGTCACAGATTATGATAATGTGGAAGCTACATCTTGAGTGTCTATTGACCTCACTTGTTCTTATGTGGAACAATTTGAGGACATGTGAATTTAGATAAATAGTGTCTCTCTGAACAATATCTTTAAATATACACACTGAACCACTGAATAGTTATATTAAAGCATACAACCGACTAATAATACATGATATTGCATGCCTGCTTGATATAAAATGTTTTACAAATTATTTGAATAGCTGGGATACATTGGTTCGTTCACTGTAGTGAAGAGTCAAGACACCCCCCGTGTGGCCATGCAAGTGACTTGTTAAGACAAATACAGAAATGATTTGACATCACTATGTTCTCGCTGCAAAATATATTTAGAAAGTGCCAAGAAAACAACCCAGTTCTGATTCAAAAAACAAATGTTATGGATTTAAAATACACATTATCTGTTTTTATTTTCATCAGCAGAAACATAAATTGAAGAAATGTTCTGGCCCCTGGGGGTTATATTGAATTGAATGATGCATCAAATGTGCTACAGCAGGCTATGGTTCCAGACAGAAAACAACAATCTTCCCCCAGGACACTTCACCTAGTGATTATCCTAGAAAAACCGGCAGCATCTATTGTGTTTCAGTCTGTCTTGACAAGTAGCCTTTGATCTGTGTGATGGTTCCTTTAGTCACAGCTTCAGTCATAATGTACACGGCTTATCTGGAGCAGCCAACGAGTATTGCTTGCGTCTGACCCGGCCAGGGTATGACCACTCCTCAGTGAATCACCAGAACATCCTCCTCCCTCAGCTCAAAGTGGGTCTTGTGCTTGTCAAAGAGCTGTGTAAGGGAGCTCATGTACATGGCGTGGTAATGATTCAATTCTTCTTGGCTGGGTGAACTGATCTTGGGCATCTCCATGGGTTTTCCAACTGAAAGGCAAAATAATTTTATCAGTGTTACTCACCCTAAAATAGATAAAACATGTACCTGAATTCTCCACATACATACCTTAATGGGGTAAAAAAAATCAAATTAAAATGTTTGGTTGCACTTTGTTTTAGAGGAACAGAAATGACTAAGAAATTACATGGTCAAATGGTAATTACATAGTAATAACATATAAATAACTTTTCACACATCCCACTACTATTTCTAGGGAACATGGTAAGCTTACCAACTGAGTTGATGGGTTTGGAGAAGGGGACCAGGCCCCAAGTGTCAGGGGAGAAGAGGCCCCGGCCCTGAAACACACAGGGGGCAAAGCCCAGGATCTTCTGTAGCCTCCTCTGGATCAGCCTCCACCACGATCCCTCATTCAGTATCAGCTGCTTATACACATCATTGTCTCCAAATGAGTACACAGGCACCAGGTCAGCCCTGGTAAACAATAACACAATAAGACACAACACAACATAGTCTCACCTCCAGATGATTAGTTAGACAGTCTGTTCAAAGTGTATCTCCTTGAATCAATGTAGCTTTCGGGTGTGGATAGTTTGTGTATACCAAAGCCAGTTTCACAAAGCCCTTGCGGTTCTTTAGGGTCATACAATGAACTCCTAGAGTACAGTATCGAGATTCAGCTGCCCCTCCAACACTAATAATGACTGCATTCCCTGTTCCATTACATGACAGAATGAACTCCAGAGTGATGCGATTCACAGGACAAACCCCTGAAGATTAATAATGAATCACTATTTTTAGGAGCAACATTTACAGAACTACTCAATCATATCTATAAATTAAACCTTTACTGTCCTTGGAGGGAAATTCATCTACAATGTATGTCCATGTTATGAACAATCACTCATTGTTTTAGTATGGGTTGAGACTAACCAGAGACCAGTGTCCTCACCTGCAGACATGAGGTACTCTCTGGCTAATGGCATGTGGAAGTTCCCAGCCAGGGTAGCCACAAATGGTGTTATTCCAGGGAACTTGGCTGAAAAACCATTGGACTCAGTTGCAAAGTTACAAAGTGCTCAAATTCCATGTGGGTGGTAGCCAAGGATGTAGTTTCGATTGGGCAACAAGTTGTGAGTCTTGATAAACTGAAATCACAAGATTGTTAAATATGAGACTCAACATTGAAATTATACTAAATAGCAAATATTGGCTTGAACAACAGTTAATTTGCCCTTGAAATGTGACAAATCAGTGTCACTCACTCGGATACGGACGTTGTCTCAGTAGTAGGTCCACGCTGTCCAGTTCCTTACACACGAGAACCTTCGGCCAGCTAGGAGTCAACACACCATATCATCAACAAAAAGCTACAGTAAGTCTGAAGAACAACCAGTGCCCTACTCCAACTATATTCTCTGAAGTAGCGATGTAATTGTAGCGATTAGCTTGCCCTGTTTGTGTGTTCCAATCATAGAAGAGCCAGATGGTACATGAGGCTGTGACACACCAGAGGTCAGTCCAGAGGAGGTACAGCATCACCACAGAGCATGTAGGGCCTGGTCCAACACAGACGCCAGGGAATGAAACACAGAATCATTTTGCATTGACAAACATCCTATTGTCCTTTAAAATCTGTAAAAATACAAAAAAGTATACAAAGAAGCACACAAGTTTAGAGAATCATATATTACTATTTGTGCTGTGTCATAGCCAGTTAGAGGCAATAAAAGGCTGGCCATTTATATTCTAAACATAAATAGAAACCAAAAATCCAGTGCTTCAGCCATTTGACAGTGAAGTGTTTAGAGCTCATCAGGGAATCTCACCCATGATAAGGAAGGAGACGATGGACTGCATGACAGAGAAGACCTGGACCTGATTCTCCAGCCTGGGACACCAGGCCCAGCGCACAGAGAGCAGGGACTGCAGGGCCGACAGGAGGACGGAGCCAATACCTGAAACACATCACATTAGGATTGATTAAGTTAAATGTCAACCCTTTTCTACTTAAAATGCAATCATATTCTATTCACATGACCTTGAAAACTACACAAAATATGTAACCAATATTCAACAATATTCAAGGAATCAACCAAATGTAATTAATAATGAAGATACTGGAATGGATTTATTGCACCCGTAAAACTGATCTTACCTCGCAGGACACTGGTGTATGCCACAAGTATTGTCTTAAAAACCACAATATTGAACATAGAAAGCCAAAAATGTTAGCAGTTAACAGGCAATAAAACGAGTGATCTCTATTACAATCCTTGACATCAGTGCTCTCACACTCAGTTGAGCAAGTTTATACTCCTCAAGGGAGGGGCGACAGTGTGAAGGGTGCTGGGATTGTCACAGAGAGCATTGTGTACTCTCTTTATTAGTGCAGGGGACATCTGAACATTATCCTTGTATATTATCTGTTCCATTATGTCAAAATGACCCGACTGGGCTATGTTGCCTCTCTTTAGTCATATTACATGCCATTTATAAGCTACATAAGCAAGCATCCTGGTCTCATGGACTAGACGTAACATAGTACATGTAAATCCAGGACACTCAAATTAGTGTTGTATGTTAAGTTTGGTATGGTTACATAAAACAGATGGTTAGTTAAGCCAGAAACGAAAGTAGGGTGGCTGGTCAAGGTGAACATCGAGCAACCCAAAGGTTGCGAGATTGAACTTCATCATGTAATTTGTCATTTATAATACGAAAGGGGTGATGCACATCCACATATTAATACATACCTTAATATGAAACGTAATATCATACTAAATGATGAAGTGTTGTGGATTTACGTACAGAATAATACAAAATTCTCTGAGACCAGGTAGAAGCAAGGGATCAATTGGGTGTCAATGATGATTGTCAACTAATAAAGGAAATGTGTCCGATAGCAAAATAAAACAGAAAGGTAAATGGATTTTTCTTTGATTGAACAAATGTGTTTTCCCTAAGCAATCAGTCCATGGATCATGGTATCAAACTCGAAATGAACAGATACACAAGCTGGGAAAATGGTAGTCATAGGGTGAGAGATTCCATTCCAGCGCTTTACATTTACATTTAAGTCATTTAGCAGACGCTCTTATCCAGAGCGACTTACAAATTGGTGAATTCAACGTGTCTCATAGACTGTCCTTGGTTCATAACAGCTACTGTAACAATTAACAGCATGTCTTTGTTTTGCAATGATCCTGTAATCTTAACATTTTTGTTTAATAAAGGAAACCTTGACCCCACATTGAAACCAATGAATGAATCATGGTGAAAATAAACATGAAAATATATCTTGCATACTGTACATATTTATAAGGAGTCTTCTGTGAATCAAGTATAATACAATAAATAATGCCACCTGAATTATATTGACAACGTTTCCTTACTTAATGTATAGATTTAAACAGATCACTATGAGCAAAGACAGGTTGGCGATCCATCAATGCCACTTTTAGTCTCATTAATGGAGACAAAATGCCTAAATGCATTATAAGCCTCATATTGGCTTATTCAATAACATTCCCACATGATATGAAACCTAAACAATTGTGCAATTTACCCGTTCACAAAGCCTATCTAATAGTTCCCTCCATTATAATTGATGATACTTTGCATCTCTCAGCCACATGTAAATGATTTGAATAATGCCCTGGTTGTTCCAACTGTTTGGAGCTTTTTCTATCCCTCTGTGTTTCTGTGTTTGTTCCCAACGGTGTCTCTGCGACTGATATTTGTGACCTTTACATACTCAACAAAGTAGGACTACTCACATTGAATCACACCCCAATAGCCTCAAGCACCATAGGTCTACTTATAATTATTCAGTATTGATGCTACGCTATATATAGAAAGGTATGTGGACACCCCTTCAAATTAGTGGATTCGGCTATTTCAGCCACACCCAGTGTTGACAGGTGTCTAAAATCGAGCAGCTATGCAATCTCCATAGACAAACATTCGCAGTAGAATTGCCTTACTGAAGAACTCAGTGACTTTCAATGTGGCACCGTTATAGGATTCCACCTTTCCAACAAGTCAGTTCGTCAAATTTCTGCCCTGCTAGAGCTGACCCGGTCAACTGTAAGTGCTGTTATTGTGAAGAGGAAATGTCGAGGAGCAACAACTACTGAGCAGCAAAGTGGAAGGCCGCACAAGTTCACAGAAGGGGACTGCGTAGTGCTTAAAAATAGTCTGTCCTCGGGTTGTAGCACTCACTACTGAGTTCCAAACTGCCTCTGGAAGCAACATTAGCACAATAACTGTTCGCCGGAGCTTCATGAAATCTGGAATTCTGACAGACGAATCTGGGAACCCTACCTGCCCCAATGCATAGTGCTAACTTTAAAGTTTGGTGGAGGAGGAATAATGGTATGGGGCTGTTTTTCAAGGTTTGTGCTAGGCCCCGTAGTTCCAGTGAAGGGAAATCATAACACTACAGCATACAATGACATTCTCGATGATTCTGTGCTTCCAACATTGTGGCAGCAGTTTGTGGAAGGCCCTTTCCTTTTTCAGCATGACAATGCCCCCGTGCACAAAGCGATGTCCATACAGAAATGGTTCAGTGTGGAAGAAATTGACTGGCCTGTACAGAGTCCTGACCTCAACCACATCAAACACCTTTGGGATGAATTGGAACACCGACTGCGAGCCAGGCCTAATTGCCCAACATCAGTGCTCGACCTCACTAATGCTCTTGTGGCTGAATGGCAACAAGAACCCGCAGCAATATTCCAACATCTAGTGGAAAGCCTTCTCAGAAGAGTGGAGGCTGTTATAGCAGTGGAGGGACCAACTCCATATTAATGCCCATGGTTTTGGAATGAAATGTTTGATGAGCTGATGTCCACATACTTTTTGTCATGTACTGTATTGAACTAAAGTCTACTCACAGAGCTTTAGGCTATAGACATACAGGTAACTGCCAAAATAAAGTAAATACCAACATAAAGTGTCTTAATTGGCCATTGGTGGCATAGAGTGTCTGGAACACTATTGGATGGGACACTATTCTTCCAAGAGAAATGCCACAATTTTGTGTTTTGTTGATGGAGGTGGAAAACGCTGCCTCAGGCACTGCTCCAGAATCTCACATACTGTAAGTGTTCAACTGAGTTATGATCTGGTGACTGAGATGGCCATGACATATAGCTTACATAATGTTCATGCTCATCAAACCATTCAGTGACCACTCATGCCCTGTGGATGGGGCATTGTCATCTTATGGGGGCATAGCCATGGCAGCCAAAATAATGGCCGAAATAATGTTCTGCCAAACATTTTTTATACATGACCCTTAGCATGATGGGATGTTAATTGCTTAAATAGGACAGGAACCACACCTGTGTGAAAGCACCTGCTTTTAATATACTTTGTATCCCTCATACTCAAGTGTTTCCATTACTTTGGCAGTTACTTGTACATCTCCCATCATACATTCTAATCTACAGTTTGTGAGGGCAGAGCTAAACTATACTGTACACTAGACCGAGGTCGGCCGTGTATGTACATCATCCACGGGAAAAGAAGGGTTAACCAGGCAGTGTCTCCTCCCTCTTTAAGGCCTAGACGTGGCCGACCCAGGTGACAGTTCACAATGCAGAACCAGGGCATCTTCTGAGGTTTTACAAAACGTAGCGGGGTGGGGTCGCTCTGATGCGCAACCAGAAAGCCGATCCAGACCGCGAATGCAATGTGCTCCACACAGCAAATCCAGTCTATTTCAATTTAAATTATTTTAGCTGCGCAGAACTAGTAGCCTACAAAGGTCGTTGCCTATTTGTATTCTAAGACTCTTACATTTCTTACCATCTAGCAAGCATCGTAGGATTTCTGAAAAAAATGAGACATAGGTGGACAAGTACATTTTCCTGACTGGACAGCATTTGAGTGGGTGCAGGGAGCATCATTTTCCCGTCTCCAGTCCGTGAGTAGGACGTTCTTTCAGGACTCTCATCGGTAGCCTAACACTTTGATTCAGATTTGAAGTACATAGGTTATTCTATCTCCATCGTTGATTATGGCATGGCCGTGCATCACACGGGCTTGCTGCATTAACCGCTTCTGGAGTGAATTAGACAAAGCGGACATCGCCGTGCCTCTGGTTTTCACGAAATATTCGGATGTGGCCGAGGTGCAACACCTCCATCCTCAGCCTCCATCTAGACAGAAGAGGACCGGACCTATCACCATAGAAACCCAACCTTCTCACAGTGAACCGGCGGCGGTGGCGGCCAAGGCACCGCCCGCGACTGGTGCCGCATCAGGAAAACATGGCTGTAGTGCGTCTGTGATGCGCCAGGATTTCAGGGAATGGAAAGATATACGCCCGGAGCCCAGCTACAAACCCAAGAATGAATATCACCCCTCGGCGACTCCTTTCAACAACGTAACCCAGTATCAGAAAGATTATAAACCATGGCCTGTCCCAAAAAAGGGAGACCACCCCTGGATCCCCAAACCCAGCCCCACTGCCTCCCCCGGTGCCCAAGAAGGAGGCGCCGGGACCAAATTGGAGCATGCAGCCACAGAGCCCGAGAGCGGTGTGGAGAAGAGTGAAATTGAAGAAAAGGTGCAAGAGAAAGAATCCATAGAGAGGAAAAAGAAACCATTGAAGGAGAAGAGTGTAGAGAAGAAAGTGAGTGCCAAAACCGAGGGACAGCCACCAGCAGGTGCCACTGTGGAGGGGAAAGGAAGGGCAGCAGCAGACGCGCTGAACAGACAGATAAAACAGGTCGTCTCAACTGGCACTGGCAGCTCTTATAGGTGACGATCTGATTACTGTGGGACTATGTATTTTCATTTTATGTTTAGTATTGAATTACTTTATGTACACATTTTCTGCCTCTGAAATATATTTTTTCACAGTTTAAATACAGTATATCAACCATAAATTAAACATGGAATGTAGGCCACAATTAACTTTATTGTGGAGTCCAGAATGATGTAACAAGGCATAACGCAATATTTTGTGTTGCTTAGCCAATACTCAAAGTACAATTAATTACACAACATCTTAATATAGCATTACAGTAACTACCTAAATACTTGCATCAATTGTTAATCAATTGTATTTAAATATTGTGCACATGTTGGTAAGATAAGAACATATTGTGCACAACATTTAAATACAATTGATTAACAATTGATGCATGCATTTTTGGTAGTTACTGTACTAGCAGTAGCAAAGCCAAGATGCATGTAGCCTTCCCTACTGGGCTTTATAATCTACTCAAGAAAGCCCACGCTGCCTCTCCATCATGAATTGTACATGTCAGTTTCTTTCTAGATTAATCTTACATGTTTTTTTTTTTGTTTGATATTTGATATAACATATGCTCTCTCATTTCAGTGTCCTGTGATCATGATGATCGGACTAATATTGTCATAGGTAGCTGCTGCAGCATTGATTGTCCCCTGTTTCATCCTCCTCTATTACCAGATCAATACAGAAGCACATCATGTCAGGGCCAAGGCAGTAAAGGAGCTCTGGATATAATCATGTCTACTGTTCTCAACCTATCCTTAAGGCCTGTCTGGGGGGAGGGGGGGGGGAAGGCTCTCCCTTTGTTTCCCTCATTTTTGACTGCAAGGTCAATGAGTTTTTGTGTAAAATATGGAGAGAGTTTTGCAGCTGTCGTCTGTGTGTAAAAGTAAGCAGAAGCTCTGTGTTGTAGTTACTGTAATGGGGAGTAAAGAGACTAACGAGTCATGCTACACTCCCGGTGTACACTTTGGCTGTAGACCACACTTTGGCTGGTCAATTTTCTCCCACCGATTTTGGGCAACAGCAATGTTTGTTTGGGATTCATAATAAGACTTAGTGATTTGTTTTATGATTTAATGCAATTAATACAGTGGCATCTAGAAAAAACAACAGTGGAACTGAGTTGAGCTGAGTTTGCTGATTCATTGATTTTCAGGAATGAGTTCAAGGCATACAAAGATGTGAAGCCAGTGAAGTTAACCAAGCCCCAGTCTCAGTACAAACCTCCTATGGATGAGAAGGACAAGACCAGCCTGGAGACCAGCTACAGCGCCACCTACAAGGGGGAGCAGGCTAAGGTGCAGCCCACTGACAACAAGCTGCTGGAGCGCAGGAGAATACGCAGCCTGTACAACGAGCCGGGCGGCAAGGAGACCACCAAGGTGAGCCCACATCAACATGCATATGACACTGAACACAAACTATTTTATGTTAAAATGTGTATCTAATTGCACAAAATACATGTTCAATTTAGAGTTTTCCAACCTGTTTCTGTGACGGGCCAATTCATTTTTATGTATTTATGTCTAATTGAAAATTAAGATCATGCAAATTACACTTCCAAATGCATTAGTTATTCTGGACATGGTTGTTTTCATGTATATGTTCTCCTTCAAGCAATATACTATTTGTATTTAGATGCTACAATAATAATGATTGAGATCATCACTGTTGCATGTTCCATGGTCCTAATTACTTTGCAAAGTTGTACAGCATAAAATCCCAGAGGAACTGTCTAAACTACAAAATGAAGATAAGCATTAGCACATCACAAAACTAATGTAAACAATCAAGGTTAATTAAATCTCCACGTGCATGTTTGTGCGTGGTAGGAAAGTCTCATGTGTCTGCATGCTATGTTTATATGGCCCCTCCCTCTCTCACTCTTGTAGGACTGTTCTGAGACTGAGAGCAGCTCTATTCTAGATCTGCTGTAGTCAGGTGTGTTGTCAATTTCTTCTGGAAGGCATGGAGGTTAACCTCAGATTAACTCACGCCTTGATGAATGCACCTTAACCAACAGGACTAGGGTCACATTAGCCACCAAACTGACAGATAATTCAATCCTTCTGTAAAGCTATCAGCCACATCTTCAGAGTTTGGAATGCCTCTCTCAAGACCACCAAGAGAGCTTGGATTCATTAAATTAATGTATTGTTTTGCATGACATTTCAACTCTCAGTTCTTTGGTTTGATTGGTGTCAATAGAGGCACTTTATACAAAAGGCAAACATCAAAATTTTCTTTAAAAAATAAAAAAGTTGAATGACCAAAAATATAGTCTCGTCACAGGGAAATAGAATAAGATTGTGCATATTAAGTTAGTTGTTCTTATACTAACCCCAATTTTATACTTGTGAAATTCATTTTTTCTAAGCAGAGATTTTGTTACAATAGACACAAGTGGTTTTCTTTCATTGTAAGTGCACTAACCACGCATTGCAAATATTACCAACAAGATGATGACATTTGCTATTTTATTTTTATTTGATGTTAGTAACAGGAAGGTATGTATTGCATGCTCATAATAAACATTTACTGTAACATCTCCAGGCAATGAATTACCTTAGAGATTCATTAGCTCTTTGTATTACTGTATCATACAGTATCTTTGCAAAGATGATACTGTAACCTGGACTGATGACATTTTGGCTGCATAGTTTACTTCCAGTTTTAGGAGGATGTCAAGTACAAACTGCCCTCGTCTCTGCCCCTATAGGTGGACAAGACAAAAACCAAACCAAAAAAGACACCAACAACAACGAGCAAAATGGTGAAAAAGGTGAAAGAGAAGACCATCGCTGGTGCACTGTCAACCAAGAAGAAAACCTCCACGAGCACCAAACCAGACGAGTCCAAGCCAGGAGGAGTTATCTCAAAGAAGAGCAAAGAGATAAGCAATAGACTGGCTGAGGCAAAAAAGTAAAAACAAAACATCTCTGCACTACTTAATTTGGGGAATTAAAGGCTGCCTAAAGAATTAGAGAACTCTCATCCATTTGGTCTATCTCTTTCTCTTTGTATTTTCCTTCATGTTCCTCATCTCTGTGTATACTCACTAGATGTGGAGCTTTTAAGTTGACAGTTTGACATCTTCACCATGCCCTCCTTTAACTATAATGCTTTGTGTGTGTGTGTGTGTGTGTGTGTGTGTGTGTGTGTGTGTGTGTGTGTGTGTGTGTGTGTGTGTGTGTGTGTGTGTGTGTGTGTGCGTGTGTGCGTGTGTGCGCGTGTGCGCGTGTGTGTGTGCTTGCGTGCGCGTGTGTGCACTTCCTCTCTGTTAAAACTTTAGCACCTTTTTTGCACATTATTTTGTTGCATTTGTCCAACCTTTGTAGAAAGAATGATTAACCATTCTAAAACAGAGAGACATTGATACACAGTGTGTGGCTCTTAAACGGCTGTTGAAGGCAGTGAGAGGTTTAACTTTTTTTTCTGACTACCTATCATCATAGTGATGATGGAATCTCTATGGTTCTTCTTTTCCATCTCTTAGACGGCATTGACTATGTGGTCTCTGCAGAAATAAAATCTTAACTACTGTAGCGTTTCCTGGTTACAGTGACTGCGCTCTTTCGACCAAGATTTAATATCATTTAATATTTCATCATATTCGGGAGGATATCTGGTTTCATAAATTTGGTTGCTAAGAAACCAATTGAACTGTAATGTAATTGCTACAGCTTGCATGCAAGGCCCTATTTGTGGTCCCAATCTAGCTTGTAATTGAAATCATTCATGAGAAATCAAATGGAGGCAAACCATTTCCAGAATAACTGCATGTGTAGTCATAGTCTGATCTCATACCATAAGTGTCTACACAAACAAACAAGAAAACTGTCACTGACTTACAGTACAAAAGCTAGCACTTAGTACTCTAGTGCCTATTGAAACTGTTATGTCAACCCACCAGCTTTGTAGTTCTGCCTTCACACACATGGTTCTACTGCCTTCTTCAATGTGAGAACCACTCTGTCCACTTTCCAATTATTTGATACAGTATGAAAACTGATGTATTTCTGATAATATACCCCTATTTAATGATTCGTCGTTATTGTAGCCATTATAAAGCTGTGATGCTATTGGTGTGCAAAAACATGTATAATGTAAAAAATGAGCATATGTATGATATACAACATAGGAAAACCTACTGTATTTACTCAATCACCTCCACTTTCTTCAATGGGCTCAGTAGTTAGGTGTAGAAAGATAAGGAGGGGGCCAAGATAAGAAGATCAAAACCACTTTTTGGAACATGCAGCTGTCTGTCTGGAACCATTGATATCACATCTATTCACAGTGAGTGCTACTCTGAAATCATCTCACCCTGTCTTTCTTATGTCTGTGCACCTGCAGTCCGCCAGTGTGTTAGAGTATGTGGCAGTCCTCTCATATGCTGCTGTGTGTCTGCTACTGTATATTGTACCCCCAGACCACCCTGCTCTCTAGTGCCTGTCAGGGTTCAGTGTGTTAGACCTCCGCAACTCGCCGGCTCCTAGCGCCTGCCCCCCCAGTACAGTAACTAACGTGCTGAGCACACCACACCTCGGTGCTATTACTCTCTCATCTATATGCTGTCAGTTTGATGCGAATGTACTCGAACCGTGTGAAATGAAGACAATATGATGTCATTTACTGCAGGCGTGTTGTGATTGTGTGCTTGTATTCTCAGCTTGCTCTGAATGAACTAATTAAAAATGTTGAAGCAGAATCTGAATGTTGTGACTTATTATCATGATAGAGTATTAGTTAATGCACTTGAAGTCTTGAACTGGCCCATAGACACTCTCTCAGACTCCTTTAGAAGAGGTAGTGATTTTTATTACGCTACATAGACAAAGAGAGATTGAAAAACCTATTGGAAAATGAGGGCACCAAAACTGCCTCTTTTTATTTTAGTGGACATTAAAGATTCAGAGAAATTATGTAAGGTTCAGTGAAGATGGTTTGGTTGCTTTGCTATTTTTCATTGGGTGGTACAATAAAGTGTTTGTTATGGCAGTGGAATTCACGTTCTGTCAAATTACAATTATTTAATCATATAAGCATAAAGTACAACTTGAACAAAAAAATGCTTTACAATTTGTAAAACAAGGAACACTTCCCACTATTGCGAAATGAGGAATAGAAAACCATCATCAGGAATTACTTCTGAGATATAAATGGCCCCATCAACAAGAAGTCAACAAATGATTTTGCTTCCCACAAACAAAAGGTGCCCTCAGACAACTGCAGCTATAAAATGGAAACAGTAATTGATTGCTTTCCTAGCCAATCCAATGAGGGACAGAACACATGCAGTGTCTGTTGTTTGTCTGTGATTCAGTCATCCTAATGTAAAACCTCCTGAATAATTAAGTTGTTATGGGCCACTATTTGGAGAGCTGTATTGAATATTTAATAAGGAGCAAAGATGGCAGTGGAACTGCGTAATGCAGAATCCCCTGTTTGGCCTGAAGTATCTTCACGCACATAGCTTGCTATACTGTAGACCTTTTACAATAATAAAGGTGATCTTTAATTATTTTAATCTACATTCACCAGGTCCACGCTAGCTGACTTAGTATCTCCAATTGGGTAAAAAGTAAAACATTAGTGCTCCGTCTTCAAACGGATATGATCAGACATTTCTTCTTCATTTACCTTTTGTAAAGAACAAGGTGAATCAGATAACACTACCACATTCTGCAGCTATTTAACTGAGAGACTGGACTCAGTTGGAGACATGAGACCTATTAATGAATAATGAGCGAATCAGGAAAGGACTCTGATCTGGAGTGACAGACAACTTCTCCTGTCTGGGAGTTAATACCCAGGGAACGTCAGGCTGTCTGCCCCAGAGAAGTCTAGTATACCAGGACTGCCCCTGTTGCCATGTGACCAGTCAAGACCCCACCAGTATAATCATTTTTGTTTATTTATTTCATCTTTATTTAACCAGGTTGGCCAGTTGAGAACAAGTTCTCATTTACAACTGCGACCTGGCCAAGATAAAACAAAGCAGTGCGACAAAACCAACAACACAGAGTTACACATGGGATAAATAAACGTACAGTCAATAACACAATAGAAGCATCTGTATACAGTGTGTGCAAATGAAGTAATAGTGGTGAAGTAATTACAATTTAGCAATTTACACTGGAGTGATATACGTGCAGATGAGGATGTGCAAGTAGAAATACTGGTGTGCAAAAGAGCAGAAAAACAAAAACAAATATGGGGATAAGGTAGGTAGTTGGTTGGATGGGCTATTTACAGATGGGCTGTGTACAGCTGCAGCGAACGGTAAGCTGCTCTGACAGCTGATGCGTAAAGTTAGTAAGGGAGTTATAAGTCTCCAATTTCAGTGATTTTTAACATTCGTTCTAGTCAATGGCAGCAGTGAACTGAAAGGAAAGGCGGCCAAAGAGGTATTGGCTTTGGGAAGGACCAGTGAAATATACCTGCTGGAGTGTGTGCTACGGGTGGGTGTTGTTATGGTAACCAGTGAGCTGAGATAAGGCGGAGCTTTACCTAGCAAAGACTTATAGATGACCTGGAGCCAGTGGGTTTGGCAACGAATATGTAGCAAGGACCAGCCAGCGAGAGCATACAGGTCATATTGGGGCGGCAGGTAGCTTAGTGGTGAGAGCATTGGACCAGTGATCGGAAGGTTGCAAGATCGAATCCCTGAGCTGACAAGGTAAAAATCTGTTGTTCTGCCCCTGAACAAGGCAGTCATTGAAAATAAGAATTTGTTCTTAACTGACTTACCAAGTTAAATAAATATGGGGCTTTGGTGACAAAACAGATTAGACTGCATCCAATTTTCTGAGTAGAGTGTTGAAGGCTATTTTGTAAATGACATCACCGAAGTCAAGTTTTAGTCAGTTTTACCAGGGTATGGTAAAATGAGTGCAAAATATGACGCCAATTCTAGATTTAACTTTGGATTGGAGATGCTTAATATGAGTCTGGAAGGAGAGTTTACAGTCTAGCCAGACACCTAGGTATTTATAGTTGTCCACATATTTTAAGTCAGAAGCGTCCAGAGTAGTGATGCTTGTCGGGCGGGCGGGTGTGGGCAGCGATCGGTTGAAGGGCATGCATTTAGTTTAATATGAGTCTGGAAGGAGAGCAGTTGGAGGCCACAGAAGGAGTGTTGTATGGCGTTGAAGCTCATTTGGAGTTTTGTTAACACAGTGTCCAAAGAAGGGCCAGATGTATACAGAATGGTGTCGTCTGCATAGAGGTGAATCAAAGAATCACCCACAGCAAGAACGACATCATTGATACATTGATATATTATGTAGTCTATACTAAGTGAAGGAGATTGGAGGAGCGAATGAGGTGCTTGTCTGCAAAATAGAATCACCTTCCTCCAAGACGAATACAGGTACGTTTAAAGGCACATTCAAAATGAATAATATAAAAATTCAAAATAAATGTTTATTTAAATGATTTTACCCAGCCCTCAATCATGCTGGTTACTAACTGAACAATAATAAGACTGCAATTTTTTTTAAATGAGCCCTTTATGAGTTTTGGGGCTCCGAGTGGTACAGCGGTGTAAGGCACTGCATCTCAGTGCAAGAGGCATCACTGCAGTCTCTGGTTTGAATCCAGGCTGCTTCACATCTGACGCACAATTGGCCCAGCATCACCCGGGTTTGGCCGGAGTAGGCCATCATTGTAAATAAGAATTTGCTCTTAACTGGCTTGCATAGTTAAATAACAAAACGTTTTTTGTTCTTTTTATGGGTTCATGGCATTGCACTCACACTCTGACACAGGTGATATCATGGTACTATATTCAGTTATCAGACAACTGTGGCTTCTGGTGGATTGCTTCAGTACTCTTATCCACTGCAATAAGATCCAGGCCATTATGCACTCAGTGAAGATGCATACTTACAAAATAGCACTTTAAAACAATATGTTTCATTCCCATTGCAATAGTAAATGTTTTTTCCAGATCCAAACCTTATTATTCCTGTTTTCATGAGTGACAAATCTTAATTCAGGGATTCTTGAAATTCGGGACAATCCTTGTCCGGCATGGAAACTAGATTTTTATACATATATATATTTTATACATATATATTTACATATATATTTTGCATTATTTGAGTTTAAAATACATTTTGGGGAATTTTATTAGAGCAAAGATTTGATTTTGGAATTGTCCAAATATTTTTAATATTATTAATTTCCATGTCGGCTCTATACCCAGAAATGCCCTGTCACGGCTGGCTGAAGGATTGGACCAAGGTGCAGCATGGTAAGCGTACATTTTCTCTTTATTCAAAAATTACACCGACAAAACAAAGAACAAAAACCAAACCGCGAAGCTTTGGGCTATGTGCCCTGAACAAAGTCAAAGTTAATCTCCCACAAAACAGGTGGGGGAAAAGGGTACCTAAGTTTAGTTCTCAATCAGAGACAACGATAGACAGCTGTCCTTGATTGAAAACCATACCAGGCCAAGACATAGAAATATAATATAGAAAAAAGAACATAGACTACCCACCCCAACTCACGCCCTGACCAACCTAACACAAAGACATAAAAAGAAACTAAGGTCAGAACGTGACATGCCCTTACAAAGGATCCCAATTACAAACTCTCCAAAAAAGTGTTTAACATTTTAAAAAACAAGCAATAATGAATACTAACTGAAAAAATATCGTATGTAGTTTCTTCCAATAGCCCTCTCTGACCAAACTAGGAGATTTGGTCAACATTGTCAGATTTGTCTAAAATCCTAAATGAATCATGAATGAGCAGGGACAGCTTCACCATCAGGACACCTTCTTCATGTCCTCATTACCTGTAGTGCAACTCATGGTCTGTAAAGTTCTCTCCTTTTGATAGATTTAAACAAACAATATTAAAATCACCATTGTCACAATCATAAACTGTCAACTCCATCTGCTGAATAGATTAAGATAGGACATTATATGATTAGGTTTTAGAGTCATAAAGAAACTGAGAATAAACTTTGCATATTACTTGATTGAAGAAGAAATATTTTATTTTTGTCAACTTCGTAAAACGTCAACTCCGTCAGATTTTTGTCTAAAGTCAACTCCGTCAGAGTGCTGAAAGATCTGATAGAATGGTTATATTTTTACAAGTGTTTGTATTAAACATTTCTTTTTAGAGTCTGTTTTGAGTATTTGTTGTCAGCCTCGTCAATGGCTTGTCAACTCACTGATGGCTAACCCTCTTAATATCGGTCTTTTTGTCAATATTCAGAAAAAAATATTTTAACATTGTTGCAACATATGCTTAAACTATTTGCTGTGTTAGACCTAAGGGTTATTGTTGGTTTTCTAAATGTTGTTTTATGTTCTGAATCTAGAAAAACATGTCAAAATGCTAACGAAATTAGCCGTGGAGCATTATCATATCATATTTGAATAATCTAATGTTAGAATTAAACAATCAAGTCCTTTATTTAACACTTGTTGGATAATAAATATTTGTCTGACGGAATATATAATTCAAATGTTATTAATATTCAATATCTTGATATTTTTGATCTGGTAAGAATAACATCCTTGTAAATAGTCATTGGACACCACCTGTCTGTTGTGCTCTGTGTGCTGGAGGTTGTATGAGGTCAGCTTGCTAGTTGCTTTCCTCACTGCGGTGCTGATCAGAATGACAACCCCGACTAACAAAATCAAGCCCAGCAGAACTCCCAGGACTATGGTCGCCACTTTCCAGCCTTCTCCCGGGGCCGTTGATATCTGGGAAACTCCTACAGGGAAAAACAAATGTTTGGTCAATGTCTGTAAGTAACTACTGAAAGGACAATATTAGATAAGCAGCATCCCACATAAAATAAAACAGAAGAAATAGTGAAACCACAACTAAGTCACATACATTAATTGAACAAAACAATTCTGGGGACAACCTGGATTTAAAAAAATAGTAAAGTAGATGTCTACATACATTTTGAAGCAGAGGGGTTAGTGTACCTATGCACAGCTTCCCAGGATTAACATGATTCTGATCTATCAAACCAGGATAGCAGCTACACTGCTGGCTGCCTCCAGGACCAACCACACACTGAGCAAGTGATGAACACAAACCTTTGCATGGATCTGCACCTGGAGTGATATTTCCAGGTAAATAGTGAGTACATACTGCTTAACTGGAGGTACTTACTAGGGTATTACAGGGTAATAACAAATGCTATTCCACTGGTAATTACTCTTGTATAAAGTACTTAGTTAATGTAAAGTGTAGCGCACATTTCAAACAACAAAGTTTTCTTACTCTTGCAGTCAGTACCCGGTACGGTTGGATTTTTGTCATAGAATTCTGCCTTGCATTCACATGTATGTGAAGGTCCCTCTCTGACACAGCTGGCATTTTTTGAGCATGTGTAACCTCCTCTTTGACAGATATCTGCCTCTGTAATAAAGTAATAAATGAAGTTACTAAAAGCCACTAAATACACATGGCGATATGATAACCACCTGGTGTGAATCTAGACTTCCAAAGGATCAATATTTCTGTTACTTCTTAAATATTTATTCCAAAATCACATGTTTGATTAACTAGCATAGAAAATATCATTGTACGTAGTTATTGGAATTGAACCTTTTACAGAGGTGATATTCAGATCCACTCCGAGTGCAGATAATTTCAGCGCATTGATGACGCTGTTCTGCACGTCAGAGGTTGACAGGTTGACCTCCAGAGCAGTGACCAGATCAAAGTCAACGATCACACTTCCTCTGCGAACACCAGTCACAACAATCACCATTTCTTTATCCCTGATAAGGTCCCGGTATTCCTTCGGGAGATTGTTTTCAACCTTTAAAGAAACATGTGCATTTAAATCATACAGGGTTACATTATATGACTAAAATGAAAAAGCAATTACAAAAGATGCTTAGTGAATATTTACCTGCATGGTGAAATGTGTTACAAAGTCTTTGTAAAGTTTGCTGGATTGATTTGTATAATCAGACACAAAATCTCTGCCTGGAATTCGAGTGAAAGATTCATAGACCTTTCCAGCTTTTGGAGAAAAAATTTAATTAACATTCACCAAAAGAAATGTCCCATTGTACTAATTTGATCTATATATATTTTTTAACAAAAGTAGGTTCTTAGTGAATTTAAGCAGATTACTTGAAAACATTTTGACATACCAGTGATTATGTTTGCTGAAATGTATTTCTTGATACTGCAGGATAAGTACTCAATAATCAGTGTGTACATGGTTCCAGGAGTAAGGTCTGAGAAAACAGCTTTGGTGGCTGAGGTCTCACTCTGGCTTGAGTTGGAACCAGACTCCAGCTTCACTTTGTACTGTATCTGCTGGTCCAGGTTAATACCTGTCCAACTCACACTGATTAACTTACTGGTGATTTTCTCCAGCCTGATGACATTCACCAGAGTTTCTGACACTGAAAACAAATGACAATAAATAAAGGTAAAATAATTTTCTGTATGTACAGCAATATTTTCACACATTTCAATAGTCGTTGGTATCAATTTGTAAGTTAAAAAATAAATAATTATATGTCTACTACTTTTGTTATTAAGAATCATATTATCTTATGATGGTTTTTGAGAATGAGTGCATATAATCTTACCGCATTCTGCAACAGTGGTTTTGATTGTTGTCACCAAAGTAGTGTCTCTGAAAGTTAGTCCCTGTGAGGGAGTTGAGGGAGTGGATACATCTACAAATGTTGATGTTCTTGTTATTACTGTAGTAGTACCACTTGTTGATGGCATTATTGGTCTTAGAGTAGTGACATCACTTGTGACTGTCGATGTAGCAGTGGGAGTTGTGGCATCACTTGAAGTGACTGTGGATGTAGTTGAGGGAGTGGTGGCATCACTTGAAGTGACTGTAGACGTAGTTGAAGTAGTGGTGGCATCACTTGAAGTGACTGTGGATGCAGTTGAGGGAGTGGTGGCATAACTTGAAGTGACTGTAGACGTAGTTGAAGTAGTGGTGGCATCACTTGAAGTGGATGTTGATGTAGTTGAGGGAGTGGTGGCATCACTTGAAGTGACTGTAGACGTAGTTGAAGTAGTGGTGGCATCACTTGAAGTGGATGTTGATGTAGTTGAGGGAGTGGTGGCATCACTTGAAGTGGGTGTTGGTGTAGTTGAGGGAGTGGTGGCATAACTAGAAGTGACTGTTGATGTAGTTAAGGGAATGATGGCATCCCTTGTAGTGACTGTTGATGTAGATGAGGGAGTGGTAGCATCACTTGAATTGACTGTTGATGTAGTTGAGGCAATGATGGCATCACTTGAAGTGACTGTAGACGTAGTTGAAGTAGTGGTGGCATCACTTGAAGTGGATGTTGATGTAGTTGAGGGAGTGGTGGCATCACTTGAAGTGGGTGTTGGTGTAGTTGAGGGAGTGGTGGCATAACTAGAAGTAACTGTTGATGTAGTTAAGGGAATGATGGCATCCCTTGTAGTGACTGTTGATGTAGCTGAAGGAGTGGTGGCATCACTTGAATTGACTGTTGATGTAGTTGAGGCAGTGATGGCATCACTTGAAGTGACTGTTGATGTAGCTGAGGGAGTCGTGGCATCACTTGAATTGACTGTTGATGTAGTTGAGTGAGAGCTGCCATTACTTGAAGTGGGTGTTGAGGGAGTGGTGGCATCACTTGAAGTCACTGTTGATGTATTTGAGGGAGTGGTGGCATAACTTGAAGTCACTGTTGATGTAGTTGAGGGAGTGGTGGCATCACTTGAAGTGGATGTTGATGTAGTTGAGGGAGTGGTGGCATAACTTGAAGTGGATGTAGACGTAGTTGAGGGAGTGGTGGCATCACTTGAAGTGGATGTAGACGTAGTTGAGGGAGTGGTGGCATCACTTGAGGTGACTGTTGATGTAGTTGAGGCAGTGATGGCATCACTTGAAGTGACTGTTGATGTAGTTGAGGAAGTGGTGGCATCACTTGAAGTGGATGTTGATGTAGTTGAGGGAGTGGTGGCATCACTTGAAGTGGATGTAGACGTAGTTGAGGGAGTGGTGGCATCACTTGAAGTGACTGTAGACGTAGTTGAAGTAGTGGTGGCATCACTTGAAGTGGATGTTGATGTAGTTGAGGGAGTGGTGGCATCACTTGAAGTGACTGTAGACGTAGTTGAAGTAGTGGTGGCATCACTTGAAGTGGATGTTGATGTAGTTGAGGGAGTGGTGGCATCACTTGAAGTGACTGTTGATGTAGCTGAGGGAGTGGTGGCATCACTTGTATTGACTGTTGATGTAGTTGAGGCAGTGATGGCATAACTAGAAGTGACTGTTGATGTAGTTAAGGGAGTGGTGGCATCACTTGAAGTCACTGTTGATGTATTTGTGGGAGTGGTGGCATAAATTGAAGTCACTGTTGATGTAGTTGAAGTAGTGGTGGCATCACTTGAAGTGGATGTTGATGTAGTTGAGGGAGTGGTGGCATCACTTGAAGTGACTGTAGACGTAGTTGAAGTAGTGGTGGCATCACTTGAAGTGGATGTTGATGTAGTTGAGGGAGTGGTGGCATCACTTGAAGTGGGTGTTGGTGTATTTGAGGGAGTGGTGGCATAACTAGAAGTGACTGTTGATGTAGTTAAGGGAATGATGGCATCCCTTGTAGTGACTGTTGATGTAGCTGAAGGAGTGGTGGCATCACTTGAATTGACTGTTGATGTAGTTGAGGCAGTTGAGGCATCACTTGAAGTGACTGTTGATGTAGTTAAGGGAATGATGGCATCCCTTGTAGTGACTGTTGATGTAGCTGAAGGAGTGGTGGCATCACTTGAATTGACTGTTGATGTAGTTGAGGCAGTTGAGGCATCACTTGAAGTGACTGTTGATGTAGCTGAGGGAGTCGTGGCATCACTTGAATTGACTGTTGATGTAGTTGAGTGAGAGCTGCCATTACTTGAAGTGGGTGTTGAGGGAGTGGTGGCATCACTTGAAGTCACTGTTGATGTATTTGAGGGAGTGGTGGCATAACTTGAAGTCACTGTTGATGTAGTTGAGGGAGTGGTGGCATCACTTGAAGTGGGTGTTGGTGTAGTTGAGGGAGTGGTGGCATAACTAGAAGTGACTGTTGATGTAGTTAAGGGAATGATGGCATCCCTTGTAGTCACTGTTGATGTATTTGTGGGAGTGGTGGCATCACTTGAGGTGACTGTTGATGTAGTTGAGGCAGTGATGGCATCACTTGAAGTGACTGTTGATGTAGTTGAGGGAGTGGTGGCATCACTTGAAGTGGATGTTGATGTAGTTGAGGGAGTGGTGGCATCACTTGAAGTGGATGTAGACGTAGTTGAGGGAGTGGTGGCATCACTTGAAGTGGATGTTGATGTAGTTGAGGGAGTGGTGGCATCACTTGAAGTGACTGTAGACGTAGTTGAAGTAGTGGTGGCATCACTTGAAGTGGATGTTGATGTAGTTGAGGGAGTGGTGGCATCACTTGAAGTGACTGTTGATGTAGCTGAGGGAGTGGTGGCATCACTTGAATTGACTGTTGATGTAGTTGAGGCAGTGATGGCATAACTAGAAGTGACTGTTGATGTAGTTAAGGGAGTGGTGGCATCACTTGAAGTCACTGTTGATGTATTTGTGGGAGTGGTGGCATAACTTGAAGTCACTGTTGATGTAGTTGAAGTAGTGGTGGCATCACTTGAAGTGGATGTTGATGTAGTTGAGGGAGTGGTATCTTCATTTGAATTGGGTGTTAATGTCATATTACTTGAAGTCAATGTAGTAGAGGTGGTATCACTTGAAGTAACTGTCATTGTAGTTGAATGAGTGATGACATTACTTTGAGTGACTGTTGATAGAGTGATGGCATCATTTGAGGTGGGTGTTGATGTAGTTGAGGGGGTTGTGGCATTACTTGTAATGAATGTTGATGTAATATCACTTGAAATTACTGTTGATGTATTTGAGAGAGTGGTGGCATCACTTGAACTGACTGTTGAGGAAGTGGTGGAATCACTTGAACTGACTGTTGAGGGAATTTTGGGAGGGTTGACATCACTTGAAATTACTGTTGATGTAGCTGAGGGAGTGGTGGCATCACTTGAAGTGGGTGTTGGTGTAGTTGAGGGAGTGGTGGCATCACTTGAAGTGACTGTGGACGTAGTTGAGGGAGTGGTGGCATCACTTGAAGTGGATGTTGATGTAGTTGAGGGAGTGGTAGCATCACTTGAAGTGACTATAGATATAGTTGAGGTGGTGGTGGCATCACTTGAGGTGACTGTTGAGGGAGTGGTGGCATAACTAGAAGTGACTGTTGATGTAGTTGAGGGATTGGTGGCGTCACTTGAAGTGACTATTGATATAGTTGAGGTGGTGGTGGCATCACTTGAGGTGGGTGTTATAGTTGAGGGAGTGGTGGTATAACTAGAAGTGACTGTTGATGTAGTTGAGGGATTGGTGGCATTACTTGAAGTGACTATTGATATAGTTGAGGTGGTGGTGGCATCACTTGAAGTGACTGTTGATGTAGTTAAGGGAATGATGCTATCACTTGTAGTGACTGTTGATGTCATTGAGGGAATGGTGGCATCACTTGAAGTGACTATTAATATAGTTGAGGTGGTGGTGTAATCACTTGCAGTGACTGTTGATGCAGTTGAGGGAGTGGTGGCATCACTTGAAGTGGGTGTAGGTGTAGTTGAAGGAGTGGTGGCATCACTTGAATTGACTGTTGAGGGAGTGGTGGAATCACTTGAAGTGACTGTTGATGTAGTTGAGTGAGTGGTGGAATCACTTGAAGGGGGTGTTGGTGTAGTTGAGTGAGTGGTGGAATCACTTGAAGAGGGTGTTGGTGTAGTTAAGGGAGTGGTGGAATCACTTGAAGTGTCTGTTGATGTAGTTGAGTGAGTGGTGGCATCACTTGAAGGGGGTGTTGGTGTAGTTGAGGGAGTGGTGGAATCACTTGAAGTGACTGTTGATGTAGTTGAGTGAGTGGTGGAATCACTTGAAGAGGGTGTTGGTGTAGTTGAGTGAGTGGTGGAATCACTTGAAGAGGGTGTTGGTGTAGTTGAGGGAGTGATGGAATCACTTGTAGTGACTGTTGATGTCATTGAGGGAATGGTGGCATCACTTGAAGTGACTGTTAATATAGTTGAGGGAGTGGTGGAATCACTTGAAGTGGGTGTTGTTGTAGTTGAGGGAGTTATGGTATAACTAGAAGTGACTGTCGATGTAGTTAAGGGAATAATGGCATCACTTGTAGTGACTGTAGATGTTGTTGAGGGATTGGTGGCATCACTTGAAGTGACTATTAATATAGTTGAGGTGGTGGTGGAATCACTTGAAGTGACTGTTGATGCAGTTGAGGGAGTGGTGGCATCACTTGAAGTGGGTGTAGGTGTAGTTGAAGGAGTGGTGGCATCACTTGAAATGACTGTTGAGGGAGTGGTGGAATCACTTGAAGTGACTGTTGATGTAGTTGAGTGAGTGGTGTAATCACTTGAAGAGGGTGTTGGTGTAGTTGAGAGAGTGGTGGAATCACTTGAAGTGACTGTTGATGTAGTTGAGTGAGTGGTGGAATCACTTGAAGAGGGTGTTGGTGTAGTTGAGTGAGTGGTGGAATCACTTGAAGAGGGTGTTGGTGTAGTTGAGGGAGTGGTGGAATCCCTTGAAGTGACTGTGGACGTAGTTGAGGGAGTGGTGGCATCACTTGAAGTGGATGTTGATGTAGTTGAGGGAGTGGTAGCATCACTTGAAGTGACTATAGATATAGTTGAGGTGGTGGTGGCATCACTTGAGGTGACTGTTGAGGAGTGGTGGCATAACTAGAAGTGACTGTTGATGTAGTTGAGGGATTGGTGGCGTCACTTGAAGTGACTGTTGATGTAGTTGAGTGAGTGGTGGAATCACTTGAAGAGGGTGTTGGTGTAGTTGAGGGAGTGGTGGAATCACTTGAAGAGGGTGTTGGTGTAGTTGAGGGAGTGGTGGAATCACTTGAAGTGACTGTTGATGTAGTTGAGTGAGTGGTGGAATCACTTGAAGAGGGTGTTGGTGTAGTTGAGTGAGTGGTGGAATCACTTGAAGAGGGTGTTGGTGTAGTTGAGGGAGTGGTGGAATCCCTTGAAGTGACTGTGGACGTAGTTGAGGGAGTGGTGGCATCACTTGAAGTGGATGTTGATGTAGTTGAGGGAGTGGTAGCATCACTTGAAGTGACTATAGATATAGTTGAGGTGGTGGTGGCATCACTTGAGGTGACTGTTGAGGAGTGGTGGCATAACTAGAAGTGACTGTTGATGTAGTTGAGGGATTGGTGGCGTCACTTGAAGTGACTGTTGATGTAGTTGAGTGAGTGGTGGAATCACTTGAAGAGGGTGTTGGTGTAGTTGAGGGAGTGGTGGAATCACTTGAAGAGGGTGTTGGTGTAGTTGAGGGAGTGGTGGAATCACTTGAAGTGACTGTGGACGTAGTTGAGGGAGTGGTGGCATCACTTGAAGTGGATGTTGATGTAGTTGAGGGAGTGGTAGCATCACTTGAAGTGACTATAGATATAGTTGAGGTGGTGGTGGCATCACTTGAGGTGACTGTTGAGGGAGTGGTGGCATAACTAGAAGTGACTGTTGATGTAGTTGAGTGAGTGGTGGAATCACTTGAAGAGGGTGTTGGTGTAGTTGAGTGAGTGGTGGAATCACTTGAAGAGGGTGTTGGTGTAGTTGAGGGAGTGGTGGAATCCCTTGAAGTGACTGTGGACGTAGTTGAGGGAGTGGTGGCATCACTTGAAGTGGATGTTGATGTAGTTGAGGGAGTGGTAGCATCACTTGAAGTGACTATAGATATAGTTGAGGTGGTGGTGGCATCACTTGAGGTGACTGTTGAGGGAGTGGTGGCATAACTAGAAGTGACTGTTGATGTAGTTGAGGGATTGGTGGCGTCACTTGAAGTGACTGTTGATGTAGTTGAGTGAGTGGTGGAATCACTTGAAGAGGGTGTTGGTGTAGTTGAGGGAGTGGTGGAATCACTTGAAGAGGGTGTTGGTGTAGTTGAGGGAGTGGTGGAATCACTTGAAGTGACTGTTGATGTAGTTGAGTGAGTGGTGGAATCACTTGAAGAGGGTGTTGGTGTAGTTGAGTGAGTGGTGGAATCACTTGAAGAGGGTGTTGGTGTAGTTGAGGGAGTGGTGGAATCCCTTGAAGTGACTGTGGACGTAGTTGAGGGAGTGGTGGCATCACTTGAAGTGGATGTTGATGTAGTTGAGGGAGTGGTAGCATCACTTGAAGTGACTATAGATATAGTTGAGGTGGTGGTGGCATCACTTGAGGTGACTGTTGAGGGAGTGGTGGCATAACTAGAAGTGACTGTTGATGTAGTTGAGGGATTGGTGGCGTCACTTGAAGTGACTGTTGATGTAGTTGAGTGAGTGGTGGAATCACTTGAAGAGGGTGTTGGTGTAGTTGAGGGAGTGGTGGAATCACTTGAAGAGAGTGTTGGTGTAGTTGAGGGAGTGGTGGAATCACTTGAAGTGACTGTGGACGTAGTTGAGGGAGTGGTGGCATCACTTGAAGTGGATGTTGATGTAGTTGAGGGAGTGGTAGCATCACTTGAAGTGACTATAGATATAGTTGAGGTGGTGGTGGCATCACTTGAGGTGACTGTTGAGGGAGTGGTGGCATAACTAGAAGTGACTGTTGATGTAGTTGAGTGAGTGGTGGAATCACTTGAAGAGGGTGTTGGTGTAGTTGAGGGAGTGGTGGAATCACTTGAAGAGGGTGTTGGTGTAGTTGAGTGAGTGTTGGAATCACTTGAAGAGGGTGTTGGTGTAGTTGAGGGAGTGATCGCATCACTTGATATGACTGCTGATGCAGTATCACTTGGAGTGACAATTGATGTAGTTGAGGCAGTGGTGCCATCACTTGAAGTGGGTGTTGAGGGAGTAGTGGCATCACATGACACTGATGTAATGTATGTGACAACTGTGAATTTAAACAACAACAATGTATCTATTTGAAGAGAGTCGCACACTATATATCAATTGAGTAAAAAAAACAACGTTTCGGCATCACTGTGCCTTCTTCAGGGTAATTCATGAATGCTTGAAACAGGTTGTGTAGACAAACAGTGCAATTATTGCAACCAATGACAATAGTGAGGGGTGTGTCATTATTATTAGGTTGATTGGTATGAATTAAGTGTTATTGTGACATGTAATCTCTTAGTTCAGCCATAATGCATAATAAGCATCATCAACAGGGGGAACATGTTGGGTGTATGCTGATAAGCTGGATAAATAATAGAAACAATAGTACACCACCCTCCCCCTTTGCCCTCAGAACAGCCTCAATTTGTTGGGGTATGGACTCTACAAGTTGTCAAAATGCTGGCCCATGTTTACTCCAATGCTTCCCACAGTTGTGTCAAGTTGGCTGAATGTCCTTTGGGTGGTATACCATTCTCAATACACATGGTAATCTGTTGAGCATGAAAAACCCAGCAGCATTGCAGTTCTTGACACAAACCGGTGCGCCTGGCACCTACTAATAAACCCTGTTCAAAGGCACTTCAATCTTTTGTCTTGCACATTCACCATCTGAATGGCTCACATACACAATCCATGTCATAAGGCTTAAAAATCCTTCTTTAACCTGTCTCCTCCCCTTCATCTACACTGATTGAAGTGGATTTTACAAGTGACATCAATAAGGGATCATTGCATTCACCTCGATTCAGCTGGTCAGTCTATGTCATGGAAAGAGTAGGTGTTTTTAATGTTTTGTACACTCAATGTAGTATATTAACCATGACTAAAACGTCACACTGCTCTTTACTTTTTAAATGTCATTCAAATACTTAGCATTAGTTCATTTTAAACTGCTTTGACCTCAGACAGGAACGATTGAAGTGCCTCTAAGTCAGTTATGTGGTTTATGACATTGGAAAGCTGAGTCATAAACTATAGTCTACTTAAAGTTTATCACCTAGGACACAACTGGGTTAAAGTTACCAGTTATCTAATTAAAAGCTTCATGAAACCATACATAATAAAACATGTAAGAAAATTTAACAGAGATCTATTATTTTTTACACATTTTATTTTTTTACTCCATTTTATTATTTTGTAACCCGTGTCATCATGCTGTCGATTTATTCAGTAATAAGTTCAAGTAATAAGGAAAAGATGGACAACAAAAACGTTTTGGTTCCAGCTACTATGCAACATAATTAAATCAGTGGTACTTACATAACATAAAGGCAACCTTGATAAGCCAAGTGGATATTCTTTCTTGCATTTTAAAAATATATATTTTTCTTTACCAGGCACATCTCCTTTTAACCCAGCCCAGGTAGCCTGCTATGTGATGTGAGGCAGATATGATTTCCTTGTTCACAGGTGAAAAGCAAGCTGTTTTGTTTGGAACAACCCATTTTGCTCTCACATTTAAGTATAACCCATAGGATGGATCAGGGAAGTGTTGAATTCACAAAGAGACCTTTGATATGTTATGGCAGGACTGAGGGTGGAACACCATGGTAACCACAGTTGGTCATTCATTAGAAACTTTGCATGATGCAACCCCTGGTAAAAACATTGATGGAAATATTAAAACAGGCTGCTTCCAAAAACACTCAACCTCAGCTTTGCATATTGTAGACCGTGTCAGCATCCCAGAGTTGCCTCTCCACTGTTGACGGTGAGACTGGTGTTTTGCGGGTACCATTTAATGAAGCTGCCAGTTGAGGACTTGTGAGGCATCTGTTTCCCAAGCTAGACACTCTAATGTACTTGTCCTCTTGCTCAGTTGTGCACCAGGGCCTTCCACTCCTCTTTCTATTCTGTTTAGGGCCAGTTTGCACTGTTCTGTGAAGGGAGTAGTACACAGCGTTGTAAGAGATCTTCAGCTTCTTGGCAATTTCTCACATGGAATAGCTTTCATTTCTAAGAACAAGAATAGACTGGCGGGTTTCAGAAGAAAGTTCTTCGTTTCTGGCCATTTTGAACCTGTAATCGAACCCACAAATGCTGATGCTCCAGATACTCAACTAGTCTAAAAGAAGGCCAATTTTATTGCTTCTTTATTCAGAAGAACAGTTTTCAGCTGTGCTAACATAATTGCAAAAGGGTTTTCTAATGATCAACTAGCCTTTTAAAATGATAAACTTGGATTACACAACATGCCATTGGACCACAGTAGTGATAGTTGCTGATAATAGGCCTCTGTACGCCTATGTAGATGTAAAAAAAATGTGTTGTTTCCAGTTACAATAGTCATTTACAACATTAACAATTACTACACTGTATTTCTGTTCTATTTGATGTTATTTTAATGGACAAAAAATTTGCTTTTCTTTCAAAAACAAGGACATTTCTAAGTGACCCCAAAATTTTGAACAGTAGTGTACATGTACTGTAAAAGTATTTTGTAGTGTAACTATCAATTTTAATGTTCCAATTATTCCAGCTACAAACTATTTCAATGACTGATTACTAATTAAACAAGGGTATTGGTGGAGCAATCATGCTAACTGGTAGAGAGAAGTTATTGTTTGTTCGACACAGCAAATCCTTTAACAGATCACCTTGAAAAGGCTCCTGAACACAATATCCCTGATGGTGTTACTATAGGAGAGTGGGAAAAGTGATAATTATACTGATTTAAAAAGAGTCACAATATGATAATGTATTTTTTATTTAACCTTTATTTAACCAGGCAAGTCAGTTCAGAACAAATTCTTATTTACAATGACGGCCTAACCCAGACCAATGGTGCACTGCCCTATGGGACTCCCAATCACAGCCAAATGATATTCAGCCTGGATTCAAACCAGAGACTGTAGTAACACCTCTTACGTTGAGATGCAGTGCCTACACTGCTGCGCCACTCGGGAAACATTAAATCAAACACCAAGAGGCAAAATCATTTTTCTAGTTGGATATAGTCAGCAAAGGGCAACGTTATTTTCATCACTCTTTGTGCCTACAGGGGAATTAAATGGATACTTCGAGTTTGTGGCAATGAAGCCCTTTATCTCGTTCCCATTTTTCTTGTAGACTTTCAGTCTTTGCACTAACGCTAACAGCATTGGCTCACGAAACTGCGTCTAACTTCCTTCATACAGGACACAGTGACATAAAAATGGTAGGCTATCCAAGAGTTCATCTGACTCTGTGAAAGTAGATAAAGGGCTTCAATGCCAAAATCCCATAATGGATCTTCCTCTGGAGAACCACAGAAATGCATGGTTAAGAAATGATGTGACTATAGTATCTTCATAGTAAAATTCACACTGCTCAGTGAAAAAAAAAATACATCCAGTGTTTTGTGGTTTGTGATGACACTAGATTAAGATCACATAACAGCACAATAATTTGCATGTTTGTTTTAATGGAAATGTTAATACTGGCACACAAAATGTACAGTCAAAGCCAGAGAAATAGTTTAACTGAATTGACATGAATCTCCTAATTGAGTCCAAATTTCTATGCAGATTATTCCCCTGCTTTGTATTTGTTTGTATTCATTTGATTTATTTTCTATATATTTTAGCATAGGCTACATTTCATGACACGCATGTCATCATTTTTACTGCAGCGTAGAAGAAGAAGTTTAATGTGACCATGGCATCGAGAAACTGCGATGGATGATGAGGAGGAGACCTGGCTGATGACTGTGGCACGTTTTTTGGAGCTTGGAAGATTGGAAACTTGGAAAGTCCAGAGATAGCTAGACTAGTAAATTGGGTTAAGGAACAGAAGGTGGGTATTGGAGAAGCTGTACAGCGGATGAAGACACGGCATGAGCATGGTGAACAGATAGACATGGTTATGGACAGTGAGGAAGAAAGAGAAGAGCCGAGTGCAGTGGGCAGATGTGTGTTGAGGATGTGTATTCTGCTGTCTCTGAAGGCTCAGAAATTGAACCTGAATTATTTGAGGTGGGCGGCAGGTGTGGTGAAGAGCATCGCCCCGATGGTCATGCAAAGGATTATTCAGGCCCATTGGGAGTTGAGGTGGAGCAACTAAAATGTTTAATTCCCTGTGTGTGTGACGCCGCCCATTTGGTGCAAAACAGACCCAGTGGCAAACATGGTGAAACTGAGAAGACACTGTCTGTCCTTTTGAATTTAGAGTCTTTAACTGATAAAATCATATTAGAATATGTCAGTTATCCAGTGAGAGCTTTTGTGCCGAACCCACTAAGGTGTTTCAGATGCCAAGCTTATGGTCATGTTGCAGCAGTGTGTTGGAGGGAGGTTCTGAGATGTGAGAAGTGTGCAGGAAGGCATGGGACAAAGGAATGTGTAGTATGGAAAAAACAGTGTGCGTCAATTTCGCTGGGGATCAGAAGAGTCCGGTGCGAGAGAGACCGGTTGCCAGGGTCAGAGTAGAACAGAATGTGTCGTATGCTGAGGCAGTGAAGAGAGTAGAGGATGATGTGGGTGGCCAAGGGTGAGTAGTAGGCCTAGGACAATACAGAGTGATACGAGTTTGTGCATCAGTAAGGTTGGCTTCTTAGAAGCACACAAGATCTCCCTCTTGTAGGATGCGATGATCTTCGGTCCTCTTTTGTCGGCTCAGCAAGGTAGGTTGGTCAGCTCCAGCTAGACCAGAACTTGCTGGTGAGACTCTGCACTTGTCTTCACTGGCTCTTGAAGATATCTGTCAGTATAAATCTCCAGGAGGAGTGGGTGAACCAACCTTTAGGGTAAGTAGCATAGCAGGAGTCAGGATGAATGGGGAGTCTGGATTGGTGAAGACAGGAACGAGAGGTCTGGCGTTGATTACAGCTGTGACCTCAGCCATAGGGATGCACAGGACTTTGTGTGAGAAGTGAAACAACTTGTTTTGTAGCAGCATGGAGTTGAGGATTCTGTGTGCCACCCCAATCATGTGCTCCCAGGCACCTCCAATGTGTGAAGAGTGAGGAGAGTTGACTTCCCATGTACAGCCTTGTTCACTGAGGTAGTTCTGGACACCAGGCCTCTGATGTTTCTCCTTTCCGAGTTCCAACTTCTTACAGTCTCCTTTGAAGTTTGTTCCACAATCTCATCTTTGCTTTTTTTCTGGTCTACAGATGGAAAAGAAACTCCTGAGGACATTGATGTATCTGGAGGTGTCCATGGACTCGATGACTTTGATGTGCACTGCCCTAGTGCTCATGCAGGTGAACAACATCACCCAGCATTGCGTTGAACTTGACCTCTTCTGGTACGGCGAATAGTGACTGTCCAAAAGCCAAAGACATCAAACCCCAAGTATATGAAGGGAGGGGTTGTCTTGAGGCTTTCGGGAGGAAGGTCTGCCATTCTCTGTTATTCATTTTCCTACAGAGCTTCCACTATGTGACACACTTGTGTAGTGCAGAGGTGATGAGCCTCTTACCCCCAACGATCCACAGGCCTGCTGCTCGGACTGCTGCTCCTGTGAAGTGGCGGCCCTGATGTTTCACCTGTTCATGGTAGTGCCGCACAAGCAGTGTAGATATGTGGTTGTGTCTTGATAGGATGAAGGGACTTTTTCTCGCTACTGTCCAGCTGTGCATGTTTCAGACGGCCTCCTATTCTGATGAGACCTTAGTCCAGGATGGGATTCAGCATTGTGAGTCAACTGCTCTTAAGAAGGTCTCTTTTCTCTTCAAATGCAGTGAACTCCTCAGAGTAGATTTCTTTTTGAACTGACCTGATGATGACTTTCTTGGCTTGAGACAGCCCTTCTGGAGTCCGAGTTTGTTGCGCTGATGCCAGCCTATGCATTTGGTCAGTTGGCCCATCGAGTCGGACTTGTGTGAGCGAGCGATGTAGATGAGGAATGAAACGGCTCTCAGTAGTGAATTCCATGTGTAGAAGTGCTCAAAGCGTTCTGATGTAAGTTTTCTGTATCTGGTTTGCGTGATGAGGCTTGTTACCAGGGGCGAAATTCGACATCCAAGCCTGGACTGACCAGCTCGAACACTTGTGTCTTTGGCTGAGCATGATCAGGTTTGTACAGGAATACTGGTCCTGTGAACCATGATGTACTGGTGAGATGGGAAGTGGGAACTGACCTTGAGGTGTGGTCAATGGGATTGTGTTCTGTAGGTACGTAGTGTCACTGCTCCGGCCATGTTGATGGTCAGATGTGTTGGACTCTGTTGTGCACATACAGATAGCATTTAGTCTCATTGTATATGTACCTGAGGATTACTTTGCTGTCACAGTATACATTGATGGTGTCTGGTTTGAGGTCTATTTCATCTAGCATGAGCTCTGCCATTTCTACTACCAACACTGCTCCACATAGTTTGAGCCGGGGTATAGTAGGATCAGACTGAGGGATTAGCCTGGCTTTCCCTAGAATGAAGCCCACATCTTGGAATTATCTAAAAACACTCATATGTAGCTCTGTGTGTTTCTATTTGAGAGGGAGTTTGTGGTGTAGGTGTGTGGGATATGAAGCTGCTTCAGATCCTGTAGTGAGTCCCTCCATGCTTCCCATTCTTTCAGCTTTTCTTCAGAGAGTGGTGAATCCCAATCGCAAGTGTCTGAGGAGAGTTCCCTGTATGGTTACCGGAGCTACCAGGCTGAGAGGGTCGAAGAGGCTATTTACTGTTGACAGGCCTCAGCGACGCGTGAATGCTATGTTATTGACTGATGCTCTGAAGGTAAAGGGGTCCTTGGTTATTTTCCAGCATAATTCAAGACTGTGTTGCATGGGTGTGGTTTCTCCTCCGAGCCCTAGGTCTTTAATGCCATTGGCATGATCTTCTGGGGGGGAATGGTTCCATCATGGTTGCACTGTTCAATGCGAACTTGCGCAGTCGTATGTTTAACACTGCTAGTTATGTTTGTGTTCTCTGTAGCAAGCCGATGGCCTTTGTATCTGTGGGCTAGAGACTTGAGCCCATCATCGACATAGAAGACCCTCAACAAATTGTCGGGTGCCTGCCCCATGGTCCTGTTCGCCTCCTTGTGTAGCTCGCCTGAGCCTGTATATGGCGACGGCAGTAGATGGGCTTTTGCCGAAGACGTGGAATCTTCATCCTGTACTCGATGATGTCTTTTTGTGACATTGTTTTCACAGTACCAGAGGAATCTCAGGTAGTTTCTGTTATCTTCTCTCACAATGAAAAAATGTACCATCTGCTGGATGTGTGCTGTTATTGCTACAGGTTCTTTCCTGAAGCGGTTTAGAACTCCCAGGAGGCTGTTGTTTAGGTCTGGGCCTGTGAGCAGCACATTGTTGAGGGAAAGACTGTACTGCTGTGTACTGCAGTCAAAAACCACCCTGATCTGGCTTGGCTTTTGTGGATGGTAGACCCCAAAGTTTGACAGGAACCAACACTCATCTCCATCATTCAGTCAGATAGCCAAGATAGCTAAGTGATCATTTTCCGGTTAGATGTAAGTTCAATACGGATATGTGCATGCAGAATAGAGGCAATAACATGAGGTGGCGCTTTGAGAAAGCTAACTGGAAGATGGGCGGGACAAAAGTTATCAATGGAGGGGTCTGTGAATGAGTGCGCTGAGGCAGTAACGTCTGTAATTATAACAGCTGCAGATGTGATTGTTCCAGTGGGTTCAGGGGGAAGAAGGTGGTGGGTGGTGCCATGGTGGACAGATGAGTGCTCAAAGGTGGTGCAGGAAAGGGATATAGCTCCACGGGCACTTAAGAATGGATTGACAGAAACGGAGTATCAAAGAAAGAGGGCAATGGCGAGAAGAACGATTAACAAAAAGAAAAGGGAGAAATTGGGGGACGTCTGAATAACTGGATTATGGACTTCCTGTTTGATCGGGTCATACAGGTGAGGGTGTTGTCAGAATAGTCAATGTGGTGTTGTGGAAATTCATACACAGAGACACTCAAAGTCAATCTTAATATGAATAATTGTTTTTGTCAGCGTGCTAGAGAGGTTCCAACCAACTCAATGCACCTGTGACAAGGTTGAAATAGACAATTAAGCAGTCGGGTTACGTATGTATAGTTGTGAAGCCACCTGCTGTATTATTTGAGTAACTGCATTCCCATGAGTATCTATATACAGCACTGGAAAAAAATAGGAGACCACTGCAGAATTATCCGTTTCTCTGGTTTTACTATTTATAGGTATGTGTTTGGGTAAAATTAAACATTTTGTTTAATAGTATAAACTTCTGAAATTTCTCCAAAATAAAAATATTGTAATTTAGAGCATTTATTTGCAGAAAATTAAAACGGGTCAAAAAAACAAAAAATATGCAGTGTTGTCAGAAAATAATCTCAAATAATGCAAAGAAAATAAGTTCATATACATTTATAAACCAAATACTAATCTTTTAACTTGGGAAGAGTTTAGAAATGTTCAATCACAGCTTTCATGCGTCTTAGCATGCTCTCCACCAGTCTTTCACATTGATGTTGGGTGACTTTATGCCACTCCTGGCACAAAAACTCAAGCAGATCTGCTTTGTTTCATGGCTTGTGACCATCCATCTTCCTCTTGATCACATTCCAGAGGTTTTCATTTGGGTTCAGGTCTGGAGATTGGGCTGGCTGAAGCATCCACAGATCATCACCGATCCTCCACCAAATTTCACAGTGGGTGCGAGACATGGAGAGGCCTACAAGCCACAGTGTCTCGCACCCACAGTGAAATTTGGTGGAGGATCGGTGATGATCTGGGGATGCATCAGCAAGGCTGGAATCGGGCAGATTTGTCTTTGTGAAAGACACATGAATCAAGCCACGTACAAGGTTATCCTGGAAGAAAACTTGCTTCCTTCTGCTCTGACAATGTTCACCAATTCTGAGGATAGTTTTTTTCCAGCAGGACAATGTTCCATGCCACACAGCCAGGTCAATCAAGGTGTGGCTGGAGAACCACCAGATCAGTGGTCTCTTAGCTCTGGGAAAACAAATGTATGTAGGCATGATCACGCAGCATTCAGCCAAAGAGTTGTTCAACTTTAATGGAGGTATGTATCGTGATCCATGCTGCACTCAGTGTTCACACTTTAAAAATGATATCTAATGCATGTTAGGCTGAAAACCATATTGTTTTATAATCGATATCGATGTTGACACATGATAGTGTTAGAGCTGTCATGTATTTAACAATTTATGGACATTTATCAAACTTGCACGTTGCGTTATGCTAAAAAGGCTAGCTAACGTTCGCCTTGTACTTTCTTTGCTAATGAGGCTAGTCACCTCAAACTGTAAATGTATTTTTATTTTATGTTTCATGTCACTCACATTGCATGGTGGGTTTGCAGTTGTGCTGAAGTTTAGACAGTGTTGTGTATGTATTCACAGGTATGTGCTCCCAAATTACTTGGAATTATGATATGTTACTTTACACGTGTAGCCCATGTGCTGTGGTGATTTGTTAGGCCATCAGACAGAGTCATTATAAGTTGAGAGCTCCTCTGTAGTCATGTTATAAATGTAATAATGTATAAAATGTATAGTGTAAATATAAATTTAACTTTTCTGAAATTATTACAGATCCGCCAGCCAAAGAGTTGTTAAACTTTGATGGAGATTGCATGGTGGGTTAGCAGTTGTGCTGAAGTTTACACGGTGTTGAATGTATTCACAGAATAAATCATGAAAGAGAACAACACTGTCCTTTGTCAAAAAGCCATACAAGAGCCATTACACACTATAGTACACAAGTCAATCGGGGAGCTCTGCTTGGGGCAGTCCCAGCAGTTGTCTTATATACGACTATACACAGACAAGTTATATTTGCATGATTTTGCATAATTAATGAATCATTACTGTTTTATTTCATTAATGTGACCGACCAATACCGGTTCATAACATGTACCTCAAAAGGCTACTTATCAGCTGAGACCTTGAAACTGAGATATTTTTTGTTCTCAGAACAAGGTCTGGGCGTACTACCAAATTGCAGCTACTGATCACAAGGATTTGTTCAGTCAGCCACTTGCATGAACAGAGAAATTGGTTATTAGAACAGGTTGTTGCTTGCTCATCAGCTCAGTGTTCCACATAATGTAAACAGGTTAAGGGTTTAGATGACCTTACTCTGAACTTGTTAAAAGATAACAACCTTCAATAATTTCTCATCATTCGTATTTACAGGTGGAAATGGGAGCTCATCCAGAGTGGGCAGCTCATTGGTGTCACCATCCTCTGGAGGAGCAGAAAACATAGCTGCTGAACTCTTATTAGCCAGAGAGGCACTGAACTTATTTTTCTAGCATTAACTTCACCTAATCTGTGGTAATGACAGATTGGTATTTCAATGCCAGATTGGTATTAATCTAAATTACTATACATTTTGCAGTGTGCAGAATTCCACAACCTACCTGTTACCCCAAATCAAAATGTTTGGATAAGCCTAAATCAATTACGGACATGGTTGAGCCCCCCCCCCCCCCCTCCCGGCACTCATCCTTCCTAGCATTAATGGCACATATTCAAAATGCATGAGGCTTGATAGTCTAACCTGGGCCGCCACTCTACTTTACAGTCCATTATGTCTTGTCCATTTTCCTACCAGTACACCAGCAGCATGAGAGAGGTTTGGACTGGATCTCTCTCCATGCTCACTCCACATGGACCCATGTCACACTACTGAGAGAAAAAGCATGAGAGAAAAGGCAGTTGATAATTTCGATTGGATGCTGTGTACAGTTTGCTGGCTTGGACTTACGATAGTAGTTGTGAAGGACCGTGTTGATTTCCATTTTCGCCATTACTTCAGCCGGTTAGAGGGAGTGAGGATCACACTGTTGTTGGCCAAATTCTCTTCTATGCATCTAGATACCATCTGTGGTCACCTTCACCATAACCTTGAGAGAGGACAGACCAGAACAGTAGTTTAGGGCATTTCTTATTTACTATATGACAAATTATTATTACTACCTGGTTCAGGAAATCCAGACTTCTAAAACAAATGTCAAAGAACACAGTTGAAACAATTTTTCCCCCCAAAATGTCAAGTTGTATAATGACAGGAGACAGGCGCAGGAATGCGAAATAGGGGGGTTTATTTCTCTACACAAAATAGGGTATGTTCTGAGCATGGGGACAAAGCCCAAACAAACACGTCTATAACACAGAGCTGTAACCCCAAAAAAGAGTGAGGTATAAACCTCTAATAAATACACTGGCGAGGCCCGTACTAACAAGTGCACACTAACACGGTAACACACAAGCCGATACAACAGAGCACACATACTCACAAGACCAATGGACATGGAACAATAATCAACAAGGACAATGGGGAACAGAGGGCACATACAGTGGGGAGAACAAGTATTTGATAACCTGCAAAATCGGCAGTGTTTCCTACTTACAAAGCATGTAGAGCTCTGTAATTTTTATCATAGGTACACTTCAACTGTGAGAGACAGAATCTAAAACAAAAATCCATAAAAATCACATTGTATGATTTTTAAGTATTTCATTTGCATTTTATTGCATGACATAAGTATTTGATACATCAGAAAAGCAGAACTTAATATTTGGTACAGAAACCTTTGTTTGCAATTACAGAGATCATACGTTTCCTGTAGTTCTTGACCAGGTTTGCACACACTACAGCAGGGATTTTGGCCCACTCCTCCATACAGACATTCTCCAGATCCTTCAGGTTTCAGGGCTGTTGCTGAGCAATACGGACTTTCAGCTCCCTCCAAAGATGTTCTATTGGGTTCAGGTCTGGAGACTGGCTAGGCCACTCCAGGACCTTGAGATGCTTTTTACGGAGCCACTCCTTAGTTTCCCTGGCTGTGTGTTTCGGGTCATTGTCATGCTGGAAGACCCAGCCACGACCCATCTTCAATGCTCTTACTGAGGGAAGGAGGTGTTCGCGATACATGGCCCCATCCATCCTCCCCTCAATATGGTGCAGTGGTCCTGTCCCCTTTGCAGAAAAGCATCCCCAAAGAATGATGTTTCCACCTCCATGCTTCACGGTTGGGATGGTGTTCTTGGGGTTGTACTCATCCTTCTTCTTCCTCCAAACACGGCGAGTGGAGTTTAGACCAAAAAGCTCTATTTTTGTCTCATCAGACCACATGACCTTCTCCCATTCCTCCTCTGGATCATCCAGATGGTCATTGGCGAACTTCAGACAGGTCTGGACATGCACTGGCTTGAGCAGGGGGACCTTGCGTGCACTGCAGGAATTTAATCCACGACGGCGTAGTGTGTTACTAATGGTTTTCTTTGAGACTGTGGTCCCAGCTCTCTTCAGGTCATTGACCAGGTCCTGCCGTGTAGTTCTGGGCTGATCCCTCACCTTCCTTATGATCATTGATGCCCCACGAGGTGAGATCTTGCTTGGACCCCCAGTCCGAGGGTAATTGACCGTCATCTTGAACTTCTTCAATTTTCTAATAATTGCGCCAACAGTTGTTGCCTTCTCACCAAGCTGCTTACCTATTGTCCTGTAGCCCATCCCAGCCTTGTGCAGGTCTACAATTTTATCCCTGATGTCCTTACACAGCTCGCTGGTCTTGGCCATTGTGGAGAGGTTGGGAGTCTGTTTGATTGAGTGTGTGGACAGGTGTCTTTTATACAGGTAACGAGTTCAAACAGGTGCAGTTAATACAGGTAATGGGTGGAGAACAGGAGGGCTTCTTAAAGAAAAACTAACAGGCCTGTGAGAGCCGGAATTCTTACTGTTTGGTAGGTGATCAAATACTTATGTCATGCAATAAAATGCAAATGAATTACTTAAAAATCATACAATGTGATTCTGGATTTTGGTTTTAGATTCCGTCTCTCACAGTTGAAGTGTACCTATGATAAAAAATTACAGACCTCTACATGCTTTGTAAGTCGGAAAACCTGCAAAATCGGCAGTGTATCAAATACTTGTTCTCCCCACTGTATATACACATACTAATCAGGGGGAATGGAAACCAGGTGTGTAATGAGACAAGACAATCCAGGGTTGGTGATAATGATCCAGTTCAGAAGAAGGCCGTTGACATAGACCTCCGGAGCTGGTGAATGGAATGAGCAGCAGTACTGGTGAGAATCCGTGACACCAAATTGGCTTATACTCCCCTATCATCTTGGTGATCTCACTGCAGACTTACAGGTCAGGGAGTCAGAGGGCTAACTCTTAGGAGAAAATCCTGACCATCCAAGCAGACCCAATATGGTGAGATTTGTTATTGAAGCAAGACAAAAACAAAAAAAGAAAACAACAACAGCAATACACATATATCACTCGAGGCGGGGGAAACTCAGATTAATTTGGAGTAACTGCCATTCATTATCAACATCTCTTTTTTCCTTTGGGGTTGTGGCTGGGTCTTCCAGCATGACAACGACCCAGAACACACAGCCAGGGCAACTAAGGAGTGGCTCCGTAAGAAGCATCTCAAGGTCCTGGAGTGGCCTAGCCAGTATCCAGACCTGAGCCCAATAGAAAATATTTGGAGGGAGCTGAAAGTCCGTATTTCCCAGCGACAGCCCCAAAACCTGAAGGATCTGGAGAAGGTCTGTATGGAGGAGTGGGCGAAAATCCCTGCTGCAGTGTGTGCAAACCTGGTCAAGAAATACAGGAAACGTATGATCTCTAATTGCAAAAGTTTTCTGTAACAAATATTAAGTTCTGCTTTTCTGATGTATCAAATACTTATGTAATGCAATAAAATGCAAATTAATTACTTATAAATCATACAATGTTATTTTCTGGATTTTTGTTTTAGATTCCGTCTCTCACAGTTTAAGTGGATCTATGATGATAAATTACAGACCTCTACATGCTTTGTAAATAGGAAACACTGCTGATTTTGCAGGTTATCAAATACTTGTTCTCCCCACTGTATGTACCGTACTCTGTACAAGCTTCGGCCTAATATTGTATTACTAAATTAATATTTTAATACTTCAAGTCTGTTTCCTTTCCATTACTAATGTATGTTTGATAGTTATATAGACCTGATCATTTTAAGAAATTTACCATCTCCATCAACCAACTCATCGCCAGCCGCTGAAGAACTCTGCCTCCCAGGAACCCGAAACTTCTCTTTCCTTGATTCTGTCATCCTGTCCGAGTCTTCCAGAGCCCTTGCAGTTGGGCCATGCTCCTCTCACGTGTATCGACCATCAAAGACGGATCCAAGAAGGGCTCTGCCTATACTGTGGAGGGAAAGATCATCTACTCAGCCATTGCCCTGTTCGCCCCCCACGGAGAGATGAGAAGGGTTCCTCCGCTGCCATGCAGGTAGGCGTGTCCTTATTTCTAAATATGTCCATGAAGCAATTCTCCATCCTAGTGTTGATAACCGTGAAGGGGGTCACTAAGTACGTAAGGGCTTGATAGACTCGGGAGCAGCAGGTAATTTGATTGATCACCAGCTTGACATTGATCTTACACCTGTCACCCCTCCCTTAAGGATTAACACCCTGGACGGGCAGCCATTGGGCACGGGCTTCATTACGCACCTGACACAGAGCGTCACCCTCCGGATTGGAGTCTTCAACTCATGGAACTCTCATCTCCCTAACAGCCACTCATCCTCGGACACCCCTGGCTTTGTCGTCACGACCCTGCCATCTCGTGGCGACAAGGTAAACTACTGTCCTAGTTTACCTGCTACCTGCTTCACCAGTTGTCTCAGCCTAGCCTGCAGAGCCACCACCATTGAGGCCACTGCAGTGCCACCCACCATACCATTTGAATACACCCAGTACAGCAATGTCTTCACGAAAATCAAGGCCTCCGCTCTGCCACCACATTGCCCAGGGGGACTGTGCTATAGACTTACTCCCTGGAGTGTTCCCACCGAAGGGCCATGTTTACCCCCCCCCCCCATCTATCCTGGAAAATGAGTCAATGGAGAACTACATTGATGAACAACCCCCTTGGGTTGTGCCGTGGCGGAGATATTTGTGGTCTATACTTGGCCTTGTCTCAGGATGGTAAGTTGGTGGTTGAAGATATCCCTCTAGTGGTGTGGGGGCTGTACTTTGGCAAAGTGGGTGGGGTTATATCCTGCCTGTTTGGCCCTGTCGGGGGGTATCATTGGATGGGGCCACAGTGTCTCCTGACCCCTCCTGTCTCAGACTCCAGTATATATGCTGCAGTAGTTTGTGTCAGGGGGGTTAGGGTCAGTCTGTTATATCTGGAGTATTTCTCCTGTCTTATCCGGTGTCCTGTGTGAATTTAAGTATGCTCTCTAATTCTCTCTTTCTCTCTGAGGACCTGAGCCCTAGGACCATGCCTCAGGACTACCGGACATGATGACTCCTTGCTGGCTGTCCTGCTGCTCCTGTTTCAAATGTTCTGCCTGCGGCTATGGAACCCTGACCTGTACACCGGAAGTGCTACCTGTCCCAGACCTGCTGTTTTCAACTCTCTAGAGACCGCAGGAGTGGTAGAGATGCACTCAATGATCGGCTATGAAAAGCCAACTGACATTTACTCCTGTGGTGCTGACCTGTTGCACCCTCGACAACTACTATGATTATTATTACTTGACCATGCCGGTAATTTATGAACATTTGAGCATCTTGGCCATGTTCTGTTGTAATCTCCACCCGGCACAGCCAGAAGAGAACTGGCCACCCCTCATAGCCTGGTTCCTCTCTAGGTTTTGGCCTTTCTAGGGAGTTTTTCACAGCCACCATGCTTCTACATACACCTGCATTGCTTGCTGTTTGGGGTTTTAGGCTGGGTTTCTGTACAGCACTTTGAGATATCAGCTGATCTAAGAAGGGCTATATAAATTTGATTTGAAACACTCAAACGGTTTCGTTCGATCTTCTTCCCCGGCTGCGTCCAGCATCTTCGTTGGAAAAAAGGACAGTCTCCGTCCATGTATTGATTACCGTTTCCCTCTTCCTCTGATCCCAGTGACCCTTGAACAAGTGGGCCGCGGCAACATTTATGCAAAACTTTACCTGCGAAGTGCATATAACCTTGTCCGTATAAGTGAGGGAGACGAATGGAAGACGGCCTTTAACACCGCATGCTGGCACTACAAATACCTGGTCATGGCCTTACTAACATCTCCGCTGTCTTCGAATCCCTTATGAATGAGGTTTTCCAGGATATGATCAACTGCTTTCTCATGGTCTACATTGACATCCTGATTTACTCCCACTCCCTGAAGGAACACATACAGCATGTGCAAAAGGTTCTTCAACGGCTCCTTGACCATAACCTTTATGTGAAGACTGAAAAGAGCACCTTCCATTACACCTCAGTGAACTTCCTCGGTTTTGCACTGACACGGACACCTGATCAGCATGGATGAGCACAAAGTCACCGCCGTCAGTAACTGGCCCAAACGCACCACGGTTAAGAAACCCCAATGTTTCATTGGGTTCTCCAACTACTATCCCCGGTTCATTCGGAACTTCAGTTCTACTGCCGCTCCCCTCACTGCCCTTATCAGCCAAAAGACCCGGACCCTTCAATGGACTGATAGCGCCCTGACTGCTTTCAACACCTTGAAACGCCTCTTCGCCTCAGCTCCTGTCCTTCGCCAACCTGATCCAACCCTTCCTTTTACCCTGGAGGTGGATGCCTCCGAAGTAAGAGTAGGCGCCATACTCTCTCAGCTGGTGGGAACACCTCCAAAGTCACACCCCTGTGCCTTCTTCTCCAGGAAGTTATCCTCTGCTGAGAGGAATTACGACGTGGGGAACAGAACTCCTCAACATCAAGCTGGCCCTCTGAGTGGCGCCACTGGTTGGAGGGCGCCCAACAACCCTTTCTCGTCCAAATAGATCATCGTAATCTGGAATATCAGAGGGGCCAAGAGGTTAAACTCCAGACAAGCCCCTGGGCTCTTCACACACTTCCATTTTTATGTTCCTTACATCCCTGGAAAGGAAAACGTAAAAGCTGATGTTCTATCCTGCCAGTTTGACCTTCCGACCAGTAACACAGACTCTACACCCATTCGTCCTTCCTCTTGCATTAGGGGACCAGTACAGTGGGAAGTTCACTCTGCCATACAAGAAGCCCTAACCTCAGACCTGGCTCCTCCTGAGACACCAGCTGGGAGGAGTTGCATACCAGCAGCTGTTAGACCCCTAACTGATGCAATGGTGTCACACGTCCTTGGGGTTAGGATATCCGGGCATTACACAAACCACCGAACTTCTAGCCCATAAGTTCTGGTGGTCCTCACTGGCATCCGACGTAAGGGATTACGTACTCTCCTGTCCAGTCTGCGCCCAAATCAAAAGCCCTTCCAGTAAGCTTCAACCTTTGCCAGTCCCTCACAGACCCTGGGCCCACATGGCTGTTGATTTTGTCACAGACCTTCCTGAATCCTCTGGTAACACCACCATCCTTGCCATAGTAGACCATTTTTCAAAAATGTGTCTGATTCCGCTTCCTCATTTACCTAACGCCATGGAATTGGCTGAGTGTATGTTCCAGCAGGAATTCCGGCTGTATAGGATTCCGGAGGATGTCATCTCTGACCGTGGGCCCCAGTTTGTCTCCCGGGTGTTGCGAGCCTTCTGTGACCAACTGGGGGTCGCCCTCAGCCTCTCCTCCGGGTACCATCGCCAGACCAACGGACAGACAGGACGCCTGAACCAAGAAATGGGGGAAGTACCTCCGCCAACAATATTCTGCCTCTCCACATAACTGGAGTCGGTATATGGCCTGGGCCGAATACGCCCAGAACTCACTCATGCATTCATCCCTCCGCCTTACTTAATTTCAGTGTGTACTTGGTTACCAACACCCCCCCCCCACAGTGTCCTGTGATGCTGAATTGGATACCTAAAGCAAACAATTCACTTGTAATCTTTTAGACCTGTTGCATTGACATACTATTCTGTACTAGTACTATTCTGTAGTAACCCGGCAGTCTAGTTCTAACTAGGGTATTTAGACAAAGTATTCCTATGGGTAATGTATGCCCATACGCAACTTGTCTTGGTACCCCCTTTTCCCACCATCAAACAAACAGTCAAACACCATAACAAAACCAATACTCACAGGTGGGGACAAAGTGACATGTAGTTGCAAAAACAAAAGAGCTCAATCCAGAGAGAGAGAGATATAGAGTGAGATATAGAGAGATATTGAGAGAGAGAGACACAGAGCGATTGAACCACAGAGAGATCGAGCTCCAGAGAAAACAACTGAATGGGTTTTTAAACTAAGGGAAAGGGGATGTGATAGGGTAATGGAAAAGGAGTAGGTGTCTTCTGAATGATGACTGATTGGGGAATGATGATTGCCACCTGTGAGGGGAGAAGGAGAGAAAATAAAAACACATAGGATACACACACACACACACACACAGGATACCTGTATCCGTAACAGTGTGGGTGTGCAAATTGTATATTTTTCTATTCATACTTCATCAGATCATCATTACATTTACATTTACATTTAAGTCATTTAGCAGACGCTCTCATCCAGAGCGACTTACAAATTGGTGAATTCACCTTCTGACATCCAGTGGAACAGCCACTTTACAATAGTGCATCTAAATCATTAAGGGGGGGGTGGTGAGAAGGATTACTTATCCTATCCTAGGTATTCCTTGAAGAGGTGGGGTTTCAGGTGTCTCCGGAAGGTGGTGATTGACTCCGCTGTCCTGGCGTCGTGAGGGAGTTTGTTCCACCATTGGGGGGCCAGAGCAGCGAACAGTTTTGACTGGGCTGAGCGGGAACTGTACTTCCTCAATGGTAGGGAGGCGAGCAGGCCAGAGGTGGATGAACGCAGTGCCCTTGCTTGGGTGTAGAGCCTGATCAGAGCCTGGAGGTACTGCGGTGCCGTTCCCCTCACAGCTCCGTAGGCAAGCACCATGGTCTTGTAGCGGATGCGAGCTTCAACTGGAAGCCAGTGGAGAGAGCGGAGGAGCGGGGTGACGTGAGAGAACTTGGGAAGGTTGAACACCAGACGGGCTGCGGCGTTCTGGATGAGTTGTAGGGGTTTAATGGCACAGGCAGGGAGCCCAGCCAACAGCGAGTTGCAGTAATCCAGACGGGAGATGACAAGTGCCTGGATTAGGACCTGCGCCTCATACCTTCTCCAACCTTCCTGTGTGAGGCAGGGTCGTACTCTGCGGATGTTGTAGAGCATGAACCTACAGGAACGGGCCACCGCCATGATGTTGGTTGAGAACGACAGGGTGTTGTCCAGGATCACGCCAAGGTTCTTAGCGCTCTGGGAGGAGGACACAATGGAGTTGTCAACCGTGATGGCGAGATCATGGAACGGGCAGTCCTTCCCCGGGAGGAAGAGCAGCTCCGTCTTGCCGAGGTTCAGCTTGAGGTGGTGATCCGTCATCCACACTGATATGTCTGCCAGACATGCAGAGATGCGATTCGCCACCTGGTCATCAGAAGGGGGAAAGGAGAAGATTAATTGTGTGTCGTCTGCATAGCAATGATAGGAGAGACCATGTGAGGTTATGACAGAGCCAAGTGACTTGGTGTATAGCGAGAATAGGAGAGGGCCTAGAACAGAGCCCTGGGGACACCAGTGGTGAGAGCGCGTGGCGAGGAGACAGATTCTCGCCACGCCACCTGGTAGACGCCGGCCGCCCAAGCGACCTGTCAGGTAGGACGCAATCCAAGCGTGGGCCGCGCCGGAGATGCCCAACTCGGAGAGGGTGGAGAGGAGGATCTGATGGTTCACAGTATCGAAGGCAGCCGATAGGTCTAGAAGGATGAGAGCAGAGGAGAGAGAGTTAGCTTTAGCAGTGCGGAGCGCCTCCGTGATGCAGAGAAGAGCAGTCTCAGTTGAATGACTAGTCTTGAAACCTGACTGATTTGGATCAAGAAGGTCATTCTGAGAGAGATAGCGGGAGAGCTGGCCAAGGACGGCACGTTCAAGAGTTTTGGAGAGAAAAGAAAGAAGGGATACTGGTCTGTAGTTGTTGACATCGGAGGGATCGAGTGTAGGTTTTTTCAGAAGGGGTGCAACTCTCGCTCTCTTGAAGACGGAAGGGACGTAGCCAGCGGTCAGGGATGAGTTGATGAGCGAGGTGAGATAAGGGAGAAGGTCCCCGGAAATGGTCTGGAGAAGAGAGGAGGGGATAGGGTCGAGCGGGCAGGTTGTTGGGCGGCCGGCCGTCACAAGAAGCGAGATTTCATCTGGAGAGAGAGGGGAGAAAGAGGTCAGAGCACAGGGTAGGGCAGTGTGAGCAGAACCAGCGGTGTCGTTTGACTTAGCAAACGAGGATCGGATGTCGTCGACCTTCTTTTCAAAATGGTTGACGAAGTCATCTGCAGAGAGGGAGGAGGGGGGGAGGGGGAGGAGGATTCAGGAGGGAGGAGAAGGTGGCAAAGAGCTTCCTAGGGTTAGAGGCAGATGCTTGGAATTTAGAGTGGTAGAAAGTGGCTTTAGCAGCAGAGACAGAGGAGGAAAATGTAGAGAGGAGGGAGTGAAAGGATGCCAGGTCCGCAGGGAGGCGAGTTTTCCTCCATTTCCGCTCGGCTGCCCGGAGCTCTGTTCTGTGAGCTCGCAATGAGTCATCGAGCCACGGAGCGGGAGGGGAGGACCGAGCCGGCCTGGAGGATAGGGGACATAGAGAGTCAAAGGATGCAGAAAGGGAAGAGAGGAGGGTTGAGGAGGCAGAATCAGGAGAAAGGTTGGAGAAGGTATGAGCAGAGGGAAGAGATGATAGGATGGAAGAGGAAAGAGTAGCGGGGGAGAGAGAGCGAAGGTTGGGACGGCGCGATACCATCCGAGTAGGGGCAGTGTGGGAAGTGTTGGATGAGAGCGAGAGGGAAAAGGATACAAGGTAGTGGTCGGAGACTTGGAGGGGAGTTGCAGTGAGGTTAGTGGAAGAACAGCATCTAGTAAAGATGAGGTCGAGCGTATTGCCTGCCTTGTGAGTAGGGGGGAAGGTGAGAGGGTGAGGTCAAAAGAGGAGAGGAGTGGAAAGAAGGAGGCAGAGAGGAATGAGTCAAAGGTAGACGTGGGGAGGTTAAAGTCGCCCAGGACTGTGAGAGGTGAGCCGTCCTCAGGAAAGGAGCTTATCAAGGCATCAAGCTCATTGATGAACTCTCCGAGGGAACCTGGAGGGCGATAAATGATAAGGATGTTAAGCTTGAAAGGGCTGGTAACTGTGACAGCATGGAATTCAAAGGAGGCGATAGATAGATGGGTAAGGGGAGAGAGAGAGAATGACCACTTGGGAGAGATGAGGATCCCGGTGCCACCACCCCGCTGACCAGAAGCTCTCGGGGTGTGCGAGAACACGTGGGCGGACGAAGAGAGAGCAGTAGGAGTAGCAGTGTTATCTGTGGTGATCCATGTTTCCGTCAGTGCCAGGAAGTCGAGGGACTGGAGGGAGGCATAGGCTGAGATGAACTCTGCCTTGTATTCATATTAACTCATTATACTCAATATTATGTTAGTTTAACTATAGTAACCCATTATACATTTGTTACATTACAAATTCCTCCTTTAGACTAGTGTTCTATTCATACAGGGATGAAAATATTTACACTAGCTCTATTTAAAAGAATAATAAGAAATAGTACTCCATAATGTTATACCATCAAATTGCCCTGATGAGACATGTTATCCTCATATAATCTAGTCATCTTAACCTCAGACATGTAATCCTTGTTACTAACAAGACATGTTATGTATGAGATACTGACCAGGGGCAGTATTTTCACGTCCGGATGAAATGCATGCCAAAATTCAACTGCCTGCTACTCATCCCCAGAAGATAAGATATGCATATTATTAGTATATTTGGATAGAAAACACTCTGAAGTTTCTAAAACTGTTTGAATCACGTCTGTGAGTATAACATAACTTATTTAGTAGGTGAAACCTCGAGGACAAACCATTCAGATAATTTTTTTGAGGTCACTCTCTTTTCAATGGGTTTTCATTGGGAATTCAGATTTCTAAGGGACCTTCTTGCAGTTCCTATCACTTCCACTGGATGTCAACAGTCTTTAGAAATTGGTTGCGGTTATTCCTTTGTGTAATGAAGAAGTACGGCCATCTTGAATGAGGGTCACTTGAAGTGTACTGTTAGATAGAGGCGCATGACCAGAAAGCTAGCTTCAGTTTGTTTTCTTCCTGTATTGAACACAGATCATCCCGTCTTCAATTTTATTGATTATTTACGTTAAAAAAATACCTAAAGTTGTATTCCAAAAGTAGTTTGAAATGTTTTGGCAAAGTTTACAGGTAACTTTTGAGATATTTTGTAGTCACGTTGCGCAAGATGGAACCGGTGTTTTTCTGGATCAAACGCGCAAAATGAATGGACATTTTGGATATATCGATGGAATTAATCGAACAAAAGGACCATTTGTGATGTTTATGGGACATATTGGAGTGCCAACAAAAGAAGCTCGTCAAAGGTAAGTCATGAATTATATTTTTATTTCTGCATTCTTTGTTTACGTAGGTGCTATCCTCAGATAATAGCATTGTTTGCTTTCGCTGAAAAGCCTTTTTGAACTCTGACATGTTGGCTGGATTCACAACAAGTATAGCTTTAATTTGCTATCTTGCATGTGTGATTTAATGAAAGTTTTGATATTTATAGTAATTTATTTGAATTTGTCTCTCTGCATTATCCCTGGCTTTTGGCCAGGTGGGACGCTAGCACATATCCCAGAGAGGTTAATAGCTAAATTTCCAAATTACAATCTTAATAGTAATAATTTCAATCAATTCTTGTTATCCAAATATCAGTTTTTCATCTTATTCCATATCTCACAATCACACAATTTTCAAGTCCACATTCACTTAGTACTATTCCAAAACACTCTCAGTAATCTCATTCCCCACGTGCATTGTCAACGGTTCTCTTGCCAATACTTGCTATACATATAATACCCCATTCTCAAATAACTTATTTTTTAGTGGCTGCAGACCACATAGATATTTATTCTAAATGCCTACAGACAGCTGTCAGCGGGGTTTTCCATGGTACTGTCTAGTCTTCTCCTAAAATGAGTGAATAGTCTTCTCTCTAGGCTATGGGTACCTTTTTGCATCACTCAACATGATTTAATTTTTATATATTTTTTTTAATACAGATTCATTTAAATTGACTTACTAAAATCAGTTGCCGTCCCTCAATTATTTGCGGATGAACTGTCTCCTCCTGGGGAGCTCATAGTAAGGGTCTGTTCTGGGCGGGCCTCGTCTTTTGGTCAGATGTGAATTTCCCTCACGCTTCATAAAATGTGCCACTGATTTTCCTCGCAGACCCCACTGGAAAGCTCTGCAGACAGAATCAATCATTTTATTTATTTAACTAGTTAAAACTGTCTAGGACACACGTTCCACTAACGGACCCCACCCCCCCCACCCCCACCCCCCCAACATTCCGCTGAAAAGGCAGCACGGGAAATTCAAAAATATGCTTTACAGCGAAAACACAACATGTATTTATGTTAGATCACCACCAAATCCAAAAAACACACAGCAATTCTTCTCAGCCAAAGATAGTCACAAAAGCAGAGTTAGAGATAAAATGAATCACTAACCTTTGATAATCTTCATCAGATGACACTCATACATTTTTTGTTTTGTTCGATAATATGCATATTTATATCCACAAATCCCGATTTACATTGACGCCATGTTCAGAAATGCCTCAAAAATATCCAGAGTGACTGGTCTCACACTCTAGTACAGTAGGTGGCTGTGTATGCATCTTAAATGTTGGATGCGATCCACCAACCTAATCTTCAAGAAGAAGAAGACAAAGACGGAAGTGGATCAAAACGTTGGAGGGAAAATGACAACATAGTAAGTAAGTTCAAATGTGATAATTAGTTAACAATGTTTATTACAGTAATGTTTAGAGAGCATTCCAATTGTATCAGTATTTGTACAACGATAAAGGGCTAGCATTTACTAACTACAGTAACATAACGTTAACGTTACTCACTAGGTAACGTTTACGTCTCTTTCCAAGGTTGGAAATCTACTTAGCTTTGTACGGCCATGCTAGGTGGCACAGGCACACTGTAACTACAGTTGAAGTCGGAAGTTTACAAACACCTTAGCTAAATACATTTAAACTCAATTTTTCACAATTCCTGACATTTAATCCTAGTAAAAATGTCATGTCTTAGGTAAGTTAGGATCACCACTTTAAGAATTTAAAATTGCAGAATAATAGTAAAGAGAATTATTATTTATTTCAGCTTTTATTTCTTTCATCGCATTCCCAGTTGGTCAGAAGTTTACATACACTCAATTAGTATTTGGTAGCATTGCCTTTAAATTGTTTAACTTGGGTCAAATGTTTCAAGTAGCCTTCCACAAGCTTTCACAATAAGTTGGGTGAAATTTGTCCCTCCTGCAGCAAAGCACCCCCATAACATGATGTTGCCAGTCCCGTGCTTCATTTTTGGAATGTTGTTCTTCGGATTGCAAGTCTCCCCCTTTTTCCTCCAAATATAATGATGGTCATTATGGCCAAACAGTTAAATTTTTGCTTCATCAGACCAGAAGACATTTCTCCAAAAAGTGCGAACTTTGTCCCCATGTGCAGTTGCAAACCGTAGTCTGGCTTTTTTTATGGAGGTTTTGGAGCAGTGGCTTCTTCCTTGCTGAGCGTCCTTTCAAGTTATGTCGATATAGGTCTCGTTTCACTGTGGATATAGATAATTTTGTACCTGTTTCCTCCAGCATTTTCACAAGGTCCTTTGCTGCTGTTCTGGGACTGATTTGCACTTTAAACACCAAAGTACGTTCATCTCTAGGAGACAGAACGCGCCTCCTTCCTGAGCGGTATGGTGGCTGCATGGTCCCATGGTGTTTATACTTGTGTACTATTGTTTGTACAGATAAACGTGGTACCTTCAGGCATTTAGAAATTGCTCCCAAGGATGAACCAGTCTCCAATTCTTTTTCTGGGGTCTTGGCTGATTTCTTTTGATTTTCCTATTTCCCATCCACAGGTACACCTCCAATTCACTCAAATGATGTCAATTTATTATTTTTTAATTTTTAATTTCACCTTTATTTAACCAGGTAGGCAAGTTGAGAACAAGTTCTCATTTACAACTGCGACCTGGCCAAGATAAAGCAAAGCAGTGCGGCACAAACAACAACAGAGTTGTCAATAACACACAGGAAATAGTCTATATACAGTGTTTGGAAATGATGTAAGATAAATAGGCCATAATGGCAAATTAATTATAATTTAGCAATTAAACACAAGTGATAGATGTGAAATTAGATGAATGTGCATGTAGAGATACTGGGGTGCAAAGGAGCAAAAAAATAATAACAGTATGGGGATGAGGTATTTGGATGGGCTATTTACAGATGGGCTATGTACAGGTGCAATGATCTGTAAGCTGCTCTGACAGCTGGTGCTTAAAGTTAGTGAGGGAGATATGAGTCTCCAGCTTCAGTAATTTTTGAAAATCGTTCCAGTCATTGGCAGCAGAGAACTGTAAGGAAAGGCGGCCAAAGGAGGAATTGGCTTTGGGGGTGACCAGTGAAATATACCTGCTGTAACGCGTGCTATAGGTGAGTGCTACTATGGTGACCAGTGAGCTGAGATAAGGCAGGGCTTTACCTAGCAAAGACTTGTAGATGACCTGGAGCCAGTGGGTTTGGCAACGAATATGAAGCGAGGGCCATCCAACAAGAGCATACAGGTCGCAGTGATGGGTAGTAAATGGGGTTTTGGTGACAGAATAGATGGCACTGTGATAGACTGCATCCAATTTGCTGAGCAGAGTGTTGGAGGCTATTTTGTAAATGACATTGCCGAAGTCAAGGAATGGCAGGATAGTCAGTTTTACGAGGGCATGTTTGGCAGCATGAGTGAAGGATGCTTTGTTGAGAAATTGGAAGCCGATTCTAGATTTAATTTTGTATTGGAGATGCTTTATTTGAGTCTGGAAGGAGAGTTTAAAGTCTTACCAGACACCTAGGTATTTGTAGTTGTCCACATATTCTAAGTCAGAACCGTCCAGAGTCGGGATGCTGGAGTGGCGTGCAGTTGCGGGCAGCGATCGGTTGAAGAGCATGCATTTAGTTTTACTTGCATTTAAGAGCAGTTGGAGGCCACGGAAGGAGAGTTGTATGGCATTGAAGCATTTCTGGAGGTTAGTTGACACAGTGTCCAAAGAAGGGCCAGAGGTATACAGAATGGTGTTGTCTGCATAGAGGTGGATCAGAGAATCACCAGCAGCAAAAGCGACATCATTGATGTATACAGAGAAAAGAGTCACACCCGAAAATTGAAGCCTCTGGCACCCCCATAAAGACTGCCAGAGGTCCGGACAACAGGCCCTCCAATTTGACACACTGAACTCTATCTGAGAAGTAGTTGGTGAACCAGGCGAGGCAGTCATTTAACCTCTTACACTTATGGTGGCGCTATTTCATTTTTGGAAGGAAAACGTTCCCGTTTTAAACAAGATATTTTGTCACAAAAAGATGCTCGACTATGCATATAATTGCTACTGTTCGAAAGAAAACACTCTGACGTGTCCAGAAATACAAATATCTTCTCTGTGCGTGCCCTTTAACGTGAGCTTCAGGCAAAACCAAGATGACTTGGCATCCAGGAAATGACAAGGATTTTTGAGGCTCTGTCTTTCATGATCTCCTTATATGGCTGTGAACGCAAGAGGAATGAGTCTGCCCTTTCTGTCGTTTTCCCAAGGTGTCTGCAGCATTGTGACGTATTTGTAGGCAGATCGTTGGAAGATTGACCATAAGAGACCACATTTACCACGTGTCCGCCCGGTGTCCTGCGCCGAAATTGGTGCGCAAAAGTCACCTGCCAGTATTTTTCCATGGGGCACAGAGAGAGAAGCAAGCTTCCATGAACTGCATGTCAATGAAGAGATATGTGAAAAAACACCTTGAGGATTGATTCCAAACAACGTTTGCCATGTTTCGGTCGATATTATGTAGTTAATCCGGAAAAAGTTTCAAGTTGTAGGTGACTGCATTTTCGGTTCGTTTCGGTAGCCAGGCGCAATGTAGAAAACGGAACGATTTCTCCTACACACAGACGCTTTCAGGAAACACTGCGCATTTGGTATGTGGCTGGGAGTCTCTTCATTGAAAACATCAGAAGCTCTTCAAAGGTAAATGATTTTATTTATTTGGTTATCTGGCTTTTGTGAAAATGTTGCGTGCTACATGCTACACAAAATGCTATGCTAGCTTTGCATACTCTTACACAAATTAGTCAATTTCTATGTTTCAAAAGCATATTTTGAAAATCTGAGATGACAGTGTTGTTAAGAAAAGGCTAAGCTTGAGAGCAAACGCATTATTTTAATTTTATTTGCGATTTTCAGAAATCGTTAACGTTGCGTTATGCTAATGAGCCTGAGGCTTAGTCACAATCCCGGATCGGGATGGGGAGTTTCAAGAGGTTAACTTCTTGAAACTCCCCATCCCGGATCCGGGATCGTGACTAAAGCCTCAGGCTCATTAGCATAACGCAACGTTAACGATTTCTGAAAATCGCAAATAAAATGAAAATAATGTGCCTGCTCTCAAGCTTAGCCTTTTCTTAACAACACTGTCATCTCAGATTTTCAAAATATGCTTTTGAACCATAGCAATTGACTAATTTGTGTAAGAGTATGCTAAGCTAGCTTAGCATTTTAAGTAGCATTTAGCACGCAACATTTTCACAAAAACCAGATAACCAAATAAATAAAATCATTTACCTTTGAAGAGCTTCGGATGTTTTCAATGAGGAGACTCTCAGTTACATACCAAATGCCCAGTTTTTCCTGAAAGCGTCTGTGTGTAGGAGAAATCGCTCCGTTTTGTACATCACATTTGGCTACCGAAACGAACCGAAAATTCAGTCACCTACAACGTCAAACTTTTTCCGAATTAACTCCATAATATCGACCGAAACATGGCAAACGTTGTTTGGAATCAATCCTCAAGGTGTTTGTTCACATATCTCTTCATTGATATATCGTTCGTGGAAGCCTGCATTCTTCTCTGAATTCTGTGGAAAAATACTTGCAGCTGACTTTTGCGCACCAATTTCGGCGCAGGACACCGGGCGGTCACCTGGTAAATGTGGTCTCTTATGGTCAATCTTCCAATGATATGCCTACAAATACGTTACAATGCTGCAGACACCTTGGGGAAACGACAGAAAGGGCAGACTTACTCCTCTCGCATTCACAGCCATATAAGGAGACAATGGAAAACAGAGCCTCAAAAATCCTGCTCATTTCCTGGATGCCGTCTCATCTTGGTTTTGCCTGAAGCTCACGTTCTGGGCACGCACAGAAAATATCTTTGCAGTTCTGGAAACGTCAGAGTGTTTTCTTTCCAAAGCTACCAATTATATGCATAGTCGAGCATCTTTTTGTGACAAAATATCTTGTTTAAAACGGGAACGTTTTTCATCCAAAAATGAAATTGCGCCCCTAGAGTTTCAACAGGTTAAAAAACCAAGGCTGTTGAGTCTGCCGATAAGAATGTGGTGATTGACAGAGTCGAAAGCCTTCGCCAGGTCGATGAATACAGTCGCACAGTATTGCCTCTTATCAATGGTGGTTATGATATCGTTTAGGACCTTGAGCGTGGCTGAGGTGCCCCCATGACCAGCTCGGAAACCAGATTGCATAGCGGAGAAGGTATGGTGGGATTCGAAATGGTCGGTGATCTGTTTGTTAACTTGTCTTTCGAAGACCTTAGAAAGGCAGGGTAGGATAGATATAGGTCTGTAGCAGTTTGGATCTAGGGTGTCTCCCCTTTGAAGAGGGGGATGACCGCAGAAGCTTTCCAATCGTTGGGAATCTCAGACGACACGAAAGAGAGGTTGAACAGGCTAATAATAGGGGTTGCAACAAGCCCCGCAGATAATTGTAGAAAGAGAAGGTCCAGATGCTCTAGCCCGGCTGATTTGTAGGGGTCCAGATTTTGGAGCTTTTTTAGAACGTCAGCTATCTGGATTTGGGTGAAGGAGAAATGGGGGAGGCTTGGGCAAGTTGCTGTGGGGGGTGCATGGCTGTTGACCTGGGTAGGGGTAGCCAGGTGGAAAGCATGGCCAGCCGTGCTAGAAAAATGCTTTTTGAAATTATCAATTATCGTTGATTTATCGGCGGTGACAGTGTTTCCTAGCCTCAGTTCAGTGGGCGGCTGGGAGGAGGTGCTCTTACTCTCCATGGACTTTACAGTGTCCTAGAAGTTTTGGAATTTGTGCTACAGGATGCAAATTTCTGTTTGAAAAAGCTAGCCTTTGCTTTCCTAACTGCCTGTGTATATTGGTTCCCAACTTCTCTGAAAAGTTGCATATCACGGGGGCTATTCGATGCTAATGCAGTTCACCAGATAATGTTTTTGTATTGGTCAAGGGCAGTCAGGTCTGGAGTGAACCAAAGTCTATATCTGTTCCTGGTTCTATTTTTTTTGAATGGGCCATGCTTATTTAAGATGGTGAGGAATGCACTTTTTAAAGAATACCCAGGCATCCTCTACTGACGGAATGTCAATATCCTTCCAGGATACTCGGGCCAGGTCGAGTTAGAAAGGCCTGCTCGCTGAAGTGTTTTAAGGAGTGTTTGACAGTGATGGGGGTGGTCGTTTGACCACAGACCCATTACGAACGCAGGCAATGAGGCAGTGATCGCTGAGATCCTGGTTGAAGACAGCAGAAGTGTATTTGGAGGGCAGGTTGGTTTGGATGATATCTATGAGGGTGCCCGTGTTTACGGATTTGGGGTTGTACCTGGTGGGTTCATTGATAATTTATGTGAGATTGAGGGCATCAAGCTTAGATTGTAGGATGGCTGGGGTGTTAAGCATGTCACAGTTTAGGTCACCTAACAGCACAAGCTCTGAAGATAGATGGGGGGCAATCAGTTCACACATGGTGTCCAGAGCACAGCTGGGGGCAGAGGGTGGTAGCAACGGTGAGACTTGTTTCTGGAAAGGTGAATTTTTAAAAGTAGAAGCTCAAATTGTTTGGGCACAGACCTGGATAGTAAGACAGAACTCTGCAGGCTATCTCTGCAGTAGATTACAACTCTGCCCCCTTTGGCAGTTCTATCTTGTTGGAAATTTTTATAGTTAGGGATGGTAATTTCAGGGTTTTTGGTGGCCTTCCTAAGCCAGGATTCAGACATGGCTAGGACATCCGGTTTGGCAGAGTGTGCTAAAGCAGTGAATAAAACAAACTTAGGGAGGAGGCTTCTAATGTTAACATGCATGAAACCGGTTACAGAAGTAATCAAAAGAGAGCGCCTGGGGAATAGGAGTGGAGCTAGGCACTGCAGGGGCTAGATTCACCTCTACATCGCCAGAGGAAGAGAGGAGTGGGATAAGGGTACTGCTAAAAGCTATGAGAAATGGACATCTATGACGTCCGGAACAAAGAGTAAAAGGAGCAGGTTTCTGGGGGCGTTAAAATAGATTCAAGGTATAGTGTACAGACAAAGGAATGGTAGGATGTGAATACAGTGGAGGTAAACCGAGGCATTGAGTGATGATGAAAGAGATATTGTCTCTAGAAACATCATTGAAACCAGGTGATGTCATCGCATGTGTGGGTGGTGGAACTGAAGGGTTGGATAAGGTATAATGAGCAGGGCTAGAGGCTCTACAGTGAAATAAGCCAATAAACACTAACCAGAACAGCAAAGGACAAGGCATATTGACATTAAGGAGAGGCATGCTTAGCCGAGTCATCATAAGGGTCCAATGAGTTGTGATTTTAGTTGGGGTCACGGCAATTCAGATAGCTAGCCGAGCCATGGGTAGCAAGCTCGCAGAAGATGGAGGTCTGTTTTTAGCCACCCTGTGCATTTCCGTCGGGAGATTAGTGGGTTCCGTGTGGTAGAGGGGACCAATCCAATTGTCAAAATAGTTATAGTGGCCCAAGAAGAATGTTCAATAGACCTGTTCAGATAGCAGCCGATATGCTCAAGACAGCTAACGATTAGCGGGATGCAGTTCGCAGATGGGCGTTCAGGTTACGTCGCGATGGAGGTTCCAGTTGAATAACTCCCTCGGGCAGATAACATCGGTATTCCAGTCGTGAAGGCCCAGTAGGGCTCCGCATCGGCAGTAAAACGGGTCCGGATAGGTGATTGTAGCCCAGGAGTGGCTGATGGAACTCTTCTGCTGGCTAGCTTGGTGTTTGCTACGGAATTGACGTTAACCACTAGTCACTCGGATAGCAGCTAGTTAGCTGCAAGATCCAGTTGTAAATGTCCAGAGCTTGCGATTGAAATCCGGGGTTATGGAGAGAAAATGGGTCCGGTATGCTCTGGTCTGAGTCGCGTTGTACAAAACTGGCGATAGCTTACCGAGCTAAAGGATAGCTGATGACCGTTAGCCGTGGTTAGCTGAATACTAACGTTAGCTAGTGAGCTGGCTAACTTCTGGCTATTGTGGATTTCGAATACGAGGTGAATAATACTTTTGGGAAAAAAACAGATCCTTACGACATTTGGTGAGGCGGGTTGCAGGAGAGTGTTTTGAAGTTGAGTTTTTAGAAAAAATAAATAAAACGACATGCGAAGAAAAAGACAAAAAGATACAAAACATATTACCCGGGACAAGACGAGGACAAAGAACGTCTGGCTACGCCATCTTGGAAACCTTGAAGAAGCAATAGAAATAGAATATAAACACAATAGAAGCGTTGTTTCTTGTACGATTGTCTCTTGTGTCCTCCATTGACCCCACCATATACATTCCTCATACATGTAACTATTAACTTCTAGTCTAGTAAGTAACCTAACATTATGTAAATATGATACTTCAATAAATATGATACTTCAATTAGCAACAATTTCTAAAAACCTGTTTATGCTTTGTCATTATGGGGAATTGTGTGTAGATTGATGAGGGGGATAAAAAAAAACAATTCAATCCATTTTCAAAAAAGGCTAATGGAACAAAATTTGGAAAAGGTCAAGGGGTCTGAATACTTTCCGACGACACTGTATCAGCACAGCCTTTCCTGCTGTAGTGCTGTATTGAATATACTGATGTTTTGTTGGTCTGCTTCATCTGATACCCTCTTTATGTTTCCTCAGGTTGTGATGCATTCTTTAAGATCAAGTACCGTCTGCGGGAGCATCTGCGCAGCCACACTCAGGAGCGCCTGGTGGCCTGCCCCACCTGCGGCTGCATGTTCTCCAGCAACACCAAGTTCTTAAACCACATCCAAAGACAGGCCGAGCCAGAGGGTGAATGGGCTCAGCTCTGCCTGGCCAGAAGTCACTGTTTTACAGCACAGGCAGATATGTTATTGGTTTAGACATGTACATTTTATTTTGATTGAATGCCCTCTGATTCTTACAGAATCCCTGGTGTGTGAGCATTGTGACAAAGGCTTTGCCAATGAGAGACTGTTGAGAGACCACGTACGACAGCATGGTGAGTGTGCTGTTTTCCACCACTTCTCTGTTCAGTATTATTCAAATCAAATTATCAAATCAAATGTTATTAGTCACATGCGCTGAATACAACAGTTGGGGACCTTACAGTTTAAAAAAATACATATAAGAATAAGAGATAAAAGCAAGAAGTCATTATTAAAGAGCAGCAGTAAAAAATAGCAATATATACAGGGGGTTCCGGTACAGAGTCAATGTGCGGGGGGCACCGGTTAGTTGAGGTAGTGTGTACATGTAGGTAGAGTTAATTAAGGTGACTGCATAGATGACAACAGAGAGTGGCAGTGGTGAGTGGAGGGGGGAGGGGGCAATGCGAATAGTCTGGGTAGCCATTTGACTAGGTGTTCAGGAGTCTTATGCCTTGGGGGTAGAAGCTGTTTAGAAGCCTCTTGACTCTGCACTCCGGTACCGCTTGCCGTGTGGTAGCAGAGAGAACAGTCTATGACTAGGGTGGCTGGAGTCTTTGAACATTTTTAGGGCCTTCCTCTGACACCGCCTTGTATAGAGGTCCTGGATGGCAGGAAGCTTGGCCCTAGTGATGTACTGGGCCGTTTGCACTACCCTCTGTAGTGCCTTGTGGTCAGAGGCCGAGCAGTTGCCTTACCAGGCAGTGATGCAACCAGTCAGGATGCTCTCGATGCTGCAGCTGTAGAACCTTTTGAGGATCTGAGGACCCATGCCAAATCTTCAGGGGGAACAGGTTTTGTTGTGCACTCTTCATGACTGTCTTGGTGTGCTTGGACCATGTTAGTTTGTTGGTGATGTGGACACCAAGGAACTTGACGCTCTCAACCTGCTCCACTGCAGCCCCATCGATGAAAATGGGGGCGTGCTCTGTCCTCTTTTTCCTGTAGTCCACAATCATCTCCTTTTGTCTTGATTTAGCTCATATTTAGCTCATTTTCCTAGTCTGGCTTCGACATGTACCTCTATTAGTCAAGCAGATTTATTTTAGTTGTATTGCTATCAATCAGATATTTTGATTAGCTGATGATGGCTGTTGTCTGTGTCCAGTTTCATTCACTGTAAACCTTATGAGTGATCTATCCTGCCTTTCAGTGAACCATATCAAGTGTCCCCTGTGTGACATGACCTGCACCTCTCTCGCCACTCTGAAGATCCACATCAAGTTCCGCCACTGTGACGAGCGACCCTTTCCCTGTGACTTCTGTGAGAGCAGGTTGTTGTCCCACAGACTCATCAGAGTCCCCACAACTTGCTGACCCTTATGGACTGTACATATTGTGCACATATTATTTTGCTTACACTCTGTTGTTTATGATGTATGTCTCCCAGCTTTAAGAACCAGCACATGGAGACCCATAATGAGGGGGCGGTCTACCACTGCTCTGTAGAGGGCTGTGACTACTACCACCACATGGCACACACCATGAACCAGCACTACAAGAGAGTACACTAGGTACTTCAGACTGGCTGCAGGGGGCGCCAAACAATCACTCCGTGCTCAATAGAACTACAGAATCAATATCCGTGTCAAAGCTAGACTTTTTAATTTGCAAAAATGTTTTGGGAATTTTGATCAAGTGTGCTCTACTTGACACTTGCATAATTCTCCTCTGTAGGGTGGAATGGTCACGAAATACAAGTGTCATCTCTGTGACAACTTTACACACTCACTCTTCACCTGCGCAAGAAACACCACCTGAAATGGCCCTCTGGACACTCTCGCTTCAGGTATGAACAACACTTTATCTTTCCCTTATGTGATGAGTTAACATGAGTTAGTCAGTTTTACCATAAGGAGGTGATTGTAGATGGCTACCTGAGGCTGAACATGGTGCGTTATGAGACAGTAGAGGTGACTCAGGAGATCATGAAGAACATGGCTCAGAAGAGGACGCTCCATCAGGGCCCCGGGTCCAGCAGCCGAGCCAAGAGAGCTGCCAACAGGGCAGCCAGGAGTCACGGCTCTCCCCCTTCCTCCTCCTCCTCTTGCTCCACCTCTTCCTCAGAGCTCTCTGCAGGGGAGGAGATGCCAGCCCAGCCCCAGGGGCAGTGACTCACCTGTGTACTGCATCCTGAGTAATGTATCTGATATGGGGGATAACCCTGACGCCACCCGGGACGGCTCTGACTCCTGCAGGCCCTCAGGTGGTGTGAGGGCCCTGACTGAGGTGACCAGGGGTCTGGGGATGGATGTGGTGTAATCACACACACTGACCCTCCTTATTCTAGTAGTCCAAGTTCATTCTTAACACTGCCACCATTGTTGTCTCCAACCTTGACTAAAGTAATGATACCAACTTGAATTGTATCTTAATGAATAGGAATATTTCAGCCGATCAATGCAGCCGTTAATATTTAACGCACCATGTCATTAATTTATGAAATGAGCGCTTAGCTTTAAAAAGAACAAAATCAGATCCAGCATCTTCTCAGTACCAGTGTTGGAGACAACTAATGTGGCAGTACTGAATCTCTCTGTTACAGCTGTGCTGAATGTATGATGGCTGGGCTTAACCTGGGATGGACTGTTTATTAAAGTTTACTAAACGTTAGTATCTCCGGTTGAGATGTGACAAGATTGTATTATTTTCATGAAGTGTGTTTTTGTTTGTTAGTGTTTTACAGTGTGCGCTTAAATACAGTCTGCGCTTTTAGTTCAGCCTCAGAATGTGACCCCATTGACAGCAGTTTTGAAATAACTTTTGTGGTGTCAGGTAATATTTCTGATGTTTTTGAAACTCTTTTCCATTAAGTCATAGATCTTAGATTTTCCTTTATTCTGATTTAATTAATGCTATAGCTTTTTATTTGACCTAGTTCTTTTTTTACATTTTTTTTTTTACATTTGTTAAGTTTTGTCAGTTATTTGTATTTTTTGTCTGTCCATTTTATGAACTCATTTGTTGGATTGCACTTTGTTGTTGAGCAATGTTATTGCTCATCAATTTACAGGTGTTTTTAAGGGATGTAATTCAACATAGTAGTTTGTCTTTTATCTGTATCATACAGGCAGAATTTGTCTTGAAGCAGTACTGAGTTATAGTTCTAAGGCAAGCAAGCACACAGAGTAGGGTCTTCTGATTTCTGTCATTACGAGGTAGTTCTGTGGGGAGCACCAGACAAGGGGAGAGAGAAGGGGACCAAAGGCGGCAGTGTGCTTAAGAACCCAGGGGTAAGAGTTCTGTTCGGGAGGCTACTCTGGGTGAGACCCACCCTGGAGATATGTGACCTGGAATAGGTGGAGGTCAGGAGGCTGGGATGGGGGAGATGGTCTCCCATGGTGGCAGAATAGAGGCTGTGCTCGTAGGATTCCTCTCTGCGCAGGTGCAGACGCTCTCTTTCCATGAGGTAAGCCCTCTCCTGCTGCTTCAGGACCAGTGGGGAGTGATGGGGTGGGTGTGGAAAGCTGTGATGAGGGTCTCTATATGAACAGTCTGCTGCCTCCAACAGCCTGGCCCCCACCACACCATGCAGAGGATCAGCCCTCATGACCAGCTCTTGACAGGAGGAAACAGGGAGGTCCATACCCCTGTATACATCCCACAGTGGGTCTCTTGGGGTGTCCCAGGGAAGTGCATGGTAGGGGATGAGCCCCATATTAGGAGTGCCAACCTGAGTCCGGGCCAGATTACATACACTATTTACTGGGTAGAGCCTCGGAATAATGTTCCCTATGGTCATGTGCTGCATCGACATGGAGGATGGCGTGAGTGTTGGCGTGAGTGGGACCAGGGATGGTTTCTCTGTGGGTTGAGGACCTTCATTGAAATCCTCCTGGTCATCCTCTCTTTTCCGCTTAATCTTCTTGACCTTTATGTTGTTCTTACACTCAAGCCTTCTCTTCCTGTCACCTGACTCCCAGCTACAGCTGCCATTGGACCGCTGACCATGTTCCAAGGTTATTGTCTGAGGAACAGACTTGTCTTCAGCAGGTGAACTGTCATGAGTCCCTGCAGCAGTGTGGCCTTGGTGTTTCTCCACTATGTACTGTTTCTCCTCCATCTTCTCTCTGGGTAGGTGTAGCTGCTGTCCCCATTCTCTGTCCTGAGGTTCCCTGATTGAATCTCTTCCTGGTTGTTCAGGTTCTGTAGAGCGTTCAGGTTGACATACAGAGGATGGGGGTGTCTTCTGCTGCCTGCTCCACCACTCTGGAGTTCCTCCTTCTTCTCCACTTGGTACATTTAGATTGTCTTTGTGATAGATCATGGGATAGTCTGTTTTTAAGAGGAGGAAGAATAAGCAAGTCAAAAAAATGTGTGTGCTTGAAAACGCAATCCCCTCATTTATGATTATATTGTCTTTAACATAATACTGAACCAACACTGAAGGGAGACGGAAGGTGCTACTCACTTAGTGCTAGTTTTGGCAGTCCACCAAAGGTTGTGACCCTCAGTGATCCCAAACCTCCAAATAAAGGATGTCTACTGTGTGACTCTGGAGCAGGAGAATAATGGAAAAATGCTATGTTGAGTAATTTCTCTCTGTTAGACAGTACTATAGTAAGACAAGTCATATTTCTAAGGTTTAGTCTTTGGTCCCTTTCCTCACCTGGGTTAGAGGGTGGGGTGGAGTACTGAATAAGATCCCACTGATGGGGGATGGCTTGAATCAGGTCAGAACCAGGAGGCTGAGTCAGAAATTCTGGTTTGACACTGAAGTTGATTGCATTTGCGTCCACTTGCATCTTCTGCTGAGAAATGGAAGGACGGACAGACAGAAAAATAGCTTCAGTTATAATGTTTGGTTTGGATACAAATAATATTTATTGGGTTTCATACACATTTTAGTGGATGTTCAACATGTTTTCATACCTTCACTCTCAGCTTATGGTGGTGGATCTGCCATGCAATGCGGACATGCATTGTATTCCACCTTCCTGGTCTCTGAGAAAACAACGAATTCAATAGGTTAGGATAGAAACAGAACTCAAAACACTTTCCAAATGAGAACATTTTGGCAATATATGTAGATATTAAATTGCAAATAATCCAAAGAATACTCACTCTTGGATCCTTCTGGAGCAGCTTGTGTGACCCAGTCCTAGGTCTAGGTGCCATGTCTAGAATGTTTGATGTCTGACAAAGACAAGGAAATATAGACTGTTGATTACACACTAGTAACTCATGACACACAGTGGAGGCTCCTCAGAGGAGGAAGGGGAGGATCATCCTCAGTGAATTTCAGAATTAAAATAAAATAAAAAGTGAAACATTAAAAAAGTTATCCCCTTTAGATTTACAAAATGTATTCAAGTCACCAAATAATTGATTAAAACACACTGATTTGCAATGAAGGTCTACAGTAGCCTCAGCAGCACTCTGTAGTGGTGTGGCCGGAGGACAGCTAGCTTCTGTCTTCCTCTGGTATATTGACTACAATACCAAACCTAGGAGTCTCATGGTTCTCACCCCTTCCACACACTTACACCACAGGAGGCTGCTGAGGGGAGAACGGCTCGTAATAATGGCTGGAATGGAGCAAATGGAATGGCATCAAACACCTGCAAACCATGTGTTTGATTTATTTGATACCATTCCACTTACTCCACTCCAGTTATTACCACAAGCCCATTCTCCCTAATTACGGTGCCATCAACCTGTGACTTACAGTAATTATGACAACTTCCGGAAGACGTCCTCCAACCTATCAGAGCTCTTGCAGCATGAACTGACATGCTGTCCACCCAACATGCAACAATGTCTATGATTTTACTGAGCTACAGTTCATATAAGGAAATCAGTCAATTTAAATAAATTCACTAGGCCCTAATTTATGCATGTCACATGATTGGGCAGCCATGGGCAGGGGGCGGGGGGGGGGGGTGCTAGGAGGGCATAGGCCCACCCACTTAGGAGCCAGGCCTACCCACTGGGGAGCAAAGCCCAGCCAATCCAGAATTGGTTTTTCCCCACTAAAGGGCTTATTACAGACATAAATACTCATCATTTTCATCAGCTGTCAGGGTGTCTGGTTTCAAACAATCCTGTAGGTGAAGTAGCTGGATGTGGAGGTCCTGAGCTGGTGTGGTTACATGTGGTCTGTGGTTGGGAGATCAGTTGAAGGTTTCGTTCAATTCCTCTAAAATGACATTGATGGTGGCTTATGGTAGAGAAATTAACATTAAATTCTCTGGTGGCAGTCATCATGCCAATTGCACATTTTAGAGTGGCCTTTAACTGTCCCCAGCACAAGGTGCACCTGTGTAATGGTCATGCTGTTTAATCAGCTTCTTCATATGCCTCACCTGTCAGGTGGATGGATTATCTTGGCAAAAGAGAAATGCTCACTAACATGGATGAAACAAATTTGTGCACACAATTTTTGAGAAATAAGCTTTTTGTGCGTGTAGAACATTTCTGGGGTCTTTTATTTCAGCTCATGAAACCAACACTTTACATGTTGCGTTTATATTTTTGTTAAGTAAACATTTTGAAGTATATATACAGTACCAGTCAAAAGTTGGGGCACACCTGCCCAGGGTTTTTCTTTATTTTTACTATTTTCTACATTGTAGAATTATAGTGAAAATGTCAAAACTTTGAAATAACACATATGGAATCATATAGTACCCCCAAAAAAGTGTGAAACAAATCAAAATATATTTTATATTTGAGATTCTTCAAAGTAATTACCCTTTGCCTTGATGACAGCTTTGACATTCTCTCAACCAGCTTCATGAGGTAGTCACCTGGAATGCATTTCAATTAACAGGTGTTTATTTTCTTCTTAACACCAATCAGTTGTGTTGTGACAAGGTAGGGTTTGTATACAGAAGATAGCCCTATTTGGTAAAAGACCAAATCCATATTAGGGAAAGAAAGACTCAGATAAGCAAAGAGAAATGACAGTCCATCATTACTTTAAGACATGAAGGTCAGTCAATGTGGAAAATTTCAAGAACTTTGAAAGTTTCTCCAAGTGCAGTTGCAAAAACAATCAAGCACTATGATGAAACTGGCTATCATGAGGACCGCCACAGGAAAGGAAGACCCAGAGTTACCTCTGCTGAGGAAGATAAGTTCATTTGTTACCAGCCTCAGAAATCGACAATTAACTGCACCTCAGATTGCAGTGTCAGAGTTCAAGTAACAGACAAATCTCAACATCAACTGTTCAGAGGAGACTGCGTGTATCAGGCATTCATGGTCAAATTGCTGCAAAGAAAAACACTACTGAAGGACACCAATGAGAAGAGACTTGCTTGGGCCAAGAAACACGAGCAATGGACATTAGACGGGTGGAAATCTGTCCTTTGGTCTGATGTGTCCAAATTTTGGGATTTTTCGTTCCAAACGACGTGTCTTTGTGAGACACAGAGTAGGTGAACAGATGGTCTCCACATGTGTGGTTCCCAGCGTTTAGCATTGAGGTGGTGTGATGGTGCTTTGCTGGTGACACTGTCAGTGATTTATTTAGAATTCAAGGCACACTTAACCAGCATGTCTACCACAGCATTCTGCAGCGATACACCATCCCATCTGGTTTGCGCTTACTGGTACTCATGTTTTTCAACAGGAAAATGACCAAAAACACACCTCCAAGCTGTGTAAGGGATATTTGACCAAGAAGGAGAGTGATGGAGTGCTGCATCAGATGACCTGGCCTCCACAATCACCCGACCTAATTTTAAAATGAATCTCTCCAGAAATAAGTCTCTCACTGTTGCCGTCTGTTATCGATCCTCCTCCGCTCCCAGCTGTGCCCTGGACACCATACGTGAATTGATCGCCCCCCACCTAGCTTCAGAGATCGTTCTGTAAGGTGACCTAAACTGGGATATGCTTAACACCCCGGCAGTCCTACAATCTAAGCTAGATGCCCTCAATCTCACACAAATCATCAAGGAACCCACCAGGTACAACCCTAAATCCGTAAACATGGGCAACTTCATAGACATTATCCTGACTAACTTGCCCTCCAAATACACCTCTGCTGTTTTCAATCAGGATCTCAGCGATCACTGCCTCATTGCCTGTATCCGCTATGGGTCGGAGGTCAAACGACCACCCCTTATCACTGTCAAATGCTCCCTAAAACACTTCTGCGAGAAGGCCTTTCTAATCAGCCTGGCCTGGGTATCCTGGAAGGATATTGACCTCATCCCGTCAGTCTAGGATGCCTGGTTGTTCTTTAAAACTAATTTCCTCACCGTCTTAGAAAAGCATGCCCCTTTCAAAAAATGCAGAACTAAGAACAGATATAGCCCTTGGTTCACTCCAGACCTGAATGCCCTTGACCAGCACAAAAACATCCTGTGGCGGACCGCAATAGCATCGAATAGTCCCCGCGATATGCAACTGTTCAGGGAAGTCAGGAACCAATACACGCAGTCAGTCAGGAAAGCAAAAGCTTTTTCAAACAGAAATTTGCATCCTGTAGCTCTAACTCCAAAAAGTTTTGAGACACTGTAAAGTCCATGGAGAACAAGAGCACCTCCTCCCAGCTGCCCACTGCACTGTGGCTAGATAACACGGTCACCACCGATAAATCCATGATCATCAAAAATGTCAATAAGCATTCCTCTACGGCTGGCCATGCCTTCCTCCTGGCTACTCCAATCCCGGCCAACAGCTACTCGCCCGAGGCTCCCCGGCTTCTCCTTCACCCAAATCCAGATAGCAGATGTTCTGAAAGAGCTGCAAAACCTGGACCCGTACAAATCAGCTGGGTTAGACCATCTGGACCCTCTGTTTCTAAAACTATCCACTGCCATTGTTGCAACCCCTATTACCAGCCTGTTTAACCTCTCTTTTGTATCGTCCGAGATCCCTAAAGATTGGAATGCTGCCGTGGTCATCCCCCTCTTCAAAGGGGGTGACACTCTAGACCCGAACTGCTGTAGACATATATCTATCCTGTCCTGCCTCTCTAGTCTTTGAAAGCCAAGTTAATAAACAGATCACTGACCATTTCGAATCCCACCGTACCTTCCCGCTGTGCAATCCAGTTTCCGAGCAGGTCACGGGTGCACCTCAGCCACGCTCATGGTACTAAATGATATCATAACTGCCATCGATAAAAACAGTACTGCGCAGCCGTCTTCATCGACCTGGCCAAGGCTTTCGACTCTGTCAATCACCGTATTCTTATCGGCAGACTCCATAGCCTTGGTTTCTCAAATGACTGCCTCGCCTGGTTCACCAACTACTTTGCAGACAGAGTTCAGTGTGTCAAATCGGAGGGCCTGTTGTCCGAACCTCTGGCAGTCTCTATGGGGGTACCACAGGGTTCAATTCTCGGGCCAACTCTTTTCTCTGTATATATGAATGATGTCGCTCTTGCTGCGGTTCATTTCCTGATCCACCTCTACGCAGACGACACCATTCTGTATACTTCTGGCCCTTCTTCGGACACTGTGCTAACTAACCTCTAAACAAGCTTCAATGCCATACAACACTCCTTCCATGGCCTTCAACTGCTCTTAAACGCTAGTAAAACCAAATGCATGCTTTTCAACCGTTCGCTGCCCGCACCCGCCCGCCCGACTAGCATCACCACCCTGGACGGTTCTGACCTAGAATATGTGGAGAACTATAAGTACCTAGTTGTCTAGCTAGACTGTAAACTATCCTTGCAGACTCATATTAAACATCTCCAAATTGCTTTCTATTTTGCAACCAAAGCCTTCTTCACTCACGCCTCCGACTATCCTACCGATCCTCGACTTCGGCGATATCATCTACCAAATAGCTTCCAATACTCTACTCAGCAAACTGGATGCAGTCTATCACAGTACCATTAGTTTTGTTACCAAATCACCTTATACCACCCACCACTGCGACCTGTATGCTCTGGCTGGCCCTCGCTACATATTCGTCGCCAGACCCACTGGCTCCAGGTCATCTATAAGTCTATGCTAGGTAAAGCTCCGCCTTATCTCAGTTTACTGGTCACGATAACAACACCAACCCGTAGCACACGTTCCAGCAGGTATATCTCACTGATCATCCCCAAAGCCAACACCTCATTTGGAAGGCCAATCCTTCCAGTTCTCTGCTGCCAGTGACTGGAACGAATTGCAAAAATCGCTGAAGCTGGAGACTTATATTTCCCTCATCAACTTTAAACATCTATCTGAGCTATCTGAGCAGCTAACCGATTGCTGCAGCTGTACGTAGTCCATCTGTAAATAGCCCATCCAATCTACCTACCTCATCCCCATACTGTTTTTATTTACTTTTCTGCTCTTTTGCACACCAGTATCTCTACTTGCACATCATCATTTATCACTCCAGTGTTAATCTGCTAAATTGTAATTCTTCGCTCCTATGGCCTATTTATTGTCTAGCTACCCATGCCTTTTGCACACACTGTATATAGACTCTTTTTTTCTACTGTGTCATTGACATGTTTATTGTGTTATTGGCTTGTTTATTGTTTTTTCCATGTTAACTCTGTGTTGTTGTCTGTGTCACACTGCTTTGCTTTATCTTGGCCAGGTCGCAGTTGTAAATGAGTACTTGTTCTCAACTAGCCTTCCTGGTTAAATAAAGGTGAAATAAAAAATAAATAAAAAATGTGAATCCCACTACTGCTCCCTCATTTAGCTATTTGCGCCATATGGATTGTAATTGTTGTAGATGGCTTTTCACAAATCTAAATGTGTATTTGAACCCAATAATGGTTGAATTTAAGAAGTTTATGCTGCCTATCAATCATTGTTTTTGAAACCAGTGGACAGCCAGTGGAAAATGTGCTCTTTCAACAGCTGCTTAGTGCGGATCCCAGCCTATGGAATAAAAGTGGGGCTTTTATTACTCAATCTAATTCATGCTGATGAAAAATTATTTTAAAAATCCATAGGCCTAATGGACACATGCTTAAACTCATAAACTTTTGATAGACTTACAGGTGCAATATGTAGTTGCTTCAACTATGACAGAAAAAATTAGAACAAAAATCCAGAAAATCACATTGTAGGATTTTTAATGAATTTATTTGCAAATTATGGTGGAGAATAAGATTTTCTGGATTTTTAAAAATACATTTGTCTGTCATAGTTGAAGTGTACCTATGATGAAAATTACAGGCCTCTCATCTTTTTAAGTGTAAGAACTTGCACAAATGGTGGTTGACTAAATACTTTTTTGCCCCACTGTATATACAGTGAAGTCGGAAGTTTACATACACCTTAGCTAAATACATTTAAACTCAGTATTTCACAATTCCTGACATTTAATCCAAGTACAAATCCCCTGTTTTAGGTCACTTAGGATCACCACTTTACTTTAAGAATGTGAAATGTCAGATTAATAGTAGATAGAATGATTATCTGTCGTGGTAATGTCCTGTATTACTAAATGATCAGAGTTACAAACCACACACCAGTCAGAGTTATACTTAAACTTCATATTTTAATAACATGAGCTTCACCATATCCCTGTGACTCTCAGATCAATTCAGTGTCTATAAATGGATTCTCTCAGAGTCCTTACAAAATAATACTTTGTATCTTTTATAGCAAAGATACACCCCTCTCAACTACTCACATGATGAAGCAAAGATCTTAGGAACTTCACAAAGGTCCTTTTACTTGAGAGAGGAGTATCCCATAGCCAGATAGCATTAGCTATAAATTATCGTTCAGTTTGGTCTCTTAGACGAGGTTCTACTTCTCGTTCTTGGTACTTCATAGTACCAAAACAATACCTCATCCAATGGCATATATCAATTGTCAATTCTAGATACTACCATCTCAAATACACCCCCTCCTGGACAAGCTCACGGAGGGAAGTGAGCCACAAGGTCATATACTAGGTCAAGATTCATGCAACATCAGAGGGGTAAATACAATGGTTCCAGACACTGCCATACTCCTCCCCCCAATGGGAAAAGGAGGGAGTGACTGGAGTACAGAGACGGTGGAGCCCTTCACATGGTTTAGGAATAGTTACAGACACATTCAAATATGAAGACAATCCTGACCTCGCCCCTCTCTGGGCCCCAAGTGACTATCTCACATAAGCATATTATGAAAGTAAATAAAACATCTTATTTATCAATGTTACATAACTAATTCTGATTCAGCTACGACATATCTCAGCTTTTATTTCTTTCATCACATTCCCAGTGGGTCAGAAGTTTACATACACTCAATTAGTATTTGGTAGCATTGCCTTTAAATTGTTTAACTTGGGTCTAAAATTTCAGGTCGCCTCCCACAAGCTTCCCACAATAGGTTGGGTGACTTTTGGCCCATTTCTCCAGACACAGCTGTTGTAACTGAGTCAGGCCTCCTTGCTCGTACACACTTTTTCAGTTCTGCCCACACATTTTCTATGGGATTGAGGTCAGTGCTTTGTGATGGCCTCTCCAAAACCTTGGCTTTGTTGTCTTTAAGCCATTTTGCCACAACTTTGGAAGTATGCTTGGGGTCATTGTCCATTTGGAAGAGCCATTTGTGACCAAGCTTTAACTTCTTGACTGATGTCCTGAAATGTTGCTTCAATATATATGCATAATTCTCATCCCTCATGATGCCATCTATTTTGTGAAGTGCACCAGTCACTCCTGCAGCAAAGCACCACCACAACATGATGCTGCCACCCCCATGCTTCACGGGTTGGGATGGTGTTCTTCGGCTTGCAAGCCTCCCATTTTTTCCAGAAAACATAACGATGGTCATTATGGCCAAACAGTTCTATTTTTGTTTCATCAGACCAAAAGACATTTCTGCAAAAAGTACAATCTTTGTCCCCATGTGCAGTTGCAAACCGCAGTCTGGCTATTTTATGGCGGTTTTGGAGCAGTGGCTTCTTCCTTGCTGAGCGGCCTTTCAGGTTATGTCGATATAGAACTGTGGATACAGATAATTTTGTACCTGTTTCCTCCAGCATCTTCACATGGTCCTTTGCTGTTGTTCTGGGATTGATTTGCACTTTTCGCTTGAAAGTACGTTCATCTCTAGGAGACAGAACGGGTCTCCTTCCTGAGCGGTATAATGGCTGTGTGGTCCCATGGTGTTTATACTTGCGTACTATTGTTTGTACAGATGAACGTGGTACCTTCAGGGGTTTTGGTAATTGCTCTCAAGGATAAACCAGACTTGTGGAAGTCCACAATTTTTTTCTGAGGTCTTGGCTGATTTCTTTTGATTTTCCCATGATGTCAAGCAAATAGGCACTGAGTTTGAAGGTACTCCTTGAAATACATCCACAGGTACACCTGCAATTGACTCAAATTATGTCAATTAGCCTATCAGAAGCTTCTAAAGTCATGACATCATTTTCTGGACTTTTCCAAGCTGTTTAAAGGCACAGTCAACTTAGTGTATGTGAAACAGTGAATTATAAGTGAAATAATCTGCCTGTAAACAATTGTTGGAAAAATTACTTGTGTCATGCACAAAGAAAATGTCCTAAAGGATTTGCCAAAACTATTGTTTGTTAACAAGAAATGTGTGGAGGGGTTTTAATGACTCCAACCTAAGTGTATGTAAACTTCCGACTTCAACTGTATATTACACAATACCAGTCCCATCGTCAACATTGAAGAGGCGACTGCAGGATGCTGGCCTTCTAGGCAGAGTTCCTCTGTCCAGTGTCTGTGTTCTTTTGCCCATATTAATCTTTTCTTTTTATTGGCCAGTCTGAGATATGGCTTTTTCTTTGCAACTCTGCCTAGAAGGCCAGCATCCCGGAGTTGCCTCTTCACTGTTGACGTTGAGACTGGTGTTTTATGAAGCTGCCAGTTGAGGACTTGTGAGGCGTCTGTTTCTCAAACTAGTGATGTACTTGTCCTCTTGCTCAGTTCTGCACCGAGGCCTCCCACTCATCTTTTTGTTTTGGTTAGTGCCAGTTTGCACTGTTCTGTGAAGGGAGTAGTACACAGCGTTGTACGAGATCTTCAGTTTCTTGGCAATTTCTAGAATGGAATAGCATTCATTTCTCAGAACAAGAATAGACTGAAGCTAGAGTTTCAGAAGAAAGGTATTTGTTTCTGACCATTTTGAGCCTGAAATTGAACCCACAAATGCTAATGCTCCAGATACTCAACTAGTCTAAAGAAGGACAGTTTTATTGCTTCTTTAATCAGAACTACAGTTTTCAGCTGTGCTAACATAATTGCAAAAGGGTTTTCGAATGATCAATTAGCCTTTTAAAATTATAAACTTGGATTGGCTAACACAACGTGCCATTGGAACATAGGAGTGATGGTTGCTGAAAATGGGCCTTTGGTGTCATATGTTAATATTCCATTAAAAATCAGCCGTTTCCAGCTACAATAGTCATTTACAACATTAACCATGTTTACACTGTATTTCTGATCAATTTGATGTTATTTTAATGGACGAACATTTTGCTTTTCTTTCAAAAACAAGGTAATTTGTGAACCCAAACTTTTGAACGTTAGTGTGTGTATATATATATATATATATATATATATATATATATATATATATATATATATCCATTGATTCTTGAAGAATATATAAATTCCTCATGAGCTTAGTTCAACTGTCAAACTCCATGAGAACCCAAAATATGAGCTTGTTTTTATCCAATGTTTGTAAACAAACACTGTATAGCCTCATAACATGGTTAAAACAATCATTTTGATATCATGGATGGTCAGTCCTTGCATCCATAGATGTCTATTAATCTGAGAGTGGTTACATTCCTCCATGTCACCCTGATCTGTTTCACCTGTCTTTGTGCTTGTCTCCACCCCCCACCAGGTGTCTCTTATCTTCACCCATTATCCCTTGACTATTTATACCTACATTTTCTGTTTGTCTGTTGCCAGTTCGTCTCATCAAGCCTACCAGCGTGTTTGTCCGTACTCCTGTTCTCTCTAGTCCCTGTTTTCTAGTCCTCCCGGTTCTGACCTTTTCTGCCTGCCCTGACCCTGAGCCCACCTGCCATACCATTCGGCCTGCCCTGACCCCAAGCTGCCTGTGTCCTGTACCTTTCTGACTCTGGCCTGGTTACGAACCTCTGCCTGTCCTCGACCTACCAATTGCCTGCCATCCTGTACCTGCCTGACTCAGATTTGGATTACGACTCTTTGCCTGCTTTGACTTACCTTTTGCCTGCCCCTTGTACTTGAATAAACTCTGAGACTCGTACTATCCACGTCCATGTCTTCATCTGGGTCTTAGCCTGAGCCTTGATAGTATGAATTGGCCCTGACTGACACAGCAGACTCGGACCAGCTCCGCAACGCTGTCTCCTCCCAAGGAGCCACCATTGGAAGACACAAGGAGTTACTTCAAAACCTCATGGAAGGACTCCAGAACTTGGCAGAACACCATGACCGCGCTTTCAATGCATTGCTGGAGCAATTCCGCAGATATTCTACTCGGCAGCAAGCCTCTACGGTAACCCCCAGACTTTCAGTAACCCCCCTACCAGCGGCGCTTCTCCTATCCAAGCTTCACGAGAACCCTGCTTTACCTCCTCCGGAGCGATATGCTGGAGATCCAGTAAACTGCAGAGCGTTTCTCTCCCAGTGCTCCCTCATCTTCGAGTTGCAGCCCTCTTCATTTCCCTCAGATTGCTCGAAGATAGAGTATCTTATAACGCTGAAGACCGGGGGTTCTCGCCTGTGCGACAGCAGTGTGTGAGCAACAATCCACCATTAGCCTCAGTCTGGAGGAGTTTTTGGCAGAGGGTAGGAAGGTGTTTGACTCTCTGTCCGAGAGAGCGGCTGCTCTGAAGCTACTCCAACTGTGTCAACTCCCGTAGTGTGGTATATTTTCGTACATTGGCCGCTGAGAGTGTCTGGAACCCGGAATCTCTTTTCGACACGTTCATTCACTAATTATTGTAGGAGGTTAAAGATGAGCTTGCAGCCCAGGAGCTTCCTATGGACCTTGACTCCCTCATCGCCTTGACCTTACGGATCGATGGGCGGCTATGGAAACATAGGAAGGAGAGGTCTGTTCCCGGTTTGCCCACTGCCAATGTCACCCGAGTTCCCATGAGAATCACCAAGGGCGGTCGACTCACCTCCTCCAGAGCCCAAGCTACTAGGAAGTGCTAGATTGCCTCCGGATGAACATTCACGCAGATTGACTGTCTGTATTTCGGGACTACAGGACATTATATTTCTACCTGTCCAATAAAAAGACCAGACTCATCAGTAGGTACGAGGACTCTGAGCCGTACGGGATTTTCCAATCTTCCATTACTCGTACCCCTCTTCATGTCACCCTATTGTTGATGCTACCTTGGTGTCGGAGCTTGTTATCTCCACTCAACCCTTCTCCATTCCCATGGACGTCAGAGTGCTGGATGGGCGCTCTATTGGTTGAGTCACCCGCAATATAGTTCCTATCAACCTACGAGTATCAGGAAATCACAGTGAGTGTATGCAGTTTCTGCTCATAGAATCTCCCCATGTGCCCGTGGGTTTTGGATATTCATGGCTCCAAAAGCACATCCCCTGACCAACTGGGCTACTGGTTCCATCTTGGGGTGGATCCCGTTGTTCCATGTGCATTGTCTTAAATCGGCACAGCCTGACCCTGGACGTCTTCCTGCAGGCTTGGGAGAAGCCTCAGATCTCCCCGTCATTCCCGCGGAGTACACGGACCTTGACGAGGTCTTCAATAAGGCCTGTTGCTAGAAACAAGCTTTTCGCTGCACCTACAATAACATCTGCAAATCTGTGTACACGACCAATAAACTTTGATTTGATATATAGCTCCATAGTACAACTTTGCACTTGTGATAGTATCAGGCAAGTTGGCTATGTAACTGTTGGGATTTCCTAAATGACTGGGGCTTTTCCTAGAGGGAGGTGGCACATTGTGTAAGTGTAGATGTCACAATGTCTGACATCATTGGGAAGAGAATTACAATTACAATGTCATGAGTCTGTTTATTTGTCTACACTCCTAGAAAATAAATGGTGCTATCTAGAACCTAAAAGGGTTCTTCAGCTGTTGCCATAGGATAATCTGTTGAAGAACCCTTTCCACAGAGGGTTCTAAATTAAACCTAAATGGTTCTACCATGAACCAAAACAGTTAAAAATGTATAGGGACTGCCGAAGAAACTGTTTGGAACCTTTTTTTATAAGAGTGCATAAATAAACCTATTACACTTCTGCTCCTACCCCACTGCTCTCAGTGAGCGCTTTGCCATCTGCTGCCCAGCAACCGGCGGGTAGTTCCTACTCAGGTACATCTTCACCTGGTTAACTGCTATTCTCCTTATAGAGCCTTTTGATGTGGTCCTGTTTACATATATAAGGTAATATCTTCAGACACAATATAGCAGAAATTATTACAGTTACATGAAAATGTGTTTGTTATGTCTGCTCTTCCTCTTCAGAGCCCTGTGTGCTGCATCAAGAGGTGAGTTCAGGCTTCTGGCAGGCCGCCCTCTACCTGTCCACGGAGGTTCACCAACACCAGCACACCTCTACCCTCTTCCAACATCAGCCCCCTGGCATCTCTCTCTCCGCATCGACCCTACGACTGTGCCATTGACCGTCTCCTGGGCACTACACCACATCAGGGGCTTTTTTTCTTCATCTTCTCAAAGTTGGACCTTCGGAACGCCTACAATACGGGAAGGAGACGAGTGGAAGAAAGCCTTTAACTCGGCTAGCGGGCACCATGAGTACTTGGTTATGCCATTTGGACTGACTAACGCTCCCGCTGTGTTCCAGGCCCTGGTCAACTTTGCTAGCTTCTACCGCTGCTTCATCCGGGGTTACAGCACCCTGGCTTCCCCCTCTCAGCACTCACCTCTAGCAGGTTTCCATTCATGTGGTCTCCAGCAGCTGACCAAGGGTTCTCAGATCTCAAACATCGATTCACTACAGCCCCCATCTTAATCCATCCGACCCATCCCGTCAGTTTATGGTAGAGCCTCGGATGTCAGAGTGGGGGCTGCCCTGTCCCAGCGTTCTGCCCAGGACAAAAAGCTTCACCCCTGAGATTTTCTCTCCCATTGTCTTACCCCTGCTGAGAGGAACTATGTGAAAATTGAGAACTCCTCGCCATCAAAGATGGCATTGGAGGAGGGAAGGCACTGGTTGGAGGAGGTGGAACACCCACTCTTTGTGTGGACTGACCATAAGAACCTGGAATATCTTTGCACCGCCAAGCGCCTCAACTCTAGACAGGCTCGTCAGGCCCTGTTATTCACCCATTTCACCTTTCCCTGCTCAGCCACTGGTCTCTAGCCCTTTGAGTGTTCCTTGGGACATCAGTCCGCGCTCTTCCCTGAGCAAGAAATCAGCATACCCTCTGCCAGATGTTCGTCCGCCTCTGTTGCCGTACCTGGAGGAGAGCCCGGGCAGAGGGTAGGGCTTTCCACTCAGGACCTGCCCCTCCGGGTGGAGTCCCGTAAACTTTCTCCCGTTTCATCGTCCCTTTCCCCATCTAAAAAATCCTTAGCCCCTCTGCTGTTCATCTTCTGCTGCCCCACACGCTCCGTGTACATCCCACTTTTCATGTGTCTGGGATTTAACCTGTCTCACAGCTCTTTGTCTCCTGTTCTCCTGTAATCATATTATTATACGTAGTAGAAAGCGATGGGTAAGAAGAAGCCTACATAATCAACCCATAAAGAACATTTAACATCCATATATGGCCAGCTATGTAAACTTTAACATTGATTTATCCTGCAATAGATATGGTTCAATTGGTAACATACATTTTTGTCTTCTTCTTCTTCTAGGGGAAAGTCATTTCAAAGTAACTGAATGTAATCAGACTATGTTACGGAGTTTGGATAATCCAAAGTTTATGTTACTGATTACAATTTTGGACAGGTAACTATAATGGATTCAAATTAGAAAGTAACCAACCCAACCCTGGCTGTAAACTTTCCTTCTTAGGCTAGGTTGTAGCAACCTCATGATGGGTATAGGGCAAATTCGATCATCATGTCGTTGCCTAAACCTATCGACGTTACATTGAGCCAGGTGAATGTAATATGAATGACAGTCATCCAATATGCTGTAATATAAATAAGGCCATGCTGGTAAAACAAAGTGTCATCCCTCATCTTAAACAGCACCAACCACCACTGATTATACCATAATGTGATGATACATAAATACTATGTATTTTTCCTCAGCCCCAACATCCTAGTCCAATCACTCCCTTTTCCCCTGGTACCTGGGGAGGGCATGTCTTTGGCTGGAAGGCCCCATGGAGGGAGCCGAAAGGTCCTAGGAGGGGGACAATGGTGGCTGCCATAGGGGCCAACCTCAGCATCACATGGGGATGGGGCAGCTGTAGAGTAAAAAACAAATGTGTTCATTAAATTTGTATCTTGGCTTAAACAGGCATCATTGATAAAGTTGATATAAAACAGTGATAAAGCAGTAGTACTTCTCCATACATTTCTGTCTGGTGTCGCCAGCATTGGTGGAACAGGTGTGGGTAGTATGCCAGGGGGCTGATGTTGGAAGAGGGTAGAGGTGTGCTGGTGTTGGTGGACCTCTGTGGACAGGTAGAGGGCGGCCTGCCAGAAGCCTGAACTCACCTCTTGATGCAGCACACAGGGCTCTGAAGAGGAAGAGCAGACATAACAAACACATTCCATGTAACTGTAATAATTTCTGCTATATTGTGTCTGAAGATATTACCTTATATATGTAAACGGAACCACATCAAAAGGCTCTATATGGAGAATAGCAGTTAAGCAGTTGAAGATGTACCTGAGTAGGAACTACCCGCCAGTTGCTGGGCAGCAGATGGCAACGCGCTCACTGAGAGCAGTGGGGTAGGAGCAGAAGTGTAATAGGTTTATTTATACACTCTTATAAAAAAGGGTTCCAAAAGGTTTCTTTGGCAGTCCTTATACATTTTAAACTGTTTTGGTTCATGGTAGAACCATTTAGGTTTCATTTAGAACCCTCTGTGGAAAGGGTTCTTCAACAGATTCTCCTATGGCGACAGCTGAAGAACCCTTTTAGGTTCTAGATAGCACCATTTATTTTCTGAGTGTAGACAAATAAACAGACTCATGATATTGTAATTGTAATTCTCTTCCCAATGATGTCAGACATTGTGACATCTACACTTACACAATGTGCCACCTCCCTCTAGGAAAAGCCCCAGTCATTTAGGAAATCCCAGCAGTTACATAGCCAACTTGCCTGATACTAGCACAAGTGCAATGTTGTACTATGGAGCTATATATCAAATCAAAGTTTATTGGTCGTGTACACAGATTTGCAGATGTTATTGTAGGTGCAGCGAAAAGCTTGTTTCTAGCAACAATGCAGAAACATAAGTATTTTGCTGCACCTGCAAATCTGTGTACTCGACCAATAAACTTTGATTTGATATATAGCTCCATAGTAACATATCAAATCATCCAAAGAGAACTTGATGACAGCTTGAAAACCAGGGGCTCTATTCAATCACATTCGCTTGAACCGACATCCGCATAGCAGTTGTTTTGGTTGTATCGGAGATAGAACTATGCGCTGTCAAATATACCAGTGACTCCTGGTATTGTACCACCTGCTCCTCATTAGCATAGTGGTGAGTATCCCCGCTTGTCACGTGGGAGATGGGTTCAATTCCCCGACCAGGAGGGAGGACTGGTTTTGGGTGGCAGGTAGCCGAGTGGTTAGAGAGTTGGTCCAGTAACCGAAAGGTTGCTCGATCAAATCCCTGAGCTGACAAGGTAAAAAGATGTCCTTCTGCCCCTGAACACTGTTCCTAGATCGTCTTTGTAAATAAGAATATGTTCTTTAATTGGCATGCCTAGTTAAATAAAGGTATTTTTTAAATTGTAATATATGGAGCTCTACACTTTTAATGATAGTCCCTGAGAACTCCCTTGTGTTTAACATCCAATCAGTATCACTCGAGGTTGAAGGTCAAGGTGATATGTAAATGAGCTGTCTTGCAGCTTGAAGTGTGCCTATGTAACAGTGTAATTAAGTTGTTCAAATGGGTATTGCATAAAATGGGTATTATGCCACCTCCTGGTATATTAGTGTGTTTACATTGTCTAATACAGTCAGCGATATAAGTATGGGATTCTGGGTAATCCACAGGATTTATGTAGAATTGCTGTGGGTGAGTTGAAACTTTAGTGGTCCCAGGATATAAATGTATAAAATCCACCTTTTGCATCGTACATTAACAATTATGTTATTAGTAACTATTGTTCTTGGTTTGGAGTCAAATAAGCCACTCTTTATATGTTATTTGCCAAATCTCAGTTTTCCATGTGGGTTTCATGCTACTAGCTAAAGTTCCCTCTTTGAAGTTAGTAGCCTTGCACCCCGTATTATCGGCATATTCAACAGCGTTTAAGAAATATATTACCTTCAACAGTGTTATCTTGTGATCAAGCCATCAATATTTTGTGATTATTGGTGTTGTAAAAATATTAGCTAACAAGTTAGCAATTAGCATGTTTGACATTTCAGTGGAAATATTACTATTGTCATCTTTTTGACAAACGGTTTAGCAAAAAAAATTACTGGTCACCTTACTATTTTGTTCAATTACAAGATATATATCTGTTTAATTTTGTTCAAAAAAGAGACATCAACTTCGTATCTGAAGTGTTTACTAGATAGTTGACTAGTTGGCTAGCCTTACGGTTAAAAAAATAAGACTTGCCTGTCAACTTTTCATTGCATAGCCCAATGCTCCCCCCTAAAGACCTAGTAATAGCGTGGGCCGCATCTCCGGCGCGGCCCACGCTTGGATTGCGTCCTACCTGACAGGTCGCTCCTACCAGGAGGAGTGGCGAGAATCTGTCTCCTCGCCACGCGCTCTCACCACTGGTGTCCCCCAGGGCTCTGTTCTAGGCCCTCTCCTATTCTCGCTATACACCAAGTCACTTGGCTCTGTCATAACCTCACATGGTCTCTCCTATCATTGCTATGCAGACGACACACAATTAATCTTCTCCTTTCCCCTTCTGATGACCAGGTGGCGAATCGCATCTCTGCATGTCTGGCAGACATTTCAGTGTGGATGACGGATCACCACCTCAAGCTGAACCTCGGCAAGACGGAGCTGCTCTTCCTCCCGGGGAAGGACTGCCCGTTCCATGATCTCGCCATCACGGTTGACAACTCCATTGTGTCCTCCTCCCAGAGCGCTAAGAACCTTGGCGTGATCCTGGACAACACCCTGTCGTTCTCAACCAACATCATGGCGGTGGCCCGTTCCTGTAGGTTCATGCTCTACAACATCCGCAGAGTACGACCCTGCCTCACACAGGAAGCGGCGCAGGTCCTAATCCAGGCACTTGTCATCTCCCGTCTGGATTACTGCAACTCGCTGTTGGCTGGGCTCCCTGCCTGTGCCATTAAACCCCTACAACTCATCCAGAACGCCGCAGCCCGTCTGGTGTTCAACCTTCCCAAGTTCTCTCACGTCACCCCGCTCCTCCGCTCTCTCCACTGGCTTCCAGTTGAAGCTCGCATCCGCTACAAGACCATGGTGCTTGCCTACGGAGCTGTGAGGGGAACGGCACCGCAGTACCTCCAGGCTCTGATCAGGCCCTACACCCAAGCAAGGGCACTGCGTTCATCCACCTCTGGCCTGCTCGCCTCCCTACCACTGAGGAAGTACAGTTCCCGCTCAGCCCAGTCAAAACTGTTCGCTGCTCTGGCCCCCCAATGGTGGAACAAACTCCCTCACGACGCCAGGACAGCGGAGTCAATCACCACCTTCCGGAGACACCTGAAACCCCACCTCTTCAAGGAATACCTAGGATAGGATAAGTAATCCTTCTCACCCCCCTTAATGATTTAGATGCACTATTGTAAAGTGGCTGTTCCACTGGATGTCAGAAGGTGAATTCACCAATTTGTAAGTCGCTCTGGATAAGAGCGTCTGCTAAATGACTTAAATGTAAATGTAATATTTTACATCAATAGCAGTCAATATTAATTGTCACCTTATTTCAGTCTCATCTGAAAGTTGTACATTTTTGGTTATCTTCACGAACCGTGGCAAACAAGTTGAATCAGCAATACAAAATTGGGTTTAATTATATATTTGCTAAATAGCTAACCAATCATACAGAATTACATATACACAGAATGAATCATACCTTGATTACAAATTATATCATGAAGGAAAATGTCCCTAGTGGAGGGAACAGATTTGACCGCTGGTCACACAAAGAAAAGGGGCTGGGTTTGAGTGAAAGCGTGGGAAGACTGAGGAACAAAGGGAGAAGCGATGTCTCTATCGTAAATACAGTATCTTATGCATTCTAAATTACAGCCCATTTGGAAAAGGAAAATGCAATACATATTTACTTTGAGCTGCGCTTCGGTAGGTTGGTGGGAGATGGAAGGCCGTGTTGCCCAACCGAGTTCTTTGTCTTTGAAGAATGTCTCTGGTGGTAAATTGGGTACGTTGAAGTAACGTTGTTGTGTGGTAGACGGGATACTCTATCTGTTCTTTCCTAGCCCACGTTTGTAGCTGCTGTTGCTAACTCAACGGCTAGGAGGTATCACTTCTGTAGTGAATAAGAGTTCAAAGTTCATACCATTCGCAACCAAAGCTCACGCTGAGGTTGGCTTAGTTCTGTAGTTGACATGTTAGTCCTTTTAACGTATGGACCGTCGTCCTCACATCCTCGGAACAGCAGATTACATTTTCGTCAAGGCTTTATACAGTGGAGCGAGAAGGGTGTGTTTGAAATGTTTTATAACCCTTGTCTTTTCACAGGGGCAGGCCACTGATTGAGCAGAGCCCTAACCTTATGAAAACCCAAATCTCTCATTTGGAAGCTAAAATTACATTTAATCTCTTCACCAATAATTTTATATTCCAACATTTAAATTGAACAACAATTCCATGTGAATCCAATAACTACTATGTGCAGACTTTCCACTCTAGAGTTTATGTCATCCTATTATTGATGATAATATCTCAGATGACAACTGAACTGACATCATATTCATTAAGTACCACCGCATATGTTCAATTGGTCAGATTACCAGAATATAGTTCATTTCCCCCCACCATCTGATGTTCCCAGAATCTCTGTTAACCAAAGGATTTTCAAATGTCACATCAGTAGGGTAGAGAGAGGAAAAAGGGGGGGGAGGTATTTGACGGTCATAAACCTACCCCCAGGCCAACGTTATGACAATACTAATATATAAACTCAACAAATAAAGAAACGTCCTCTCACTGTCAACTGCGTTTATTTTCAGCAAACAACTGAGACATAAACTGAACAAGTTCCACAGACATGTGACTAACAGAAATGGAAGTCCTAGTCCTCACCCTCTGATCTAACAGGTCCCAGACGTGTTCAATGGGATTGAGATCCGGGCTCTTCGCTGGCCATGGCAGAACACTGACATTCCTGTAATGCAGCAAATCACGCACAGAATGAACAGTATGGCTGGTGACATTGTCATGCTGGAGGGTCGTGTCAGGATGAGCCTGCAGGAAGGGGACCACATGAGGGAGGAGGAAGTGTGCCCTGTAATGCACAACTTTGAGATGGCCTGCAATGACAACAAGCTCATACCGATGATGCTGTGACACACTGCCCCAGACCATGACGGACACTCCACCTGCAAATCGATCCCGCTCCAGAGTACAGGCCTCGGTGTAACGCTCATTCCTTAGACGATAAACGCAAATCCGGCCATCACCCCTGGTGAGAAAAAAACGTGACTCGTCAGTGAAGAGCACTTTTTGCCAGTTCTTTCTGGTCCGGCGACGGTGGGTTTGTGCCCGTAGGCGACGTTGTTGACGGTGATGTCTGGTGAAGACCTGACTTACAACAGGCCTACAAGCCCTCAGTCCAGCCGTTCTCAGCCTATTGTGGACAGTCTGAGCAGTGATGGAGGGATTGTGCGTTCCTGGTGTAACTCAGGCAGTTGTTGTTGCCATCCTGTACCTGTCCCGCAGGTGTGATGTTCGGATGTACCGATCCTGTGCAGGTGTTGTTACACGTAGTCTGCCACTGCGAGGATAATCAATTGTCCGTCCAGTCTCCCTCTAGCTCTGTCTTAGACGTCTCACAGTACAGACATTGCAATTTATTGCCCTGGCCACATCTGCAGTCCTTATGCCTCCTTGCAGCATGCCTAAGGCAGGTTGAAACAGATGAGTAGGGACCTTGGGCATCTTTCCTTTGGTGTTTTTCAGAGTCAGTAGAAAGGCCTCTTTTGAGTCCTACATTTTCATAACTATGACCTTAATTGCCTCTGTCTGTAAGCTGTTAGTGTTTTTATGACCATTCTACGGGTGCACGTTCATTAATTATTCATGGTTCATTGAACATGCATGGGAAACAGTGTTTAAACCCTTTACAATGAAGATCTGTGAAGTTGTTTGGATTTTTACAAATTATCTTTGAAAGACAGGGTCCTGCTCAAAAAATAAAGGGAACACTAAAATAACACATCCTAGATCTGAATGAATGAAATATTCTTATTAAATACTTTTTTCTTTACATAGTTGAATGTGCTGACAACAAAATCACACAAAAATTGTCAATGGAAATCAAATGTATCAACCCATGGAGGTCTGGATTTGGGGTCACACTCAAAATTAAAGTGGAAAACCACACTACAGGCTGATCCAACTTTGATGTAATGTCCTTAAAACAAGTCAAAATGAGGCTCAGTAGTGTGTGTGGCCTCCACGTGCCTGTATGACCTCCCTACAACGCCTGGGCATGCTCCTGATGAGGTGGCCGATGGTCTCCTGAGGGATCTCCTCCCAGAACCCAGGGCCAACCACACCAGCATATGGTCTCACAAGGGGTCTGAGGATCTCATCTCGGTACCTAATGGCAGTCAAGCTACCTCTGGCGAGCACATGGAGGGCTGTGCGGCCCTCCAAAGAAATGCCACCCCACACCATGACTGACCCACCGCCAAACCGGTCATGCTGGAGGATGTTGCAAGCAGCAGAGCGTTCTTCACAGCGTCTCCAGACTGTCACATGTGCTCAGTGTGAACCTGCTTTCATCTGTGAAGAGCACAGGGCACCAGTGGTGAATTTGCCAATCTTGGTGTTCTCTGGCAAATGCCAAACGTCCTGCACGGTGTTGGGCTGTAAGCACAACCCCCACCTGTGGACGTCGGGCCCTCATACCACCCTCATGGAGTCTGTTTCTGATCGTTTGAGCAGGCACATGCACATTTGTGGCCTGCTGGAGGTAATTTTGCAGGGCTCTGGCATTGCTCCTCCTGCTCCTCCTTGCACAAAGGCAGAGGTAGCGGTCCTGCTGCTGGGTTGTTGCCCTCCTACGGCCTCCTCCACATCTCCTGTTGTACTGGCCTGTCTCCTGGTAGCGTTCTGGACACTACGCTGACAGACACAATACTTTGAGATCAGGAGACTGGCTAGGCCACTCCAGGACCTTGAAATGCTTCTTACGAAGCCACTCCTTCGTTGCCCGGGCGGTGTGTTTGGGATCATTGTCATGCTGAAAGACCCAGCCACATTTCATCTTCAATGCCCTTGCTGATGGAAGGAGGTTTTCACTCAAAATCTCATGATACATGGCCCCATTCATTCTTTCCTTTACACGGATCAGTCATCCTGGTCCCTTTGCAGAAAAACAGCCCCAAAGCATGATGTTTCCACCCCCAAGCTTCACAGTAGGTATGGTGTTCTTTGGATGCAACTCAGCATTCTTTGTCCTCCAAACACGACTAGTTGAGTTTTTACCAAAAAGTTATATTTTGGTTTCATCTGACCATATGATGTTCGCCCAATCTTCTTCTGGATCATCCAAATGCTCTCTAGCAAACTTCAGACGGGCCTGGACATGTACTGGCTTAAGCAGGGGGCACGTCTGGCACTGTAGGATTTGAGTCCCTGGCGGCGTAGTGTGTTACTGATGGTAGGCTTTGTTACTTTGGTCCCAGCTCTCTGCAGGTCATTCACTAGGTCCCCCCGTGTGGTTCTGGGATTTTTGCTCACCGTTCTTGTGATCATTTTGACCCCACGGGGTGAGACATTGCATGGAACCCCAGATCGAGGGAGATTAGCAGTGGTCTTGTATATCTTCCATTTCCTAATAATTGCTCCCACAGTTGATTTCTTCAAACCAAGCTGCTTACCTATTGCAGATTCAGTCTTCCCAGCCTGGTGCAGGTCTACAATTTTGTTTCTGGTGTCCTTTGACAGCTCTTTGGTCTTGTCCATAGTGGAGTTTGGAGTGTGACTGTTTGAGGTTGTGGACAGGTGTCTTTTATACTGATAACAAGTTCAAACAGGTGCCATTAATACAGGTAGCGAGTGGAGGACAGAGGAGCCTCTTAAAGAATAAGTTACAGGTCTGTGAGAGCCAGAAATCTTGCTTGTTTGTAGGTGACCAAATACTTATTTTCCACCATAATTTGCAAATAAATTCATTAACAATCCTACAATGTGATTCCCTGGATTTTTTTTCTCATTTTGTCTGTCATAGTTGAAGTGTACCTATGATGAAAATTACAGGCCTCTCTGATCTTTTTAAGTGGGAGTACTTGCACAATTGGTGGCTGACTAAATACTTTTTTGCCCCACTGTAAATGCCAACACAGACCGTTGGGTAAATTGGAAAACTACTCTACTAGAGGCTGTGAACAAGCGATTCAGGGTCTTTATCTCTCTGAGCCATTACTGTGTCGCCACCATGCTCGATGCTAGGTACAAGGACCGCTACTTCGATGCAGACAAGAAACAGGGTTTACGTGAAATGTTAGACACAGCTGGACAAGATGAAAACGGACACAATGACAGTGCACACCGAGGAAGAGAGGCCACGGACAGACAGAGCTGAAACTTCACTGCTTGACATGCATCATTAAATCCTGGTTGAGACAGAACAAATGAACAATGAAACAGCACAGCAAGTAAGTGAAAGATATAGGTTTGATTATGTTTTACTGGTAATGGGGACATAAGTAAATGCCAACAAAATAACTTTTTGGTGAGTGTGTGTGTGTGTGTTTCAACTATTTAACTGTACTATAATGCTTAAAAGGCCGCTAAAATTGCAAATATCGGTTATCGGTATCGTTTTTTTTGGCAAGGAAAATATTGGATATTGGTATCGGCCCAAAATATTATATCTGTACATCCCTATCCTCTGTGTCTTTGAACTCACAGCTGTGTGCTCTCAGTCAATACCTGCCTGTTCATTGAACTTGTGTGCCCAAAACTGATGTCTCTCGAACACAGTCTTCCTGCGTGGTGAGCAGTAATTTTCAAACGCTTTCATCACCTCGGACAGTTTTTTGTTTTCCCAGTTTCTTGTTTGCCGGGTGGCATATGTGATCTCCATTGTGTTGTATATCTCCAGTGCGTCATCGCCGATGCAGTGTAGCAAAACTGCTCTTTTCCTAGCCTCTGACTTTGTTAGCATTTCCGTCAATTTTCAATGACAACGGAGATGGTGTTGATGGTGTTGTAAACGACTGCATTGCTGCTAATCCCAAGCTTGATAGCTAACAATATCAATAAAGTATGTTGTTTCACCCAAGTTAGCATTAGCCTGCTAACTAGCCACTAGTTTTAGCAGCCTGCTGGTGAAGTCTGCATTCTCACTCATTCAACTACCACTGGAAATTTTCCTCTGTTTTTTTGTTTAATCTTCTGCCACTTCTGACACCATGTCGTGCTCGAGATGGCATATATAATTATCTTGACAATGGAGACTGAAGTACTTTTACTTATAGCTTTATATCTGAAGCATGGTAAAGATTAACACTGTTCACGCAGGTGTGACCTTCCTGTTCCCGTCCCTCAAGTCAGTAAGTCAACACAGGAAGGAGCAATGGATGGATAGTTCATTTATTTCCAAAGCTGCAATGATGTGACACAATGACTGGTCAGTAGTCGACGGGATGTAAATAGCACTCCCACAGCAACTCTCCATAAATCTGCTGTTTAAAATACTAACAAAAAACCTATCCAAATGTCTATGTCATTATGATCGTATAGTGGATTTAACTATTTCGAAGTTTCCACATGTAATCTCATATTTACAACATCAGAATAAACTATCATCCATTTAAGTATTCAAAATATATAAAAATGGACCTGAAATTACTCAATGCCACACTCTTGTGGCGAAGAAATATTATACAACAAAAATGTACCACATATTTTCCTAAGCTAACAAAATCAGGCTAATACGCTGGCTGGTGCTCATGAGTTAAGTCTGGTTCATCCTTGGGAGCAATTTCCAAACGCCTGAAGGTACCATGTTCATCTGCTACTGCAAATGGGGACAAAGATCGTACTTTTTGGAGAGATGTCCTCTGGTCTGTTGAAACATAAATAGAACGACCATCGTTATGTTTGGAGGAAAACGGGAGAGGCTTGCAAGCCAAAGAACACCATCCCAACTGTGAAGCATGGGGGTGGCAGCATCATGTTGTGGGGGTGCTTTGCTGCAGGAGGGCCTGGTGCACTTCACAAAATTGATGGCATCATGAGGGAGGAAAATTATGCTGAAGCAACATCTCAAGACATCAGTCAGGAATTTAAAGCTTGGTCGCAAAGGGGTCTTCCAAATGGACAATGACCCCAAGCATACTTCCAAAGTTGTGGCAAAATGGCTTAAGGACAACAAAGTCAAGGTATTGGTGTGACCATCACAAAGCCCTCACCTCAATCCTGTAGAAAATTTGTGGACAGAACTGAAAAAGCATGTGCGAGCAAGGAGGCCTACAAACCTGACTCAGTTACACCAGCTCTGTCAGGAGGAATGGGCCAAAATTCACCCAATTTATTGTGGGAAGCTTGTGGATTGCTACCCGAAACGTTTGACCCAAGTTAAACCATTTAAAGGTCATGCTACCAAATACTGATTGAGTGTATGTAAACTTCTGACCCACTGGGAATGTAATGAAAGAAATAAAAGCTGAAGTAAATAATTCTCTCTACTATTATTCTGACATTTTATGTTCTTAAAATAAAGTGGTGATCCTAACTGACCTAAAACAGGGAAATTTTACTCTGATTAAATGTCAGGAATTGTGAAAAACTGAGATGAAATGTTTTTGGTTAAGGTATATTTAAACTTCCAACTTCAACTGTATACAGTGGGGCAAAAAAGTATTTAGTAGGCCACCAATTGTGCAAGTTCTCCCACTTAAATAGATGAGAGAGGCCTGTAATTTTCAACATAGGTACACTTCAACTATGACAGACAAAATGAGAAAAAAAATCCAGAAAATCACATTGTAGGATTTTTTATGAATTTATTTGCAAATTATGGTTTACAGGCCTCTCATCTTTTTAAGTGGGAGAACTTGCACAATTGGTGACTGACTAAATACTTTTTTGCCCCACTGTATGTTAAGCAGGCGTTTCATGACAGGGTATCACGTTTGATGCAGATGCAGTTGAGCTTATTTCTCAAGTCAGTTGTACGAATGGAGCTTGGAGTGTTCATGTTTCCAAGTTTCAAACATGTTGTCAAATGCCATTGAAATGGCAGCAGCAATATGAGAACCAGCACATTCTTGAGCATGAAATATGGCTTTCCTCGGTACGAAATCCTCATTGACCCACTGTGCTGTCAGACTCGTAATGCTCATGGGGCTGATATCGCTGGTCCAATTGTCTGTGGTGTAGCTAATAGCAGTGACGCCCATAGCAAGTAGCTCATGGATGTGAGTTCCAACAATGCTGTGTAACTCCGGTAGGGCAACATCTGAAAAATAGCGCCTACGAGAACGGTTGATTGTCAAGGGCCATGAATTCCATTATCTTGGCATTAATGGATTTCACCTTTGAGTTGTCTCTCTGAAATGTTCTTACTCTTTCAAATGACTGCTCGATCCACACAGCAGACATTGTGGGCGAGGTTAGGAATGCTGTGTTGCACGTGTAGCGCTATATTCTTTGTGGCGTCATTACGTCATGTACCTACGTTATATAGGTATGCACGGTAGCTTTGACATCGGTTTTGCACATCACCCTTAAACTAGACATCGTTAAACTAGACATCGGGCTGATGCAAAATAAGTTGCATCAGCTCAGGCTAAGGCTATGTCAGCTAACAATAGCATAGAACAGTTTGTGCATGCTATGGAAAAAAAGGGCCTCCATGTTAAGCAATCACGAGCAGTCAGAACAAAGACAGGCCGCTCGCTCAACCAGCAGCAGACAAAGACTTGTGGAAAAACACACAAACCAAAGAGGTGCCCTGCATTTAGTGTTGAGTGTGAAAGGTGTGAAAAGAGAAATCACTTTGCAGCTGTGTGTAGGTCAGGGACAGATGTTGCTCTTGTTGAAACAGATGTTAGGGAAGTGGACATGTTGTTCATAGGTGCAGTGACACAAGCACACGAGATGCTGGCTGGCACACAAACTGCGTATAGGGGGACAGGCGGTCAACTTTAAGTTAGCCATAGAAGCTGAAGCTAATGTGTTCACACAAGCAATAGCAGACAAATTGTCCAAGCAATTCAAAGTGAAAGAGACTGAGACTGTACTCATAGCCTATGGAGGCACCCGCATCAAACCAAAGGGCATCATGACATTGCAAGTGCACACGCGGCACAAACAAGCCCATCTACAGTTCTATGTTACAGATGCATCTGACACACCACTGCTAGGCAGAGAGGCATGTGTGCAGCTTGACCATATATGAAAAGTTGCAAGAGTTGCATGTTATGCTCTACCTTGCATCTGTGTTTAAAGGGCTATGTGAGTTTCCAGGCCAACACCACATTTACATTGATCCAAAAGTCCGTCCTGTTGTTCATGGATGTAGGAAAATCACATATGCTGTGCTTGACAGGCTGAAAGAGACATTGAACATTCAAGAGCAGAGGGGTGTGGTCAGCAAAGTAACCAAACCATCAGCGTGGGGTACTAGCCTATTCCTAACAGAAAATTAAAATGTCTCTCTTAGGGTGTGTCTGGAACAAGGCCATACAGCACCAACACTTCTCCATTCCCACCTCAGAGGATGTGCAATGCAACAAGATCTTCACTATCATAGATGAGAAGGAGGGTTATTGGCAAATAAAGTTGAATGAGGAATCAGCTGATCTCTGCACATTCAATACCACATGGGGTAGGTACCGGTTTAATCGCTTACCTTTTTTGCATAAAAAGGCATTTCAGCAGATTAACTCCAGAGTTATGGTGACATTGATGGTGTCTATGTAATTGCAGATGAACGATAATTGCAGCAGCCACCAAAGAAGAGCATGGCCACATTCTACAGCAGGTGATGGACAGAGCTATCCGTCTGAATGTGAAGTTAAATGCTGAGAAGATATATTACATGGTAAGTGAAGTACATCATCAGTGCAGACAGGGTTAAAGCAGACATCTCCAAGGTGACAGCAATCACACAGATTCCCCTACCAGAAGACAGAAAATATCTACAGAGGTTACTGGATATGACATGTTTCCTAACCCAGTTTAACCAAGATGAAGCCACTCTCACTGCACCACTCAGAATGCTCCTCAGGAAGGACATGGCATGGCAGTGGCACCCAGAACTTCAAGCAGCACTGGAGAGACTGAAAAAAGCCATCTCCACTACGGCGCTGCTGAAATTCTTCCAATTCACAGGAAGAGATTGAAATACAAGCTGATGCATCCAAAGATGGAGTTGGAGCTGTTCTGATGCAAAGTTAACAGCGTATAGCCTTTGCATCCAGAGCTCTGTCTGGGGCAAAGCAAAATTATGCCCAGATAAAAAAAGAACTCGCACTGAAGAGGTTTCACCAGTATGTCTATAGTGTCCCGGTCAGTTCAATCTGACCACAAACCACTTGAGGCTATAACCACCAGGCTTATTGGAAAGGCGCCTGCCTGTCTTCAAAGGATGCTCCTTCAAATACAGAAATATGACATTCACATCATCTACACCCCAGGTAAATACATGTTAATAGCAGACACACTATCCAGGGATGTACCCCAGACTGCCACACATGAAGTGTGACCTCAGTGACAAGAAAGTAATTTATGCAGTCTCCACACATCAGCCACTAGAGGGTGCTGTTATGCAACAGCTGAGAGCAGACACAGATGCAGACAGTGAGATGTAGCTGCTGAGGAACCTACACAGAGATGGATGGCCCCACAAGAAGAAAAGTGCACCACTGAAAGTGAAAACCTGTTGGCACATCAGAGACTCTCTTTACTTTGAAGATGTAGTGCTCATACAAAGGTATTATCATTCCCAAAGACTTTTTACAACTGAGGTACTTAAAGAGGCTCCACATTGCACATCAGGGCAGTCAACGCTTCTTAGCGCATGCCAGAGCTCTCATGTATTGGCCAGGCCTCACTGAAGATGTCCGAATGACGGTTGAATCGTGCACTTCCTGGCAAAAAAAAAAAACACCCAGCAACCAAAAGGAACCACTCCTACCACACACAGTGGCTGACATTCCATGGCAAAAAAATCGAGTTCCAAGGGCGCTCATTCCTTCTGATAGTGGACTACTACTCCAAATATCCAGAGGTGCTGTCGGACAAGACATCAGGTACTGTCATAGCAAAGTTTAAAGCTGTGTTTGCTAGACATGGTATTGCAGCTGAACTGATTGCAGATCATGTACCCTTTTCAAGTGCTGAGATGGATCATGTTTGCAAAAGAGTGGGGTTTCAAAATCATTCATTCTAGTCCAGGGTTTCCCCAGTCAAAGGGAATGGCTGAGAGGACCATTAAGTCAGTGAAAAACATGCTCACGTCGACAGCACAGACAGGTGTTGACCCTCACACAGCTCTACTGAACCTGAGAAACACACCTGTCACGGGTCTGCAGTACTCTTCTGCTCAGCTACTCATGGGACATGTCCTACGACCAACCTACAAGTAAAGCAGCCCTTCAGCCAGAAATGTCCAGCATGGCTTGAAACGCAGATAGCTGCAGCAGAAGACAATCTATGACAAAACAGCGTCACCACTTCCTTCGTTTCGGGAGGGAGAGAGAGCGTGCATGGAGAGGTACAAAAGGATGGCAGCCAGAAACAGCGGTGAGAATCAGAATCAGAGATGAACCGTGATCATATGATATCATCACACCCGCAGGAGCTCGCTACCGCTGAAACAGAAAGCGCCTCAGACCTGACAGAACAGCCAGGTATAGGGCTAACAAAGAAGTCACAATCACTGACTCTGATTCAGACCAGGAGGTCGAAGAGGAAACACAAAGACACAAATGAACACAGACAGAACATGACAAATGACAGAACACCAGAACCCTCTCATAGAGAATCACACCAGTCAATGCACCAGAGTAGGCAGGTGCACTAAATTATCAGTGAGGCTACAGGACTATGTGCTTGAGTGAGTCAGGGGTAAAATTTGGTATTGTAAGTGAAACTAGGCCACCACCTACCCTTGACTCTACAGCAGTATTAAAAATATTATATTCTTCTTAAAAAGTTATGTTTACTTGCAAGCTCTAGCTAAGGGGGGGGGGTGTAATATTTTTTTACCTTCATTTAACTAGGTAAGTCAGTTAAGAACAAATTATTATTTACAATGACAGCCTAGGAACATTGGGTTAACTGCCTTGTTCAGGGGAAGAACAACAGATGTTTACCCTGTCAGCTCAGGGATTTGATCTGGCAACCTTTCAGTTACTGGCCCCACGCTCTAACCACTAGGCTACCTGCCACCCCATCATCTTTAATGATAGTCCATAACTCCCTTGTGTTTAACAGACAATCAGTATCACTTGGGTGAAGGTCAAGGAGATGTGTAAATTAGCTGTCTTGCAGTTTGAAGTTTACCTGCGTGAAGAGTGTAAATCGTTACCATGCTTCGGATATAAAGCTAAAAGTAACAGTACTTCAGTCTCAATTGTCAAGTTCATTCTACCGTGCCATCTAGAGCACGACAGGCATTATACTTAGGCTGATTAAAAATCCTCATGATTTTGTTTAATGATTTTCAATTTGAGCGTCATTATTTCTATATAGTCTACACTTTCTCGTTCTGAACTTGTAACTTGTTGTGGCTTTGCGACAATGATCAAGAGCAGCTGCTCACCGATTTGACAGCTCCAACACAGTTACACCTCCTGAGTCACGACACCGCTAAAACGTTAGCTATGCAGGTGTCGGCAATTGTCGGTTAATGCTTGATCTGATTGAATCTAGGCCAAGGTGTGTTTCACAGGACAGACTAGTTCGAATGACTACACAGTATAAAAAACACAAATGATGCATGTTATGGGTTACATCATTAGAATAATCCAATTGAGGACTTTGGCTTTACAAATCCATTTAATTCATTTGGGAGGCATTCTTCCCAAGGACGCATGACCGGTAATGCTGTTAGTGAATGCTGATACACTAAACAGTTACATACATCAGGCTAGGTGCTCACCTTTACTGCAAGGTAGAGGACAGACTACTCATGTATTCTACTACATTAAATGTGTACTGTCTTTGGGTGTGTGCCAGCGGGCCAGTTTACTGTCCACATTATGAGACAAAATTCCATAGAGAATCACCAGCGCATATAACCTGCAATTAACTCACTTTGCTGAAAACCTCCTGTGAACAGAAAAAGCAACAAATCCCCCTTGGATTATGCTTCTTCCCCATGCATGGTGTTTCTATAGTGAAAGAAGCTTTGGGATTCTCATAATGGATTGTTAGAATCTCTTTAGGGTGATGCCCTCCCTATGGGTTGAATGGAGGACAGATGAGAGAGAACTGATCCCTCTCTCTGCATGGCGTAAATCCCTTGGTGAGAGATGGGGTTTGTATGTGGCAGAGTTGATGCAATACTATGGGGAGGTGTCAGTATGGAGCCTGAGGCAATAGAGAGAGAGAAAACAGTAGCCCTCCGGGACTACCCCCCTTGATGACCACTGATGAAAGTCCTTCACTGTTGTGTAGCGTGTTTACACTGAGACAAATCCATGTCACATATCCTTGAATGGAGCCCATTACAGGTTGTGAGCCACATATACCACAAAACAAATTGTGGTTGTTGAATGACAGAATCCAGCTCTGAGACACTGTGTATTGTGTTTACCTTTAATTAACTAGGCAAGTCGGCTAAGAACACATTCTTATTTACAATGACAGCCTACCCCGGGCCAAACCCTAACCCGAACAAAGCTGGGCCATTTGTGCACCGCCCTATGGGATTCTCAATCTCGGCCAGTTGTGATACAGCCTGGAATTGAACCAGGGTCTGTTGTAATGCCTCCAGCACGGAGATGCAGTGCCTTAGACCATTGCGCCACTCAGGAGCTAGTCTACTTGGACAAGACCTTACATGCTGGCTGCTGTTTATGTTCCTTCCCTCACAGAGCAGTGGTGGTTTATTTGGACTGGGGTCTTGGTCAATGATGTATATAAACCCTGGATTGCTGATGCTATGTATTGGCCACTAAGAGGCTTTGAAGCCCCCGGTCGGCCCCATTGGCACTCCCCAGTAGGCATAGTCCTCTATAGGAATGGATGGAATTCCACAGTAATTCAATTAAATGTTTAAAAGATAAAATAACATGTATTTAAGTATTTTTTTTATTGTAGTGGGGACAGTAACATTAATCATCTAGAAAAAAATGATACCAAGATGGAGGCACGGGGGCTTCAACACAGTGCCCCCTATCAGTTATCTAGTGTACATATAAATCATTGGGTTAAACCTGTGCTTGGAGCTGTCAGTCCGTGGGGTAGGTATGTCCTCCCTTACTTTACTTCCTGGCTGTTTGTTTGTCATCACAGTGCCATAGTTGCCCTGACCTCTCTAACCCCTCTGGGCCTGAGAGATCCAATGGTTTGATCCTTCCATTCTCATAAAAACTGTTAAATCTTCTTGGATTGATGAGGATTAGAAAAATGGTATGGTAATAGAAAAATGGTATGAGAGGGATGAGGCAAAAGGTATGGCATTAAGCCTGGCAGCCCAACGGAATGGCCTAACTGATACTGCAAATTAAGAAATCATGAGACTGAACTAAATAGAAAGAAAAATAAACTATAATATGAAACAAAGATAAATTATATAAAGAATGATAGTAAAAAGCTTTGGGGCACCTTAAATGAAATTTTGAGAAAAAAAGCCAACTCGGCTCCTTCATTCATTGAATCAGATGGCTCATTCATCACAAAGCCCATTGATATTGCAAAGCACTTTAATGACTTTTTCATTGGCAAGATAAGCAAACTTAGGGATGACATGCCAGAAACAAACGTTGACACTACACATCCAAGTATATCGGACCAAATTATAAAAGACAAGAATTGTACTTTTGATTTCCATAAAGTCAGTGTGGAAGAGGTGAAAAAAATGATTGTCTCAACAATGACAATGACAAGCCAATCAACAATGACAAGCCACCGGGGTCTGACAATCTGGATGAAAAATTACTGAGGATAATAGCAGACAATATTGCGACTCCTTTTTGCCACATCTTCAATTTAAGCCTACTAGAGAGTGTGTCCTCAGGCCTGGAGGGAAGCTAAAGTCATTCCGTTACCCAAGATTAGTAAAGCCTCTTTACCTGGCTCAAATAGCTTACCAATCAGCCTTTTACCAACCCTTAGTAAACTTCTGGAAAAAATTGTGTTTAACCAGATGCAATGCTATTTCACAGTAAACAAATTGACAACAAAATGTCAGCATGCTTATAGGGAAAGACACTCAACAAGCACAGCACTTACACAAATGACTGATGATTGGCTGAGAGAAATTGATGATAAAATTATTGTGGGGGCTGTCTTGTTAGACTTCAGTGCAGCTTTTGACATTATCGATCATAGTCTGATGCTGGAAAAACTTGTGTTATGGGTTTACACCCCCTGCTATAATGTGGATAAAGAGTTACTTGTCTAACAGAACACAAAGGGTGTTCTTTAATGGAAGCCTCTCAAATATAATCCAGTTAGAATCAGGAATTCCCCAGGGTAGCTGTTTAGGCCCCTTGCTTTTTTCAATTTTTACTAACGACATGCCACTGACTTTGAGTAAAGCCAGTGTCTATGTATGCAGATAACTCAACACTATACTTGTCAGCTACTACAGCGACTGAAATGACTGCAACACTCAACAAAGAGCGGCAGTTAGTTTCAGAGTGGGTAGCAAGGAATAAGTTAGCCCTAAATATTTCTAAAACTAAAGCATTTTATTTGGAACAAAACACTCACTAAACCCTAAACCTCAACTAAATCTTGTAATAAATAATGTGGAAACTGAGCAAGTTGAGATGGCCCTAGACTGTAAACTGTCATGGTCAAAACATATTGATGCAGTCGTAGCTAAGATGGGGAGAAGTCTGTCTATAATAAAGGGGTGCTCTGCCTTCTGAACAACACTATCAACAAGGCAGGTCCCACAGGCCCTAGTTTTGTCGCACCTTGACTACTTTTCAGTTGTCACAAAAAAAGGACTTAGGAAAATTGCAATTGGCTCAGAACAGGGCAGCACGGCTGGCCCTTGGATGTAAACAGAGAGCTAATATATTAATAATATGCATGTCAACCTCTCCTAGCTGAAAGTGGAGGAGAGATTGACTTCATCACTACTTTTATTTATGAGAGGTATTGACATGTTGAATGCACCGAGCTATCTGTCTAAACTACTGGTACACAGCTCGGACACCCATGCATACCCCACAAGACATGCCACGAGGTCTCTTCACAGTCCCCAAGTCCAGGACAGACGATGGGAGGCACACAGTACTATATTGAGCCATGACTACATGGAACTCTATTCCACATCAAGTAACTGACACAAGCAGTAAATTTGATTTTAAAAAAACAGAGAAAAAAAACACCTTATGGAACAGCGGGGACTGTGAAGCAACACAAACATTGGCACAGGCACACGCACATGCACGATCGATCACACATCTACATACCTATCTATTGCTCCATCTGCCAATGCGTGTCAGCCAACCTTAGCAGCAAATCCAAAAGGCAGGCAAGTGGCTTACTCCAAGGAAAACACCCTTATCAGACTTTGGAAGTGATTCAATATCCACCCTCTCCAGCATGAAAGACTCCTTTGGCTCTGAGACAACCTGATGTGTCTGTCTGTGGGGTCTGTAGTGCCAGGTAACAATCAGCTTATGCAAATACTTCCTCTACCTCGCTCTGTCTCACTCACCCTCCCTATCTCTTTCTAGCACTCTCTCCTCCTCTTCTCTCTCTATCATGCACACTCAGTCACTTATACAGCCCAATAAATGGTCATTGGGAATACATGGGGATGTTGATTCTCTAAAGGGGGATGTGACACAGAACATATTTAACCCATTTTATAACCCAAATAATCACAACTACTATGCATTACACCAGAAACCTGTGCTGCCCTAGGAATGCCCAACTTAATACCCATTACACATGATACATTAATGACTGCTATGTATGAATACTGGCTATAGGGGTTTAAAACATTAGGAAATGATTGGAAGAGGACATACTACATTGCATATACTATGACCTGCCATACAGGTCAATTAAATGGCCAAGCTTAACTTTCCATTTAGAATACAGAGAATTCATTAAGCACTGTCTAATCTTCCACTACTTAAGTGAGTAACCTTTATCTAAATTGCATTAAACCAGCTTAAGGTTTTAGCAGCTCTTCTTGGCATTGGTTGCTCTGTGCTGTACACAAACATTAGATTCTGAGCATGTACAGTACAGAGAAGTGACATGAATGGGCTGGACCTCTCTTTTCATTGGTCTGAACACAGTCACCTTACTGTGTTTACATCCTTTTTAAAGCTGCTTTATTAGGCTGCCCAACATAGTGGACATCTGCTTCTCTACTGAATGACAAATACACTTTCTTATTTGTATATCTTTGTCTTCCTATTAGAGCTCATTGTACAATTTAATTGTAGGCTTCTAGAAAACAAAGATACACTGTCTTCAGACCTACTGCCCTCGAGTTCATGTCCTCTGGCTCCAGTCATCACTGTTACTTACCAACAGAGGAAAATACCATTAACTATCACTAGTGACTAATGGTAATCTCATTAGGACTCCTAAACTCCTGATTGGATTTTTCACTTAACGAGCAACAGGAGTGTGAACAACAGGTGGAATTATAGGTTGTAGTGTAGCCAGAGTTTCTCATTCAGCTGTTATATAGTGACATAAGTCAGAGGGATAAATCACTATTAAAATCATCTCACTGTGATGGAGCAGCAGTGAGCAGGAAGAGACTCCAGGGACTTTCCATTTCACGAAGCTCAAGTAATTTATTAAACCCAACCATACACATCAGGTCCTCAAAGCTAGGGTCTGTAAACACAGTTGCACTTGTACATTATGGTATCTCTCCGCTCCTGGAGGACTTATGTTGTGTTCAGAAGTGGGAAAATCGGAAAATAGTACAACTTGTAAACTGGGAGCAAGGAGTGTGCGTTCACATGCCTTCAACTCATCTAGAACACCAATTGGCTGATGGCAAATAAGCTGTAGGCTGCACTTTCAGTTTATGGTTATTATGCTTGTAAACAAAAGGAGTTAAAAACATGTTAGATGGCTTTTTCTAAATGTTTTGTTCCCTTTAACTGCAGAAAATGCTGTTAGAGGTAATTTCCTTAGTACTGTATGTGACATCAGCGTTCAGCATGTGGGAGAAGTCGGAGCTCAGATAGTAGACAAGTTTCCCACTAGTAATTAGCAGTTGGAGGGGTGTTCAAGTGGACTTTTCCCAGTCCTATGCTGGTATTTGAGAACACTATTTGAAAAGTCACCTAAAGCGTGAGAGGAATACTGATGCTGAGGGTTCAGAATGAGGATGACTGGCTACTATTCTGAACTGTGTGGTGAGCTTTCTGGCACCCAGAGCTGCTGAGGCATCATACAAGTGATGTTCCACAGAGTGGAAGAGAAGTCCAGTGGCTATAAGAATCAGGCTGGTTCCCAGACTTGCCCTCAACAAGATCAGCAGCAGACTCCATCTACCATCCTCTGACCAGCTCTCTCCAATCAAGCCATGAACTGACCCCCTCCATCTTCAGAGGATACAGCTTTTAAAGACTTGGCCTCTATTGGCTGACCTGTCATGATTGCTCATTTGTTTGCTTAAAGCGCTTTGAGATTCTATGAAAAGCGATTAACTAGATGTTATGAATACAGAATTATATTTGAGATTCCTGAAGAACATGCTCAGTCACAGATCAGCTCTCTGATCTCACATCCCTTCAGCCTTGCGTGTACCCATATTGGCCCAAACTCCAATAAATACACACTTAATTTGTCCATACTGTACACTGCTTGGTCCCCAGATGATTTCAGTGTGACTGGAATAGTTGTGTTGCACTAGAATTGCCCTCAAATGACAGCTCTGGCACACTGTCCCTAATGCCCACTAACGAATGAGGCAAGTAGCTACCCTTCCAATGGGATCCCATTAGACTGAACATAAGGCGGTTATTGGATGAGGCTTTGGGAAGAGCTGTTCTCCTCAGTTAGCCAATTCCACTCTTACCAACCTGCCAAATCCATTTAGCTGGGGTAGGGGTTAAATGGGGGTAACCCTAAACCCGTGGTCCATTAAGGACCCATCTGGACCCTAGCCATGGCCCTGTCAACCCCTAAAACAACATCTAATTAATGTGCCAATCCAACCCTCACCCAGAAGTGAGGGTGTGGCTAACAGGGACAGAGGTAACATTTGCATTCTGAGTTAGATTTTAACAAACAAGGGCTAGAACCTTGTACCGGAAGAAATGGCTCCATTCCGCAACACTGCAATGTTTCCATAAGAGACAAAACAATTGAATAGGTAGACGCACTTTATTCCTAAAACAGAAGCTGCACCATCTGTAGCGGCACACATTTATATGTACACACAATTCTCTAAATCTGTCATATAAAATATATAATCTGACAACCTGTACCTCATATCCCATTTATCTGAATGCATTGAATTACTGTGCAACAGACTCCGCCACTTTGGCTGAGCTGTAAATCATGTCCACTCAAAAGGAGGGGATATAAATGCCCAGCCTACTTAAATCTGTACATCAGGGCAATACCCTTTGAAAAAATAATAGTCTAAAAGTGGCCTACAGCAAATTCACTTGAGCGGGTTTTGGTTTTGTAATTGAGAAAATTACTTTACATTTTTAACCAATTCCTTTTAAAGTGAAATGGCAATACACAACCTTTAGATTTTTTTTATATATAAAAGATAAAGAAATACAAATGACATTTAAAAACTTACAATAAATAATATATATATATATGCAGGCATTTCATTAAGATAAAATTTTATCAGAAGATTGAAATCTAAGATTATTAAAAAGACTATTCTTCTTTATGAAAAGTCCCTTATCATCCAAAATGGACACTTGGCATTTGATTGATAGGCTAGGACACCTCCAGTGCTGCCATGGAGAAGCTGGCTGGGGGAGATTCCTTATGGCCATGTCCCCAACCTGCAGTGTTGAGGATCCATCAACTTCAGGGAATCCCCTACCATTTGTTTCATGATGAGGTCCATAGATCCCCCTTGATATCCTTGTTCAGAGCATGTTCATGATAAAGTTGTACATCTGGTTGAGCACCACAAAGTGAACAGGCAGACAGGAGCGCCGGTCCTGAGTGGCAGGGTCACACGTCAGCCAGGAGAGGGCGTTGTACTGCTCCAGCACAAACCTTTCAGGGGAAGAGAGCACATCACTAGGTATAACTAAATATACATTCTATTCACCCCTTTTTTCTGCCTATCAAATAAATGTATTGCCCATTTGTTATTTCATATGGCTTCCATTCCATTTGAGCAGTGTACCTGAGCACATCTGAGGTGTGGTTGGAGTCTAGAGGGTGGGAGTGTTTGCTGTGGAGGAGCTCGTCTGATTGGACCGAGGACACGTGGAGGTGCAGGGAGGCCTGGGGAGGGACGACAGAAGGTCAGCTAGAAGAACACCTGAACATCACACCAGTTACATTAGAAAAGGGAACCATTCAAATGACAGGACTCCTGATCAAGTACACATTTAAGTAAAGCATAAATGTGATGCTGAGTTTTAGGACCCGAGAAGAACTTAAGCCTTTGCGAGCAGGTTAACTGTCAGAGGAGTGGAAGATGGGTACCTTGAGGAACAGTGGGCACTGGTTCTGTGCCTGGGGGCAGGCTGACCAGAACCAGTCAGGTAGGGGGCCAGCCTTGGCAGTGGAGATGAAGTAGCCCAGAGCCATAGGCTGCTGCAGGATGTTCAGGGCCTCCTCATGGGACTCCATACGGTCTGTGCTTTGGCCCTGGAACACACAGGGACACCACCAATCCTTATTCAACCCTCATTTACCAGTCGTCAGGTAAGCATACTCCTGCTGGAAGTGTTGTGGAGGGGCAGAGGGGCTTACCTTGCTGCCGTCTCCCCCCTGGTGATAGTGTCCACCCGGGGAGTGAACAGGGGAGGTGGTGGGGGAGTTAGGCAGGATGTTGATGAGGTCAGGGTCCACCATGTCGTTATCAAACAGGTCAAAGATGCCCATCCCATCTGAACCATCTATGGAGAGCGATAAACACAGAGTCATTCAATACTATATCCCAGTAGCTTAGACAGAGAGCTGCTCTGTCTCCCTGTTTCGGGTAACGTCGCCCTGTGTAGAGCCAGACTACAGCCAGAGCCTAGAAATGCATCAACATCTACAGTGTGTGTGTGTGTTACTGACCAGGGTTTATGGGGTTGAAGGCGATGTCTAGGTTCTGTTCGGTGGTGCCGTTGTTCACCTGCACCATGGCCGAGGTGGGGAACACCAGGATGTGGGTGCAGGACGTGTCCTGAGGAGTGCTCAGCTGGGACGTCTGCATGTTCAGAGTGGTGCTGCGGCCAAACACTGAGCCTGTTGACACAGAGTCTACACAGCAGAGAGAGGGGTTACCACGATACAGACATCAAAAACATTTCAGGAAACTCAGTGGACTCAGACGGGGGAAGCAAGGGCGCATTGTGCTGCCATCACTCAAGGTTCAACTTTTGTTAGTTTTTACCTGGCATGATGACAAAGGAGCCTTGAGGCTCCATGGCGACCAGGCAGGCGCTGAGGATGCTGGGTGTGTCTGCGGCAGAGATGCCACACATCCTGCAGGTCTCCTTGAGACGCTTGCTGAGAGACTGCAGGTTCCTTCTGCTCAGCAGCATACTCCAATCTGGAAAACAGAGGGAGATAGAAGATGTTGTCAGTCAGACAACAATAAATATATTGAACAAAAATATAAAATGCAATACCTGACAATTTCAAAGATTTTACTGAGTCACAGTTCATATGAGGCAATCAGTCAATTGAAATAAATTCATTGGGCCCTAATCTATGGATTTTACATGACTGGGAATACAGATATGAATCTGTAGGTCACAGACACCTTCAAAAAAAGGTAGGGGTGTGGATCAGAAAACCACTTCAATGGCTGTGCGAAGTTCCTGGATATTGGCGGAAACTGGAACATGTTGTACACGTTGATCCAGAGCATACCAAACGTGCTCAAAGGGTGACATATCTGGTGATTATGCATGCCAGGGAAGAACTGGGACATTTTCTGCTTCTAGGAATTGTGTACAGATACTTGTAAACATGGGGCCGTACATTATCAAGCTGAACAATGAGGCGATGGTGGCGGATGAATGACACAACAATGGGCCTCAAGATCGTGTCACTGTATATCTGTGTATTGAAATTGCAATCGATAAAATGCAATTGTGTTCGTTGTCCACAGCTTATGCCTGCCCATACTATAACCCCACCACGGGGCTCTCTGTTCACAAAGTTGATATCAGCAAACCACTCGCCCACACGACGCAATACACCCCTCCCGTGTGTCATCTGCCAGGTACGGTTGAAACTGAGATTCATCTGTGAAGAGCACAAATCTCAAGCGTGCCAGTGGCCATCGAAGGTGAGCATTTGCCCACTAAAGTCGGTTACAATGCAGTCCGGTCAAGACCCTGGGGAGGACGAAGAGCAATCAGATGAGCTTCCCTGAAATGTTTTCTGAGTTTGTGCAGAAATTCTTTGGTTGTGCAGACCCAGTTTTATCAGCTGCCCGGATGGCTGGTCTCAGGTGATGCCACAGGATGTAGAGATCCTTGGCTGGCGTTGTTACATGTGGTTCCATTCAATTCTCTGGCAACAACTCTGGAGGACATTTCTACAGTCAACATTCCAATTGCAGACTCCCCCAACTTGAGACATCTGTGGCATTGTGTTGTGTGACAAAACTGAACATTTTAGAGTGACCTTTTATTGTCCCCAGCAGGGGTCTTTTGGATCATCAAGGTATATGCAAGGACTAGCCAAATCTTACCTCATTTGCATACACTGTATAGACTATTCTATTGTGTTATTGACTGTACGTTTGTTTATTCCATGTGTAACTGTGTTGTTTGTGTCGCACTGCTTTGCTTTATCTTGGCTAATTCGCAGTTGTAAATGAGAACTTGTTCTCAACTGGCCTACCTGGTTAAATAAGAAAAAAAAGTGCACCTGTGTAATTATTATGCTGTTTAAATCAGTTCTTGATATGCCACACCTGTCAGGTGGATGGATTATCATGGCAAAGGAGAAATGCTCACTAACAGGGACGTAAACAAATTTGTGTAAAAAAAATGGAGAGAAATAAGCTTTTTGTGCATGTGAAAAATTTCAGAGATCTTTTATTTCAGCTCATGAAACATGGGACCAACACTTAACATGTTAGGCTTATATTTTTTGTTCAGTGTATATCTCCCCCGTCTGGTGGAGTTTGGACTAGTGTGGCATACCTCGTAACTCTCCGTGGCCCATTCTGCCCAGGCGGCCAATCACCACCCTCCAGGGCAGTGATGTCACCTGCACCAAGCCTAGACACCACTCCCACAGCTTCTGCAGGCCCAGTCGTCTGGCTGAGCCCTTTTTCCTCCGAGCCCTGGACAGAGGACACAACAAACAGTCACGAAAGAGAAAGATACCTGAATTGAATTTGTTTGCATGTCAAGTGTCTACCATTTGGCAGGTTGTGTGTCACTGACCTGTTAGGCACATCGATGCTGATGATGCATGTCTCCAGAAGCTCTCCTGATTGGTCAGTACAGGAGGCTAGGAGCCAGCGCTGGTCATGCGACAGGCAGTAGCCCACAAACAGCACATTGTACTTCTGAGAGGCCTCGCCAAACGTCTCCCCTAGCTCTGTCTGCTTGTCCTTGATGGGTGCCAGGATGAACGGTGGTGTGTACAGACGCAGACATTCTGGCCTCTGCACAGGTGTAAAAGTCAAAAGGTCATGGGTCAAACCAATGGTTCCTTATGTTTCACTTAGCAAGCTGTATTTAGTAAGCCATTGTCTTTATTCAACAGAGCAGTGGTCTCTTGGATCATCAAGGTATATGCAAGGACTAGCCAAAGACCAGGATGTTATATTAAACAGACCATTCACATTGTGACAGTTTCTAAAAACCGATCAGCAGTCTAAATAAATCGAGGAATAATATTTGTGAGGTTTTGTGCAGTTTCTTATGTGCGGTTTACCTCTGTGCTCCTCAGTGCCATGTCAATGGCCAGGCCTGGGCCGAAGCCCGTCAGAGCCTTGATGTTGGTGTTGCCGGGGAGGGGCCGTCTGCACTGCGTGAACACTGAGAAGGCCAGGGACTTGAGGTGCTGACCGTACAGATGGCGCTCCTCAATGCGCACCGGCTGCAACAGGTACTGACAGGGAATGATCTGACCAACACAACATATTGTTAGAAACAGCCTTTTTAAACACACCAACCCCCACAGGGGTTTGAGATAACCTGTCTGTAGAGCCAATGTGCTGAACATAAATGTGAATGGTCTGCAGTCTGGCTACATGTGTCAAGTCCTCCATTACCTGCACAGACACACAGTTTCTGATGTGAGGCGGCAGGAACTGGAGCATCTCCACATAGCAGCGCAGCAGACCCAGCGTCCACACACTGGAGTGGGTGTCCCTCTCCCCGTCCTCGTAGCTGAAGGGGTCCACGATGTAAACCACAATGGACGGCGGGAAAGTCACAGCATGGGACTCTCCGTCTGTCGGGATGCCCACCTTGTCTCTCTCCAATGTGCTGTAGAGAGAGCAGCAGTGGCGTCAAAGGTCCAACAGCCAGCCAATAATCAACTAGCTTTAAGTATTAAAAACATTTAGCAGGCCAAATGTTATTTTCCAGACAAGTCTGGTGCATAAAAATGGGAGAGATGGGTAAGGTTTTGCAGTCGTAATTCAACCTATTGCAAGTGCGAGTCAATTACAAATTTGGGGCTACAAGTGGTGCTACAGAAAATCATTTAAACTCCGGGTGACTAAACCTGAGGATGCAAGATGGTGGGGTTACATACGTCTCTACGGGCTCGGTGCTGGCCTGGGGCTGGTTGGCAGTGGGGCCATTCTCCCCTGCAGTCTGAGGACACGTCTGGGGCCCATTCTGGGAGACGCTGCCCTGCAGGCCTGATGTCCCGTATGGTGTGTAGGAGCTGGGCTTGGCCGACGGCATTCCTACTCCCCCTATCCCTCCCATTGCCTGGGGGCCTGTGGAGGAGGGTGGGGTGCTGTTGGTGTTGGCAGGCTGGGCAGTGCCACTGCTGGTGGAGCTCTGGGGACCTGAGGAGGGGGTGGTGGAGCTGGGGGACTGGGAGGAGGAGGACTGAGGGGAGGCCACAGTGGGGCCACGCTGGTTTAACAGAGAGCTGTCCAGAGACTGTCCAGCCAGGTATGGAGCTGAGGAGAGTAACATATAAGTAAAGAAAAAGATAGCCAATGTCAAATATTAAACTCAACTCAGAAAATAACCAATAAATTACATCTGAATATTTGCTTCTTGTACAAGCCACATCAGAGATCATCTCTTATTCAGTACAATCTCCTGAAATAGAAGATGGTCTAATGAAGACGTACCCAGGTCATGCCGGCACACTTGGGCATACAGTTTGAGTTTGCTGAAGGCTTCGCTGTTTCCGTTGCTGCTGGCCATCTTGAGGAACCAGTCACTGAGAGGCTGCTCTGCCCGGTTCCTGCCCTCTGCTGTACCAACCCGCAATATTCCATCTGCATGAGTCTTACAGATTGGTCTGTGCTGACCCAGTCGACAGGCCTGCAAAGAGGAAAAATATGGGTAAATGTACCATTAAAAAAAAAAAAAAAACATGTTTTATTAGACTATCGAGGTTGTCTATGTGCGTGAGAGTGTGTGTCCCCGCTTACCTCGTACGCGGCTGTAAGGTCCTTGAAGAAGCTCTTAGCCCCACGGAGCAGAGCCTCATTCTCGGGACAGATGACTACATAGCCCACGTCCCTGTGGGAGCCGAAGGGGTCCAGCAGCAGCTTTTCCCAGTAAGGCAGGCCGAAGGGCGACAGCACCACAAAGTCATACTCATACCCGACCAGGAAGGTAGGGATGGGGAGGGGCTCTGGAGACTCGTCAGTGCCTAATGGTTCAGAGAGGAGGGACAGTCAGACTCATTGCAGAAGGAGTTGAGGGCGGCAGGTAACCTAGCGGATAGGACCGCTGGGCCAGTACCTGAAAAGTATGCTGTTTGGAATCGACTAGGTGAAACAATATATTGATGTGCCCTTGAGCAAGGTACTTAGACCTATTTGCTCCTTTAAGTCGCTCTGGATCAGAGCGTCTGCTAAATTACAGAAACAAAAAAGTTAAAAAATAAAATGTAGGTTGTCACATTAAACACTTGTTTCTGACCCCAAAAAATCCTGATAAATCTATATGATCATTACATATTTAGAGCGCATGTGATACCAGGGATGGAAAATGCTTTGTGTAAACTTAAACCAGATATAAAGTATGTCGAAAAGATAATGGACCTATATTTTTATATAATATTATATTTGAGAACTACAATAACCAAAATAAAAGCTAGACAATAAGGGTGAACTAAATTTAGTAGTATGGATTTTGTCATTATGTTTAAGCAAAAGAACACAGCATTAACAAAGTCAAAATTCATGGATTGCAGGAAATTATATTTCAAACGGCAAAGTTGTCAACTCCATGACAAAATGTAAAATTGAAGGAAATTTGCATTAAACTGCAAGATTCTCTCAGCTCCACGGTAAAACGTGGAGTAGAATAGCACAAAATGTGCCATTTTTCTTCTTCCAGTTCTCAGCTCCGTGGAGACATTTATAGAATTGCAAGAATTCTATTCAATTCAGCCACACCAACAGGCCACCACCTAAGCCTGTTTTTGATCCAGAAAAAACCCTGGATCTTTATGTATTATTATTGCTTGATTTTTAAAGTCCTTGTGTTTACCGTAGGATCCCCTGCCGGCCATCTTGTGAAACTGCTGCCAGGTGAGAGGTCCCTGAACGCCCCAGGAACGTACGCTTCTCTTCTTCTGGATGGCATCTTGGAGTACAGGCTGAAGGGAGAGCAGCACCCGCAGCACGTCCTGAGAGAACAGCCTGCTCACTTCTGCAGCTGGAGGGGGAGACAAGAGGGTGGGAAGGCTCAGAATCATACATTTAACCAAGAAGACTGGGTTTTTACATAAGAGGAGTAGGAAGATAGTGGAAAAGAAGTAAAGAGTAGGAGTAAGTTTGTGCATTATCAATGAGTGAAGGAGCAGACTCACCTTTGCGTTTAGGCCAGTTGTGTAGACACGTGCTCTTAACCAGCACCTCGTCCACCTTGCCTCCTGACATGTTGTCCATGAACTGCCGGCCATGCTCCAGAGCCATGTAGCAGTCGTTATAGCAGTCCCTCTCCTCTACCCGTAGAGAAGAGTGAGAGGGGCCGGAGGACAACGCCTTGGGGTACTCCACCCCAGCCATGCGGGAGAATGGGTTGGTGCACTGGTCCTGCAGCAACAGGATGAGCTCGTCTGGGGGCCTCTCGGTGGGGTTGCCGGTCCTGTGAAGGGAGGCAGCGCGCAGCTCCTGGAAACGCCTCTCAGAGTCCCGGCCGGCGTCCGAGCCACGCCCCACCACGTCCAGCTCATCCTCCAGGAAGAGACCGGCCGAGCTGCCGTAGCGACGGTTGACCACGGCGCTGAAACCACAGGTGCAGGGGTACTGGGCCTCGCCGTTGTCGTTAAGATACACGCCCACATCAGCGCCACGGATGTTCATGTTGCACACACACACGCAGCAGCTGTCAAAGTTACAGTCCTTGAAGAGGTTCATGACAGACTCAGAGAGGATGAGGGTGACGTAGAGGCTGTGGGCCTCGGGGATGGAGGGCACAGTGGCTGGCTCCACTGAGCTGAGAGGTCGGCAAGTAGAAGGGGTGGAGGCAGGCGAGTAGAGGTCAGAGTTGTCGTATTTGAGCGATCCCTGGACACTGGCAGGCCCTCTTGGGGTGCGTGGGGTACGGGGAGTGCGTGGGGTGGGGGCGGAGAAGCGGGGTGTGGCCGGGGAGGGCAGGATGCCCGTGCCGCTGTTGCTGGGTGGGGCACTGTTGGACATGAAGGGAGTGTGGGTCTGTGGTGTGTAGCTCTGGTAGTCTGGCTCCACACTGGGGATGTTACTGAAATAAGGAGACAACAGCACACACATTAAAACCCCTGACACATGTGGGTATATGAGACTTGCATAACTCAAGAGGACCAGTCTGATTGGTTACCCGTCTTTGGTGAGGAGGCCCATGGTTGGCACAGGGGGTATGAGCTCCAGTTTGCCCATGTTCCAGCTGGGTGTGTAAACACAGTCCTCTGGCAGCTTGATGGGCATCATACACTGACTGGGCAGCATCTTCAGCGGAGCAAACATGGAGCAGCCCGTGAATGCCCTGCACGCCTCTGACTTATAAACAAACGAGAAGTCCTGGAGGTATGTGGGAAGAGAATGAAAATAAGCCACTAACACTTCAGCAAGTCTAAGCTAAGAAAAAGTATTGAAGCAGACACCAGCATGAATAGACAGTGTCAGTCTTATCCCCCTCCCCCCCAAAAAAACAATCTTGCACTTGTATTTTCCTACAAGCACCGGCCTGGATAACCTCGGAGGGAAAAATGTACTTAACTTCAAGTCATTCTGGATAAGAGTACCTGCTAAATGACTAAAATGTAGAACTTCCACGCGAGGCTGAAGTGTTCAAAGGCCAATTAAAGGCCCGGTGCAGTTACAAATGAGATTTTACTGTGCTTAAAAGTATTTCCACACAAGGTTAAAATAATACTGTGAAAATGATAATGTAAGAGCTGTTTGAAAAGACCACCTGGAAATTCTGCCCATTTTGGTGGGATGAAGTTTTGGCATGCCTGGCGACATCAAGTTAATAGACCAAAAACAAAGAGCATTTCAAACCTCTGCTAATAAAGGCTATTTTTCAGGTTACATATCCCTCCCATTATGCTCATCCAATTAGGCCCCACACTCCAACCACTCCCAGACAGTACTAAGAAAATTCTTGCTTGAGAAATTGCTCTTTGCTCAGAAGCCATGAAGTGCTTTGAAAGGCTGGTCATGGCTCACATCAACACCATTATCCTAGGAACATTAGACCCACTCCAATTTGCATACCACCCTAACAGATCCACAGATGATGCAATCTCTATTGCACTCCACACTGCCCTTTCCCACCTGGACAAAAGGAACACCTATGTGAGAATGCTATTCATTGACTATAGCTCAGTGTTCGCCACCATAGTGCCCTCAAAGCTCATCAATAAGCTAAGGACCCTGGGACTAAACACCTCCCTCTGCAACTGGATCCAATACTGCCTGAAGGGCCACCCCCGGGTGGTAAGGGTAGGCAACAACATATCTGCCACGCTGATCCTCAACACAGGGGCCCCTCAAAGGTGCGTGCTCAGTCCCCTTCTGTTCTCCCTGTTCACCCATAACTGCATGGCCAGGCACGACTCCAACACCATCATTAAGTTTGCCGATGACAACAGTGGTCGGCCTGATCACCGACAATGATGAGACAGCCTATAGGGAGGTCAGAGACCAGACCGTGTGGTGCAAGGACAACAACCTCTCCCTCAACATGATCAAGACAAAGGAGATGATTGTGGACTACAGGAAAAGGAGGACCAAGCACGCCCCCATTCTCATCGACAGGGCTGTAGTGGAGCAGGTTGAGAGCTTCAAGTTCTCAACTTGTTCTCACAACAACAAACTAACATGGTCCAAGCACACCAAGACAGTCGTGAAGAGGGCATGACAAAACCTATTCCCCCTCATGAGACTGAAAAGATTTGGCATGGGTCCTCAGATCCTCAAAAGGTTCTACAGCTGCACCAGAGAGCATCACTGCCTGGTATGGCAACTGCTCAGCTTCTGACAGCAAGGCACTACAGCGGATAGTGCGTATGGCCCAGTACACCACTGGGGACAAGCTTCTGCCATCCAGGACCTCTATACCAGGCAGTGTCAGAGGAAGGACCTAAAAATTGTCAAAGACTCCAGCCACCTTAGCCATAGACGCTTCTCTCTGTTACCGCACAGCAAGCAGTCCCGGAGCACCAAGTCTAGGTCCAAGGATCTTTTAAACAGCTTCTACCCCCAAGCCATAAGACCCCTGAACATCTAATCAAATGGATACCAAGACTATTTGCATTGCTCCCCCCTCTTCTACACTGCAGCTACTCTGTTGTTATCTATGCCAGTCACTTTAATAACTCTACATATTACCTCGACACTGGTGCCCCCGCACATTGACCTTGTACCAGTACACTGTATATAGCCACGCATTTCACTGTAATGTCTATAGCTGTTGTATTCGGCACACGTGACAAATAAAATTTGATTATATTTTTTACCATTTCAATTGAAAACAATAACAGTAAGGTACTTAATTATCACCCAGAAATGATTTGATATCGAGATGAAAATGGCTGCATTGGGCCTTTAAGTTACCTTGATCTCAGAGGGCTTGGGGCTGCAGAAGCCTTCCTCCACCTCCATCTTGTAGTGGCTGCTAAACTGGCTCCCATCCAGCAGAGTGAGGCCCACCCCGGCCTCCAGGCCACCGTAGTCCTTGCCCGCAGTGTTCATGGGGGAGTAGCCAATCATGTGTTGCTCCAGGGAGGGAGGGGTGGGGAACATCTTGTGCAGGTCAGCTGAGCCTGGGGACAGGAAGGTGAAAGGGGGAATCACCCTATTGTTTGGTAAATTAATGTAGGATACAGTTATGACCTAAAGAGGAACTTTAGGGAAGGAATTGGAGAAAGGGAACATACTTATGCAGGACAGAGGGTCCAGATTTGATGTTTTGTGTTCCTTACTGCCAAACTTGTCTCCATGAACTCCTGCTCTCCTGGATCCAGGCTGCTGGGGACAGAACATTTAGAATGTTTTAAAACAGGCTTTGATCAAAACATGTAGAGAATTTTTAAGACTTTACACAATGTTCTGTTAGCAAAGTATCAACGGGAGATATGGAAACAGACAAAAGGATACTTGTATTTCCCTCACCAACTGCAAACATCTGCTATCTGAGCAGCTAACCGATCGCTGCAGCTGTACATAGTCTATCGGTAAATAGCCCATCCATTTTTACCTACCTCATCCCCATACTGTTTTTATTTATTTACTTTTCTGCTCTTTTGCACACCTATATCTCTACCTGTACATGACCATCTGATCATTTATCACTCCAGTGTTAATCTGTAAAATTGTAATTATTCGCCTACCTCCTCATGCCTTTTGCACACAATGTATATACTCTTTTTTTCTTCTTTTTTTCTACTGTGTTATTGACTTGTTAATTGTTTACTCCATGTGTAACTCTTTGTTGTCTGTTCACACTGCTATGCTTTATCTTGGCCAGGTCGCAGTTGCAAATGAGAACTTGCTCTCAACTAGCCTACCTGGTTAAATAAAGGTGAAATAAAAAAAATAAAAAATAAAAACAAACAAAAACAATGTCCCCCCCAATATAGATGAGAACTACAGTGCCTTAGGTAAGTATTCATACACCTCTTAATTTATTCCACATTGTTGTTACAGCCCGAATTCAAAACTGGAGTAAAAAAATAATTCCCACCCATCTACACACAATTTCCCATGACAAAGTGAACAGATGTTTTGAGAAATATTTTTCATTTCATTCATTTAAATAAGTATTCACACCCCAGTCAATACTTCGTAGAAGCACCTTTGGTGGCATTTACATCTTTGAGTTGTCATGGGTATGTCTGTATCCGCTTTGCACATCTGGATTTGGGGATTTTCTCCCATTCTTCCTTGCAGATTTTCTCAAGCTCTGTTAAATTAGATTGGGAGCAGCAGTGGACAGCAATCTTCAAGTCATTCCACAGATTGTCAATGAGATTCAAGTCTGGGCAACTCAAGGAATTTCACATTCTTGTTCGGAAGCCAATCCAGCCTTGCTTTGGCTGTATGCTTGGAGTCGTTGTCCCGTTGGAAGGTAAATCTTTGCCACAGTCTAAGGTTGTTTGCACAATAAAGCAGGTTCTTATCAAGTATTTACCTGTATTTGGCTCCATTCATTCCCCCCCTCTATTCTTAGTCTTCCAGTCCCTGCCGCTGAAAAGCATCCCCATTACATGATGCTGACACCACCATGCTTCACAGTAGGGATAGGGTGTTAGATGTGTGATGAGCTGTGCTTGGTTTTCTCCAGACATTGCGCTTTGCATTCAGGCAAAATAGTAAATGTTTTGCTTCATCGGACCACATTATATTTTGCCTTATGCTCAGTCTTTCACATGCCTTTTTTCATGCCTTGTGCCGTCATGTGCCTTTTTCCTCAGGAGAGGCTTCTGTCTGGCCACTCTTCTATAAAGCCTAGATTGCTGAAAGGCTGTATAGACTGTAGAGATCGATGTCCTTCTGGCAGGTTCTCCCATCTCAGCCAAGGAACTCCGTAGTTCTGTCAGAGTGTTCATTGGGTTCTTGGTCACCTCCCTGACCAAGGTACTTCTTGCTGGGTTGCTCAGTTTGGTCAGACAGCCAGCTCTAGCCAGAGTCTGGGTAGTTCCAATTTTTCAACACTCTAGAAATTTTATACCCTTGCCGATTCACAATTCTGTCTCTACGACATCTACCGACAGTTGATTCAACTTAATTGTGTAGTATCAGTTCTTACATGCACGGTCAACTGTGGGACCTTATATAGACAGGTGTGTTTCTTTCTAAAAAATCAACTGAATTGGCTATAGCTGGACTCCAATCAAGTTGTGGTAACATCAAGGATGATCAAAGGAAATTTGATGCGCCTGAGCTCAATTTGGACTGTCATAGCAAAGGAGTCCATTTAATTTTCAATAAATTTGCTAAAATCTCTAAAAACACGTTTTAATTTGGTCAGTATGGGGTAGTGTAGATGGGCAAGAATTTGTATTGAATCTATTTTGAATTCAGGCTGTAGCACAACAAAATGTGGATTAAGTCAAGGGGTATGAATACTTTCTCAAGGCAATGTATACTCTACTGACCGCTAGCTCGTCTTCGTCTGAGTTGAAGAGGTTGTCCAGGTCGTTGATGGACACAGCCAAGTCTGTCTCATGGATAAGGCTGGTGGAGGGTACAGGCTTTCCACCAGCTGCACCCTGACCATCTGCACATACACAGAGAAAGACAAACAAAGGAAGTCCCCTCAGTAACCACTCTGGATGACCATTTTATTGACATTCCAATCTTTTATAGTTTTACAGGAGTGATTAAAACAAAGTCTTCAACAATAAGGAAATGCTCACCATCTGCTGAGGTTCCACTGCCATCGTCACCCTAAGAGAAACAAACACCAGCATAAAACGTGTTATTCTCTTGGCATCTGCTACATCAGTGGTTCCCAACCAGGGGTACTAAGACCACTGGGGGTACTTGAGAAGACTCATGAGACCATAAGCTTACTGGTAAAATGCACGAGGGAGTACTTTAAGGGGTACTACAGGCAAAGCAAAATTCAGTTGGTGGTACAGTAAGCAAAAAAGGTTGGGAACCACTGTGCTACACAGCATCCCATAAGCAAAGGCGTAGTATACAAGTCAGTCAACTGAACTAACAAATCCTACCACGTTAGGTAAGATTAGGAAAAGTGTATAAGGATAACTATGGAATTAATTATTAGAAACTCATGTTTGATACTCACCTTGTGTCTCTTGCTGGTCTCTCTGTCCGAGCCAGGTTTGTCCTTCTTGTCAGTGAAAGTGAACTCCTCGTCTCCCTCCACGAAGGCATAGGGGTCTGGCTCCTCCTCCTGATCCTCGTCAGCCATGGCAGCCACCAGGTGGCTGTTCCTCCTCTGGGTGTAGGTCCTTACCAGGTCTTCAGACACCTTCAGAGGCCTGCCAGAGCCAGACATCAATCTGAGAGGAGACAATGTTACATAGATGATCAGTAATCATGTGAAAGGAGGGTAAACTGCATATATAAAATGCTCCAAGTGGATGAACACAGAGAGAGAGGGAGAAACCAAATATCTATCATAGCCACTCATCACCTTGGTGCTTATAGTAAGGTTTATCATTAAATGTTGAAAGAGAGGGGTGGTGTACTCACTCTGTGACAGAGACAATGTTCTCCTGCCCTCCTCCTTCCCCGGAGTCATCCTGTAGTTTGTCCACAGGCAACAATGGTGTGAAGAAGTCGGAGGTCTTCTTCCGTGGCAGGTTGAAGTATTTCCAGGGGTTGTGGGCCGAGTCTTCGTTGGGGTTGATGGCTGATCCCACATAGACAGTGGGTTCCAGGGAATCAGGGTAGGCAGGTGGGAAAGGCAGAGGCAGGGGCTCCAGGTGGGGCTCGTCAGGCGAGGTCTTTTGGGGAAGCAGGCAGGGCTCGGAGGAGGGGGGGTAGAAGTGTTGGTGGATGGGCGTGGAGGAGCTCTTCATGGCCCCAGGGTCTTCCTCCCCGCGCTCGCAGGGGTGGGGGCTGAGAGGAGGGGGCTGGGGGGAGCCGGCCAGGTCTTGGAGGGGCCTGTGGGTGTGCAACATGGGGGCTTTGGAAGGGGCCGTGTCCACGTGGTGCAGGCTGGGGTAGGGGCCCTCATCCTGGGTTCTCATACACAGCCTCTGGGGCTCCATGGCCTGCTCCTCAAACACATAGCTGCGGTGGTGGAAGGGTGTCTGGGGCCTCTTCTGCTGCTTCTCCCCCTTCTCCAGCTTCTCGCCCAGCTTGTGTTTGGGTAGCGGCTGTGAGGGCTGGCCCACCGACGGGGGGTTTCCTGAGGTGCTGCCTGATCGTTGCTTCTGGTTTTTATGCCTGGGGTAAAGAGAGAAATTATTTAAATAGCAATTTACTGAATGTTCACTTCCAAGGTGTCTATGATTAAAACAGATCCCCTAAAGCATGCATTCCCAAACTGGGGATGTGATTATTCTTATTCTTTTTTTTTACATTTTCAGACAGTCCATTTTTAATTTCCAACAGGGCTATACACAAGGTTTTCCCCTCGCTTGAGTAGCCTTGTTTCACTGACAAAAACTAAATTAAACCATCTAGTGTTCAGCGAAATAACACCAATGTCAAATACAGGTAGCCTAGTCAAATAATTAACATCTAAACATTACTCTCTCGTGGGAATTCTATTAACGGTCCGTATGTAGCTGCTGCTCATTCAGTTTGCTCGAAAATGGATGAATGGTTAAAAAAAAGAAAAAAAGAAGCAAGGCCCGCATCCATAGACACATTACTACACCTGCACCTGTCGACGACAAGTTGTTCTGCTTCCACGAGCACATCCAATGCTTGCATTAGTAATTCTACATTTGTTGTTAACCCAGCTGCATGGACACTGACAGTTGTGAATCTGATGCAGCCGAAGAGCTACTGCCCCCTTACCCAGGAAAGCACCTTACAGACAGGGACGTTGGACCATCGAAGAGGTGCAAATACGATGATAACATCGATTTGGGGTTCACTTATATTGGGAGCAGTGCCTTTCCTCAGGCAGTGTGTTATAGGTGCAAAGTACTCTCACAACTCGATGAAACCTTCACTCTTGCGCAGACATTTAGAAGCAAAAACATGCCAATTTAAAAAATAAGCCACGGGAGTTAGAGAATTAAGATGCCTTTCAAGTAGTAAGACGCGTATAAAAGCAACAGATACCATTAATAAGGAGCTAGAAGCGTCTTATATGGTGAGCTAACGAGTGGCTAGGACAGGCAAGCCCCATACTATTGCGGAGGACTTTATTCTTCCTGCTGCCGCAGATATGGCTGGTGGAAAAGGCCCAAAAAAAAACTATACTAACAATGCCTTCATCAAACACTTTCACGATGCATCAGCATCATGGCAGGAGATGTTTTGAAACAATTACTGCTGCGCATACAACCCAGTGAATTGTGTGTTACAGCTGGATGAGCCAACAAACATGGCAGGCCTGGCACAGCTCCTGGTATATGGCGTTTATGGGGGGTCAATTAAGGAAGACCTCTTCTGCAAACCACTGGAATATTTTTTTTAAGTACTGGAGAGCTTTGTGATGGATCTTGACTTTGGTGGTCAAGATGAGTTGGTATCTGTACTGATGGCGCAAAAGCCATAACAGGGAGACATAGTGGAGTGGTAACGTGCGTGTAGGCAGTTGCTCCTGACACCACTTGGGTACACTACAGCATCCACCGAGAGGCTCTTGCTGCCAAAGGAATGCCTGACAGCTTGAGATATGTTTTGGACACTACAGTGAAAATTGAGGCTATGATTAAGAAGTTGGAGCTCTTCTCTGTCTACATTAACAAGGACAACAGACAGGTCTTTCCATCATTGTATGATTTGTGCAAATGAACTCAAGCTTTCGGACAATGTCAAATGTGATAGAGTGGCTTGCAAAAATATTCACCCCCCTTGGCATTTATCCTATTTTGTTGCCTTACAAACTGGAATTAAAATTGATTTTGGGGGGTTTGTAATCGTGTGATTTACACAACATGCCTACCACTTTGAAGATGCAAAATATTTTATTATTATTGTGAAACAAGAATTAAGACAAAAAAAAACAGAACTTGGCATGCATAACTATTCACCCCCCCAAAGTCAGTAATTTGTAGAGCCACCTTTGCAGCAATTACAGCCGCAAGTCTCTTGGGGTGTGTGTCTATAAGCTTGGCACATCGAGCCACTGGGATTTTTTTTCCCATTCTTCAAGGCAAAACTGCTGCAGCTCCTTCAAGTTGGACGGGTTTTGCTGGTGTACAGCAATGTTTAAGTCATACCACAGATTCTCAATTGGATTGAGGTCTGAGCTTTGACTGGGCCCTTCCAAGTCATTTAATGTTTCCCCTTAAACCACACGAGTGTTGCTTTAGCAGTATGCTTAGGGTTATTGTCCTGCTGGAAGATGAACCTCTGTCCCAGTCTCAAATCTCTGGAAGACAAACAGTTTTCCTTAAAGAATTTCCCTGTATTTAGCGCCATTCATCATTCCTTCAAATTTGACCAGTTTCCCCGTCCCCACAGCATGCTGCTGGCACCACCATGCTTCACTGTGGGGATGGTGTTTTCCTTGATGGCCAAAAAGCTCAATTTTAGTCTCATCTGACCAGAGTACCTTCTTCCATATGTTTGGGGAGTCTCCCAAAAACCTTTTGGCAAACACCAAAATGTGTTTGCTTATTTTGACTTTAAAGCAATGGCTTTTTCTGGCCACTCTTCCGTAAAGCCCAGCTCTGTGGACTGTACGGCTTAAAGTGGCCCTATGGATAGATACTTCAATCTCCGCTGTGGAGCTTTGCAGGTCCTTCATGGTTATCTTTCATCCCTTTGTTGCACCTCTGATTAATGCCCTCCTTGCCTGGTCCGTGAGTTTTGGTGGGCAGCCCTCTCTTGGCATGTTTGTTGTGGTGTCATATTCTTTCCATATTTTAATAATGGATTTAACGGTGCTCTGTTGGATGTTCAAAGTTTATTCTGATATTTTTTTTTTAGAACCCAACCCTGATCTGTACTTCTCCACAACTTTGTCCCTGCCCTGTTTGTAGAGCTCCTTGGTCTTCATAGTGCCACTTGCTTAGCGGTGTTGCAGATTCTGGGGCCTTTCAGAACAGTGACATGTGACAGATCATGTGACATTTAAATAAAGTCCACCTGTGTGCAATATTACTAATTATGTGACTTCTGAAGGTAGGTCTTCATAGCAAAGGGAGTGAATACATATGCATGCACCACTTTTTCGTGTTTTAGAATTTTTTTCATTTCACTTCACCAATTTCGACTATTTTGCATCTGTCCATTACATGAAATCCAAATAAAAATCATTGTAAATTACAGGTTGTAATGCAACAAAATTGGAAAAACACCAAGGGGGATGAATACTTTTGCAAGGTACTGTAGTGAAGCACATGAGTGAATGTGCAATTACACCGGTACTTTCCCAAAACAGGTGACACAAACTGGATTCGTTATCCTTTTCATGCCCTGCCTCCAGTCCACTTACCGATATCTGAACAAGAGAGCCCCGTCGAAATTGCAACAAGTGGTTCTGTGAAAAATGTATTTAATCAGAAGCCACTTCCAGATTTCTGCGCTCAAAGTAACTTGCCTTGGCAAAACGCGCTGTTAAGACACTGATTGAGTGTATTCTCAGCCCTCACTAGCATGACAACTAAATACAGACACAGACTGTGTGTGGAAAAGTATTTAAGACAGACACTCTCTAATACAACCCAACATTGCAAAGGTATGTGCATCCTTTCAAGCACACCCTTCTCATCAACCTGTGTTGAGTTATTCACAATTTTCGATGAACAAATAAAGTTTTATATGTAAGATGACTAAATAAAGAGCAAAATTATATTTAAAAATATTATTATTTGTGCCCTGGTACTAATAAGAGCTCTTTGTCACTTCCCACAAGCCGGGTTGTGGAAAACTCACTCGTTCTTATGTTTAATAAATGTATCGTATAGTGTGTGTGTGTGTGTGTGTGTGTGGCAGGCTTACAATGATGGCAACAACAACAAAAAACATTTGAGAATGCGCTGACCCTGGTGCTAGAGGGGGTACGCAGCTGGAGGTTGAATGTTTGAAGGGGTACGGGACTATAAAACATTTGGGAACCACTGCCCTAAAGGACTCTGGTGAGTTATGGGGGGAAATTATCAGCCTAAAACACGTGTAAAATATGGCCCACAGGCCAGATCTGGCCCATGACAATTCTCTCCAGCTTTCACAATGATTTGGGTTGTCAATTCATTTTGGCCCGCTTCCATACCGCACACGACGTGCAGCACTACAAGTCCCAGCAAGCACTGCCAACTTGTTGAGCGCCAAAGGCAGTGCATTGCCACACACACCTCCTCCCAGACTCAGGAGACAGCCAGACATCTTCGTGTCAAAAAGCTATTAGATTAAGGATTCACACAGAGTATAAATTACTACTAAAGGACACACACGCAAGTATAAATTAGTTAACATTTGAGTCATCTACTTTATGAAATTACAGCCCGATGTGCTTGCACATCAACTCAACATCAATTGCGCTGTCCCGTTTTTAGCACGTAGCAGAGGAAAGTACACAGGAAGTCCTCCTAGGCTACTAAAATGTTGCAGTCTGGCTTCGGTTTTTGAAGCTTGACCATGAATAACCCACCAAAAAAAAAAACCTCAAATATGTTTTACTAGGGTCGCAGCATATTAGCCAACGCACATCTGCAAGCATAGGATGGACAAATATTATTTATCTTGTTTCGTGTTAAAGTGCTATATACAGCACCCCATGGTCAATATTTACATTTTTAAAGGCGCATATTTTTCCAATAAAACAAATGCCAGTGTGGGTTGAAGTTGTATGCACGTTATATTCTAAAAACAAACATTATTTCTGGCCTGTAAATTATTTTTATTCAATATGGCCCGTGTGGTGATTGAGTTAGACAATCCTGGCCTACAACAACCCCCACCGTTATAAACATGATCCACAGTACCTTGAGCAGTTGCAGTGTGCCCTATGCGAGAATTCCACAAAATCCCACACTCCTGTTTTGTCCCCCTCCTCCTCCTCACAGGTACCATTGGTCAATGTAGCAAACTTCCTCCTGACAAAGAACCAGACAAACAGAGCTCAGCAGACAGACTCCTTCAATAGACCAGTAGTATACGAATCAGTAGGGTGATTTGACTTGTAGTGTACGTACTTGTTCTGGGCCCGGTTGGTAGTGCACTCCTGCCACACGCTCTCCACCACCTGGGCAGCCAGCCTGCGGGGGATCTTGCTGCCGTGGATACCGCTGCTGTTGGAGCTGAAACCATCCACTGTCGAGCAGAGCTTCAACCACCTCTGTGCTGCCTGAGAATCTACATGGGAAAAGAAAGTAACACTTACGTGATAATGCCCGAGAAGCCGGTGTTTGGAAGATATATATAGGCACAGGTGTTAGTCCCGCGAAGAAGTCGAGGGCCGGCAAACCGTGACAATATAGTCACCAAACACTGGCTTCGAGGACATTATCACTTATACAACAGGTTACCAACATATTTAAATAATGATTGACATATTTTCATTCATAAACATTCTGGGGCCTCCTGAGTGTGGCAGCGGTCTAAGGCACTGATCAGTGCTCAAGGCGTCACTACAGATCAGAGTTCAATCAAGGGCTGTGTCGCAGCCAGCCGCAACCAGGAGACAGCGTCGTCCAGGTTAGGGGGGGTTTTGGCCTCCATGCCCACTGGCTTCGGGTCGCCAGCTGTGCGGTGTTTCCTTCAACACAAATGGTGCGGCTGGCTTCCAGGTTAAGCAAGCAGTGTGTCAAGAAGCCGTGCAGCTTGGCTGGCTCATGTTTTTTGGAGGACGCATGGCTCTCAAACTTCGCCTCTCGAGTCCACACGGGAGTTGCAACAACCGGATAAGACTAACTACCAATTGGACATAACGAAATTGGGGATAAAAAGGGGGGAGGTAGCAAAAAAACCTACTTTGTTTTGATGTATTTAGTCATACTATTTCATCTTTCCACAAGATGTAGTCCTGACACAAATCTAGGGTTGCTACCCAAGCCGGCTAGTCATTCGTTCTATCGGTTCGGTTGCCAGAGACATAACCCAGTCGTTAGTGTCTTTTTGTTCTAAATCTAAGGACACGACTCGGGCGTTCGTTCTAAATGTTCCGTTGCCATTGTAACAGTATAGCTTCCGCCCCTCTCTTCGCCCCAACCTGGGCTCGAACCAGGAACCCTCCGCACACATCAACTGCCCCCCACAAAGCATCGTTTCCCATCGCTCCACAAAAACAGCAGCCCTTGCAGAGCAAGGGGAACAACTACTTCAAGGTCTCAGAGTGAGTGACGTTACCGATTTAAACACTATTAGCGCGCACCCCTCTAACTAGCTAGCCATTTCACATTGGTTACACCATGATGGCTGACAACGTTCTTATCCCTTACTTGCTAGCCAGCCAACTTCAACTAACAGTCACGTCAAACAGTTTTTTGGGGGATACATTCATAACAATGAGCTAATGATGCGCGATTTCACCTGGCATTGGCTCTCTCGCCAGGCCACTGTTGAGAAGAGATAGCCAAATACACAGCGAACACAATCACTTCAAACTGGAGCAAGAATGACAGCAAACTAGCTGCATTATGTATTTTCCGATTGACATTTCTTTGTGTGGGTGTGTAAATATAACACATATACATAAACACACAAAAATATTGCTGATTCATGATTTCGACTGACTGAGAAAAGCTGCCAATCTGTCTGTCTAGTCCCAACTCCAGAAACGCTCATTACTATGGGGACAGCAGGAGATCGAATTTCAATATTGAAACAATTTTGCAAATGTCAGAGATAGAAAGCAAGGTTAATACAAATCTCCGCAGTTGAAAACCAAATGTTAGTCGAAAAGAAATGGGAGATAATGTCTAGATGGTTTTTAGTGTAGATCTAGTATATAAATTGTCTGGCTGGGCTGATGAGACTGGATTGCACAGTCAGATGGTAGAGTAAATAGGCATTTCAACGTCAGATTTAGACAGTGGTAACTTGTGGAATAGACATTGGCTGAAATGCAGTTAACCAAATCAGCATCCAGGATTAGGCCTACCCGTAGTATAAATTAATATAATACTCAGTATTAATGTTCACTACTTACTTGTCAAAATAATCAGTAAGCCATTGTGCTTCTACATCCGCATTGCTTGCTTGTGGGGGTTTTAGGTAGAGTATCTGTATAAGCACTTCGTGCAAGTGTTGAAATTTGATTGATTGAACTTGAATGCATCAATGTTAAATAATTCAAAAGATGGACACTGAACCCAGACAGCTACACTTGCAGAGTTTGTGGTCCTAATAGACTAATTAGTAAATGGTAAGGCTACCTGTTTGGGCCTCCTCCGGTGATGTGGGAGGGGTAAGGGTGACAGAGGACATGGCAGGGTCTCTGTGGGCCCCCAGGCCCTCACACAGGACAGGTGAGGGGTTGGCTGATCCCTGTGGGGCCAGTGCCGGGAGGTCTGACTGGGGCACCAGTACTAGACAAGCAGGGTACACCATCCTAACTCCAGCTGGAACAGATCAGCACAACACATTTAGTCTGTGAGTCTCCATCAGAAAAACACACACAACTGCAATACCACATACTAACCATTAGAATAACATCCACACTGGACAACACACAACTGTAGCAACAACCCCCATCTTACCAACAAGGACCTCCACGGCTGCTAGTGAGTCGTCCTCCCAGTCTGCATCCTCCATCTTGTCCTCGGGGCGGTCCTTGGAGCTGGGGCTGATGGGATAGAACTGCCTCCACTCCTCAATAAGTTTCTGGGTGGGGTGGTCAGACATCTTGAAGGACTGACCCGTGACCGTCCCGTTCAGACCATATGGACTCAAGATGACTGTGGAAGGGAGAGAGGGGACAGGAAGAGTGAGGTCAGCACAGGTCAGAATAGAGTCTTGACTAGAGGTAAATTAATTATGGCAGCAGAGAGCAAGACTATGCTTTAATTATAAACACTACTGCATTGCCTTTGATATAAAAAAGAAAAACCCATGGACATTCTAGTATTGAACCAATGGCAGGTAGATTAATGGTTGTCTCAATAGGATATGGCTGGGTGACCAGGCCATGCCTGGTTAGACCCACCTTGCAGGGGGCTGGCATTTTGTTGTGCCAGGCTCAGATGTTCTTCACCTAGCCTCTGGACAGGCTGGTGTTGGGCAATCTCCACGCTGGTGCACACGTTACTGTCCCCGTGCAGGAAAAAAGTGAACGCACACGACAAGTGCTCACTGCAGAGGGGATGGAAAAACAGTTATTCTCAGATCAATCTGGAAATACACTGCTCAAATAAATAAAGGGAACACTAAAATAACACATCCTATATCTGAATGAATTAAATATTCCTATTAAATGCTTTTTTCTTTACATAGTTGAATGTGCTGACTACAAAAATCACACAAAAATGATCAATGGAAATCAAATCAACCCATGGAGGTCTGGATTTGGAGTCACACTCAAAATTAAAGTGGAAAACCACACTACAGGCTGATCCAACTTTGATGTAATGTCCTTAAAACAAGTCAAAATGAAGCTCAGTAGTGTGTGTGGCCTCCACGTGCCTGTATGACCTCCCTACAACGCCTGGGCATGCTCCTGATGATGTGGCCGATGGTCTCCTGAGGCATCTCCTCCCAGACCTGGACTAAAGCATCCGCCAACTCCTGGACAGTCTGTGGTGCAACGTGGCGTTGTTGGATGGAGTGAGACATGATGCCCCAGATGTGCTCAATTGGATTCAGGTCTGGGGAACAGGGGGAACAGGAGGGCCAGTCCATAGCATCTTGCAGGAACTGCTGACACTCCAGCCACATGAGGTCTAGCATTGTCTTGCATTAGGAGGAACCCAGGGCCAACCGCACCAGCATATGGTCTCACAAGGGGTCTGAGAATCTCATCTCAGTACCTAATGGCAGTTAGGCTACCTCTGGTGAGCACATGGAGGGTTGTGCTGCCCCCAAAGAAATGCCACCCCACACCATGACTGACCTACCGCCAAACCGGTCATGCTGGAGGATGTTGCAGGCAGCAGAATGATCTCCACGGCATCTCCAGACTCTGTCAAGTCTGTCACGTGCTTAGTGTGAACCTGCTTTCATCTGTGAAGAGCACAGGGCGCCAGTGGCAAATTTGCCAATCTTGGTGTTCTCTGGCAAATGCCAAAACTTCCTGCACGGTGTTGGGCTGTAAGCACAACCCCTACCTGTGGACATCGGGCCCTCATACCACCCTCATGGAGTCGGTTTCTGACCGTTTGAGCAGACACATGCACATTCGTGGCCTGCTGGAGGTCATTTTGCAGGTCTCTGGCAGTGCTCCTCCTGCTCCTCCTTGCACAAAGGCGGAGATAGCGGTCCTGCTGCTGGGTTGTTGCCCTCCTACGGCCTCCTCCACATCTCCTGATGTACTGGCCTGTCTCCTGGTAGCGCCTCCATGCTCTGGACACTACGCTGACAGACACAGCAAACCTTCTTGCCACAGCTCACATTGATGTGCCATCCTGTATGAGCTGCACTATACCTGAGCCACTTGTGTGGGTTGTAGACTCCGCATCATGCTACCACTAGAGTGAAAGCGCCGCCAGCATTCAAAAGTGACCAAAACATCAGCCAGGAAGCATAGGAACTGAGAAGTGGTCTGTGGTCAACACCTGCAGAACCACTCCTTTATTGGGGGTGTCTTGCTAATTGCCTATAATTTCCACCTGTCCAAAAGCATGTGGAATTTATTGTCAATCAGTGTACCTTCCTAAGTGGACAGTTTGATTTCACAGAAGTGTGATTGACTTGGAGTTACATTGTGTTGTTTAAGTGTTCCCTTAATTTTTTTGAGCCGTGTATAATGGTCGGTACGATATTCCTTAGAGAAGCAATCAGAGTGAAACATCAAAAGATTCTTATGAGATACAGAAAACAGAAAGTTATATTATTTATTGTCAATTGGATTAACTGGTACCAGGAAAAATGACAGGTTTCATAAATGCAAAAGAATGCGCAATTAAACGGAGTTGAACAGGGAGGTGACAGGATACTACAGCCAGATGAAAACTACAGTCCTTCTCCCTGAGGCTCACCCATGTTATACGTGCACTGAACAGCTAACATTAAACGTAGTGATTAAAAACCCAAACCCATTTGTTTTTCCTCGATGGAAAAGGAGCTTAGGTGGTGGGTATGGCATACTTAGGGGGTATGGCAAATGGATGTGGTCGGCGCTGAAATTCTCTACACAATTTTCTGCAATTCTACCATTTTCTCCATGGAGCAATGATCATTTTTTGAAGTTTAAAAGCTCATTTCGTGCTATACTATATATTCTGTAATGGAGCGAAGAGAAAATGTTATAGGTTTAAAGCTAATTTACTGCAGTTAAATGCATTTTGCTATGGCTAATGCGGTGTTCTTATGCTCAAAACAAAATCAATACTGTTAAATTCATTGTTTTTGGAATGATCAATTCTCCCTGATTGACAAGCTTTTATTTTGGTGATTGTAGTATTCAAAGCTTATTATAAAAAAATGTATACAGCGCTTTGTAAAGTATTCCGACCCTTGAAGGTCCCCAAGAACACAGTGGCATCCATTCTTAAAAGGAAGATATTTAGAACCACCAAGACTCTTCGAAGAGCTGGCCGGGCAGCCAAACTGAGCAATCGGGGAGAAGGGCGTTGGTCGGGGAGGTAACCAACAATCGATGTTCACTCTGACAGAGCTCCAGAGTCCCTCTGTGGAGATGTGAGAAACTTCCAGAAAGACAATCATCTCTGTAGCACTCCACCGATCCGGCCTTTATGGTAGAGTGGTCAGGCGGAAGCCACTCCTCAGAAAAATGCACATGACAGCCAACTTGGAGTTTGCCACATGGCACCTAAAGACTCTCAGACCATGAGAAACAAGATTATCTTGTCTGATGAAACCAAGATTGAACTCTTTGGCCTGAATGCCAAGCTTCAAGTCTGGAGGAAACCTGGCACCATCCCTATGGTGAAGCATGGCGGCAGCATCATGTTTTTCAGAGGCAGGGACTGGGATACTACTCAGGATCAAGTGAAAGATGAACGGATCCAAGTTCAGAGAGAACCTCAATGTAAACCTGCTCCAGAGCGCTCAGGACCTCAGACTGGGGTGAAGGTTCACCTTCCAACAGGACAACAACCCTGAGCACATAGCCAAGACAACGCAGGAGTGGTTTCGGGACAAGTCTCTGAATGTCCTTGAGTGGCCCTGCCAGAGCCCGGACTTGAACCCGATCGAACATCTCTGGAGAGACCTGAAAATAGCTGTGCAGCGACGCTCCCCATCCAACCTGACAGAGCTTGAGAGGATCTGCAGAGAAGAATGGGAGAAACTCCCCAAATACAGGTGTGCCAAGCTTATAGTGTCATACCCAAGAAGATTCTAGGCTGTGATCGCTGCCAACGGTGCTTCAACAAAGTACTGAGTAAAGGGTCTGAATACAGGTTTTTAATTTGTCATTATGGGGTAGTGTGTAGATTGAAGAGGAATTGCTTTTATTTAATCAATTTTAGAATAAGGCTGTACCCAAACAAAATGTGGAACAAGTCAAGGGGTCTGAATACTTTCCCAAGGAACTGTAGGTATATTATCTTTTCTGCATACCTTCTCTCTGGTTTTAGTCACTTTAGTATACACAACGTGGTTTTCATCTCAAAATGTAATTAATCTACTTTGGATTTATGCAGCCGTCAAGGATTACAACAGCAGAAACCTTTTCAGTCAAGTCATTAAACAAACCTTGATTTGCTATAAGGTTGAATCAAAGATGGGAATGTTGGCACGAGAAGGCATCGGACAGGGTTACCATTTTCAAACAAATCTTTACAATCAAAACTTTTACAGTCTGTGTCACATAGATAGCAGCTACATTACTTTGCTGAAAGGATAATAGTCTCAACATACCAGAAATACACCAGTCACATATAAATTGAAGACTATATGACAGGCTATTGGTCTGTTCCTAGAGCAACAGGACCATGTCTGCACCACAGAAAAAGCTGATTGTCCATGAATGGGTCAGAGGATGGGTGTGAGGGTTGAGAGAAAAGGAGAGCAGGGAAGGGAGTGAGGACCGGAGTGGCAACAACATTCCTCACATATTTGTTTTGCACTTCTATGTCATTAAAATATACCTCCAGGTGCCAATGCCTGCATACTGTGAGGAAAGTTATCAGTGAGGCCTGAGCCCTGGCCTTCAACCAGCATGAACAAGACAGAAGATTATTTTAGTTTCAGTTAAAATTGCTCCTCCAAAACACCAACATTCCTTAAATAGGCCTAGGTAAAAATAGACTATTATGAAATTGAAATGTTAAACAACAAGGCTTTATTTCCTCACGAGTGCTGCACAGCCAAGCGGCTAAACATACCAAAACAGTTCCTGTTGACATGGTTGGTGTAAAACCACAGTGCAGACTCAGCATGTTCCAAAGACAGCCCTGTTTACCAGACAGAGAGTACAGGCGACAGTGAGACCGCTGGATCTCACTCACACCCCCACCCACTCTCATTTTCACCAAGTCCAAGCAGGCACTGCTCTGCTTCAACAGCCACTTGTAGATGTCTTCATCCAGAACATTGGAGGCCAAGGGGCCAATTCTCAAACACTTCACACCCGTAAACACATCGTGACACCTTAACCCCCCAGTGAACATGCATTGCAATCACCTCAATTCTATCTCACTCTACCGTGTGTATGAGGTGGGGGCTTTGAAATTAACAGAGCAAAACAGAAATGCTTAAAACAGCAGAACTGCTTGAATTACTAGGGCAGGCAAAACAGACAGGGCTCAAATTAGCTCCCCAGGACACTCCAGGATTCCCCCAGGCCCCATTCAAGTGCAGGGGGAAGCCAAAACTGTGATGTCATTCCCCTTAAAGAACCATTCGGGCACACGTTGTCCTCCAGGCAAGACGAAGTCTATGCCCCTTCATCTGTGATTGGTCAAGAGTAGCGATTCTTCAATAAATTATGTTGCCATTCAAGGAGAGACTACTCATTTTTATGCACATTTTTACATTGACAAATACTGCACCAAAAATCTTTGATGTAAAACTGGGCGACTAAAATTATCTCTGCAAAAACATCAAAATTAATGACGGATTTATTGAGTTCTTGGATTAATTCTGACAATTTTGAGGAGGTGTATACTGGCTACGTCGTCTCAAAATGGACAAACAGTACGTACTATTGGCGTTTTTTTCCCCTAGATTTTGAAGAGAAGATATTTTAAGGGAGCATGCGAGCACACTTGTTCGGTTGGCCTAGCCGAACTGAAGCATGCTCACGCATAACAGGGCAAGAATTAATACAGTATGCATGTCTACTCTCAGCAGCAGAACAAAAACAATATGCTGTTTGTTCAGCCTGAGACAGGCATAGACTCCCTAATCTTTCCAAATTAACTTAATGGCAGTGTTGTAGTTTTTTTGGAAATCAATCAAATAATCTGTGCAGGCTGACTCACGTGAACAAGTATACATTCACCTGTACTGACAATTACTCTACGGACAACAGGAACAGGAAACTCTAGACATCCAAGTAATCCAGCCGGGCTATTAACAGAAAAGAATACTGAAGCGGACATGAACTATACACATGCTACCTTTGAAGAGCCAAGTGTCCTAGGTGGATTTCAATGAATCCATCTATACAATTAACCTCAGGGTTTCTTTCAAGAATAAACCATAAGGGACAAAAGTGTCAGATAGAAATGTAGACACTTTGTCATTTACTACCTATGGCCTGTGTTAGAAAGCATACGCCCGAACATCAAGTAAGAGGAAAACTATCACACTAAGAAACGGCTGAATTTCACAATAGACACCAATGCATGTCATAAACAACTTTGATTGGCATCCACTCAATTTACTGTAAGCCTACATTTGTATCCAACCAATTTACTTTTCTTGACAGACAATTTAATCCAGTGCAATGCATTTCTAAAATCAATAAGTACACTGATCAGGATGACTCGTTGACCTGCTGTATACACTTACTAGAAACAGTCAACAGAGCACTCTGCAATACTGATGAAGATATCAATGCACTGGTTACAGAAGGGGATAATTATGGGGACTCTTACCTCTTATTGACAGGCTTCTCATCCTTCTCGTAGGGCTTGACAAACCACTTGCCAATACGGACAAAGCTGCGGTTCATGAGGCAACGCTCCAACAGGTTATGGACAGCTTTGAACAGGAGTGTACGGCACTCATAGGACAAGCCACTCTCCCACTCGCCGTCCTCCTCACCTGAGCCAGGAAGAGAGAAAAGACAGTTAGATACCCGCTGAATGCTCCATCAACATCACAACTGTAAACAAGAACTCAAGAATTGGTGGTGTTACTTTTTGCCATGGGTTCAAACACTTCAGAAAAAAGATAGGATGGGAATTTTTGACCATCTGCCAATGTTTACAATAAAACGTAACACATTATGCAACCATGTAAATAATATGTTAAAGGGAAACTCCACTCAAAAACAGAAGGCAAGCGGTCTCGCCTTCAAGATATTTGACATTCAAGAACCAAAGTGTTACCACCCACATCATCATGAAGATAATTTTGTTGTTGTTTTGCTTTGTCAGTGGCAAGGCCTTTAAGATCTAGCCACCAGGCAGCCCCTTAGCTCCCTACAGGGTAAAGATAACTACTTTAACAGGAGCTGCGACCCCAATGAAAAAGCTGATGGGAGATAGAATTAAGCGTTCATATGACTGGTATCGTGATGTGCAAACCCATTCCCAACAACAGGCAGAACTCAAAACTGTAGTTCCAACATGTAAACTACTTGCATCTTTTGGTAATGAAAGACGCTTTCAGTCATTGAAGTGTGTCAGGCTGTGGACTACTGCGGGTCCTCAACTGAGCAGTGTCTCTCCCCATTTGCATGACACTTGCAGCCCCTCTCCCAAGTATCAACTGAGAGTTCATCCTAACTCCAATGCTATGTGAGCAACAAGCAACCCTTCCTGTGGGAGAGGCTAGCCCTTACTTGACAGCTCGTGGTGGATGAGCTCGGCGAAGCTGGGGTCATCCCCCCACCAGAAAAGCCAGAGCTCGCGGCGACCAGGGGTGTGGTGCCTTCGCCACACGCTTAGCACATCGGCCGCCAGGCACCGGCTGAAGCTGCACAGGATGGGGTCCTCCTCCGTCACAGGGAACAGGATGGGCGAGGAAGTGGGCCCCTGCCACACAAAACGCCGCCATTTTATCCCAGTCAGGTCAGCCTGGGGGACAGGGTGAGAAAGAAAGAGCTGAGACAGAGGCCCAATCCCAAATAAACACTACACCCTGTGCACTTGTAGAGATTTGAGAAGATTTGACAGGTGCAAAGAATATGGTACTAGCTCCACCTTGCCATCTGATAGGCTAGGTGGAAGTTTCACCATATTGCTTATACCAACCAAATCCTTTCAGATCTCCAAAAGTGCATAGGGTCCATTTGGGATTAGCCCAGAGAGGGGCTGCAAGCCCGCTGAATGCAAAGCAGTGCAGTAGTAGCCTGACAACTTTAACAACTGAACTATCCAATCAGTGTGAAGCACCTCCAAATACACAATGTGAAGGAATGCACCTGTTCCTTCTGTGCAACCCAACCTTCCAACTCATTAGTCTTCAGAGTTCAAAGGGTGGGAAATCCCTTTCTATCAAAGTATTTAGTGCCAATAGATATTTCCTAGAATTCCTTTGAATGCTATGCAACACATTTGCCAGAGAAATAATATAGTACCAATTCAAAATATGACAAGATATTTATTTTATCCTAGTTTCAATAAAATATACAGTTTCAGAATCCCTAAAAATATGTTGTTGTTTTTGTCACACTGCTTTGCTTTATCTTGGCCAGGCCCCAGTTGTAAATGAGAACTTGTTCTCAACTGGCTCAAAATAACTAGTAGCCTATAGTTGATATTATGTACACTTATCTGGGTACCCTGCTTAAAGTTCTATCCATAAGGGAGTAGTACCACATAATACTACAATGAGGACGTGTAAAACTCGTAAAACAAAGTAGAATCGTGAGTTGCAGTTGACAGCATTGGCAATAGGAATGCTCACTGAAGAAAACAATACTGTAGACATAATCATAGGCTGACTCATGATATTGTTGGCCTAAAAAGTTAGCCATAACTAGCTAGCTACCTAGCCAAGCATCAAGTTGTAAACAAACAAGGAACACTATGACTAGTTGCTAACTAGTTGGATAAATCCAATTGCAGTCAAATACATAGCGAATGGTGCTGATGTGACGAATAATAAACAAATCTCACAATGACAGACATCACAAAACAAACTGAACCTAGCAAGCCAGTTAGCCAACATTAGCTAGCTAGTGAGCGACATGATTATAGGTAACTAAGTATTTTTGTTGTTTTTTAATCTGGGAACTTCAGTTGCTATAAACTAACATATCAACCAATATTAATGTTAGCTAGCTAACGTTAGCGCACTTGCAAAATTGCATTAGCCAGCAATCTAGAACAGGCCTTGACGCCTCCAGAGTCAGCTGTAGTCAAGCGGTTTAGCTTGCTGACTGGCTAGCCAAAATGGCTTTCTGGCCTCAGTTTGAGCTAGCTAACGTTAGCATGCTAACAGCGAGTTTAATCACTTACCAGGCAAAATAGGTTGGAGTGGCAGTCCTCCAAACTGGCCCCGTTTGGTACAAAACATGAACTCATCCTCACAGAGTGGTTGAACAATCCATCGTCTCAGTTACAAAGAGCAGCAATATTCAGCTAAGTTTTAAGCTATTTAATCTGGATAGAGTATTTAGTCAAATACCTCATAAAACTAAGATGCTAACTGGCTAGTTATTTATACAACCGGTTGATGATGGCTAGCCACTACGCTAGCTAAACAATATCGCTGTCTTGATAGCCAGCTAACACAACTAGTTAGCTTTCTACGCTAACAAATTCATCAACCCCACTTCGAGTCCGTTTTCTTACTTTACTACACAATGCGTTTAATAAAATATATACACGAACCATACCACAGCCTCACCATAAAGTGATCTACTAGTAATCTTAAACAATTTCAGAGCAAAGAAACTCTCCCCTCCTTCCGAGTTTCGCTAGCTAACATAGCCAACTCAGACTAAATAAAACAGTTAGCTAACACCACCCTTCTATTCCACATAGTCGCCGGAATCCGATAAAACTATAAAAACTTTCACTCAAATACTGAAATCATGATGTAAATGTCCAGTAAGGTTAAGCATTTGCGTTCACTGATTCTCGGGTCCGGCAGGTTTCCATTTGAATTCATGGATTGAATTCTTTAATGGCGGCCAGGAGGACAACTCTGCCTCCCAACTCCCATTGGCCAATGTGTGGTAACGGGGAAAAAAAAGAAGAGAGGGGGGGGTGTCAAACTATAACTGATGGCTCGTCGCTGAGTTTACTGATCAAACCAGTGAGATATTTGTATCAGGCAAATCTCAGCCTATAATGATCAGCACGCTTTCAGGCTCCAGTTAGCTATAATCGAAAACAACTGCATTGTATTATTAGCTGTCATTATAGCAAGCCTTTTGGAGTTTTCCCTGGCAATTAAAAAAAATATATATAAAAAAATATATATATATATATATTAGATGAAACATTTCTAGGTATACCCTTGTACTGAATACCTAGAAGGGATAGATATATAGATACAATATAAATCTGTTTTTATAAATAACACCTACTACTATCAATAACATACAGTGGCTATTTCTATATCAATTTTGTGTGCATCCTAGATATGGTTGCTGCTGCCAACTAGAATATATGGGAAATATATGGAAAGGTGAGATAAGGAATACCTTGGAGAATCGATGAGAATGCTGACCTTGAGTTTGTCTGTCCAACAGGGAAACTCAAATGCTCTGTGCTTAATAGAAATAGTAAAAACATAACCTCTCATCCTGGCCCAAGCCAGTCCTGAGGCTGCACCTGAACATCGTAGGTAACCCTCCTCAAGACACATAGGTCTTAAGTCATTTATCAGATGCTCTTATCCAGTGGTGTAAAGTACTTAAGTCAAAATACTTTAAAGTGCTACTTAAGTAGTTTTTTGGGGTATCTGTACTTTACGATTTATATTTTGACAACTTTTACTTCACTACATTCCTACAGAAAATATTGTACTTTTTACTCCGTACTTTTTCCCTGACAAACCAAAGTACTCGTTACATTTTGAATGCTTAGCAGGACAGGGCGATTGTGAAATTGACATACTTATCAAGAGAACACGTGGTCATCGCTACTGCCTATGGTCTGGTGGACTCACGAAACACAAATGCATCTTTTGTAAATAATGTCTGAGTGTTGGAGTGTGACCCTGTCTATCCTTAACATTTCTAGGTATACCTGCTTTGCTTAATTTAAGGAATTTAAAATTATTTATACTTTTAACACAAGTATATTTGAGCAATTACATTTACTTTTGATATCTAATTATATGTGAGCAATTACATTAACTTTTGATACTTAAGTATATTTAAAACCAAATAAGTACTATTTTAAAGTACTATTTTACTGGGTGACTTTCACTTTTACTTGAGTAACTTTCTGTTAGGGTATCTATACTTTTACTCAAGTATGACAATTGGGTACTTTTTCCACTACTGCTCTTATCCAGAGCGACTTACCGCTGCAATTAGGGTTGCTCAAGGGCACAGACAATAGTTTTTCACCTAGTCGGCATGGGAATTCAAATACCAACCAGAACATCAATACATCCACTTTTCATCAAATAAAATCTTCAATACGTTTGAAAAAGCAAAAGATCAAATTGATTAATTTCACAAAATATAATATGGTTCATTATGAGTCTCAAATAAAAAGTGTCTGTATCACTGTTTTTATCTGGCAAAATCCAAACAAGTGCACCTAGTCATGCAGTACCTCTTATCACCATGTGGCAGTAGCAACAGTAAGATACATGTATTTTTACAGAAATTGGCAGCAGCCACCCCTCCTGGCTCTCAGACTGGCTACTGCTGGTTTAGAGGGGATAGTAGCATAGAAGACATCCTCTTCCACAGTGAAGATGACGTCAAATAATTCATACATGAGGTTGTTGACACTGGCAAATATTATTCAAGGAGAGCTGGTACAACAGGCTGGAATGCTGAGTTACTTGAACTGGCCATATTTACTTTATGCCAAGGTTGACAACGCAGCACAATATAATCTAGGCAGTATACAAACCAGATGAGGTTTAACACTTTTTAAAGTCTACACTACCGGTCAAAAGTTTTAGAACACCTACTCATTCAAGTAAAAAAAAAGGCTATACTGAAGATAGCCCTATTTGGTAAAATACCAAGTCCATATTATGGCAAGAACAGCACAAATAAGCAAAGAGAAATGACAGTCCGTCATCATTACTTTGAGACATGGTCAGTCACTATGGAACATTTCAAGAACTGAAAGTTTCTTCAAGAGCAGTCTCAAAAACCATAAAGCGCTATGATGAAACTGACTCTCATGTGGACCGCCACAGGAAAGGAAGACAGAGTTACCTCTGCTCCAGAGGATAAGTTCATTAGTGTTACCAGCCTCAGAAATGGCAGCCTAAATAAATGCTTCACAGAGTTCAAGTAACAGATGTTTCAACATCAACTGTTCAGAGGAAACTGTGAATCAGGCCTTCATGGTCAAATTGCTGCAAAGAAACCACTACTAAAGGACACCAATAATAAGAGACTTACTTTGGCCAAGAAACACAAGCAATGGACATTAAACTGGTGGAAATTTGTCCTTTGGTCTGGAGTCCAAACTTGAGATTTTTGGTTCCAACCACAGTGTCTTTGTGAGACAGGTGTGGGTGAACACATGACCTCTGCATGTGTATTTCCCACCGTAAAGCATGGAGGAGGTGGTGTTATAGTGTGGGGGTGCTTTGTTGGTGACACTGTCAAAGATTTATTTAGAATTCAAGGCTCTGGTAGCCACACTTAACCAGCATGGCTAACAGAGCATTCGGCAGAAATTTCACCATCCCATCTGGTTTGGGCTTAGTGTTTTTCAACAGGACAATGACCCAACACACCTCCAGGCTGTGTAAGGGCTATTTTACCAAGGAGAGTGATGGGAGTGCTTGCTCAGATGATGTGGCCTCCACAATCACCCGACCTCAACCATATTGAGATGGTTTGGGATGTGCCGGACCACAGAGTGAAGGAAAAGCAGCCAACAAGTGCTCAGCACATGTGGGAATTCCTTCAAGACTGTTGGAAAAGCATTCCAGGCGAAGCTGGTTAAGAGAATGCCAAGAGTGTGCAAAGCTATCAAGGTAAAGGGTGGCTACTTTAAAGAATCTAAAATAGTTTGATTTGTTTAACACTTTCTTGATTACTACATGATTCCATATGTGTTATGTCATTGTTTTGATGTCTTCACTATTATTCTACAAAATAGAAAATAGTACAAATAAAGAATAACCTTGAATGAGTAGGTCCTAAAACTTTTGACCGGTAGTGTAGGTCATAGTCCTTGGACTTTGTCACAGTAATTCTAGTCCCACTAAGCAAATGGTACCTTCCCAACAATTAAAAATACACTATGACAGAGTTATTCATTTTAGTGTGGTGCATATTGTTTAATATTATAGAGGATATGCATGTACTCATTTAGTTCTTACCCAACAACATTCTATCAGTAAAAGAATACAAATGTAATAACCAAAAGTCCACATACAGTTAGTAATTCAAAATGTAAAAAGTAAACATGTATTTTTATTGAGGCCCTCATGAATTGATAAAGCACAGTAGATGCATCCCTTTTGTAAAATACTTAAGACAAAGCTATATTCAGAAACTCAGCTTATTGATACCCCTCCCATTATGTTTTCAATTAACAATAATTTGTATGATTTCATCCTGAGCCAGGAAGCAACCTTCAAGAAATACTGTCAAATCTCCCAAGTGTTCAGTGGAAGCAATTCATTCCTCATCAGCAGTTAATCATCTAACATGAAGGACTTTGGATGATGTTTTATATACGGCACATTACTGTGAATTGTGATGGGTCACATTTGATACGTTTTATCTCATTCCTTTTTTTTGTGGTAGGATGGAGTAATAAAAAAAAAAGTTAAATATCCATAGTGATGCCCCGTCCCGCTGGTCCAGTCCTGTTAGGGGTCAGGCTGCAGAGGTCAAGGGGACCTGAGGGAGTGGCCGAGTCTGCCGAGCTCAGCTGCAGCACACTGGAGGTTACAGCCTTGGGGATACTTCAGGTAGTGATGGTGTGTGTGTAGAAGTGAAATTTAGAGTTTCATTGTCTCTAGTGTCCTTATCTTAAAAAATAAAGAATAATTATCAACAAAGAAAAAAAATCCTCTAAGATGAGCTGCTGGTCATAGGTTCATGCGTAAATGCTCGGGCCTCTTAGCCATGACGGGGTAGGCCTGTTGTTTGAACTGGGACAGGTTGGACCCAGTAGGCTGCCGGATGGGTAGGGGGGCTGAGGCCTCAGAGCTGGCCTGCACATCCATCTGTTCTGGGGTTGACACATACATGACCTGCTCCTGTGGCGACTGGAGACATAGAGAGGATCCGCCGGGCATCAATGGGCCCCGGGGCCACACGTCACCGGCAGAGAACTTGAGAGGGCTGAAAAGGAGTAAGGGACATACCCTGACTATGTGGTGATGTGGCATACTCAATGTTGTACAAGGTATGTAGGAACAGCTGAAGAGGCTGAAATGACAGAATACCTGACTGGTGTTCTTGGGCTCCCCAAAAACCGTCGGGGTGAGCGGATTTTTGGCTCGAATGAGAACTTTTCCTTTACATTTTCCAGTACTGATGGAGCAACATACGTAAAGCCCTGCAGGAGCAATGACAGAGGGGTTACTGTCATCAGTACTGCCTACCAAGGTATAAGGAGAAATTAAAGGTGAATTCTGTCATTACATGATTTTGTCTTATGAGCAAAATTAATACAAACACATGTACTACGCGATAAGACAGGTTCCGAATTTATGTGAAACATCACAGCACAGCTGAAAAATATATGGCTTATGGAAATCATAAGAGGGCGGTTTACGGAGATAGGTGGGATGGAGAGTAGCCGAGGGGTGGGTTTAAATGCTCATGTTCTATAACAGTTAGTACTTATACATTATGTTTTCAGTCATATCTAGATGTAATGTATATCAAATTACCTTATTCTTGCTATGTAAAAAAAAAAGTGTAATGTGTATGTTACAAAATAAATAGCTGTAAAAAATAAAAACATGTCATCTCTAACAAGATATGTAGCAGTCTTACCAGAAAGGCTTGGTTGGCGCTTTCACTAAGCGTAGAGTCGTCTGGGCTGTCTACTGGTGTCTGGCTGGTGAACTTGGAGTCAAACTGGCTCACATCTTCAGCAGATTGCTATGGATACAAGAGATCAGGTATGTTACAGAGTCTCATGCCTTTGAGAGCTTGCTTAAAACAAACAGAAGCTCTTCTGCTTACCAGGAAAGGCTTGAATGGAGCCTCCACTTTCCTGGCCAGGAGCTCTTCCCAGTTAATGTGTCGGAAGAAGGGATGAGCCTAAGGGAAAATTAGCAAACAAAATATTATAACAATAGCATTTTAATTTCAATACTTCCCGGTCCCCTATCACTTTTGAACACTTCTATTTAGGGTAATCTTTTGTTGTATTGTGATCAAAGGCTAGAGACAAAGTGTTGCTTGCCAGAATGGGGTAGAATCTCAAACTCAAGGTTGAGGTTACATTTGTCTTGGTAGCATCAAGTCACTCAATCCAAAAATGTTCGACTCCTTCTCTTGTTCTCACCTGCACCTCTGTAGCATCTCCAGCCCCTGCTCCAAGTCTTGATGAGGCATTTCTCTTCAGAAGCTGAAAAACAAGAACAAGTATAAATACATATGCGATAACCAAAATTAAAATAAAATGGTCAAATATGTTAAACAAATAGTCACCCTTTTCAGGAGATCTCTGGCTTCTTGTGTGAGGTAGGGTGGGAGGTTCAGCTTGCATTTTAAGATTTTGTCAATGGTCTTCTTCCTGTTTTCACCAGTGAAGGGTGGCTGCATTTGAAAAATAAAATAACCTTGGGTCAATACTAGGCCTGTGGCAGTCACGAAATTCTGTCAGCTGGTGAATGTCAAGCAAATAACTGTTGGTATCACACAGTAATTGACCATTAACATATTTAGCATCTCCAGGCTTCCACACAAGCCACTGTTGCAGACCGTTGGAACATCTACATTTTAAAGTCTAATAAATCCATGTCATACCTTCACAAAAAAATACATTTTAGACAGGTCTAAAGAAACATGACATGAAGAAAATGTCTATTTCAGAAAAGAACAGCATACTCTGAGTGGTCCTTACTTTGACAAGATGGAGCCGGAGAACAAGGCTGACATTTTACGTATTCCTAAGCAATTGTGTTTTTTTTTATAGATTCTTTGCATTGTTTAAATGAACTTGTTTGTACACAATGTTTCTGCTACCATCTCTTATGACCGAAAACCTTCTGGACATCAGAACTGCGATTACTCACCACGGACTGGCACAATGATTTTTTTTCCTTTAACTTCCTGGATATAGGGGGGCGCTATTTTAATTTTTGGATAAAAAACGTTCCCATTTTAAACAAGATATTTTGTCACGAAAAGATGCTCGACTATGCATATAATTGACAGCTTTGGAAAGAAAACACTCTGACGTTTCCAAAACTGCAAAGATATTGTCTGTGAGTGCCATAGAACTGACGTTACAGAAAAAACCCAGATAAAAATCCAATCAGGAAGTGCCGCATTTTTTGAAACCGCCTCATGCCATTGACTCCTTATATGGCTGTGAATGGGCCACGAATGAGCTTAGGCTTTCTGTCGCTTCCCCAAGGTGTTGACAGCATTGTGACGTATTTGGATACGTCACAATGAAGATTGTGACGTATCCAAGAAGATTGACCATAAGAGACTACATCTACCAGGTGGTCGCTTGGTGTCCTCCGTCGCAATTATTGCGTAATCTCCAGCTGCAGTATTTTTCCGTTTGCTTCTGATGAGAAGCCAACTGACACCACTGATAGATTATCGAACAGATATGTGAAAAACACCTTGAGGATTGATTCTAAACAACGTTTGCCATGTTTCTGTCGATATTATGGAGCTAATTTGGAAAAAAGTATGGCCTTGTAAGTGACTGCATTTTCCGGTCTTTTTCTTAGCCAAACGTGATGAACAAAACGGAGCTGTGTCTTCTACACAAATAATCTTTTTGGAAAAAAATGAACATTTGCTATCTAACTAAGAGTCTCGTCATTGAAAACATCCGAAGTTCTTCAAAGGTAAATGATTTTATTTGAATGCTTTTCTTGTTTTTGTGAAGATGTTGCCTGCTGAATGCTAGGCTTAATGCTATGCTAGGCTATCAATACTCTTACACAAATGCTTGTGTAGCTTTGGTTGAAAAGCATATTTTGAAAATCTGAGATGAAAGTGTTGTTATCAAAATGCTAAGCTTGTGTTTGAATATATTTATTTCATTTCATTTGCGATTTTCATGAATTGGAAACGTTGCGTTATGGTAATAAGCTTGAGGCTATGATTACGCTCCCGGATATGGGATTGCTCGTCGCTAGAGGTTAACGAGTCCGACGTGAATGACATATTGCTTTCCTGGGAACAGGCCCGCTTTCAAGGAGCGGGACTCTAACTCAGACGCTTAGGAAAAAAAATCCTTCTATGCCCTCCAACGAACAAACAGGCAAAGCGTCAATACAGGACTAAGATCTAATCGTATTACGCCGGCTCTGACACTCGTCAGATGTGGCAGGGCTTGCCAACCATCAGACTACAAAGGGAAGCACAGCCGAGGGCTTCCTAGTGACACGAGCCTACCAAACAAGCTAAATTACTTCTTTGCTTGCTTCGAGGCAAATAACACTGAAACATGCATAAGAGCACCAGCTGTTCAGGAAGACTGATCACGCTCTCCGCAGCCCATGTGAGTAAGACTTTTAAAACAGGTCAACAACAGAGATGCTTGTTCTAGGTCCCAAGAAACAAAGAGATCTTCTGTTGAATCTGACAATTAATCTTAATGGTTGTACAGTCGTCTCAAATAAAACTAAAGGACCCTGATCTCTGTTTTGACGAACATATCAAGACTGTTTCAAGGACAGCTTTTTTCCATCGTCGTAACATTGCAAAAATCAGAAACTTTCTGTTAAAAAAATGATGCATGGATTACATTTTCTGCTTTTGTTACTTCTAGGATAGACTACTGCAATGCTCTACTTTCCGGCTACCCAGATAAAGCACTAAATAAACTTCAGTTAGTGTTAAATACGGCTGCAAGAATCCTGACTAGAACCAAAACATTTGATCATATTACTCCAGTGCTAGCCTCCCTACACTGGCTTCCTGTCAAGGCAAGAGCTGATTTCAAGGTTTTACTGCTAACCTACAAAGCATTAACATGGGCTTGCTCCTACCTATCTTTCTGATTTGGTCCTACCTACATACCTACACGTACGCTACGGTCAAGAGATGCAGGCCTCCTAATTGTCCCTAGAATTTCTAAGCAAACAGCTGGAGGCAGGGCTTTCTCCTATAGAGCTCAATTTTTATGGAATGGTCAGCCTACCCATGTGAGAGATGCAAACTCGGTCTCAACCTTTAAGTCTTTACGAAAGACTCATCTCTTCAGTGGGTCATATGATTGAGTGTAGTCTGGCCCAGGAGTGTGAAGGTGAACGGAAAGGCTCTGGAGCAACGGACCGCCTTTGCTGTCTCAGCCTGGCCGGTTCCCCTCTCCCCACTGGGATTCTCTGCCTCTAACCCTATTACAGGGGCTGTGTCACTGGCTTACTGGTGCTCTTTCATGCCGACCTTAGGAGGGGTGTGTCACTTGAGTGGGTTGAGTCACTGACGTGATCTTCCTGTATGGGTTGGCACCCCCCCTCTGGTTGTGCCGTGGCGGAGATCTTTGTGGGCTATACTCGGCCTTGTCTCAGGATGGTATGTTGGTGGTTGAAGATATCCCTCTAGTGGTGTGGGGGCTGTGCTTTGGCAAAGTGGGTGGGGTTATATCCTTCCTGTTTGGCCCTGTCCGGGGGATGTCATCGGATGGGGCCACAGTATCTCCTGACCCCTCCTGTCTCAGCCTCCAGTATTTATGCTGCAGTAGTTTGTGTTGGGGGGCAAGGGCCAGTTTGTTATATCTGGAGTACTTCTCCAGTCTTATCCGGTGTCCTGTGTGAATTTAAGTGTGCGCTCTCCAATTCTCTCTTGGAGGACCTAAGCCCAAGGACCATGCCTCAGGACTACCTAGCATGATGACTCCTTGCTGTCCCCAGTCCACCTGGGCGTGCTGCTGCTCCAGTTTCAACTGTTCTGCCTTCGGCTATGGAACCTTGACCGGTTCACCGGACGTGCTACCTGTCCCAGACCTGCTGTTTTCAACTCTCTAGAGACAGCAGGAGCGGTAGAGATACTCCTAATGATCGGCTATGAAAATCCAACAGACATTTACTCCTGAGGTGCTGACTTGTTGCACCCTCGACAACTACTGTGATTATTATTATTTGACCATGCTGGTCATTTATGAACATTTGAATATCTTGGCCATGTTCTGTCATAATATCCACCCGGCACAGCCAGAAGAGGACTGGCCACCCCTCATAGCCTGGTTCCTCTCTAGGTTTCGGCCTTTCTAGGGAGTTGTTCCTAGCCACCGTGCTTTTACACCTGCATTGCTTGCTGCTGGGTTTCTGTACAGCACTTTGAGATATCAGCTGATGTAAGAATAAATATATAAATAAATTGGATTTTGATGATTTGATATGTCTGGTGCAAACCCAACACCTCTCATCACCCTGAGAACATTTTGGTGGCATCATCATGCTGTGGGGATGTTTTTCCATTAGCATGTACTGGGAAACTGGTCAGAATTGAAGGAATGAAGGATGGCACTAAATACAGGGAAATCTGTTTCAGTCTTCCAGAGATTTGAGACTGGGACAGAGGTTCACCTTCCAGCAGGACAATAACCCTAAGCATACTGCTAAAGCAACACTTGAGTGGTTTAAAGGGAAACATTTAAATGTCATGGAATGTCCTAGCCAAAGCCCATACCTCAATCCAATTGAGAATCTGTGGTATGACTTAAACATTGCCGTACACCAGCGGAACCCATACAAATTGACGGAGCAGGAGCAGTGTTGCACCGAAGAATGGGCAAAAATCACAGTGGCTAGATGTGCCAAGCTTATAGAGACATACCCCAAGGAGACTTGCAGCTGTAATTGCTGCAAAGGTGGCTCTACAAAGTATTGACTTTGGGGGGGTGAATAGTTATGCACACTCAAGTTTTTATTCTTGTTTTTTTCTTGTTTGTTTCACAATAAAAAATAATTTTGCATCTTCAAAGTGGTAGGCATGTTGTGTAAATCAAATGATACACCCTCACAATTTTTTTTATTTTAATTCCAGGTTGTAAGGCAACAAAATAGGAAAAATGCCAACGGGGGTGAATACTTGTGCAAGCCACTGTAGATGTACATATTACCTCAACTAACCGATGCCCTGCACATTGTACCGTACACCCCTGAATATAGTCTCGCTTTTGTTATTTTACTGCTGCTCTTTGAATTACTTGTTACTTTTATTTCTTATATATATTTTTTTACTGCATTGTTGGTTAGGGGCTCGTACGTAAGCATTTCACTGTAAGGTCGACTCCTGTTGTTTTTGGTGCATGTGACAAAAAACAATTGATTTCATGTTAGGTCCTGATGTGGCTATGGGCTACACTAGTTCATTCAGTAAACAAGATTTGCTTAGAATTCTGTGGCATTATTTTATAGTATGAACAATACGGAATGAAATAAATATTTTATCCAAAAGATTTGCACATGCAGCTATTCTGTGTTGAGCGGTTAACAAATGAATAGGTACTCCTATATGCTTAATTTAGAGTTATTAATGTAACTTTAGTTCTACAAACATTGGGCTATAAGTTTTGATTTTTAATATATTGTAAGGCTGCATGATGAAACTAGTAATGATGATTTTTTTTTTTAAAGTAACTTGAAAAAGGCATGAGCTCAGCTTTGTTGTTTTTTTGCGCAGACTGTACACACTCCAATAGTCTCTCATTCACAATTTGACAAGCACTTGATAATGACTCGAATTTCCCGGCGGCATCCCCCTTTTGGCTGTAATGCACCCGGAAAAAACCCATGCCTTTTGCGGCCCGGAGTGCTGCCTTGTTCCATTCTACCTTAGTGCTGCGCAATCCGAAGGGCCTCTCACTCACATGGCTCTCCTCCACGTAATTGGGTCTTTCTCACAGGCTACAAGTGAAGACAGACACCAGGGACGCAACTACACGTGTCTTCATCCAATTCAGAGGCGTATATTGAAGACAATGGAAGAACTTTCCACATTTATTTTGTCAGCTAACAAGATGAGTAGGCCTAACAAACAGCAAAAGCACTAGCCTATGTCAATCTACTATCCCCCATAGTACAAAAATATACCTATGCTATTGGTCAACTTGACCTTCTGCGCGTGAAATAAATATTCCAAACATAGTCTGAGACAGTTGTGGGATGGGATAGATCCCATATTTATACAACCACAAGCATCAAAAAAACATTTTTCACAATGTGACTGACCAACAGAAAGTTTAGCTTAAAATATTGATAATCTATTTCTTCACATTATAAGCGCAGCAATGCGCACATGGCAGTAGGCTATAAGCGCGAATGTTCCATTAGCGGGAAAACACCATTATCAAAAAGTGACTGCAAATGCGATTATACATGTAATGCTTTTATTAAAAAGGAGCATTTATATGGTGAAAATTATCTTCCCCAAACTTGAAACTCAGGAGCTGCCTATGTATGCCAGTTAGGCTCTAAACACCTTGTAAAATAGAGTTATGTGCTTCATTTTAAGAAGTTATTTGGCCACTTCAGTTGTGATACACACCGTATCAAAACATATAGGCCTTTAGGGTAGGCTACATGAGGTATGCGACTATGATTAGAAAAAGCTGCAAAAAAATAACATATGCTAATATTATCACCCATCAAACTATTCTGATTTCATCTCGTCTTTACATATTCTAAATAGTATGTGTGACATTTGTTTTGATTTAGAATGGACCATTATCATGCACCTGTCTCAAAAACTTGAGCAGCGGGAAAAAATACATCTATGCACTTAAATAGCCAGGTAGGCTATACTCCTGTGGTAAAGATAAACAATGTGCTTAATATTAGGACAGTTGATAAATAAATATAGTAGACCTAGCCTATAGAAAGCTAATGGGATCCTCCTCTTTTGATAAGAGGCCATCACTCTGTTTCCTCACGCAATCAGAGTGATTAGAGGGACAATAGTGTGCTGAGTACTTGGCAGTTAGCAAGTTTGGTAAGCTACTAATGACCATCAGCAGCATCAGAGAGCTTGGAGAAGCCTAATTACCGTGACTAAACGGTCACGTGGAATTTGACTGCCTTCATGACTCGGGACCGCCATTGTGGCAGTAATACGGTCACTGCAACACCCCTAGTCAACACCGATTGATTGTAACAGAAGTTGTTGTATTACTACGTCATTATAAACAGAAGTCTATGAAAGAAGTTGTGCACTAACCGCTCCAGTCAGCATGTCGTACATAAGAGCTCCAAGACTCCACCAGTCCACTGCTCTGTTGTGTCCACTTCTCATCAGGATCTCTGGAGCCCTGACACAACAACAGTTTTTTTTAACACATCTTTCAATGATACACTGAGGCAGTAAATAGATAAAAAAAATAGCAGCTTTCAACAGATTTACATGAACAACAGGGTGTGTATTTTACAAAGTGTGACTTACATGTACTCTATGGTGCCACAGAAAGTATGGGTGACTGTGCCGCCGTGAATGGACTCTTTACACAGCCCAAAGTCAGTCAGTTTCACATGGCCTGGAAAAACACACAATACAGAAACACTACAGCCAATTTCACTTTGAGGTGGACATGCAGAACATTTTCTAAATTACTTCTTGCGGAATATATTAAATGTTAGTCACATGCGTTGAATATAACAGGTGTAGACCTTACAATGAAATGCTTACTTACGAGCCCCTAATCAACAGTGCAGTTTAAAAAAATATGGATAAGAATGAGAGATAAAAGTAACAAGTATTTAAAGAGATGCAATAAAAAAATTTTTTTAGTTACATATCAATTAAATTTTGGACAATATTATACCAATATTTGACTCCAATTATCAATTTATATTTGTTTGCTACGGTAGGTAGCATCAGCTAGCGCTAGTCATCAGTACCTGCGCCAAAACTTTGTTTCATCCTATAGCTTGTTTTCCATCTTTTTAAATAGTGAGCCAACAAGTTTTCAGCACTTATTTTCATGACTGATCAAAACTTGCTTTCTCACATTCCCTCGTCTCTCAGCAGCAGACTTACGGTGAGCAATATTTTTGGAACATCAAATCGCAATACATATACAATTGTGAAAATCGCAATAAATATAGTATCAGCAGCTAAGTATTGTGATAATATTATCTCATTAGGTCCATGGCAATTCCCAGATCTAATGTCTAACATGAAGTGCATATACATGCACAAATGTGGATGCATTTACAGCTAATGTAGCATCAAACATTGTCTGCAGTGCACATGATTGCAACTCAGGACATCTGTTGTGACATCTTTGCCCAGCATTACCTTGGTTGTTAAGCATGATGTTTTCAGGCTTCAGGTCTCTATAGATGATGCCTTTCTGGTGCAGATGGCCCAGAGCCATGGAAATTTCTGCCAGGTAAAAGCTGCAGATAAGAAACCACATTTACATTGTACACACACACTGATTTTTACTAAATTATTGCCAACACCTGGTAACCTAATCTTAAGTTTACTGCTTTTGTAAATAGCATTTTTCCCTTTCAACAACTAACATACTGGTGTAGGTTATTCCAAATATGTGTCTTAATACAGTGGATGTAAGAAAACAGACTGGTATGACAACATTGCCTTTTGTCATCTCTACTCACCAGGCGGTGTCTTCCATAAAAATCCCCTCTCTTTCCAGTTGCATAAACAGCTCTCCACCTGAAAAGTACAAAATTCAAACTGAAACAGACATAAAAAATAATAAAAAATAATAGTGTTGCACAAAATAGTTGTGGGGAGACTACACCAAATTAACTCTTTCACCAATTTAATTTTGAATTCTGACTGACTTCCACATACCATAGTGTGCATTCTTCTCTGTAACTCTAGAGCAGACAGGAAGGGATGGTGGACAGGATGTAGGCACTATTACATACATTATGGTTATATGCAATGAGCAGAGAAGGCCCATTAAGTGTTCATGTAAATCAGGCAAAGGCCAACGTCCTGTGTGAAACAACAAATTCAGATGATTTGAATCATATTTTTTGTGAAACCATCCCTTGGTCTCAGAATAAGAGAAACCATCTGCATGACTGGGACTGCTAATGTGTAAAGAGATTCAGTCGGACTGCCCAGCTACTCTTGAGCAACAGGAAGAGTGTGAAAATAATGGATGTTTGTTTATCTTTGAGTGAATAGGTTGTTTGATGTAACTGCCTGCGTGACTCCTGATTTACTGACCGCTGAGGTACTCCAGGATGAGGTACAGCTTGCCCCCCGTCTGGAAGGCATAGATGAGATCCACGATGAAAGGGTGCTTCACTTCCTCCAGAATGTTCCTCTCTGCCTTGGTGTGGGCCGTGTCCTTAGCATTGCGTACAATCATAGCCTGCAAGGCCCCAAAACATTTATGACCATTAGTCATGCTAATACCGCTAGTCTGCCAATCAAAAAGCCACATGATAAAATACACTTCATTATCAGTTCTAGAAATGCCACCACTTGCAAGAATGTGCTAACATTGAATTCAGTGTTGCTTAAAACATTTCTGTTCGAAATTAAGCAATTGGCTTTTCAGGGAATTTTTGCAGCATAGCTTAGGGGACAAATCTTGATGAAGTGGTATGTGACTGCATCTCTCATTAAAGTACATTTCACTGATCAAGCAAAAGAACAATCTATTGTGCAACATCTAATGGACTGAAACAGCTTCTGAAATGCCAAGACTGCAGCAGTGAAGATGGCAAACTACCAAAAACACCAACAGGCTTCAAGGAAAGACAATATTTGCACAGAAGCAACATAAACAATGTTTATTTGTCATATTTACTAAGTTTGAGACAAAATTGAGAGACTTGATGAATATGCCTGCTGCCAATGATGAACTAATTGTAAATAAATGTATCTTTGAATAGTATTTTTAGGTACCTTCTTTAAAACCTTCATGGCAAATATCTTCCCCGATGCTGCTCCAGCAACTTTTCGAACTTGAAAAACCTAAATAAAAAAAGGGAAGAACCAGTTCAACACAATGGGCCAGGCCAAATAATGACAAGTTTGAAATGGAATTTTAATAAAACCTCATAAAAGCCAATGAAAACGCATTTTAAATGGCTCTCAGGGGAACAGCACCGTACCTTTCCATAACCACCCTTTCCCAGCACCCGCAGCAGCTCAAAACACTCCGGCCTGATGTTCTCTTTTCCTTGGTTGACGTTGTCCTCAGATATCTCAATCTTCTCACAGTCGTCCATATTGCTAGGGAATGAAGTAATGTAACTATATGCTCACTGACCGAAGCACGGTACAATTACTGTGACAACTCAAAATAATTATTCATCTACCAGACATCCATAATGCTAAGGGTGAACACTTACAATTCAAAGCCGCTGCACTGGTCCATGAAATCGTTGATCTGAACCTATGACAGAAAATGTAAATTAGAACATTGTAAAAATAAATCTGCTTTATAACTGAAATCACTGCAGAGCCATATAACAGCAGTAGCACTTCATTAAGATTCAGCAGGAATGTTGATTATATATATTTTTTTAAGTGCTACATCTTAGACGCAAGGATATCATCTGAAATCAATGCAATGTTAGCTAAAACATTAACTCAACATAGACCAACATGCGAGAGTATACCATCATGTGAAAGAAGGTTAAATTAAAATCTGTTTTGTTCACATTTCAGAACCCTGGATAGAGGATCTTGAGCTGTAGACTGCTTTTTTTGTATCTCGACAGCTTTGGAATTGACCCCAAACTTACATTTATTTTGTTATGTTTACAAATCTTTATGGAGATAAACATTTTACACCCAAAAAAACATGTAACGTGATATTTAGTGTAGCCCAAAATCCTTGCCAATGGGCACTGAACATGAGATGTTCAATAGAGTACGAAATGTTTATGATAAAATTGTAATTATTGGTAGCTAACTGTCAGAGCATGAATAGAGTTCGTTCATACCATGTAAACTGTAAACATGGCCCTATACAGCCAATTTATTAGCTAGCTATCACAAATAGTTCACAGGTAGGTCTACTAGAACGGCTAATGTCCACTATAACCCATCATTAAAATTAAAATTCAAGCTGCTTTATTGGCATGAAAAACATTGTATCGTGTCCAAATTGGGATTTGCATGTGTCCACACAAGGACCTCCAGTCCATATTGTTCCAAACTGCAGAAGTACCAAAATAAACTGTTGCACGACAGCAACCAAAGCACGCTTGCCTTTGCTGCACATTGTCTAGCAAGTTTGAAAATAAAATATTCAATATTCGTATAAAGTATGCAAATATATGAATTGTATAACTACTATCTCCCAATAGCTGAGAACAAGTGACAGCTCATGAGTGTTAACTGGCTGATCTGTGGCTAGCTAATGTTAGAAGGCTAGCTTGGAGCGTTGTCAAAAATTGGGCCTTAAAGCATTGGCAACAAACCAAGACGTCGGGCCTATAGCTAGCTAGCATGGCTATCAGCAATTACATCGAACACTCGTGCAACAATAACCGACAGAATCGAGAAAAATACCTCCTCGAGCTCATCTTCGGAGACATTTTCCTCCGGCTGATCCAAATCGATGTCGAATACACCCGCCATCAATGCTTTCGTTCAGGTTCAGTCGGTGAGAATAGCTCGCGCTCATCCGCCTCATGGACAAACACACATCGCCGCCGCCATAACCGGCTACTAAACAGAGCATGCGCACCACACAACCAACCAAGTAAAGCGCCGATATGACAACACTGTGTTTTCATTTCTTTGCGTGGAGATACTGCGTCCATGGACCACGTCATGAGGAGGTGGTGGTGGACAACGTGAGGAGAGAGGTGGTTGTATTTTAAGACGGTTAAATGCTCTACAAACAAAAAAGCTGTTAGAATTGTAAGTATATGCATGTCCCTTAAGGTCCTTGTGTAATTGTAATGTGATATTGTACCCCCTATCTCGATTGTCCATTGTATGTATGCTTGTGTTCCCTCATGTGCTTTATGTATTGATTTGTTGTTAATAAAAAATATATATTAAAAAAAGTGAGGAGAGAGGTGGAGCGCTATGACCATATGGCAGGAATCATGACATGATCAGTGTGGCAGGGGGCACAGGGTCAAGGGTGGGCACATAAGCCACTGGGTGTCTCCGGGAAGACTACCCAAATTCCTTCATCCTCAACCACCTGACGTGGCCCTATGGCACTGGAAAGGCAAGAGGCTTGCTTCAGCAACTGGAAAACATCACAGATCTGGCAGATAAAGGCCAACAATTTATGTTTTACAAACAGACATATTTCCTATGTTCTAAGAAAGTAATATTTCAAAGCATTTTATTTGTACATTTTAGTTGTTTAGCAGACATTCTTATCCAGAGCGACTTACAATTAGTGCATTCCTCTTAAGATAGCTAGGTTACAAAGGATTGACACGGTTACAATAATATAATTTCTGAAGCCAGAAACAATATCATCATCAGTACTCTTTGGATGACCAGTTTTCACTAACTGCTGTTTTGTGCAGAACTACACCTCTGTGCTCACACTGTCACACCTCTGATGCCATCCTCGTTCACAAAAATGACACAGTGCACAATATCTTTACCCAGGTCATGAACATCAACACATATCATTCAGTGACTTCAACAAAGTAATCGCCCACCAGCTAGGGAGTGTTCTGCAGTCTGCACTCACTGGTGACTTCCACGGTGTCTACAATAGAAACCCCATAGGTGAGCACTGAGCATCAACACTACTGCAACAAATAAACCAGTGTGTCAAAGTCTTGAAGTTGCATACCACACACTGTGCTTCCATTTGAACTGATGAGCGGCCTGGTGTGTCACCCAGAGTACAAGCTGCTCATCTTCTGCAACATTCCCCAGGTGTCCAGCTCCTCCATGGCTTACAGCGTGTTCACCTGGCCAGGCCTGCTCCAACACCAACATCAGATGCTTACTGCATGTTACTGTTTAATAAAAATAAAATGAAAAATAAAAATGTCTGTGTAGCCATAGTGCATTTGTCAGAAATGAGTGCTGTACTAGTTTTGAACACCATGGGGAAGCATTGGCTAACTATGAAATTCATAAGTGTGAAATTTCAAAACAATTGACGTCCCCGTGCAGCTCAACATGGGCCTATTGACAGTACCAGTCAAAAGTTTGGACACATCTCCTCATTCAAGGGTTTTTCTTTATTTTTACTATTTTCTACATTGTAGAATAGTGAATACATTAAAACTGCAATACAACACATGGAATCACGTAGTAACCAAAAAAGGGTTAAACATATCAAAATGTTTTATATTTAAGATTCTTCAAAGTAGCCACCCATTGCCGTGATGACAAGGCATCAAGACATTCTCTCAACCAGCAAGGCACACATTCTCTCAACCAGCTTCATGAGGTAGTCACCTGGAATCCAATATACAGGAGTGTTTGTTAAAAGTTACAGTGGCTTATGAAAGTATTCACCCCCGTTGGCATTTTTCCTATTTTGTTGCCTTACAACCTGGAATTAAAATTGATTTTTTTGTGGGTTTGTATCATTTGATTTACACAACATGCCTACTACCACTTTGAAGATGCAAAATATGTTTTATTGTGAAACAAACAAGAAATCATATGAAAAAACTGAACTTGAGCATGCAAATCTATTCACCCCCCAAAGTCAATACTTTGTAGAGCCACCTTTGCAGCAATTACAGCATCACTACTCTGGACGGTTCTGACTTAGAATATGAGGACAACTACAAATACCTAGGTGTCTGGTTAGACTGTAAACTCTCCTTCCAGACACACATTAAGCATCTCTCATTCAAAATGAAATCAAGAATCGGCTTCCGATTTCGCAAAAAAAGCCTCCTTCACTCGTGCTGCCTAACATACCCTTGTAAAACTGACTATCCTACCGATCCTTGACTTCGGCGATGTCATTTACAAAATAGCCTCCAACACTCTACTCAGCAAATTTAATGCAGTCTACAACAGTGCTATCCATTTTGTCACCAAAGCCCCATATACTACCCACCACTGCGACCTGTAGGCTCTCGTTGGCTGGCCCTCGCTACATACTCGTTGCCAAACCCACTGGCTCCAGGTCATCTAAAAGTCTTTGCTAGGTAAAGCCCCGTCTTATCTCAGCTCACTGGTCACCATAGCAACACCCACTCGTAACACACGCTCCAGCAGGTATATTTCACTGGTCATCCCCAAAGCCAACACCTCATTTGGCCACCTTTGCTTCCAGTTCTCTGCTGCCAATGAATGGAACGAATTGCAATCACTGAAGCTGGAGACCTATATTCGCCTCTCTAACGTTAAGCATCAGCTGTCAGAGCAGCTTACCTATCACTGTACTTGTACACAGCCCATCTGTAAATAGCACACCCAACTACCTCATCCCCATATTATTATTTGTTTTGCTCCTTTGCACACCAGTATCTCTACTTGCACATCATCATCTGCACATCTATCGCTCCAGTGTTAATGCTAAATTGTAATTATTTCACCTCTATGGCCTATTTATTGCCTTACCTCCCTAATCTTACTACATTTGCACACATGGTACAGAGATTTTTCATTTGTGTTATTGACTGTATGTTTGTTTATCCCATGTGTAACTCTGTATTGTTGTTTTTGTCGCACTGCTTTGCTTCATCTTGGCCAGGTCATAGTTGTAAATGAGAACTTGTTCTCAACTGGCCTACCTGGTTAAATAAAGGTGAAATATATATTTTTTTTACAACTAGTAGCCTATAGTTAATATTATAGGCGAAGTATAGGCGAGACAGTGTGTGCCTAAGAAAATACAGAGAACAATTCAACTGTGTTTGACCCGACCTGGCTAGAACTCTGAGAAAGTTATGATAGGACAGGGAGTACTTCTCAAGGTTTCTCTAATATCGGGGGAATGGGACTGTCGGCCTGGTAGTGATACACAGTGGTGAGAACTCTGGAGAAGGATACAACTCACCAACTGTTCGTGTGTATGTATGTGCGTAGGATATCTACTGTTTGTGTGGAAGTACAGTGCCTTGCGAAAGTATTCAGCCCCCTTTAACTTTGCGACCTTTTGCCACATTTCAGGCTTCAAACATAAAGATATAAAACTGTATTTTTTTGTGAAGAATCAACAACAAGTGGGACATAATCATGAAGTGGAACAACATTTATTGGATATTTCAAACTTTTTTAAGAAATCAAAAACTGAAAAATTGGGCGTGCAAAATTATTCAGCCCCTTTACTTTCAGTGCAACAAACTCTCTCCAGAAGTTCAGTGAGGATCTCTGAATGATCCAATGTTGACCTAAATGACTAATGATGATAAATACAATCCACCTGTGTGTAATCAAGTCTCCGTATAAATGCACCTGCACTGTGATAGTCTCAGAGGTCCGTTAAAAGCGCAGAGAGCATCATGAAGAACAAGGAACACACCAGGCAGGTCCGAGATACTGTTGTGAAGAAGTTTAAAGCCGGATTTGGATACAAAAATATTTCCCAAGCTTTAAACATCCCAAGGAGCACTGTGCAAGCGATAATATTGAAATGGAAGGAGTATCAGACCACTGCAAATCTACCAAGACCTGGCCGTCCCTCTAAACTTTCAGCTCATACAAGGAGAAGACTGATCAGAGATGCAGCCAAGAGGCCCATGATCACTCTGGATGAACTGCAGAGATCTACAGCTGAGGTGGGAGACTCTGTCCATAGGACAACAATCAGTCGTATATTGCACAAATCTGGCCTTTATGGAAGAGTGGCAAGAAGAAAGCCATTTCTTAAAGATATCCATAAAAAGTGTCATTTAAAGTTTGCCACAAGCCACCTGGGAGACACACCAAACATGTGGAAGAAGGTGCTCTGGTCAGATGAAACCAAAATTGAACTTTTTGGCAACAATGCAAACGTTATGTTTGGCGTAAAAGCAACACAGCTCATCACCCTGAACACACCATCCCCACTGTCAAACATGGTGGTGGCAGCATCATGGTTTGGGCCTGCTTTTCTTCAGCAGGGGCAGGGAAGATGGTGAAAATTGATGGGAAGATGGATGGAGCCAAATACAGGACCATTCTGGAAGAAAACCTGATGGAGTCTGCAAAAGTCCTGAGACTGGGACGGAGATTTGTCTTCCAACAAGACAATGATCCAAAACATAAAGCAAAATCTACAATGGAATGGTTCAAAAATAAACATATCCAGGTGTTAGAATGGCCAAGTCAAAGTCCAGACCTGAATCCAATCGAGAATCTGTGGAAAGAACTGAAAACTGCTGTTCACAAAAGCTCTCCATCCAACCTCACTGAGCTCGAGCTGTTTTGCAAGGAGGAATGGGAAAAAGTCAGTCTCTCTATGTGCAAAACTGATAGAGACATACCCCAAGCGACTTACAGCTGTAATCGCAGCAAAAGGTGGCGCTACAAAGTATTAACTTAAGGGGGCTGAATAATTTTGCACGCCCAATTTTTCAGTTTTTGATTTGTTAAAAAAGTTTGAAATATCCAATAAATGTCGTTCCACTTCATGATTGTGTCCCACTTGTTGTTGATTCTTCACAAAAAAATACAGTTTTATATCTTTATGTTTGAAGCCTGAAATGTGGCAAAAGGTCGCAAAGTTCAAGGGGGCCGAATACTTTCGTAAGGCACTGTATGTGCGTAAGTAAGGAGCAAGGTATAAAATGGATGTCTTCAGAACGTACTAACCTTTTGCATAAGCTGAGTCTTAGCCTAATTATTATTAAACCCATGGTCTTACAAACCTTGGGGATTGGTCAAAGCTATTGATTGTTAGTTATTATCATTGGGTTTGAACTTTCGCGTGACAATATCTAATGGTGCTGAGGTGAAGAATAATAAAAAATTCTCACAATGACAGACATCAGTACAAAACAAACTGAACCGAGCAAGCCAATTAGCCAACATTAGCTGCCACCATGGTGTTCTCAGGGTGATGAGAGGTGTTGGGTTTGCGCCAGACATAGCGTTTTCCTTGATGGCCAAAAAGCTCATTTTTAGTCTCATCTGACTAGAGTACCTTCTTCAATATGTTTGGGGAGTCTCCCACATGCCTTTTGGCAAACAGCAAATGTGTTTGTTTATTTTTTCCTTTAAGCAATGGATTCTTTTTTGGCCCCTCTTCCATAGAGTCCAGTTCTGTGGATTGTACGGCTTAAAGTGGTCCTATGGATACATACTCCAAACTCCGCTGTGGAGCTTTGCAGCTCTTTCAGGGTTATCTTTGGTCTCTTTGTTGCCTCCCTGATTAATGTCCTCATTTTCAGGTTTGTTGTGGTGCCATATTCTTTCCATTTTTTAATAATGGATTTAATGGTGCTCCGTGGGATGTTCAAAGTTTATTCGGATATTTTTTTATAACCCAACCCTGATCTGAACTTTTCCACAACTTTGTCCCTGACTTGTTTGGAGAGCTCCTTGGTCTTCATGGTGGCACTTGCTTGATGGTGCCGCTTGCTTAGTGGTGTTGAAGACTCTTTCAGAACAGGTGGTGAGATCATGTGACACTTATTAAAAAAGTCCACCTGTGTGTCATCTAACTAATGTTGTGACTTCTGAAAGTAATTGGTTGCACCAGATCTGATTTTGGGGCTTCATAGCAAAGGGGGTGAACACATGTGCATGCACCACTTTTCCATTTTTTTTGTGTGACTATTTTGTGTATGTCCATTACATGAAATCCAAATAAAAATCAATTTAAATTACAGGTTGTAATGCAACAAAATAGGAAAAACGGCAGGGGGATGAATACTTTTGCAAGGCACTGTAATTTGTGGAATTTCTTTCCTTCATGCATTTGAGCCAATCACTTGTGTTGTGACAAGGTAGGGGTGGTGTACAGAAGCTAGCTCTATTTAGGTTAGGGCTATCTGCGTGAATCAAGCCTTCATGGTCAAATTGCTGCAAAGAAACCACTACTAAAGGACACCAATAACTAGAATATACTTTTTTGGGCCAAGAAACACAAGCAATGGACATTAGATTGGTGTAAATCTGTGCTTTGTCTTATGAGTGCTAATTTGAGATTTATGGGTCCACCCGCCGTGTCTTTGTGAGACGCAGAGTAGGTGAACGGATGATCTCCGCATGTGTGGTTCCCACTGTGATGCATAGAGGAGGTGTAATGGTGCTTTGCTGCTGACACTGTCAGTGATTTATATAGAATTCAAGGCACACTGAACCATCATGGCTACCACAGCATTCTGCAGCAGTAAGCCATTCCATCTGATTTGCGCTTAGTGGGACTATCCTTTTTTTTTCAACAGGACAATGACACACAGCCTGGAGGTGTGCTTTGGAAGGGCTATTTGACCAAGGAGAGTGATGATGCTGCATCAGATAACCTGGCCTCCACAATCACCTGACCTCAACCCAGTTGAGTTGGTTTGGGATGAGTTGGACTGCAGACTGAAGGAAAAGCAGCCAACAAGTGCTCAGCATATGTGGGAACTCCTTCAAGAGTGTTGGAAAAGCATAACAGGTGAAGCTGGTTGAAAGAATGCCAAGAGTTTGCAAAGCTGTCATCAATGCAAATGGTGGCTACTTTGAAGAATTTCAAATATATTTTCATTTGTTTTACACTTTTGGTTACTACATGATTCCATGTGTTATTTCATAGTTTTGATGTCTTCACTATTATTCTACAATGTAGAAAATAGTAAAAATAAAAACTCTTGAATGAGTAGGTGTCCATACTTTTGACTAGTACTGTATATTGATTGTTTTTTGTGTGTCACCATGTTAGTATAAGCTAGCTTCTCCATCATGTTCACTGTTCCATGTCCAGATATTCGTATTTATGCTCTGAGGATTGTTATTTTTCAGGCATCGACTGGCAGGTGCGAGCCCACTCTCTCTAGCCTGAAGGGGTAGAGAGGACCAGGAGTCACAGACAACCTGGCTTCAAGACCTCCCCCACCTGCTCACACTGCAGGGGAAGGATGTGAACTGAGCAGAGATATGTACTGGTCTCTTACCTAGCTGTCTAACTATTATGGGACAATAGACATTAATAGATACTGGTTGATTCATTCTAGAATCCAACACTCCTTTCGAATGTTTTTATATCTATAGGTGGATTTTAGGATCCGACCCTATATACCCCCTGGCTTTCAGCATGTGGAAAAACCCAGTCCCCTTTAACAAGTATACTCTCCTACACTGGTCATCAACAGCCAGGCTCTGCTGAGGCCTCTGGACCACATAGAATATGTTTGATCCAGGTAAGGTTAGGCAAATAATGTAAAAAAATAAATAAATAAAAAAGGCATGCATGCTCACTTATTGTTTTCCAACAGCATGAGTCATTGTCAATCATTGCAAAAAGATTGGTAATGGCATTTTACTGTTCTAAACTGCCTCATTCCCAGGCTATTGGGTTTCCACATATTGATGTGGTGTCTCTGCTTCCACAGGGTTTACATTCATCTGCACACTAAGTTGGGGATCTCGGAGGAAGATTTGCTGAACAGGTAATCTCTAGCGACAGTCAACTTTGGACAAGTAAGATATTGTTTGGGATTCAATCCGACCGCAGATTTGGACAATGCACTTTAAAGGTAATTTCCGATAGTCATCATATGCAGCGTTTACTGCGAATGTGTTCTCTGAACATTGCCTATAAAACATGCATTGCAGATAAAGCGCAATCATATTGTATTCCTGCCTAAGCCAATTGACTTGCAGAGGTGATACTATATTGGCATGTTAAGAACAAGAGATTGGCAGTCAAGTAGAGTACATGTGTGTAATGGTCAAAGGAGTCATGTTGAATGAATATGTACATTTGAGGGGTATAAAAACAACATTTTATATGAACAAGGCGATTTATTGAAGACAGCATGATTTTTCAGATAAGACAACTGATTCCCTACAAATGTCTGTTGGAAAGTTGTTTGGAAGCTAACGGACCAAATCAAACGTGCTAAAATGAACACATGCTTGAAAGTTTGACTCTGGTAAAAAGACGACACTCTTCAGATGGTTAATACCCAGAACTTCAGACAGCTTACAGACCGTTGTCGCCATGTGATTCAAACAGTCAACACCAGTCTGATAAGCTATCTGACAGGTTGGGAGATGGAGTACAACACCTGCAACAACCAGGACCAAGTTTGTACAAACCAGCTTCAGGAAACTCATTGCCACAGGACAATAAGCATTGCTTTCTTTAAAACATTAAGCCATGATATATATATAGTTTCTAATTACAACATACCAACTCCATATTTTCCATAAGATTTTTTAAAATACATTTCAAATTTCAAAAAGCATCCGGATTGCTATTGGAGAATCTTGACACTTACCTTTTGGATGTTAGTTCTCAGAGATTCAAGCATTTTTTCCTGTCCTGGTGGTCTGATTGCCTAAGCATCATTAATTCAACAGTAGAAGATGCTTTATACAATAACATGGGGCAAGCTTACAAGAATGGGAGCAATTGTTTAAATAGTTAGACCTACAAAGAGTAAAATAGATGGAAAAACTCAGACATGGAAACAAGAAAAATGATTTAGGCATTTTATATATTCTGATCAAAGACTCAGTAAATGTACAGAATAAAAATAACACCAAGTTAGCCGAGTGTAATGTAAGTTCTGTTTTGGTTCAAGTTAGTTTGTCCAGATCATTCTAAATGTATGTGCGTACATACCGCCCCAAAAATATTTCCAGGATGTGCAAACTATCAATAAAATGTTGAGACGACTTGATATTGCTATTTCCAATTGCAAACTTGAATTTCAAACAAATCCAAGAAACGCGAATGACAGATGGCCTATTTCTGATCAACAGGACAAAGACGCAAGAAAAATGTAACCCTGAAAACATCCTTAGCATCACATCAGCATAGAGTCCATCCATACAGTGAAAAATGTACAAATCAAGTCGTGATTAAGAACTGTGTTCAATGGAAGTAGGACCCTCCACCTTGCATAAGGCATCGCAGCTGGTATAGCTGCCAGCAAAAAGTTGACATCCAACTGCTGCTTCACTGCTCATATCCTATCATTATATTATTAAAATCACACAAGTTACACAAATGGAGGGGAAACTACAAAACCATAAGAGGGACAAACAGCACATACATCCGTAAGCAAACACAGAAGTGTCAGTTCAGCCTCTTAAGAATGGAAGAGGGCGAGGTTAGTTTGTGATCAGAGCTGAGGGACTCAAGAGTCTCGTCACTTGGTTTTCTCCTCAGAGTATCGCTGCTGCTGACTCCGTTGTCGTCGCTTGGCGTAGCTCTGAGCCATGGAGTTGATGATAGAGAAGATAAAGTAACAGACCATGACCAGAACCACCTTCTCAAAGACCCACGACAGCCAGTTCTCACTCTGCAGAGACATGCATACAGAGGAATATTACTCTATCGACACTAACACATTAAAATGTGTATAATCTTGTCAATAAATAAAAATCACATGCTTTGTCTCAACATAGAAAGGATGGATGATGGTAGTAGTGCTCTTACCGCCGGGGTGCCTTCTCCGGTGTGGTGGTGGAGTTTACTCCTCTGCGCCTCCAGGTACTCACTGAAGGGCTTCTGTATGGAGGGACCTACCCTCGGCAGAGACCTGACACAGTGGCAGGGCAAGGACATCCACAGGCAGGGGAGATGCGAGGAAGGGAAGAGAGAGGCAAAGACAAAGACATGATTATATCCCAGAGTACTTACCATACCAGCAGTATCCCTTCACATGGTAAAATAATTAGGCTGTGGAGAGGGAACCCTTGGGCCATAGGACCAGGGTTTAAAGAGAACAGTCCATTGCTCAGGATGTTGAGAGTTCCATTTCCTATGCATTTCTAGTTAGGCCTCAAGCTGGGAGTTCACACTGCAAGTGTGGTTGCTGGGAGCACGCAGCAGAATGAAGTGAAGCAGTCCTCCCCATCGTTCTTATTTATCCCGGAGGTTCCTATAGGAAACCAGTCTGAGCCCAATAACCAGGAAGTGACTCAATATGCTGTCATCACAGCCTTATGGGTGGAAACAGAACAAACTAGGCGTGTTCATCAATGACTGTCCATATATGGAAGATAGCGCAAAGGATTAGGTCACTGTGGGTCCCCCAGTTCATAGGTGCTCTTAAGATTATAGTTAGAGAATGCAAACAATTTGATTGGAAGAGAACCCTCAGACCATGAGGTACTATAACTTGTACCTTAATAAATCCGCAATCATTTGTAGTTGACTGCACTATACCAACAATAATTGGTATAGTCTAATCAATGTATCACAACCATATTTAAATAGAATATAAATATGGATACAATCAGAGTTTAGTTTTAATTCAGGTGTTAATATAAACTTCCACATTTAAAACTTGACTAAACCGTTTCAAGACTATTTACTATCAGGAGTAGAAAAGTTACAGTTAACTGTAATCACTGATCTTAAGAAAGGGATATGGCAAGCCCATTCCCAGACTAACTGACTGACAAACTGCTGCAATTACAAAAAGTCCCAATTCAGCATTCAAGCACCAGTGTAACCTCATAGCGAGTCAGACCAGTCAATTGCAATGGTAGCAAGAAAGGGTTCTTCCTCATGCAACTAATTTTAACTGTGAATAAGACAGCACTATAAACTGATAGGGCAGCTCACAATTGGCCCAGCATCGTCCGGGTTAGGGGAGGGTTTGGCCGGGGTAGGCAGTCATTGTAAATAAGAATTTGTTCGACTTGCCCAGTTAAATAAAATCATTAGTTGCGAGTACGATTTTAAATTAGATTTGTTAATGGTTTAAAAAATTGTGAGAAGAAAAAGCCAAGGAAGTTGTTAGATGTGTAATATGGAAGTGATTTATTGTTCTTAAATAAACCCTGCAGTTATTTTGTTTCCCTGCTGCTGTCGAGAAGATTCTGGTGCAGTCAAAGCTAAACTGCTGTGAGTCAGAACAGAACAGAAGACATTCCATCTGAGAAGACCCCACAAGGCTGGCTGACCACCTATGTGGGGGATTAGTTTCTGTGTAAGGGAAATACCCTTAATGGAGGGGGCAAAACACACATCTGACTTTGAGGTTATGCCTTTGATGCCATTTGTTCAGAATGAGAATGATCAAACCATCAGCAAAGCTGGTTTCAAAAGTATAATAATAAATTCATACAACCGCTGCACATATACAGTATCAGTCAAATGTTTGGACACCTAGTCACTCCAGGGTTTTTCTAATTAATATATATATATTTTTTCCTTTCCTACATTGTCGAATAATAGTGAAGAAATCAACTATGAAATAACACATGGAATCATGTAGTAACCCAAAGTATTAAACAAATCAAAATATATTTTTATATTTGAGATTCTTCAAAGTAGCCACCCTTTGCCTTGATGACAGCTTTGCAAACTCTTAGCATTCTCTCAACCAGCTACACCTGGAATGTTTTTCCAACCGTCTTGAAGTAGTTCCCACATATGCGGAGCACTTGTTGGCTGCTTTTCCTTCCCTCTGTGGTCCAACTCATCCCAAAATGCATACACTTTGACATGTAGGCTTTTTAAAAATGTAGATAAAAACAGATTAGAATATTATTCCAACTTTGGCCTCTGATCCAATTCTGATCCGAGTAATTGTTTGATATTGTGATGTGATTATTACGTAACAAAAGGACAAACAAAAAGTGTGGAGCCCTGCCCCCATTAAAGCACAGAGGAAGGATGCTAACCGGGCAAAGCACCTCTCCATCTATACGCATACATTAACAAAGACACATACTCACCCGATCAGAGACACCATCTGTTCCACTATGTGCTTGCTGAACGTTATGATAACAAACAGTTTCTGTGGGGAGACAAATTAATCAACTGGGTGATTAGTGATCTGTCTCAGACAGACAGTGAAAACCTGAGTCATCATCTGCACCGAGGTGGGGGATATATCCTATGTCAGCTTTGAACACAGTGACACATGCTGTCCCAGCCAAGTCTGGACAGTAAAAGACCCTTGAGTTCTGAGGAGAAAAAAACAAAGCATCCCCCAGACCCTGGTTCTCCTCAACCCTGGAGAGCTTTATTCAGAACTGGTGAGATCACTGGCTGGTACCACAGATGGATTGGTCTGGTTAGACTGCTCAGCTCTCACCACCACAACTCACAGAGACATAGTCAGTCTCGCACCGTCTGGGAGTAGATTAGTCACCGTGGCAGACTCAACAATACAGCCGAAAACTAAGAGTTTGATCTGGTTTACAAAAAGCAATGGTTCTCATTAAAGTGCACTCCATACTCATTTCATCTGGAATGGTCTTCAATAGCAGCACTAAAAGTACTTCAAAAACACAGAATTACAGCCAACAGAAAATATTCAGACAATGTCCATGTGTAATTGTTAAGTACAACTAAAATATTTACTTGTATGTGCATCTTGATGATGGCTTTCCCAATAAGAGTTGCTCCAAAGAAGGTCCAAAATGGTACCAGGAAGTGGCCACATGTTATACCAGCAAGGTCAAACAGAGGATTAGGGATCTGAAAGACAGGTCTTAACATGTCAAAATATATCCTGTAATAGAGTGCATTCGAATGCTACCTTCATTGTCATAACTTCATTGTAACAGACATACACTACATGGCCAAAAGTATGTGGACCCCTGCTCGTCAAACAACTCATTCCAAAATCATGGGCATTAATATGGAGTTGGTCCCCCCTTTGCTGCTATAACTGCCTCCACTCTTCTGGGACGGCTTCCCGCTAGATGTTAGAACATTTCTGCGGGGATTTGCTTCCATTCACACAAGAGCATTAGTGAGGTCGGGCACTGATGTTGGGCGATTAGACCTGGCTCACAGTCAGTGTTCCAATTCATCCCAAAAGTGTTTGATCGGTGTGGATCTCAACCTATCTCGACAAACCTTTTCTGAATGGAACTTGCTTTGTGGCATTCTCATGCTGAAACAGGAAAGGGCCTTCCCCAAACTGTTGCCACTTGTTGGAAGCACAGAATCGTCTAGAATGTCATTGTATGGTGTAACGTTAAGATTTCCCTTCGCTGGGACTAAGGGGCCTAGCCTGAACCATGAAAAACAGCCAGAGACCATTATTCCTCCTCCACCAAACTTTACAGTTGGCACTATGCATTGGGGCAAGTAGCGTTCCCCTGGCATCCGCCAAACCCAGATTCGTCCGTCGGAACTGCCAGATGGTGAAGCGTGATTCATCACTCCAGAAAGCGTTTTCACTTCTCCAGAATCCATAGGCAGCGAGCTTTACACCACTCAAGCCGATGCTTGGCATTGCACATAGTGATCTTAGGCTTGTGTTCGGCCATGGAAACCAAATTCATGAATCTCCCGATGAACAGTTATTGCTGCGGACGTTGCTTCCAGAGGCAGTTTGGAATACAGTAGTGAGTGTTGCAACCGAGGACAGGCAATTTTTAGGAGCTACGCACTTCAGCAGTCCCGTTCTGTGGCCAACCACTTCACGGCTGAGTTGTTGTTGCTCCTGACGTTTCCACTTCACATTACCAGCACTTACAGTTGATTGGGATAGCTCTAGCATGGCAGAAAGTTGATGAACTGACTTGTTGGAAAAGTGGCATCAAATGACGGTGCCACGTTTAAAGTCACAGCTCTTCAGTACGGGCCATTATACTGCCAATGTTTGTCTATGGAGATTGCATGGTTGTGTGTGATGTACACCTGTTAGCAACGGTGTGGCTGAAATAGCTGAATCCACTAATTGGAAGGGGTGTCCACATACTTTCGGCCATGAGTGTACAATATTCAGTGATGCGCTTTAATAATAAAGGCATAAACTTTAAAACAGTATAAGATAAGAGTGCAAGTCAAGCCCAAAGGTTGCCTGGGATGTAGTTTTGGATTTACCGAGGCACAGGCTAGAATCCCAAAGAATCCCACTTTCTGCACCATGTTCTGAACTCCCAGTTTTGCTCGAGTAACAAAATCCTGAAAACATAATTCAGTTTACAATCCAATAAATTTATGCTTCACACATTAAACAACTTCTACAATAATATCAATAATGATACAGTATAACCAAAATAAAAAGCAAAAGTCTAATGTAATTCTGAAAAAGGAGTTACTTGATAAAGAATTCATGTGGTATAGCAAATGCTATCAGACAGGCTATTATCTTTTCCTTTGATCTATTTGAGCAGCTCTGGTAAAAATGCAAGGCAAGAGTTGTCGGCAGAGAGCTATTGAACTCATTTGATCTGATTGATACACACTACAAAGGGGGTGAAATATTGTGGTTTCATGTTGAGGGTGAAAAAAAAAAACATTGTTATGTTACAGCCTTATTCTAAAACTTAGTAAAATTTTTTCATCCCCTCAATCTACACACAATACCCCATAATGACAAAGCAAAAACAGGTTTAGATTTGCAAATGTATATATTTAAAAAAAAATCAAATTTACATAACTATTCAGACCCTTCACTCAGTACTTTGTTGAAGCACCTTTGACAACGATAACATCCTCAACTCTTCTTGGGTATGACTCTACAAGCTTGGCACACCTTTATTTGGAGAGTTACTTCCATTCTTCTATGCAGATCCTCTCAAGCTCTGTCAAGTTGGATGGGGAGCATTGCTGCACAGCTATTTTCAGGTCTCTACAGAAATACTTTATTTACATAATAATTCAGACCCTTTGCCATGACTCGAAATTGAGCTCAGGTGCATCCTGTTTCCATTGATCATCCTTGATGTTTCTACCAACTTGATTGGAGTCCGCCTGTGGTAAATTCAATTTGTTGGACATGATTTGGAGAGGAACACAACTTTCTATATAAGGTCTCACAGTTGACAGTGTATGTCAGAGCAAAAACCATGCCACGAGGGGAGAGAAATTGTCCGTAGCGCTCAAAGACATGATTGTCAAGGCACAGATCCAAAAAATGTCTGCAGTATTGAAGGTTCCCAAGAACAGAGGCCTCCATCATTCTTAAATGGAAGAGGTTTGGAACCACCAAGACTTTTCCTAGATCTGAGCAATCAGGGGAGAAAGGCCTTGGTCAGGGAGGTGACCAAGAACCTGATTGTCACTCTGACAGAGCCCTAGAGTTCCTCTGTGCAGATGGGATAACCTTCCAGAAGGACAACCATCTCTGCAGCACTCCACCAAATCAGGCCTTTATGGTAGAGTGGCCAGATGGAAGCCGCTCCTCAGTAAAAGGCACATGAGAGTCCGCTTGGTGTGTGCCAAAAAGGCACCTAAAAGACTCTCAGACCATGAGAAACAAGGTTCTCTAGTTTGATGAAACCAAGACTGAACTCTGTAGGCTGAATGCCAAGTGTCACGTCTGGTGAAACCTGGCACCATCCCTATGGTGAAGCATGGTGGTGGCAGCATCATGCTGTGGGTATGTTTTTCAGAGGCAGGGACTGGGAGACTAGTCAGTAGAGGGTACAGAGATCCCAGCTCCAGAGTGCTCAGGACCTCAGACTGGGGCGAAGGTTACCTTCAACAGGACAATGACCCTAAGCACACAGCCAAGACAACGCAGGAGTGGCTTCGGGCCAAGTCTCTGAATGTCCTTTTGGCCCAGCCAGAGCCCGGACTTGTGCAGCGACACTCCCCATCCAACCTGACAGAACTTGAGGATCTGCAGAGAAGAATGGGAGAAACTCCCCAAATACAGGTGTGCCAAGCTTGAAGTGTCATACCCAAGACGACTCGATGCTATAATAGGTACACTTCAACTATGACAGACAAAATGAGAAGAAAAAAAAATCCAGAAAATCATATTGTAGGATTTTTAATGAATTTATTTGCAAATTATGGTGGAAAATAAGTATTTGGTCAATAACAAAAGTTTCTCAATACTTTGTTATATACCATTTGTTGGCAATGACAGAGGTCAAACGTTTTCTTTAAGTCTTCACAAGGTTTTCACACACTGTTGCTGGTATTTTGGCCCATTCCTACATCCAGATCTCCTCTAGAGCAGTGATGTTTTGGGGCTGTTGCTGGGCAACACGGACTTTCAACTACCTCCAAAGATTTTCTATGGGGTTGAGATCTGGAGACTGGCTAGGCCACTCCAGGACCTTGAAATGCTTCTTACGAAGCCACTCCTTCGCCCGGGCGGTGTGTTTGGGATCATTGTCATGCTGAAAGACCCAGCCAAGTTTCATCTTCAATGCCCTTGCTGATGGAAGGAGGTTTTCACTCAAAATCTCACGACACATGGCCCCATTCATTCTTTCCTTTACACGGATCAGTCGTCCTGGTCCCTTTGCAGAAAAACAGCCTCAAAGCATGATGTTTCCACCCCCATGCTTCACAGTAGGTATGGTGTTCTTTGGATGCAACTCAGTATTCTTTGTCCTCCAAACACGACGAGTTGAGTTTTTACCAAAAGGTTACATTTTGGTTTCATCTGACATTCTCCCAATCTTCTTCTGGATCATCCAAATGCTCTCTAGCAAACTTCAGACGGGCCTGGACATGTACTGGCTTAAGCAGGGGTACACGTCTGGCACTGCAGGATTTGAGTCCCTGGCGGCGTAGTGTGTTACTGATGGTAGGCTTTGTTACTTTGGTCCCAGCTCTCTGCAGGTCATTCACTAGGTCCCCCCGTGTGGTTCTGGGATTTTTGCTCACACTGTTCTTGTGATAATTTTGACCCCACAGGGTGAGATCTTGCGTGGAGCCCCAGATCGAGGGAGAATATCAGTGGTCTTGTATGTCTTCCATTTCCTAATAATTGCTCCCACAGTTGATTTCTTCAAACCAAGCTGCTTACCTATTGCAGATCCAGTCTTCCCAGCCCGGTGCAGGTCTACAATTTTGTTTCTGGTGTCCTTTGACAGCTCTTTGGTCTTGGCCATAGTGGAGTTTGGAGTGTGACTGTTTGAGGTTGTGGACAGGTGTCTTTTATACCGATAACAAGTTCAAACAGGTGCTATTAATACAGGTCACAGGTGGAGGACAGAGGAGCCTCTTAAAGAAGAAGTTACAGGTCTGTGAGAGCCAGAAATCTTGCTTGTTTGTAGGTGACCATATACTTATTTTCCACCATAATTTGCAAATAAATTCATTAAAAATCCTACCTGATTTTCTGGATTTCTTTTCTGATTTTGTCTGTCATAGTTGAAGTGTACCTATGACGAAAATTACAGGCCTCTCATCTTTTTAAGTGGGAGAACTTGCACAATTGGTGGCTGATTAAATACTTTTTTGCCCCACTATGTAAATGTTTTTTTTGTTATGACTGTCCTGTGAGGATCACAATGGGTCAGAGCAGCTTGACAATGGCTGACAATAACCAAACCCTCTCGCACCCGCAAGGGGGTGACAGCGAAATGAAGTCCGAGTGAGCTCTCTCGCTCTTTAGTATCAACCAAAGGAATGTCTGTTCAGAAACATTTGCCTGCCCAAAACTCTAACATCCAGAAAGTGAACAACGGAACGCTATTTCTAACATAACGATGTGGGAAATGGTCAATGGGAAATGAATGTAATATTGCTTTCCATTTTGTGATGTTATTAAAAACTGGATGGACCAAATAATGTAACTTTTTGTAGGAAATCTGAAATTGACAATAAGTGTGCCCTTTTCTCCCCCACCCCTCTCCATTATGTTGTAACAAGCCATCATATCTTTCAGCCCACTCGGGAGCTTTGTCTCATAAGTGTGTGTATTCTGTGCTATTATATAGTTAAGATAATAAATTAAATGAGTCAACCAACGTGTAGTACTGAATAAAGCGTAAAGCTGTGTTTTTTGCAATCCAAGGTCACGATCGTTTAGAATGAATATTTGATAAGAGGTAATGATTAATAAGATGACTGTTTATCGATGTTATAGTTAAAGACCTTTAGTTTAATTCGGGAGATGGTAATGCTAAACAACTTGTTCCATGATGCCCCAAATCCTAACGAGTTAATTTGTTACATGATTAAAAAAAGACTATTTTTTTATTTAAATCTAACAATTAAACATTTGATTAAATGACAGTCATCAGATTAATGAAGTAAAGTCACAAAATATTTGCAAACATTTCTAAAAACCTATTTTTGCTTTGTCATTGTGTAGATTGATGAGGGGGAAAAAATGATAGAATCAATGTTAGAATAAGGCTGTAACGTGAGAATGTGGAAAAAAGTCAAGGGGTCTGAATACTTTCCGAATGCACTGTGTACACCCCCCCAAGGGGCACTCATGTTGTCAGTAGCCTGTTCACATTGCCTGTCCCTCAAATGAAAGGATCATGAAAAGAAATGCCTCTGGGATGATTACGGTGGAGCTTGTTTCACCGTGACTCACTCCACTAGCAATGACCTTACTGGAAATGGTGGGAGGGGCTTTCAGAGAAGTCATGTGATAACTGGAGGCCAATCACAGGCCAGATAGAGAAGTCAGTAGATAGTGATGGACAGTTAAGTAGAGTCAAACCCAAAAATCAAAGACTGAATGAGAGTATTTAGGACTCCACAGGATTTAGATGGAATGGGGCATTCAAGGGGCAGGCTACTACACTCAGAGGGGAAAACAGAGTCCCCCACTCACCTGAGCAGTCTCTGCCTGCCCCAGCATCTCCTCAAACTCCTCATAGTCTTCGTCATCGGGGTCTGCTCCAGATAGCCTGGCCGCTCGAGCCATGAAGTAGGGTGGCAACTCCCCAATGGCTGTGCCTGCACCCTGGAGAGACAGTCACACACTGGGTTAGCTTAGCACTGTTTCATACCAGAGTAAGGCATAGCTCTATGGTGGATGTCATAGTTGAGGAGACGTGATGTCAACCAATTTTGAGCACTTAAGTTGCCCTTATTGTTCTAAACCCAAAAGGACTGGTTTCCCAAGGAACAGATTAAGTCCTGGACAATTTCAAAATAAAAAACTTTTTAATGGACATTATCCATTAAGCGTGTGTTTTTTGTTGTCCAGGACAAGGCTTAATCTGTGTCCAGGAAACCACCCTATAGAGTTCACTAGAACGATGAACCTAGACTTTAGTTGAATAAAGACATGTTTCCTCACCCACATACAGGCCTCCAGCCGGACCTTTGAGATGATGGACCAGAGTGAGATGCTGCCCTCCATTCCTCCTGCCCCTGGGCAGATGATCTGGTCTGGGTAGGGGGGCTCGGGGAAGTCTGTAGAACCACACTCGTACGCAGCCAGGGTGACTGATGCTATGTGTGGACCCTGAGAGCCAGAGAATGGATGGGCATTCCTTAATTCAACTGAACATGGACAGTTGAGACACACTAGAGCTGGGATGATAAACCAAAAATTACAGACATCGCCTTCTTACCGAAACATATAGCTTACATTGGTAATTCTGTGATTTTGCTACACAACGTTCATATAGATAGTTTTAGAACAATTATTTGGTCAACAGTAATAGCCTATGCATTGTTGGTCCCTGCCGGCTGCCGACTCACTCCCTCTCCCCACTGTGCGCACGGAGGAGGGAGCGATGTATTCTGAGAAGCACAAGAAAACAGTGCATTCGGAAAGTATTCAGACCACTTGACAATATCCACATTGTTACGTTACAGCCTTAATCTGAAATTGATTAAATTGTTTTTACCCCCTCAATCTACACGACAAAGCAAAAAGTTTTTTTTTTGCAAATGTAAAAATAAAAAAAACAAATATCACATTTACATAAGTATTCAAACCCTTTACTCAGTACTTTGTTGAAGCACATTTGGCAGCGATTACAGCCTCAAGTCTTCTTGGGTATGACGCTACAAGCTTGGCACACCTTGGCACTCCCATTCTTCTCTGCAGATCCTCTCAAGTTCTGTCAGGTTACTGCACAGCTATTTTCAGGTCTCTCCAGAGATGTTCGATCGGGTTCAAGTCCGGGCTCTGGCTGGGCCACTCAAGGACATTTGAGACTTGTCCCGAAGCCACTCCTGCATTGTCTTTGTGTGCTTAGGGTCATTGTCCTGTTGGAAGGTGAACCTTGATCCCAGTCTGAGGTCCTGAGCGCTCTGGAGCAGTTTTTCCATCAAGGATATCTGTACTTTGCTCTGTTCATCTTTCCCTTGATCCTGAATAGTCTCCCAGTCCCTGCCACTGGAAAACATCACAGCATGCTGCCACCACCATGCTCATTGTAGGGATGGTGCCAGGTTTCCTCCAGACGTGACGCTTGGCATTCAGGCCAAAGAGTTCAATCTTGGTTTCATCAGACCAGAGAAGCTAGTTTCTCATGGTCTGAGTACTTTAAGTGCCTTTTAGCAAAACTTCAAGCAGGCTGTCATGTGGCATTGACTGAGTGGCTTCCGTCTGGCCACTACCATAAAGGCCTGATTTGGTGGACTGCTGCAGAGATGCTTGTCCTTCCATCTCCACAGAAGAACTCGAGCTCTGTCAGAGGGACATTTGGATTTTTGGTCACCTCCCTGACCAAGACTCTACTCCCCTGATTTCATAGGTTATCTGGGCATCCAGCTTTAGTTAGAGTCTTGGTGGTTCCAAACTTCTTCCATTTAAGAATGATGGAGGCCACTGTGTTCTTGGGGACCTTCAATGCTGCAGACATTTTTTGGATCTGTGCCTTGACAATCCTGTCTCGGAGCTCTAGGGACAATTCTTCCGAGCTCATGGCTTGGTTCTTGCTCTGACATGCACTGTCTAATGTGGGACCTTATATAGACAGACCTTCCGAAATCATGTCCAATCAATTGAATTTACCACAGTGGACTCCAAACAAGATATAAAAACATCAAGGATGATGATCAATGGAAACGGGATTCACTGGCGCTCAACTTCGAGTCTCATAGCTATGGGTCTAAATGCTTATCACATTTACATAGTTTATTTTATTCATAAAATGTTGCTAATTTTAAAATAACCTGTTTTCACTTTGTCATTATGGGGTAGTGTGTGTGTAGATTGATGAGGAAATGTTTTTATTAAATCCATTTTAGAATATGGCTGTAACATAACAAAATGTGGAAAAAGGGAAAGGGTCTGAATACTTTCCAAATGCAATGTATGACCATTGCTCAAAGTATTGCGGAGTTTAATGCAACTGTGGTTCTACACTGAACAAAAATATTAGCACAAAAAGTGAAATAAAAAGATCCCAAAATGTTACTTACGCACAAATTTTTTATTTATTTTGGGCACAAATTTGTTTGCATCCCTATTAATGAGCATTTCTCCTTTGCCAAAATTATCCACACACATATGGCATATCAAGAAGTTGATTAAAACAGCATGATCATTCATCATGTTGAGGGAGCATGCAACTGGCATGCTGACTGCAGGATTGTCAACCAGAGCTGTTGCCAGATAATTTCTCTTACATTAAATTACCATAAGCTGCCTCCAACCATAGTTCTGAAGAATTTACCAGTACGTCCAACCGAACTTACAACCACAGACCATGTGTATGGTGCTGTGTGGGCTGTTGTCAATGTACAGGCAGGCATAAGCTACACACAATGAATATAATTGTATTTTATTGATGGCAATTTAAATGCACAGAGATACCATGATGAGATCCTGAGGCCTATTGTCATGCCATTCATCTGCCAACATCACCTCATGTTTCAGCATGATAATGCACAGCATGTAACAAGGATCTGTACACAATTCCTGGAAGCTGGAAATGTCCCAGTTCTTCCATGGCCTGCATACTACAGACATGTCACCGATTGAGCATGTTTGGGATGCTCTGGATCAACAGCGCGTTCCAGTTCCCGCCAATATCCAGCAACTTCGCACAGCCATTGAAGAGTGGGCCAATGCTCCAATCAACAGTCTGATCCACTGTGACGGAGGTGTCGTGCTGCAAAAGGCAAATGGTGGTAAACTAAATATTGACTGGCTTTCTGATCCACTCCCCTACCTTTTTGTTTTTATAAAAGGTATCTGTAACCAACAGCTGCATATCTGTACTCCCAGTCATGTGAAATCCATATATTAGGGCCTAAATTATTTTCAATTGACTGATCTCAGTGCTATCTGTTTTGTCACCGAAGCCCCATATACTACCCACCATTGCGACCTGTACGCTCTCGTTGGCTGGCCGGCCCTCGCTTCATACCCACTGGCTCCATGTCATCTACAAGACCCTGCTAGGTAATGTCCCCTTATCTCAGCTCGCTGGTCACCATAGCATCTCCCACCTGTAGCACGCGCTCCAGCAGGTATATCTCTTTCGTCACCCCCAAAACCAATTCTTTCTTTGGCCACCTCTCCTTCCAGTTCTCTGCTGCCAATGACTGGAACAAACTACAAAAATCTCTGAAACTGGAAACGCTTATCTCCCTCACTAGCTTTAAGCACCAACTGTCAGAGCAGCTCAAAGATTACTGCACCTGTACATAGCCCACCTATATATTTTAGCCCAAACAACTACCTCTTTCCCTACTGTAATTAATTAATTTAATTTGCTCCTTTGCACCACATTTTTATTTCTACTTTGCACATTCTTCCATTGCAAATCTACCATTCCAGTGTTTTACTTGCTATATTGTATTTACTTTGCCACCATGGCCTTTTTTTGCCTTTACCTCCTTTATCTCACCTCATTTGCTCACATCGTATATAGACTTGTTTATACTGTATTATTGACTGGATGTTTGTTTTACTCCATGTGTAACTCTGTGTCGTTGTATGTGTCGAACTGCTTTGCTTTATCCTGGCCAGGTCGCAATTGTAAATGAGAACTTGTTCTCAACTTGCCTACCTGGTTAAATAAAGGTGAAATAAAACATTTAAAAAAATGTCCTAATGTGAACCAACTCAGTAACATTTGAAATTGTTGCATGTTGCGTTTATATTTTTGTTCAATATAGTTATTGAAAGGAGAGTCACAACATTCTTTACATATGTCAACGTATTTCTCGCCTCTTAATATTGAGTTCACGGCACCACTTTACAACCGGAGTAGGCTGTAGTTAGTATAGTTTTGATGTGCCCGCGGAGCAGAGCACTCCATTTGCCTACATCAAGTAGGCTTAGCGCTGGAAGGTTTTTGTAGGACATTGATTAATTTATCACAAAATGTAGGCTAATCAGTCTACATAGTGTATATAGTGTTACGCACGCCTCTTGGAGGGAACGCAACACCCTGCAACACCCAACTCCCCGTGGAGTGAAAGAGGTATGTGACTGCAGGTGCGGTTAAGGGTGACAGAGGCAGAATATATTACCGTTTACAGGGAATTTATTTCCTTCACACAGTAATTTGGGGACAAGGGGCTGGATGGAACCAAAGCAACAACAAAAAAGTTAGAGCCCCCTCTCCTACCTTACCTAACTAGAACCAAGCCATTTCCTAAAATACACACAAACCCACAACACAGAAACTGGGGAACATAACTCTAGCTACAATATATTTAGAGTTCGCAATCTAGCGAAGTGCTTTGAGGTCCCATTTCCTCAGGTGATAAATAGGCTATAGATTACAGGCTAATACGCACAAAGATGTTGGCAAGAACTCTGAAGAGCCAAAAATACATCTGATAATTCCAGATCCTATTTTGACAGGTTGCACATCAAAATATAAAATCATGCATTTGCTGGATGTGCTCGATGAAATAGCCTCCTTTTTTAAAATCATAGGCTACCTCAGTTGTCTTATCTGGCACAGGGAAAAAAAAATGCTAGAGCCGTGGTGCTAATGTAAAGTAACTGTCCATACAAAAAAAAAAACTTAACATTAATTGCAATATGACTTTTGATACATGTCGCCCAGGTCTAGCACCACCCCCAAAAATAATTTTCATTTATCATTATCACAAAAAAGAATCACAATATGGATTTGTCCATATTGCCCAGCTCTCGCTCTCACACACACACACGAAAGCCCAGCATGCAGCTCCATTAATCAGAGCCCAGGCTTAGCCACCTGGCTTCATTAACAGTGAGGGCAGTCAGGGCACCTGAAACCACAGTACAGGAAGTCTATTATGCCTCCTGTTGAGATACCACAGTGACAGGAGATACAAGACAATTAGTCTGTGCTGATCCCCATAGCTCTCCGAGAGAACGAGCAAACATGCTGAGGAGTCTTCTTTTCACAATACGTGTTCACAAGGTCTCAATCCCTGCCTTTCCTTCCGTTACAAATCTATTCTTGTTTCACCATGATGGTGACTCAATGATAAGACAACACCTTTCCATTATTTTGAAATAATAATTGAAACATAGCAAATTAAACACAGTGGCTATTGCCTTGTTTGATTTCCTTTGTTTAGCAAAATAAGAAAACACAGTCCCAAAATGTCCGTCTTAATCTAGCATGACCAGAATCATGAATCATACAATTATGCTTGTAATGCCCGGCAAAATATCTAATTCTTTAGGTCTGAGGTAAATCCATAGCAGCTCTTCAGAGGGCAGATGTTTCTGGCACCCTTCAACTAGGGACTTTTCAATATGTTGACCTCACTGAATTATTTGTGTATGGTAAAGTGTGCACATAGCCTATTTTAGCAGGGAGCACATATGCACACACAAGTGGTTGATATTTTAGTGATGCCTTGATTCAAATAACATACTGGTAATATCCACATTTGTACAATACAAAGTAGGCCTACTGCTATAGAAATCATGACACTGCATCTAATTCATATAGGATAATTTGAGTGTTTGTAAGTTGCATTAAAACAGCTACATTCTAATTTTGGAGAATATGACTGAAAGCTGATGGAAATAGCCTCCATCACGTCGAGTGGAGAGATGTGAGAAAGGGAATGAGGTCATACAACATGTCATCTTCCATAGAGGTGTGTAAGGTCAGCACCACCAACACTACCATAGGCTGTGGTTCACAGGCCCGTCTCTACTAGTGGGTTTGGGTAGTGAAGAAAATGGGTAGTTATGCATATAATTGGAAAGGCTACAAAAGTAAATTGTATTTTCAAAGCAGTTATTTCAAAAGTTTAGTAAAAACCTTTGAAATTCCCATTTGTAAATGTGGAGCTGTTGACTCAAGGGTACATCATAAGATCTAGTGAACAATGGCCATGTCACTGAAAAAGCGGGGACCTTGGTAGAATCACTTGTCTTAATTTCACCACAGCAAGATGGATGTCAAACAAACAAACAAACCACAGTGAGGAAGGAGCGTGACTCAACCACAGTCACACTGTTCACTTTCACTCATCAGAAACTAGGGCTGTGGCGGTCATGAAATTGTCATCCGGTAATTGTCATGCAAACAACTGCCGGTCTCAAGGTAATTGAGTGTTAATTAACATCTCTGGGCATCCACACATAGACAAGCCACTTATGCAGACCTTTGGAACATTACGTTTTAAAAATGTCTAGTAAATCCATTTAACATAGCCAACATCATCACAATAAATCCATTGTTAATTTTAGGCAGGTCTAAAGAAACATTGTGACATGTAGCCCATTTCAGAAGAACATATTCTGAGTCATCCTTATGTTTGGCCCTGATCTGTGGGCTTAACTAGTTTATTTAGCAGATAATATTACAATGGAACATATCTGAATAAAATAGAAAGGATATCTTCCCCAAACAAATTCCGAGGGAGTGTGGACATGTGGCTATTCTGTGTTGAGTGGTTAAAAAAGTGATCATTTGAAATAGGTCCTCCTATATGCTTAATGTAGAGTTATCCATGCAACTGTAGCTGTGTTACAAACCTTAGGCTCCATGTTTTGATTTAATACATTATAAAAGGCCCCGTTTACATCGTGGCACATTACATTACGGTAGGTAGTCTGGTGGTTAGAGCGTTGGACTACTAAATGAAAGGTTGCAAGATCGAATCCCCGAGCAGACAAAGCAAAATCTATCATTCTGCCCCTGAACAAGGCAGTTAATCCACTGTTCCTAGGCCGTTATTGAAAATAAAATCTGTTAACTGGCTTGCCAAGTTAAATAAAGGTAAAATAAAAATAAATACAATCACTCTATCTTCACAATCTTGCCCCGCTACTGAACAGACAAGTGAAGTTTTTGTAACGCAAGATGGAGAAGAGCCAGTTTAGTCGGTGCAGCAATTACCGGGTCCGACACACCTTTGCCTCCAGAACAGCTTGAACTCTTTGGGGCATAGTACAAGGTGTCGTAAACGTTCTACAGGGATGTTAGTCCATGCTGACATTATGGCATCACGCACATGCTGCTGATTGGACGGCCATGCTATGAACAGCGCGTTCCATCTCATCCCAAAGATGTTCTATTGGTGACTGCACAGACCACAAGTAAACTGAACTCACGGTCATGTTCTATGCAATGTTTTTTCACTCAATTGTCTAGTTTTGTTGATTGCGTGCCCACTGGTGCCGTTTCTCGTTTTTAGCTGATAGTAATCTTTCAGCTTGCCCATTCAATCACACACAAAGCAAAAAAGTTGACATTTTTGCAAATTAAAAATAAATAAAATAACTCAAATTTACATAAGTATTCAGACCCTTCACTCAGTACTTTAAGTACCTCTGACAGCGATTACAGCCTCGGGTATTCTTTGGTATGACGCTACAATCATGGCACTCCTGTATTTGGAGAGTTTCTCCCATTCTTCTTTGCAGATCCTCTCAAGCTGGAGCAGGTTTTCATTAAGGATCTCTGTACTTTGCTCCGTTCACCTTTCCCTTGATCCTGACTAGTCTCCCAGTCCCTGCCTCTGAAAAACATCACACAGCATGATGCTGCCACCACCATGCTTCACCATAAGAATGGTACCACGTTTCTCCAGACGTGACACTTGGCATTCAGGCCAAAGACTTCAATCTCAGTTTCATCACACCAGCTAATCTTGTTTCTCATGGTCAGAGTCCTTTAGGTGCCCTTTGGCAAACTCCAAGCGGGCTTTCGCCGAAGACGTGGATGTCGATTAAGGCAGCCCCCCGCACCGCTCTGATTGAGGGGTTGGGTTAAATGCGGAAGACACTTCAGTTGTACAACTGACTAGGTATCCCCCTTTCATGTGCCTTTTAGTGACAAGTGGTTTCCATCTGGACACTACCATGAAGGCCTGATTGGTGGAGTGCTACAGAGATGGTTGTCCTTCTGGAAGGTTCTCCCATCTTTACACAGAGGAACCCTAGAGCTCTGTCAGAGTGACCATCGGGTTCTTGGTCACATCCCTGACCAAGGCCCTTCTCACCCGATTGCTCAGCTCAAGGAAGAGTCTTGGTGGTTCCAAACGTCTTCCATTTAAAAAAATGGAGGCCACTGTGTTCTTGGGGATCTTCAATACTGCAGAAATGTTTTGGTACCCTTCCCCAGATCTGTGCCTCGACACAATCCTGTCTCAGAACACTACAGACAATTCCTTCGACCTGATTTTTACTCTGACATGCACTGTCAACTGTGAGACCTTATATAGACATGTGTGTGCTTTCCAAATCATGTCCAATCAATTCAATGTACCACAGGTGGACTCCAATCAAGTTGTGCAAACATCAAGGATGATCAATGGAAACAGGATGCACCCGAGCTCAATTTTGAGCCTGATAACATATGTGAAGGCATCTTTATTTTTAATACATTTGCAAATATTTCTAAAACCTGTTTTTACCTTGTCATTATGGGGTATTTTGTGTAGATGGATAAAACTTTTTTTTTTAAATTATCAAATTTAGAATTAGGCTGTAACATAAAATGTGGAAAAAGCCAAGGGGTCTGAATACACTGTACATACACAATCTGTCTCAATTGTCTCAAGGCTTAAGAATCCTTCTTTAACCAGCCTCCTACCCTTCATCTACACTGATTGAGGTGGATTTAACAAGTGACATCAATAAGGGATCATAGCTTTTACCTGGGCAGTCTCATGGAAAGAGCAGGTGTTCGTAATGTTTTGTACACTCTGTGCAAACCCCCCCCCCCCAAAAAAAGCAGCCTGCACTTGAATAGCAAACGGAGGAAGCGCTTCCCTCAGTTCCGTTTATAATATGCCAGGTAAGCTACACCGGTTATAAGAGGTTTAATGTGATTACGTTAAGAGTTATGCAATAAATAGAATTGTATTTATTTTACCTTTATTTTACTAGGCAAGTCAGTTAAGAACAAATTCTTATTTTCAATGACGGCCTAGGAACAGTGGGTTAACTGCCTGTTCAGGGGCAGAACGACAGATTTTGTACCTTGTCAGCTCGGGGATCTGAACTTGCAACCTTTCAGTTACTAGTCCAATGCTCGAACCACTAGGCTACACTGCCGCCCCAAAAAGAAAGCAAGCTGGGATCCTCTTAAATATTGGCCAGTCAAAACTCTGTTTTCAAACTCGATTGTGCAATGACTGCAATGATAAGTACATGTTTCACAACTCTGTAGGCTAAAGGCTATGCTTAAGCATTTGGCCACTAGTTGTGATACAAACCTTATCAAAACATATAGGCCCATGGACTAGGATACATGGGACTATGATTTGCCTTAGACTCCACACGCCGGGCATCATTCACAAGTGATAGTCAATATTCTCACCCATTACACTGTCAATTTAATCTGGTCTACATGTCTGAAATTATGTCACACAATGTCTGAAATTAGTTGATTGAGAATGGGTCATTATCAAGCACCTGTCGGAACAAACGCAGAAAAATAAAAACATGTCATCCATATGCACTTGAATAGCGAATGGAGGACACTTTCAGGCGTTTCATTTTCATATCAGCCATGTAGGCTACTCCGGTTGTAAAGCGAAGCAATGTGCTTAATATTAGGAAAGTTGAGAAATAAAGTCAGCCTAGTCTAGAGAAAGCTGATTGGATCCTCTTTTTAAATGGAGACCATCAAAACACTGCGTGAGAAAACAATTGCATAGCCTATAGAAATGTTGCACAACATGGGCTTACAGGAACACATTTAATTCCATGCATCACCCAGCTATGAGGAACTAGTTCTCGCTGCCCAACAGGTGATCATATTCCCCTCAAACTGAATACCAGGGCTCTTATGAAGTGTTTGATTTTCGATTGCATTTGCAGCAATGTCAGAGTGATTCAAAAATAAAATAGCCCAGCACATCCAGACACCCCAGTCAGATGGTTCTCCCTGCTATCAAACAGCACCGGAGAGCCAAGTCTAGGTCCAAGAGCTAAATAGCTTCCACCCCCAAACCATAACAGCTAATCAAATGGCTACCCAGACTTTCGTGCCCAGTTTATCAAAAGTTATCTGGACTTAGTCCAAATAGAAAAACTGGGCCCCAGAGGTGAATGGCAGTTCTATTTGGACCAGATCTATGGAGAACTGAACACACTGAAAGAATGAGATAGGATATATGAGGCCACCCACTGGACAAACTGTGGATATGTTATTAATGTTCTGGCAGTGGTGAATCAAACGATGGAAATAGCCTGTGCACAAAATGTGTCCCTCTAGGTCAGAGGACAAGCACAAGTCTGTAAACCAATTCACCGCAACTACAATTTTTTTGTTGGTCTATCGTGCTAGTTATGGAACAACAAGCAGAGCTAACAGGCTCACAAATAACATCCAGTCACATACTGTACCAGCGTTCTCAGAAAAAAAAAGTATATACTATTGTGGATTACAGGAAAAAGAGGACCGAGCACGCCTCCATTCTCATCGACGGGGCTGTAGTGGAGCAGGTTGAGAGCTTTCAAGTTCCTTGGTGTCCACATCAACAAACTAGAATGGTCTTAACACACCAAGACAGTCGTGAAGAGGGCACGACAAAGCCTATGGCCCCTCAGGAAACTAAAAAGATTTGGCATGGGACCTGAGATCCTCAAAAGGGTCTACAGCTACAACATCGAGAGCTGGTTGCATTACTGCCTGGTACGGCAATTGCTCAGCCGCAAGGCACTACAGAGGGTAGTGCGTACGGCCCAGTACATCACTGGGGCTAAGCTGCCTGCCATCCAGGACCTCTATACCAGGCAGTGTCAGAGGAAGGCCCTAAAAATTGCCAAAGACCCCAGCCATAGACTGTTCTCTCCACTACTGCATTGCAAGCAGTACCAGAGTGCCAAGTGTAGGACAAAAAGCCTTCTCAGCAGTTTTTACCCCCAAGCCATAAGACTCCTGAACATGTAATCAAATGCCTACCCAGGCTATTTGGATTGTGCCCCCCCCGTTCTTTTTTTTTTTTTTACACCCTGCTGCTACTCTCCGTTTATCATATATGCATAGTCACTTTAACTACACATTCATGTACATACGTCCTCAATTGGGCCGACCAACCAGCGCTCCCGCACATTGGCCAACCGGGCTATCTGCATTGTGTCCTAGCCACCAACCCCTCTTTTACTGCTACTCTGTTCATCATATATGCATAGTCACTTTAACCATATCTACATACTACCTCAATCAGCCTGACTAACCGGTGTCTGTACGTAGCAAGGTCTTTTTATGATTGTTTTATTTCTTTACCTACCCATTGTTCACCTAATACCTTTTTTGCACTATTGGTTAGAGCCTGTAAGTAAGCATTTCACCGTAAGGTCTACACCTGTTGTATTCAGCGCAAGTGACAAATAAACTTTTATTTGATTTACCGAGATAGCGCAGGCTTTTCCAATGTCTGAGTGAGATAAAGTTAGCTTACATTTTTGATGTCACAGCTGACAGGCAAGGGAAGGGCGGTTCTCTTACTTACCAGGTATAGTAGGAAGGTATGCAGGCCAGTCCCAAGGCCTACTGAGGACAAGATGCCCAAACCTACCCAGTAGGCACACCATAGGAACCTCTTCTCCAGGTACTGCACATACTGCAGATGAGAACAGACAGGAGGGGGGAGAGAGTAGAGAGAGCTTTAGGCTTTTGCATGGACAAAGAGCAATAACACACAACTTCCCAAGACATTTATCCTTAGGAGAAAACATTGGGGCCTACAGTTGAAGTCGGAAGTTTACATACACCTTAGCCAAATACATTTAAACTTGGTTTTTCACAATTCCTGACATGTAATCCTAGTAAAAAGTCCTTGTCTCAGCTCAGATAGGATCACCACTATTTTAAGAACGTAAAATATCAGAATAATAGAGTGATTTATTTCAGCTTTTATTTCTTTCATCACATTTCCAGTGGGTCAGAAGTTTACATACACTCAATTAGTATTTGGTAGCATTGCCTTTAAAATTGTTTAACTTGGGTCAAACGTATCACATAGCCTTCCACAAGCTTCCCACAATAAGTTGGGTGGATTTTGGCCCATTCCTCCTGACAGAGCTGGTGTAACTGAGTCAGGCTTGTAGACCTTGCTCACACATGCTTTTCAGCACTGCCCACAAATTTTCTATAGGATTGAGGTCAGGGCTTTGTGATGGCCACTCCAGTACCTTGACTTTGTTGTCCTTAAGCCATTTTGCCACAACATTGGAAGTATGCTTGGGGTCCATATCCATTTGGAAGACCCATTTGCGACCAAGCTTTAACTTATGCGGATATATTGAAGCAACATCTCAAGACATCAGTCAGGACTGATGTCTTGAGATGTTGCTTCAATATATCCACATAATTTTCCTTCCTCATGAAGCCATCTATTTTGTTAAGTGCACCAGTCCCTCATGCAGCAATTCACCCCTACAACATGATGCTGCCACCCCCGTGCTTCACAGTTGGGATGGTGTTCTTCGGCTTGCAAGCCTCACCCTTTTTCCTCCCAACATAACGATGGTCATTATGACCAAACAGTTCTATTTTTGTTTCATTAGACCAGAGGACAATTCTCCAAAAAGTACAATCTTTGTCCCCATGTGCAGTTGCAAACCATAGTCTGGCTATTTTATGGAGGTTTTGGAGCAGTGGCTTCTTCCTTGCTGAGCGGCCTTTCAGGTTATGTCGATATAGGACTCGTTTAACTGTGGATATAGATACTTTTGTACCCGTTTCCTCCCGCATCTTCACAAGGTCCTTTGCTGTTCTTCTAGGATTGATTTGCACTTTTTGCACCAAAGTACGTGGAGTGGATGAAAAACGGGTTTTGATGACTCCAACCGAAGTATGTAAACTTCCGACTTCAACTATGCCAAGGATAGTAATGGAAAATTAGGAAATGTGAACAATTTACACAATAATAACACATTGGTCAAGATACATCCAAAGTACTGGCCTGAGCATCAAGTAAAAAAATATCGCACAACACATCTCCTCAGGTGACCTTTCCTCCAGGAATGCAGTGCATCTGAATAAACAGTTACTTATCTTTAACCATCCCAAATAAATAAATTACAGAGGAGATGAGTTTGTTTATCTCCTTCCTTACCTTCTGGTGTGTTCCCTCAGTGGAGTAGGCAAGGGAGAAGAGTGAACACAACACCAGGAACAAGAACACTGTCCCCCTTCGTCGCCATAACCTGCAGAGGGGAAGAAGTGGAACAGTTTGATACATCTACCAAATGGCTAGACTGGTAGAGTGTTAATTTAAAACACAACTGAGACAGCTTTCAACTGTCAAGTAGTGGTGGTTTACTTTAATGTCCACTCCTTTAGTGTGATGAAGGTTTCCAGGAGGAAGTAGTGTAGTGTGATGATAGGCCGCCTCCACAGCACCAGAGCGAGACGCTCCTCCCTATCTTTCTGCCTCCTCTCTCTGACCACAGAGTCTGTAGATACAGGAGCACACACACGTGAGGTCAGATTAATCTATAAAAGTAGCCTAGTATCAAAAAAGCCATAGCAATATCCCCTTAATTTGATGGACATAGGCTAGCATAAGCCTTTGATAAAATCATGTCACTTTGTCTAGGCCTAAGTAGGAACATAACACTAGCAAATGGTGGAGTTCACTAGTCTAGACCTTTGAATCAAGTATAATTTTTTTTTCTCTAAACTATGGAATTAATACGTACACAACTGTTTGGGAACCATTCTGGCAACACTGTAAAGTTGTAAGAATAATTCCCAAGATAACTATTTGTGCATTGCTGCATACCTTTAGCAACACAACCCTTCTCCTTCCTTGGTAAAATTGTTAATCCATTTTCCATAAACACAGGCTAATGCTGGTTCACTTGGAGAAGTTTCACAACCAACCTGCAAAATATCCATTCGGTTTGTCTTTGGTTCCTCGCTTCTGTGGTTGTTCACAGCTTGCCTCATTCGTCGCCATCTCATTCACTTTGAATCGACCAGAAAACACAAACACATGACCAGCAAATATGCTGTATTGGGTTTTGGCCTATATCAACTGTAGGAAGAGCATTAGTTAGTTATTACTTGTCACTGACTATTAGTTGCAACATCTCCCACGCGCTAACGTTAGTTAACTAACCGGCATGCATGCTAACAAAACAGCTGATAGCAAGTAACCTTTATTCAAGACTCCAACTCCATTGGATTACATTACACCACCTTGGGTTCTCGTTAACTAACAAGCAAGTAAAGTGTGTAATAGCTAGCTAGCGGGCGTGAGTTAATAAAAACAACTGGTTTACTACAATTGTTCAATGTTTATAACTATGAATTATAAACTACAGTAACCTATTGCATGTTCACGTAGCTAGTTAACAAGGTGACGTTAGCTAGGTAGTAGCGACACTGGGAAATATTTGCTTGTCTAAACATGGAAATATGTTTGGATCAAGCTACTTCGGTTGTTGTCTTGAGACGTAAAATACTATAATGTCAAAACGTTTCACAGTCGAAAATGTTACATACTATAAACAAAGATTAATGTGTTAGTCACACAAATTGAATGAAACAAGCTCATACCCTAGAGCGTCTTCTTCCTGAAGCCGTGGCAATCACTTCCGGGCAAAACATTTCCTTCCAAGTAAAGGTCCTCTTTACATTATTATATATTCATCAATATTGAATTGGTTTCTGCATATTCATAAGTGATAATTGCATTAGTTACTTAAAAAAAATGTTGTGCCCTTGAACGTAGAGTTGAATCTAGCCTTTGATCATGACTAAGTTCCATTACACATAAGAGTAATTTCGTGAAGTTTTGTTAAGCCGACCGAGGCTCGGTCTTAACATTAACTTGCGTCGCTAGCGGTACGGGTTTGGAAGCACAAGACCTAATCTTTCATGTCAGCGATAAATAGTTTTCAAAAAACTAAAAGGTTAAATTGATACACAGCTGTATATGGTTGGGGTTCCCACACGGCTATATCTCCTTGTTACATTTCGTGTTTATGATAGACATTGGTACCACCTGTGCTAATTAGCCATCTACCATGCACTGTACACCTGTGTGTAACAAAAGGCCGCCAGAAACGTGTTGTGGATGAAAAATACTGCTTTCTGCAACAAAGCTGGTTAAAACTGTGTACAGTAAGTTTATAGTTTGCATTTGTGAAATTATTTTGATATGAAAGTAAAGGGCTTTATGTTTCTAGGACCGTATTGTAATTGAGACTCGATCCACGTTTGGATGGAGTATTTGGCTGCCAGAACCATTCTACCTCTGCAAATAACATATTTGAACCTTAATAAGGAGTAAGGGTAGACTCCTTATTAATAGTGCATCTTGGGCTAGTTTGACTCTAGAGGCATGGACTCACCATATTAACAGTATAGTGTGATTATGGGCAGGATATTGATAAACCCCTCACATTGTTCACAGGTTGTAGGTTGTTCAAAACAAAATGCACAGGGAATCGTTAATCACAAAACTTGTTCAGTATTTCATGACATTGTATATATTTTATCTAAAGTCAATTCTATGAGACTGCTCCTGCAGAATCCCATCCTAAAATCTATGACTTTTAAGATGTGTATTCAGATTTCCCCTTACAGAAAATCTCTTCCCACACTTGTAGCACTGGTGAGGTTTTTCGCCAGTGTGAGTAAGCATGTGTCTTTTAAGGCCTCTTGCTGTAGTAAAACGTTTTGTGCACAGGGTGCAGGGGTATGGACGCTCTCCTGTGTGAGATCGCATATGAAGTGTTAGATGGCATGATGCTTTGAAGCCCTTTCCACAAAATTTACAGGTGTAGGGACATTCTCCTGTGTGTGATCGTGTATGCAGCCTCAGTTCTCCTGAGCTAAGGAATGCCTTACCACAGATGCTACATAAATAGTTTTTCTCTCCTGCATGCATCCGCATGTGTCTTGCTAGATGTTGGACAGATGTTTTCCCACAAATAGTGCAACAGTAGGGATGCTCCCCAGTGTGTGTGCGCACATGCCATTTGAGTGAACCTGCACACATGAATTTTCGGTCACAGTGAGAGCATTTGAATGGTCTTTCCCCTGTGTGAACTCGCTGATGTTTTTTCAGACCACACCTGGAAGAAAATCTTTTCTCACACTGGTTACAATGGAATGGCAATGTGTGAATTCCTATATGTACTTTCAGGGTTTTGGAGCATTTGAAAACTTTACCACAACGAGTACATCTGTGAGTCTTGATTATTGGTGCATAGGGGATTCTTTTAGTGCTGCTTGAGGGAAAGGGGTGGTCAGTCTCAGATTCCTTAGAACATAAAAGCTTCCGGTCCTCTCCTCGATGCCTAATCCTGATGTGCTGGTGGAGTTTTGCAATTTCAATGTGATTGAATGGGCATAGGGAGCAGGCAAGGATGCGGGATGACATTTCATCATTAAATCCTGCAATGACAAGATCAGGAATTTGGATTGTATAATAGATGTTATCAATAATTTGATGACACAAGATCAGTGTTTAAATTCCTGAATACCCTTACCGTTATTGGGCACTGGGATACACAGGGCAGACATCTCTGCCATTGAAATGCCCATCTGCTCCTGTTGCTCCAAATCCTGCCTTATATAACTTATTTCATTGCGATCTTCATCTTCCCAGTACTCTTCACTCCGTCTCTCTTCCATTTCCTCCTCCTCCTCTCTGTCCCCATTAGGTTGTCCTTCTCGCTCTTCTCCATCTCTCGTTTTGTCAGAGCTGGGCTGCTCAGAGCCAATGACAACTCTTATTGTTGGAGGGAGGGACAGTGTGGATAGGATGGTATCTGCAGTGTAATAAGAGAAATAACCTACGAAAGATGGCACACGTTACTCTTGCTATATTTTTCAGCAGCGTTTTCCTTTCTCTTACCATTACAGCTAAGATGATTGTCACTGACACCTGCATTATCAAGTTAAAATGACAGGAGTTTGGTTTGACTGGATAGAGACTTACCCTTTTTCAGGTTTCCATGATGCTGATGGTGCTGCAGAAGTGTCTTCAACTCTTCAGTGTCAAATATGGCATGTCCACATTCCTCCAAGACAGAGGGGCCTGCACCAAGCCATGCTGCCGTCTGAGGAGCAGGGGAATATAGTGTTAAAATACAGTATGCCAGACAACTGATATTTTATACACATGGAGTATATTCCATTCAGTTGTACTCCAGCCATCTTTGCAAGCTTAAAACCTAGTGTAGACTAAAAGGATCAAACTTATACTGTGATGCTTTATTCTGTACCTGTGTGAAGTCTGGTACAGGTAGCAGCTCCTCCAGTCTGGAGAGGAACTCCCACACCAGTACCCGCAGTGCTGTGTCATACCGAGGGCCGTAGTGTACTGGGAACACCACCTGAAAAATAGATAATTTATGAAAGTTCTGTGCCAATGCTGATACAAGCAATAGTCACCTGTAAGACACAAAACAGATCTTTTACCTGAAAGAAGTGCTCCCTCTCAGAAGGGTCTTCCAGCAGGGTTTGGACCAATTCCACAAAATTAGACTCTGTAGCCTTCAACTCATCATCATTACTCTGTCAGTAAGCATAAACAAACGACATCAGACATGAACTTAAATGTAATGTAACTCAACATGTGGGCTGAAAACCCCCCCGATATTTTTCTAAATATGCTGCCAAAATAAGTTAACTTACCTCTTTGTGTACAGACAATTCTGTCAAAGAATGGATTTTATCCAGGTGAGGCTGGATGGTCATGAGGTCAGCTGTGCATTCATTACGACATAACTCTAGAACCAGCTGAAAAAGAGGTAGAAGTGAGGTAGCACCAGGGGAAAACATACCACAGTCGTAGCCAAAAGTTTTGAGAATGACACCTTCATTTCCACAAAGTTTGCTGCTTCAGTGTCTTGATATTTGTCAAATGTTACGATGGAATACTGAAGTATAACTACAAGCATTTCATAAGTGTCAAAGGCTTTTATTGACAATTACATGAAGTTGATGCAAAGAGTCAATATTTGCAGTGTTGACCCATTTTTTTTCAAGACCTGCAATCTGCCCTGGCATGCTGTCAATTAACTTCTGGGTCACATCCTGACTGATGGCAGCCCATTCTTGCATAATCAATGCTTGGAGTTTATCAGAATTTGTGGGTTTTTGTTTGTCTACCCGCCTCTTGAGGATTGACCACAAGTTCTTAATGGGATTAAGGTCTGTGGAGTTTCCTGGCCATGGACCCAAAATATTGATGTTTTGTTCCCGAGCCACTTAGTTATCACTTTTGCCTTATGGCAAGGTGCTCCATCATGCTGAAAAAGGCATTATTCGTCACCAAACTGTTCCTGGATGGGTAGGAGAAGTTGCTCTCAGAGGATGTGTTGGTACCATTCTTTGTTCATGGCTGTGTTCTTAGGCAAAATTGTGAGTGAGCCCACTCCCAAATTGCCATCATACAAACTGAGGCAGCAGACTTTGAAAATTAATATTTGTGTCATTCTCAAAACTTTTGCCACGACTGTACACTGAACAAAAATATAAACGTAAAGTTTGGTCCCATTTTGCATGAGCTGAAATAAAAGATCCCAGAAATGTTCCATATGCACAAAAAGCTTGTTTCTCTCAAATGTTGTACACCAATTTGTTACATCCCTGTTCGTGAGCATTTCTCCCAAAATAACCCCTCCACCTGACAGGTGTGGCATATCAAGGAGCGGATTAAACAGCATGATCGTTACACAGGGGCACCTTGTGCTGGGGACAATAAAATGCACCATTTTGTCGCACAACACAATGCCACAGATGTCTCAAGTTGAGGGAGGGTGCAATTGGCATGTGGACTGTGGCAGGTCATTTTAGCGACAGCTACCCGGACAGCTGATAAATGTGTTTGCACAACCAAAGAAATTCTGCAGAAACTGTCTCAGGGAAGCTCATCTGCTTCCTCACTAGTCTTCATGTGACTGCAGATTTGTCGCCGTATCCGACTTCATTGGGCAAATGCTCACCTTCAATGGCCACTGGCATGCTGGAGAAGTGTGCCCTTCACAGATGAATCCCAGTTTCTACTATACCGGGCAGATGGCAGACAGTGTGTATGGCGTTCTGTGGGTGAGTTGTTTACTGATGTCAATGTTGTGAACAGAGTGCCCCGTGGTGGTGGTGTTATTGTATGAGCAGGCATAAGCTATGGACAACGAACACAATTGTATTTTATCGATGGAAATTTGAATGCACTGAGATACTGTGACAAGATGCTGAGGCCCATTGTCATGCCATTTATCTGCCGCCATCACCTCATGTTTCAGCATAATAATGCCCGGCCCCGTGCTGCAGGGATCTGAACACAATTCCTGGAAGCTGAAAATGTCCCAGTTCTTCCATGGCCTGCATACTCAGACATGTCACCAATTGAGCATGTTTGGGATGCCCTGGATCAACATGTAAGACAGCGTGTTCCAATTCCTGCCAATGGCTGTGCGAAGTTGCTGGATATTGGCGGGAACTGGAACACGCCGTTGATCCAGAGCATCCCAAACATGCTCAATGGGTGACATGTCTGGTGAGTATGCAGGCCGTGGAAGAACAGGGACATTTTCAGCTTCCAGGAATTGTGTACAGATCCTTGCGACATGCTGTGCATTATCATGCTGAAACAGGAGGTTGCTGGATATTGAAGAGGAGTGGGCCAACATTCCACAATCAACAAGCCTGATCCATTCTGCGAAGGAGATGTGTCGCGCTGAATGAGGCAAATGGTGGTCACACCAGATACTGACTGGTTTTCTGATCCACGCCCCTACCTTTTTTTAAAGGTACCTGTGACCAACAAACGCATATCTGTATTCTTAGTCATGTGAAATCCATAGATTAGGGCTTAATGTATTTCAATTGACTGATTTCCTTATATGAAAATCTTAAATTGTTGCATGTTGCGTTTATATTTGTGACTAGTTGCTGCCCATAGTTTTATCGGAATCCTCTGCATTTGCACCACTCTCACCGTTGCTCTCAGACCCAGGAGGAGTTGGGTCCTCTGCCTGGAACTCAGCAGCTCTGGAACCACCTCTGTCACCAAAGTCACAAACTCCTCCAGTTTCCCAAAATGCTTTACAGTATGCTGCTGAGCCACTTGCCACAAGAATGCTGACATCAGGCGTAATGGTGGAGCAAGGAGACGTAGGGAGGAGAGAGTTAAACGGGAACCTACAGTGGGAAACACAAACAAGAATATGTATTACATAATAATAATACCCTAGGACAGTTTAAACCAAAAGTATTGTATAGGTTTGATCTAAAAATGCCTTTAGCTAGGGTTTGGGATACTAGCCAGCTTCAGTAAACATCTATGAAGCCAGGGACCATTTTAAAAGCACTCACACAAACATAGGGGCCAAGTTAAAATTTTGAGAATGTATAGTACAACTTAATTTACCAGAGTCTTCTGCCTCGGACAAGGACTTAAGCTGAGTCGACTCCAAAAGCATTGAAGTTCTTGTTCGCTGACTGAGGACAGCATCCATGATGGCAAACCATCTTGTTCCACGAACATTGGAACTATTTTTGCTAGTGTCATTCTTGATTTTTTTGTGTTCCTGTTTCAGCTTTTTTATTTTCTCTCTGCACTGCTTAGATGTCTTCGTAGATCCGAGGGCAGCAAGCTCGGAACTAAGTTTGGTGAAGACTCTCTTGTTTCTCACTGTGGAGAGAAGCTGCTCCTGAACACTCCCATCTGCCCAGAGTGTTAACAACGCATGGACCTCCTCAGGTGACCAGCTGGCTCGAGATTCATCTGTGAATGCACCAGATCTGTTAAACTGGCAAACAATGTTACCTAGCAAGTTTAAACAGTTTTCCAAAAATGTGTACTATACTGAGCAAGAATAAAAACATTCAACAATTTCAGTGAGTTACAGGTCATATGAGGAAATCAGTCAATTGAAATAGATTAGGGCCTAATGAATTTATGTTCAGTTGAAGTCGGACGTTTACATACACTTAGGTTGGAGTCATTAAAACTCATTTTTCAACCACTCCAAAAATGTCTTAAACTATAGATTTGGCAAGTCAGTTAGGACATCTACTTTGTGCATGACAAGTATTTTTGCAACAATTGTTTAGACAGATTATTTCACTTATAATTCACTATAATCACAATTCCAGTGGGTCAGAAGTTTACATACACTAAGTTGACTGTGCCTTTAAACAGCTTGGAAAATTCCAGAAAATTATGGCATGGCTTTGGGCTAATTGACAGAATTTGAGTCAATTGGAGGTGTACCTGTGGATGTATTTCAAGGCCTACCTTCAAACTCAGTGCCTCTGCTTGACATCATGGGAAAATCAAAAGAAATCAGACAAGACCCCAGAAAATAAGTTGTAGATCTCCACAAGTCTAGTTCATCCTAAGGAGCAATTTACAAAACGCCTGAAGGTACCACATTCATCTGTACAAAAACATTGTACATGAGTAAAAACAGTATGGAACCACGCAGCGGTCATACCGCTCAGGAAGGAGAGGCATTATGTCTCCTAGAGATGAACATACTTTGGTGAGAAAAGTATAAATCAATCCCAGAACAACAGCAAAGGACCTTGTGGAGATGCTGCAGGATACAGGTACAAAAGTATCTATATCCACAGTAAAAATGAGTCCTATGTCGACATAACCTGAAAGGCAGCTCGGCAAGGAAGAAGCCACTGCTCCAAAACCGCCATTAAAAAAAGTCAGACTACGGTTTGCAACTGCACATGGGGACAAAGATCGTACTTTTTGGAGAAATGTCCTCTGGTCTGACGAAAAACAAAAATAGAACTGTTTGCCATAATGACAATCTTTATGTTTGGAGAAAAAGGGGGTGGCTTGCAAGCCAAAGAACACCATCCCAACTGTGAAGCACGGGAGTGCTTTGCTGCAGGAGGGACTGGTGCACTTCAAAATAGATGGCTTCATGAGACAGGAAAATTGTGGATATATTGAAGCAATATCTCAAGATGTCAGGAAGTTAAAGCTTGGTCGCAAATGGCTCTTCCAAATGGACATGGACACCAAGCATACTTCCAAAGTTGTGGAAAAATGGCTTAAGGACAACAAAGTCAAAGTATTGGAGTAGCCATCAAAGCCCTGACCTCAATCCCATAGAAGATTTGTGGGCAGACCTGAAAAAGCGTGTGCGAGCAAGGAGTCCTACAAATCTGACTCAGTTACACCAGCTGTGTCAGGAGAAAATGGGCCAACATTCACCCAACTTATTGTGGGAAGCTTGTGGAAGGCTATCTGAAATGTAATTGGGTTTGTGGTCCGCCACCATGGGACACTCTGTTCACAACATTGACATCAGCAAACCGCTCACCCACACGGCGCCATACACATGGGCTGCGGTTGTGAGGCCGGTTGGATGTACTGCCAAATTCTCTAAAGCTACGTTGGAGACGGCTTATGGTAGAGAAATTAACATTAAATGCTCTGGTGAACATTTTGCCAATTGTGTCTCAAGTTGAGGGAGCACGTCTGTGGCATTGTGTTGTGACAAGAAAATGGCACCGACATAGGAGCGAGAAGCAGAGCTACCATAAGCAACTTTGCAATATTTTGTTTTTGTGATTTATTTCCTACATTATTAGCTCAGACATTTTTTGGTGTTAGTACATTCAACCGGAAATAAGAATTGGATATCAAAGCAGCGGTAAATTACCAGCATTACAACCAGGAATAAGACTTTCCAGAATGTAATCCTTGTGCTCCTTCATAACACTGCCGGCCGAGAAGAGATATTTGGAGTGGACCTCTAGTCTGACTCAGTAGGCGTGCACACCATCCACTGCTTCTGAGTATATTACTCACTAATGTTTAGTCTCTGGACAATAAAGTAGACAAGCTTAGGGCGAGGATCTCCTTCCAGAGAGACCTATAAACATACTCTGTTTCACAGAAACATGGCTCTCTTGGGATATACTGTCCCCATCCATACAGCCAGCTGGGTTCTCAGTACATCGTTCAGACAGGAATAAAGAACTCTCCGGGACAAAGAAAGGCAGGGGTGTATGGTTAATGATTAACTACTCATTGTGTGATTGTGATAACATAGACACTCCCTTTGTTCACCCGGCCTAGAATACCTCAATCAAATGCCCGACCGTATTACCTCCCAAGAGAATTCTCTTCGGTTAATCTCGGCCGCGTATATCCCCCCCTCAAGCCGATACCACGACGGCCCTCAAAGAACTTCACTGGACTTTATGCAAACTGGAAACCACATATCTTGAGGCAACATTTATTGTAGCTGGGGATTTTAACAAAGCAAATTTGAGGAAATACTACCAAAGTTCTACCAACACTTTGACTGAAGAACTTGCTCTGGAAAAACATTGGAGCACTGCTACTCAATTTTTAAAATGCCTACAAGGCCCTCCCCTGTCCTCCTTTTCGGCAAATCTGATCACGACTCCATTTTGCTCCTCCCTCCTTATAGGCAGAAACTCAAACAGGATGTACCCGTGCTAAGGTCTATTCAACGCTGGTCTGACCAATCGGAATCCATGCTTCAAGATTGTTTTGATCATCGGACTGGGATAAGTTCCGGGTAGCCTCTGAGAATAACATTGACGTATACACTGACATGATGACTGAGTTCAGGGGATGTTGTACCCACTGACTATTAAAACCTACCAAAACCAGAAACCGTGGATAGATAGCAGCATTCGTGCAAAACTGAAAGCGCGAACCACCACATTTAACCATGGCAAGGTGACTGCGAATATGGCAAAATACAAACAGTGTCGTTATTCCCTCCAGAAGGCAATCAAACAGGCAAAATGTCAGTACTGAGAAACTGGAGTCGCAATTCAACGGCTCAGACACAAGACGTATGTGGCAGGTTCTACAGACAAGCACGGACTACAAAGGGAAAACCAGCCATGCCGCGGACACCGACGTCTTGCTTCCTGACAAGGTAAGCACCTTCGACCGCTTTGATGAGAACACAGTGGCACCGACGCGGCCCGTAACCAAGGACTGTGGGCTCTCCTTCGCAAAGCATGTGCAGATCAGCTGGCTGGTGTGTTTACGGACATATTCAATCTCTCCCTATCCCAGTCTGCTGTCCCCACTTGCTTCAAGATGTCCACCATTGTTCCTGTACCCAAGAAAGCAAACTGAACTAAATGACTATCGCCCTGTAACACTCACTTCGGTCATCATGAAGTGCTTTGAGAAGCTAGTTAAGGATCATATCACCTCTACCTTACACCCTAGATCCACATCAATTTGCTTACCGCCCCAATAGGTCCACAGACAATGAGATTGCCATCGCACTATCCCCTATGTTAGAAGGCTGTTCTTTGACTATAACTCAGCATTCAACACCATAGTACCGTCCAAGCTCATCATTAAGCTCGGGGCCCTGGGTCTGAACCCCGCCCTGTGCAACTGGGTCCTGGATTTCCTGACGGGCCGCCCCCAGGTGGTGAAAGTAGGAAACACCTCCACTTCGCTGATCCTCAACACAGGTGCCCCACAGGGGTGCTCTCTCAGCCTTCTCCTGTACTCCCTGTTCACCCATGACTGCGTGGCCACGCACGCCTCCAACTCAATCATCAAGTTTGCAGACGACAACAGTCGTAGGCCTAATTACCAACAATAACGAGACAACCTACAGGGAGGAGGTGAGGGCTCTTGGAGAGTGATGCCAGGAAAATAACCTCTCACTCAACGTCAACAAAACAAAGGAGCTGATCGTGGACTTCATGAAACAGCAGAGGGCGCACGCCCCTATCCACATCGACGGGACCGCAGTGGAGAAGGTGGAAAGCTTCAAGTTCCTCTGCCTACACATCACTGACGATCTGTAATGGTCCACCCATATAGACAATGAGTTGAAGGCGGCACAACAGCGCCTCTTCAATCTCAGGTGGCTGAAGAAGTTCCCTCAAACTTTTATAGGATGCCCAATTGAGCCTGTCTGGCTGTATCACCGTATGGCATGGCAACTGCACTGCCTGCAACCGCAGAGCTCTCCAGAGGGTGGTACGGTCTGCCCACCGCATCACCGGGGGCAAACTACCTGCCCTCCAGAACCCGATGTCACAGGAAGGCCAAAAAAATTGTCAAGGACATCAACCACCCGAGCCACGGCCTGTTCACCCCACTATCATCCAGAAAGCCAGGTAAGTACAGGTGCATCAAAGCTGGGACTGAGACAGAAGCTGTTTTTCAATCTCAAGGCCATCACTGTTAAATAGCCATCACTAGCCAGCTACCACCGGGTTACTCAACACTGCACCTTAGAGGCTGCTGCCCTATATACATAAAATCACTGGCCACTTTAGTAATGTTTACATACTGTATTCTATTGCACTATATTTTAGTCAATGCCACTCTGACATTGTGCAATCTAATATTTACAGTACCAGTCAAAAGTTTAGGCATACATACTCATTCCAGGATTTCATTATGTTTACTATTTTTTACATTGTAGAATAGTGAAGACATCAAAACTATGAAATAACACATATGGAATCATGTAGTAACCAAAGAAGTGTTAAATACAAATATATATATTTTTTAGATTCTTCAAAGTAGCCACCCTTTGCCAGCTTTGCACACACTTGGCATTCTTTCAACCAGCTTCATGAGGTAGTCACCTGGAATGCATTTTAATTAACAGGTGTGCCTTAAATTAATTTGTGGAATTTATTTACTTAATCAGTTTGAGCCAATCAGTGGTGTTGTGACAAGATAGGGGTGGTATACAGAAGACAGCCCTATTTGGTAAAATACCAAATCCATATTATGGCAAGAGCAGCTCAAATAAGCAAAGAGAAATGACAGTCCATTGCTTTAGGTCTGTCAATCTGGAGACTTTTAACAACTTTGAAAGTTTCTTCAAGTGCAGTCGCAAAAACCATCAAGCGCTATGATGAAACTGGCTCTCATGAGGACCGCCACAGAAAAGGAATACCCAGAGTTACCTATGCTGCAGAGAACACGTTCATTCAATTTACCCGCCTCAGAAATTGCAGCCCAAATAAGTTCAAATAACAGACATCTTAACATCAACTGTTCAGAGGAGACTGTGTGAATTAGGCCTTCATGGTCAAATTGCTGCAAAGAAACCTCGACTGAAGGACACCAATAAGAAGAAAACACTTGCTTGGGCCAAGAAACACGTGCAATGGGCAATGGAAATCTGTCCTTTGGTTTGAGTTCAAATTTGAGATTTTTAGTTCCAACCGCCGTGTCTTTGTGAGACGCAGAGTAGGTGAACGGATGATCTCCACATGTGTGGTTCCCACTGTGAAGCATGGAGGTGGTGTGACGGTGCTTTGCTTGTGACACTGAATTATTTATAGTTCAAAGCACACTTAACCAGCATGGCTACCACAGCATTCTGCAGCGATATGCCATCCCATCTGATTTGGGCTTAGTGGGACTATTATTTGTTTTTCAACAGGACAATGACCCATCTGCTGCTTCAGATGACTTGGCCTCCACAATCACCAGACCTCAACCCAATTGAGATGGTGTGGGATGAGTTGGACCACAGAGTGAAGGAAAAGCAGCCAACAAGTGTTCAGCATATGTTGGAACTCCTTCAAGACTGTTGGAAAAGCATTCCATGTGAAGCTGGTTGAGAGAATTCCAAGAGTGCACAAAGCTGTCATCAGGGCAAAGGGTGGGAACTTAGAATCTCATACATTTTGATTTGTTTAACACTTGGTTTCTACATGATTCCATAACTGTTATTTCATAGTTTGTCTTCACTATTATTCTACAATGTAGAAAATAGTAAAAATATAGAAATACCCTTGAATGAGTAGGTGTGTCCAAACTTTTGACTTGTACTGTATGTTTCTTAATTCCATCCTTTTACTTGTGTGTATTGTTGAGAATTGTTATACTGCTGCACTGTTGGAGCTAGCAACACAAGCATTTCGCTACACCTGCAATAACATTTGCTTAATATGTGTATGAGACAAATAAAATGTTATTTGAAAACTGCACATTTTAGAGTGGCCATTGTCCCCAGCACAAAACAGTGCATTTGACTGTCCCCAGCACAAGGTGCACCGGTGTAACGACCGTTCTGTTTAATCAGCTTATTGATATGCCACACCTGTTAGGTGTGTGGAAAATCTTGGCAAACAGGTTTGTTGATGAAATTTGAGAGAAATAAGCTTTTTGTGCATTTGGAAAAAATTACTAGGATCTATTATTTCAGCTCATGAAACATGGGACCAACACTTTACATGTTTCGTTTATGTTTTTGTTGTTTGTTTCTCATTGACTATTTTACTGTCTGGTCCCTCAGATCGTTAGCAGGCATTGAGTCCATAAAAAAGGTTCAGAAAGACATGACTAGATGACTTACCATAATATTCTGTTTCTAGAGGGGAATCAGTCGACTCCAACAGCACAGTAGGTGAATTTATCTTAGTAGCTGAGGTTCCAAGTCGGTGACCAAGGAAACCATGGACCTCGCCAGGTGTCCAACTGGATGGAGATTTGTCTGGGGAAGCAACAGATCAGTTGACAAACAATATTAACTTCCGAGCTTCCAGTCGTAGGCCAATTTAGTGTTTTGAAAATGTCACTAGTGTTGATGCTGTACTAGGCAGCTTAACTTACCAGAATCTTTCACTTCTTGTGGGGAATTAGGTTGAGTTGACTCCAAAATATTTCCATCTGAATCTATTACCAAAGTACTTGGTTGGTGACGGAGGACACTATCCATGATGGCAAACCATCTTTCTCTACGGCGGTTGTAGCTCCTCTTCTTATTGTTGTCCTTGATTTTATGATACTCTTGTTTCAGCTTTTTTATTTTCTCTCTGCACCTCTTTGACGACCTGTTAAATCCCAGGGTAGCGAGCTCTGAACTAAGTTTGGTAAAGACGCTCTCGTTTCTCACTGATGAGAGAAGCTGCTCCTGAACACTCTTGTCTGCCCAGAGTCTTAACAATGCATGGACCTCCTCAGGCGTCCAGCGGAATGGAGATTCATCTGTGAATGCATCAGATCAGTTGAAGGACACAAGAAAACGCAGCTAAAATGTTATCCAGTAAGGTCATAGGCCATTTAGGCCTACTAAAAATGTAATGGATCAGCCGTTGTTTCTGTAAATGTAATAGTTCTGGACTTACCATAATCTTCTGCTTTTTGGGGGGAATCAGCAGACTCCAACAGCCTAGAAGCTGAATTTATCCTGCCAGACCCTGAAGTCCCTGAACGGTGACTAAAGAGACTGTGGACCTCATCAGGCATCCAACTGGATGGTGACTTGTCTGTGGAAGCACCAGATAACGAGTACTCACACAAACAGGGACATAATAACTAGCAAAGATTGTGTAACACGGTATGTGAGAGCTTTGTACTGTACTGCCTCTGCCCAGAGTTCTGGGCTTAGCATGTGGCACAAGCTGTTTCATTCCCACCGCTGCTGTCAATGTAGTGGGAAAGAAGAGAGCTGCATCGTGGCTTTTACTGTGCAGATGCAAGCACCTAACGGACTGTACCGCAAAAGCCTGGGCCTCTGGGCAGAGCTGTATATTGCTAACATATGCAGTGTTAACCTACATTTGCAAGTAGACTTAGCTATGGAATGACCATTCACCATTTCCTAATGTTACTTAGTTTATAACACTGGGAAACCAGTGGAGGCTGGTGGGAGGAGTAATGGCTGGAATGGTATCAAACATATGGAAATCACTGACTCCAATCAGCCCGTTCTCCTATAGCTCCTCCCACCAGCCTCCACTGTGGGAAACGCATGGAAAGTCACATTGGTGTTGGCATGATGAAAAATAGGCCATGGCCCAATACTTTTTTTGCCTGGCCTCCAGAGGTGGAAATACAGGCCAAGTGTAAACCAATGATATATATATATATATATATATAATACACAAACACACTAGACCAGTTATAGTGGGCGCTGTGTTGAAGCCACCGTGCCTCCATCTTGGCACTCCTCCACATTGTAAAAAAATATATATTTTGGAAGCTATAAAAAAATGCATTTATGGTCTACATTCGTTTTTGCCACATGGATTTAATTACAGACACCTTAATGCATCCTTTTAAATTAGATTGTGCGCTAAGCATGCAAATAATAATCAAATGGCAACCCAGACTATTTGCATTGCCCCCCCACCTTCTTCTACTCTTATCTATGCATAGTTACTTTAATAACTCTACCTACATGTACATATTACTTCGATTACCTTGACACCAGTACCTCCTGTATATAGCCCGGCTATTGTTATTTACTGCTTGCTCTTTAATTATTTGTTATTCTTCTCTTCTTTTTTGTATTTTCTTAACTGCATTGTTAGTTGTAAGTAAGCATTTCACTGTAAGGTGTACGTACACCTGTTGTAGTCAACGCATTGTGACAAAAACAATTTGATTCAATAAATAAAACATTTTCCTTAAAGTATATATTACAAATGTTACTGTCCACGAGAACAAAAAAAATACTTAAATACATGTAATTCTGTCCTTCAAAAACATTTCATTGAAATACTGTAGAATTCCATTAAATCCTATAGAGAGGACTGCTGCTACTGGGGAGTGCCAATATGGCCGACCGGTGGCTTCAAAGCTTCTCAATGGCCAATACATAGTATTAGCAATCCAGAGTTTATATACAGCCTGGTGTAAAACCCTACTTTGGAACAGGGACATTAGTCTAAATTACCGGGATCTTCCTCCTCTGGTGGGGCATCAGGCGTGGACTCCAAAATATTTTGAGAATTCATTACCAAGCCAGACTCCAATAAGGTACCACTTGGTTGGTGACCGAGGACACTATCCATGATGGCAAACCATCTTCTTCTAAGACAGGTGGAGGCATTCTTGTTTTCGTCGTCCTTGATTTTTTTGTATTCCTGTTTCAGCTTCTTTATTTTCCACCTGCACTGTGTCGATGTTTTGATGAAGCCTAGGGCATCAAGCTCTGAACTAAGTTTGATAAAGACTCTCTCGTTTCTCACTGCTGAGAGAAGCTGCTCTTGAACACTCCCGTCTGCCCAGCGTGTTAACAATGCCACTACCTCCTCAGGTGCCCATTGACATGCACAGGACAGGGATTTTTTGTTTTCCATGGTTATGTATTTGCTATTTGTAATAGTTTATAGAATACCCTTTTCACAATAGTCTGCCGAGCACGGTTCGGTTCGGATATTGCAAAGATGTGTATAACTAAACCAAGATAGACCACAGCCTGTCGTTTCAAATGGTAACAAATAAGCAATGAGGTAGGCAGAGCCAAGCAGAAGCAAGCGTGATCCTATTGGCACGCTCATTTGCATTTCGCCGTTGAGGAACGCCTACTCTGAAGTGCGCGTGAGCAATAACTCAATTCGCCTTTGCACGCCTTCTAAACAACGCACATTTTTAAAACTTTGGCCAAGGGTCAAGTTTACCAAACTTAGTCCACTCCGTTCGTAACATATTGTAGTTTTGGGAACATAAAACTGTTTTGAGATCAAATGTTTAATTTATGAGTAAATTAGCAGAATGTCGGCCAAAATCGATCTCGTTCCAACTTCTCTCAATGCCGGCCACTGGGCTTCCTCTCACTACCATATTTGGTAGTGAGTGGAAACTTCAACCGGATTCTCCACATTCATACATCCGGTGAAATAGCGGTCTCATTGTTTCATCTGTGATAAAAGTGGGCCGAGATAGCTCACCTATTGGTCAGAAACAAGAATCACAAATCACTTCCGTTGTTTTTCCCAAATCCTTCAAAATAAGAGTTTTCCCAAAGATGAAAGGGATTAGTTATCAATCTCTTTGGTATTCCCAATGGATCTTGGTTACAGCAAAAAAGTTAAAGGTCCAATGCAGCCGTTTTTATCTCAATATCAAAACATTTTGATATTGAGCTACTGAGTGGCGCAGCGGTCTAAAGCACTGCATCTCAGTGCTAGAGGTATCACTACAGACCCTGGTTTGATTCCAGGCTGTGTCACAACCGTCGTGATTGGGAGGCCTATGGGTGACGAACAATTGGCCCAGCTTCGTCATTGTAACTAAGAATTTTTCTTAACTGACTTGCCTAGCTAAATAACACATTTCTGGGTAACAATTAAGTACCTCACTGTGATAGTTTAATTAAAATAGTCAAAATAAACAAAAATACCTTCTTAGCAAAAAACTATTTCTCTAGCAAGAATTTTGCTCTGAGTGGGTAGGGGAAAACAAGCTTTGGTTTGGAACCCTTTTTATTGGTCTATTAACAAATTTAGCACCTCATGGTGTCACCAGGCAGGCCAAAATTCCATCCCACCAAAACAGGCTGAAAGTTCATGCAGCCTTTTCAAACAGGTCTTAAACATTTCTGACAAGTTATAAATAGCTCTCAAAGGTGTGCCATGACTCACATAACAAGAGGAAAACTGATGATGGATTACCCAATTTCGAAATTGCAGCTTGTGCATTTTACTATTACAACTTTCAAGAGTACGTTGAAAGCTGGGGGGGGTTGTTCTAATTTTATTCACAGATACACCACGAAGATTGCCATTTTCCTATTCGCGGTCGGCCTTGAACTTCAATGTTTAAAGCAGTGTGCGGAAGGGGTGGGGCTTTGTCTGAGAGTTTCCTTTTGTAAGGGTGGAGACTACTTCCTATTTGGCACAACACAACTCTCAATTGTTAGCACGTTTGGACCCAGAAGTAAATAAGGAAGCTGACCAAATTTCACAATAATTTACTTCTGGGAAACCTGAGATCACCAAAAGGTGCAAGTTGCTCCAAAACAATCCTCACCCAAGCACATACAGGCACATTAATCAACAAAGGGAACTTTTAACCATGAATAAACATAAATAGACCAAATTGTAAATGTTAAACATGATTGCCTACATAACAAAGTATATAGAGAACTTTATTACGACAAGGTTGTTGGCAATGCACCTTAACAGCACACTGGTCAGAAATAGCCGGCGGTTGTTTGTTTGTTTGTGTGAGTGCTTTTATCTGATCTGGTGCTTTTCCAGACAAATCATCATCCAGTTGGACACCTGATGAACTTCCCCAAACTTCAGGGTCTGGGGTGAGAACTTGCTTTTGTAGTCTACTCAATCTGATTCCCCGCAAGAAATGTGGAATTCTGGAAGGTTCTCTCATACGGTCTCTCGTACACATTTTTTTTTTACACAGTAACTTGGCCTGTTACCACAAGCTTGGTAGTTAATATTGATTATGTGAGTACTGTCAACTGAGCTGTTGCTTCCACAGAGCAATCTTCATCCAGTTGGACAACTGATGAGGTCACCAACCAGGATCTTCAGGGTCTGAGATGATAAATTCAGCTACTGTGCTGCTGGAGCCGACTTAACCGGATTCCCCTTTAAAACAGGAACCTTATGGTAAGTAATTTAGTACAGTCTTTCTCAACCTTTTTTGTACCAGGGATTAGCAAAATGTGTTCCTCTTCCTTGGTAGACTGCTTGGATAGAAACTAGCTTACTACTACTAGCTAACTAAGTTAATGTGTGCTAACCATCTGAGGGACTGGCCAGTAATAGCCAGAATTTGAAAAACACTTATCTTGTACACATTTTTCAAAAACTGTACAATAAACTTGCTAGCTTATATTGTTTACCAATTTCTGACTGCTTTCAACTGATGTGGTTCTTTCACATTAAAATCGGGATACAGCTGAACGTCTCAGGAGATCCATGCATTAAAACTCTGAGCAGATGAGTGTTCAAGAGCAGCTTCTCGCCTATAAAAACAAGCATGTCTATGCCAAATTTAGTTCAAAGTTTGCTGCACTTGGATTTAACGGAACGTTGAAGCAATGCAGAGAAAAGTAAAAAAAATCTGAAACAGGAATAAAGAAACCTCAAGGGTGACAACAAGATGAGTGGTTCCATCTATCTTGAAGAAAGCGGTTTTGTCGTCATCGATAGAGTCCTCACTCACCTATCAAAAACTCAGGCTTATTCCTTTCCAGGAGCAGAAGACTGGTAAGTTAACTTTTACTGTGTACATTTTTGTAGTTTGTGTGAGGGCTTTCACAATGGTGACTGGCTAGTTAAGTAGCTAGTTGCTGATGCTGGCTAGTTTCCTAATGTTTTTCTGGATACATTTTTTTTATAACTCGCCTACAGTATTTCCAATATGTCATTGGCTTTTACGCTATAATAATTTCTTGTTTGTGTTTCCCACTGTAGTTCCCGGTTTAAAGCTGTCCTTGCTGTGTCTCCTTGCTCCACCATTACGACTGATGTCAGCATTCAGGTGGCAAGTGGCTCGGCAGCATATTGTAAAGCATTATGGGAAACTGGAGTAGTTTGTGACAGAGGTGGTTTCCAGAGCTGCTGAGTTCCAGGCAGAGGACCTAACTCCTCCTGGGTCTGAGAGCAAGGGTTTGTGAGGTGGAAATGCAAAGGATTCTGAGAAAGTATGGGCAGCTACAACTAACAATAAGTATGTTTTCCCCTGGGGCTGCCTCTAACATGTCTACCTCATTTTTCAGCTGGTTCTGGAGTTGTGACACAGGGAGAGCACCGGTGACCTTGTCCATGTTAACAAAATCCATTTGTTAACAGAATACGCTATACACAAGAAGGTAAGTTAACTTATGCTTTAAGTTGAAGAAAATATAACATTTTTCAGCCTTATGTTGAGGTTCACTTCATGTCTGAAGTAATTTGTTTTGTTTGTGCATGCTTACTGACAGAGTAATGATGATGAGTTGGAGGCTACAGTCTAACTTTGTGGAGTTGGTCCAAACTCTGCTGGGAGACCCTTCTGAGAGGGAGCACTTCTTCAGGTGCGTATTTAATGCATCCTTAAGTGCATTTGTTTTTGGCACAGTAGTCACGTCAAAGCCAAGTGTTGCTATTATTGACATTGTTAATTGTCACATTAACAGGAGATGATTGCAGACTTTTCCACATGAAAAATGATCCCCGAAAGCCATGCTGAAGAAAATATTTGCCACCGGACTTATTGTGTGTTAAATTGTCTATTTTTCAGGAGGTATTCCCAGTACATTACGGCCCTCGGCATGACACAGCACTGCAGGTACTGGTGTGGGAGTTCCGGGAGACCCATGGGGCAGCGCACAATTGGCCCAGTGTCATCCGGGTTAGGGGAGGGTTTGGCCAGCAGGAATGTTCTTGTCTCATCACGCTCTAGCGACTCCAATGCACACTGACACAATCGCCAGGTGCACAGTGTTTCCTCCGACACATTGGTGCGCCTGGCGTCCTTCGCCTCACCCAAGTCCGTACGGGAGTTGCAGCAATGGGACAAGACTGACTACCAATTGGATACCACGAAATTGGGGAAAAAGAGATGGGGGAAAAAAATATAAAAAAGTATTGAGTGCTGATCACTGTTTAAAAAAAATGTTGGACTGAGGACTATGGTGAGCTGAAGGAAAACATCTACCCAATACGCAAGGCTCTGGCATGCAGAGAAGGAACAATACAAATTATACAGTGTTGAATTCAATGTAAAATCTAAAGCATTGAAAAACACTGAAATGTAATCGATTACAAATTTATGCAGCACCACCACCAGCATCATGGAAACCTGAAAAAGACTAAGTCTCCATCCAGAATTATGTATTTGATTTCTCGAATGATAATTCATTCATCTGGACTTCTTAAGCAATCTGGGCTCCTAATTTTGGCATTGCAGGTTTGAATAGTGACATGGCATCCCAGGTCCTTTCTCTCTGCACATTCTCTCATATTATGGTAAAACTCCACCAGCACATCAGGATTAAGCATGGCGGTGAAGACAGGAATCTTCTACGCTTTAAAGAATCTGGGACTGAAAGCACCATTCCTCAAGAAGCACAAAACTCCCCCAGCGTATCAGCACTAGGCACCAAAGGAAGAACTGGAAGCGCCTCAACTCTAAAGAATCTGGGAATGATAATTCCCGTCCCACACGCAGCACAAAACTACTTCACCAGCACATCAGGACTAGGCACCAAGGGGATGAATGGATGAAAGTGTCATCACTCTGAAGAATCTGGGACGGAAAACCTTCACTCAAGCACAAAAATGATCCCCTATAGACCCGATAACATGACTCTTTAAGTTGCCCTCATTGTGGGAATGTTTACCAAAACCTCAACTCCCTGGAAAAACGTAAGAATTCACACATTTCCATTCTTTTGTAACCAGTGTGAGAGAAGATTCTCGACCAGATTAGATCTCAAAAGACATCAACGAGCTCACACAGGGGAAAGACCATTCAAATGCTCTCACTGTGATGTGTGCATATTCACTCAAAATGCATGTACACACACTGTGGAGAGTCCCTACTCTTGCACCATTTGTGGGAAGACATCTGTTCAACATCTAGCTAGACGCATGCGGCTGCATAAAAACTATTTATGTAGCATCTGTGGTAAGGAATTCCTTAGCTCAGGAGAACTAATGCTGCATACATGATCACACACAGGAAAATGACCCTACACCTGTGAATGTTGTGGAAAGGGTTTCAAAGCAGCATGCCATGTTCAGATTCATGTACAAAGATTTCAAGTAGGGTAGTGTCCATACCCCTGCACCCTGTGCACAACACATTGTCATTCTCATGGAACATACAAGACATGTTAATTCACATGGGTGAGAAACCTCACCAGTGGTCCAAGTGTGGGAAGAGATTTTCTTTAAAGGAAACTGAAAACGCATCTTAATATTAAAAGGCATGGGATTTTAAGACATTCCAGACAGATCATATTAGTTATGCATAAAGTCTGGTAGATGGTGTTACTTCTTTCCCCCAGGTCCGGCGTTATGGGCCGGCCTTAGGGGCCTGGTAGATGGTGTTACTTCTTTCCCCCCCAGGTCCGGCGTTATGGGCCGGCCTTAGGGGCCTGGTAGATGGTGTTACTTCTTTCCCCCAGGTCCGGCGTTATGGGCCGGCCTTAGGGGCCTGGTAGATGGTGTTACTTCTTTCCCCCCAGGTCCGGCGTTATGGGCCGGCCTTAGGGGCCTGGTAGATGGTGTTACTTCTTTCCCCCAGGTCCGGCGTTATGGGCCGGCCTTAGGGGCCTGGTAGATGGTGTTACTTCTTTCCCCCAGGTCCGGCGTTATGGGCCGGCCTTAGGGGCCTGGTAGATGGTGTTACTTCTTTCCCCCAGGTCCGGCGTTATGGGCCGGCCTTAGGGGCCTGGTAGATGGTGTTACTTCTTTCCCCCCCAGGTCCGGCGTTATGGGCCGGCCTTAGGGGCATGGTAGATGGTGTTACTTCTTTCCCCCCCAGGTCCGGCGTTATGGGCCGGCCTTAGGGGCCTGGTAGATGGTGTTACTTCTTTCTCCCCAGGTCCGGCGTTATGGGCCGGCCTTAGGGGCCTGGTAGATGGTGTTACTTCTTTCCCCCCCAGGTCCGGCGTTATGGGCCGGCCTTAGGGGCCTGGCCTGGCCTACCGTAACCTTATTTCCCGTACAAATAAAATACAGAAATATGAATAATTTATTTTACCGAGACGCGCACCGACAGAAAGACTCAATCTAAGTTCAGGCACCCGAGCTTGCGAAACGGTGCCCCTCAATATGTGTAGACCTTGTATCTGATGCTGTCTGCACCAAAGGAGTATTGCATGTCATACTATTTCTGGCCAGACAGCATCAGATACATGGACTACATATAGAGGGGCACTGTTTTGCTCACTCGGATGCTTTCTCCAGTGATTTCGTTTCAGCAGAGAGGAAAATGCAAAGCGAGAGGGCTCACTTGCCAAAATCTGTCCAGAATAAGAACCAATTTATGCTTGATCTGAAAATGTGGTCAGCGGCACCTTATGGATGGTGTGACGTAATTGGGGAGCCTTCTGAGGCACGCAGAGACCAAATTTACCTCTACTGCACCCTGTGCGCATTTAAAAGTTTGTAACAATGCACAGAGCTACCTATAGGTCCGCATTGACATGATTGGTTGACAGTAGGTGAGGGCGGGAGGTCCTGTATAAACACCAACTCACTTTCTTGACAGCATCCCTCGCAAGGATTCCCTGACTTCTGCAGAGGCCGTGTCACAGTAAATGCTGCACAGCCAATGCAGACTCGAATTGACCATGCAGCGCCTTTTAGCCCAATGCGTTTCTATGGGCATAATATGCAGACTTAATCTTATCGCCTGCCTTCCAGCTTTTGGGACGAAGACTCCCATTGTTATAGCGAAGACATAACAAAACTGCAATCTTTTTTTGTAAGGGTGAGAATGTTTAATGTACAAACCGGGCGCCAGGGGGCACAAGTGTATTACCGGCTGGTCACATCAAGCCCAGATGATAGTGGAGATCCTTAGCGCCAACTAGCGGCTGTCCGGGCTAGGGAGAGTACCCGGTGGTAGCCGGCTAGTGACAGTGTCTAAGGTTAGCTTGTGACAGTGTCTAAGGTTCAGGAAAGGGTCCTGTGTGGAGGCCGGCTAGTCATGACTGTTTAACAGTCTGATGGTCTGGAGATTGTCACAGCGTTGAGGCACCTATAGTGTCTCCACCTTCTAGCTGGCTGAGGTGGCCTTCCTGTGACACTGGGTGCTATAGATGTCCTGGAGGGAAGGTGTGCCCCCGATGATGCGTTGGGCTGACCGCACCACCTTCTGGAGAGCCCTGCAGTTTTGGGCAGTGGTGATGCAGTCTGACAGAATGCTCTCGATGGTGCATCTGTAGAAGTTTGTGAGGGTCTTAGGGGCAAAGACAAATTTATTTAGCCTCCTGAGGTTGAAGAGGTGCTGTTGCACCTTCACCACAGTTGGTGTGGAGGGACCACTTCAGGTTCTCAGCGAAGTGCACGCTGAGGATCTTGAAGCTTTTGACCCTCTCCGCTGCGGCCCCTTCAATGTGGATGGGGGTGTGCTCGCTCTGCGGTCTCCTGTAGTCCACGATCAGGTCCTGGCACCACTCGGCCAGTGTTCTCACCTTCTCCCTGTCGGCTGTCTCTGTTGGTAATCAGGCCGACCATTGTTGTTGTCAGAAAACCTGATTGAGTTGTAGACGTGCGTGGGCTAAGCAAACACCCCTGTGGGGCTCCCACAGAAACATACTTTACAGACACACGTGGTGTTGTTGCCTACCTTCACCACCTGCGGTCGGCCCATCAGCAAGTCTAAGACCCAGTTGCACAGAGAGGGGTTCAGACCCAAGGCACTGAGCGTACTGATGAGCTTGGAGGGTACTATGGTGTTGAAGGCTGAGCTGTAGTCAATGAACCAGGTGTGATAGGGCAGAATGCAGTGCAATGGCGATTGTTTTGTCTGTGGATCTGTTGGGGCGGTATGCAAATTGTAGTGGGTCTAGGCTGTCGGCTAAGGTAGAGGTGATATGATCCTTAACGGGCCTCTCAAAGCACTTCATGATGACAGAAATTAGTCGTACAGGGAGATAGTCATTTAGGTTAGTTACCTTCACTTTCTAGGGTACAGGAACAAGGGTGAACACCTTTAAGCAAGTAGGGACAACATATCGGGATAGGGAGAGATTGAATATATCTGTAAACACTCCAGCCAGCTGGTCTGCACATGCTCTAAGGACGTATTTAGGATTGTCAAGACTGCAGCGACCCAAGACCGTTCTCTCTACTGCACAGTAATCAGTACCGATGCGCCAAGTCTGGAACCAACAGGACCCTGAACAGCTTCTACCCCCAAGCCATAAGACTGCTAAGTAGTTATCCAAATACATGACCAAAAGTATGTGGACACCTGCTCGTTGAACGTCTCATTCCAAAATCATGGGCATTAATATGGAGTTGGTCACACAGATCTTGACAAACCATTTCTGTATGGGACTCGCTTTGTGCACAGGGCCATTGCCATGCTGAAACAGGAAAGGGCCTTCCCTAAACCGTTGCCACAAAGTTGGAAGAACAGAATCGTCTAGAATGTCATTGTGTGCTGTAACATTGTTTCCCATCACTGGAACTCAGGGGCCTAGACAGAACCATGAAAAACAGCCCCAGACAATTATTCTTCCACCACCAAAGTTTACAGTTGGCACTATGCATTGGGGCAGGTAGCGTTCTCCTGGCATCCACCAAACCCATATTTGTCCGTTGGACTGTCAGATGGTGAAGCGTGATTCATCACTCCAGAGAACACGTTTTCACTGCTCCATAGTCCAGTGGCGGTGAGTTTTACACCACTCCAGCTGACGCTTGATATTGCGTATGGTGATCTTAGGCGTGTGTGTGGCTGCTCGGCCATGGAAACCCATTTCATGAAGTTCCCAAACAACAGTTATTGTGCTGATGTTGCTTCCAGAGGCAGTCTGGAACTCGTTAGTGAGTTTGGCAACCAAGGACAGACAATTTCTTACGTGCTACAGCACTCTGCTGGCCCATTCTGTGAGTTTGTGTGGCCTACCACTTCCCAACTGAGCGGTTACCTGCTCCTTTCCACTTCACAATAACAGCACGTACAGTTGACCGGGGCAGCTCAAGCAGGGCAGAAATTGACCAACTGACTTGCTGGAAAGGTGGCATCCTATGACGGTGCCACGTTGAAAAGCATGGAGCTCTTCAGTAAGGTAATTCTACTGCCAATGTTTGTCTATGGCGATTGCATGGCTGTGTGCTCGATTTTATACACCTGTCAGCAACAGGTGTGGCTGAAATACCAGAATCCACTAATTTAATCCACTACTTTTGTATATATAGTGTAGCTACCCATACTATCGGCATTGACCCATTTTGCGCTGACTCTTCACATACAGTGCTGGTACGATTTATCATCTTTCCTGTTGCCTAGTCACTTTATCCCTATCTATATGTACATACAGTGCCTTCAGACTAATCACACCCCTTGACCTTTTCACATTTTGCTGTGTTACAGCCTGAATTTAAAATGGATTAAATTGAGACTGTGTCACTGGCTCACACACAATACCCGATAATGTCAAAGTGGAATTATGTTTAGACATTTTTACAAGTGAAAAAAAAAGTATTCAACCACTTTATGGCAATCCTAAATAAGTTTAAGAGTAAAAATGTGCTTAAGTCACAGAAGTTGCATGATCACTGTGTGCAATTAGTTTAACCTGATTTTTTGAATGACTACTGCCTATCTGTACCCCACACATACAATTATCTGTAAGGTCCCTCAGTCGAGCAGTGAATTAAATAGAGTCAACCACAAATACCAGGGAGGTTTTGCAATGCCTCACAAAGAAGGGCACATATTGGTAGATGGGTAAAAATAATAATTTAAAAAAAGCAGACATTGAATATCCCTTTCAGCAAGGTGAATATATTAATTACACTTTGGATGGTGTATCAATACACCCAGTCACTACAAAGATACAGGCATACTTCCTAACTCAGTTGCTGGAGAGGATGGAAACCGCTTAGGGATCTTACTATGAGACCAATGGTGACTTTAAAACAGTTAGAGTTCAATGGTGGTGATAGAAAACTGAGGATGGATCAAAATCATTGTAGTTACTCCACAATACTAACCTAAATGACCGAGTGAAAATAAGGAAGCCTGTACAGAATACAAATATTCCAATAAGGCACTAAAGTAAAATTACAAAAAATGTGGCAAATAAATCAACTTTATGTCCTGAATGCAAAGTGTTGTTTGGGGCAAATCCAACACATCACTGAGTAACACTTCATCTTTTCAAGCATGGTGGTGGTGCATCATGTTGTGGTTTTGCTTGTCATCTGCAAGGACAGGGCCGTTTTTTTTTGGGGGGGGGGGGGGGGGTGAAAAGAAACTGAATAGAGCTAAGCACATGCAAAATCCGAGAGGAAAACCTGGTTCAGTCTACTTTCCAACAGACACTGGGAGACAAATTCACCCTTCAGCAGGACAATAACCGAAAACACAAGGCCAAATATACACTGGAGTTGCTTACCTTGCCACATCATACGGACCAAATTTCTGTATTTTGAAAGTTCCATACCTTAAACTTGATTGCTGACATTCAGAACATTGTAGGACTATATCAATGGACTAATGAAACGAATGCCAAAAGATCATTTTGGGGGACAGTTGTCCTTTAACATGCTTGAATTTCTTACCTTTGCTAAGTGTAGAATTGTTATAAACTAAGATTAGTGGCAGTGGAGATACTTCGATCACTGTGAGATATACAGTTGAAGTCGGAAGTTTACATACACCTTAGCCAAATACATTTAAACTAAGTTTTTCACAATTCCTGACATTTAATCCTCGTAAAAATTCCCTGTCTTAGGTCAGTTAGAATCACCACGTTGTTTTAAGAATGTGAAATGTCAGAATAATAGTAGAGGATGGTTTATTTCAGCTTTTATTTCTTTCATCACATTCCCAGTGGGTCAGAAGTTTACATACACTCAATTGCCTTTAAATTGTTTAACTTGGGTCAAACGTTGCGGGTAGCCTTCCACAATAAGTTGGGTGAATAATGGCCCATCCCTCCTGACAAGAGCTGGTGTAGTCAGGTTTGTAGGCCTCCTTGCTCACACTTTTTCAGCTCTGCCAACAGATTTTCTATAGGACTGAGGTCAGGGCTTTGTGATGGCCACTCCAATACCTTGATTTTGTTGTCCTTAAGCCATTTTGCCACAACTTTGGAAGTATGTTTGGGGTCATTGTCCATTTGGAAGACCCATTTGCTTTAACTTCCTGACTGATGTCTTGATGTTGCTTCAATATATATCCACATAATTTTCCTCCCTCATGATGCCATCTATTTTGTGAAGTGCACCAGTCCCTCCCGCAGCAAAACACCCCCACACTGCCACCCCCGCGCTTCATTGTTGGGATGGTGTTCTTCGGCTTGCAAGCGTCCCACTTTTTCCTCCAAACATAACAATGGTCATTATGCCCAAACAGTTCTATTTTTCTTTCATCAGACTTCTCCAAAAAGTACAATCTCTGTCCCCATGTGCAGTTGCAAACATTAGTCTGGCTTTTTAATGGCGGTTTTGGAGCAGTGGCTTTTTCCTTGCTGAGTGGCCTTTCAGGATATGTCGATATAGGACTCGTTTTACTGTGGATATAGATACTTTTGTACCCGTTTCCTCCAGCATCTTCACAAGGTCCTTTGCTGTTGTTCTGGGATTGATTTGCACTTTTCGCACAAGTATTTATCTCTAGGAGTCTGAGCGGTATGATGCCTGCGCGGTCCCAAAGTTTTATACTTGCGTGCTATAGTTTGTAAAGATGAACTTGGTACGTTAAGGCATTTGGAAATTGCTCCCAAAGATGAACCAGACTTGTGGAGGGCTACATTTATCCCCATGAGGCCTTGGCTGATTTCTTTTCATTTTCCCATGATGGCAAGCAAAGAGGCATTGAGTTTGAAGGTAGGCCTTGAAATACATCCACAGGTATACCTCCAATTGACGTCAATTTGCCTATCAGAAGCTTCTAAAGCCATGACAATTTTCTGGAATTTTCCAAGCTGATTAAAGGCACAGTCAACTTAGTGGATGTAAACTTCTGAGCCACTGGTGATACAATTCCCTGCATCACAATTCACTGTAAGTGAAATAATCTTACTTGCGTCATCCACTAAGTAGATGTCCTAACTGACTTGGCAAAACTATAGTTTGTTAACAAGAAATTAGTGGTTGAAAAGAGTTAATGACTCCAACCTAAGTATGTAAACTTCCGACTAACTGTAAGCCTACTATAACTATATAGTAGTCATTTACCCAAGTGAATAAAATAGTGCAATATTAACTTGGTTATAGTGTTAGGCTATTCTAATCACGATGCTTTGGACAGAAAAGCGGCCAGTTATTACCTGCACAGAGACGATATTAAATGGAACTCAATTTTTCTAGAAAAAGATCATGGTTACTTAAGATTCTTAATTTTAGTTTAATATAAAATCACTAGTGAAGGAAACATACTTTACACACACAACACCAAGTCTGCATCTACACATTCAGCCCAATTCTGATTTTTTTCCCCCCACGAATTGGTCTTTTGACCCATCAGACCAGCTCTGAAAAAGGGCCAATATGAAAAAATCTGATGTGATTGGTGAGAAGACCAATTAGTGAAATAAAGATCAGAATTGGGCTGCCAGTGTACAAGATGGATCATTTAAAGGTTAGACAGTCAAACATTGACCAAGGAAAGGGTTGTTTTCTTGAAATTATTGATACAAGATTGGGAAACCATTCTTAACATTACAGTCCTTGCATGGAATCAAAGTGCTCTCCATCTAGCATTTCTACAATAATTACTATACAGTTCATACATCATATGTATAATTAGTTAGGTCCAAGGGTATAGGACACACCCTACAAGCAGACAGTACAAATCTAATCTGAGGACATGGCCCACTAGACCACAGATGCCAAACTCCTAAAAGGCATTATGGGTTAACCATAGGCACTGTGACACTTAATCATGGCTTGTTCAATTCCTGGAGAGTAGGTAGGTAATGTTTGGAGATTCCCATCTCACTCAAACTGCTATAACTCAACCCATCACTCATCATAATGCAGTGAAGACAGAAACTTATCCACATCCAAGTCATCAGGGAAGGAATCCATTAGTTTCTGCTGTTTCTGAGGAGAAACAAATAATAATAGAGACAGTCATTTTAATGTGCTTTCTCACTTATACCAGCAAACAAACAGTGTACATTTAATTCACGGTCATTATGTCATGTCTACGATTGGGTAGATGCAATTACATTCAATTTTTAACCTTAGGAAAGATTAGGATACACAGCTTGAACAGAACATTTTGTATGTTTTGCACACCTCTGCTTTCTTCTTACTACCAGATGAACCGGAGAGATCTTTCTTTGCGGGCAGGCTGGCCAGGGGCTCGGGCTGCTTGCGCTTCTTGCTCTTGGCAGCTACAGTGGCCACTGTTCCAGTCCCCTCCTGGCGCAAGCTGTCTTTCAGTGGGGTGCCTGTCCTGGCGATGGCAGCTCGGGATAGGATCATCAGTGTGTGGGCCGCCATGTTGATGCTGTTTTCACTCCCTGCCTCACTGGCTGGGCTGCAGGAGGGAAGGTCCGGGGTGGCGGGAGGGACCAGGGGCCTGGGGGTGCCCTCTCCATCCCTGCCTAGCCTCTGACGTGCAGGGGTCCTGGGGCAGTCTAGAGTTTCCTGGAGACGGCCAGGGGTCAGAGGAAGAGGCAGGTCCGGACAGCCCATGCCTGGCCTCTTAGAAGGGGTGGAGGGAGGGTTTAGACCCTGGATGTCGTGGAGCATTTCGGCCGCCTGCTTGGTCAGCGGGCTGGTCTTAGAGGGGGTTTTGCTGGAGCTAGCCTGGGGACAGGGATTTGTGAGCCCACTGGGGCCTGGCTGAACTCTCTTGGTGCTGGTGTGGGCTGCTGCTCTCGCCTGCCTCCCTCCAGCTCATTCTCCTTATTGGCAGTGACATGAGGGGGGTCCTGAGAAGATGTCATTTTCTCGGTCTGTCCCTCCCACTCCTTGGCAGGAGATTTTTCAGTAGACTCTTGTCTACTTGTGTCCTCCTTTTCTTTCCTGCTCCCTGATCTCAGTCTGTGATCAGAGGAAGAAGACCTGGGGCTCTGGGCATCCTTAGATTCTGTTCCACAATCATCCTTCTGGTCTGCTGATTGTGATCTCTTTCTGGACTCTGACTGTGAGGCATCAGTCTTACTGCTACCAGCACTCTGAAATCTACTGGTACTTGCAGTTTGACCATTTTGATCTGCGTCCCTCTTTGAAGGGGTCTTTTTCACAGCTTCTTTCTGATTTTGTTCAGTGGAGGATTTCTCGGTCTCTGTTCCAGTCCATGATGTTTGAGTGTTGTCTGTGCATCTTACAGTCTCTATTCTCCTTTTTGGCCTGCTGCTACCCAAGATAGCAGAATTTGCTGAGGCCAATTTAGTTCTCTCTTTCTCCAACTGTTGGACAGAAGGTGATACAGGAGTAGGTGTTGCTTTGGAGGAGAAAGCAGTTTTTCTGGTCTGAGTGGCAGTTTTACTAGCAGACCCATCAAAGCAAAGCATCCTTCTATGGCTGGGGCTCAAACCAACTGCTACCTTCTGCTGCCCTGTGCTTTCAGAGGATTGCCCCTGAACCTGCTTTGTAATCATATTCGATCCAGAAGCTCCCATTTTGTCTGAAATGCACACGCAAGCAACAACATTTGTGAACAAAACAACAGTAAACAGACCATGACATTATATATAACTGAACACTAATCCTTACCTGAGACTGTGGTGTCCTTGGGTGCCAGTTTAGGCTTGGTTTTCACTGCTGCTGGCTGCTTTGCTGAAACAGGGCTAGGCATGGCTATCAACTGTAACAGACAAATGATCACTAGATGTACATGTTACTGTAGCTAAGGTAGCCTATCAGTCAAAGAAAAGAGATTAAATGCAAATATGTAAAACAGTTTTTATTGTGCTTACCTGATTAGGAACTATTGAGAACTGTCCTGCATTATTCTGCCCAACAACAGATACAGGAACCACCATGTGTTGCAGCATGGGCTGAACTGGTGAAGATATAATGAGTCTAGATCCTGGAAGGATATAAACTGGTTAGACATTTCCCTCCAAAACAGCATGGCAAATTAAGAGTGATGACAAATGGGTAATTCCACAGTAAGGGAGTTGCGTTTGAGACTTAAGTATGACAAACAAAAGCTATTGATTTCAAAGTTGAACAAACCTTACAACTTCATGCACAAGTACTACTTTTAACAATTTACACAGAATAAAAAAAAATATATAACATTTACTGAAAGAACTGGGCAGATGCAAAGTTTGGTAACAGAAAAAAAAAAAGTGTCCGTGTTTTAATTATATTAAGTTTTAACGATGACTGCAGAAAGAATGATGTGTCAACTATGTAATTTATATATTTTGGCTATTGAACTAAAGTAATTGAAGTGGATTTACACCCTGAAACATAATTGCAGTAACGGAATTTCATCATGGATCCCCGATCTGTACTACACAGTAATGCGTAATTATGAATACCATTCCCTTCATGGTGATGTATCCTAAATGGGTACACAAAGGTGTAATGCCACATCCTCCTTTGCATATTTGGGTATTGTTCTCCATACTGGCTATTATTTTTAATAAGCTCTGTCCCCAAACAAGAATTTTGTTGTTTCAAATCTGAACCAATAATAGACGTCTATGTTTCACAAGTTTGGACATCAAAGCACAGCACAGTAGAGCTCAGTAGAGTACAGTAAAGCACTGAACTATACTCTACTTTTCCTAACTGTACTGTTCAAACTTGTTAACCAAACTGTGTTTTGTGACTACTATGATTTCCCATTGTAGCTGTTGGGTTCTGAGAATCTGAAATATACTTATTCATGTCACTGAGGTAGCGAGGGTAATGTATAACGTTTACATTATAGCAGGTATCCTATTGAAATATTGAGTGCTTAAGGTTACCTCCATTATCCTCCCTCTTCATGAGGAAGATAAATTAGAAAAGATCTTAAAGACGTGGGTTTTTGGTAATGAAATTTCAAGGCACAAGGCCATGTTTCTTAAATGTACAGAAAGCAGAACAATTTCTCCAAAACTACATACAAGTGTTGATATAAGTTGGCAGGGGTCATTTCTTTAACATTGTGTTTTGATGTATTTCTAATAGTTATTCTGGTAGATGTCTTCTAAGACTCCTTTTACATCTGTTTGACCAGAAATCAAAGCATTTGCGTATTCCTAATTTTTAGGATGGAAAATGGTCAGAAATTGTAAACTTCATTTTGAAATGCAACTGTGAACTTCATATGTTGGTACTCATTGGTCCTTTTACATGGAAATTACCTATAGCTTTATGAAGTACAAAATATTAAAGCTGCAATATGTAACTCTCTGGGCGACCTGACCAAATTCACATAGAAATGTGTGTTATAGATCTGTCAATCTGATTGAATGCAAGTCTAAGAAGCTTCCCGTTCTTAAGTTTAGTTTGAGTCTTACTTTCGGTTTTGTACACAAGCTTCCAACAGCTGAAAATATATAATAATATAATATTTTTAGTTATGGAAAATGTATTTCACAGCAGTTTAGATGGTACAATGATTCATTACACTATACTTGCTTTTATACTATTAGACTTTTTGCATAGTGCATCTTTAAGTATTTAAACTCTGTCTTACCAGGGGAATAGCGGGGTGGAGTGGCCAGAGCATATGAGGTCGGGGGTACTGTCGGTACCTGTGGGGCGCCACTGGGTAACATCACCTTGTTGGATTGGTGGTTTGTGGCTGCTGTGTCTGTCACTAAGATGTAGCTGTTGGTGGATGTGGCTGAATCAAAGGGCAGCTGAATGTAGTAGCCTGGTTGTGTCAATGCAGATGACGTCCCTGCCAATGCTGCCACCTCCCCTGCTTTCTCACTAAGAGGAGTCTCTGCTGGCTGGAGGACTTCTGTCCTCTGTAAACTGGTCACCGCCTGCACCGTCTCCTCCTGAGCCATGGGGGCGCCACTGAGGGCCGAGGCCTTAGCAGGTGACTTGGTGGGGGAGGAGAGGAAGATGGTGGGGATCCTGTCCCCAGTGATGCTGGACACAGCCTGGTTCAGGGCTGAGTCACAGGAGGGCTCCCCTTGCTCATCACTGATGATGATCTTCAGGGCTACAATCTTACTGGGGTCAACTTCCTTGCCTGTGGGGTTGGGGTTTGGGATGAAGGTTGGGGCAGCAGGAGTGGTTGATGTTTTAACTGTTGATGGGACAGCCATAGAGGGTATGGTCTGTGGTAGAGGTTGGGAAATTTCTACACTGCTGGGAGGGGTCATATTCCTGTGAGACAGGTTAGAGGCCTGTATGGGAGCCTTGTTTGACTGATCCAGCGCTGGCATGGAATTAGACAGGCCAGGTGAAGAGTTAAGAAGTGATGCTTGGTTATCCATCACTTGTCCATCATCAACCCCCACGGGGTTCTCATTGTCCAATATGTTTTTGACAGCAGAGACCATACTGGTTTCAGATGAAGCTGCATTGCATGCTGACACCGGATTATTTGTTCCACTCTCCTGTCTGACTGGCTCAAAGAGATCTGGGAGAGCTATATTGTGAAGGGGAGAAGTATTCAGAGGCTCATCTATATCCACGCCTGATCCATCCTGATCAAAGATGAAGCCGGAGTCAACAGTATCAGAGTCCTTGGCGGCAGAAAAGGTAGCAACAGTAAGTTTATCGATATGTGCTGACGGTTGAGTTGAGCTAGCTCCCCTTCTCGACCCTCTGGTACTAGGTCCAGGAGTTGTTGAGCTAGCTCCCCTTCTTGACCCTCTGGTACTGGGTCCAGGAGTTGTTGAGCTAGCTCCCCTTCTCGACCCTCTGGTACTGGGTCCAGGAGTTGTTGAGCAAGCTCCCTTTCTCGACCCTCTGGTACTGGGTCCAGGAGTTGTTGAGTTAGCTCCCCTTCTCGACCCTCTGGTACTGGGTCCAGGAGTTGCATTTGAAGTGCTTGAAACATGAGGTGCAGATTTCCTTGTTTTCTTACTCTTGGGCTCTTGACTAGACTTTGTCGCTCTAGTTGTTGTTTCTTGCCCTTGTGTCGAATTTTCAGGCCCAGTGCCTGAGAAATGAGAGAAAAATCCCATTGTCAGAAAGATCTGATGAAGCAGCAATATTGTTTAGTATATGATTCAATCAGATCATGAGGACTTTGTCCATACCTGAATCTCCAGTCTCAGGAGAGCCATCAATACATCTCGTCTCAGTCTCACCATTCTCTGTGGTGGTATTGCTCACATTCCCAGCTCCTTGTTCAGTATCCTCACTGGTTTTGCTTTTGCCTTAATGCAAAGAATTAAGAGATTTAGTGGAAGAATGTGATTTTATATAATCTTAGTCAAACATTAAATCAACAGGCCCACTTCATGCATTGGAGCAACAAAATCCTGCACATGATTAAATCGTCAGCAAAGTTGAAAATGTTTACCGTAATCAAAGAGGTCAAAGAGAGCCTGGAAGGCTGGGTCGGACTCTGTCTGCTCCAATATGTCTTGTATAACATCATTAGACATATGGATTTCCCCCTGCACAGAGTAAATGTCAGGAGAAAGCACATATCCACACTATGCACTAAAGACTGACAATGTTCCCTAAGGTCAAGTGGATAAATTAGGAATAGCAAGTCTGTGAGAACATGACATTACCTGCAAGCCCAGAATTTCATCTATGGACTGGTCAGGCTCCATGGTGCTGCATGATGCCTTTAAAGCCTGTGGACTGCCATCACTACAAGTAGAGAGAAAGAAACACATGTACAGGTAAGAAATATCTACTCAACATCCAAATGTAATTTAGTCAGTACTGTTCAAATGTTACAAAAGAAGATGTACTTTAATTATTACCTTGCTAGGATTTTGTTGATGTTTTCAGCAAGCTTCTCTTGTAAGGACTTGTCATTTAGAATCCTCTCTCGTGCATTTTGTATCACCATTTGCTGCAAAGATAAACAATTCAATGAATCAACAGGTTAGGAGTTTTCAAATGCAACATATTTATAGAAAAACAGTATTAACTTTGTTTTGTACTCACAGGGAAATTCTCTGTGACTGTCTCTTCACTCTGGGGCTCAGCTGTCAGGCTACTGGCCGCCATGTTGGTTCTTCCAGTCCCACCAGATCCACTGAAGCCCCCACCTCTCCTCCTGGGGGAGTCACTGGGAAGATTACTCGTCATAACGCAATCTACTAGGGATGGGCATCTTTCATTTTCAAGATGATTCGATACGCATCTAGATACATGGGCTTCAAAACATTACAGGAACAATAAGTTTTACTCTGAAACTATTTGGTGCAATTCGGTTTGATTCGATACACTAACATTTCTTGCAGAAACATATTCAAATTATGCTGCTGATGGGAGCTCATGAGCTGGGCCACTCTGAGCTGACTTCGGTGTGTGTGGTGTGTAAATTATGCATGTCTATGGTGTATGTACTATGTAGGCACCTGAGCTGAATCATAAAGGAGGCTTCTACCATCCCACTACCAGATTGGGGCGGGGCGGGGGGCAGCAATGTAGCCTGTTTTCATGTCTCCGTCACCCACTAATTAAATTGTAATTTAATAATGTATCAATATTTATAATTTACAAACTAGCTATGACATAGCCAATGAATATATAGCAACAACTTTGGATTTCACCCCCCATCTTAAAATCAAATGGTTTTGAATTATCTTCTTTCGCATCGGCCATGTAGTCTGTCTCGCAAAAATGATTGCTGTCCTCATTATGAAATTATCAACTTTGCTCTGTATATCGGGGCGACAGGTAGCCCAGTGGTTATAGCATTGGGCCAGTAACCAAAAGGTTGCTGGTTTGAATACCTGAGCCGACAAGGTAAAAAAAAAAAAAAAAAAAAAAACGCATCTGTCAATGTGCCCTTGACCACAATTTGCTCCAGGAGCAAAAGTATTCACATCCCTTTGCTATGACACTCCAAATTGAGCTCAGAGATACATCAAATTTCCTTTGATCATCCTCGAGATGTCACTACAACTTGATTGGAGTCCACTTGTGGACAATTCAATTGTTTGGGCATGATTTAGAAAGAAAGACCTGTCTATATAAGGTCCCACAGTCCATGTCAGAGCAGAAACTATACCATGAAGTCCAAGGAACTGTCAGGAGATTTCCGAGATAGAATTGTGATGAGGAATATATCTGAGGAAGGGTATAAAGCAATTTCAAGAATGTTGAAAGTTTTCAAGAGCAGTGGTCTCAATCATTGGGAAATGGATAAAATATGTAACTACGCAGACTCTACCTCAGACTGGGGGCGAAGATTTACATTCAGGACAATGATCCCAAGCATACAGCAAAAGCAACGTGGGAATGTGAAAGTCCTCGAGTCGCCCAGCCAAAGCCCAAACTTGAATCCCATTGAAAATCTGTGTAAAGACTTGAAGATTGCTGTTCACCACCATGCCCCATCTAATTTAAGAGTTTGAGAAAATCTGCAGGAAAGCATGGGAGAAAATCCCCCAATCCAGATGTCCAAAGCTGATACAGACCTACCCAAGACAACTCAAAAATGTAATGGCCGCCAAAGATTGACTCAGGGGTGTAAATACTTTTGTAAATGAGCTCTATGTTTTCCATTTTCAGAAAATTTGCAAACATTTTTAAAACATGTTTTCACTTTGTCATTATAGGGCATTGTGTATTCATGGGTGAGACAAACAATTTTTTTCCATTTTGAATTCAGGCTGTAACACCAAAGAGGTGGAATAAGTCAAGGGGTTTGAATACTTTCTGAAGGCACTGTAACTGTGTTGAGAGTCATTGATCTACAAGGAGAGGATGCATTTGTTGTCAACAAAGATGAGAGGTATTTCCCGAAGTTAGAAACAATGTAATATGAGTAACACACAAAAAAAAAGTGTGAACCGCCAATTCGTAATGTTTAAATACATTTTCTGACCGATGCATGCTGTATTTGGCTTATTTGGGGTCCACGGACTGATACAGTTTTATCTCTAAACATTTTAATAATGGACCAATGTGTATAGTTGAATCGTTACACCACCAGAATCTACACACGGGTAAGAAGAACTTTTAAGAACCTACAAATGGATGACAATGACCATCTCACCATTTGCGACGCCCTGGGGATAATGGTCCTGGTGTTAACCGGTTGTCTGGAACCATTATTTGCAAAGGTGACTCTCCTGTAATAAAAAAAACAAATGTTGATTATTCAATGAAGCTTTATTGACAACTTTTCCTCCAAGTTGGTATTAATGTCCATAATATTTACAGTAATCGATGGTTAAAATGAGATGTGATAGACATACACCCACTGTAACAACCTTCCCCAGTACACTGCTGCTCATGGACGTGTTTACTTACGGTTCACATTGATGAGTAGACGTCCTCCATCTTGGATCTGGGGCGATGTGCTGCAGATGGGGGAGGGTCTGGTCAGCTGGGAGCTGTAGCAGACTGGGGTTGCGTGTCCCAAGATGCTCTGAGGGGTATCGAGGGGGCTGGAAAAGCCCTGGGCCAACAGAGGGGCTGACGATGACAGAAACCCAGAGCTGGGGGACTGCGTTGATGACAAGGCTTTCTGTCGCCCCCTCATGTTCACGATCCCATTACGTGTGCGGACTGCAGAGGAAATAGGTTTATTAATCACGTCATACAGCAGGGTTCCCCAATAGGCAGCCAGTGGGTGAATTCATTCGGCCCACCATGTTTTCTGAGCAGAAAATATAATTGCTTGGACATAAAGGATTGTAAAGTCAACAAGAAATTTGTATTCCCAAACATAAATAAGGAGAAATATTGGATCGTATACCAATGTAATGAAGGTTGAAAATTATTACGTTTTTATCAAATACCTGGTTTAGGATTCTAACGGTCAATTTGCAGTGTACACAACAATTAGCTTTTTGTGTGATGTAACCTTTATAGTTATGCTGCCATATAGCCAGCAGTCTGCCTCCTGTTTAGTCAATGTTTGCAATGACCATGAAAAAGAGCATTCAATCGCTAGACTGCTGTTTTGTGAACAAGTGGCAGCGTCATGAATGACTGAGCAGGAACTGAAAGGAGGTAGGCTAGTGGATCCTGCATGCGCAGAAATCTTTGTATTTTTTGCAAAAGCAAGTCCGACTCCAGAAAATCTGGAACCACAGCCACTCCAAATGATTCTTTACTATGTTCCATGTCCGCTCCGGCTCAAGGGGAAAAAAACGTCCCGTGGCTGAATGTAATTAGGGACTCCTGCCATACAGCCATGGAGTTCTGCATTCTGCATAACTGTTTAAGCCACACAACATTACAAAGAGACAATGAAATCCAAGTTCATAGGTCGTACTAAGATCATAACCATTTAACTTGCAAGAACATTTAATAAAACACTTACGTCTTTGATTCTGGCTAACAGCTGGGGAGTTCTGCATAGACCTAAGGAAAGAAAGAAGTTGAATTGAAGACGTCAGTAAGTGCACTATGACTGAGTGACACCATCAAACAGCAATCTGTTGGTGAGTTTCTTACTTTATTTGATTGAGTGTGAAATCAAGCTTTTTCCACAATGATGTCATCATGACAGGTATCTGAGTCTCTTCACTGGTCTCTAAGCAGAAATAGCAAGGGGGGGGGGGGGTTACAACCAATAATACAATACATACACGTGAAAGTCCTGTACTCATTTACTGAAAGTGGTAGAGGTCAGAAGTTATGCTTACCTTTAGCTTTGACAGCAACATATTCATTCAAAATGGTTGTCAGGTTTTTCCCGAAGAGGGACTGCAATGGGAGTACACATGGATTAGCTACCTAGCTAAGTAATCCACTAAAGAACTTACTGTAGCTATATATTGTCATTACAATGACAGAGTTGAACACAGCTATATGTAGTCTGAACTGACAACATACTTACAAACACACAAGCAGGAATAGTTCCATCATCTGAGCTGTGTTCTGCGTACTCCTTCAAATTGGGGCTTTCGCGAATGAATGCCTGGCTTGTATTACACAGTCCCTCTTGTTGCAGGTATCCTGTAAAAACAGTGTACAAGAGAGTATCTGAATTGGAGGCTCAGCTTGTCAAAATCATCTAGATTTTTGCTTACTACAGTGCAGCCCTCCTTGCAATATCATCAGCAGGATAGCAATCTAACATTAGTTAGCTTCATGCTACTGCCATAGCTCTCTCTCTCTTTCAGTTGTTAGGTTAGCTAGCAACACAAACAGGACCCAGTTCAGATTTACCTAAAACGAGACGCGCCATGTCAGACGGAAGCAACATGGCTGCAATGTTGAATTATTGCAACAATTACAAATTACATTCTCTGTCAAATCAGGTAAGAATACATTTAATCTCGAATAAAGCAAGTACATTTGTCAAAACATCCAGTGTGTTGTGTAAGCAACGTCCTACGAGTTGTGAAAAGGCGGGGAACTCGAGCACATGTCACCCGGAATTTCCATAATATTTAGCGGATGTGCATTATGGGAAATGGTGTTTAAATGGTGAGTGTCCACTTTCAGTTTTTTAGCAAATTTCAAGTTACTTCCACAAAGTTACATATAAGCTGATGTCAGTTTGTCATTGGAGTTTGTTTTGCTGATTATTATTACAGTCAATGGACTCACTTTTGCCACCACCAGAAAAACTAGACACTTGTGCGATTTCTCTGTGACCCGGTTGTGATATATTTTTCAAAATCCCTTCTATCTTTGGTGGAAGTTTCACTTTATATGAGGAGAATAAACATCAAGGTATGAAATAACCGAACATCAATATCAAATGTGATGGGTTTGACATCTTTTAAAATTGATTATTTTGGTGTTATGTGTGAATTCAATACCATGCTTGCTATTATTGCAAGCTAACTGCAGCAGCTTTAGCTAGTTAGCTAGCAAGCTATTTTTCATCAACCAGGAGTATTAATTGTGAATTAGTATGATTTGTTATGAAGCTAGGCTTGCTACACTCTTTCCAAAGCGATTAAATTGTTGACACTTGTGTTTGATCAATGCATCATGTCTGTTTAATTTGTCAAACTTGTCATCAACATCATGCTTCATACATGTCATTATCATTTGTTTTTAGAGATGCATGCCACCCCAAATCTGTTGATGGAACCTGATACACGACCCTAGAGCATCATGAGCATGGTCCTTCACGAGCTGCTTGTCTGCTGCAGAGGTTTAGAGAATGACAAAGCAACGGAGAGAAAGGTAATGTATGTCACTCATAAAATCAGTGCATTGAATCAATAGGCCTATTTCAACATCTGTACACAGAATATTCTGTTCTTGTATCCAGAAAGAGGCTGATCGCTTCAGACAGCTCATCCGGTCTCCTGACACAGTGGAGGAGCTGGATCGCATTTCTGGAACCAGAGCTGCTAAAAGTTCCAAGCAGCTCACCTGGAATGCAGTCTTCAGGTACTATTGCTTCATACACTTGTATTACACAATTCCCACTATTTGGGGACTAATAGGCTGACCACACCGCTCACACACGCGACGTGAGCATTGCAAAATCAATGTAGAAATCCATGTTATTCAATTATTGCACTCACACTGCTCGCGCGCGTCTGCTTTGCCAAGGGCTAAAATAGAAATCAGTTCTATTTCTGACGCAGATCGCGCTGCAAGTCCTGCCTCTTCCATCTCTTCATTGGTTTATAGAAGCACGTGCCATCTCCTCATTGGTTATACCCACATGGGTGATTGAAAGACAAAATGTTTTGCCGGTCGTCATGTTAATACTATGAAAGTTTATATGCCAATCACCATATAAGTTCAACGATGAAAAGGCCTGGAAGGAGGAGAGAACTAGAAACGATTCGGTTGACCGTTTTATGTGTGGATTAATTGTCGGAGTAGAAGACCTTGTGCATTTCAGGTAAAATAACAACTCAATGTTTATATCCCAGGACAAATTAGCTAGCAACAGCTAGCTAGCTAAATAGGACAAAAAGCTAGCAAGTGCAAGCTAACTAGCTAAATTGGCATAAATGTTTAATGCTTTTCGACCTGTCCAAATTAATGTAATTGGTTCAATGTTTGTTTTGATATTTTAACCTGCGTGTCGTGATCGCGTTTGATGTAGGGGGACAAAATATATTTATGCACGATAGCGCATGATGGCGCACGCGCACAGCCGGTTTGGCTTCCGTGTAAAGGTGTAGCCAGGGTACTATTTTTTTGAGTAAGTCCATCGCTTTGCGTTCTCACTGTTTGCGTTCTCACGGTTTGCATTCTCACTGCCTTTCTTTCAGGTTTCTGCAGAAGTATCTGCAGAAAGAGACTGAGCTGCTCCAGTCAGGGAAAGCCAACGTGTCAGCCACCACACAGGCCAACCGTCAGAAGAAGATGCAGGAGATCAGCAGCCTGGTCAAATACTTCATCCGCTGTGCCAACAAGAGTAAGGGTTTGGAGAATCATATAACAGATAAGATCATAGACCTGTAGAGTCTAATGTCCATGTAACAGTACTCTTCTTGCGTTGTGTACATTCATCGACACGGACTCCAACTTGGAGCACTAGGTCTTGGAGATGTATTCTGATACACTGCATCTTGTGTGATGATCTAATAATATTTACAAAAAATGGATATAAAAAATATATATTTTGACCACCTAATAGATGAAACTAAAAGGTAAAGCTGCGTATACCGAAGATGCAGACCCTGCTTTAAAACAGTCACTAAATATTCCAGTTGTTATACTATTCTCCATGAGAATTAGAGTGAAAAGTGGTTGATCAATATCCCTCATAGGTAAAAATGTCTGTTACATGTTAATTACACTCAACTACTTTAAAACAACCACGTAATAAAATAAACCACCATAAGAGACTTTATCATATTCGTCACATTACCATCTTGTAACCTCTAATCATGGTCACAATGTCAAAACAAATAAAATGTCAATACCATTGACCCTCTGTATTCACATATTAACCTTCAAGAGCTAACTTTCTGCAGATTCATAATCTTAGTCAGTCTTGACACTGGTTTAAATAATCTTCCTACCTAATACGACCCAGAGTACCTTCAACTGCATAAAGAGTGACAGTGTTGTGTACTGTTGCAATCGTGAGTCTGTAAACACAGTCAGTGCGTAACTGATCAGGTAAGGAATGGTCCGAGTTTGGTAGGTCAGTACAGATATTGTAAGCAGACTGGTCAATTATCTCACTCACTACACTGTTACGGTCTAGGTCAGATTCTTGAAGACTCTCTGATCAAGGCAGATCTTCCAGCTGCAGTGCATCTTCCATAGAATCCAAAGGTGGAATGTCCTGAGCATCCAAGGATCGCACATCACCCTCCAAGCTTGGGTCACCTGTTCCTTCAGATGGCAACTCCGACATCCACACTTTTGTTCTCTACTCAGCATCCTCATCACCACGGCAGTTCCATGGCAGCTGAGACCACAAAGCGGTCCTCAGACTCTGTTAATCTAGACATCTGTTCCATCATCAACCGCAGCATGGTGAAGAGGAAGAAAGTTGACTAGCATTATCAGGTTGCGATGTACCATATTCTCCTGTCCAGTGGAGCTGTTCTGAATATTAAAGGTGTGACTGTCAGCATTCAACCCAGTGACAAGATAGACAGTATCCTCCCAAAGGTCAGCGAGCTTCTGCTTTCCGGCTCCCCCTTGTTAGCCAGCAACACTCGATCACCAATCTCCACGGGTGCTCCTCTGACTCTTCTGTCGTACAGGTCAACATGCCTCTTTAACTGCTTAGCTGCAGATTCCTGTACTGTATTCATGACTTCTTTCAGATATCTCCTCAAGGGCTGAACAAACTGGTCATAGCCGACAACTTCTGGGTTCTCTTACAGAGCCAAAGACTGTCAACAGGCAGTCTTGGTGTCCTCCCAAAAATTAACAGTAAAGGGACAAAGCCTGTGGTCTCGTACAATTTGTACACAAACGTAAGGGACTTCAGCGCCCGAGGCCATCTGTGCTTTGCTCTCGTTGGCAGGCCCCGGATCAAGTTTCCCAACATCCTATTCATCCTTTCGCAAGTCCCGTTCCCCATCGGAAGGTACGGCATGGTGTGAGACTTCTGAACACCTGCAACCCTCAAGAGTTCTGCTATTAAAGCGCTCTAAATTGGCTCCTTGGTCCGAGTGTATACGGCGAGGCATCCCGTAGTCACAGAAATACTTGTTCCACAACCGATAAGCAACAGACTTAGCAGACTGGTTCAGACATAATAAGGAATGAGACAACTTTGTAAAGTGGCCAGTAACAACACATCCAGGGACTTGTTTGAAGAATTTTCTGCAGACCAAAAGTCGATGCACACTAGTTTGAGAGGCTCAGTTGTTATTATGCTCTCCAGAGGAGCTCTGACTTCCGGATCAGGAGTCTTGCTCGCGATGCATCTCCTGCAGCACAACATATATTCCTTTACCTCCCTCTCCAGGCCATGCCAGAAAAACTTCTGTCTTGTCAGGTAGACTGTTCTCTGTTGTCACTGGTGGCCAGCTTCATCATGGTCACCCTTCAACACCATCGCTTTCATGGAGGCTGGAACAACATACAGATACATTTCTCTTTGTAACCACATTCTTCGAAACATGATACAGTACACCCATCTTCATGGTCAACTTGTCCCAACTTCTGAGAAGACAAAAAACCTCAACACTCATGGGCACGGTCTCTCCAGGATGGTCTTCTCCCCCTCTCCACAAAGAAGATCGCTGCTTACTCATCAGTAGATTGTGTGGCAGGACATTGACATTTGTCTGCTCTGATGGCATTACAGCCTGCGGAAGCTGTGGCAACAGCAGTACATGTGAGCCCACATCACCATCCCAGCACCTGTGTGAATGAACCGCAGCAACTTCTTGTCTTGATAAGGCACCAGATGGGGGGGTCAACAGTAGCCTGGCAGCTAATAACCACCTCGTTGGTGTCAGAGGCTTTGTCAAAGGGGTGGTTGGACCAGCAAAACACACCTTGCACTCTGTCTGTGCGCACAGCGTTAGCTTCAGCCAGTAAGGTCTCGTACCGAATCCTTGTCAGTCTATGGAGTGCGTATGAAGAGCTCTCTGCTCAAAGCATCTGCAACAAAAAAATTTGGCCCAGGGATGTCAAACTCATACGGTGCCAGCTTGGCGACCCATCTCTGTTCATAAGCATCGAGCTTTGCTTTGGTCAGGATGTATGTCAAGGGATTATTATCCGTCAATACAGCGAACTGCTGACTCCGTAACCAGTGGTGGAACTTGTCACAGAACTTGAGCCTGTGCGCAGGATACCTTGACTGCACATAACTGAGGGTCTTGCTCGCGAAGGCTATAGGTTTCGCTGTAGCTTCTTGTTCCTGTACCTGAGACAGCACAGCACCTAAGCCGTTGCTGAGAGTAGAAAGTGTCTGTCGAAGTTGGGGTAGGACCAACAAAATCTGGTCCAGTCAGGCTTGCTTTAGCTGTAATAAGGCCTGTCTGCATTCTGCTGTCCGGTTGGCAGCAGTCAACTTCCTGACATGTGAGTGTCACTTCTTTTTCCAGCGTGGAGCCTTGTATTCAGTTGTCCATCCAAAGAGAGGCTTTGTGATGGTCGAGGAACCATCAATGAACTGTTGGTAATACACCACTGTCCCAATGAATGACCTCAATGTCAGTGCTATCTTACATCAGAACAGCTTCTGTCACTCCTGTAATGGTCCTCGCCTTCTCAGGGTCTGTAGCTACACCATCCGCACTAATGATATGCCCCAGAAACTTCACAGACCTCTGTATAAAGTGAAACTGTTTTGGCGCCAACTTCAGGTTCTGAGTCTTGAGACGCTCAAAAACCATTTCCAGGAGTTGTATAGCCAGATCTTCAGTGGGCGCATAGACCAAGACATCATCAAGGTAACACAGCAGGCCAAAAAAGTTCTGATCCTCAAAGATGTTTAGTAGCATCCTCATAAAGGTTGCAGGACTATTACATAACCCATGTGGCATGCGGTTGTATTCGTACAATCCAAATGGTGACGTAAAAGCTGTGAATCTTCGGTCATCCTCATGCACATCCACATTGTAGTAGCCATTGTCGAGAAAAAGGCATTTCCACCTAAAGCAGCCAGTGAGTTAGCCTGGTGAGGGAGTGGGTGGGCATCTTTGATGGTGAGTGCATTGATCAGACGAAAATCAGCACAGAGTCTCAGGTCTCCAGACTTCTTCCAGACAAGGACAAGGGTGAGGCGAACTCACTACTGGACTTCCTTATGATTTCACGTTATTCCATCTTATTCAACGCTTGCTTAAGCTTCTCATAATGATTTGGTGAAAGGCATCAGTGTGGCATCCGAAAGGGTTTCTCACCACTCACTTTTCCACAATCCAACTTGTGCCTGGAAAAGATGGACTGGTACTCAGTTATGAGCTGGATGAGTTTCTTCTTACCAGCAGAAGACACTTGACAGGAGTCAACATCAATGTCAGTCAAACCTAAGTCACGTAAGACCCCAGGACTGTTTGAACTGTCAGGTCCGTCAGTATCATCAACTCGGTTGGAACCGTCATCAGGCAGAGTCAAATCATCTTAGCAGTCAGTGAGTATGTCAGCCATTCTCTGCACGTGGTGCTGTAAAGCTGCTGGTGAATCATCATTCACACAGTCAAAAGTCCTCTAGATCCATGTAAGGAAAGATATCGGCTAAAGTGGTGTTTTGTCTCAATGTCTTCTGAGAAGGGTTTATCACTTTAACAGGGAGCCACCCATCCCCCCGCAACATATCTGCCATCCTCCCTACCAGGATTGACCTTGGTGTTGACCTTGAACTGCTGGGCTCAATGAGAACAGCACTGCCAGCTGATAGATTCTGAGTTTCGTGGTCTGCCTAAGACTAAGTGTTCCTGCATAGGCTCTAGAGTCACAGCCCCTTTCAGTCTCAAAGTTCCAACTTTGTCAGGTACTTCACTGTCTCTCCATCTCTCCACATAACCATCATGTTGATTAGTTTACTCTCCTCACCCCCGTCACACACAGGAGTATAAACCCTCTTCCAGAAATCTCCATTAGTCTTCAGGTGGCGAATTAAGTGCTTTAGGAGATTTCTGCCCAAGATGAGGTCATCACTCCGGCCCTCAACCACCAGTGTAGACACAGCAAAACTACAGGCGTACATCTCCAGCTCACATACTCCCAAAGGCCTCATCTTCGTCCCACCATAACCAACCAAGACTACCTCTGTAGTACTCAATGATGGAGTTTAATACTCCTGCACGCGACAGCTCAGGTAAGACCCTAGAGCTCAAGGTACAAGCCATCGACCCACTGTCAAGCATAGCTCTCACTTCCACTTCTCCTCCTATTAACACCTTGGCATAGAATAAATCATCATACAGGGAAAGTCACTGAGTTCTGCATAATGATACTATTCTCAGTCTCATTTCATCACAAACACTTATATACAGACTCCAAATCAACATCTCTCACCGATGGGGACTACAAAAGGCCAAACACTCTCCCCTTCTACATGCAAGTCTACTAGTTTTCCGTGAGCTGAGCCGTGATTACTGTAGGGACTCCAACAGCTGTGCTCAGGGCCTTGTGGCTCTGAGAGTGTGCGTGGCAAGCTACATGACAAAGAAAGCAGAGGTGATTGGCCCTGCAGTGAAAGTATCATGTCCAGCATCCCCGCACACTTCACATGTCCCATTAGACCTCAATTTGTTCCTATTCCCTTTTTGAAACTAACGGTGAGACTGTTGTGGTCTCTGCTCCAGCACACGCTCCAGCATTGCAAGGGTCCATTCCATCGGCTCAGAGCCCTGGGCACTGAGCCCTGAGTAGCCTGGTCTGGGGAAGGCACCGCATTCGGTGATTCCATGTGGAGCCCCACAACAGGCATGGTGAGCGGCCTGACAGCACCAACTTCCTGCTTCATTGTTACGATGGCTGGGGTCACCTTAGATAAGTGAGAGTACCTCCGCTCTCTTCTGTATTCATCCAACCTCTCATGAACATCTTTAGCGGTCCACTGCTGTAATGGCTTGCACTTAAAGATAAGCGACAGTTCAGCGTTATGGCAATGTCTGAGGAACATGACTGTGAGCTCACAAGATGGGTCTTCAACACTTTTCTTGTGTCTTTTTAGACAATCTTCAGCAACCTCCATAGCCCTGTTTAGTCTGAGCCAATAGTTGAATGGTTCATCAGTCAGTGGTAATGTGGCATAAAAGTCAGTGAAGGGCATGCTTGAAATAGAAGTGTCACTAAAATGTTGTTTCAGTAAAGGCCCAAGATGGGACTTGGGACTTTTATATTAATCAACAGGGGGATTGCTGCGTATGCCCACTTTAACAACATTGCGGGCCCTTCTCATAAGCCAACGCATAACCTCATCTGCTTGGTCCACCACAGATACGCCCCTCTTACGCATGTAAACCATGACCATATCCTGCCACTCATGCACTGTGCACCTTTCAGAGCCTCCCCCCTAAAGTACACCGGCTCCTTGATAGACTTCAATACCAGGTTTCAGGCCCAACACATCCATAACCCTAGAGCTACATGCATTCCCCATAACATTGTCCCCAACATGTCCAACAATTGTCTTTGATTCCAAACAGGAGGAAATGTTTTCCCCAATGGAATGACCAATCTGCTGTACAATGTCTGCTATGAAATCCATGGAGATTTCATAGCTCCCTGTATTTGGCAAACCTCTTTCATTCACATCCTTGTTTGTTTCCCTGTTGAAACTATCATCGAAACCTCAAACTCTCCTGTTTAGGCATGTGTGTAGAAGCAACCAGATTTCTGGCTGAACCCCTACCAACAGATGGTGACAGATTAAATGTCAGGAAACCCCTACCTCTCCCAACACCTCACCTTCCATCTTAATAATGGGAAATCAACACACTGAAACAAAAATGCAAAGCATTTTAAAATAAAATAAATAAAAACTCACCTCAAAATGTAACATTTACACTGGTAAAAACCCAGCCTAGTTATACCAGATATACACTAGAATTGCAAATAAACAAGTAACACAAAAGTTATCGTTTATCCGTGAAAAGAAAGTTCCAATCAATATAGAAAGTCTCAATAAGAGAAATCACCAACTTTAGTAATCAAGAAATGACGCACTAGCACCCTCTTGTGGCGAAACGCGATATCGCCATAAACTGCGCTAGCAAAGTCTTACGTGATTCTCCAAGGGCAACCTGAGATGGAAATCCAGCGAAAGATGATCCGATCCAGAAGAACGGTGCTTGTTCACTGGAGAACGTAGTTTCCAGAATAATACAACGATTGCAATACACAATGTAATTGCACAAAATTGCACGTCATGCAATGCACGATTCAATCTGCACTCAAGAACTGTACAAAATATACGAAACCCCCACACCAGACACAGTAAGTTGCAAAATGCACAAAAAATGCTTAATCTTATGTGATGTACAAATAAATGGTACATTCAAATCATCACTTGGGAGTATAAAAATCTCTTTTGACGTGTGCTTTGCAACCAACAACCTAATGATGGTTTGGTGCTTGTTCACTGGGACGATTCTAACTTAAACATCCTCCCTCAATCAAGTCACACAAACCAGCCAATAAGATGCCATGTTGAGTAGGTGAAGGCAAGACAAACCTAAAACCAATTGGCTTAACAATAAAGTGGCAAGGGGAATCACCAATATGTGTCTGAAATGGCTCCATATTCCTTATATAGTGCACTACTTTTGACCAGGGCCTGTAGTCCCTCTGGGTACTTTAACCCTCCACTTCTCTCCCTACAGGAGGGCCTCGGCTGAATTGTGGCGAGCTCCTGAATCATGTGATGGAGGTGCTGCGGAGCTCATTCAGCTGCTCGGCCTATGGGGAGGACTACAGCAGCATCCTGCTCAAGAACATCCTGTCTGTCCGCAAGTACTGGTGTGACATCACCCAGCAGCAGTGGCACAGTCAGTGGTTTTTATTGTTCCTCTCTCAATACAGCAGAGACTTTAATTGTTTTTTAATGTAACTAGGCAAGTCAGTTCAGATCAAATTCTTATTTACAATGATGGCCGACCAGGGAACAGTGGGTAACTGCCTTGTTCAGGGGCAAAATTACATATTTTTACCTTGTCAGATTTTTTACCTTGAGCTAACTGCAGAAATCTGCCGTCAGGTGATGAACCTAACCTTTCGGTTACTGGCCCAACACTAACCACTATGCTACCTGCCACCCCTGTTGAATGTAATCTATGAATGTTAGGGGGAAGTAATTGGTGATGTTTTGGAGTAATTGCAGCTAGTAATAGAAAATACAAACACAATGTAAATGCTTGATTGAGGTCATGGGTCCGCAATGCAATGTATTGTCCAGATTTGGATTTCATTCTTGTGAGTTTCTAAACAATTAATTCTCTAATATTCATCTAGATTTGCTGGATCTGTATTGTGGCCTTTTCACTGGTTCCTCCAAGGCCATAAATCGTGTGCTTGTGAGCAGGATCATCCACACTGCAGTCCAGGGCTGCTGTCTGCAGACTGAGGGCTTCAGCCATACACTCTTCAGCTTCTTCTCCAGAGCACTGCTCAATGCCAGGTACGATGACAATAACTGCGAGAGATGACCTGTATCATGCAAGGGAGTTGCTACTTGCCACAGTCATTTTCCAGTAGTTATGCGCCTCACCTGTAGGTGTAAGTTGGCTAATGTGTAAACCTACTAAACTGAACTCTTAGAAATTGAGTCTACAGCTGTGGGGGCTGGTGGGAGGAGCTATAGGAGGACGGGCTCATTGTAATGGCTGGAATTGAATAAATGGAATGGCGTCAAACATGTGGTTTCCATTATATGTTTGATACGGTTCCATTGATTCCATTCCAGCCATTACAATGAGCCTGTCCTCCTATAGCTCCTCCCACCAGCCTCCTCTGGTCTACAGTGAGACCTACCGTCAAGAGACTTCATCCATTACACTGCATGTGATATATTCTCTCCAGGCAGGAGAGACACTTGGCAGTGGTGGAGCACTTGGTCTCTGCTCTGAACATCTTCCTGAAGTCTGCTGCCATGAACTGCCGTATGAGGGTGTGTCGCCTGGGTGAGGAGCTCCTGCCCTCTGTGCTCTATGTGTGGACACAGATGAGGCCCAGCACCACTCTCAAAGAGGAGATAGTAGAGTTCTTCAACCTGCAGCTCTGTGTGCATCATCCCAAAGGATCAAAGACAAAAGACACAGGTATGGCTGGAATTTTGTGGACAGACTGAAAACTGAAAAAACACCATTGTCTTTATGAATCTGTTTCGATGTTGAACGATTTAAAAATGGTGGAACAACAGACAAGTGTGAAGTGTTTTCATCACGGAATTATATTATAGATTATGATTGATACAGCCCATCTGACAACTTTTCTTGACCATTCCACCCCACACTATTCCAGGAGCCTACGCTGAGGACTGGGTCAAATGGCAGAGTCTACTCTATAACCTGTATGATGCCCTGGTGAGTGAGATCAGCCAGATTGGGAGCCGGGGGAAATATGCCACAGGGTCGCGCCACATCGCTGTGAAGGAGAACCTGATGGAGCTGACTGCAGAAATCTGCCATCAGGTGATAAAGCTAAGATCCTTCATTTTTCCATCTTGACTTCATTTAGTTCAAGACTAAAACCTGAGCTGTGCTGACATCATCTGACATAGTTCTCCTGTTTTTAACAATGAAAATAGATGATTTTAGTATTGTTGGTCTCATCTTCATGTTTTGGGTGTTTGACTGTTTCTCAGCTCTTTAGCGAGGATTGTAACTTCCAGATGGTGGAGGTGACTCAGGCCCACCTCAGAGCCACCCAAAGAGGCAGTCCACACGGCACGCCCAGCAAGCGTAGACGCATTGACTTGGGCTGGGAGGTTCTCCGAGACCACCTGCAGCCACACCATAGTGACTTTGACATCATACCATGGTGAGAAAAGACAATATCACACCAAGGTTCAGTGCTCATTAACTTGCCAAATATCCTTATATTTAGTACAATCAAACTCTTCACAGCTCCATATCCTCTGTGTTCCCCAACTCAACAATACAATGTTCCTATCTAGGTTACAGATCACATCAGTGTTGACCTCTAAGTACCCCTCCATGGTGCCTGGCCAGGAGCTGGTTCCTCTGCTATCCGTCCTTTGCCAGCTGCTGGGGGAGCAGCGGCGGGGTGACAGGGGGCCCTACGTGCTGCGCTGCCTGAGGGAGGTGGCTCGCTGCCAGGCCACACACCCAGAGAGGGCCCAATCCTACAGGGCTGAACTGGGCAGGCTGTGGGGCCGTGTCTGGGCCCTGGCTCTACGGGGGGTCAGCTCCCCCCAGACTGAGGCCCTCAGTCTGGCCCTGCTGTCCACCATCCTCCAGGGAGCCTTCATTCCCATTGACAGAGAGCTTTGGAAGCTCTTCTCTGGCTCAGCCTGCAAGCCCTCTGAGTGAGTCCTTGGCTTTGATGAATGATTTTGTCGTATAAAGTCACTTCCTCAACATTTGATTTACTAATGTACTCTTTGCAAAATATAGTGCTTTATGTTTTTATCTCTGAAGGACGATTTCATCCTCTGTTTCTATGTCTGCAGTGCTGCTGCTCTGTGTTTGGCCCAGGCCCTCCTCAAGTGTCCTGTTCTTAAGAGCCTGGGCACTGGGTGGGACCATGCAGGGGCCGTGGAGGGGGTCGGGCCACCCAGCCTCAAGGAGAACATCATGAGCTGGCTGCTGATGAATGAACAGAGTGAAGAGGCAGAGGAGAGCTCAAGACCACACCCCATCATCTGCAGGTGGGCAGTTTATCACTGAGCTCATATCACATTTTTATTCACGCTTAACCTCTCTGCTAGTGTTGTCTAAATCAAATACAATTTTATTAGTCACGTGCCAAATACAACCGCTGTAGACCTTAGTGAAATGCTTACTTACGAGCCTCTAACCAACAATGCAGTTTAAAAAATACAGCTAAGAATAAGAGATAAAAGTAACAGGGGGTTACAGGGGGTTACCCATAAAGAGTCAATGTGCGGGGGCACCGGTTAGTTGAGGTACTATATACATGTAGGTAGAGTTATTAAAGTGACTATGCATAGATGACAACAGAGACAAGCAGTGGTGTAAAGAGGGGGGGTGGCAATGCAAATAGTCTGGGTAGCCATTTTACTAAATGTTCAGGAGTCTTATGGCATGGGTGTAGAAGCTGTTTAGAAGCCTCTTAGACCTAGACTTGGCACTCCGGTACTGCTTGCCGTGTGGTTGGATAGAGAACAGTCTATGACTAGGGTGGCTGGAGTCTTTGACAATTTTTAGGGCCTTCCTCTGACACCGCCTGGTATAGAGGTCCTGGATGGCAGGAAGCTTAGCCCCAGTGATGTACTGGGCCGTACACCCTATCCTCTGTAGTGCCTTGCGGTCGGAGGCCGAGCAGTTGCCTTACCAGGCAGTGATGCAACCCGTCAGGATGCTCTCGATGCTGCAGCTGTAGAACCTTTTGAGGATCTGAGGACCCATGCCAAATCTTTGATTTGAGATCTGAGATCTTGGCCAACAACCTCCTTCCCTCAGTAAGAGCATTGAAGATGGGTCGTTGCTGGGTCTTCCAGCATGACAACAATCCAAAACACACAGCCAGGGCAACTTAAGGAGTGGGTCCGTAAGAAGCATCTCAAGGGCCTGGAGTGGCCTAGCCAGTCTCCAGACCTGAACCCAATATAAAATATTTGGAGGGAGCTGAAAGTCCGTATTTCCCAGCGACAGCCCCGAAACCTGAAGTATCTGGAGAAGGTCTGTATGGAGGAGTGGGCCAAAATCCCTGCTGCAGTGTGTGCAAACCAGGTCAAGAACTACAGGGAATGTATGATCTCTGTAATTGCAAACAAAGGTTTCTGTACCAAATATTAAGTTCTGCTTTTCTGATGTATCAAATACTTATGTAATGCAATAAAATGCAAATTAATTACTTAAAAATCATACAATGTGATTTTCTGGATTTTTGTTTTAGATTCCGGCTCTCACAGTTGAAGTGTACCTATAATAAAAATTACAGACCTCTACATGCTTTGTTAGTAGGAAAACCTGCAAAATCGGCAGTGTATCAAATACTTTTTTTTTTTTACCTTTATTTAACCAGGCAAGTCAGTTAAGAACAAATTCTTATTTTCAATGACGGCCTGGGAACAGTGGGTTAACTGCCTGTTCAGGGGCAGAACGACAGATTTGTACCTTGTCAGCTCGGGGGTTTGAACTTGCAACCTTCAGGCTACTAGTCGAACGCTCTAACCACTAGGCTACCCTGTTCTCCCCACTGTACATGCTGATAGAAATTTGGTAAAACGGATTTAGTTTTCCCTGCGTTAAAGTCCCCGGCTACTAGGAGCGCCGCCTCTGGATGAGCGTTTTCTTGTTTGCTTATGGCGGAATACAGCTCATTCAATGCTGTCTTAGTGCCAGTCTCTGACTGTGGTGGTATGTAAACTGCTACAAAGAATACAGATAAACTCTCGGTAGGTAGTGTGGTCTACAGCTTATCATGAGATACTCTACCTCAGGCGAGCAAAACCTTGAGACTTCCTTAGATATCGTGCACCAGCTGTTATTTACTAGTGGGATTATTTTATCTTGGTACAATGTTTTACATCTGTAATTGTTTTAACACATTCCTAATAAGAGTTTGTCTTATTCCTCTTTTCACAGGGATTTTCCTCATAACCTCATCCCCAGAATCCTTGTGCCTTTGACCCTCAAAGACACCCGAGCTGGCATTATGTTTCTCCTTGGAGCAAAGGGACTTGAGAGGTGAGGGAAATATTTATCTAAAACCGATAAATTCAACCATATTGTCATCAGTGTCAACATAACTCCATAGATTTCATGCCGCCTTCAATCTTTCCCTCTGCCTAAAGTGCTGTGATGCAAGAGCAAGCACAAGTGGAAGTTAAAGGTTCCCTGAGTGAGATTGAGAGCATGTACCTGCAGTTCAGCTTTGACGAGATGCCCTCTAACCCCATGGTGAAAGTGATGGTGTCCTCAGCCGGCACCCAGCTCACTGTTGTCCCCAGCCTTAAACACAAGCTGGAGCAGGGCCTCTTGTCTGTGGCTGACCACCTACTCAACTGCTACTCCCCAGATGTGAGTGAATGCCTATGTTAGAACCATGGTTGTGTGAGTTGGTGTATGTTCAAACTAAGTACTGTGTGTGTTTTCTCCTCAGTCTCAGACCACACCACCAGAATGCCTGGTTCGTTGTTCAAGTCTCCTTACTGGCGTTTTAGCAGGATATGTCTCTACTGGTCTCCTGACTGAGGAAGAAGCCTGCCATTCCCAACTCTTCCTAAAGGCCAAGGTAGTCTGAACGGGTTGATGACATTTTTTTAATGCCTGCAGAAAATCCACATATATGTAATTCATTGTATATTCTGTTGGCTTTTCGAAGGCACTGGTCCAGGATTTTAGTGAGTACATATCTAATGTGAAGGTGAAGATGACAGAGGTTGGGACAATGACCACACTCAGGTCTGTCATGCGGCTGTGCACACAGTGTGTCAACAGAGGGGTTAAGGTAAGACAAGCATTCTTCCTCGTCGTTATCACCGCCATCAACATCTGTGTTTAAAATCTGGCTCTCTATCTGTACTTTCATTGACTTCCACATATCCTCTCCCACAGGACAGTATGAGCTCTGTCTCTTGCAACTTGTTCATGAAGATTTTCCCTGCGAGACTTTTGACTGAACTGGCAGAAATATGCAAACTGTTGGTGAGTCATGGAGAGTTTGCTTTCTGTCCCATGAACCATCATTTTGACCATTTGAATAACCATAATTTGGACCTGTTTAACCACTCTATAATGATCTGAATTATGTAAGCTCACCCTGTGTCTCTGTTTCTAACTCACAGCTGAACAGCTCCTGTAAGAGAGGTAGTGTGGGGATTGAGGAGGAGACCACAGATGAGGACTGGGACATGACGAGGACACAGGCTGACCAGCAGGAGGATATTGACCTGTTTGATGATGGAGACGGACCACAGACCAGCACATCTAAGGGGACTCACAGACAGAATGTGGACCCCAATGACACCCAGTGTGGTTTTGGCAAGTGGATGATATCCCTCGTATGCCACATGTAAAATTAACCCCTCAGCGTCAGCCGCTATGCCAGGATAATATAGGTTGAGGTGGAGCTATTGACATTGTGTACATCCCATCTGATTCTTTCAGATCAACAAGATATTTCCAGAGGTAGGGGCTTGGCAGATGATAATCAGGCATTGTCCTCCATGCATTTCTAGGAATCAACCAGTGACCAGATGGTCATTTAAATACTCTTATCTTCTCCTAGATGCTAAAAGCCTACTGGCTGAGGAGCATTTGGCCCAGCAGGATTTAGCCATCTTGGCCAGTCTAGAGTTCCTGTCCCTGTGTGTATCGGCTGAGTTTATCCACGGGCTCTCTTTCAAACCAGTGGAGGTTTGCCGCAGGTTACTACTGCTGCTGGATCAGATAGACTGCACCAAGCCACTACACCTCAACATGGTGAGTGACCAGGACTGTGTAGTGGGGACAATGTTGCACAGCTCATCGTTGTTCCCTACCAATCATGTTGGAAATGACGACTTATGATGATCTTGTATCTCTAACATGGAATACTAATAGTTCATTATTTTCCTGTCCCCCCTCAGTACCTGGTCCTTCTGAAGAAACTACCTGCTGAGGACACATCGCTGGCAGCTGAAGAGTTTGACTCACTCCTCAGACCTCTGGCGTAAGAAAGGCCTCTAGATTCATATGTCAAGTATACTATGCTATACAGTAGGTGTCAAGTATACTATGCTATACAGTAGGTGTCAAGTATACTATGCTATACAGTAGGTGTCAAGTATACTATGCTATACAGTAGGTGTCAAGTATACTATGCTATACAGTAGGTGTCAAGTATACTATGCTATACAGTAGGTGTCAAGTATACTATGCTATACAGTAGGTGTCAAGTATACTATGCTATACAGTAGGTGTCAAGTATACTATGCTATACAGTAGGTGTCAAGTATACTATGCTATACAGTAGGTGCTGGAGACGTTAGGACTTTTTTTTGTGCTTGCAGGGATCTTTGCTCATTGTACCGCCAGGACCAGGAGGTCTGTGCTGCAGTGCTGCTGGGTCTGCTACCGTCTATCCGTAGTCTGGGCCGTACCCAGGACCAGCACAATGACATGAGACACGTCCAGGGAGCTCTGCTCCAAGTGGTCTCTGGATTCTGGTCAGCACCAAAGTCTCCATTTTTGTATTTTGACTTCACAATAATTCTGGTTCTTTGTTCTAGAATTGAACTTCCAACTTTTTAATGGTCTCTTCTAGCATTTTGGGCAGAACGGGGAAATGCACAGCAATTGTAAAGGTGGCATTAATTCACTGTCTACTGGCTCTACTGGAGGTGAGCTCACAATGTTTTAAAATCACAGCATAGTAACTGCCCATGATAACCACCCTGTCTTTAGGTAGGTAGAGCGTAATAACACCAAAGATTTACTTCCCTGTCTCTGCCCCTATGTCAGGCTGACCCTTGCTGTAAGTGGGCGGTCCTTACCCTGAGGGAGGAGGAGCTTCCAGTGTCCGTCATCCTCCCGTCCCACCTGTCTGACTCTCACCATCATGTACGAATGCTTGCAGCCATGACAGTGGAAAGGTTGGTTTTTACCGACAGAACACTCTCTCACCAGCCTTAATTCCATCACAGAGGCTAATATCTCTCAAGTTAAAAGTAAATATTTACATGTTTGACATGTTTACCATGCATGCTCTCTTCCATCCATAGGCTGTTTTTGGAGATGACACCGGACAGCTTGGAGAAGAGAAAGATGCTTCCTCTGAAATGCCAGCAGACAGCCTTTGAGAATGTCTACCTGAAAGCCCAAGAAGGGATGAGGCTCCAGGTAAACCTGTCTTTCACATGTTACTCTGACAGAAGTTATGGCCAGTCCGTCTCACTATCCCTCTGCTCTCCCTGGTGTGTCACAGAAGAACAGCTCTCCTGAAGACCTGAGTGACGAGACCTTTAACCGCAAGGCCACGCTGCTGAAGAGTGTGTCGGTGGTGCTGTGCTGCAGCCCCGTCTGTGAGAAACAGTCCCTCTTCGCCCTCTTCCAGTCCTACAAGGAGAACAACATAGAGGAGCCACTCATCAAAAAGGTAAGGGAAAATTATTTGGCTACACATATTTACGGTCTCATCAATTATTATGTTTTGTATTCATGTTTCTTAAACTGAAAGCACTTTATAGTGAATGTGGGTAACTTTCCCTTTCCACCAGGGGTGGAAAAGGTACCCAATTGTCATACTTGAGTAAATGTTAGCATACCTTAATAGAAAATGATTCAAGTGAAAGTCACCCAGTAAAATATTACTTGAGTAAATGTAATTGCTAAAATATACTTAAATATCAAAAGTAAAAGTCGAAATCATTTCAAATTCCTTATATTAAGCAATTCAGATGGCATCATTTTCATGTTTTTATTTATTCACGGATATCCAGGGGCATGCTCCAACACTGACATCATTTACAAACTAAGCATGTGTTTAGTGAGTCTGCCTGATCAGAGGCAGTAGGGATGACCAGGGATGTTCTCTTGATAAGTGTGTGAATTAGACAATTTTCCTGTCCTGCTAAGCATTCAAAATGTATTGAGTACTTGTGGGTGTCAAGGAAAATGTATGGAGTAAAAAGTACATACTTTTCTTTAGGAATGTAATAAAGTAAAAGTTGTCAAATATAAATAGTCAAGTACAGATACCCCAAAACTACTTATGTAGTACTTTCAAGTATTTTTACTTAAGTACTTTACACAACTGCTTTCCACCATCACTACATACAGTATATCTCTGACTACTGTATCAATATGCTATGATTTTGACAGACTGAATGTTAACCTGGTTTGTCTCTCACCCCCTCGAGGTCCTGGGCAGTGTGTCTAGAGCTCTGGGCTACAGGAGTGTGGAGGGGTTTGTCAGCTCTCACCTGGATTACCTGGTGGCAGAGTGGCTGGGCCAGCATGGCTACACTCTGGAGTCCTTCCCTTACACTCTGCTCAACCACACCACTCTCAAGGACTTCTACAGGTAGGTGCACATGCTTAGTTTACGTTCTACATGACATTTTTTACTTTAGTTTATTTAGTAAACAATTTCTTCACTATTTTTTTTAAACTGCATTGTTGGTTATGGGCTTGTAAATAAGCATTTCACGGTAAGTTCTGCACCTGCTATATTTATTTTATTTTTTATTTCACCTTTATTTAATTCAGTTACTATTCAAATTCGGCGCATCCCATGACTTTTTGTGAATTTACTGATTTGACAGAATTGAGGTGAAAGTAGAGTTTCTACCATATTGCTTTCACCTATTCAATCATGTCAGATCACCTTAAGGAAGGAAGGAAAGAAGGAATGATGCATCTATCGATTTATTTGTTGTTTCTTTGTTTTATCCCAGCTCCTCCTATCAGGTCCTTATCCCACACCTGGTCTTCCTGGATGACTTTAAGCAGGTGAAGTCCATCAGCACCCTCCTGGGTAAGGACTGGAAGAAGCTGCTGGCCAACTGCTTCCCTAAGATCATGGTTAACATCCTGCCCTACTTTGCCATGTCGGGCCAGGATGCCCAAGTGGCCCGGCAGAGAGAGAAGGCCCACAGGGTCTATGACCTACTCAAGGACAGCAACTGCCTGGGCAAACCGGTGAGGAAGAGACGCTTGGAGTCTCTGTGCCTGCAGCTGAATGTGCTTAAAACTCTGTAGGATGTTATCATGTATAAACCACGATTGGGTTCCATTCCTTTTCACTTCATCCCCTGAAGTGGCTGAATTGAAATGGAATTGTCTCCAACCCTGGTGCCAGGTTTGCTAACTGTCATGGAAATTTTAATCAGAAAGGAAGAAAAAGACTACATTCTTCAAAACTTCAACCAAGTAAAATATAAAACATTGTAGGACAGGGCTTTCTTACACTACTACATTGACTTTGTAAAGGGCTTCTGTTGAGCCAGTTTTTTTACCTTCACATGGTACAAAACATTCTCATGGGAATCATTTCAACAGTTACAAGTCATTTGAAAAGTTACACAGGAGTACACCCGTCGTCTGTACAAAGAGGACAATCATGACGTTGACACTGTCCACACGGCCAGGGTTCAGCGTCAACCTGCTTCGTCCACCTCATCTGTCACGCTTTTCCAATGTAGTCCTCCAGTGACTCTTTGGCTTTCTGGGGCAGCAGGTAGCGTGGTTAGAGCGTTGGGCCAGTAACCGAAAGGTTGCTAGATCGAATCCCCGAGCTGACAAGTAAAAAAAAATCTGTTGTTCTGCCCCTGAACAAGGCAGTTAACCCACTGTTCCTAGGCCGTCATTGTAAATAAGAATATTTTCTTCACTGACTTGCTTAGTTTAAGAAATGTTGAATAAAAAATATAAATGTATACATTCTGTGTGCAACTGGATGGCTGACCAATCAGTCATTGGTGGGTAATGTTCCTTTATGCGATCACACAGTGCAGCCAGTTGGGCCTGATAGGGTTCATCGTCCGTCCATAATATGAATCTCTCGTCAATACACACACACTCAGGAAACAAAAACAAACTGTATTTGGTTAGGAACGTCTTCCTTTCTTATAATTAAAAAGGAATAATTTCTTCTCATCAAAATATTTTTGAATTACTCTGTCATTTTTGATTTTGTACCCACATGGTAGTTCCTCCTATGCACATTTAAGGTTTTAAATGTATAGCTGGTTTCCCAATCATAACCAACTGTTTTACCAGTCCATTGATTAATACATTTTCTTTTACAATATTTTTCTATCCCGCAGGAATACTTTTTATTCTATCTCAGGACCCTGGAACACTTTCAGCAGGACCCTGTGCTGGTATCTATAGTACTTCAGGACCCTGTGCTGGTAGCTATAGTACTTCAGGACCCTGTGCTGGTATCTATAGTACTTCAGGACCCTGTGCTGTTATCTATAGTACTTCAGGACCCTGTCCTGGTAGCTATAGTACTTCAGGACCCTGTGCTGTTATCTATAGTACTTCAGGACCCTGTGCTGGTATCTATAGTACTTCAGGACCCTGTCCTGGTATCTATAGTACTTCAGGACCCTGTGCTGGTATCTATAGTACTTCAGGACCCTGTGCTGGTATCTATAGTACTTCAGGACCCTGTGCTGTTATCTATAGTACTTCAGGACCCTGTGCTGGTATCTATAGTACTTCAGGACCCTGTCCTGGTATCTATAGTACTTCAGGACCCTGTGCTGGTATCTATAGTACTTCAGGACCCTGTTCTGGTATCTATAGTACTTCAGGACCCTGTGCTGGTATCTATAGTACTTCAGGACCCTGTCCTGGTATCTATAGTACTTCAGGACCCTGTGCTGGTATCTATAGTACTTCAGGACCCTGTGCTGGTATCTATAGTACTTCAGGACCCTGTCCTGGTATCTATAGTACTTCAGGACCCTGTGCTGGTATCTATAGTACTTCAGGACCCTGTGCTGGTAGCTATAGTACTTCAGGACCCTGTCCTGGTATCTATAGTACTTCAGGACCCTGTCCTGGTATCTATAGTACTTCAGGACCCTGTGCTGGTATCTATAGTACTTCAGGACCCTGTGCTGGTAGCTATAGTACTTCAGGACCCTGTCCTGGTATCTATAGTACTTCAGGACCCTGTGCTGGTAGCTATAGTACTTCAGGACCCTGTGCTGGTAGCTATAGTACTTCAGGACCCTGTGCTGGTATCTATAGTACTTCAGGACCCTGTGCTGGTAGCTATAGTACTTCAGGACCCTGTGCTGGTATCTATAGTACTTCAGGACCCTGTGCTGGTATCTATAGTACTTCAGGACCCTTTGCTGGTATCTATAGTACTTCAGGACCTTGTCCTGGAACACTTTCATCAGGACCCTGTCCTGGTATCTATAGTACTTCAGGACCCTGTCCTGGTATCTATAGTACTTCAGGACCTTGTCCTGGTATCTATAGTACTTCAGGACCTTGTTCTGGTATCTATAGTACTTCAGGACCCTGTGCTGGTAGCTATAGTACTTCAGGACCCTGTGCTGGTAGCTATAGTACTTCAGGACCCTGTCCTGGTAGCTATAGTACTTCAGGACCCTGTCCTGGTATCTATTGTACTTCAGGACCCTGTCCTGGTATCTATTGTACTTCAGGACCCTGTCCTGGTATCTATAGTACTTCAGGACCCTGTGCTGGTATCTATAGTACTTCAGGACCCTGTCCTGGTAGCTGTAGTAATTCAGGACCCTGTCCTGGTATCTACAGTAATTCAGGACCCTGTCCTGGTAGCTATAGTACTTCAGTACCCTGTCCTGGTATCTACAGTAATTCAGGACCCTGTGCTGTTATCTGTAGTACTTCAGGACCCTGTGCTGGTATCTATAGTACTTCAGGACCCTGTCCTGGTATCTATAGTACTTCAGGACCTTGTCCTGGAACACTTTCATCAGGACGAAGTGTGGGCTCTCTGAACTACATCTAATGCAGCCCCTGCGCACTGTTAACCTTGGTGTCCGATCAGCAAACGGAGTTGGCCAACTCATCCTCGTCGCCAAGAATTGTATTGGAAATTCTAACCAGAAAGGAAGAGAGAGACTGTAGATTCTTCAAATAACTACTTTATTATTCTGGAGCGGTTCACAATTCACTCAATGGTGCAGAGTTAAGAGCCCAACTAGCAAGATTTGGGTCTCAGCTTTTATAACCTTTGTCTATGTGGCAGTTTAGCGAATGTGTAAGAGCCTGATGGGAACATGGTAACAAAACTGGCATTGTCACTTGTTTGTAAGCTATCTAGCTGCTGCTGCTCAAGCTAGCCTCTGGTCTCTCCATATCTCCACACAGCTGTTCTCTTGAAAGTTACAAAAAGAACAGGATGGACCAAAAATTGTGGTCACTCTCAGACGGCCCTTTGTCTTTGGCCCCGCGTGACTAAGATACACAAGAGTGGAAGAACACTACCTTCTTACATGATAGAAACATGACAGTGGGAATGTACAGGTTTAAGGCGTATATGTTCATAAGAGTTTCTAATTTTCCCACCATACAACCATTTCAGGTTGAGCTAGCTACAATCCGCAGCAGTCAAGTGAACCTGCATTAGAAGCTGTAAAAGCAATCTTTAATGTCTGTCTCTCTCACAGACCTAACTTACTGTATCACTGTTGGACTTTCCACAGCAAATCGACAGCCTGATTCACAGTAACCTGTCAGACATTGTGGTGGAGCTGTTGATGACCCTGTATGAAGGGGCTGCTACTGAGGAGGGGGGCAGAGGGGACCTGAGAAGGTTCATAGGGTAATGTTCACTACACATCACTCCACAACCACCCTTACTTGCATTCAGAACCTTTTCATTGACTGTGATGTTAATATGTTCTCTGTAGGGAACTGGACCCAGCCCCAAACCCACCCTATTTCAGCTCCTATGTCATAAAAGCCACACTGGACTATCTCAGCTCGTGTCACAGTGCCAATCTCAAGTCCCTGGTTGCCATTTTATCCAAGACTCCGGTAAAATGCTCTCCTGCTCTCATCATTGTATTGCAATGGCTGTAAAATGTTGTTACGCAATGGAACAGAATAGGGCTTCACAAAGTTGTGGTTTCGTGAGCCCAATTTTTCAAAACGTTTAATCTGGAAAGGAATCCAGATTCTGTGATCCTCTTGTGTTGTGATTCTAGATCTCCATCCAGAGGATCCTACTGGCGGTGTGTCAGAAGGCAGCTGAGACGATCAATGCCTACGAGAGGCACCGCATCCTGCTGATGTACCACCTGTTTGTCAGCATGCTGCTCAAGGAGGTCAAGGACGGCCTGGGGGGAGCCTGGGCCTTCGTCCTCCGAGACATAATTTACACACTCATCCACCACATCAACAGCAGGTTAGGGGTAAACGCGCACACACACACAAAGTCTGCTGCTCACACACAGATCCAATGGAGTGACTCATCATTTTTGCTCTCTCTAGTAGTTAACTGTTTTTCTGCCTGTTCTTGTTTTCTGACAGGCCGGCCCAGTTGGACGAGGTGTCCAGCCGTAGTTTCTCCCTGTGTTGTGACCTACTGACCTCTGTGTGTCGCACGGCCGTGCAATTCTGTGACGATGCTGTGGAGAGCCACCTACAGGTTATCGTTGGTACTCTCACTGCCCAGGTGACAACCCAACTTGCTATCTCACAGCAGGTAAGATATGGTTGTATTACCTGGCCAGTAGACTATTTATATGACAAATAATAATTTGCTCCAAGTAGGTATTACCCTGTTCATTGTTCTCTCTGTCCTTCTCTCTCCTCTCTCTTCTCGCTCTTTTTTTTTCTTTCTCTCTGTTGACCTGTCTCTCTCAGGTGCTCAGTCTGTTGAAGTTCCTGGTTGTAGAGAGTCAGGACAAGCTGAAGAGTGCCATCCAGAAGTTAGAGCCCTTCCCAGACCGACCTGAGTTCAGAGAGCTGAGGGCCGTGCAGCACACACTGAAGTACAGCACAGGGAAATTCACTCTCAGACAGGTAAGGACACCCCCTTCACACACAAGGCACAGCACACACCCTCTAACCACTCATGTATGACCTCTACAGCTGATTCACACTTCTGTCACACTATTGCCACATCCCATGAGCCTCTCTGTGTCTCGTCCACAGGAGATAGCCCACTTCCTGTCTGTGGCTTCCTGTGACTCCCTGCCTCTGACCAGACTGGAGGGGCTGAAGGACCTGAGGAGACAGCTCCACAACAACAAGAGCCAGATCAGACCGCTGCTGAGAGAGTGCCTCGGTCAGAGAGGGGAAGGGCTACCGTAGTCTAGATATGTTATCAGACCCATGTATCTGTGTGTGGGGATGAGTGTGTGTTAGTTTGCCCGTTTTGAATCCTATCTCTGTACCTCTTCATTCTAGCGGACCCTGCAGAGAGTGTGTTGGTGCTGCTGGTCCTTAACCTACTGCAGCTCTGTAAGCTAGCAGCCAATCACCCTGGAGGAAGAGACATCTTAGGTACGTATGGTTACCACAACCTCACTGTTGGCACTGCGTATGTTTCCTCTCTCAGCCCAAGAAAGCATCAATAATTGTTTGTGTGATAGGAAGTAGTTTCGGCCGGCTTGGCACCGTTGTGTGAAAAGGGTCTTAGTCTTTTCCTTGACCATGTGCCTATGTTTTTATAGAGGCTGCAGGGAGCTGTCTGGGAGAGCTGGGGCCTGTGGATTTCTCCACCATCGCTCTGCTCCATGGGAAGGACCAGCTCAATGCCAGAGCTGTATCACTCTTCCCTTCAGTGGAACCACAGTGGCTCTACATCATCCTGAACTGCATCAACAACGCCCTCACACACCACTGGTACACCATACAGGGGTCTACACTGACATGTTTTCAAAGAGCACATTTGCTCCAAAGTTGAAAAATGTAGGTTTAGAATTTGAGAAAAATATTATAGGTATAAATGATAATTGCCACCAATTACAAAATACATTTTTTTAGGGGCACTGGTGCTCCCAAATTACAATTCCAGGTAGCACAGTAAAATATTTAGGAGCATATGTGACCATAATGGTAGCAGTTTAGAGCCCTGCCATATACTGTATCTAATGGCCCTAAAGTACAATTACTCTTTCCTACTAATTCAACACTGAATTTAGCACAGGGACGTAGCCACTGTATTGTCATATGGTTTTCATATAGTGAGTGTGTCTTGACATGCTGTTATGTTTTGTGGTCCCATGTGTTTTTCTGTCAGTATTGAGGTGAGGCAAGCTGCTGTCCAGAGTCTGAAGGACATCTTGGCCACTCAGGCTGGAGCTGACTTCTGGGAGATCCATAAAGACAACCGTGACCCCATGCTGGCTTACCTCAACCCTTTTAGGTCTACAAAGAAGAAGGTTTGGCAGACTTTTCAAGACCTGAAATATTACATCCTCGTATGTGTGTCTGAATTTCGTAGTGTGTGAATTTGTTTGCATACATATATGTGTCGGTGTGGGTGCGTTAATTATCCATTCACCTGTGCAGGTGGTCGGGATGAGTGAGGAGGTGAGCTTGGTGGCTAGGGAGCGGCTGGAGAGCCAGGACCTGTGGGTGCCTGAGGCTGGCGGCCATAAGGCCTGGTTGAAGATGCTCTGCATGGTTTTGCTGGACAGTGGAGGGGTCAGGAGTGAAGCTCTGCTGCTTACCCGGCCCCTGTGTCTGGTGAGGGCATGGCTGTTATATCTCTAGGCCAGCACTTGTGCTAATGCTAATTTCTTGTTCAGTCAGGCATCGCTCTGTCAGGCATAAACACATGTTCAATTCCGGCTTATCTTTCCAGTCAGATATCCCTGTCTTTAACCCCTATCCTTTCCCACGTGTTCAGGTGAAAACAGACTTCTGCCAGAGGGTTCTGCCGCTCATCATCCATGACATCCTGCTGGGGGACTCTGACGGCTCCTGGAGGAAGCTCCTCTCCACACACATCCAGGACTTTTTCACCAGCTGTTTCAGTCGTGCCTGGGCCTCTAGCCGCTCCACCACTCCTCTCCCCTCAGACTCTGGTGCGTTTTACTCTCCATCTCTCAACCTTTTTCTCTAGCTCTTTCTCTCTTTCTCTAGCTCTTTCTCTCTCCCTTTTTCTCTCCCTCTCTCTCTAGCTTTCTTTCTTTAGCTCTTTCTTTCTCTCTCTAGCTTTCTTTCTCTCTCTAGCTCTCTCGCTTGCTCGCTGTGTATGTTTGACTTAAGACATTTCTAGTAGGTTTTTCTCCTGAAGATCAGGTCATTAGTGTTTTTTATTATCTCAGCAGGAGAGTCGGACATTTCCAACCAGGGTCCGTTGGATAAGGCCTCTCTGCGCACCATGCTCTCTGTCATTAACTATCTGAGGCAGCAACAAAGACCTCTAGAATCTGATAGGTTTGTAGATGCATTTGCTCTTATCTCGCTGACCTGTACGACTATAAAATATACTGCACCCCTCTCTTTGTTAGGCTGTACGGTGTTTGATGCTGTTGTGTTGGTTCTAGTAACTTGTGTGGTACGGTGTTTGATGCTGTTGTGTTGGTTCTAGTAACTTGTGTGGTACGGTGTTTGATGCTGTTGTGTTGGTTCTAGTAACTTGTGTGGTACGGTGTGCCACTCTAACTTCTGGTTGGAGCTGAACTACCTGGAGGTGGCCAGGGCAGCCCAGTCCTGCTCAGCCCACTTCACAGCCCTGCTCTACTCTGAGATCTACGTCGACAAGATCAAGACTAACATGGAGGAGAACCGCAGGTACACTACACATGATGGGAGATACTGATGTCTCTTATGTCTTTCTTGTTCTGTGTTGTTCTCATCGTTCTTTACCTCTGCTTACAGAAATCCGTCCAGAGCGTCGCGCAGAATCACATTTGATGAGAGCAGTCAGAACTTCACCATCTCCAGTCTGACAGAGGAGAGTGTGAAAGACACTGGTATCAGTCTACAGGTAGAGTTGATTTTGCAATTAACCTTTAATGTTGTTGTCCAAGGCATAGCTCTGTACTGTCATTTGTGTACCATGTCTTAGGACCTACTGATTGAGGTGTATCGTAGTATTGGGGAGCCAGACAGTCTGTATGGGTGTGAAGGTGGGAAGATGACCAGCGCTCTCACCAGGTGAACTTTGTTATCCTATTTTTGTTCTATCTTGGATATTCAAAGTTTTGTTAGCTGAGAATTCTCTTTTTGTGTGTCTGTTTTGTAGGATTCGAACCTATGAGCATGAGGCGATGTGGGGAAAGGCTCTGACCTCCTACGACCTCCACTCCAATCTTCCTGATGGCACACGGCAAGTGGGCATTGTGGAGGTAAGCAGAAACTTGTTTGAACTCCAAATCTGTATTGTCTCTGTCTGTCTGTGTAAACCATTGTTGGGGACAGATTACAAAACCTAATGCTGCTTGTCCAATGGTCCCTCAGGGTCTGCAGAACATTGGTCTGAGCAGTATCCTGGCCACCTACCTGCAGGGTCTGGAGAGTGAGGGGGTGGAGTGGGGGGCGGAGCTAAGAGAGCTAAGGTTTCAGACCGCCTGGAGGAACATGCAGTGGGACTGTGACCTATCAGACAGGTGAGTGAGAGGGGCCTCAGGACTGTGGCCCATAGGAAAGGTGAGTGGGAGGGGCCTCTGGAAGACAAGGGGTATGAAAGTAAGGGTTCCTGAGGTGGTATTTTAGAAGGTGAAGAAAATATTGCTAAATGGATTGACATGTGCCCTTGGTGTCTTGCCTTCTTGCTTGTTTCAGGAATGAGAAATTGAACCCTGGCTTCAACGAGTCAGTGTTCTGCTCCTTGCAGGCTTTGAGAGACAAAGAGTTTTCCACATTCGACCAAACTCTTAAATATGCAAGGTAAAACAAGGTTTCCCTCATGGAAATCAACAACTATCTCTCAGCCATCAAAATATCACCACACAAACAACTATACTCATTGAAATGAATTGTGTGTGGCATCAGGGGCAATGAGGTGGAGGAACTGTGCAAAGGCAGTCTGGAGGCAGTGTCCTCTCTCTACCCTGCTCTACGGAACCTCCAGAGGATCAGTGAGCTGGAGAGCATCCGACAACTCTTCTCCAAGTATGATCTTCTTTCCCAGCATGTCAACATCGCTAATTTCAAATATCTATACAGTATAGAAAGTGTATTTTATATTTGATTTGAAACCCACTGTGTCTCATACCTCAACACAATGCACATCTACAAATCTAGAGATTTTGTATTTTTTTTATAAATGTTTTATTTGCACACAATAAAAAAATACAAAAACACTGATGGTTTAAAAGGTAAACAAAAAGAACATGGGAGACTGTTACGGAGGAGTGTAAATGCTTTCTTTTAGGCTGGGTCATGTTGTGTTGTATTGTATTGTTGTATGCTTTAATGATGTAATGTATTGATTGTTGCTGCCTTCTTGGCCAGGTCTACCTTAAAAAGAGTCTCTCGGTCTCAATGGGCTTTTCCTGGTTAAATAAAGGTTCAATTAAAAACGCCAGGGGGACTTGTAGGCTCCTCCCTCTTTCAAATATTATACAAAAAAACATTAAAAAAACACATGATCAGATTTTTTAGAGTGCAGGGTTTTGATACTTCAATCTCTTAGGTAATACAAGTCATGTAACTTATATTTCCCCTGGCCTGTGGCAGGCCCCTGACCGACGTAGGCCTGGCCGAGGTGTGCTCCCATTGGCAGCAGCACTCCCAGCTGCTGGTGGACAGTGACTTTACGCTGGTGGAGCCCATCCTGGCCCTGCGCTCCGTGGCCCAGGAGACCCTAATCTCCCAGGAGAGAGACCCTGAAAAGAACAAGTACCTCAGCACTGTCCTCACCTCCCACCTCATGGAGCTCTGCCAACTGGCCCGAGCCGCAGGAAACACACAGGTAGACTGGAGCTCAGCGCTCACCGTGGGGGTGTTTCATACATGTATAGGGTTTATATAGTGTGTTCCACATGTATAGTGTGTCTACTCTACACGTAATAGGAGGAGAATGAGTGCATATGTTTTTTTGGTCTGGATTCACTCAGCACTCCTGACCCATTCACCAGTATGTTCTCTTAAATATTGCAGCACGACATGCATTTGCATTGGTCTCTATGTGAGTGACTATATTGGTCTCTATGTGTGAGTGACTATATTGGTCTCTATGTGTGAGTGACTATATAGTGCCCCCCTCACCCCTGTGCCCGTCTCACCGCTGTGCCCTTTTCACCCCTGTGCCGTCCTTAACCCTCCCCAGCTGGCAGAGCGGGCGGTTTTCCAGATGAAGCAGCATGGCGGAGGAGGGGGGCTGGGCTCCACAGCGTCGTCATGGCACCTGGAGGAGGCCCAAGTGTTTTGGGCGAAGGGAGAACAGGGTCTTGCTCTGGGGCTACTGAGACAGATGATCCACACTCTGGAGGAGCAGGTCAGTGGGAGTCAGTCTACATGTTAACTTCTTACGGCTGAGATCCCTTTAACGGGATCGATATGACAACAGCCAGTGAAAGTGCAGGGCTCCAAATTCAAACAACAGAAATTTCATAATGAAAATTCCTCAAACATACAAGTATTTTACATCATTTTGAAGATAAACTTGTTGTTAATCGCACTACAGTGTCCGATTTCAAAAAGGCCTTACAACGAAAGCACACCATCTAATTATGTTAGGTCAGTACCTAGTCACAGAAAAACACAGCCATTTTTCCAGCCAAAGAGAGGAGTCACAAAAAGCAGAAATATAGATAAAATGAATCATTAACCTTTGATGATCTTTATCAGATGACACTCATAGGACTTCATGTTACATAATACATGTATGTTTTGTTCGATAAAGTTCATATTTATATCCAAAAATCTCAGTTTACATTGGAGCGTTACGTTCAGTAATGTTTTGCTTCCAAAAACATCCGGTGATTTTGCAGAGAGCCAAATTAATTTACAGAAATACTCATAACATACATTGATAAAAGATACAAGTGGTATGCATGGAACTTAAGATAAACTTCTCCTTAATGCAACCGCTGTGTTAGATTTCAAAAAAGCTTTACCGAAAAAGCACACCATGCTATAATCTGAGTACAGCGCTCAGAGACCAAAACAAGCCATACAGATATCCCCCATGTTGTGGAGTCAAAAGAAGTCATAAATAGCATTATAAATATTCACTTAGCTTTGATGATCTTCATCAGAATGCACTCCCAGGAATCCCAGTTCCACAATAAATGTTTGTTTTGTTTGATGAAGTACATAATTTATGTCCAAATACCTCCTTTTTGTTTGCGCCTTTAGTTCACATCTAAATTCACGACGCGCAGGCCAGACGAAAAGTAAAAAAATTCCATTACAGTTCGTAGAAACATGACAGAAGATGTATGGAATCAATCTTTAGGATGTTTTTACCATAAATCTTCAATAATGTTTCAACCGGAGAATTCCTTTGTCTTTAGAAATGCAATGGAACGCAGCTACCTCTCACGGGAGTGTGCCTGACTGAGCTCATGGCCTACTGGCAGACCTCTTACTCAATCAGCTCTTATTCTCTCCTCCTTCACAGTAGAAGCCTGAACCAAGGTTCTAAAGACTATTGACATCTAGTGGAAGCCATACGAATTGCAATCGGACCAAATTTACAATATCTTGGTTTGGCAAAGAGTTGAAAAACTACAAACCTCAGATTTCCCACTTCCTGGTTGTTGTTTTTTTCTCAGGTTTTTGCTTGCCATATAAGTTTGGTTATACTCACAGACATCATTCAAACTGTTTTAGAAAGAGTGTTTTCTACCCAAATATACTAATAATATGCATATCTTATTCTGGGCCTGAGTAGCAGGCAGTTTACTCTAGCAGGCAGTTTAAGCTAGAGCTTAATTTTGTTCCTCTGTCTTGGCCAGGTTAACGTTAACCCTGCCCTGGTGCCGGTGTTCACGGAGTGCCTGAGGCTTTGTGGGAACTGGCTGGCAGAGACGTGCCTGGAGAGCCCTGGGGTCATCCTGGAGAAGTACCTGGAGAGGGTAAAACTAAGGCCCATATAATATAATCCACTCCTTGGGCACAGTTGATCTATAGTGTGTGACTGTCTGTGTGTGTGTGATTGTCTGTGTGTTTGACCTCCTGTAGGCAGTGGTTATGATCGAGGGCCATGCGATAGGTTCAGACACCAAGCTGCAGAGCCAGAGGACGCAGGCCTTCCTGTCCCTGGCCAGGTTCTCAGATGCCCAGTACCAGGGCATTGATAACTACATGAAGTCATCTGAGTTTGAGAACAAACAGGCTCTGCTGGAGAAGGCCAAGGAGGAGGTGGACTTGATGAGGGAGCGCAAGGTCAACACCAACAGGTCAGAGACAAACTCACAGCAGAGAATGAGAACACTGTTAACCTTGTGTGGTTTTGAATCAGCTTGTTTTATGCAGGTTCTACACCGGCTGAGTGTAGGTGACAGATGCTGAAAGAGAGTTGGCCTCCAGGCTGTTGTGACGATTTTATTTTCCACTGTCCTCTCTGCTCAATACCTACTGTGTGTGTGTGTGTGTGTGTGTGTGTGTGTGTGTGTGTGTGTGTGTGTGTGTGTGTGTGTGTGTGTGTGTGTGTGTGTGTGTGTGTGTGTGTGTGTGTGTGTGTGTGTGTGTGTGTGTGTGTGTGTGTGTGTGTGTGATATTCCAACTCCCTCTCCCTGTCTCTCCCAGGTACACAGTGAAGGTGCAGAGGGAGTTGGAGCTGGATGAGAGGGCTCTGTCCAACCTGCAGGCTGATAGAAGGAGGTTCCTGTGTAAGGCTGTGGAGAACTACATCCATTGTCTGGAGCAGGGTGAGGAGCACGACACCTGGGTGTTCCGCCTGGCCTCACTGTGGCTGGAGAACGCTGACGTCAAGACAGTCAATGACATGATGAAGGTGAGTTAGTGATATCACACTAACTAATATCACCAAACACTCACTACATTTATACAATATTGTTTGTTGCACTATTTGTTTAGTCTGGGCTCCATTCCAAACAGAAATCTCTCTGTTTGGATCCCAGGCTACCTGGCATTAGTGTGTCTTCCCATTCAGATGCGAGAAACTACAATTTGTTTGACTATTCCTTGTGCTTCAGGGAGGTGTGAACAGGATCCCGTCCTATAAGTTTCTGCCTCTCATGTACCAGTTGGCTGCCCGCATGGGGACCAAAATGTCTGCTACAGTGGCAGAGGATGTGGGCTTCTATGGTGTTCTCAATGAGGTGAGACTTCAATATGTTTCAATAGGCAACAGAAGTCTGTTTGAACTATAGAGTTGTCTTCTTCAGCTTAGCATGTTTCCTTCTATCCATCCATCCATCTGTTCATCCATCCATCCAACACAGCTGATCTGCCTGTCGTGTCTGGAGCACCCTCACCACACCCTCTTCATCATCCTGGCTCTGGTCAACGCTAACAAGGACGAGAGCTTCTCCCGCAGCCGCCTGTCCAAGAGCACCCCGCGCCATTCCTCCCAACTGGACCTGGTAAGCCCAACACCTCTCTAAACACTGCCAATAAAAGAAATAGGGAACTGGGTCTCTTTACTCTGCATGACCTGTTACTGTCTTGTTGGAATTCTCTTAGGAACTGAGTTTGTTTTTAGTGTGTGTCGCGTGAGAATGAAGGAAAGTTGGGATGTCTTGTAGGAGCGGTCTGAGGTGGCCCAGAGGATAATGAACAAGATCAGGAAGAAGAGAGCCCAGATGATCAGAGGCATAGAGATCCTCTGTGATGCCTACATCACTCTGGCCTACATGGACGCCAGTCGACACAAGACAGAGAAAAGTGAGTGACAATGGCACACTCCTTACAGCACTGAACACAGCATGTCACCCTGTGTCCCACTGCTGACTTGCCTCTGAAGCAGGGTTGGTCCTGGTCACTCCCTGGATGGGAGACCTGATGCTGCTGGAAGTGATGTTGGAGGGCCAGTAGGAGGCACTCTTTCCTCTGGTATAAAAAAAAATCCCAGGGCAGTGATTGGGGACATTGCCCTCTGTAGTTTGGATGAGACGTTAAACGGGTGTCCTGACTATGTGGCCATTAAACGATTCCATGGCACTTATCGTAAGAGTATGGGTGTTAACCCTGTTGTCCTGGCCCTCATACCGTCATGGAGTTTCTAATCATTCCCTGCTTCCAATTGGATCATTCATCCCCCTCCTCTCCCCTGTAACTATTCCCCAGGTCGTTGCTGTAAATGAGAATATTTTCTCAGTCAACTTACCTAAATAAAATTAAGAAACACAACCACCTTCATGAATGACTACCTAGTTTTTACCACATGCTAATGTGTTTGTGAAGTTACTGTACCTTGTGTTCCTCTGTAGAAGCCATCCTCATCCCCTCTGACCAGCCCATCATGCAGATAAAGAACCTAGATGATGTCATCATTCCTACAATGGAGATCAAGGTAGAGAATGGGTTTGATCATCTGTGGATCCCTCACTAGTCTATCACCTGACGTAAGGGGATTTTTGTTATGCAATAGGATGTTTTGCAGTCAGTTTGTATAGTATTTGCACTGTAATGTATGTATATACCATGTCACACCCATGGCGTGCTTTGAAAAGGGATGTATGTAAGAAGGACTTGTGTCCATATTGGTCTCTGTGTTAACAGGTGGACCCCTCGGGTAAATATGACAACCTGGTGACCATCAAGTCCTTCAAGCCTCACTTTCACCTGGCCGGAGGGGTCAACCTGCCCAAGATCATTGACTGTGTGGGATCAGACGGGAAGATCAGACGACAACTGGTCAAGGTGAGATGTATTTCTTACCTGATGGCCCTGAAAAAAAAGATTTGGTATATTAGACCATTTTCTGATGTTCTTTTTTGGTAAATTCACTCAACATAGCATGTGGCAGTGCACCCATCACACAAACCCTATAGAGAATTGGTCAGTTCCGGTGTAGTGTTTTATTTTGATATTATGTCGTTTGTTACCCCCTGTGACCTTTACCCCTCTGTATCCTCAGGGCCAGGATGATCTGCGGCAGGATGCTGTAATGCAGCAGGTGTTTCACATGTGTTCTATGCTGCTGCAGCGCAACACTGAGACACGCAAGAGGAAACTCAACATCAGACGCTACAAGGTCAGTCCAGTCTCACAGCTCAACTTATTTAAAAACATTTGCCGGTACTGTAAATTGCTCTGTAGAAGAGTTTCTGTTTTGGGAGGGGGGTACGTTTTTTAAATAAAAATAAATAAATCTACTTGCACAATAGACAACTTAACATTTCACAGACATAGATCCACAAGAGATGAGCTTCTGTTAAATGAATCAGTTGACTCTTCCTCATCATATCATTGTTATGTTATATGTTAAAAATAAAAAATGTGACACAAATATTCTTAAGGAGCTGTTATCAATTTTGGTGGATGGGAGTGATTGAGGCCCCTGTCTCTGTCCCCAGGTGGTGCCCTTCTCCCAGCGTAGTGGGGTTCTAGAGTGGTGCTCGGGGACCGTCCCTATAGGGGATTTCCTCATAGACCCCCAAAAGGGCGCTCACACACGCTTCTGCCCCCGAGACTGGACCAGCATAACCTGCCGGAAAAAGATGATGGTGAGTCTCACTTTGACTCATTTATTCTTAGTCCCTTGATGGCTGAATTGTGTGGTACTGTACTGTAATGTCGTAGTAACATATTGTTTTTACTGTAGGAGTCTCAGAGGCTTGGTTCCGGTGGGAAGACCCAGGCTTTCAGTGAGGTGTGTCAGAACTTCCGGCCTGTCTTCCGGTACTTCTGCATGGAGCGATTCCTGGACCCGGCAGTGTGGCTGGAAAAACGACTGGCCTACACTCGCAGTGTGGCCACTTCCTCCATCGGTACAAACACCATCACCTCTGCTCTCCACAATACAATAATTACCATACCTACACAATTTTATTTGGCTATTCATCTGATGTACTTCAACACGTTCTTCCTTTTGTTTCTGTGTTTGTTCTCCTCAGTGGGCTACATTGTTGGACTGGGGGATAGGCACATTCAGAACATCCTTATAGATGAACAGACAGCTGAACTGGTGCATATTGATTTGGGTAAGGAGGATACTCATAATAGCTGTGTCTGAGTTAACATTTGAGGAACCTGTCTTGAGAACATTTTGGGTTAGGTATTTGGTGTAATGTTTTTATCTCTCTTCAGGTGTAGCGTTTGAACAGGGAAAGATTCTCCCAACTCCTGAGACTGTTCCCTTCAGGCTATCCAGAGATATTGTGGATGGGATGGGCATAACGGGGGTGGAGGGCGTTTTCAGAAGGTGAGCAGACAACGAGACCCAATCCCAAATGGAGATAGATCTGGATGGATTTTATTCAAGCTAATTTTTTAAAATCAGGATATAATTTTTACTGTGTTCATCTCTACCATTCAGATGCTGTGAGAAGACCATGGAGGTCATGAGGAGTTCTCAAGAGGCCTTGCTGACTATTGTAGAGGTATAAACACAAACATATACACACGCACAAATACTGTTCACATTCACTCAATGTCTGTATGTGAGCTTGGAGTGTATGTTCATTACATATTTATGTGATAACTCCTGCTGTTCCTTTGCCCTGTGGTGTAGGTACTGCTGTATGACCCTCTGTTTGACTGGACCATGAACCCTCTCAAGGCCTTCTACCTGCAGCAGCAGCATGATGAGCAGGCTGAGCTCCAGTCCACGCTCAACTCTACACTGGGGGGAGACATCTTGGAGGCCCACCGCAAGTCCAGGTACTCTTCAGTACTATAAACCCCCTACATCAGGGGTCTCTGCCTACTAGTATACCATCAAGTGGAATCATATGCCTGACAGAGTACACTCTCAGTCCTGTCTCAGTCCTGATGTTACTCACCAAACCCTCCACATGCCTTTGAACAATTAAATGAAACTTTATTTGTCACATGCGCTGAGTACAACAGGTGTAGTAGACCTTAGTGTCATACTTACTTACAAGCCCTTAACTAACAATGCAGTTCAAGAAAGAGTTAAGAAAATATTTACCAAATAAACTAACATAAAAACTAATAAAAAGTAACACAATAAAATAACAATAACGAGGCTATATACAGGTGGTACCTGTACAGAGTCAATGTGTGGGGATACAGGTTAGTCGAGGTAATTTGTACATGTAGGTAGGGGTAAAGTGACTATCTGGGGACCCATGCCAAATCTTTTCAGTCTCCTGAGGGGGAAAATATGTTTTCGTGCCCTCTTCACGACTGTCTTGGTGTGTTTGGACCATGATAGTTCATTGGTGATGTGGACACACTCTCGACCCGCTCCAGTACAGCCCCGTCGATGTTAATGGGGACCTATTCGGCCTTCCTTTTCCAGTAATCCACATTCAGCTCCTTTGTCTGGCTCGCAGTGAGGGAGAGGTTGTTGTCCTGGCACCAGACTGCCAGGTCACTGACCTCCTCCCTATAGGCTGTCACATTGTTGTCGGTAATCAGGCCTACCACTGTTTTGTCGTCAGCAAACTTAAGGATGGTGTTGGAGTCATGTTTGGCCACGCAGTCGTGGGTGAACAAGGGAGTACAGGAGGGGACTAATCACACACCCCTGACGAGCCCCAGTGTTGAGGATCAGCGTGGCAGGATCCAGTTCCAGAGGGAGTTGTTTAGTCCCAGAGTCCTTAGCTTAGTGATGAGTTTTGTGGACACTATGGTGTTGAACGCTGAGCTGTAGTCAATGAACAGCATTCTCACATAGGTGTTCCTTGTGGACAGGTGGGAAAGAGCAGTGTGGAGTGCGATTGAAATTGCGTCATCTGTGTATCTGTTGGGGAGGTATGCAAATTGGAGTGGTTCTAGGGTATTCGGGATGATGCTGTTGATGTGAGTCATGAGCAGTCTTTCAAAGCACTTCATGGCTACCAACGTAAGTGCTACGGCTGGTTACCTTCGCTTCCTTGGGCACAGGGACTATGGTGGTGTGCTTGAAACATATAGGTATTACAGACTCTGTCAAGGATAGGTTAAAAATGTCAGTGAAGACTTGCCAGTTGGTCAATGCATGCTTTGAGTACACGCCCTGGTAATCCGTCTGGCCCGCGGCTTTGTGAATGTTGACCTGTTTAAAGGTCTTACTCACATCGGCAACTGAGAGCGTTATTACACAGTTGTCCGGTGTTGGCTGGTGAACTCATGCATGCTTCAGTGTTGCTTGCCTCGAAGCGATCATAGAAGGCATTTAGCTCGTCTGGTAGGCTCGCGTCACTTGGCAGCTCGTGGCTGGGTTTCCCTTTTGTAATCCGTAATAGTTTTCAAGCCCTGTAACATCTGACGAGCGTTAGAGCCGGTGTAGTAGGATTCAATATTAATCCTGTATTGATGCTTTGCCTGTTTGATGGTTCGTCTGAGGGCGTAGCGGGATTTCTTATAAACATCCGGATTAGTATCCCACTCCATTAATGCGGCAGCTCTAGCCTTTAGCTCGATACGGATGTTGCCTGTAATCCATGGCTTCTGGTTGGGATATGTACGTACGGTCACTGTGGGGACGACGTCGTCAATGCACTTATTGATGAAGCCGATGACTGAGGTGGTATACTCCTCAATGCCATTGGCTGAATCCTGGACATTCCAGTCTGTGCTAGCAAAACAGTCCTGTAGCATAGCATCTGCGTCATCTGACCACTTGCCTGCATTGAAGTCCCCGGTCACAAGCATTTTCTTGTTTACTTATGGCCTTATACAGCTGGTTGAGTGTGGTCTTAGTGCCAGCATCGGTTTGTGGTGGTAAATAGACGGCTATGAATAATATAGATGAGAACTCTCTTGGTAGATAGTGATGTCTACAGCTTATCATAAGGTACTCTACCTCAGGCGAGCAATACCTTAACTTCTTTAATATTAGACATCGCGCACCAGCTGTTAATGACAAATGGACACACACTGCCGCCCCTCGTCTTACCAGATGCAGCTTCTCTGTTCTGCCAATGCATGGAAAATCCCGCCAGCTCTATATTATCCATGTCATCGTTCAGCCACGACTCTGTGAAACATAAGATATTGCAGTTTTTAATGTCCCGTTGGTAGGATAGTCTTGCTCGTATATCATCCATTTTTTTCCCAATGACTGCACGTTGGCCAATAGAAGGCAGCCCGACCTCCGCCCCCTTTTTCTCTGTCTTTTCTTCACACAAATGACAGGGATTTGGGCCCGTTCCAGAGAAAGCAGTATATCCTTCGCGTCGGACTTGTTAAAGAAAATCATGTGGCAAGGCTTGGTGTTGGTCATTTACATTTGTGCTATAAACATTTTTAACGAATCACATATATTGGCTGCACAATATGCTGTCTCTTCTCTCTCAGCAGTGATAGCCAGAGCTTCAACAAGGTGGCGGAGCGCGTGCTGCTGCGGCTGCAGGAGAAGCTGAAGGGGGTGGAGGATGGCAGGGTGCTCAGTGTAGGAGGGCAGGTCAACCTCCTTATCCAGCAGGCCATGGACCCTAACAATCTCAGCCGCCTCTTCCCCGGCTGGCAGGCCTGGGTCTAGGTCTAACATACTGGGAGAAACCAGGGGGCCTGGGTCAATCTTAGTCCGCTTTCTACAAAATACTATGTATGAATAATGAATGTTTATGCTTTGACATACTTGATGCACCATGTGCTTCCTTATCAATCACAGATGATATTTTAGCTTTCTGCACTCAATAGACTGTAATCAATTATTAGGTTTCTAATGCAACATGTAAATGACTTGTTTTCTTGTGTTGCTCTGAATTCTTTGTATTAAGTGTCAAATTTATATATAAATTTGAATTTTTTTGGTCACTTGAAGTGAAAAATGGTTGTTCTTGAATATGTTCATTGTACCATTGGATGGTAAATAGCTGACATGTAAGATAATAAAGAGAATTGATTCAGGAGATCAGGAGATTTAATTGACTCGGGAGATCCCCTCCTCTCAAAGCATCTGCGGAGGAACTACCCCAGTTTGTACATGAACTGGGCCCTGCACCTCCCCCTGATAGCACTGCCTCTACCTTGTTACCAGTATACATTTGGTCCTCTTCCTGTCAGACTAATGTGGTATTGTAATTAAGCAACGAAAAAATGTTTTACAACTTTTTTTAGTAGTCTTTGAATTTATGTTGAAGAAGGAAATTGTGCTGTGTTTTGTTTAACATAAGGAATGTTAAATTACTTTTACTTTTGATTCTTAATTATATTTTAGCAATTACATTTAATTTTGATACTTCAGTAGATTTAAATCCAGAAACTTTTACTCAAGCAGTATTTTTACTGGGTGACTTTTACTTGAGTCATTTTCTAATAAGGTTTCTTTACGTTTACTCAAGTATGACAATTGTGTACTTTTTACACCACTGCACCTTTCCAATAAGTCAGTTCAACACATTTCTGCCCTGCTAGAGCTGCCCCGGTCAACTGTGTGTGCCGTTATTGTGAAGTGGAAATGTCGAGGAGCAACAACGGCTCAGCCTCGAAGTGTTAGGCCACACAAGCTAACAGAACGGGACCGCCAAGTGCTGAAGCACGTAAACATCGTCTGTCCTTGGTTGCAACACTCACTACCGTGTTCCAAAGTGTCTCTGGAATGAATTTCAGCAGAACAACTGTTCGTCGGGAGCTTCATGAAATGGTTTTCCATGGCCGAGAAGCCGCACACAAGCATAAAATCACCATGCGCAATGCAAGGCGTCGGGCAGTGGTGTAAAGCTCGCAGCCATTGGACTCTGGAGCAGTGGAAACTAGTTCTCTGGAGTGATGAATCACACTTAACCATCTGGCAGTCCGACTGGCAAATCTGGGTTTGGCGGATGCCAGGAGAACGCTACTTGACCCAATGCATAGTGCCAACTGTAACATTTGGTGGAGGAGGAATAATGGTTTGGGCTAGGCACCTTAGTTGTGAAGGGAAATCTTAACGCTACAGCATATAATGAAATTGTAGATGATTCTGAGCTTCCAACTTTGTGGCAACAGTTTGTGGAAGGCCCTTTCCTGTTTCAGCATGGTAATGCCCCCGTGCACAAAACGAGGTCCATACAGAAATTATTTCTCGATTAGTGTGGAAGATCTTGACTGGTCTGCACAGAGCCCTGACCTCAACCCATCAAACACCTTTGGGATGAATTGGAATGCAGGCTGAACTAGGCCTTATCGCCCAACATCAGTGTCCGACCTCACTTATGTTCCAACATTTAGTGGAAAGCCTTCCCAGAAGAGTGGAGGCTGTTATAACAGCAAAGGGGGGACCAATGCCATATTAACGCCCATGATTTTGGAATGAGATGTTCAGCGAGCATGTGTCCACATACTTTTGGTCATGTAGTGTAGGTGCACTTCATTCACATCAATTTGATGAATTAACTTGTTCCCTTCTGACCATCCTTAACCTCACCCTTCATTGTCCTCCATCTGTGCGTGTGGGGTTGCATGTGGCGATGGTCGCTGTGTCAGGCACTCTCAGTGGTGTGATGGGGTAAGAGACTGTCCAGCAGGGCAGGATGAAGCTCAGTGTTGTAAGAATCCATTTTTACATTACATTTTGGTAATTTAGAAGATGTTCCAATCCAGGACACTTTCAGTCAGTGCATTACCCTCCAAGGTAGTATAACAACTACATCAGTGATTGTAAGTTAGCTGCTTTATTAAGAAAAGTTTATCAGCAGAATCGTAGCTAATAAGAAAAGATAAGCGTTAGTGTCTGTGCAAGTAAGGCAAGTATAACAGTAAGTGTGAGGTTTATTTAATTTATTTTCGCTAGAAGGTTCAAACGAGGTACTCTTTTGAAGATAGGTTTTCGGATGCTTTACCTTTACCCATTCAGACCTCTTGTCATCTGCCCTGACAAAGACCTGGCTGGGACATTTTACTGTACAGGTACTGTGTGTCTACTTCTGTTTGTTTTTGCTCTTTTACTTAACATTGTGTGTTGTGCTATTTGTTTTTCTACAGTGAGACTGTGTGGCTCCAGTTGTCTTCTGCAAGCCTATTTGTCTGACATTGGATCGTGGAGGACAGTGTGCTCAGATGGATGGGCTGATCACCATGGGAAGGCAGCCTGACAGCGTTTAGGATACAGCAGGTGAGACATACTGTATCTAGATTCAGATTGAGATTTATTTTGTTTTTATATTTATGCCCATTGGTATAGTATAGAGAATGTAACCTTCCCCATATGCATTGTGAGATAGTCAAGCAAGCGTAAACGTGAATGTAAAACAGTGAGCATGTGTTATGGTCATTTATTTCATTTGTTTGCTATGGGTTCACAGAGACACATGTTAAATCTGGCCGACAAATGCCAGAGGATTCTTAATGCTGAAGTCTGGGTCAAGCCCTGACACACCCATAATGCAACAGCTTGCGAGCACGTCAGTGAAATAATGTGAGCCAATCACATTTCATATCACACCATTTCTCAACGGTATGTTATGTTAAACTCTTGTTAACACCATCTGTATTTTTGTGATTCCTTTTACTCTCCTCGGTGAAACCTGTCCCAGTGTTAATGGGGTGACCCTGAAGTGCATAGGTAAGTCATTATGTAACTTTCTCAGTAATTAGGTATAGAGCAACTTCATGTAAAGTGTTACCACCTGATAAACCTCTGTCTCCAGACTGTGGTACCAGAGTAGTCTCCAATTTGAGTCGTGCAGTAGGGGCCCAGGAGGCTAGTTTGGGGGCCATGGCAGGTCAGCCTCCAGGACTTTCACATCTGCGGCGGTTCCATCATCACCCCATACTGGATAGTGATGGCAGCACACTGCATAGTGGAGTAAGTCCATAGACATACATACTGTACAGTATGTGCACTATATCATTGAAATATACACTACCAGTCAAAAGTTTTAGAACACCCCCATTTTTCCAGTTTTTATCGAAACATAAGCAGTTCAAGTCCAGTGAATAACCTGAAATGGTACAAAGGTAAGAAGTAAACTTGAGGTTTAATTTTTTTAAAGAGTTTAGGTTACCCAAAACAAAATAGGTTACCAAAAACAAAAAAAATAATGTGCATTTCAGAGTTATAAGAAAGGGCCTCTTTCAGGGAAAAGGTAATGGGTTAACAACATACAGCTGTTCTGGAGCAATGGAAGTAAATTAAGCCTTGAAAGTTGATGCTAACGTTTCCTACAGGTGTTCCAACTTTTGTTGATTACTTACCAACCCTCTGTCTGGATAACAGCAGTGTTGGAACAGACTGTGTTACTACACACTCTTCAGCATTATTTGGACAGTATTGTACTGCAGGAAGTAGTATATTGCTATCATAATGTTATTATAACCCTTAAAAGTGTAGGTCTTTCCTTTAGAGAAATTGCAAAGAAAGCCAAGGTGTCAGTGAGTACAGTTTCCTACAACATCAAAAGGCACTTGGAAACTGGAAGAAATTCTGACAGGAAGAGGTCTGGCAGACCCAAAACCACAACAGAATCAGAATACAAGTTTCTGAGAGTCAACAGCTTGTGTGATAGGCGGCTCACAGGACAACAGCTTCAAGCACCTCTTAACACTGGTCGAAGTAAGCAAGTCTCAGTTTCAACTGTGAAGAGAAGACTTCGAGCTGCAGGTTTGACAGGTCGAGTGGCCGTAAGAAAGCCACTGCTAAGATGGCAAAATAAGAAGAGGCTTGCCTGGGCCACGAAGCACTGCCGGTGGACTACTGAAGACTGGAAGAGGGTCTTATGGATCGATGAATCAACATTTGACGCTGGGTTTCTGTGTGCCATTCAGTAGGCGAAAGGATGGTTCCACAGTGTGTGACACCATCTGTCAAACATGGAGGAGGAAGTGTGATGTCTGGGGCTCATTTACTGAATCCAGAGATGACGACTTGCAAAGAGTGAGTGGCACCAAAACCGCTACCACAGCGCCTTGCAACCCCCTCTGGTGTACGCCTAGTTGGTCAGGGGTTCATCCTACAGCAAGATAATGACCCAGGACATACCTCTAGGCTATGGGGTTCATCCTACAGCAAGATAATGACCCAGGACATACCTCCAGGCTATGTCAGAACTACCTTAGAAGAAAAGAACAAGACGGTAGGCTTCAAATCGTGGAATGTCCAGCACAGTCTCCAGACGTAACCCCCATTGAGCTGGTTTGGGATGAACGGGGCAGAAGGGTGAAAGCAAAGCAACCTACAAGTGCAACACATTTGTTGGGAAGAACTTTCCGAACAATATTTGATTTCCATTGTAGAAAAAATGCCACGACTGTGTTCGGCTGTTTATGTCTGCAAAAATGTTGGTTCAATTTTGTTAAACAAAACCATTCCATGATTTATTTTGTCTCCAATTGTTTATTTGCTTTATGCTTTAATTTCAGAGTACATTAAGACATTAAGTTGTGTGAATTTCACCCCCATTTTCAATTTTTTATTGTTCTAAAATGTTTGACCTGTCGTGTATGTTCAGCACAGTCCACTTCTGAGCGTATTCTTTTGAATCTGTGGCATCCTGGTTAAATTGACTAGTTCAGTTGTCTTTAATTTCAGTCACTCTTATCCTGAAGACAGTACATGCAGGATTTGGGAATCAAATATCTACACACTTCAGCCGTGGCCGTTCTTCAGTGAGCCACATTGTCACCCATGATTACAACACAGAGACTTCAGTGAGCCACATTGTCACCCATGATTACAACACAGAGACTTCAGTGAGCCACATTGTCACCCATGATTACAACACAGAGACTTCAGTGAGCCACATTGTCACCCATGATTACAACACAGAGACTTCAGTGAGCCACATTGTCACCCGTGATTACAACACAGAGACTTCAGTGAGCCACATTGTCACCCGTGATTACAACACAGAGACTTCAGTGAGCCACATTGTCACCCGTGATTACAACACAGAGACTTCAGTGAGCCACATTGTCACCCATGATTACAACACAGAGACTTCAGTGAGCCACATTGTCACCCATGATTACAACACAGAGACTTCAGTGAGCCACATTGTCACCCATGATTACAACACAGAGACTTCAGTGAGCCACATTGTCACCCATGATTACAACACAGAGACTGGGAATAACAACATCACCCTCATTAGACTCATTAAACCATTGCAGATGAATGGTAGGACTTACATTCTCTTGTTGTTCTCAGCAGACTATTGCATCACTTCGTGCAGTTAATATTTTTTTCATGACTAAGCTCATAGCACAGAAATTATTTACTACGCTTTCTTTCCTATGCAGATCAAATAAGGCCTGTGTGTTTGCCCAATGTCGGGCTGGACTTCACTCCCCAGACATTCTGGATTTCGGGGTTTGGCAGCACAGTTTCTAGTGGTAAGTCATATTTATGCAATATCATGAGAACATATATATTAGTTGAAGTAGGATGTTTACATATACCTTATCCAAATACATTTAAACTCAGTTTTTCACAATTCCTGACATTTAATCCTTGTAAGAGTTCTCTGTTTTAGGTCAGATAGGATCACCACTTTATTTTAAGACTGTGAAATGTCAGAATAATAGAGAGAATGATTTATTTCAGCTTTTATTTCTTTCATTGCATTCCCAGTGGGTCAGAAGTTTACATACACTCAATTAGTATTTGGTAGCACTGCTTTTAAATTGTTTAACTTGGGTCAAACGTTTCAGGTAGCCTTCCAGAAGCTTCCCACAATAAGTTGGGTGAAATTTGGCCCATTCCTCCTGACAGAGCTCGTGTAACTGAGTCAGGTTTGTAGGGCTCCTTGCTCACACACACTTTTTCATTTCTATAGGTTTGGGGTCAGGGCTTTGTGATGGCCACTCCAATACCTTGACTTTGTTGTCCTTAAGCCATTTTGCCACAACTTTGGAAGTATGCTTGGGGTCGTTGTCCATTTGGAAGACCCATTTGCGACCAAGCTTTAACATCCTGACTGATGTCTTGATGTTACTTCAATATATCCACATAATTTTCCTACCTCATGATAACATCTATTTTGTGAAGTGCACCAGTCCCTCCTGCAGCAAAGCACCCCCACAACATGATGCTACCACCCCTGTGCTTCGCGGTTGGGATGGTGTTCTTCGGCTTGCAAGCCTCTGCCTTCTTCCTCCAAACACAACGATGATCATTTTGGCCAAACGGTTCTATTTTTGTTTCATCAGACCAGAGGACATTTCTCCAAAAAGTACAATCTTTGTCCCCATGTGCAGTTGCAAACCGTAGTCTGGCTTTTTTATAGCAGTTTTGGAAAAGTGGCTTCTTCCTTGCTGAGTGGCCTTTCAGGTTATGTCGATATAGGACTCTTTTTACTGTGGATATACTTTTGTGCCTGTTACCTCCAGAATCTTCCCAAGGTCCTTTGCTGTTATAGGACTCAGTATGGTGGCTGGTAGGGGACACAAGCTGGGGAGTTGTCTGTGCCGAGGAACAAACCAGGCATCTATGGAAACAACGCCTTCTTCCTCGGCTGGATCTATGAAACCATTAAATCCAGTGTTGTGATTTACATGCATACACATTTTAATAATAGGAAGTTGTAACTATGGTGTGTTTGGTTTTGCAGAAATAAAGAAACTGAGAAATCACTGGTGGACAATCAGAATGAAATGGTGGAAACATTATTTTTTTCTGAATAGAAAAGCCAGAAAGATGTTTGTACGTACAGTGTCATCAGAAATTCCAATGTTATAAACAACAAATTCAATATGTGCTCATTTGTATGTATTCATTAAATGACTACTTCTACATCCTGATACTGTTTCGTGTAATATATACTGTTCAGTTTGAAAAGTCATTACGTTTATGTACCACTTTGACCACAAGATGGTGCTTGTGTTCTTGGTAGTTCCTCTTGAGCTCAAGATTAGAGAAAGTGAACCTGCATCGTGGTGCCCTCTACTTGGTTAACTCTTTCTTTAGTCATACTAGTCAAGTGAACGGTGGATTGTGTATCCAGGTTGAAGGCTTTTGGAATAGAGGCCGGGCCTATTATCACACTGGAATGAGAGAGCCTTTACTTTAATCTGGTCAATGTAATTTATATACAATCACAACTTTGGCACTGATATACAGTTAAAACACGATCATGCACAACAGTTTCATATCAACACCTTTGCAAAATATTTTCTTTAACTTTTGATAGAAAAATACAGTACATCTTAAGACAATTTATCTCCACTTTTGAAATCATGGGTAACTTTGGGTGTTGTACAATTTAGAACATATTAATTAGCATAGAAACATATGTGCCCTTACAAATCAGTTTTCTGTATGTGTCTACCAATGGCAAGTTTTGAAAATAATATTATACAATCACATTGACATTCCAAATATGTATAGCAGTAAAAGTACATCATCAATGTCGGTTACAAAATCCTATCGATTGCTTCAATCTCACTCATACAGATGCAGTGATATTGATCTTCATATTTTTTGACACTTTTGATCAGTGAAATTAAACATGTTACAAACCATGCTAGTTCCCATATGAGGACATTGTAAATCAGAAGGGAAGTATGATATCAACCTAAGTGATTTTTTTACCCCCAACATAATGTGTGCATCTTCAATTGTCTGAACTCCTGGTTGTGCTTTGTGAATGAAAATAAGAAACTGCTACGAAACATTCCTCCTTTTATCACAGAAGTTGCCATGAAATAATGGTATTGATACCTGTGGGGAACATTCAACAAACTTCAAAGCATCATTTACAATATCCTATTTTGAGTTGAGGCTTCTAAGAAGTAAACAGAAACCAGACTGTTTAAGAGTTCTTGGGACCTTGTCTCTCAGCTGAGAGCAGCGTGCTTCACTACCATGTTGTAGGCAGGTAATATGTGCAATGAGGGACTGGGCTGGCATAAGGATAGCATGATTCCTTTCTGCTACCCAACCTTCAGTCTTATAACGTGTCTAAATTAGAGGTTGATGTAAAACTGGAGTGCAAAGAACTGGTAACATCTAAGCTAAGACAAGTGTTCACTGGTCAAACGGGTGAGGTTTTTTCCCCCCATGATATGTCCAGAGAACAGTTCTATTGGTCAGTGAAGCCCCAACCCCTCCCCTTTCCCAGCCTCAGTAGAACTGGCACTGCCGGTGGCCGCAGGTCGTGTCACCCGAGGCCAGCCTCAGTCACTTGATGCGGTGGCGGACCAGCGAGGACTCATCAGTGATCTTGCCGGACTGGTCTCGGTGACGACAGGACAAGAGGAGGAGTAGGATGAGGAGTAACACAGCACAGACGGCCATCAGGGCGTAGGAGATGACCCAGAGAAGGGGCTCCTTCAGCAGCCCTCCAGCAGCACAGTCAGATGCCACGTCTGCAGATGAGAAGGGCCCAGAGATCTCTGACACGGCTAGCCCACCGTTCACTAGAGCGAGGGAGGGTTTGGGGTTATAATGACTGACGTATTGAGGAATGCGATATTTTGGATACGAAGGGCACTTGACCAAGCAGATAAACATTTAATAGCCCAAAAAATTACATATTTTCTGATGCTAGAGTCATAACCATATTGTATTGGAAGTCCAAGGCTTTATGTAAGACCCAATAATATCCTTTATGCCCTTTTAAATGTCTCCAGCCCTCACCTGCACATCTGCTGACAGCAAAGCCCACCCTCTTCTCAGCCCGGTCGAAGACGACGTAGAAGCCCTCCATGACGGTTGCTCCTATCACCAGGCCGTTGGCTGACGACGAGATGCCGAAACGGAAGCAGTCCAGCCTACCGTCCACGTCTGTGATTGGCTGGATATACAGCTGCAAGGAGGAGCCACACAGACACACCAATGTCAATCAAAGAGCTGTCAGCAAACAGATCTAAAGCTCATAACAAGATGGCGGATGTTGGTTGGCGTAAGAAAACAACAAAACACACGGGGGCAACATGGGGGACGTTTGTTGTCACCTGAGGGAGGATGGAGATTTTGAAGGACTGGCTGTTGTTGGTGGCTCTCAGGTAGATGGACAGTTTGGGGAAGAACCTCCACGGTGTCTCTCCCTTCAGCCAGCAGGCCAGTTTAGTGCCACCCCAGAACCCTGAGGTGAAGTCCTGGATCTGGACAATAGAAAGACAGCGATGGATTAACACTCCAACAAAGTGTAAAAAAAAGTGTACTTTTACATAGATGACTACACATTTTCTCTCAGATCTGTAGACCAGAACAAAGTTGGCCATATTGGGGTGGAAAAAACAGGCCATGGTCATACTGTATGAAAAGGAAATAACTTGCAGTGTCCTCAGACAACCAGGTAATCCTAGAAGTCCTTTGTCATTTGATCATGGGCACAGAGGCTGACATACCAGAGATGTTTTTGAGATGGCCTCCACCACAGCATTGAACACATTCACAGGCAGCCGCAGAAGAGTGGTTCCACTGTCCACTATGGCTTTATCCTGGTTGTACTGGGAGAAGGAGAGAGAAGATGTATAAAGAAACAGGGAGGCAGATTTTATTTTTCCTCTTCAGTTACATGGTTTCCTTTCAGAAGATCTTCATCAAACAAAAATCTGAAATGTCCACCTTGATTCCTGGAAGGCTTCAGAAACATGATTAGCATATTGTTGTCTTTATTAACTGTTGCTTTATTTCCTCTTTCCAAACCTGCACTACAGGCTAATCCACCAAGAATGCTGACTAGAAACAGCCTTGGGCTTAGGGCCAAGGTTAGTCTTTGTTCCTGACGTGTTGTGCAGATTGAAACATTTATAAAACAACATGGGGCCAGTCTGTCTCATACCTCTTTGCAGTCCAGATTTAGATTCTGGTCCCCAACCTCCAGCTTTAATACTTCCACCTGATAGTACCACTCTTCTTTTATAGGGGTGTACCACATGGACCCCGAATACAATGTTGGTTCAACCCCTCCCATGACCTGAAACAAAACTGGGTTTTCATTCACCGTACAAATGACTGATGACAATGATTGCCTGAATACTATAATAAAACTACAATGGAATGCCTTGGCACAGTTTGGTATGGCATTGCAGACAGTGATTACACCCCACCATCTCTCCCATCTGCCCCTCTCAGAGGCTCACGTGGTCGGCTCGACCGCTCCTATAACACCGACAGCCCTGCTCTCGGCAGGGGGCTCTCTTAGCTTAATTAGCCACTCACTAACTAGATTGGGCATCCAATGGGGAAACTCATTGAGAGGCGCAGAGACTTGCTAGCGATCATGTTTCTAAAAATGCCGCTCAGTCTCATCCGCCCTTGAAAGGTTTATCTGGTCTGGGCGTCGGGAGCAATATTATGCCAAGTGTCTGCCTAGCGTGCGTGAGATTAACAGACTAAATAATCATCCTCTTTTGCAGTACAACAACCAGCCTTTGTAAGGAAGTCTCCCCCCCAGCATTCACTCCTCCCATACATAGCCTTTAGCTTTCTCCTCCTGACTACTCACAAGACTTCCCCCCGCGGGGTCTGCAGTGGTGCTGTCTGACAACCCAGCTCCGCACATCTGGAGGGAGAACACATCTGGGATGCCTGTCTGTCGTACCACGGAGTTAAAGAAGGGCTCTACCGAGGAGTCAGGCTGAGATACAGGAGACAAACACAAAACACTGGTCATTAACTTAGTATAAAACAGTGTAATGTCTTGGCTGTCCTATTGGTCAATAGTGAAGCTGTAAGCACAGAGAATGACAGCATAAAGTCTTATCAGTTATCACCATGACTAAACAGGATCTCCCCCCCCATACACCTTGACTTCACATGGTGTATATATACATGTGATGTTTGACAAAGATTCTGCAAATCATCTGAACAAAAGCTGAGAACTGCAGTACAGTGGTCACCGTACGTTCTTGCATGTTAATGATTTAAAATGGTTGACCTCAATCTGCATAAGGCATACATTGTGTCAGCTCAGAATAGCCTCAGCCACCACACCCCATGGGTCTATGTGATGATGAGATTATGAACAATATCATGTGTGAGAACCTTGATTTGCTCTTTGATAACATTCAGCAGCTCTTCATGCCCCACCACGCTTACGTACACCACTGTGCCAAATCAAACAGACATGGCGAAAGGCATGGAACCCCTTCCTTCATATCCAGAGTCCCAGGGTGCACCAAGCCCACCCCCTTTACCTGAGCCAGCAGGGGGTAGGCCAGGCCCAGGATGCCCTGCCAGTTAACCCCCTGGAGGAAGAATCCGTTGGAGGAGAGAATGGTGGCGATGTTGATGGTGGGGGTGCCGGGGATGCTGGGGATGTGGACGTGGTCGGTGCCCAGCTCGCCCTCCCAGTTGCCCTGGGTGTACTTGACGGCCACGCCCCTGCCAGTGGACTGGTACGTACTGGAACTGAACACAGGGAGGGACAGGGAGAGTCACCAGTACTCTTAGACAAAGGAAATCTTATCAACACATGCCTGAGCGAATTCTAAACAAAAATAAACACGATCAGATTGTAGTATAAATTATGAGATTTATGTGAAACACTGATTATTGAATTAAGGCATTTTCTAATATTATTGGGGCCACCAAATATAATGTGTAGATAACGTAGGCTTCTTATTGACCTTATAGAAAGAGCTATTCCACAGAGTAAATATGAGAGCCTGACGACTCACAGTGCTGTGTTGAAGAAGTGTGTGATGAAGGGATGTGCTGCTGCCGCCACTGCAAAGTTACTGCTTCCTGTATCAACCAGGATATTCAGCTGGAAAACAAAAGAGTAGTGAGTACTTTATCAATCATTCAACCATCTGGGTTAAGCACACAGAACAACTCAACCCCATTCATCTTAATACACGCAATAAACACACAAACTGACTCACAGTCAATAATCGTGCTTTGAGCTGAACAAGTTATTTACTAATATGCTTCTGACGTCTGAGGATTAGAAAAAAAGCTCTCTGGTCTGGTAGTCATTGGGAAAAACGTCCACCCATTGCTCCAGAGTCTAAATGTCCCTCCAACCTGGTATTTGTCGACTGTGTGCGAGCAGGAGCGGAGCATGAGCCAGCTAAAGCAGCAGTTGAGATTATGTTGTCTCAGGCATCAATTCAACGAGGGGGAACTAATGAGATAACCGACTTCTGTCACCTCGGTGACCGGCGCAGAAGAGTCATTACTTAACATTCCTCATCATTAAAGAGGCCATAATAAACAGGCCCACCACGGCTCTCAAAATGAGTTTCTTAACCATTTAAACATGACCTCAAATCATGTTAGGCTGCATACATAGCCTTTAAGGCACTTTGGATTGATGGAGGAGAGGTAACAAAGTAAACACACAGGAATGCGGTCTGCTGGTGTGACATTATTTCCTGTTTCTTCCCTAAAGCAGCCTGAGGAAAACATGATTTTCTGGATATTTGTTTCCATTCAACTAAAGCATGGGCTTCATCAAAGCTAAGAATAAGAAGCGACTTACTCAGAGATTTTACAGTGAAGACCTTACTTGACACCCAGACAGAACAAATGGAGCATTCTGCTCTCAATAAATAGGCTACTCAAGAGTATTCTGCATTCTAGTGTTGTCGACCCTGTTCTGAAAAAAAAAAAAAAAACAGATGAGCAGGAAGTATTGATGACGGACAAACACTGAGTAAATAGGCCTAGCTATTCCTCACAATATACGGAAAACAAAAACCCTAGTAGGATCTACAGTGCCTTCAGAAAGTATTCATACCCCTTGACTTATTTCACATTTTGTTGTGTTACAGACTGAATTCAAAATGGACTAAATAAAAATGAATCTCGCTCATCTACACACAATACCGCATAATGTTTTTAGACATTCTTGCAGATGTATTGACAATGAAATACAGAAATATCTCATTTACATAACTATTCACATCCCTGAGTCAATCAATACATGTTAGTATCACCTTTGGTAGTTATTACAGCTGTGAGTCTTTTTGGGTAAGTCTGTAAGCGCTTTGCCCACCTGGATTTTACAATATTCGTATTATTATTTTTTTTTAATTCTTCCAAGATCTGTCAAAACTGTAACTAGGTCACTCAGGAACATTCAATCTCATCTTGGTAAGCAACTCCAGTGTATATTTGGCCTTATGTTTTAGAATATTGTTGAAAGGTGAATTTGTCTCACAGTGTTGGAAAGCAGGCTGAACCATGGTTTCCTCTAGGATTTTGCCTGTGCTTAGTTTCTTTTTATCAAAAAAAAAAGCCACCACCATGCTTGAAAATATGAACAGTTGTACTCAGTAATGTGTTGGACTTGCCCCAAACATAACGCTTTTTATTCAGGACATAAAGTTCATTTTTTGGCCACATTTCTTGCAGTTTTACTTTAGTGCCTTATTGCAAACAGGATGCATGTGGAAAAAGTCAAGGGGTGTGAATACTTTCTGAAGGCACTGTACTTCCTCAAAGCTCTATGTTGCGTCCCTATCTGTGTTTCCTAGTTGGACTGGCCGAAGTCCCACCACCGTGGCTCTGACATCTGAAACCCTACTGCCACCACACCGATGGCAGCACGCCACTCACGTTGGGCCCAAACCGGACAGACCATCCTGACGCAGTCTGTTGGGGAAAACTAGGGGCATTTCCTTGTACCTCCTACCCTCTCAATCCTCTTCCATACTCCCCTAGCCTGGCTGGGCCACTGCCAGGCAAATCCTCCTCTTCCCCATCCCCGAGCGAGCACAGCGGCCTAGTAGCCTGTGGTTGAGCCTTGCCTGGCTAATTAGCAGAGGCTCAGTGGAGGGGACGTACATCTGCTACCTGTTTGTACCAATTACCAGATGTGACGCACTCTAGCCAACACCTCAGCCTTGCTGCGACGGGGCTAACAGATGTGGCAATTAGTGGTTCATTTGAATAACGCCTTGTTTAACATCAGGCCTCTAATTGCATCATACTGTAGATAGAACCTCTTCTCTCCCTACCTTCTCTCCCCTCCCTACCTTCCCTCCCCTCCCCTCTTCTCTCCCTACCTTCCCTCCCCTCTTCTCTCCCTACTTTCCCTCCCCACTTTCCCTCCCCTAATCTCTCCCTACTTTCCCTCCCCGCCTTACCCTCTTCCTACCTCGCCTCCTCTCCCCTCCCTACCTCGCCGTCTCTTCTCTCCCCTCCCTCGCGTCTTCTCTTCTCTCCCTTCCTCTTCTCCCTACCTCTTCTCTCCTCCCTACGCTCACCTCTTCTCTCCTCACCTCTTCTCTCTCTCCTCACCTCTCTCCTCACCTCTTCTCTCCTCACCTCTTCTCTCCTCACCTCTTCTCTCCTCTCCTCTCCTCATCTCTTCTCTCCTCTCCTCATCTCTTCTCTCCTCTCCTCATCTCTTCTCTCCTCGCACCTCTTCTCTCCTCGCCTATTCTCTTCTCTCCTCGCCTATTCTCTTCTCTCCTCGCCTATTCTCTTCTCTCCTCGCCTATTCTCTTCTCTCCTCGCCTATTCTCTTCTCTCCTCGCCTATTCTCTTCTCTCCTCGCCTATTCTCTTCTCTCCTCGCCTATTCTCTTCTCTCCTCGCCTATTCTCCTCACCTCGCCTCTCCTCTTCTCTCCCTACTTTCCCTCCCCTCTTCTCTCCCTACTTTCCCTCCCCTCTTCTCTCCCCTCCCTGCCCTACCCTCTTCCTACCTCGCCTCCTCTCCCCTCCCTACCTCGCCGTCTCTTCTTTCCCCTCCCTCGTGTCTTCTCTTCTCTCCCCTCTTCTCCCTACCTCTTCTCTCTCCTCACCTCTTCTCTTCTCTCCTCACCTATTCTCTTCTCTCCTCGCCTTCTTCTCTCCTCATCTCTTCTCTCCCTCTCCTCTCTTCTCTCCTCGCCTATTCTCTTCTCTCCTCGCCTATCTCTTCTCCTCGCCTCTCTTCTCTCCTCCTCTCTCTTCTCTCCCTATTCTCTTCTCCTCCCCCTATTCTCTTCTCTCCCGCCTATTCTCTTCTCTCCCCTCCCGCCTATTCTCTTCTCTCCTCGCCTATTCCCCTCCCTCCTCGCCTATTCTCTTTCTCCTCCTCTATTCGTGTCTTCTCTTCTCTCCCTTCCTCTTATTCTCTTCTCTCCTCGCCTATTCTCTTCTCTCCTCATTCTCTCCCTCGCCTCTCCTCTTCTCTCCCTACTTTCCCTCCCCTTCACCTCTTTCCCTCCCCCTCTTCTCTCCCCTCCCTGCCCTACCCTCTTCCTACCTCGCCTCCTCTCCCCTCCCTACCTCGCCGTCTCTTCTTTCCCCTCCCTCGTGTCTTCTCTTCTCTCCCTTCCTCTTCTCTCCTCTCCTCCCCACCTCTTCTCTCCTCCCTACGCTCACCTCACCTCTTCTCACCTCACCTCTTCTCACCTCTTCTCACCTCACCTCTTTTCACCTCTTCATCTCTTCTCTCCTCACCTCTTCTCTCCTCACCTCTTCTCTCCTCACCTCTTCTCTCCTCACCTCGCCTCTCCTCACCTCGCCTCTTCTCTCCTCATCTCTTCTCTCCTCTCACCTCTTCTCTTCTCTCCTCTTACCTCTTCTCTCCTCGCCTATTCTCTTCTCTCCTCGCCTATTCTCTTCTCTCCTCGCCTATTCTCTTCTCTCCTCGTCTATTCTCTTCTCTCCTCGTCTATTCTCTTCTCTCCTCGTCTATTCTCTTCTCTCCTCACCTATTCTCTTCTCTCCTCGCCTATTCTCTTCTCTCCTCACCTATTCTCTCCTCACCTCGCCTCTCCTCACCTCACCTCTTCTCTTCTCTCCTCACCTATTCTCTCCTCACCTCGCCTCTCCTCACCTCTTCTCCCCTCAACTCTTCTCCCCCTCGCCTCATCCCTCCCCCGCCTCATCCCTCCCCACCTCTTCTCTTCTCTCCTCACCTCGCCTCTTCTCACCTCGCCTCTTCTCTCCTCACCTCGCCTCTTCTCAACTCTTCTCCCCCTCGCCTCATCCCTCCCCCACCTCTTCCCTCCCTCCCCCCATCCCTCCCTCTCTCACCGCCTAGCCTCTCTCTCTGCCTAGTGGTTAGAGTGCTGGACTAGTAACCGAAAGGTTGCTCGATCAAATCCCCGAGCTGAAAAGGTAAAAAAAAATATCTGTTGTTCCACATTGAAAACTTAAAAACAACATTAGGTCATATTCTCATATACCTTTTGACCAGGGGTACCCAGTGTCATCTCCATGTAGTAACCTCTGCCAGAGTCGCCTTGTAAGTTAGTGACCATGTCCAGAAAGTTCACTATTCCAGCTGGATCAGATGCCAGGGACAGTCCATTTCCCGAGGCTTGTATTCGTTTCATAGGAGTTAAATCCAAATCCAAAGAAGAGTTAAACGTCCCTATAAATATTTTAAGTTGAATGGTATAGAGAGATTTTGCCATTCCAAAACAGAGCATGATAAATAATGCCCTAAAAGGAATAGAACCTTTATGGTAAGCCATGGCAAATAATATTTAGGGCAAGTCAAACCTCAGAAAAAGTTAGCTCCTTGTTCAAAGTTTGCTCCTTAGTTTTCAGTTTGGCCAACATGAAACCTCCAGTGCGGTAGTCATGGTGAACGTGATGTTCCGACGCTAAAGAAACACATAAGAAACAACTCCGGCTTTACATTTAGACACTTATCATTTAGAAGTTTACTTCTCGCTCTGAAAGTTGTTCACCACTTTATTATTTTAGATTACTTCCTGAAATCCATATCGCGGATGTGACGAGTTTTTTGTTGGTCAACGACGATTTGCTTGAAGGGCGCCTGTGGGGCGCACCATAGAGATAGATAGAGCACTTATTTTTATATATGTGCTATTATAGCGTCTGTGACACCACGGACAGCGCCACTGAGGCTACAACCCATAGGCATCCCCACCTAGATAACTACTTAGACTACTTTAAAATGGTGGAAGCATGCTGGAGGCCCTGCCCATACTAAAACTGCCTTTTGGCCACTAGAGGCCTCTATCAGCCTTTGAATTTAATTTACTTTATTTTATTTTGGGTAACAGACAACATATACAACAAAATGTACAATGTGGACCCAGACGATATCACTTGAAATTATTCATTAATATGCTTATTTCCAAAGTGGTCCTCGATGGTAAAAACAATATCACATATAATGATTAAAAGGCAAGACAAAATTACAAACAACCATAAATACATTCATTTATATTGACATCTTAAAAAGTGCCTTGATTCACTGCACTTTCCCTAACCCTAAAAATCATCCATATTAATTTCACATTAAAACAATCTATTAATTGCACCTCAGGACTCCCGAGTGGTGCAGTGGTCTAAGGCACTACATCTCAAGGCTAGAGGAGTCACTACAGACCCTGGTTCGATTCCAGGCTGTATCACATCCGACCTTGATTGGGAGTCCCACAGGGCGACACACACTTGGCCCAGCATTGTCCGGGTTAAGGGTAGGTTGTCATTGTAAATAAGAATTTGTTACCGATCCTTCAAATAAATACACCTGACCAACAGTAGGGGGCAGAACTCTTTACTATGGGGATTTTACAAGACAACACGAGCTCTGGTATTGTAACTGTATAGATTATAGACCATGTCAATGTGGTTTTTCATATAACCTGGGGCACGATCATTTAAGATGTGAAACATATGAGTTGGTCCACTCTGGACTCCAAAGGCAACAAGCCCACCTCTCAGATCTCCTGTACCCCTATGTGGGTCCCAGGAGGGACATTCAGTATATAACTGATTACATTATTTTGCATGACCTGCATTCTCTTTTTCAGTTTTTTAGATAGCCCACTATACCAAGCAGTGCAGGCATAATGAAAATGACACTGAATCAAGGTAGAGACAAGCAGTTTCTTGACTTTAATGTTAAAATATCTAGTGTTACGATATAAAAATGTCAATTTGTTCTCCATTTTCAAAATAATTTTAGCAGCAATCAGGTCTCCAGAAAGGGATTGATCTAGGGACACACCAAGAGAAGTTACACTTGTTTTAGATCCAATCTCCTTGCCTGCACAGTTTACCTTTATCTCGTCAGCCTTAAGCAATCTATGTTTTGTTCCAAACAAAATAGATTCAGTTTTTTCCATATGTAGCAACAATTTGTTGTCAGTCAACCAATCTCCCTTTAAAGGCCCAGAGCCGTCAAAAACATGATTTTTTTTCTGTGATTTGTATATATTTCAACATTATGAGATTGGAATAATACTGTAAAATTGTGAACATGATAATAATGCCATTTTAGTGTAAGAGCTGTTTGAAAAGACCGGCTGAAATTTCAGCCTGTTTTGGTGGGATGGAGTGACATCACCATGCATTCAATTAGTTAATAGACTAATAAGAAAGAGAGTTCCAAACCTCTCTAACAATAACAGCTATTTTTCTGTTTTCCCCTCCCCACTGAGATCACTCCCAGACTAACCTAACATAGCAGACGTAAAAGAAATGCATGAAACTAGTTCCCCTACATACTGGTGTTGAGGAGAAGACCCTTCCCCCCCAATTTTGCCTAAAATGACATACCCAAATATTGCTACCTGTAGCTCAGGACCTGAAGCAAGGATATGCATTTTCTTGATACAATTTGAAAGGAAACACTTTGAAGTTTGTGGAAATGTGAAATGAATGTAGGAGAATATAACACGTTAGATCTGGTAAAAGATAATATAAAGAAACAACATGCATTTTTAAAGTATTTTTGTACCATCATCTTTGAAATGCAAGAGAAAGGCCATAATGTATTATTCTAGCCCAGGCGCAATTTAGATTTTAGACACTAGATGGCAGCAGTGTATGTGCAAACTTTTAGACTGATCCAATGAACCATTGCATTTCGGTTCAAAATGTTGTACCAAGACTGCCTACATGTGCCTAATCGGTTTATTAATACATTTTCAAGTTATAATTGTGCACTCTCATCATAGAATGGTATTTATTCACTGTAATAGCTACTGTAAATTGGACAGTCCAGTTAGATTAACAAGAATCTTTCTGCCCAGATATGTCTATGTCCTGGGAAATGTTCTTGTTACTTACAACCTCATGCTAATCATATTAGCCTACGTTAGCTCAACCGTCCCGCGGGGGAACACCGATTATGTAGAGGTTAACTTCCAAAAGCGGAAGTCACATCATAGTCTCTCTTTCCATTTCCCCTGAAAACCGGAACACCCGGTGGTTGAGGACCTGGCAAAGGCCACTCCCAGACAGTTGCAGCAACATTTTTGCTTTTTGTCCATTTTAATTGAAAACAATCACAGTACTTAATGGTTACCCAGAAATGATATTGAGATAAAAACAGCAGCATTGGACCTTTAAAAGTGATTTATGTGCTGTATGACTAGTCTTTAGCTGGAGGAAAAATAATAACGTTTTTTTTCATTGAGGACATTTTGTTTGTAAGATACAAAATAAATAGGCATACGTAAGCTTATATTGTAAATGTTAGAATTATATGGAAATTATTTTGTATATTTCAAAGGTGAAACAGAATGACCCACGTGCACAGAGAGGTGTTCTTGTCCTATTTGCATTGTGTTCTGGATTGACCCTTGCCCTCCTCGTCCTACCACAGGCAACAACTACTGATCCACATGATTGCATAAAAATCACACACTTCATTCTCTTAGAGCAGCACAGAGACAGGCATTGTCTCCCCCCACAGCCCCAATGAGTTCCACTTGGGCTAAGACAGTTCCAGTCTCACATGTCCTCAATGAAGTTCCACAGCCTACAGCCTGGGAAAAGCATTTACCAATCTGCTCCATAGCAATACAGCTGCATGCACTGTAGTGCCTATGTGCTCACGTGACATAATCAAATGGTGCTTACTATGGATATCACCATTTATATAACACCTGATGTTCCTGTAAATAAGATGTACGCAATGTTAGCATCAAAGCTTTCCTTTGGCCTCTGCCTTTTAAGTCAAGAAAGGTATTCCAGGCAGTCTGCAAGTCAACATTCAGTTGTAACATCTCCACATTAAATGTGGAATGAAATTAAACAGAAAGAAAGGTTACATTTGACATGTTTTAATGAAATATTTGTAGATCCATGCCATGATTTGTATGCCAGGTTGAAATTCTGTTGATTGGCCAAAATTATACCTGTCACTTTAAGTATGGGGTCATGTGAGTAGGGATAAGAAAGCAAAATGGCTGTGGTATGAAAACAATGTTTGTTTGAAAACATAATAGTTCAGTAATTATCCTTTGGATAATTTGCCTGGAAAAATGTTATGATATTTTTTTAGAATTTAATTTAATTGGTTTTGGCTCCGGCTCTGCTGGAATTGGTCTTGTGTTTTCTTGGTCTGCATTCTATCCTTCTTAGCTTCCTGGAAAGACATTATTATCATAAATTCATAGCACCCTTATGGTCATTTATAATTTTGACTGTGTGTGTCTTTTTGCAGAGCCTCAATGGGCCTGTTGTTCATCATGAGAACTGAGACAATCAGAACAAAGAGAGCTTTAAATTCTTCCTTGCACACATTGAGGGGATTTGATTAAGCTGCCTCAGGTTGAACCGAGCTATGGCCCATCTTGTGACAGGGCGAAGCCGGTGTGAGAGGTGTGCTCTGCTAAAACGGACCGGTAATCTGTGCCGCTCTGTCATATTGTCAACAATGCAGCATGGTGCATCTCTTTTCCATAAAATATATGTTAGCATTTTCATACTAGTTTTCATTGGGAAGGCAGAAAGCGTTTTTATCGAAAGCAATCACTTTTGCATGTGAAAACACAGAATCTTACTTATTACTCCATGTGCTTAACCTATGTCACTTTTGACATCAAATATGACAAAAGCTATATCACATTTAGTTCACCCAGGGCGTGCCGGGGGCATTAATCGAATCCCCTCACTACCTTATTGCTGTCCACCAATGACCAGAAGAGGGCAATCCTGTCAATTACCTTGCTACCATGTAAACTGGAGGCACTGTGACATACTGGTGAGCAAATTAGTCAGATTATGGGAGTAAACAGCCTCACAGTGCTGTGCTAAGCTTCATCAGAGGAACATCGGTTCCTAATCCTCACAGAGATGTGATCACTATGTCTGATGAGAGACCGGAGAGATGACCACACAGAGAAAGAAAAACAGCTCTTTCTTCATATCAGCCCCTGCCCCTCCACCTCTTTCATCATCACAATACACCCACAGCTCCACCCAATCACCTTCAGAGTAGCCATCTCCCAATCTTTACAATGAATACATGTCAAATTCTAGAGTTTATATATACATATATTTCTAGATTAAATAAAAGTCAGGTACACTGTAAACATATGCTGAGAACTTTTTTGGTTCATACTATGATCATTTGATTGCACACATCATGATTGTATAATACAGTATTAGCTGTAGTAGTTGTGTAATAACTAGGCATTATTGGTGTCTTTCACTCTTGTGGTCACTGGTCATTATGACCACAGTTGACAGCATCCTCTGAATTGGCTTCACACAATGGCCCTAGAATTGTCCACCTGTTATGCTTGCCTGTCCTTCTGTCCATCCACCTCACCCCATTGCCTTATCCAGAGCACAACAATGGTGCAATCAGCATGCCTTGTACAACAGGCCTAATGACTAGGACATCTCTAAGTACATAATGCTCGTCTTAGACGCTGTGCATCTGTTGGCATTTCCATGTGACATTGGATACTGTGTAATTACAGCCAGGAAAGAGCTGGACAAGCTGGGATTAAAGGGGAAGAAGCGTAATGACCTGGCCACATGTTTCTGCTGCAAATCTCATTTTCTACCCTCACCCTGCCTGCGCCTTTTTATTGGACAGGCAATAGCATTGTTTGTATGGAGATTCTCTGCTTCAGATTATTGTGGAGGTCAGAAAGTCTGTGATGCTTAATTCTTGTTGCAAAGAGATACGAATCACATTTTTCCATCGTTGCCCTACAGCAATATTTACACTTAAAGTCACTCTCTGACCCTTAAAATGGGTATTATTGGGGACACATATGATATGTAGTAGGATATAGCAGCACAGCAGTCCCTGTAGGAGTCAGGATCACTACCCTTACCCATCTTTTGCAGCAGTATTACACACACACACACACACACACACACACACACACACACACACACACACACACACACACACACACACACACACACACACACACACACACACACACACACACACACACACACACACACACACACACACACACACACACACACACACACACACACACACACACACACACACACCCATCTGTGTTAGCATGGTGCTCGCCAGATGCGCACAGCAGCTCAACACAGATGTTCCCATGGTAGCAGCAGGACGGGAGGCTGGTGGCTGGTGGCTGAGCAGAGCAGTGTTCGTGGCATGGTGTTTACAGTACATGATCACCTGGGGAAGAAAGAGTAACTCCAAAGAACTCCCCGGATGAGTTCATATCTCCAAAGTCACATACAGTAGACAATCAGAGGCATTATACTTGGTTTTATGGCCAAGAGAGCGAGCGATCAGATTGACTTACCAGATTTGTTTGACTATCTGTAGGTCTATGTTCCATGGTAAATTAGTTCAGTTTGATTTATTCTTCTCTAAAGCCCTTTGGAAAAAAGTTACATATGGTATTGTAAAAATGTATTGTTCTTGCAGGAGAGTTTTAATGTCTGTTCTATTGTTGTTGTCCTAAAGGGAGGAAAGCAAAGGAAATAATTCCGTGGTAGCTGCTTTTACTATATTATTCAGCTTGCGAGATATTATTGAATATCTTTTGTGAATCACTCTGTCCCTCTGTGCTACAGCTATCTATCTGTTTCATGGCATGCGATCTGCATCTCCACTATCTCCCACCCACCAGTGCTGTATGTGTTGTGTGGCTGTTTTCTGGTTCAGATACCCTTCTATAATGAAAGACGGGCGCTTCCAGGCAAAAACACCCACCCCGCTGCTGCTCGGGCCGGGGTAAGAGAGTGCAGAGTATGCTTGCCCTCTGGCTGTGTGCTGGTGATTGTGCTCTGAGACGGGGAGATAAATAAATATAGAGGTGCGGGGGAAAGGGGGTCTTCATACATTTTTATGACCACATAGATAAGGTCAGTTGTGTGCCATTGTTACTAGGCAACACTGCGACCCTGTGTTGGATTGAGTTGTGAAGCTGGGAAGTCAAATTCCACATTCTTATTGCCGCCATGCTTCTGCGTTTGTTAACAATCGGGCAGCTCACAGCTCCGTGCATGGTCTGTGTCAAGACCGAGAAACTCATTTAGACTTTGAGGGATTAAAGCAAACACATAATTGATAAGAGAATATCAAAATGGTATTGCACCATTGTTATGTCACTATAATAACATTGTGGTGAAATGATCTGCATTTCACATGTGTAATGATAAAGATGATGATCATGATGGGTTGAAAAGGGTTGATCATTTTGGAGATGAAATGCATAATGATGATTTATTGATCTTTCACTTTTCCAGTGATGAATGACAAGGGGACAAGGGGAATGCAGCTATAAGCACCAAATCACCAAACAGCCCCGCAATATTCCCTCTCTCCTTTCGTCCTCTCTCTCCTTTCGTCCTCTCTCTCCTTTCGTCCTCTCTCTCCTTTCCCCTCTCTCTCTCCTTTCCTCCCTCTCTCCTCTCACTCTAGCCCCTTCAGCGCCCTAGTTTAGCACGTCAAGGTTGGCTACAGATATGCTGCTCCGTGCCTTGGGGCTAGCAAATGGAAGGCAGGCTGTGGTTGCGGTATCAGGGTGGGGCATTGGTATTGTGGATTGGTACCGGATTGCTCGGGGAGTAGAGGTAGGGGGGTGGATAACTGCTCTCTATGGATGAAGGGGAATGGGTGACAAGTCATAGAGGGAGAAAGACAATGGAATGCATGCATTTGTAAACCAAATACATATATTTCTATTGTCTATATTTGTGATTTGTTTATGCAAAATGCTTTTCTTATTGATCTTGTACTACTGTTTTCAACGGTTGCCATGTTATTTTTCTCTTGACCAAAATAAAACCATGGCTCATTTTTCCAAGCTCTCTCATGTAGACTGTGCATGTGTGTTGATATTGACTGATGCAAGTGTTCATCTCCCTTGAGAGTGATATATGGTTGGTAACAGAACACCATCATGTGTTGTCTTTAAGTGTCACACCATTCTACCTCAGCCAACTTGGTACTCTACACATTGTTATTTGGAGTCACATGCACAGTTTGTCCCCTATCAGCGTCATTGTTTTAGGCAACAAAGGGGATCATTTACTGGTGCTGTGGGCAGTTCTATTCTGAGCTAATGGGTTGCATAGTGAGAGGGAATCTGATCCTCCTTTGGGTGACTTGGAAAAGGGCCGCCTGACATTTTGCTGATGATAGGTAAGTCTGTGTTTTGTTGTAAGAGACACCCGGCTTCAGAGAAGTTGTCAAAACAAGAATGCTGTTCCTGGCCGATTACCCCTGATCCACCGTCTGCAGCACACACGCCATGGAACGGCCAGGGGAATGTTGATGGGAGAGAGGGTGGATGGGCAGACTGGATAAAGGCAGCAGAAATAATGAGTTCATTAGATCTCTCAGATCTCTCAGATGGAAATAAAATTCAAATAAAGAAATGGGCCTTCACCCTCATGTCTTTTTACAAAAAATATGAACATTTTTAAGTTACTGAAAATACTGTAAAAGTGTTAGTATATTGTTGCATGATCACAGTTTGTGTTGGCTATGATGACACAGAAGAAACGTCAGCAACACAACAATTCAACCCATTCTGTGAAAGCAATGTGTGTATTTCTAGGGAGTGTGTGTTTATGGGGAGTCATGACCTTCAATATAGAGACCTTTCTTCTCAGTTCCATTATTGTCCCACACGAACCCACAGCAAGGGCAAGGCTGCAGTAGCCCATGGGCCTCATTGTCAGATGTATTTACCAGTATTTGAACAACTTGCTGGGAGGCTAAATTACACCCCACGCCATATTCAAAATGTAATAAAATAAGTCCTCCTATTATCTGTGTATACAGTACATATGAAATACATTTACACTGTTAAACCTGCATTGGAGTGGCTACTTCTTTACTGAAAACTAACCATCTATGCTTACTTAGCCTTACTTCATTAACAGCTAGTACATTGTGAACAGTGGTCCACTGCTCTGGGAGTGTGAATGACGGTATTGTGTTTCACAATGTAAGTAAGCCACAGATATTGTACAGCTGTCACTGCAGTGAAGTGATAAATGAAAGCACCTGTTATCCATAAAGAATTGAGGGTTACTGTAACATTTGATATATGCGTATCACCTACTCACAAAAGTCCCTCATTGAGTGTGACATTTTTAAAGACGGCAGAGATGTATGACATTATTCTCATAATTATAGCCCATAATGTAAAAGGGCACTCTACCTCTTGCTGCCTACAGATGTAGGATCTTAATTTTAGCCAGCTTGCTACAGCAGGAAAATAATCCTGCAGCAACAGGAAATGTGGATTATAATTAATGGACATTTTTGTAGGGGAAGTGGACATTTCAAACTTCAGAAGCCTTTTTAAACCTCAAATACATTACAAGTTTTAAATGTCCTGCATTGCAGGAAAGTTCTCCTGCAACCGGGTGATTAAGATCCTATTGTATACATCAGACATGGCTGAAAATCTGTTTTATGACAGTGGTAATGTATAATTGTTTTATTTTAGATGTCCATTAACGCAAAACTCCTTGATACAAACATGTGAAGTACCTTATTATTTAGGTCTACTAGCTTTATAAGCAGTTCACTGAAGGTTATTAGATCCCCTTTGATGCTATCTGGTATGTTTATTTGCCACCAAACACACAAGAAACCAAGTGTGAAGGAGGAGCATAATGATGATATGAAAATATTGTAGAAGGTCACCTACTCAAGAGATTCTTGACCTCGGATAACTATTTTACATTCTATTATTCATAGCTATTTATTCTCCCTTGTTTCACTTTTATGTAACTTGAATATCAACAACAAGCAGTACCAATGTCATCACTGGATTTAGATACAGTATGCACTTTGCTGAATGGTGACCATAAAGACACGAGAGACACTCGAAATTACCTGAGACCACAACAATTAGAGAAGGTGTCATTGGTGAGATTCACAAGGACATGCCGTTCTGTAGAAAGGGCTTACATGGGATTTCTGGCCCCATCCCTTCCTGTTCCTGCCAAGAGAAGGAGCCATTTTTCCTCTGACAGATGGAGGATTGGTACCTTCAGAGAGAGGTTGGCCTGGAAATGAATCCTGTAGGTGACAGGAGAACAATGATGCATTGTTATTACACCCGTATTATTTATGTAGTAACATAAGTATTACACAAATGTATCACTTGTGGTGACACATGTTTGTGATGATACTTTAACTAAATAACCACTACACTATCAAAGGGATACACACAACTGCAGTAGTTCATGTCCAAACTATGAAGCACTTCCAGTTTTTTAATAAGGATCTCTATAATTGGCTTGATGACAGATATCGTTAACATACTCAAATTACAATCAGTTTTAGTTGTTTCTTGTCTAGTCTCTAGTTGGTATGGAGCTTAATGGCTTACAGTGCCTTCAAAAAATATTTTCTGTGTTAGTCTGAATTAAAAATGGATGAAATAGATATTTTTTCTCAACCATCCACAATATGACAAAGTGAAAACGTGTTTTTAGAAATGTTTGCAATTGTATTGAAAATGAAAAACTGAAATATATCATTTACACCCCTGAGTCAATGCTGTGTAGAAGCACCTTTGGTGGTGATTACAGCTTTCAGTTGTCTTAGGTATGTTAGTATAACCTTTGCACATCTGAATTTAGGGATATTCTTCCTTGAAGATTTTCTCAAGCTCTCTTAAATTAGATGGGGAGCAGTGGTGAATTAGCAATCTTCAAGTCTTTCCACAGATTTTCAATGGGATTCAAGTCTGGACATTGGCTGGGCCACATGTCACACCCTGACCATAGTTTGCTTTGTATGTTTATATGTTTTGTTTGGTCAGGGTGTGATCTGAGTGGGCATTCTATGTTGTGTGTCTAGTTTGTCTGTTTCTGTGTTTGGCCTGATATGGTTCTCAATCAGAGGCAGGTGTTAGTCATTGTCTCTGATTGGGAACCATATTTAGGTAGCCTGTTTGGTGTTGTGTTTCGTGGGTGATTGTCCTTTTGTCCTTTTGTCTGTCATGTGTTAGTTTGCACCAGTATTAGGCTGTTTCGGTTTTCGTTACGTTTATTGTTTTTTGTATTGATTCGTGTTTCTTCAGTTTTATTAAACATGGATCGCAATAGACACGCCGCATTTTGGTCCGACTCTCTTTCGCATGAAGAAAACCGTGACACCACTCAAGGACTTTAACATTCTTGTTTTGAAGTAATTTCAGCATTGCTTTGGCTATATGCTTGGGGTCACTGTCCCATTAGGAACGTAAATCTTTACCCCTCAGTCTCAGGTTGTTTGCACTCAGAAGCAGGTTCTCATCAAGGATCTTCCTGTATTTGGCTCCATTCATTGTTTTTGTCTCATCAGACCACATACTCTTTTGCCTTATGCTCTGGGTCTTTCAAGTGCCTTTTTGCAAACTCCAGGTGTGCTGTCATGTGCCTTTTTGCAAACTCCAGGTGTGCTGTCATGTGCCTTTTTGCAAACTCCAGGTGTGCTGTCATGTGCCTTTTTCTCAGGAGTGGCTTCCGTCTAATAAAGCGACCAGACTCCGCCTCTACTCTGTCCATCCCCTGTCTAAACTACTGTATGTAGCAGAAAAAACAACTATTGCTAGATTAACAACCGGCATCATTAACAGGTTAAAAAGAAATCCTGTTTTTAGTTTTTGGCATGGCGCTGGATGCTTTATGTATAATGCATCATAATTCCATGTCCATCCCCTCAGCTTGGAGAGTGCAGAGCAGCCATGGCAGGCCCATTGAGCAGCCTGGTTGATAATGAGAAGGAGCTGGAGTAGACGAGCCCCTCAAGTGGTCTACTAACAGGATTGCTTCTCGTCATCTGTAGGAAACAGAGGTCGCATCCACAGGCCATCTCTGTCTCGGACATCACATCAGCAATAAGCACCAGTAAACAGCCAAAGCCACTGAACAGGCAGCCTCACAAAGCTACATTCCTTTTCCTTGGGGCTGGGTCAATTGTGCTACTACAAATGAACAAGCTTACAAACACATGCACATAGTTCCATACTAGAGCAGACTATTCTAAATCCAATGTAAGTGGCCTGCAGGTATGTTGACCCACAGGCCTAACTCCTCTTCCTATCCTTCCCTGATCTCACTTTAATGGAGTGCTCATATGATAAAAAAAATAAATAGTGTACCAAATTAAATGAAAGCTAGACCATTTTAATTGGATTAAATCTCTTCTTTCGTCTCGAGAACAGTCTAGTGTAAGTAGCTGTTACTGAACAAAGGAATGCTGTTGACGAGAGATGCTGGAACAGTGTGTTGTGAGCGAATGAGAGAGACTGCACTTCCAACCAGGAAGAGGACACGTCCTCCTACAGCACCGTCCTCCTCACCAAGTTGAGAGACAGAGATAAAAACTATCAACAGAAAATCTGACCCGCATTCATCCTTTTAAAATCCCTGATTTTAAGTCAATTATTCAACAATGTCCAACTTAACGTATCCTGCTCCTTTTCAGTAGCTAGGATTTTATTAGGATCCCCATTAGCTGTTACAAAAGCAGCATTTACTCTTCATGGGGTCCTCATGAAACAGGACATAATACAGAACAATAATGGACAAAGCAGCTCAATGACAGAGGTACAGTTCAAGTCGGACGTTTACATACACCTTTGCCAAATACATTTAAACTCAGTTCTTCACAATTCCTGACATTTAATCAGAGTAAAAATTCCCTGACTTAGGTCAGATAGGATCACCACTTTATTTAAAAAAAAATTAAATGTCAGAATGTTAGTAGAGAGAATGATTTATTTCAGCTTTTATTTCTTTCATCACATTCCCAGTGGGTCAGAAGTTTACATACACTCAATTAATATTTGGTAGCATTGCCTTTAAATTGTTTAACTTGGGTCAAAAGTTTTGGGTAGCCTCCCACAAGCTTCCCACAATAAGTTGGGTGAATTTTGGCCCATTCCTCCTGACAGAGCTGGTGTAATCGAGTCAGGTTTATAGGCTTCCTTGCTCGCACACACTTTTTCAGTTCTGCCCACATATTTTATATAGGTTTGAGGTTAGGGCTTTGTGATGGCCACTCCAATACCTTGACTTTGTTGTCCTGAAGCCATTTTTCCACAACTTTGGAAGTATGCTTGGGGTCATTGTCCTTTCTAAGACCAATTTGCGACCAAGCTTTAACTTCCTGACTGATGTCTTGATATGTTGCTTCAACATATCCACGTAATTTTCCTCCCTCATAATGCCATCTATTTTGTGAAGTACACCAGTCCCTCCTGCAGCAAAGCACCCCCACAACATGATGCTGCCACCACCGTGCTTCACGGTTGGGATGGTGTTCTTCAACTTGCAAGCCTCCCCCTTTTTCCTCCAAACATAACGAAGGTCATTATAGCCAAACATTTATATTTTTCTTTCATCAGACCAGAGGACATTTCTCCAAAAAGTACGATCTTTGTCCCCATGTGCAGCTGCAAACCGTAGTCTGGCTTTTTAATGTCGGTTTTGGAGCAATGGCTTCTTCCTTGCTAAGTGGCCTTTCAGGTTATGTCAACATAGGACTCGTTTTCCTGTGGCTATAGATACTTTTGTACCTGCTTCCTCCAGCATCTTCACAAGGTCCTTTGCTGTTGTTCTGGGATTGATTTGCACTTATCGCACCAAAGTACGCTCATCTCAAGGAGACAGAACGCATCTCCTTCCTGAGCGGTATGACGGCTGCGTGGTCCCATGGTGTTTATACTTGCATACTATTGTTTGTACAGATGAATGTGGTACCTTCAGGCATTTGGAAATTGCTCCCAAGGATGAACCAGACTTGTGGAGGTCGACAATTTTTTTTCTGGGGTCTTGGCTGATTTCTTTTGATTTTCCCATGATGTCAAGCAAGGAAGCACTGAGTTTGAAGGTAGGCCTTGAAATACATCCACAGGTACACCTCCAATTGACTCAAATTATGTCAATTAGCCTATCGGATGCTTCTAAAGCCATGACATAATTTTCTGGAAATTTCCAAGCTGTTTAAAGGCACAGTCAACTTAGTGTATGTAAACTTCTGACCCACTGGAATTGTGGTATAATGAATTGTAAGTGAAATAATCTGTCTGTAAACCATTTTTGGAGAAATTACTTTTGTCAATTGCACAAAGTAGATGTCGTAACCGATTCGCCAAAACTATAGTTTTGGAAGAAATTTGTGGAGTGGTTGAAAAACTAGTTTTAATGATTCCAACCTAAGTGTATGTAAACTTCTGACTTCAACTGTACATACATTTAATTTAGCAGGCTATATGCCTGGAGAGGGATAGGGTGTAAGGGGTGCGTATCTGGTGGCAGGGAAGTCAGACACAGTAGAGCAGAACTTGATCATAGTCGGAGTAGTTTAATAGTAAAACCAATGGCATAAAAAATACAAAGTATGGGTACAATAACCCGACGTGCACCAGTCAAACAAAATGTGCACTTACAATAAACAATACCACACAAAGACATGGGGGGAACAGAGGGTTAAATACACAACACATAATGAGGGAAATGAGAACCAGGTGTGTGGGAAAATGAGACAAAACAAATGGAAAATGAAAAATGGATCGACGATGGCTAGAAGACAAGCGACGTCGACCGCCGAACACCGCCCGAACAAGGAGAGGCATCGACTTCGGCAGAAGTCGTGACATAGGGGCTGGTACTGAATGTGTGGCTGCAGACAGATGCTGACAGACAGGTCCTCTGTTTGCAGTGAATGGCCTCTTGGGCAGGTCTGATGGTTTTGGAAGCTTATCAGACAGGGCCTGCTCCTGGGCAGAGGCTGGGTGGGGAAAGGACCAGAGGCTGGTCAATGCACCAAATCCAGTTAGAATTCCCCATAAAACAATTGTGGTAATAATTGTTGATGTTAGAATTAAATATTGAATGATAGACTATTTCAACAAAATGCCAAAATGTAATAGAGTAAAGAAACATTTTGAAAAAAGTATTTTTTCCATTTGTTTCACAAAGATATCATGACATATTTTACATGCATTTTACCAACCTAATGCTAGATGTGTGTATGATTAATTTCAACTCCATATAAAAATAATATTTTTTAGAAAATTATTTCCCACAAACATAAAATTTAAAAAACTCAAGAACCTCGAGTCAAGAACATTTTGAAGGCGTAATCCTGTGTACCTCTCCTGTATAGAAAATACGTTTCTAGTCATGTTCCTAGTTTACCTTAATAAAAGTAACATTTATTTACGCACGCCATCTGTGCCTGTATAACACTGGTGCGTAAAATGTTCTCCTTGTTAACCGGCTCTTCAGGTGTGCCTTCTTTAACTGCAAAATCCCCCTCCTTACTGTAAATGCTCTCACCTAGCGCCTAGGAGGACTGGCTATCTATCGCCTCTGCTCCTTTAAGGCAATGAGGAATTAAAGCGGCTGCAAAGGCAGGAGAGAGGGTTATTCTGTAGTGCTCTGAGGCAGCGAGGGTTAGCGCATGGACCAATGCGATTAAAAGGGCAGTGGGAAGATGCGCGTGCTTGCCTCTTGCTGGACGGAGAGAGGTGGTGAAGATGGTCTGACTTCAGCTCATCCGGTTTTCATTCTTATTGAACTGAACATTGACTCTTTATTTTAACTTATTTTATTTCTCACATTTTGATTTCAAACCTGATTTTATTTTTCAGTTTTCGTTTTAAGATGCGTTTTTGTGGATTCCACATCGTTATTGTTTAGGTGTCCCGGTTTCACACCCGGAGATTTATTTTAGTACCTACGGTTGCCCGCGTGCCACTACCCTGACTCAGCATCACACCTGGGCTGCAGGCGAGCACTGTAGCCCTCTCGAGCATCCCTTTGAAGAGCAGGGAAAGTAGCAATGCACGGAGGGCCAGCGTAGAGCTGCGTAGAGTCGGATATCACAGGTTTAACCAAGACAATCAGAGAGGCACATATCCTCCAAGCTCAGAGAGGGGTCTGAAAAGGGGAGAGGAAGAGCACCAGGGAGGGCGTTATAGAGAAAAAAAGGAGGAGACGGTAAAGACATTATTATCAGCAGAGAGTTGGACTGGTTACTACAAGCTAGTAGCAAATGTTTAACATTACACCTGCCACACAAAACATCATTATAGGAAAGCAGCTGTCAAAGTGTGCGGAGGAAGACGAGAAAGCATAGCTTGGGGGGATTGAACGGAGCAGGGCATGTGGATATTGGCTGTTATCTTTTTCCAGAGCATCTTAAATGGTAAGTTTAATTTGCTAATTTTAATGTTCATTAGTTATGTCAGTAATTCAGTGAGGAATGTAAAGTAGATGAGGGGGGTGGAGGTCACCTGTGTTACACATTTTATGGTTGCCAACAGTGCTAGGGAGAGAGGAACGGGAGTGAAATGTGCTTTAATCTATTTTAACTATACGCCACATCATTGGTCAATATTTGATAGATTCACAGAAATTGTGTTAAGACAATGAAAATATTTTTTATGATGCCTTCATTCTTCAATTGCATTTTTCATTGATTGCTGAGGAAATAAATGTATGTTCGTGAGAGGCTTGCTAAAGTAGACGTGACCTTAAGGTTAAAACCTTAATTGTTGTCAGTGGCAATTACTACATCGAATTTAATCATTTTTTACATGCCTGGATGTTTATGCCGGTCGGCTATGTCAGTCAGTAGTAGCATGGGCCTCAATAATGACTGACGTATTTTATATACTGGAAATTTGGTTTCACCCCCTTCCCCTCCCCCATCCAAGCTATTTATTTAGGGTGGTATATTTTCAAGTTCAATGTAAGGTATTCAAATTCGAAAGGATATTAGACACTTGTAAAAGCTTGATCATGTAGCCTATAATTTTACTCTATCCTTAGAGATGTATGATATTAGATTAACATAGTACATTGATTTTGAATAAATGCATTAGTTTTCAGTAAAGTTTTCATTAAACAATGCGATACATTTCTAGCCCGTTTCACAGGTGTGTAGCCAAATGAAGACTTGTAAAGAAACAATAATTGTGTACAAAGGAGATAAGAAAATGTAAGCCACCAGAACCTGATAATGATGCAAAATGGAAAGGCACCCCTGTAGACACTGCAGACAAATATTTTTGTTGTTGTTGTAATTTCTTATTGAGATAATGCTGGTAAATAGATTTGAAAGAGCTTGCAGTCCATGTATCATGTAACAGAAATAAAAAACAATGATATTATAGAATATTACACACAGAATCATACTGTCTCCTTTCATGTGATCAATTCATATTGATTTGCAACCTAAAGATTAAAAGGACCAATAAATGATAGAAAGACTTTCTCTATGCATTCACTTAAAAGGCATGTGTGTGTGTGTGTGTGTGTGTGTGTGTGTGTGTGTGTGTGTGTGTGCGTGCGTGCGTGGGTGGGTGGGTGGGTGGGTGGGTGTGTGTGTGTGTGTGTGTGTGTGTGTGTGTGTGTGTGTGTGTGTGTGTGTGTGTGTGTGTGTGTGTGTGTGTGTGTGTGTGTGTGTGTGTGTGAGTGCGTGCGTGCGTGCGTGCGTGCGTGCGTGTGTGTGTGTTTGTGTACTGTGTGTGCTTTCATAAATCTATGAATCTGCAATGTGAAGCTGATCGGTGAAAGCAGTAAATGTATACAATGTATTACTTACACAGGATCAAATAAACTATTATTTACTGGATATAAGGGGGTTATGAAAAGGCTGGGTGTGTATGGAAAGGGGGAGATGGAGACTGAGAAAACACAGAGGTTGAAGAAGGGGGGAAACGGAAAGAAAATATATCTTCTTACAAACTGTACAAGCTGACAAGTTGGGGGCGTTGCAGATATTTTAAGTAAACAGGGTAGAACCTCTGGTTGTGGTTATGTCGTAGAGGGTCGCTGAATTTACCGCATCAGGCAAAAAGGGGGCATTGGTGGTTTGGGATTAACCCATTGTAGCACATTGAGGGACATTCATTGTATTCCAACGCAGATGTGACAAGGTGAACTCAACCCACTTGACAAGAAAATCAGTGGTTCCTTTCTAGTTACTTGTTTCACTCCCCTCCCCCCAAAATCATCTTAAATTATACATATTTGACTATCTTCCCTTTTTCCCTTGTAAGGCTATTCTCAGTCAGCTGCTTATTGACATCCAGGTTAGGCTATTCCATCTCTCCTCCACATAGAATGGTATCTCCCTCACTCGTAAAATAACAATAAGGATTCGTGATTAATCATTATAATTGTGCCGTGACATTCGATAAACTGTCAGGACAGGCTGGATCCATATATAGTTTCAGAAGCCTTATATTGGCATCCTAATATAAGAATAGAATAGAGGGTACATGCAAACATGTATTTTATTATTTGGAAATGGCTTCACCCTTCTGTGTTGTTCTATTGTTATCTATGTTATGCCTTTTTGGACGATGGGTATAGAATGCAATTGGAGCTGGAATCTTGTTTTATTTTGCTGCACTGTATTTCATTGTATTCTGTGGTTGGATTTCTGAAGATAGCGATTATCATGATAATGATGAGGTCTGTATTGACTGAGCTGAGCTGACAATGGCAGAATGAACAACCTTGTAGTTAATTGTTGCTTTTTAGAGTTAGGTTTGTCTATGGACATCCTATTAAATTTCTATTCTAAATACCAAATTCGTATTCTAATTCCTAAATCTACAGGTCTATCACATGTTCACTGGCCTGTCTCTATGGAAACCTCCATTATGGGTGTCAAGAAAGTGTGAGTTTGACTAAATAAGGCTATACACTGGGTGGGTGACCGAGAATTGCTTGATAAGGGCCCAGCCACTTCCTGTGCCCTTATTTGGCATATTCTGGCATGATGATAATTGAGGGAATTATACCTGAATTGCACAATAAAAGATACAGCTAAAATATAAAATTTTTGAGGGAACTGGGCCAGTAGATTAGTTTTCTCTGTTGTAATTAGCCTCCAAATACAACATTCTACAGGTATGATATTTATAAGCCTTCTTTTAATTTTTATTCTGGCTGATTTAGACATTGTGCTCTCATATTAACTCCATTTATACATATTATCCTAAGATATTGTGATTTTATTTTGAACCATTAAAGCATTTATAAAACATGAATTAATAATGCAATATGGAAATAAAAAAATGTATTTATTTTGTGTACTGTGGGTTACCTTTTATAATTTTTATTCAAATTGAAATGTAATTAAGAGATAAAGTAGGCTATAATAGTTATGTTTAGATGGCTGAGGATTTTGCCCTCTAAAAGATGCCTTAAGGCAAAACCAATCCAAGCTCCAATTCTGTTTTTAAATACATTATCCGGCGAGGCAGCTCACACAGGGCCATTATTCATGTGTTGCATGTTTTGTCACAATTGTTTTGAACATTCACTTCAGGACGGATGCCCGACTGAGCATTCTGCTCAATGCATTGTCAATGAAGATTTAATCAGAAGTGCATTACAGTGGCTTGGAAATACAATGACATTTCAAAAGGTGCCAAATAATTTGTAGGAAAACCCTTTGTTAGATTGACTTTAAATGTCGTATAATGCTAGCTAGCTAACTAAGATTGAGGGGAGAGCACCGGATTTTTAGCCAACTAACGTTAGCATTACTAGCTATTTTTCTTTACCAACTTTGCTTAGCTAATGATGACATTGCCATCTGTCTAAAGAAAAATGACAACATGATAATCATGGCGAAGTTGTTTACTACTAAATATTTGCAATGTCAATGTATTTCCAGGCCACTATAGTGTAATTTAGACAAAACAGTCATTCACCTCCGTTCAGAATGACTGGGCACCTTTTTGGGCACCACTATGGCGGAGGGCTGCTTGAGAATGTTCATAGCAATGGCAATTCTGAACAGAGGCGAATGACTGTTTTGTCTGAGGTGTAAACCATAGATTTCAGCACAGTGATTGAGAGACAGACCTGAGCAAGGCCGTTCGAGATGGCCTATACCTTATTTTGTCTTACACTAAGGTAAATAGGTCATGTACACTTCTCATGTACACATATCTATCTCAATCAAAATGCCCTTCTTTCTCATTGTCGAGGGATGATTATGTACAAAATCCTTTTCAGAAAAGATAGTCCTCGTAGGGCATTTAGATAGCTGCCAACATCACTTAGCCCGCCCAGTTAGCATGACAACACATTAGGACCCTGAGAAGTAAAATGCAATGGAGACTGGGGGCAGATTGATTTGACTTAACTTGGCTGAGAGGAGGAACCTGTGTTTCAGGGGAGTTAATATGCTGGGGGCAATTAAGGCAGGGCACTGATTTAGAGATCCATCTGTTCCAGTATAGTGAGGTGCTCCTCTTGTAAGACGTATGCCCTTGAATCCTCCATATCTATTTAAAGATCTTTAAGACTTACCGTCTTTTGGTAGCAGTGGCCTCATGCTGGCAATTGAGGAGGACTTAGATCTAAATCTAAATCAGTATTATTTGTTTAAACCTATTTCCAGTCTGGGAACAGGGTTGTTCCATTTGATTTCAATCACCTTTTGACCGCACTGCTTTTCATTTGAACAAAATGTTCAATCCATATTTGCCCATGGTAGAAGTGGTGAGAAAGTGAATTTTCCAACTTGAATTACGTAACATTTATGAGACAGATGTGCAGATCATTTTTAGAAGCTTACAAACAGTTGTCAAACTATTTTACAATGTCTGGGAAAAAAAAATTTCAGCCAAAACATGACACCCACACTCTAGAGTATGCTGTGTCTCAACCGATGGCGGACACAACAGAGACACCTCAGAGGATGTAAAATAGGGTCTAAACTACATTACTGATGTAAAAGGTTAAAAGTTGAAAACATTTTTTCCCAAGACATTATATAACAGTTTGACAATCTTGTTTGTAATTGTATTTATTGAACCCTTATTTTACCAGGTAAGTTGACTGAGAACACATTCACATGTACAGAAACGAACTGGGGAATAGTTACAGGGGACCGGAGGGGAAATTATAGCAAACTGAACTGTTTATCTTTTCCAGTGATGAAGATATGAGGGTCTCAAGGTTGGGTGGGGTATGAACACTTCTACCATGGGCAAAAATGTATAAAAAGTTCATTTCAAATCAAATGGGGTGCGTTCAAAAAGTGATTGAAATCAAATGGAATGACCCAACAGTCAACTAGGTATCCGAGCAGCACGGTTGACCTACCTATGAAAATGTGTATAGTAAGGCAATAAAATATAGTCGCTCTGTATGCATTGATAGATACATATCTGAGAAGTAGATGTGAGTTCAGTTCAAACATGAATTCAGCACTTGTTTAAGGTCAATTGTTCTCTAGAGTAGTTCCCCTTTGAGAGGGTGTTTGCTGGTGAAAAGTGTGAATGGTTGCGTTGTTGTTATTCCTGAGGAACTGTTACTAATGGTAATGTCTGATGATGGAGACCCTGATGTGTAGTAATGGATCTCCCAGTTCACACATTCTGACTGCATAATGAAGATGCCTACTAAAGATGTTCAGCAACAGTCTTGCAGTCTAATTAGTAATGGGGCATGAGAGACTCACAGGGGTGGTGGTATGTTTCACTGAATGTCAAATCTAATTACAAATCAGACTCTGTATCCTTAAGGATTCTGCTGAATCAGAACAATATAATTGCATGAGCACCATGTAAATGTCTTTCACATTAATATGTTAACTATACTGTTTAGCATCGGCTGGGGGAAAAAACTCACACAGATTTACGTGTTTGATCAACCGGGCAAAGACATGACATGTTATTTTATGTAATGTTATTTTAAAAGGCTGAGCACTTAGAAAAGTGGCATGGTGAAGGAACAATGAGACTAAAGCAGTTTTTAGAGAACACTGACAAAATAAATACATGCACTAACATTCTACCTATGTCTAATGCACATACTGTGTGTTCGATTAGGACTACTATATATGCGTGGTGTGTCTATAGAGCTCAAGTATGATGTAGTGGAACTCATAAGAGTTCAGTGAACAGGACAGATGTTGGAAGAGTGGTTGATGTGGCTAATCAAATCAAATTGTGTTTGTCACATGCTTTGTAATCAACAGATGTAGACTAACAGTGAAATGCTTACTTACAGGCCCTTTCCAACATTGCAGAGAGAAAAGAGAAATAATAGAAAAGTAACAGCATGAAGAATAAATATACAAAGAGTAACGATAACTATTCACAAAGTCACAAAGTCACAAAGATCACATATCATTTTTGAGGGACAGAACTAATCGGTCACTTAATCTAGTACCCAAATGCTCATGCTTTGAACTACACAGCCATGGGAATGAACTGGATTGATCCCTATATGCCCAATGCACATGTTTGCTCTTGTACTGTATGGATGGATTACCTTGGTGACTCTCACAGTGTGTGTCTGGATCTCTTTGAGCTTGGCAGGTTGCTCACATTCTATCTGCTTCCCTTTGTCTTATTGATCTACACTCTTTTACCTTTCTTCGTGTTGAATCTATGTCCTTATCACAGCTAAACTTCTCAATCAGTCATTCTGTAAGATGCAAATACTGTTTGTGTTCACAATATTCAAACTTCATATCTGATTTCAGAATGCAGAGAAAGAGAAAGAGACAGAAACCACAGTGTATGAATGAGCCTGCATTCAAATGAATTTGGATCCGTCACCAATTTGATGTTTTAATATGCAGAGTTGCACCTTTAAAAAGAGGTGGATCATATTTAAAGAGTCCCCAGGAATCAGTAACTTTGGGAATGTTGGCAAATGTCTCATTAGAGTGTTGCTAGCCTGAGCTTTATTATGTGTTGCTTTCCCGCTCTCTATCAGCCTTTCCCCAGAAGTGATTATGCTAATTGCTGTTTGATCAGATGATTAAATTATAATTCGATTAATCCGGAGTACTAAATGCTCTGAATACATTTGCTTCTGCTTGGCTGGCTGGCTGGCTTTACAGAGCTAACGTTCCCTGTCACACGGCGAACACACAGGAGAAAGGGACAACCCTAGAGGAGAGAAGGAACATTACATTTTTTGGAGGGATGGTGTGTAGTGAGGAAGGGGGATAACAAAGAAAGCAAGGGTAGTGACTGAGAAGAGAGAGGAGGGGGCAGGTTGGCTGTGGGGTTCTTTAGGGAACACATGCTGTGCTCCTTAGTGTTAAATACATATGTTTGCTTTACGGATTGGATGTGATAAATGTTTAATATGCTTATAAAGATTGTCAAATAGGTCTGGAGTATGTAAGTGAGTGTGGCACATAGCATATTTAAAGGGCCCTGGTTATGGTGCAGCTAATAAGATGACAGGAGCCAGCTGTTGTGACATTAGCACTGACACACTTCACAACGCCAGCTGTTCATGACTAAATTCTCTTTGACAACATTGGAATGTGGATCAATGGAATTAACAACAATATTTGATAACATCACTTCTGTTGGTTACTCAATTAGTGTTACATCATTGACTAACAATAAATGGGGCGTTTGCAACATATTTTAAATTTGCTACATGATTTATGATCACCTGGGCATCACCTGTACACCTATTTTAATTTTCGCTAGAATTTCTCCTCTACACTGTAGTATGTCTACATTTGCCACCACTCTGGAAGATCCTGTTCCCATAGCGAGCGTGCAGGTTGGCAATTATGTATATATGCATGACAACATCATTGATGTCCCTGCACCTTACTGTTTGGTGACATAATACGGAGTGTTGACCAGTACATGCTATCCCCAGTATGTGAGGCTGATAATTTCTGACCAACAAGAAACACCTCACGGCCAGACCTGTCGTGTTGTAAGATGGCGACCCATTACAAAATACTATTTGAGTAACTGCTAATATTATCAATAGTGTATCATTTATTTTCTGAGAGATATTGTTATTTTCAAAGTCAGCGTTGTGTAGTTCTAAAAAGTGGAGAATCAATTGTTTAGAATTGTAACAGTAATTGCTTATCTACCTAGCAACTGCTTTGTTCTATTCTGATTGGTCAGATTTAGGTTAATTGTTGGAGGAGAACAGGAAGTAGTTGAGTTCATGGATGGCAGTAACTGTGGTCAGTCCATCATTAATTCTGCAGATGTGTAATCTGTCTCCTTCCAGTGTTTGTCTATATAGACAGTCATCCATCCATCCACCATCTAAATAACCCTCAAACTGCACTATCAACAGTATGTAATAAACTTAATTACTCTAACTTTGTGTGAGGAAGCTAAGCAGGGTTGTCTGTCAAAATACTGTTGAGCCCATGTGCTCTTCTTGACATGGGGTGTGTTCAGTTCAGTTTAACGCTTGCTACGTTACGTGAGGGTTTGTACAGAACGACACATTTCCCCAAAATGCTGCGTTCTTTAACAGCCTTTGAGGTACACTATATGTACAAATGTATGTTGACACCCCTTCAGATTTGCGGATTTGGCTATTTCAACCATGCAGCCATGCAATCTCCATAGACAAACATTGGTATTAGAATGGCCTTACTGAAGAGCTCAGTGACTTTCAATGTGGCACCGTCATTGTGTGCCACCTTTCCAACAAGTCAGTTCGTCAAATTTCTGCCCTGCTAGAGCTGCCCCAGTCAACTGTAAGTGCCGTTAGTGGAAACTTCTAGGAGCAACAACAGCTCAGCCACACAAGCTCAAAGGCCAAACAAGCTCAAAGAACGGGACCGCCAAGTACTGAACCGCGTAGAGCGGTAAAATAGTCTGTCCTCAGCTGCAGCACTCACTGCCAAGTTTCAAACAGCCTCTGGAAGCCACGTCAGGAGAATGACTGTTCGACAGGAGCTTCATGAAATGGGTTTCATGGCTGAGCAGCTGCACACAAGTCTTTTATTTATTTAACCTTTATTTAAATAGGCAAGACGACGCTGGGCCAATTAGGCACCGCCCTAACGGGACTCCCAATCACGGCTGTTTGTGATACAGCCTGGATTCAAACCAGAGTCTATAGTGACGCCTCTAGAACTGAGATGCAGTGCCTTTGACCACTGCGCCACTCGGGAGACCGTTTGTCTAAGATCATCATGCGCAAACGTCGGCTGTAGTGGTGTAAAGCTTGCCGCCATTGGACTCTGGAGCAGTGGAAACGCATTCTCTGGAGTGATGAATCACGCTTCACCTGGCAGTCCAATGAACAAATCTGGGTTTGGCGGATGCCAGGGAGGCACTACCTGCCCCAATGCATCGTGCCAACTCTTTGGTGAAGGAGAAATAATGGTCTAGGGCTGTTTTTCATGGTTCGGGCTAGGCCCCTTAGTCCCAGTGAAGGGAAATATTAACTATACAGCATACAATGACATTCTAGATGATTCTGTGCTTCCAACTTTGTTGCAAGAGTTTGGGGAAGGCCCTTTCCTGTTTCAGCATGACAATACCCCAGTGCACAAAGTGAGGTCCATACAGAAATGGTTTGTCGCGATCGGTGTGGAAGGACTTGACTGGCCTGCACAGAGTCCTGACCTCAACCCCATCGAACACCTTTGGGATGAATTGGTAAGACAACTGTGAGCCAGGCCTAATCGCCCAACATCAGGCTGAATGGAAGCAAGTCCTGGAAGCAATGTTCCAAGAGTGAAACAAGTGGAAAGCCTTCCCAGAAGAGTGGATGTTATTATAGCAGCAAAGGGGGGACCAACTCCATATTAATGCCCATGCATTTGGAATGAGCTGTTTGACAAGTAGGTGTCCACATACCTTTGGTTATGTAGTGTGTGTTTGATCCCGTTTGGTCGGTGTGGCGAGGTGTGGCCTGATCAATATGGATGTGACCATTAGAAATCGCAAAAAACCTGTGCAGCACACCATACACAATCACCCTCTGGGCCACCATAATCACGCTGTCTTCAACTGGTTGTACAGTACCATTTCTGGTACAAAGGAATCCGCCAAAGGATATAAGAAAGATTCAGCATACTATACTCAAAAGGTTCACAGCTCTTTCTTTATTCAGCAGTCCAGTGTGACCATGTCCTTCTCATCTAAAATGTTGCCACCCAGCATTGGTCTACTTGGATGTCATTAATTCAAGATGGTCTAGCATCTTGGCATTATCCCTGTAGGTTTAAGCAGTGGTTTAGTTTAGTCTACACACATTGACTTCCCCTTGCTCTCCCCTCTGCCGCTCACAGGCTTTGACAAGGGGATTAGCTCCAGCTTGCCATAAATACATCATGTTGTTTTAATTTCTGTTAATTTGTTTGTGGAAAGTCCAACCAATATGAAGAAAATGCTGCACTCGAAATTTCTTGAGAAATTTGCAAAAAAACCTTAGTATTCCCTCATTGGCACAGATATATTGAATCAACCTAGAAAAGTCTGGGCACTGAGGAGGACAATCATTGAGCAATTTTAAGAACTTGGTATTCCCATAAGAGTAGTTGTAACAACAATTGTTTTCTTCCATCCATTTGATTGAATATACAAAAGTGTTTGCTCGGTTAATGCCTGTAGACTACAGCAAAAGAGGACCGTGCAAGCCTTCATTCTCATCGACGGGGCTGTAGTGGAACAGGTTGAGAGCTTCAAGTTCCTTGGTGTCCACATCAACAACAAACTAGAATGGTCCTAACACACCAAGACAGTCGTGATGAGGGCACGACAAAACCTATTCCCCCTCAGGAGACTGAAAAGATTTGGCATGGGTTGTCAGATCCTCAAAAGCATCATGACTGGTTGCGTCACTGCCTGGTATGGCTACTGCTCGGCCTCCGACTGCAAGGCACTACAGAGGGTAGTGCGTACGGCCCAGTACATCACTGGGGCAAAGCTTCCTGACATTCAGGACCTCTATACCAGGCGGTGTTAGAGGAAGGCCCTAAAAATTGTCAAAGACTCCAGCCACCCTAGTCATAGACTGTTCTCTCTGCTACCGCATGGCAAGCGGTACCGGAGCGCCAACTCGAGGTCCAAGAGGCTCCTAAACAGCTTCTACCCCCATGCCATAAGACTCCTGAACATCTAATCAAATGGCTACCCAGACTATTTGCATTGCCCCCCCCCTTCTCTTTACACCAGTGCTACTTACTCTCTGTTTATTATCTATGCATAGTCACTTTAATAACTCTACCTACATGTACATATTATCTCAATTACCTCGACTAACCAGTGACTCTGTACCAGTACCCCCCTGTATATAGTCTCGCTATTGTTATTTTACTGCTGCTCTTTAATTACTTGTTACTTTTATTCATTTTTCTTATTCGTATTATTATTATTATTATTATTTAAACTACATTGTTGGTTAGGGGCTTGTAAGTAAGCATTTCACTGTAACCTACACCTGTTGTATTTGGCGCATGTGACTAATAAAATTTGATTTGATTTGAAATAAACTCTTTCTCCACCCTCTAGTGTTCATATTGCGCAACAAAACAGTCTTATTTTTACCCTGGTACTTTTTATTCAGCTGTAGTAGCAGCAGAGGGAGCTGCTATAGTTTGGTATATACTGTAATCCCCCATCAGATTCTCTCCCTCCTGTTAGTTCATCAGCAGCATAATTCAGACATCAACGTCTGGAGCGCTGACATTCTCCCTACTGAGATATGCTGCTGCTGCCTCCTCTATTAATGAGACATCCACTCTCACCCGTTTAACGCATGAAAATAAAACTAGATCTAGAGGTACACCATGGGGCTACGCTTTACCATATCCTACTCCTCTGACATCATACAATGGATTTGTCTTTGCATATCACCCGTGAGCAGAGCAGACAACGGCCCCTTCTGTCATGTCCTGGTTAATATTCATGAAAGCAAATTGGGAGACTGTCATTTGGCAAGTTCCTGTACAAGCCCTGTGTATAGCCTCTGGGTAGAAAGAGGAGAATGCTTACTCACATTGGATAACCCCCTCATTGCCCCCTACCCTGTTTCCTTTCTTCCCCTGTCTCCTGTCTCTGCTCCTGGTCCCAGGCCACCCCCCAGGCATAGCACAGAGGGCCGCTTTAATTACCAAGGGTTCCTGGCTGACAGAGCCTGTCACAGTGCAGCAGCTGCCCGCCCCGCCCCACTCTGCCCCGTGTGCCTATGCCCACTGGCAGCCCTGACGACAGGCCACTGGCTCACCAGACGTGACATGGGTGGCCTATAAAATACTTGGACCCAGTTGATCAATCCACCCTCTCAGTCTCTCTGGATTTCCATATTTTCTCTGTCTCTTTTTCTGCTCTCGATGTCTGTCTGTCAGATGAGCGCATGATAAAACGATGGTAAAATATGGAATAGCACCCATGGATGAAGCACAATTTAAACAGTAAACATCCAAGCAAATGCACGACATAAACTGTACATGTGGCTGTATTCATTAAAGAAAGAGGCAGTAAGAGGTTAAAGCATGCATACATGTTGGTGTTTGTCCCATCAGCATCGATTACACGTTGAATTAAACGAAGCGCCTCGGTAGTCCTGAAAGCCCTCTATGATGGCTGATTACACCTGCCTGTCAGCTGATGAATTCTACTGCCTTTGATTGATCAGCTTCACTCAAAGTGTGAATATTCATATTTATGTTCATTTTCATGGTAAATGTGTTATGTAAATGTTTTTTCCCACACTGTTATGTTTTTTTCCCACACTGTTAATATAAGGGGCTGTTTTGTGTGCAGATAATAATCATGCTCAGCCTTCCATCCAAAAATATTCCATCTTGATGTTCGTCCAATCGCAACACAGCAGTTGCATAATGACAGCGTGATTGAGAGTTATTTTCATATTAAAATGAGAGAGGAGCCATTTGGTGCTATGGAATATTGATGCTAATTGGCATCATTTCAATATGGAAGTAAATGGATAATATAATAGATTACAAATGATTGTTGTTACTCTCAAGTGGTACACTTTCAGATTTACTGCTCAATGATGGTTTTCATTAGATGTTTTCATATTAGCAGTATTGTTTTATTTTACCAATCTAGTGCTATGATACCACTTATTGAATGGAATGATTAAGATATCATTCTCTGTACATATACATTCATTATTTCATGCACTGCTCTGTTCAGTTGCTTAGGAATTAAACAAGCATTCACAGTAATTGTATACTGAGAATATTCCCAGGTGCATGTAGCTACAGTACAGTAGTTGCTAGATATGTGGACTTAACACCAGGCATCATTTGCCTCTGGCATAAACATTCTCCTTGTTTGTTTTTCATGGTTGGATGCCCATCTCTGGGCTATCTAACATCTACAACATTTACAAATCTAGGAAATGTAAATCTGTTCGGGGATATGTTTGTGTGTATAAAATGTTCCTGATTTATATTCCCAACTGGAATCCTCCCCCCTTCTCACTGAAAAAGACAGTGGCAATGAAGTGGCCTTGTCTTTTTTCTTCTCCCTCCAGCTTTGCTGATAGAAACAAAGCTTGGTTAATTATAGATGGATATAATACATTATTGAACAGTGTCACTTCTTTCGTCTTTATGGTTTGGCCCATGAAAAATTATGGCAATTACAAATGACCTCTGTGGTTATTTAGTAAGTGGTTAGGTTTGAGAGAAGTTGTTCGGGCATGAGAAGCATGACCCTTAGTGGGGCCTCTGAGGAAGTTCCGAGGAGGTTGGATGAACCCTTTGTAGAGTAACTCATGTAGAGCTGCTCCGTTAGGAATGGGTGTAGCAGTGCAGTGACATGGTATGATTAAATCCACAAGGACCTTTGACTTCTCTGCAGTTGGTCTTATCAAAACAATCTTTGTTATGACTACACAGTGCTAAATTGAGTTGCTTTTATGAGTTTCAAGTTTAATTAGTCATATGTTCAGGATACACATGGTATACATGGTATATGCTTACTTGCCCGTTCCTTCTTGACAATGTAACAACAATAAGAAATAATAATATATAAGAAAATGAACATAAAGTAAATAAGGCTCAGTAGAATAGAGGAAGTATGACGGATGTGAAATATGCCATACTGAGCCCACTGTCGTATTCCCATTTCTTTTCAGTACTCTCGCAGAATACAAGCTTTTCAAAATGTCACACTCCTTTGATGTACTTCTCTCCAGGCATTTACTATTGTGGCATTTTCTGCTTTCAGTGTATAGACTGCATGTGCAAAACATTATGAACACGTGCTCTTTCCATGACATAGAGTGACCAGGTGGAACCTATGATCCCTTATTGATTTCACTTGTTAAGTCCACTTCTATCAGTGTAGATGAAGGGGCCAGTATCCCTGAATGGGCCAGTATCCCTGAATGGGCCAGTATCCCTGTGGAACACTTATGAGTCAAATTTAATAGAACGTTTTGTTGTTTGGGAATTGTATTGGACAGGGTTTTTTTCTGTATGAAATGACTATAAAGGACTTCTTGTGTCGCTAGTGTTATAAATCTAATGGGTGCTGCATCTGTTTTCATTCTCAGCAATTGGCTCAGATTGCTCTTGATAAACCGCCAAAGATCTGTAACACTGAAATGTTTGAGACAGAGAATTTTAGAAAGCCGTCAAATATTATATTCAACATATCTTACGTTTTATCAATGCAATAGAGATTTTAATGTTTCTAAAATATGAACATCACCACCAATTATTGATTAATTATTTAAGACACCTACACATTGATGATTTCAGAGGATTTTTCATTAAAATGACTTGGCACACCTACAGGTTGGTTTTGATCTTTCACTCATGTCTGAGGCTGTATTATCAATATGCCACAAGGAAGGGTTCTACTTCAGCCCCAGCTGCAAAAGGGAATGAATGACAATTTTATATGACTTTGATGTATTCTTTTCAATTGAGTCTTTAAAGCAGCTACACACCCACACGTAGCAATACGACTTTCACTTCATTTTAAAAGATTTAAACAGGCACAACCTTGATAAAACAAGTCTTTTTTTTCTCTCAATCAATGTTATTTATTTGTTATTGGGCAAATCATGATGGGCTTCAATGTGTAACAGGTGTGTTTGTACTTCGTAACTCTCCTGCGTTGTGTTTTTAAAGAAACTCAAGCCAGTTGTCCCAGGTGATTGGTGTTTATTCTGACAATAGACACAAGGATGCACATTAAATGTGTAGGACAACAATATGTTGATGGCTGTAGATTCATGATTCATCTGTTAGCATGGAAATAACTGTGAATTAGCAGAGAGCTAATGTGACCATTACAATAAGAGCATGCGAGCTAACTCACTCTTTCAACAATAACATAGAAAAGTGCATCCCAGCATGCTAGCTAACTCACTCTTTCAACAATAACATAGAAAAGTGCATCCCAGCATGCTAGCTAACTCACTCTTTCAACAATAACATAGAAAAGTGCATCCCAGCATGCTAGCTAACTCACTCTTTCAACAATAACATAGAAAAGTGCATCCCAGCATGCTAGCTAACTCACTCTTTCAACAATAACATAGAAAAGTGCATCCCAGCATGCTAGCTAACTCACTCTTACAACAATAACATAGAAAAGCACATCCCAGGATGCCCCCAATATCTAACAGGTACCGTACACATATGTATGTGCATGGGTGTGTGTATATTATATTAGGAAATGTACACATTGTAAATATGGAAATAGATTACAGTATTTCAGAACGTGACCTACAGCTTGCATGTCAAAATCAGACTGGCAAGAATTGACGTTTCCAATCTCCCCCTTTCTGCAAGCGTAGCCAATGACATTACCACTTATTGACATCTGACTTAAACCAACCAATTAGAATAGATAAACATTAAACACACATTTCTGCAGTGGCAAGTGGAAACATAATTAACTGTGTTACAAATGGATAAGCCTAGGTCCATCATAGACAACATTCAAACCTTCCTGGAGCTATGTTGCAGATGCTAGTACCACAGAAACAAGCTAGAATCAATCAGAGATAGAGGGAGGGATAGAGAGAGAGAGAAATCAGTGTCCTGGGTAGCCCTCTCTGTTGGAAGTCATGGGCGTCACGCAGCTAGACTCAGGATACCCCTAAGTGTTTGTGAAAGCATGTGTGGGTGTGCGTCATGAGTCATCCCTATCGTCTGTCCTCTGTGTGTACGACTGCCATTGACAGATTGATCTATCTGAGGAGGCTAATGCTCAGCTAGCGCCTTCATCACCTACTAAGAAATGAGCTCAGTCACAGCCAGGGATTCTCTCAGGCCGACTCTGCCATAGAAATACAGTTATGGATGAGCCACAGGTTATACAGGATTGTGTTTTCTCCCAGTTCGTTGTTTTCGTTAATGCCTTCTACAGTAAATGGGGTCAATTGATAAGTCAGAGTGGCTACCATTTGATCCCAACTTACTTCTGGACTGAACAGACTCTCAAATCAGGGTAGATCAATATGGAAGTTTCGATACAAATGTATAAGTGCTGACAGATAATTAGTTCTTTCTACATGTTGGGATCTTTTGGTGTCTGTAACATGTATTATGCGAGAAATGGCGGTGGAAATACATTTGTGCACAGATGTTGATATAATAATCATGATATCAAAGTAAACTTGGAGTCATACGAGGATGTGGCGTGTGGTCCTTCCACTACGACTCGGAAAACCATGCAGTTTCTTAGGATACATATTAAATAAGTTGTGATAAATTTCACAGAGTGGTGAAAGTTCATGGTGCTGAGGTTTATGCTCCTTTCATATCGAGGGTCATGGCATGATGATCAATGCTTGACTGCCGTTTGACCCCCCCCAAAAATCTTGCTCTTATCCATAATAATATCATCATGTAGACTAGCCTACCTGCACAGCCTGTCCACACTGTATCTGAGAGCTGTTGACTAGAGAGAACGTACCAAGACCAGAGTAGCCACATTTGTGACAAAACTATCAGTAGAGTTGCAAATGCGACAGAAACACATTGAACTTTTTATTTTTATTAGGGACATGAAAACTTAAGCCAAAAAGTACATTTTGTGTGCACTACTTGTCATCGCATTGATTTGTATCCTCAACAAGTTTGTTTGTTGCGAACACAACACTGGTGAGAAAATGCACATTTTCTTTATGCAGATTTTAGAATATCAACCTGAAAATCTGGCGCTATTGGATGGAAACCAAGCTATGGACACTGGATTCCCACATAATTAGTAAAATTTGAATTGGTAGCCTACTTACACAATTTTTTGCCCGTTTCGTTTTCATTTTTTATTTGTGTGTGTGTGCGTGCATGGTTGTGTGTTTGAGTGTATCTCTTTGCGGGTCAAAGCCCCTGGAGCAGAGAGAGGGTGGAAACCATTGCGATTTGAAACCTTGTTCGAAATTTATGAAGTGCTAAAATGTTTTATCCACAGGGAGGCCTAGATAGCTGTCACTGGTAAGCCATTTACTGCTAGGCACTGACTCTGACACCAGACAGAGATCCAGAGGCAGGCAGCAGGCACAGGGCCATGCTCAGCCAGGAGAAATGATACACTGAGTGTACAAAACATTAAGAACACCTTCCTAATATTGAGTCGCATCCCACAGGGATGCTGGCCCATGTTGACTCCAATGCTTTTCACAGTTGTGTCAAATTGGCTGGATATCCTTTGGGTGGTGGACCATTCTTTATACACATGGGAAACTTTTGAGCATGAAAAACCCAGCAGCCCTGGCACCTACTACCATACCCAGTTCAAAGGTAAATAAATCTTGCCATATATTATTATTTTGTCTTGCCCAGTCACCCTCTGTATGGCACACATACACAATTCATGCCTCAATTGCCTCAATTGTCTCAAGGCTTAAAATACTTATTTAACATGTATCCTCCCCTTCATCTACACTGATTGAAGTGGATTTCACAAGTGACATCAATATGTCATGAAAGAGCAGGTGTTCAGAATGTTTTGTACACTCAGTTTATACACCACTCAGAAATCAACCACCTAACGATTAGCACTGAGCCAGCCAACTGATGCTAATTGTTCCCACTTCGTGTTTCTCTCCCTTTCAAGGGAGCTACATAACGACACACACTTTTACATCATCAACACTCCTTTCCCGCTTGTTGCTCCCCTGCTCAACCAAAGCAGCATATATGTTCAATGCTGTGTATGAGCAAATGGCCTCACTTCAGGGCCAGTTAACTATAGATTTAAGAAGAAAGTTAAGCAAAGTTGCTATTCCTCAAAAAGGTTTTTGTTTCTTATGTTTCACCTTAGGCAAAAAGTTGCACAGACAGTGCTATGGATCCCAACATTTCTGAATGGGAAGCCTTCCCTGCTCTGCTCTGTGTGCTTGGGCCACTGTTCTGTCTCTCTGTGACTTACCTGCTTGTGGTCTCAGTCAACCTTTACTGGAGCTCCATGGAATCCTGTCTACCTACAGCAATAGCCAGGCTAATGTCTGTCTGTCATGTTGATCCCACCCCCCTCAGACCACTGCACCACCCGGGAGGCCTTTACTCACAAACTTTATCTGAAAGTTTCAGTATTTATTATTTTAAACCCAAGAACATATTTTAGAACAGTAATCTCTGTTGGAAATTTGCTAACATGATTGCCATTGCTAGTTCGATAGCTAGGTAAATCAATTTCCAATCAACAAACATCTTAAGAAGACATGTAAGAAGATATTTGAGGAGTTCGTAAGAAAATCATAAAATCTTAAGATATTGTTGAGGAATAGCACTTACAAATGATTTGATCAACTTCTTATCTTTTTTCTTAAGCAGCTTCTTAAGTTTTTGCATAAGAAGTGTTTTGTGAATCTGGGCCCAGGTCCATAACAAAGAATTCATTTGTTTCATCATGGTCAAGTAAACAACTACTGTCTTGATGTATTTAGAAGTAAACATACATATGGATCTTAATTTGACGAGTATTGTCGCAGCAAAATAATCCTGCAGCAACAGGATTTGAAAGATTAGTCACAAGTGTAATACTGTTAATATAACCGTGTGCTATGAATTCCAAGGTTAGTACACATGGTTTTCAGTGAATTTATATAAATCATTGAAGCTCATCTGCATTTTCTCAGCAGGAAAACTATCAGCAACAAAAATGTGATCAAATTAAGATCCTACTCCTGTAGTATACCCATTCAAGTCAGTTGTCTTGTCATCTAATGTTTTTGTACTCTTTGTTCTCCTCTCTTGCAGTTTTTAGTGAAGATCTACGTTCCAGCTTATATTTTGTCAATGCATCTCTGCAAGAGGTAGTGTTTGCCAGCACCACAGGGACCCTGGTGCCCTGTCCCGCTGCAGGGGTGCCCCCCGCCTCTCTGCGCTGGTACCTGGCCACCGGAGAGGAGATCTACGATGTGCCCGGGATCCGCCACGTGCACCCCAATGGCACCCTCCAGATCTTTAACTTCCTCCCCTCCAGCTTTAGTAAGCTGATCCATGACAATACCTACTATTGCACAGCTGAAAATCCTTCAGGGAAAATAAGAAGCCAAGATGTCCACATTAAGGCCGGTAAGTGTTTATTTTAAATAGTAGCTGTTTTTGTTGTCATTCCTTAATTTCTTCTTGTATGTATTAATTTGCCTTTGCCAAATGCCACCCCTCTTGCTATCCTCAGTATTTCGGGAACCCTACACGGTCCGGGTGGAGGACCAGAAAGCCATGAGAGGCAATGTAGCGGTCTTCAAGTGCATTATCCCGGCCTCCGTGGAGGCTTACGTCACTGTCGTATCGTGGGAGAAAGACACAGTCTCACTATCCTCAGGTAAGACAACATTCGTGTATCTTGGTCAGAATTTTGTTCAATTCTTTGCTTGGACTCTTCAAATCAGCTATTGGATTACACGTTCAATGGAATGATTCGTAGGTGTAGCTAGCCTTCCCTGCTCTGCTCTGTGTGCTTGGGCCACTGTTCTCTGTCTCTCTGTGACTTACCTGCTTGTGGTCTCAGTCAACCTTTACTGGAGCTCCATGGAATCCTGTCTACCTACAGCAATAGCCAGGCTAATGTCTGTCTGTCATGTTGATCCCACCACCCTCGATTGGGACCATTCATTAAACAGGTTGATATTGTATATTAAACGACAACTCTCCTGTTAGACCATTAACCAGCCTCTGGGCAATTTTGCTTTATATTGTGGGACATGTTTTCATGGCATTTTAAATGTGTTTGCTCAAGCACAAAGATCCCTTCTGTGATCCATGTCTGTGTGTACTGGTTGCTCGTCGAGGGCTTTACTGTTTCTGCTTCTGTAAGGAGATATGATGTGGTCTATAATGACTGCACATGAGTTTTGCAGATACAGACAAGACTAAAAAAGATGCTAGCATCACTTTTTACTGTGTAACATGCATGGCCATAGTATGGAAAGCGGAATTTGGACTTTTCTCGTTTTAATTATGTGCTTAACTGTATAACACAGGGCAGTTTCTAATAGCTTGTGGGTTTTTAAGTGAGTTTAGGTCATGCAGTATTGTAGTCCTATGGAACCTTTATTTTTTACTACAAAACAGCCTGGGTGTTCTAAAGGTGAATAACACGTAGGAGCACTGATGCTTCATCATCACCCAGTTCTTAGGAGGGCTTTTACATGCATTAAAAATCACCTAGATGGGATTGTTACCTGTTTATTCCAATGACTATCAAGCCACAGGAGGCTTGTCAGAAGCATCAGTATCATGGTCAGGATCACTGCTCTTTCCTTGCCCTTTATTTGATGATGTTCTGATACATGAGCAAATGCGCACCTTACACAGTTATGGAGAGGGTATGTTTACTGCGTATGTTTACAAAGTGCATTTAAAGGTGTGTGTGTGTTTTATTTCTTTACCAGGGGTTTGATCCCAGGTTGTGTGTGTGTGTGTGTGTGTGTGTGTGTGTGTGTGTGTGTGTGTGTGTGTGTGTGTGTGTGTGTGTGTGTGTGTGTGTGTGTGTGTGTGTGTGTGTGTGTGTGTGTGTGTGTGTGTGTGTGTGTGTGTGTGTGTGTGTGTGCGTGCGTGCGTGTGTTTGTAAATGTGTTAGCATGAGGTTATCAACCAGGCCTGGAAACAGAAAAGTTTGACCCAACCTATTCTTCTCTGAGGGTTGCCAACCCTGCCCTCTACATTTTTCATGAAAGAAGACTTTGTCTCGGTGGACACAAAATAAAGCTATCCAACCGCTGTGCTAAATTATTAATCTAAGGTTTTCGGTTGGGAACAGTTACATCAAACACACATCCGCAGTCAGACTTTCTATTGGAATTCAAAGACTAAAACACATTCCACACACAACAGATCCACCTCAACCAGGGCCTCTGATGGCAGTTATTATACATGTTGGTTTTTAATGTCATGTTTACAAACATCAGTATTAGCTTCCAAATAATAATAATTATTATAGATTTGGCCATTTTATTCACTATACAATCATTTCTTTGTGGTTGTTCAGTCAAATATGTATGTATTTGATAGATTATTGTATCATATAACCCCTTTAAAGTAGATATCTTAGTAAAAGATTTTACCCTCTAAATCATATATTAATATGTACAAGGGACTGGTTTGCATTGCGTCTCATCTGAAACCTGTACATTTCCATTGATTCATGTCAGGGGAAAGAATATGTATAATTACAGACTAGGGCCGGTCTTAATTAATCAACTGTGATTGAAAAGTTAATTACAATATGAATGACCTCTTAAAAAAAGGACTGCTTAGTAGTCATTTGAAGTGGCCCTGTTTTCAATCTGAATGAGCACCGCAACTCACAAGCCCTAATGTTGCCACTAACTTACCATTAACCTGTCATGCATTTTAAAATGTACCTCGCCGTGCGGCTTTTCAAATTCACAGCAGCCGCCTGGCTCCTCTCTGCTTTTGATAAACAATTGACAGAGCTAATAGGGAGATGAAAGAGAACAAAGCAGAGGAGTGGATCTTGCAGCGCGGCTGCCTTTTATATGGGATGCCTAATGCATCTCCAGCTTTTTTATGTATCAAGTGGTGGGGCTGTTGAATACAGGATGGGCTGGACATCTTTTTGTCTTCCGCATCTGCTTTGCCTTTGTCTCTCACCTTTCACATGTGATCCAATTTAATGAGGGGGCCTTGATGGAAAAAGGCTGATCAAAACCACCTCTCTAAGGGATGCATACAACATGTTGTCATACAGGTGTGTATTCCCCTTGGATAGGGTGATTTACAATGCATTTATGAGTCGTATGGTTATACAATAACAACTTCTTCCTCTCTTCTCTCTCACACTCTTCCTCTTTGTTTTGCTGGATGAGGCAGAGTTGGGGTTTGCTGCACAGTGAACCCGTCTCATTCAGACCCCGGCCCTGCATGTCCCTGCATTGGTCCTCTGGGTTTCAGTCTCCTCCAATGATGCTACACTCTGCACCTACTGGGAAACTTGTATTCATCCATGTGAGGTGGGACTTTCTCTTGAGCAAACAGCTTACTGTGTATACAGTATCTTACACATGTTGTTTGCTGGCATTTGCAAACATTTGAAAATATTTAAATGTTAATTTAAGTGTCGGGATGTTGCGATAGTGCTGCTGCATCACATTGCCCCAGACAGACAGAAAGACAGACAGACAGACAGACAGACAGGTACAAGGTCTGTGTATGGGCGAGACGGCCAGTGTCTGCCTACTGCTGCTGGGAGGAAAAGTAGAGACTGGTCCTCTGGTGCCTGGAGATAGTGCTTTCTCATTAGAACAAACACACGTGCCTTTCATCTTTTCAAGCTGAAGATTAAGCTGGAGATGGTGCAAGGGAAGCTTTTCTCAAGCATTAAGGCACAGGCTTACTGCAATGCTGGAGGAGAGGGATGACTGTAAGCCTCTCCCTCCTCTTCTGTATCCTCTGTTTCTCTCCTCTCTCTTTCTTTCTCTCTCTCCTCTCTCTCTCATCACCTCTTTCCCTTGCTCACTTATAAGGAATGTTGTTGAAAGATATTTGTTATTATTGGTGAATACATTGCATACTGAGCATCTTTCCTAGTTCCCAGTTTTGGTACAATACCATAATGGTATCACATGTAGTCATATACAGTACCAGTCAAAAGTTTGGACACACCTGCTCATTCAAGGGGTTTTCTGTATTTTTGTATATTTCTTTTCTACACATTGTAGAATAATAGTGTAGACAACAAAACTATTAAATAACACATATGGAATCATGTAGGAACCAAAAAGGTGTAAAACAAGAGATTCTTCAAAGTAGCCATCTTTTGCACACTCTTGGCATTGTCTCAACCAGCTTCATGAGGTAGTCACCTGGAAAGCATTTAAATTAACAGGTATGCCTTGTTAAAAGTTAAAAAGGTGGAATTTCTTTCCTTCTTAATGCATTTGAGCCAATCAGTTGTGTTGTGACAAGGTAGGGGTGGTATACAGAAGACATGAAGGTCAGTCAATATGGAACATTTCAAGAACTTTGAATGTTTCTTCAAGTGCAGTCGCAAAAACCATCAAGCGCTATGATGAAACTGGCTCACATGAGGACCGCCATAGGAAAGGAAGACCCTGAATTACCTCTGCTGTAGAGGATAAGTTCATTAGTTACCAACCTCAGAAACTGCAGCCCAAATAAATGCTTCACAGAGTTCAAGTTATAGACACATCTCAACATCAACTTTTCAGAGGAGACTGCATGAATCAGGCTTGAACTTTTATTTAACTAGGCAAGTCAGTTAAGAACAAATTCTTATTTACAATGACGGCCTAGGAACAGTGGGTTAACTGCCTTGTTCAGCGACAGAACAACAGATTTTTACCTTGGCAGCTCGGGGATTTAATCTAGCAACCTTTTGGTTAATGGCCCAACACTCTAACCAATTCATGGTCGAATTGCTGCAGAGAAACCACTACTAAAGGACACAATAAGAAGATGAGACTTGCTTGGGACAAGAAATATGAGCAAAGGACATTAGACCGATGGAAATCTGTCCTTTGGTCTGATAAGCCATGTCTTTGTGAGAGACACGCATGGAGGAGGAGGTGTGAGGGTGTGGGGGTGCTTTGCTGGTGACACTGACAGTGATTTATTTAGAATTCAAGGCACACTTAACCAGCATGGCTACCACAGAATTCTGCAGCGACACACCATCCCAACTGTTTTGTGCTTAGTGGGATTATCATTGGTTTTTTCAACAGGACAATGACCCAACACACCTCCAGGCTGTGTAAGGGCTATTTGACCAAGAAGGAGAGTGGTGGAGTGCTGCATCAGATGACCTGACCTCAACTTTCACCTAACCTCAATCCAATTGAGATGGTTTGGGATGAGTTGGACTGCAGAGTGAAGGAAAAGCAGCCAACAAGTGCTCAACATATATGGGAACTTCTTCAAGACTGTTGAAAAAGCATTCCAGGTGAAGCTAGTTGAGAGAATTCCAAGAGTGTGCAAAGCTGTCATCAAGGAAAAGGGTGGCTATTTGAAGAATCTAAAATATGTTTTGATTTGTTTAACACTTTTTTTGGTTACTACATGATTCCATATATGTTATTTCATAGTTTTGATGTATTTGCTATTATTCTACTATGTAGAAAATAGTAAAATAAAGAAAATACTTGAATGAGTAGGTGTTTCCGAACTTTTGACTGGTACTGTATATACTGTATAATCTTCTGGATTTGACCTTCTATAACGGCTCAGGGGTTTTGGTGGTCAGAGAAAGGGGCCTTACAATTCTACTGATGCAGCCTTAAAGTCTCTATCCTGGATGATCAGTGAGTCTTCTTCCTTGACTGCCAGCCTGCCTTCCTCTGTTGCATAACACTTGGCAGAAGGCCCAAGTCAATTCCTGCTGGCTGCAAAACACTGTTTTCTATTTGATTTATGCAAATTTCGTCATCCAATGCTCGGAGCATTACCAGAGCCCCTGGATACATTTTTCCGTCACATTTATGTGGGCTGCTTCACAACTGTGTACTTTACACTAACTGTTTAAATGCCTCGGCAATCTCTCTCACTGCTCTTGACGCCACTCACCCTCATTCAAGGTCTTGAGCAGTGCTAATCAAAGCTTATCAAGGAATATGCCGGCTAATAGCATCAGTGTCTTAACCAGCCAATCTCCATAATGTCTGGGATGCCCTTACATAGACTAGAGTAGGGAAGGAAGCCATCATCACAGAGCAGGGATTAATCTAGACAGCTTCATGACGCCTCCCCATTTTTCACTGGGATTGACAGAGGGCACCTACAGGCAGGCAGAGACAGGACAGTTAAATCAACTCGGATCCAACCCAAAGTCAGGCCAACCTTGAAAAGAGGGCAGAAATAAGATATCACTGGTTCGCTTGGTCTGCCAAGGGGGAAGAAGAAGATGGAGAGGAGAGTGGGCGAGGCTGAAGCTTTCCTTGGTAAACAAAGGCGTCCACACTACATTGTATAGGCCACATTGTTATGTCTCCCTCTCACTCTCTCTCTCTCTCTCTCTCTCTCTCTCTCTCTCTCTCTCTCTCTCTCTCTCTCTCTATCTCTCTCTCTCTCTCTCTCTCACGCTCTCTGTCTCTCTCTCTCTCTCGCACGCTCTCTCTATCTCTCTCTCTCACGCGCTCTCTATCTCTCTCTCTCTCTCTCTCTCTCTCTCGCTCTCTCTCTCTCTCACACTCTCTATCTCTCTCTCTCTCTCTCACGCTCTCTGTCTCTCTCTCTCTCTCGCACGCTCTCTCTATCTCTCTCTCTCTCTCACGCTCTCTCTCTCTCTCTCTCTCTCTCTCTCTCTCTCTCTCTCACTCTCTCTCTCTCACACTCTCTATCTCTCTCTCTCTCTCTCTCACGCTCTCTGTCTCTCTCTCTCTCTCTCTCGCACGCTCTCTCTATCTCTCTCTCATGCTCTCTCTATCTCTCTCTCTCTCTCTCTCTCTCGCTCTCTCTCAGGAGGATGGAAAGCATGATCTCTATCTAACCACCGAACGATTACGAGGCAGCCCTGGGCTAGTGTGTTTGTGCGTGTATGCGTGGTGCCTGCGTGTGCTATTCCTCCCACCCTGCAGTAAAGCCTTATGAAACAACACAGCACATAATTTTACTCCTGCTCCACCCAGAGCAGCAGCAACTGAAATGCTGACCCTTATCTTTCACTAGATCCCAGTTCATAGTCTACTCATGCACAGCTGCTGGAAAGCTGGGGAGATGGGGTATTGGGAGTGTGTGTGTGTGTTGAGAACGATACAATTCAGAAATATCAATACTTGTGTTCATTAATCACATGGCTGCCAGAGAGAATTATGGCAACATGAGCTGAAGGATGCATTTGTGCATTTGCAGCATGGATGCTGTGTGAAGGGGAGTTTGGGGAATTGGGGTGAGGGGATAATGGATCCTTTTATATGTGAGTGGAGTGAGCAGAGGAGATGGTCTGGGGTTGGTTGTTGATCTAAATGTACATCACATAGTGCTGTATTTGTTATATGGACATACATGGACATGATTTGGAAAGGCACACACCTGTCTATATAATGTTCCACAGTTGTCAGAGCAAAAACCAAGCCATGCAGCCAAGGAAAAATCTGTAGAGCTTGATTGTGTGGAAGGGTGCCAAAAAATGTCTGCATCATTGAAGGTCCCCAAGAACACAGTGGCCTCCATCATTCTTAAATAAAAGAAGTTTGGAGCCATCAAGACTCTTCCTCGAGTTGGCCGCCCGGCCAAACGGAGCAATCGGGGGAGAAGGGCGTTGGTCATGGAGGTGACCAAGAACCCGATGGTCATTTTGACTGAGCCTCAGAGTTTCTCTGTGGAGATGGGAGAATCTTCCAGAAGGACAACCATCTCTGCAGCACTCCACCAATCAGGCCTTTATGTTACAGTGGCCAGACAGAAGACACTCTTCAGTAAAAGGCATATGACAGCCCACTTGGAGTTTGCCAAAAGGCACCTAAAGGACTCTCAGATCACGAGGAACAAGATTCTCTAGTCTGATGAAACCAAGATTGAACTCTTTGGACTGAATGCCAAGCATCACGTCTGGAGGAAACCTGGCACCATCCCTACGGTGAAGCATGGTGTTGGCAGCATCATACCTTGGGGATGTTTTTCAGCAGCAGGGACTGGGAGACTAGTCCTGATTGAGGGAAAGATGAACAGAACAAAGTACAGAGAGATCTTTGATGAAGACCTGCTCTAGAGCGCTCAGGATCTCAGACTGGGGCAAAGGTTCATCTTCCAACAGGACAACGACCCTAAGCACACATCCAAGACAATGCAGGAATGGCTTCGGGACCTGACAAAGCTTGAGAGGTTCTGCAGAGAAGAATGGGAGACACTCCCCAAATACAGTTGTGTCAAGCTTGTAGTGTCATACCCAAGAAGACTCGAGGCTGTAATTGCTGCCAAAAGTCCTTCAACAAAGTACTGAGTAATGGGTCTGAAAACTTATGTAAATGTGACATTTCCTTTTTTTATTTGTATAAATGTGCAAACATTTCTAATAAACTGTTTTTGCTTTGTCATTCTGGGGTATTGTGTGTATGACCCCAACCATGGCGGGAGGGATATAATTGTTTGTGTATTTTCACATTGTACGATGTGAGTATTTTTGTTATTGTATGAGGTGCACAGTAAGTAGTCAGAGTATTACTGCAGTATTACGGTTGTATAGCAATTTTCCATTGAGGCGTCCGAGCACCAGATTTCCTGCTGATTCATTACCGCAGTATTACTTCAGTATTATAGCAATTTTCCATTGAGGAGGCCGAGCACCAGATTTCCTACTGATATGTTGCCTGCCTGCCACCCAGCCTATCAGAGCTATAGAAAACAACAACTGTTGATCACCGTTATAGCTCTGAGCAGGCATTCTTAATCACAGTTTACTGTTAAGTAAAAGCAATATGGCAGCCATTAGGCCGCTTAGGATGAAAATAATTAGGTGGTGATCTGTGGAGCGATGGGTACTAAGCATGGTTTAATCTTTAATAAGCAGTGATGAGTTTATGGTATGTTGCAGATTGGCATCAGTCGTCGGAACAGGAATGGGCCTTTCCAGTGCATTACACTGCTGTACAGGTGGACTGGACCTGGGCCAGACTACACCATGGCAGCAGGCCAAGAAACAGATTAGTAATAAGCGCAGGGTGAAATAATTAAGGGCGGAACAACCAATTAATTTCTGTTTATAAACCACTCCTAGATTTGGGGTTGTGTTTACCCATAGTGCAGTGGGGCAGGCGTTCCCTAGTCGGGGTGTGTTGGTGGCGAGTTTTGTGGCGGGCACTTCCTATATGGTCTGGAGAACACTGAATAAACACAAAGAAGAGAGGCCAGTTGATGTTCAATCAATCTCCTAGAATGCAACAGTCTCTGATCACATCTTAAAAGCCTTGAAAAAAAGGACTTAAAGACAAAGCACCCACTGACTGACCAAAGAGATTTTATTCTCTCTCCTTCATCCTTCCAATCTGAGATGAAAGCATCTTCCTCTCAGGGTGGTCAATCTAGAAAATACAGTATATCGCATTTAGTCCTTTTAAACTTTCACACTAAATCTGTGAGCCATTCTGCCCATACTGGGGACCTTAGCGCTGATTGGAAACGCTCAAGACATTAAAGACACTGAAGTAAACTAATCAAGTGGAGTGTCAATGCATCTTGTGCAACAAAGACCTCATCTCAGACAACAAATGGCATTGCAGTTTGGGTGTTGTTGGTGGATATCTAGATCTTTTTACAATTGCGTTCACTCAAAGCTGAGCTTGAATCATGCATTTTTAGAATATTAGATACAAATTGGTTATTAGTGTTACTATACAGTGTGTCTACAGTGTAGCAGTGCTCCTCGTCCACTGCTGCCTGCCAGTATTATTATTTTAAGGTGACCCTCCATCTCTGTCTTGATGGATGAAACATCAGTCTTCATTTTCCCCTTTTCTACTGCCCAATATGGCAAACTCCTTCTTGTCCTTTCCCCCTCTCCCTTCCTGGAGGTGTGGCTCTCTACTGGCTGTCACAAAGATGCTTATGGTCTAGAAAAGGGGTGGCCAACTCTCCTGTATAGCTAACTGGATGTGAAGGCTTTTGTTCCAGCCCTGCACTAATATAACAAACCTGATTCAGCTTACCTAAAAAAACAAAAGTGAGGCTGGTAAAGTAGGGATGCGATTGATTTTGTGATGCACAGACGTCTGCCTTGGGGTTGGTAGGTGCACCCTTGACATTTTCCATTTTGTGCAAACCGTAGTGAAAGGGGAAGCAATTATCTGTCCCTGTCTTCCTTTGGTATTATGGAGCCTTTCATAGTGTTGTTGACTGTGACGTCACAAGGTGGAGGCCGTGGAGACTGACCTTTTGACAGACGCAGCCTGCAATCTTCACATCCGCGTAGGTGTTCAGCCAGCCAATCAGAACAGCTCCTGCTGCTGCACAGTCTTATCACCTGCCTACAGCTGCTGCTGCCCCTCTGATGGAGCAAGAAGGAGGAGGGGGGGGAGCAAGGGAGAGAAGGAGAGATGTTACTGCGGTTGAGAATGAGGATGATTTCTTCTGCCTGTACCAGCACATATCCATGTATTTTAAAGCACTGCATTCAAATGGAATTGTCATGGTACATTGCTTGTGTGATATAACTAGTGTGCTTAAACATATTTGAGGCGCTGTTTTTTTTAATACTGTTTGAGAAATGTTCAGTGCCTCAATCATTGTAGTTAAGTATGTTGGTAGAAAAATAGTTAAATTGGGGTTTAGAGCAAAAGCATGCTTTGTAGCCTTAGTAGAAATAATATATAGAAAAAAAGCTCAATCTGAATTGATTTTCCTGGTACTTTCTGCTGTACTTGAGTTACCATGGAAACCTGGTCATGTTCCCCTGGCCTCCTAGGGCAAGTATAATTGTTGTCTGTTTCTCAAAGCCAAATTCTCCAGCTCTCTCAAATGGTTCATCTACCGATGAAATAAAAAACATTCTCAAGGATATATATTTATATTCCTCCTGCTACAGTTGTAGCTTTATGAACCTGCCCACTTAGCATCTAGCAGTCTCTAACCACAAGCGTACAAAGATTGTGTACTATGTGTACCATTGCTAGCAATACAGTAATGCCTTTGCTTCTCCCATTTTCTATTTGAATATACATTTTTACCTACTGCAAAGGACTGTTGTATTTATAATGTAAGTAGCTGCTTGTATGGATGTACAGAAACTACCATTACCAAGCCTCTCCCATACTGTCTTTACCTCACGCAGGCTTTATATTTCCTACCCAAATGAGAAGGGAGAGAGAGCTCTCGTTTTCCTACAGGAATAATTTGCTGAAATTGGGGCTGCGTCGCTGGGCTGTGAGTATGCTCCCTCAGCAAAAAGGCCTGGGATGCTTCTAAACTTTTCGACTTCGTATCAAAGGGGACTCTGGGGTCACCTGTTTCCTCAATATTTCAAGTCAGATATTGTCCTGTCACTGTGTTGGACATATCCCAACTTTCTCTTACTGTAGAAAAGCATGGGTCTAGTCTTAGCTGGACACCTGGTGTTTACCTGTAGAAAAGCATGGGTCTAGTCTTAGCTGGACACCTGGTGTTTACCTGTAGAAAAGCATGGGTCTAGTCTGAGCTGGACACCTGGTGTTTACCTGTAGAAAAGCATGGGTCTAGTCTGAGCTGGACACCTGGTGTTTACCTGTAGAAAAGCATGGGTCTAGTCTTAGCTGGACACCTGGTATTTACCTGTAGAAAAGCATGGGTCTAGTCTTAGCTGGACACCTGGTGTTTACCTGTAGAAAAGCATGGGTCTAGTTTTAGCTGGACACCTGGTGTTTACCTGTAGAAAAGCATGGGTCTAGTCTTAGCTGGACACCTGGTGTTTACCTGTAGAAAAGCATGGGTCTAGTCTTAGCTGGACACCTGGTGTTTACCTGTAGAAAAGCATGGGTCTAGTCTTAGCTGGACACCTGGTATTTACCTGTAGAAAAGCATGGGTCTAGTCTTAGCTGGACACCTGGTGTTTACCTGTAGAAAAGCATGGGTCTAGTCTTAGCTGGACACCTGGTATTTACCTGTAGAAAAGCATGGGTCTAGTCTTAGCTGGACACCTGGTATTTACCTGTAGAAAAGCATGGGTCTAGTCTTAGCTGGACACCTGGTGTTTACCTGTAGAAAAGCATGGGTCTAGTTTTAGCTGGACACCTGGTGTTTACCTGTAGAAAAGCATGGGTCTAGTCTTAGCTGGACACCTGGTGTTTACCTGTAGAAAAGCATGGGTCTAGTCTTAGCTGGACACCTGGTATTTACCTGTAGAAAAGCATGGGTCTAGTCTTAGCTGGACACCTGGTGTTTACCTGTAGAAAAGCATGGGTCTAGTCTTAGCTGGACACCTGGTGTTTACCTGTAGAAAAGCATGGGTCTAGTCTTAGCTGGACACCTGGTGTTTACCTGTAGAAAAGCATGGGTCTAGTCTTAGCTGGACACCTGGTGTTTACCTGTAGAAAAGCATGAGTCTAGTCTTAGCTGGACACCTGGTGTTTACCTGTAGAAAAGCAAGAGTCTAGTCTTAGCTGGACACCTGGTGTTTACCTGTAGAAAAGCATGGGTCTAGTCTTAGCTGGACACCTGGTGTTTACCTGTAGAAAAGCATGGGTCTAGTCTTAGGTGGACACCTGGTGTTTACCTGTAGAAAAGCATGGGTCTAGTCTTAGCTGGACACCTGGTGTTTACCTGTAGAAAAGCATGGGTCTAGTTTTAGCTGGACACCTGGTGTTTACCTGTAGAAAAGCATGGGTCTAGTTTTAGCTGGACACCTGGTGTTTACCTGTAGAAAAGCATGGGTCTAGTCTTAGCTGGACACCTGGTGTTTACCTGTAGAAAAGCATGGGTCTAGTCTTAGCTGGACACCTGGTGTTTACCTGTAGAAAAGCATGGGTCTAGTTTTAGCTGGACACCTGGTGTTTACCTGTAGAAAAGCATGGGTCTAGTCTTAGCTGGACACCTGGTGTTTACCTGTAGAAAAGCATGGGTCTAGTTTTAGCTGGACACCTGGTGTTTACCTGTAGAAAAGCATGGGTCTAGTTTTAGCTGGACACCTGGTGTTTACCTGTAGAAAAGCATGGGTCTAGTCTTAACTGGACATCTGGTGTTTCACTGCACACCATCAATCCATCACACCATCAAGTCTCCATGGCAAAAATCACATTTTGACAAATGTACCTTTAAAGATTGAGAGAAAGACTTGCCTAATATTCTTTGATTACTCATGTTTTTTTTTATTGTTGGGGGCAAAAGACAAATAATTATATAAAAAGCCTGTTATTATTCTTAAATGTATTTCATTTGTCAATAAGCAATTTAGCACATTTTATGTAAAAAAAAATTTTTTTTAGTGTACAAATATAAACTCAGCAAAAAAATAAATGTCCTCACTGTCAACTGCGTTTATTTTCAGCAAACTTAACATGTTGAAATATTTGTATGAAAACAAGATTCAACAACTGAGACATAAACTGAACATGTTCCACAGACATGTGACTAAAAGAAATGGAATACTTTATCCCTGAACAAAGTGGGGGTCACTATCAAAAGTAACAGTCAGTATCTGGTGTGGCCACCAGCTGCATTAAGTACTGCAGTGCATCTTCTCCTCATGGACTGCACCAGATTTGCCAGTTCTTGCTGTGAGATGTTACCCCACTCTTCCACCAAGGCACCTGCAAGTTCCCGGACATTTCTGGGCGGAATGGCCCTAGCCCTCACCCTCCGATCCAACAGGTCAAAGACCTGCTCATTGGGATTGAGATCCGGGCTCTTCACTGGCCATGGCAGAACAATGACATTCTTGTCTTGCAGGAAATCACGCACAGAACAAGCAGTATGGCTGGTGGCATTGTCATGCTGGAGGGTCATATCAGGATGAGCCTGCAGGAAGGGTACCACATGTGGGAGGAGGATGTCTTCCCTGTAACACGCAGCATTGAGATTGTCTGCAATGACAACAAGCTCAGTCCGATGATGCTGTGACACACCGCCCCAGACCATGACGGACCCTCCACCTCCAAATCGATCCGCTCCAGAGTACAGGCCTTGTGTAACGCTCATTCCTTCGACGATAGACGCAAATCCGACCATCACCCCTGGTGAGACAAAAGCGTGACTCGTCAGTGGAGAGCACTTTTTGCCAGTCCTGTCTGGTCCAGTGACGGTGGGTTTGTGCCCATAGGCAACATTGTTGCCGGCGATGTTTGGTATGGACCTGCTTTTCAACAGTCCTACAAGCCCTCATTCCAGCCTCTCTCAGCCTTTTGCGGACAGTCTGAGCACTGATGGAGAGATTGTGCGTTCCTGGTGTAACTCGGGCAGTTGTTGTTGCCATCCTGTACCTGTCCCGCAGGTGTGATGTTCGGATGTACCGATCCTGTGCAGCTGTTGTTACACGTGGTCTGCCACTGCGAGGACGATCAGCTGCCCGTAATGTCTCAATGTAGCGCTGTATTAGGCGTCTCACTGTACGGACATTGAAATGTATTGCCCTGGCCACATCTGCAGTCCTCATGCCTCCTTGCAGCATGCCTAAGGCACGTTCACGCAGATGAGCAGGGACGCTGGGCATCTTTCTTTTGGTGTTTTTCAGAGTCAGTAGAAAGGCATCTTTTGTGTCCTAAGTTTTCATAACTGTGACCTTAATTGCTTACCGTCTGTAAGCTGTTTGTGTCTTAACAACCGTTCCACAGGTTCATGTTCATTCATTGTTTATGGTTCATTGGACAAGCATGGGAAACAGGGTTTAAACCCTTTACAATGAAGATCTGTGGAGTTACTTGGATTTTTACAAATTATCTTTGAAAGACAGGGTCATGAAAAAGGGACGTTTCTTTTTTTCCTGAGTTTATATACATTGAGTGTAGGAACACCTTCCTGATATTGAGCTGCACCCCCTTTTGCCCCCAGAACAGCCTCAATTATTTGGGAAATGGACACTACAAGGTGTTGAAAGCATTCCACAGGGATGCTGGCCCATGTTGACCCCAATGCTTCCTACAGTTGTGTCAAGTTGGCTGGATGTCCTTTGGGTGGTGGACCATCCTTGCTAAACATGGGAAACTGTTGAGCTTGAAAAACCAAGCAGCGTTGCAGTTCTTGACACACAAACTGGTGCGCCTGGCACCTACTACCATACCCCGTTCAAAGGCACTTCAATCTTTTGTCTTGCCCATTCACCCCCTGAATGGCATACATACACAATCCATCTCTCAATTGTCTCAAATTTTAAAATTCCTTCTTTAACCTGTCTCCTCCCCTTCATCTATACTGATTGACATCAATAAGGGATCATAGCTTTCACCTAGTCAATCTGTCATGGAAATAGTTCCTAATGTTTTGCACACTCAGTATGTGTTAACCATTTTCTTCTCTTCCCCCTCTCCCTGACTGTATTCCTGTCACCTCTTTCTCTCTCTCCCACTTTCCCTCTGAAATTCACTATTAGAACAAGTAAAAGTGATCCTTTGAAACAACTATTGTGAATGTCTGGCGTACAGATATAGGCTGCATAACTAGCAGTTCTTCTGAAGTGGGAGAAATCTATTTGCTTGTGGAAGCTGCTTGCATAATCCTTTAGTTACACTTGCCAGCTGTGAGCAAAGATATGGCACTTTGGGATTTTGTATGAATATCACTGGGAGGACAAAGAATGAAAGTGATAAGCATGCGTGCGCAGAGTCCTTGGCATAAACCAGGCTAACCCATAATCTAAGTTCTTTAAAATGACATTGAAATATAAGTGAAAGGAAACATTAATGAGCACATGCTGTTTTAAGACAATTATAGGAAAGTTGGTGACAAGGCTGAAAATAAACCAAACATTTCAGATATATAAAATAAAACACATTAAAGCTTTCTTTAAATCTAGATTTTGAGCAGCAGTTTTTGAGAAATCAATTTCTATTTAAATTGTGTTATGAATGACATCTCGTCTCGTGTTTTTATTTTAAGTGGCCCCCTTCGGACGGTTTTACAACAACACATGGCTTTATATATGTGTCTGTATGACCTGTCATTCAATACATCTGTCGGTTTCTCTCCTTTTCTCCTGTGTTTGTTTGCTCAGACTCTTATGCCCTGGCGCCTGTATTCCAAGCCCAGTGTGTGCTCTGTGTGCTTGGATGTAAGGGACAGATGCTGAAAGCCAGTCCAATATGCTAGCATGTTACATATTCCACATACCAAGACCAGTCATACCAGATGGCTGCAATAAAATTAACCATAGAATATAGTGAGAAATCAAATGTACCCCTTATTTATTTATTTGTACTTTTTGGTGGGACTTCCACATACACGTCCTGTCTTTACAACATGGCTGTCATCCCTGTCTTTGGCCTGTTTCTGTCTGTCAGGCACAAATAACATTAACATTTCATTACCAGTGTGATACAATAGTAATGTATATAAAAAAATAGGGAATTTCAGCATCCTGGAGGGTTGAAATATTTATGCCAGTGTGAGATAAATGGCTCCAAATCTGAAAGAAGGATGAAAAAAGGAAAAGAGATGAAGGAGACAAGAAGAAATTGCTTGTAAAGCTGTGCTCTTAACGTCTGGGGTGCATAATCAATGAAGTGAAGTGTGTGTTGTACCCCAAGCATTGAAACTGCTTCACACAAGCCCATCCTATTTTTACAGGGAAGACTGGTCTGTTGCTATGCTCTTTGAGAATGTCTCCTGCAGTTTGGAAGAAAAAAAAAGCGAAGAACATTCGCCGTTGACATCACACCTCGTAGTGGACAGACACCAAGGGAGAGAGCGGTCGAAATTAGAGGCTCTGTGCTGGCTGGAGGTTTTGTTGATAATTGATGATTTGTTCCATTATGCACTCTGAAAAGGACAGAGTTGACACCTGCAGAAACAGACTACTGGATTGATTCATTTATATTGTAGCAAACGTGTTAATGCATAGAAGAGAGCAGAAAAAGCAGACATAGCACTATACTGTATTTAAGCAATAGTGTGCCAAGCTTTTAGCGTCATACCCAAGAAGACTCAATGCTGTAATCGCTGCCAAAGGTGCTTCAACAAAGTACTGAATAAAAGGTCTGAAAACGTATGTAAATGTGATATTTCAGCTTTTTCATTTGTAATAAATTTGCAAAACTGTATAAAAGCCTGTTTTTGTTTTGTCATTATGGGGTATTGTGTGTAGATTGATGAGGGGGAAAAACTATTTAATACATTTTTTAACAAGGCCGTAACGTAACAAAATGTGTAAAAAGCCAAGGGGTCTGAATACTTTCCGAATGCCCTGTAATCTATACAAAGTATTTAAAACATAATCATTTTTTGTTGTTGTGTTTATTCTTAATACAGGATAGTGACCTATTAACAGTGTATATTATATTTGATACTTGTTTACTGTATCAATCAAAATAGTTTGTCAGGATACAGTATGCATTTTCGATGGCCAGTTCCAGATGTTGTGCATTACTCCTTGGATTAGAGGCATCATCTTGGATTAGCCAATCCACGGTTGGGTTCTTGAGGTGCAGTAGGAGTGATGAGAATGATTGATGTGCTGCTCTGTTGGATTACTTGATCCCAGTTTAAACCCCAAACCAGGATGACTTTATGGGAATCAGGGGCGCTGCTGTTGTTGTTCTACCCGAGTTCCATTGTGGCAATGTCATAGAGTGTAGTTGGACTGCACACATAATGTAATCAGTATCCATGCAGTGAAAGATGTACAGTAAACATTGGAATCAAGAAGGTTAAACCTCTTAAGGATCTGCCCCTTTTTTTCAATTTTAGCCTAAAATTACATACCCAATTCTAACTGCCTGTAGCTTAGGCCCTGAAGCAAAGATATGCATATTCTTGTTACCATTTGAAATGAAACACTTTGAAGTTTGTGGAAATGTGAAAGGAATGTAGGAGAATATAACACAGTAGATCTGGTAAAAGATAATACCAAAAAAATCCAACCGTTCATTTTTATTTTTTTGTACCATCATCTTTGAAATGCAAGAAAGGCCACAATGTGTTATTCCAGCCCAGGTGCTATTTAGATTCTGGCCACTAGATGGCAGCATTGTATGTGCAACGTTTTAGACTGATCCAATGAACCATTGCATATATGTTCAAAATGTTGTATCAAATGTGCCTAATTTGTTTATTAATAACTTTTCATGTTCAAAATTGTGCACTCTCCTCAAACAATAGCATTGTATTCTTTCACTGTAACAGCTAGTGTAAATTGGACAGTGCAGTTAGATTGACAAGAATTTAAGCGTTCTGCCAATATCAGATATGTCTATGTCCTGGGAAATGTTCTTGTTACTTACAGCTTCATGCTAATCGCATTAGGCTACGTTAGCTCAACCATCCCGTGGAAGGGACACCAATCCCGAAGAAGTTTAAATCAAAGTGAACAGCTAACACAATGTGCCATTGGAACACAGGAGCGATGGTTGCTGATATTGGGCCTCTGTTCACCAAAAAATCTGCAGTTTCCAGCTACAATAATCATTTACAACGTTAACAACGTCTGCACTGTATTTCTGATCAAATTGATGTTATTTTAATGGACAAAAATGTGATTTTCTTTCAAAACAAGGACATTATTGAGTGACCCCAAACTTCTGAATATTGAATATTTGTGTGCATGAGAAGAAGGAAGGTAAGAATGTGTGTGCATATGAGAGAAATGAAGGGTGAAAGAGGGAGTTAAACAGTGTGTGTGTACGAGGCAGGTGATCAGGCTCCCAGTAAAGACAGCTCCAGCTAGCTGCTGGTAATAATGGTTATTTTCTCATCTAATTTGCTCAGAATTTGTGCTCGGGCCTCTTGCAGATGGATTGTGGAAGGTTACCACTTTTAATAGGGGAGGCAGGGCGAGGCTGTTGTGGTGTTGCTGTAGTGTAGTGGAAGCCTGGAAACAGAACAGCCATGTCTGCTGCTCTGCTCCGGGGCCAGACAGGGAGGCAGGGAGCAGGCAGCTAACCAGGACAGCCAGTCTCTTATCAGCAGAGCTGTGAGGGCCACTGTCAGAATACAAATAGCGTCTAGCGAGGAGGACTATGGATTAGGCTGTTCTATTACACAGTGTTTGTCATGCTGCTTCAGAGGGAGGGGAGGGATGCGGTGTGTCTGTCTGTGTGGAGGGAAGGAAGGCATCAAGCTGCATGTCTTTGACATGCATGGCGGCCCACACCTACACTTACGGGGTTGCAGGTAGCCAAACAGAGAGCATTGTACCAGTAACTGAAAGGTTGCTGGTTCGAATACCTGAGCCAACAAGGTGAAAAACTGCCAATGTGCCCTTGAGCAAGACACTCAACCCTAATTTGCTCCAAGGGCGCTGTACTACTATGTCTGACCTTGTAAAACAACACATTTCATGTGACTATATACGGTGCATTTAGAAAGTATTCAGACCCCATGAATCTTTCCACATTTTGGAACGTTACAGCCTTATTCTGAAACGGATTCACATGTTTATTTTCCTCATCAATCCCAACACAATACCCCATATTGACACAGCACAAACAGGTTTTAAGACATTTTTGCAAAGATAATACAAAAATAATTGTATAAATTTTAGAGTAAGGCTGTAACGTAATAAAATGTGGAAAAAGTCAAGGGGCCGGAATACTTTAGGAGTGCACTGTATATATACACTACAAAGTATGTGGACACCTGCTCGCCGAACATCTCATTCCAATATCATGGGCGTTAATATGGAGTTGGTCCCCCCGTTGCTGCTATAACAGCCTCCACTCTTCTGTGAAGGCTTTCCACTAGACGTTGGAACATTGCTATGGGGACTTGCTTCCAGTCAGCCACAAGAGCATTAATTAGGTCCTGCACTGATGTTTGGCGATTAGGCCTGGCTCGTAATCGGTGTTCCAAGGGTTTGCAAAGCTGTCATCAAAACAAGGGTGGCTACTTGAAAACATTCTCAAATATAAAATATTATTTTTTTCATAGTTTTGATGTCTTCACTATTATTCTACAATGTAGAAGATAGTAAAAATAAAGAAAAACCCTTGAATGAGTAGGTGTGTCCAAACTTTTGACTGGTACTATATATATTTTTTGGGAAGATCAGCTGTACTGTATGATGGATGATGATGTGATATCATTAATGTAAGATGTTATTATAAATGACAGTGTATGATTTTCATATCATGATAACCCTGCAGGATTTATTTCCTAGCCATTTGCATCAGTAGGTTTTTGTCTGTCAGCCATTTGTCTTTTTATGGTAGCAAAGAAAATGATCTGAAAATGAAATATGACATGTCATTTTGGGATGTTGCTGCGTATTTCACAAAGGGTCTCTTGATAGTAGTTTGCAGTGGTGTGTTTGTGTGTGTCACTCTCCCTACATGTATTTCTAGTTGCGTTTGTCACTCTTTTCCTGGGGAGGGTGTGTGTCATGTCTGATTATAGTTAACCCCTGTGAAGCGGCTGGTGCATCACTCCCTTCTGTCCCCCAACCCTCCATCCCTCCCACCCTACCTCACTCCTACTGGTTTTCAGACAGGCAGCACAGGAGAATATTCCCCCTCAAGGTCTCCCACCCTGGCTCTCCCCCGGGTGGCGTCTCCTTGGAAACCGAGTCAGGGTTGACTGTGGAGCACAGATGGATCGCTGCCCTTTATCAGGTTACACCATTGGCCAATTCAAAAATAACCAGCCTGCCTCTGTGATGCTACGACGAACCCCTCTTCCCTTGTCCTACCCACCTGACACGTGTAGACATTGGGTTGAGCCAGGCTGAACCAGGCAGGTGCTCAGGCTGTGTGATGCTGAGGATGTGTGTGTGGCTCAATGATGGAGGAGGATATCTCCTAGTGAATAAGATGGAGTGAAGAGCAAGTCTACTCCAATATCTTCTTCCCTTACTGTGACCTTGGGAGAGAATCAAAATGGAGACCACCATTTTCTCACTCTGTATAAACTGTCTGCTAGATGTAACGGCTACCTTGATAATATCTTACCACTTGAGTACACAATGTACGTGTATCAAGGTAGGTGGTATTCACAGGACACAACCTTCTGTACAGTGCATTGGGAAAGTATTCAGAACCTTTTACTTTTTCCACATTTACTTATCTTACAGCCTTATTATAAAATTGATTAGATAGTTTTTTCCCCTCATCAATCTTCACACAATCCCCCATAATGACAATGCAAAAACTGATTTTTAGAAATGTCTGCAAATGTATTAAAAATATAAAACTTAAATATCACATTTACATAAGTATTCAGACACTTTACTCAATACTTTGTTGAAGCACCTTTGGCAGTGATTACAGCCTCGAGCCTTCTTGGCTATGATGGTACAAGATTGGCACACCTGTATTTGGGGAGTTTCTCCCATTCTTCTCTGCAGATCCTCTCAAGCTCTGTCAGGTTGGATGGGGAGTGTCGCTGCACAGCTATTTTCACGTCTCTCCAGAGATGTTCGATCGGGTTCAAGTACAGGCTCTGGCTGGGCTACTCAACGACATTCAGAGACTTGTCTTGAAACCACTCCTGCGTTGTCTTGGCTGTGCGCTTAGGGTCGTTGTCCTGTTGGAAGGTGAACCTTCGCCTTAGTCTGAGGTCCTGAGCGCTCTGTAGCAGGTTTTCATCAAGGATCTCTCTGTACTTTGCTCCGTTCATCTTTCCCTCGATTCTGACTAGACTCTCAGTCCCTTTCGCTGAAAAACATCCCCACAGCATGATTCTGCCACCACCATGCCTCACTGTAGGGATGGTGCCAGGTTTCCTCCAGACACTTAGCCTTCAAGCCAAAGAGTTCAATCTTGGTTTCATCAGAGCAGAGAATCTTGTTTCTCATGGTCAGAGTACTTTAGGTGCCTTTTGGCAAACTCTGGCCAGTCTACCATAATGGCCTGATTGGTGGATTGCTGCAGAGATGGTTGTCATTCTGGAAGTTTCTCCCATCTCCACAGAGGAACTATAGAGGTCTGTCAGAGTGACCATCGGGTTCTTGGTCACCTCCCTGACCAAGGCCCTTCTCCCTCGATTGTTCAGTTAGGCTGGGCGGCCAGCTCTAGCTAAAAAGCCTTGGTGGTTCCAAACTTCTTCCATTTAAGAATGATGGAGGCCACTGTGATCTTGGTGACCTTCAATGCTGCAGAACATTTTTGGTTCCCTTCCCCAAATCTGTGCCTCAACACAATCCTGTCTTGGAACTCTACTGACTATTCCTTCGACCTCATGGCTGGTTTTTGCTCTGATATGCACTGTCAACTGTGGGACCTTATATAGACATGTGTGTTCCTTTCTAAATCATGTCCAATCAATTGAATTTACCACAGATGGACCCAAATCAAGTTGTAGAAACATCTCAAGGATGATCAATGGAAACAGGATGCAACTTAGCTCAATTTTGAGTCTCATAGCAAATACTTATGTAAATAAGGTATTTCTGTTTAGTATTTTTAATATATTTGCTAAAAATAAAAATAAAATGTAATTATGGGGTATTGCGTATAGATTTCTGAGGATTTTTAAAAATGTAATACGCTTTAGAATAAGGCTGTAACGTGACAAAATGTGGAAAAATTCAAGGGGTTTGAATACTTTCCGAAGGCACTGAACTGTACGCACACACAGTACATACTGTTTACATGTTCACAACTGCCTCGTTTCAAATAACTGGTGCCTGAGAGAGAGAATAGATATGTCCTACAAACATGTTGTTTTAAAGTAGACCTTAGAAGACGCCCAGAGATGATTATGCAGTTTTTGTCTGTCTGACACACAATGTTTTTGTTACTTTGTGTGACTTGACATCTTGTCCATCATTAAAGGCAAACTGAAAGTGAAGATGAGGCCCTTTTCCTTTTCCTTTGTATTGTCTGTTAACCCAAACTGAACTTTTCTGCATTTCATCCCTACTTCTCCATTAGTATGGTGAGACACCGACTCGATGGGCCCCACCTCACCCTGACCTCAGTCCTAGGGACCACCACAGCTAGTCAGTTAGAGATTGATGTCTTGGCCTTCAGTCACAGTCAGGCTGTCAGTCAGGCGGACACACACAATGACAGGCCTCTACAGTAATTACCCCTGTCAGGCCTCATCCACACAGAATGTACTGCCATGTGGTAATCCTGGGAGCATATGGAGACGAGAGGAATTTGCGCTCCACAAGAAAATAAAGAAATTAAAGCATCCAATAAGGGAACATTAAGGCCCAATTGTCTGACCCGTGTGTGGTGAGTCTTGAAACGGATTCACCTTTTTACCACAAACGTCTGTTAGCACTCATCTCTAAATCATCTAATAACAACAACAACATCAATAACAACTCAGTTGTTGGTAGAATTAGGGCTGGTATCCCCTTTATAGCCGTAGTATTCTCAATACCCAGTGTACCTAAGATGGAAGCCAAGCCATTTGATTGCGGAGGGAAAAAGTCCTCCATACTGTCAGCATCACATCTTAGGTTTGGATAGGCCTACCCCCAGAGAGAATTTGTAAATCGATCAACCAGCCACAGAGCCTGTACTTACAACAATTTTCGTTCCCTGTCGATCCAGTTCTTTCTCCTTTTTTTGGCACCAGGGTATCTTTTCCAGGCCGATTTGCATCAATAAACCTGGGTAAGCAAAGATTTGAATGCCTAATTGGGCTGTAATGAGCTGTCGCATTACGCAGAGTGCTGAGGTTCAAGCTTATTAGTTGCTTGGTTGCCCATAACATTTTCCTTCTTCCTTCAGTTCTCCAATGTTACAAAATGGTCAATGTCAATGAGATTTTTCTCCGTCCTGCCTCTTCATTTTTTAATTTTTTATTACTGCTCTAAAAATAGACTTCTTTTATCTACTAGGCCTGGGCCCTCTACTCGATTGTGTCAGCAATCAGTATGGTGGACACATGACTCAGATATCACAATAGATTACACGCTAACACTAGCTAGTTTTAGCTAATGCTAGCCCTACAGAGTTGTCCCCTGGTTAACATTAGGGTACATGCTAGGCGAATTTAGATTGGAGGGAAAGGGTTTTATCTGTAAATAATCACCCATCTCCATACATATTGTTGGTCTTTATACTAAAGTATTATGGTTTGAAGCTGTGAGATTATGCATAAAGCCTGTGTCACTGTCTGGTACTTCAATAGTAGCCTAGCCTAATACTAGCACACAGTGTATTATGCCTGAAGCATCATAATATATTAGTTAACCTGAGGGAAGTATGGAGAAGTCGGGTGGAAGCTGTCTAATTTTCCCTTTTCTTTAATTTAAAAACCTCTTAATTTCAATGTGCTGCAATTTCGAGGGACTAGGATGAATCATATCCAATTACTATACCAAACAGTGAGATTGGATATATTTTATAAGACGTGATCTACAGAATGTGTACAGGCAACTAGCAGCAATAATATATCAAGCTTAGCCTTGAGCTGATTCCAGGTAATTCAGAGGTTACGACCCCATTCACTTCTCTTGAGAGAAAATGAAAAAATGAGTGAAGACTGAGGTTAAAATCCAACAGAGAATATATCCTAAATGTATGTAAGGCTCTGAGTAAGATATTAGGCCTGGATCTTTCCGGTCTCTCTTCCTAGGCCTATGGTTCCTGTACAGTGTTAGATGTGCCAATTGATAACAAAAGGGAAGGCAAATTAGTTCTGGCTGAGAAAAGAGGTACTCATTTAAGCATCTGTTTGTTTTCTCAAAGATTCCAACCAAGAAGCTGAGTCTCTCGGGGCAGCAGCAAGTCCCTCAAGAGGCCAGTAATTAACACGGAAGTGGGTGAGGAGGCGGGGGGCAGTGAAATGCTGCGTTTTATTTTCTAATTGATACACCGTAAAAGACTGTGCCCCGAGGTGACTGTTGACATTGCGTTCCAAGCCGTCGCACTGTAGCACTAGCTCCCCATTATTCTAATGTATTTATATATCACAGCTAAATGGAAGGCCCTGTTACAGATTCATCTACATAAAAGAGTACTGTAGCGCCGGAGGGCATGAACAGATGAGAGCGTTTAGTAAAGCCTCCGTCCCCCTTACCAAACCTTCTCCCCCTGCATAGCCTACCCTCTGCCGACTACTCTGTTAACTTGTCACTTGTCATCGCCAAGAAGCAAGGTACCAAATGCCACGCTGTTTGTGGGTACATACACATGCACACACTTCCCTCTGCAGTAAAATGACAGAGAGCTATTCCCTCTGCAAACGGGTCTCAGATGATGAAAGAGTCGATTTTCCCCTCTGATTTATGCTGTGTGGCGGGTGGATGTGATCACAGGGACACCGTGTTCATGTCTCTCTCTCTCTCTTCTCTCTCTCCATCTCTCTGCATAATGTAGTCTGTTTCATTCCCCCTTCGATGGGGAACACTCTGGGTGTACTGAAGCAAACAGGTTTCCAGCTGATGGCTAATTCTCCTGTGTCTGTGTGACGCCCCAGCTGTTTCATCACCGCCCGTCTTTCTGTGGGGCTGTCACCATCACAAGGAAACCCCAGCACCTGACGTCACCACATTCTAATCCACAGCTGATTGACAGTGGCATTTCCATTTTCCCCATTAGTTTGGATATGGCTGGTGCTCTAACAAGGGTGGCAGCCTGTAGTGTGTCTGTGTGTGTTTGTCCATGTGTGTGTGTAGGGTTATATTGAAATGGATGAGATGGACCATAACTGTCTTCAAATAGGCCATTCGTCCCAATTTACCAGATGCTGCCCCTTCATTGCAAGCCTCTAATGCATGTTAATGACAGTCCATGTTATTAAGCCTGATGTCTGAGTGCTCTGACCTTAGGACAAGGTTGCCTGAGCTTTTGTCCTGAATGTATATACACATGTATGAGGAGACCGATAAAATATAGTACCAGTCAAAAGTTTGGACACACCTACTCATTCCGGGGTGTTTCTTTATTTTTTATTATTTACTACATTGTAGAATAATAGTGAAGACATAAAAACAATGAAATAACACATATGGAATAATGTAGTAACCACAAAAAGTGTAAAACAAATCGAAATATATGTTATATTTGAGATTCTTCAAAGTAGCAACCCTTTGCCTTGATGACAGCTTTGCACACTCTTGGCATTCTCTCAACTAGCTTCATGAGGTAGTCACCTGGAATGCATTTTAATTGACAGGTGTTAATTTGTGGAATTTCTTTCCTTCTTAATGCGTTTGAGACAATCAGTTGTGTTGTGACAAGGTAGGAGCAGTATACAGAAGACAGCCCTATTTGGTAAAATACCATGTCCATATTATGTCAAGGACAGTTCAAATAAGCAAAGATAAATTACAGTCCATAATTACTTTAAGACATAAAGGTCAGTCAATCCGTAAAATTTGATGAAACTGGCTCTCATGAGGACCGCCACAGGAAAGGAAGAACCAGAGTTACCTATGTTCATTAGAGTTACCAGCCTCAGAAATTGCAGCCCAAATAAATGCTTCACAGAGTTCAAGTAACGGACAGATCTCAACATAAACTGTTCAGAGGAGACTGTGTGAATCAGGCCTTCATGGAAACCACTACTAAAGGACACCAATAAGAAGAAGAGACTTGCTTGGGTCAAAAAACACGAGCATTAGACATTAGACAGGTGGAAATCTGTCCTTTGGTCTGATGAGTCCAAATTTGAAATTTTTGGTTCCAACCGCTGTGTCTTTGTGAGATGCAGAGAAGGTGAACGGATGATCTCCACATGTGTGGTTCCCACCATGAAGCATGGAGGAGGAGGTGTGATGGTGCTTTGCCGGTGGCACTGTCTGTGATTTATTTAGAATTCAAGTCACACTTAACCAGCATGACTACCACAGCATTCTGCAGTGATACGCCATCCCGATCTTGTTTGCGCTTAGTGGGACTATCATATGGTTTTTCAACAGGACAATGACCCAACACACCTCCAGGCTATATAAGGGCTATGTGATAGAGTGCTGCATCAGATGACCTGGTCTCCGCAATCACCCAACCTCAATCCAATTGAGATGGTTTGGGATGAGTTGGACCGCAGACTGAAGAAAAAGCAGCCAACAAGTGCTCAGCATATGTGGGAACTCCTTCAAGACTGTTGCAAAAGCATCCCAGGTGAAGCTGGTTGAGATCGTGGCTACTTTGACACTTTTTTGGGTTATTACATGATTCCATATGTGTTTTTTCATAGTTTTGATGTCTTCACTATTATTCTACAATGTAGAAAATAGTAAAAATAAAGAAGAATCTTTGAATGAGTAGGTGTGTCCACACTTTTGACTGGTACTGTATGTCAAAGGCCATCTGTGACAGCTGGTTCATAATCAGATTACCTTACCGTCTGGCAATTTGGGCTGGGTCCAGCTGTGGTTACATTGGAGGACCTGCAGCGTATGTGACTGAAGTTTGTTCATTCTCTTAACCCTATGACCCACCTGCCCTGGATGGGCCGGGACCAATTTTGTCCCCTGTGTATGAAAGGTCCTAGTTTGCAGAAGGTGACTTGAAGGGAGCGCTAGTGTGTCAGTGTGTCAGACAAGCTGATTACTTACATATACTCTGCTCCATTTATGCACCCACTCCCACTCCCACTCCCTCTCCCCCTCACTTTTCTCTCTCTCTCACCCCTCCCCTTCTGCCTCTCTTTCTCTCCTCCGTTTCTCTCGCTCACTCTCTTGCTCTGCCTACTGTCTAGCTCTGTGACGGTAATTAGTGTTGAAAAGGACATTTTCAGCAAAAGCTTTCAAATGCTATTTAGTTCTCCCCTTGAGCTAGAAAGCTCGCCTCACCACATACACCCTTCCTTGTTACTGTCTTATGATCGCTGTGCATCTTGATGCTTGCGCCTGTGGTTATTTGCATGCAGAAAATATATCAGCTTAGATATTTTCTCCCGTTTTTTTTCTCTCTTTTCCCATAATATGTGAGCTTTACGTTTGGATGTGTTTTAGACTGAATCGAGCCTTGAGATGAGATATGCGTGTAAGTTTGTGTGTGTCTATATTGTAAGTGTGTGTTTGTGTTGTGAGGGAGAGGGTTGGAACAGTTTGGCACCTCCCAGCTGGACCTGCCAGAGCCTCATAGTGCTGACGCAGTGTGAAGGTCATCCACACCACAGGGGGCAGCGTCCACACTTCAGAAACCCCGCAAGGCTGTTTTCACTCCCCCTCTGCTTCGCTATGGGCGTCTGCTGACCTCTCTCTGGGTCACAGGGGTGACACTTCTCCGTGTCACAGCCCAGAAGCATCAACACTCACTCCCTTCCCCACCTGACCTGATACCCTATGTACAGTAAGGACAATTCACAATAGATGGGTTGTATCAGTGTTGTCTTTCTCTGTGTGTTAATGCTGGGCTGGACCTGTACTGTACATACTGTACATTCAATACATTGGCTTTCCTCTGGTGGAACACAGTGGGTACCTCTGATGGGTGGCATGCTTCCAATTGGGTTTACTGGGCTGTCACTCAACCAGATCTAAAGTTATCCCTGCCCCTCAGTACTGGCCTTAATTTACTGGCACAGTGGAAACAAACAGAGCCACACTGACTCTGTCTGACTGACTCCCATTCAATGAGATATCCACTTGAGTGTGGCTGAGTGTTCTGGTTAGTGTTTTGTTTTTCAAACAGATTGTTTTCATTGGAGTCTACTTACAGTACTCTGCATTTGTAAATAAACTTCTGTAAAATAGATCATGTTAGCAACTTAGTGATACACCACAAGGTGATGTACAGTGCTTTTTGTACCCAAATGTAGCCTAGTTACCCCATAGATATTGTAGAAGACAAATTGAGACATCATCTCATATGTCAGCATTACAAACACACTGCACATGTTAACATGGTATTATTGGATCTGACTTTTTAAATATTTCCTGTATATATTATTCTTACTTACTTTATTGTGTATTTCATATTTCCTATTTTTATTTATTTGTTTTTCTTTTTTTGTATACATTGTTACTGATTATTGCATTGTTGGGTTTTGAGTTTGCAAGAAAGGCATTTCATTGTACTGGACGCCTTGCCTGGAAGCTCCGGACCGTCTGACCGTCTCTGGAGGTTCCGGACCGTGGACCATCGCGGGAGGTTCCGGACTGTGAAACGCAGCCGGAAACTCTGGACTGGGAACCGTCGCCGGAAGCTCTGGACTGTGAATGCGCACTGGAGGCCTAGTGCATGGAGCCGGTACAGGTGGTACCAGACTGGTGACACACACTTCAGGGCGAGTGCGAGGAGCAGGGACAGGTTGTATCGGACTGGGGAGATGCCCTGGAGGCCTGATGCGTGGATCCGGCACAGGTGGCACCAGACTGGTGACACGCACTTCAGCACGCCTGTACGGCAGCATTCTCATCGCTACCACCTCTCTCTGGAATCTTTCATCAAATTCCTCCTCCGACTCCCAAACAGGCTCTGGCACTCTTCGCTGCTCGGCCGTCAACTCGTGTCCTCTCAAGTCCAAAACTTCCTTACCTCATTTTCACGCTGCTTGGTCCTTTGTTGGTGGGATATTCTGTCACCATCTTGGAAATGAGCGGACCAAGGCGCATAGTTCCTTCCATATTATATATTTAAGTGAAACAAACAAAACAAAATAACAAAACTTACAAAGACCGTGAGGACGTAGTGCCCAAACACACTAACTCAAACAATATCCCACAAATGCAGGTGGGGAAAAAGCCTACCAAAATATGATCCCCAATTAGAGGCAACGATTACCAGCTGCCTCCCAATTGGGAACCACACAAACCACCAACCTAGAAATCTATAAACTAGATAACCCCCCAGTCACGTGACAGTACTTGTGCATGTGATATTAAAGCTTGAAACTTGAAACACTGTCTGTAGCATCTCAGTGAGGCAGAGCTGGTTCATGTGACAGTCTCTCTCACAGGACTGCAGTTATCCAGGAGAGGATGATGGCGTCTTTGTCTGGGCTTTTCTACCTGGGTGAACAGGGCGGATCTCCAGTCTCCCAGTCCCCCCATCTGGCACATGTCTGTGATAGGCCTCTTAGAGCTGAGAGAGGTGTACACCACTGCTCTCTGCTCCTGTCAACGCTTTGTTCCACACCACTCAGCATCGCTCTGCCCCGCACCGCCTGTGACTCCCTGCCGTTGTCACAGTAACCATCTCACCTTCCTTCCGCAGTCACACCTAATGAGATGAGTGTGTCTGCTGGAGGACACAGAGAGAAAGAGAGAGGGGAAGAGGGAGGGAGATGGAGCGAGGGGGATTGGAGAGCAGAGGCAGAGAGAGAGAGAATGAGGGAGAGAGAGAGGTGGAGGGAGGGAAATGGAGAGCTAGGGGAGAGGCAGAGGCAGAGAGATCGAGAGGAATATATCACAGAAAAACTGAAAAAGATTGCATTCTGCAGTATGGCTGAATTTATGTTGTTTTTTTATCCCCCATACTACATCAGATTCTTCACTTCCCTGTCAGTTGACCAAAGAATCCTTCTAAAAAAGGAACAGCTGAGAGAGAGAGAGAATGAACCATGCCAGTACTATTTATGACCTGACAATAGGGAACAGTGTCTATCACCACCTGTGTATGTCCATAGACATCCAATAACGCTTTTGTTAATGGCTAATTACCCTGGACTAAGGAAATTGTGATTACAATCAGAGATTAACATTCAATTAAAAGTAAACGTTCCTGGCACTGTTGCTTTCGGGTGCATTCTGCTCAATTCATACTCAATGAGTTGAATGTAATAACTTTTATCACCTGCTACTAGTGCTTGAGGTAGGCTTGTGTACTGTACAATGATGTACTCTCCAAGTGTGATGTTCAATAGCACCTGTAGGAGACCTATTAGACCAGGGCTCTCCAACTCTGTTCCTGCAGAGCTACCGTCCTGCGGGTTTTCTCTCCAACACTTGTTCCTGCAGAGCTACCGTCCTGTGGGTTTTCTCTCCATCCTTGTTCCTGCAGAGCTACCGTCCTGTAGGTTCCTCCAACCCTGTTCGTGCAGAGCTACCGTCCTGTAGGTTCTCTCTACAACCCTGTTCATTCAGAGCTACTGTCCCATAGGTTCTCTCTGCAACCCTATTCCTGCAGAGCTACCTGTCCTGTAGGTTCTTTCTCCAACCCTGTTCATTCAGAGCTACCGTCCTGTGGGTTTTCTCTCCAACCCTGTTCCTGCAGAGCTACCGTCCTGTAGGTTTTCACTCCAACACTGTTCCTGCAGAGCTACCCGTCCTGTAGGTTCTCTCAACCCTGTTCCTGCAGAGCTACCGTCCTGTGGGTTTTCTCTCCAACCCTGTTCATTCAGAGCTACTGTCCCGTAGGTTCTCTCTCCAAACCTGTTCCTGCAGAGCTACCCGTCCTGTAGGTTCTCTCAACCCTGTTCCTGCAGAGCTACTGTCCTGTGGGTTTTCTCTCCAACCCTGTTCATTCAGAGCTACTGTCCCGTAGGTTCTCTCTCCAAACCTGTTCCTGCAGAGCTACCGTCCTGTAGGTTTTCACTCCAACACTGTTCCTGCAGAGCTACCGTCCTGTGGGTTTTCTCTCCATCCTTGTTCCTGCAGAGCTCCCGTCCTGTAGGTTCCTCCAACCCTGTTCGTGCAGAGCTACCGTCCTGTAGGTTCTCTCTACAACCCTGTTCATTCAGAGCTACTGTCCCATAGGTTCTCTCTGCAACCCTGTTCCTGCAGAGCTACCTGTCCTGTAGGTTCTCTCTCCAACCCTGTTCATTCAGAGCTACCGTCCTGTGGGTTTTCTCTCCAACCCTGTTCCTGCAGAGCTACCGTCCTGTAGGTTTTCACTCCAACACTGTTCATTCAGAGCTACTGTCCTGTAGGTTCTCTCTCCAACCCTGTTCATTCAGAGCTACCGTCCTGTGGGTTTTCTCCCCAACCCTGTTCCTGCAGAGCTACCGTCCTGTAGGTTTTCACTCCAACCCTGTTCATTCAGAGCTACTGTCCCGTAGGTTCTCTCTCCAAACCTGTTCCTGCAGAGCTACCGTCCTGTAGGTTTTCACTCCAACACTGTTCCTGCAGAGCTACCGTCCTGTGGGTTTTCTCTCCATCCTTGTTCCTGCAGAGCTCCCGTCCTGTAGGTTCCTCCAACCCTGTTCGTGCAGAGCTACCGTCCTGTAGGTTCTCTCTACAACCCTGTTCATTCAGAGCTACTGTCCCATAGGTTCTCTCTGCAACCCTGTTCCTGCAGAGCTACCTGTCCTGTAGGTTCTCTCTCCAACCCTGTTCATTCAGAGCTACCGTCCTGTGGGTTTTCTCTCCAACCCTGTTCCTGCAGAGCTACCGTCCTGTAGGTTTTCACTCCAACACTGTTCATTCAGAGCTACTGTCCTGTAGGTTCTCTCTCCAACCCTGTTCATTCAGAGCTACCGTCCTGAGGGTTTTCTCCCCAACCCTGTTCCTGCAGAGCTACCGTCCTGTAGGTTTTCACTCCAACACTGTTCCTGCAGAGCTACCCGTCCTGTAGGTTCTCTCAACCCTGTTCCTGCAGAGCTACCGTCCTGTGGGTTTTCTCTCCAACCCTGTTCATTCAGAGCTACTGTCCCGTAGGTTCTCTCTCCAAACCTGTTCCTGCAGAGCTACCCGTCCTGTAGGTTCCCTCTCCACCCCTGTTCATTCAGAGCTACCGTCCTGTGGGTTTTCTCTCCAACCCTGTTCCTGCAGAGCTACCGTCCTGTAGGTTTTCACTCCAACACTGTTCCTGCAGAGCTACCGTCCTGTGGGTTTTCTCTCCATCCTTGTTCCTGCAGAGCTACCATCCTGTAGGTTCCTCCAACCCTGTTCGTGCAGAGCTACCGTCCTGTAGGTTCTCTCTACAACCCTGTTCATTCAGAGCTACTGTCCCATAGGTTCTCTCTGCAACCCTGTTCCTGCAGAGCTACCTGTCCTGTAGGTTCTCTCTCCAACCCTGTTCATTCAGAGCTACCGTCCTGTGGGTTTTCTCTCCAACCCTGTTCCTGCAGAGCTACCGTCCTGTAGGTTTTGACTCCAACACTGTTCATTCAGAGCTACTGTCCCGTAGGTTCTCTCTCCAAACCTGTTCCTGCAGAGCTACCCGTCCTGTAGGTTCTCTCTCCACCCCTGTTCATTCAGAGCTACCGTCCTGTGGGTTTTCTCTCCAACCCTGTTCCTGCAGAGCTACCATCCTGTAGGTTTTCACTCCAACACTGTTCCTGCAGAGCTACCCGTCCTGTAGGTTTTCTCTCCAACCCTGTTCCTGCAGAGCTACCGTCCTGTGGGTTTTCTCTCCAACCCTGTTCCTGCAGAGCTACCGTCCTGTAGGTTTTCACTCCAACACTGTTCCTGCAGAGCTACCGTCCTGTGGGTTTTCTCTCCAACCCTGTTCCTGCAGAGCTACCGTCCTGTAGGTTTTCACTCCAACCCTGTTCGTGCAGAGCTACCGTCCTGTAGGTTCTCTCTACAACCCTGTTCATTCAGAGCTACTGTCCCATAGGTTCTCTCTGCAACCCTGTTCCTGCAGAGCTACCTGTCCTGTAGGTTCTCTCTCCAACCCTGTTCATTCAGAGCTACCGTCCTGTGGGTTTTCTCCCCAACCCTGTTCCTGCAGAGCTACCGTCCTGTAGGTTTTCACTCCAACACTGTTCCTGCAGAGCTACCCGTCCTGTAGGTTCTCTCAACCCTGTTCCTGCAGAGCTACCGTCCTGTGGGTTTTCTCTCCAACCCTGTTCATTCAGAGCTACTGTCCCGTAGGTTCTCTCTCCAAACCTGTTCCTGCAGAGCTACCCGTCCTGTAGGTTCTCTCTCCACCCCTGTTCATTCAGAGCTACCGTCCTGTGGGTTTTCTCTCCAACCCTGTTCCTGCAGAGCTACCGTCCTGTAGGTTTTCACTCCAACACTGTTCCTGCAGAGCTACCGTCCTGTGGGTTTTCTCTCCAACCCTGTTCCTGCAGAGCTACCATCCTGTAGGTTTTCACTCCAACACTGTTCCTCTAGGTTTTCACTCCAACCCTGTTCCTGGAGAACTACCATCCTGTAGTTTTTCGCTCCTACCCTAATCTACCCCACCTGAGTCTAGTAATCAGCTGAATCAGGTTAGCTGAAACTGAGGTATGGGTGAAAACTTACAGGAGGGTAGGCCTCCAGGAACATGGTTGGATTGAATACCTACAGGAGGGTGGCTCTCCAGGTACACGGTTGGATTGAAAACCTACAGGAGGGCAGGTCTCCACAGGAACAGGGTTGGAGTGAACATGTACAGGAGTGTTGCTCTCCAGGAACAGGGTTGGAGAGACCTGCACTAGACCTACAGTACAACTGTTGCCAATTGCTCAAGACCTGTTGCCCTGCTGTGTGTGAGCATCTGTTCCTCAACACTACAAGACTGTTTTAACTCCTGTATGTCTGTAGTGGTGCCATAAAAGCCCCATCCAGAGCCATGAATCAAGCCTCCAGGGCCAGACCAGATTGCCAATTATGCACATGAATACAGCCACCAAACACAAATGAGAGCAGGTGATGATGGGAATTTGAGTGAAAAAAGCTTCCCCAACATCATGGCTGTGGTTTGTATTTGATTGTATTTATATACCTGTCTTGAATGGAGGTACATGTAAAATGTTCTGTGCTTTTATGCCTCGGTCTTGTGTGTGTGTGTATATACATATGTTATCGGCGTTCTGTCATCTCTCTGTGAAACAGTCAGCAGTCTTTAATGCTGTTTTATTGTCTTTCATCGACAATTAACCCAGGTTTAATTAAGACCAGTTTACATGGCCACTAATTGTTTGTGTGATTAACGTCACATTTGGACAGCCGTTAACACAGTTAGAGCACAGGGAATGGATCTCACACCTTAACCCTGTGTTATGACTGACCCAGGGTGGCCTGCTGAACTGGCAGGGTGGGACTGTTGCCCATTGCCAATATGAGGCTGCTGGATGGCTTGTGAAAGGTTCACATTGACTATCTGTGTGTATCTGGGTTGCGACTTGAACCGTATAGGTGTTTACTTTATGAATAAGGTATGGTTATATAATACTGAGAAGCAATCAGAAGAACAGTCAGACGTCAGTACTGTACATGAACAGTCCTCTTCTGTAGAACATCAAATTGACAGATCTCAGATCTCCTCAATCCACTAACTTCTCTGACTAGATCAGTCCCTGTGTAGGGTGTTCAGTACTCAAGTGACAATATTAACAGTCGTCTGCCGTTTCCTACGTGAACATCACACTGAGCAGCGCTCAGATTTATTCCAGTTTTTCCGTCAACTTAATTAGTCACATCTGAGTTTAATTACATCGAGTGGAGGAAGTCGTAATCTCAAGTAGATCAAATTAAGCTCTATGCAAATCTTGAAGTGTCTCGTTTCTGTCTCTGTGGTGACAATCTATCTTTGCAGCATGAGTCCAATGACGCTTCTCTGCTGTTAAAATGGGATCTTAACACTGGAAATCACCCTATTAGAATTGTTAAGTGAGTGGCTGCCTACTTCCTCTATGAGAAGGGACTAATCTTGTGTTTGTGATATTGTGGCTAGAGAAAAGGAAAGTGTGGATATATATATAAGACATACACCAGGGATCATTGACTAGATTCAGCCGCAAAACAATTGTTATCTTGAGCGGACGGTCCGGGGTTCCGGAACGTTATTACAAGTAGTTTGTAGACAGCAAACATTTCAAGAACTTTGAAAGTTTCTTCAAGTGCAGTCGCAAAAACCATCAAGCGCTATGATGAAACTGGCTCTCCACAGGAAAGAAAGTCCCAGAGTTACCTCTGCTGCAGAGGATAAGTTCATTAGAGTTAACTGCACCTCTAATTGCAGCCCAAATAAATGTTTCACAGAGTTCAAGTAACAGACACATCTCAACATCAATTGTTCAGAGAGACTGCATGAATCAGGCCGTCATGGTATAATTGCTGCAAAGAAACCACTACTAAAGGCCACCAATAATAAGAAGAGACTTGCTTGGGCCAAGAAACACCAGCAATGGACATTAGACAAGGGAAATCTGTCCTTTGGTATGATGAGTCCAAATTTGAGACCACAGAGTGAAGGAAAAGAAGCCAGCAAGTGCTCAGCATATGTGGGAACTCATTCAAGACTGTTGGAAAAGCATTCTAGGTGAAGCTGGTTGAGAGAATGCCAAGAGTGTGCAAAGCTGTCGTCCAGTCAAAGGGTCAAACACTTTTTTTGTCATTTCATAGTTTTGATGTCTTCATTATTACTCTACAATGTAGAAAATAGTAAAAATAAAGAAAAACCCTTGAATGAGTAGGTGTGTCCAAACTTTTGACTGGTACTGTAAAACTATTTTTGCACAGAAAACTTGGAGGGACAAATAAAACCACCCACGGGCCGCCAGTTGGGGAACCCTGACATACGGTATGCCTAAGTTGGTGTTTCAGAACTGCTTTAGGGTACATGTAACAGGGATATTAGGAATAGCCTAGCTGTAGAAAAAAGAAGACAATATATAGGCCAAATGGCAATATGAGTGGAGCGAGAAAAATGTTTGTGGCTACTCAATCCAATGAGAAGTTAATACAATGATAACATCATAACAACCCGCCTACATATGGTTGCTTTACATCAATTTCCATCATAGTTACAGACATTAAAGACCTCTTACAGTCACCATAGCCATGAAGGTTGGCACTGTTACTCACACTGTCCAAACAATTTTCCTTCACTGAAAGTGTCAGACAGGCCAGTGTCCTGGGAGGATTCGTGTGGATTTCTAGACCAGCTTTATCTATCATGTCATTGTAGCCTAGCAGTTAAAAGCATTGGGCCAGTAACCGAAAGGTCGCTGGTTCAAATCCCCGAGCCGACTTGGTGAAAAAGCTGTCTGTGCCCTAATTGCTCCAGGGTCGCGGTCAATAATGGCTGATTCCCGGCTGTGACCCCGCTCTCCGAGCGTGTCTCAGGGGCAGTGGCTTAAGCAAAACCTGATTTCCAATTCACATGCTTATAATACATGTGTGAAATAGGACAAATGTAAGCACCCACCTAATTAATAATGTTATTATTTTTCTAGGCACATGGGCTTTGGCCCCCTCCACATGTAGAAATGCAAAATAAAGTCCCTAAGGCTGTGTATACACAGGCAGTCCAATTCAAATATTTTTTACATCTGATACACACTCTACCTATCTGCTCTTTTTCCTAATGTGCTAACAGGAATCTGATCTTTTGACTTATACCATATATATCTTTTGACTTAAGACCGATTTATACCACCTACAATTATGAATCTTAATCCTGATGCAAACCTGATCCTCCGTATTCGTCACGTCTGGATGCTCAGATCAGATACATTTGCTCTGAAGTGGATTTTTTGCACATGATCTGCTCCGAACCATGACAACCACCCCAAAATTTAAAGTAACAGTGACAGGAAATGAGCAGTACATCTACAGTTGAAGTCGGAAGTTTACATACACTTAGGTTGGAGTCATTAAAACTCATTTTTCAACTACTCCACAAATTTCTTGTAAACGAACTATAGTTTTGGCAAGTCGGTTAGGACATCTAATTTTTCCAACAATTGTTTACAGACAGATTATTTCACTTACAATTCACTGTATCAAAATTCCAGTGGGACAGAAGTTTACATACACTAAGTGGACTGTGCCTTTAAACAGCTTGGACATTTCCAGAAAATGATGTCATGGCTTTAGAAGCTTCTGATAGGCTAATTGACATCATTTGAGTCAATTGGAGGTGTACCTGTGGATGTGTTTCAAGGTCTACCTTCAAACTCAGTGTCTCTTTGCTTGACATAATGGGAAAATCAAAAGAAATCAGCCAAGACCCCAGAAAAAAATTGTAGACCTCCATAAGTCTGGTTCATACTTGGGAGCAAATTCCAAACCCCGTTCATCTGTACAAAAAATAGTATGCAAGTATAAACACCATGGAACCACACAGCCGTCATACCGCTCAGGAAGGAGACGCGTTCTGTCTCCTAAAGATGAACGTAGTTTGGTGCGAAAAGTGCAAATCAATCCCAGAACAACAATATTATATGTAATATTAGTGCACATAAAGATGAAGGAAAATTAATCTCTATTGAAAAAGAAATGTGATAATTCTGGAGCCCTATTTTGACAGTAAAATATAACAAAATTGTCAACACAAAATTTCATGTAAACCACTAGATTAGGTTGCATATAACAATATCTTCAATCATGCATTCCTGCATGGACATGTTATATGAAACATATCTATTGAATACAATCTTAGTAGTCTATTACACTTTTTAATAAAACATTGTGAATTACTTGATGATGACTATTAGTGTGATTACTCCTATTCGTTCAATTGCATGATCCAATTTTTTTTTTTCATGGCTGGTGCAACTAACTGAAAAAGTTAGTGGCACCAGTACCACCCGGGGAAAACATTAGCCTGGAGCAGAGGTCGACCGATTATGATTTTTCAACGCCGATACCGATACCGATTATTGGAGGACCCCAAAAAAGCCAATACCGAGTAATCGGCCGATTTATTTATTTTTTATTTGTAATAATGACAATTACAACAATACTGAATGAACACGTATTTTAACTTAATATAATACATAAATAAAATCTATTTAGCTTCAAATAAATAATGAAACATGTTCAATTTCGTTTAAATAATGCAAAAACAAAGTGTTGGAGAAGAAAGTAACAGTGCAATATGTGCCATGTAAGAAAACTAACGTTTAAGTTCCTTGCTCAAAACATGAGAACATATGAAAGCTGGTGGTTCCTTTTATAATGAGTCTTCAATATTCCCAGGTAAGAAGTTTTAGGTTGTAGTTATTATATGAATTGTATGACTATTTCCCTCTATACCATTTGTATTTCATGAACCTTTGACTATTGGATGTTCATGTAGGCTCTTTAGTATTGCCAGTGTAACAGTATAGCTTCCGTCCCTCTCCTCGCCCCTACCTGGGCTCAAACCAGGAACACAACGACAACAGCCACCCTCGAAGCAGCGTTACCCATCGCTCCACAAAAGCTGTGGCCCTTGCAGAGCAAGGGGAATAACTACTCCAAGTCTCAGAGCGAGTGACGTTTGAAACGCTATTAGCGCACACCCCGCTAACTAGCTAGCCATTTCACATCGGTTACACCAGCCATTCGGCTGATAGGCTTGAAGTCATAAACAGCGCTGTGCTTGCAAAGAGTTGCTAGCAAAACGCACGAAAGTGCTTTTTGAATGAATGCTTACGAGCCTGTTCCTGGTAAACTTCAAAAGTTACCAGTTATATAACCTCCCTTTGCAACCCTACTCAAGTCATCAGGATTGCCTCTCTGTACTGTATATACTGTATGTCAGACATTTAACCTTTATTTAACTTGGCAAGTCAGTTAAAGAACAAATTAGTATTTTACAATGGCAGCCTAACCCAACCAAACCACCCCCTAACCCGGACGATGCTGGGCCAATTGTGCTCCGACCTATTGGACATGAATGAGATTATTACCTACACTTAATGCTCTCATCAACATCATAAAAAGATCTTTATAAAATAATTGTGATTGGTTTATTTGATTTAATGATTGATTTGATCCTTCTGTAGGCCTTAAATGATTACAGCGAGCTCTTATTCACTCCCCACCACTTCAGCTGTGGGCTGTATGTTTGTTGTCATGCAGTACTTTGACAATTTACGCAACAGCTGGGCATTGTTCATGCAGTCACTAGCTCTGATCTGAGGATGATCCCTTAACAGTAAATATTGCATTAGACCAACTGTGGAGGCCCAGAGCTCTGGAGGAGGCCTCCTGCTTGTGGACCAAAACACTAATTCATGAATGGACCCTCCACAGCCAATCACCATCATCCCATAGATTAAATCATGTTGGGTTTTGGTGAGGTGATGTTCTTCTCATGTCAAATCTGCTCAAAGACTTGTCCCGGTGAAGTCTGCTGGGTTTTTCATGAGGCCATATTGGGTGGCTTCCATAACAGATTAAGGAGTTCTAATTTGTATCATAACCTCACATTACAGAATACAGCTCGCTGCACCCATCTCAGGCAGTCAGACACTGGGGAAGGACTGAGAAGAGGAGAGGCAGAGGGAGAGAGGGAGGTGAGGCGGAGAGAGAGGGGGAGGGTGGAAGGGGAGAGGGACTGGTTTCCTCATAGACAGCTGGTGATGAGGATGTGTTACTCCCTGTAGCATGCCTCCTCTAGTCTGGCCGCTAAATATGTGATGATGAGGAATCAACAGAGATACTGTATGAGATGCATCAAAACAGAGCAAAGTTGCACCTATGGCACCAATTTAAGGTTGGTTATACATTTCCCAGCACACTGGTTAAATTTAGGATTTGGGGATGATAAACTGATCCTAGATCTGTGCATAAGATATATAAAAACACAGGGAGATAAGGAGACGGCAGTCATGGACTTTCACATTGTGACACATAGAGCCATCATTTCTCACAGTGACATATTGACCTTTGCTGACAAGAATGATTACAAACAAAATAATTCACTATTGGAGCAAATGTTATGCAGCATCCATACTCATTTTGTTCTGTCTCACTATATTCAATATACAGTGCCTTGCGAAAGTATTCGGCCCCCTTGAACTTTGCGACCTTTTGCCACATTTCAGGCTTCAAACATAAAGATATAAAACTGTATTTTTTTGTGAAGAATCAACAACAAGTGGGACACAATCATGAAGTGGAATGACATTTATTGGATATTTAAAACTTTTTTAACAAATCAAAAAGTGAAAAATTGGGCGTGCAAAATTATTCAGCCCCCTTAAGTTAATACTTTGTAGCGCCACCTTTTGCTGCGATTACAGCTGTAAGTCGCTTGGGGTATGTCTCTATCAGTTTTGCACATCGAGAGACTGAAATTATTTCCCATTCCTCCTTGCAAAACAGCTCGAGCTCAGTGAGGTTGGATGGAGAGCATTTGTGAACAGCAGTTTTCAGTTCTTTCCACAGATTCTCGATTGGATTCAGGTCTGGACTTTGACTTGGCCATTCTAACACCTGGATATGTTTATTTTTGAACCGTTCCATTGTAGATTTTGCTTTATGTTTTGGATCATTGTCTTGTTGGAAGACAAATCTCCGTCCCAGTCTCAGGTCTTTTGCAGACTCCAGACTTCTTCCAGAATGGTCCTGTATTTGGCTCCAACCATCTTCCCATCAATTTTAACCATCTTCCCTGTCCCTGCTGAAGAAAAGCAGGCCCAAACCATGATGCTGCCACCACCATGTTTGACAGTGGGTATGGTGTATTCAGGGTGATGAGCTGTGTTGCTTTTACGCCAAACATAACGTTTTGCATTGTTGCCAAAAAGTTCAATTTTGGTTTCATCTGACCAGAGCACCTTCTTCCACAAGTTTGGTGTGTCTCCCAGGTGGCTTGTGGCAAACTTTAAACAACACTTTTTATGGATATCTTTAAGAAATGGCTTTCTTCTTGCCACTCTTCCATAAAGGCCAGATTTGTCCAATATACGACTGATTGTTGTCCTATGGACAGAGTCTCCCACCTCAGCTGTAGATCTCTGCAGTTCATCCAGAGTGATCATGGGCCTCTTGGCTGCATCTCTGATCAGTCTTCTCCTTGTATGAGCTGAAAGTTTAGAGGGACGGCCAGGTCTTGGTAGATTTGCAGTGGTCTGATACTCCTTCCATTTCAATATTATCGCTTGCACAGTGCTCCTTGGGATGTTTAAAGCTTGGGAAATCTTTTTGTATCCAAATCCGGCTTTAAACTTCTTCACAACAGTATCTCGGACCTGCCTGGTGTGTTCCTTGTTCTTCATGATGCTCTCTGCGCTTTTAACGGACCTCTGAGACTATCACAGGGCAGGTGCATTTATACGGAGACTTGATTACACACAGGTGGATTGTATTTGTCATCATTAGTCATTTAGGTCAACATTGGATCATTCAGAGATCCTCACTGAACTTCTGGAGAGAGTTTGCTGCACTGAAAGTAAAGGGGCTGAATAATTTTGCACGCCCAATTTTTCAGTTTTTGATTTGTTGAAAAAGTTTGAAATATCCAATAAATGTCGTTCCACTTCATGATTGTGTCCCACTTGTTGTTGATTCTTCACAAAAAATACAGTTTTATATCTTTATGTTTGAAGCCTGAAATGTGTCAAAAGGTCGCAAAGTTCAAGGGGGCCGAATACTTTCGCAAGGCAATGTATCTCTACGTTGTGTTGGTTCTGTCGTTGGCATCAAGTAAGTAAACACAGCGTAGCATTTGAAGTTAAGGAACAAATGTGTTGAGGCCAGAGAGAAAAGCTAGCAGCAGACGATGCTCCAGAAGCAGCATACAGACAGTAATAATGACTCCTCGTCTGTTTTCCCCCTCAGACTGAGCTAATATATTTTTGCTGGGTAATGATACCGAGACGGGAGAGCATATTCCCAGTAATTGATCCTGCTGGCTACCGCCGAGCTCTAACGAGCTAAACGAGGAGGAAAACCCTCCCAGCCAAGAGCAGAGTTTTTATAGAGGAGAGAAAGGGAGGGGGGAGGGAGGGAGGGGAGAGAGAGAGAGAGAGAGAGAGAGAGAGAGAGAGAGAGAGAGAGAGAGAGAGAGCAAAAGCAAATGAATGCATGCAAGTCAGCTTCATGGAGAAATGCAATTTCTAATACAAAGACGTTCCCGGGGTTTATCCATGGTCTCTGTGACGGCGGCATGCTGTAGCAGATCAAAGAGAGGAGTGTAAAATGGTTGGAGAGAGGGCTGCTTGAGCATTCTCTCCTTTTTCTTGTGCTGGAGAGAGAGGGGGAGCGAGGGAGCATGTGGATAGAGCATCCCTTCTTTCATCTCTGACAACATCCACTGGGGTTTGGGATATTGTGAATTTTGGAGTGAAATATTTCAAAGGGGTCGCAGAACTGAAGATTCATCTCTCCTCTACCATGTTGTCTCTATGCTGCTGGGTAGAAATCTAAGGGTTGCTGCACCTGTTGTCTTGTCTTATTTTCTGATCAAAATGCCTTTCATTTTCACATGATAACACAGTCCGACATTGATTAACCAGGATGACACCCAGACCGATAATTGCTGTGTCTGCCTCTGAAAACTACAGTGTCCTGAATCGTCTCAGGGCCGGGTTTAGGTTCTGAAGAATTGTTTAATGTTAGGCTACCTATTTATTTTTCTGTCTTCTATGCAAAGGTTTGTGAACCTACCTCCAGATATTATATATTCAAATGCATCTAGACAGTGGAACCTCATACAGCACATATCGTTTTTGTCCATTTGACTTAATTTACATTCTGTATTACAAACTGTTCACAAGAAATAAGTAGTTATAGTTATTGCTGTTGTTGATTAGCGCTGATTACACAATCGCAACAGCTAGATATTATAGGTTAATTGCTGGAGTATTAAATGAACCCATTAAACCCCTTCTTTTCTTTTCCATGCATACCTTGGAATTCTTCTGGAATTAGGTAAGCCATATACATATATTTTACTGTGTTAAATTATAAAAATAATACAAAAAAAAGTTTTAGTTTGGAAACTAAAATATTGTAGTGTAGGCAGCGGATTCAAATTGTTGTCAGGTGCTTCATCAGCATCTCTAACCAGTTCTAACTATACAACTAATATCAAATAGCAAGTAAGAGACAAATTACCAGAAGTCATTGCGGCATAAGAATGTCTGGATGGTTTAAGAGGAGTGTATGTAGGATAAAAGCGTAGGGTGTGTTGTTGTGTGATGCCTGAAACCGAGACAACCGAGAGAGGCTGCTGAATGCTGAATATTCATGGGGCGTGCTCGCGGTGGTCCAGAGATAAGACGTTTATGTTCTGCCAGCAGGGAAAAAAGGACAATGGGTGCCGCGGAGAGGTGTAGACATCAGTGGTTTAATGGCTTGAATCTAACTCGGGCCAATTAAAAGGCATGCAGCGTGCGCAGGGGTGGGCGGCCATTCATTTCAGGGGAAATTGAGGTTGAAATGAGCCATTGTTCGGACACGTGGCCACAGCATTGCATACTGAGTGCCAGCCCTGCAGTGACACTCTAAAGGGTAGATAGAGGAGAGAGAGAAGAGGATTGCTGTCATGGGTGGAGATTGGGAACAGTGAATGCAGTGTGTGGAGAGCTAGAGGAAGAGTGAGAGAGAGAAACGGAGAGAGAGAGAGAGACATCCACACACATACAAAGACAGAGGGGAAAGAGAGAGATCGAGAGGCAGAGAGAGAAAGACACACTGGGAGTTAGATAAAATGCTATGCCTTTGATTTATTCTCTCTGGCTGTAGATGTCTCCCTGTCTTTGTGGATAGGAATTGTCTGGCTGTATTTTCTGCCTATTTCTGTGTGGATAGGGCCAGGGGTTGCCTGGTAGAGTTGGAGTTGCTTTCCCCAGGTGTGACGTCAGCTGGACAGACACTACACACTGCAGAAGTGCTGACTGAGGCCATAGACACACACACACACACACGCACGCACGCACGCACGCACGCACACACACACACACACACACACACACACACACACACACACACACACACACACACACACACACACACACACACACACACACACACACACACACACACACACACACACACACACACACACACACACACACGCCTGACAAAACAGCACTTTGAGATGATACATCACAGCTTGTCAGGCGTGTGTGTGTGTGTGTGTGTGTGTGTGTGTGTGTGTGTGTGTGTGTGTGTGCGTGCGTGCGTGTGTGTGTGTGGGGGGGGTATGCCATTACAGGACAGAGATTTGAGAAAATCCTCACTGATGCAATCACTTTATGAACATTATCATCTCATCTCATCCTCTGTAGTTTCAAATGTAGTCACACAGCTTCAAGCGCCCCTTTCTGTTGAGCGTTCAATATCATCTTTTGATGGTTTGATACTGTAACCCAGAGAGGCGTTCTGCCTGCATGGCTGCTGAATGTGTCCACATGTGACCTTTGGTTAATGTCACACGTCACAGGCTTTCATGTCACCCCAACACAACATGACAGGACTTTTTTCCAACCCCCATTTTCCTCCCCTGAAACAGAGGCATCATTAGAGCTATTTTAGTGTAGAACAGGCAAGGCGGACCACATTAATTGTCCCTGTGAGTGGTCTGGATGGACGAAGGGCAGTCAGCTGCAAAGGAGAGGCAGGGGCAGGGCGTTGGGGTGTAGGAGGCGGGTTCCCTAAGGGTGGGAGAGAGGGGCAAATGAGCGAGGGATGCTTGACGTGTGTGCTTATATGTATGGACAGGAAGGTTCCTACTCTACACTACCTTTTATAGAATCAGCATGCTAAGGTGTTCTGAAAACCCACATTGGGTGTATTTCATTGATTTGAGGTTTTGACGTCAGACATGTTTTGTGGATGCACATCCGTTTCAATATCTTTCTGGGTATTCATGTCGAAAAATGCTCACATCCTGGTCAAATTTCACACACAAAAGAGGAAAAGGCCTCTTTTATCACCAAGTGCACATCTCTCTCTGAGTGTTGGTGTACAAAAGTGATTTTGTACACCAGATTTCCCATTCCTACTGAACTTTACCACAAACATCAGCACCAAGATAATACTCTAACTCATAAGAGCTTAGGAGAAAAGGAGGAAGAAAAAGGAAAGAGAGGATGCAGAGAGGCCGGAGGCTGGAGAAAGACGAGGCATGGTGAGTATGACCGTATCAGTACAGTGTTGTAAGGAATGACAGAACAGGAGATTCTGCAGGAGGGGCAGTGTCGGGCTGCATCCTAAATTAAACGCTATTCCCTATATAGAGTACTACTTTTGACTAGGGCTCATTTGGGATGCAACCTCAGACAGAGACAGGGCCCTAAGATGGACGGACCCTGGGCCCCTGGGTGTTTAACGAGCTCAGCCTTACGAAGCCATGTGTGTCATCTGATTACTGTAGCATTCTCTGTCTCTCCCTCTTTTGTTCACTCTCTCATTCTCTCTCTTGTTCGTTTTCTCTCTCTCCTCTTTCTCTCTCCTCTCTTTCCCCCCTCACCCTCTCTCTCTCAGATAAATTATATCCTCAGGTCTATTTCTATGTTGGTCTATATTGTTGTTCAGTATTAGATAATAGATATGATCATTTGTATTTATTTATTTATTTTTAGCTGTTGGCTGATATTTTTTTAGCTGTTGGCTAAATGTGTTAAAAGTGGGACAATAAATGTGGGCTATTTAAGTCTAGTTTATTCAAGATACAGAAGTTGTCCGCAGTATCACAATCATACTTCAGTATTGACCTAATGTGAAGCCAGCCTTTTCCACAAACGTTTAAAAGTGCACGCATCAGTAACTATATATGCTCTCATAATGGAGCTGGAAAGAATAGCAGCTGTTTTATGGGCTCCTGACCAATTGTGCTATTTTGTGTGTTTTTTTTGCTGATTTTAACCATATTTGTACATAATGTTTCCCCCATCGTTTCCTATAACCAAAAATAACTTCTAGACATCAGAACAGTGATCACTAACCTCGATTTGGATGTGGAGTTCTACTTCAATGAGACGATGGCGAAGGACAAACTGCTCATCTCAGACCAGGTCCAAATCCCGACACTCAAAAAAGGAAGAGACGGCGTTATAGAGGCCGGTGTGCGGGATACCTCACAAGACTACATCGGCTAGTGGATAAACTGCCTCTGCACGTCCGTCAATAGAACAGTAATCACTGGAGAATAAACTGGAATAACCCTGTTCAAGTTCTTGAGATCAACGTCATCTGAAGAACTGTAATATCCTACGTTTCTCCAAGCCGTGGCTTAACAAGGACATGGAAAATATAAATCTGGTTTTTCTGTACATCGGCAGGACAGAACGGCAGCGTCGGGTAAACACAAGGGGGGTGGTGTGTGTCTTTGTTAACAACAGCTGGTGTACGATCTCTAATATTAAGGATGTCTCCAGGTTCTGCTCGCCTGAGTTAGAATACCTCATGATATGCCATATTTTTGTAGCTGCCAAATTACCACCACAAGTTGATACTGGCACTTAGTGCATGTCAGAGGCAAAACCAAGCCATGAGGTCGAAGGAATTGTCCGTAGAGCTCAGAAACAGGATTGTGTCGAGGCACAGATCTGGGGAAGGGTACCAAAACATGGAACCACCAAGACTCTTCCTAGAGCTGGCCACCTGGCAAAATTGAGCAATCGGGGGAGAAGGGTCTTGGTCAGGGCCTTGACCAAGAACCTGATGGTCACTCTAACAGAGCTCCGGAGTTCCTCTGTGGAGATGGGAGAAACTTCCAAAAGGACAACAATCTCTGCAGCACTCCACCAATCAGACCTTCATGGTATAGTGGCCAGACAGAAGCCACTCCTCAGTGAATGGCACATGACAGCCCGCTTGTCGTCCCAGCGTGTTTTCTGTGTGTTACCGTCTCTCTAGTTCTTGTTTTCTAGTCTTCCCAGACCTTTTCTGCCTAACCCTGAGCCTGCCTGCCCGTTCTGCCCCTTTTTGACTCTGACTTGGACTACAAACCTCTGCCTGCCCTCGACCTGCCCTTTTGCCTGCCCCTTTGTCATAATAAATATTCTGAGAACTGAACCATCTGCCTCCTGTGTCTGCATCTGGGTCATATCGTGGTAGTACGAATTGGCCACAACTGACCCAGCAGACTCAGACCAGCTCCACATCACTGTCCCCCTGCAAGGAGCCACAATTGGAAGACACAAGGAACTACCTCAGAACCTTATGGAGGGACTCCATACCTTGGAGGAATGCCGTGACTATATGCTCAAGTCATTACTGGAGCAAGCCTCAACGGAAACCTCCCGGGCACCCAGTAACCTTGCTACTAGCAATGCTTACCTTCTGTGGAGCACTATACTACAGCCCTCTTTGTTTCCTTCAGATCGGACAAAGATAGCGTATCTTATAATGCTGATAGGACTATTTCTGGAAGGGCTACGGCGGTGTGGGATCAACAATCCGACATTTGCCTTAGTCTGGAGGATTTTGTGGCGGAGTTAAGGAAGGTGTTCGATTTCCCGGTGTCTGGGAGACAGGCAGCTTGGAAGCTTCTTTGTCTGCGTCAAGACTCCCGCAGTGTGGCAGACTACATGGTAGGCTTTCGCACACTGGCTGCAGAAAGTGTCTGGAACCAGGATTCCCTGTTCGACGCCTTCCTTCATGGATTATTGGAGGAATTCAAAGATGATCTTGCAGCCCGGGAGTTACCCATGGACTTTGACTCTCTCATAGCCTTGACTATAGGATCGATGGACGCCTACGGGAACGCAGGAGGGAGAGGAGGTTTATTTTCAGCCACACTCGCTCGTCCATGGTTTCAACCTTGGACCATTGTCTCCTAGTGAATGTTTACGCAGGCAGAGATCCAACAGTTGCCTGTATTGTGGTACTACAGGACATTACATATCCATCTATCCAGTAAAAGACCAGGCTCATCATTATGTACGGTTAAGCTGGTGGGCCATAAAGGGAGTCTCCAAACTCCCATTACTCGTATCCCTCTCCACGCCAGCCTTTTTTGGGGTGACTGGTCAAAATCTCTCCAGGTGCTCATTGACGCTGGGGCTGACGACTGCTTCATGGACGCTACCCTGGTATCTGAGCTGGGTATCTCCAATCAACTTCTCTCTATTCCCATGGACGCCAAAGCTTTGGACAGACGCTCCATTGGCAGGGTCACTCGCAGTACGGTTCCATACAGTTTCTACTAATTGAATCTCCTCATACACCTGTGGTTTTGAGATTTTCATGGCTCCAGAGGCACAACATCCTGATCGACTGGACTACTGGGTTGGAGCCCGTTCTGCCTTGCACATTGCCTTAAGGCAGTGTGCAAAAAACCCTGTGCCCGTTTATCAACTACCGGGGCCTCAATGACATCACTGTAAAAATTGTTACCCGCTACCAATCCTCTCCTCGGCTTTTGAGCCTATCTAGGGGGCGACCATCTTTTCAAAGTTAGACCTTCGGAGTACCTATCACCTGGTTCAGATACGGGAAGAAGATGAGTGGAAGACAGCCTTCAACATGGCTAGTGGACACCACGAGTACCTGGTAATGCCATTTGGTCTGACCAATGCTACCGCAGTGTTCCAGGCCCTGGTCAACGATGTGCTCCGTGACATGTTGAGCCGGTTTATGTTTGTCTATCTCGACGACATCCTTGTCTTTTTCTTGTCGGCTTAAGAACATGTTCTTCATGTCCAACAAGTCCTCCAGCGCCTCCTGGAGAACCAGCTGTTTGTAAAAGCAGAGAAATGTGAGTTCCATTGTTCAACTATGTTCTTTCTGGGATACGTCATCGCTGCAGGGAATATTCAGATGGATCCTGACAAGGTGAGAGTGGTGGTGGATGCCAACCGGTTTATTGGGGGCTACAGCACCCAGGCCTCCCCCTCTTTGCACTCACCTCTCCCAAGGTTCCGTGTATGTGGTCCCCAGCTGCTGACTGGGCATTTCTGGATATTAAGCACCATTTCATCACAGCCCCCATCCTAATCCATCCGGACCAACCAGAGTGGGGGCCGTCCTGTCCCAGCGCTATGTCCAGGACCAAAAGCTGCATCCCTGCGCTTTCCTTTCCCATCATCTCAATTCTGCTGAGAGGAACTATGAAGTGGAAAACTTCATAGTGGAACTATGAAGGGGAACTTCTGGCGGTCAAGATGGAGCTGGAGGAGTGGAGGCACAGGCTTGAAGGGGTGGAACATCCATTCTTAGTGTGGACCGGCCATAAGATTTGGAATATCTCCGCACCGCCAAGCGCCTCAACTCAAGGAGGCTCGTTGGGCTCTGTTATTCACTCTATTTAATTTTACCATTGCCTATCGCCCTGGGTCCAAGAATGTGAAGCCTGACGCACTCTCCCGCCTGTATAGTTCCGCTACTACACCCTCTGACCCTGAGACCATCCTCCTTACCTCCTGTCTATCAGCTACACTAGTATGGGTTATTGAGAGCTGGGTCCGTAAGGAGCAGCATTCCCAGCCGGAACCCGGAGTGAGGGGGGAGGGGGGGCCCGGCCTACTGGATGTTCTTCCCAGATTCGGCCTGGGTCCCGTTCCTGGAATGGATCTTGGCTTTCTTCCGCCAAAGTTTTTAGTGGACCACCATGGTTCCAGGTGTCTCCACATTCGTTGCTGCCTGCACTGTGTGTGCACAGAGAACAACTACAGCTGGTCTCCTTCAACCACTCCCTGTTCCTAATTTCCCCTGAAATTTGTCACTGGTCTCCCTCCATCAGATGGCAACACCACCATACTTACTGTGGTGGATAGGTTTTCCAAAGGTGCACATTTTATTCCCCTTCCCAAGTTTCCCTCAGCCAAGGAGACAACCCAGCTTATGGTGCAGCACGTCTTCCGTATCCATGGACATCCGGACAACATGGTCTCCGATCGGGGTTCTCGTCCAGGTTCTGGAAGGCATTTTGCACCCTCATTCGGCCAGTCTGTCCTCCAGGTTTCATCCCCAGTCCAACAGTCAATTGGAGCAAGCCAATCAGGACCTGGAGACTACTCTTCACTGCTTCTTCTCTGCCAACCCCACCACCTGGAGCCAGCAACTTGTGTGGGTGGAGTACCCCCGCAACTCCCTTCCCTGCTCAGCCACTGGACTCTAGGCCTCCAAATGTTCCTTGGGTTACCAGCCCCCGCTCTTCCCAGAGCAAGAGGTCAGCATACCCTCGGTCCAGATGTTCGTCCACCGCTGTCGGCGTACATGGAAGAGAGTCCTGTCTGCTCTTCTTAAGACCATCTCCAGGTATCAGAAAGAGGTGGATTGCCATCGGACACCTGCTCCCCGCTATCGGCCCGGGCAGAGGGTATGGCTGTCCACCCTTTTTATTGGTCCATTCCCCATCTCTAAAGTCTTTAGCCTCTCTGCTGTTCGTCTTCTGTTGCCCCGTACCCTCCATACAGATCCCACTTTCCATGTGTCTAGGATTAAACCTTTGTCTCACAACCCTTTGTCTCCTGTTTCCAGGCCCACCCCTAATCCCTTCTCATCGACGGCCATCCGGCGTACACGGTGAAGCGCCTCCTGAACGTTCCCCCTCGGGGCAGGGGATTCCAGTACCTGGTTGACTGGGAGGGTTATGGCCCGGAGGAGAGGTGCTGGGTCCCTCTAGGAACATCCTGGACCCAGCCCTCATCACTGAGTTCCGCCGCCGACACCCTGGTCAACCAGGTATGTGCCCAGATAGGATTCCAGGAGTTTGGGTACTGTCACATCCTGATCTGTTTCACCTGTCTTGTGCTTGTCTCCAACCCCCACCAGGTGTCTCCTATTTCTCCCCATTATCCCCTGTGTATTAATACCTGCATTTTCTGTTTGTCTGTTGCCAGTTCGTCTTGTCTCGTCAAGTCGTCCCAGTGTGTTTTCTGTGTGTTACCTTCTCTCGAGTTCTTGTTTTCTAGTCTTTCCAGTTCCGACCTTCCTGTCTGTCCTGACCCTGAGCCTGCCTGCCATCCTGTCCCTTTTTTACTCTGCCTTGGACTACAAACCTGCCCTCGACCTGCCCTTTTGTCATAAAAAATATTTTGACAACTGAACCATCCTCCTCCTGTTTGCATCTGGGTCATATCCAGAGTTGTGATACTCAGACCTTGAGAAACATGATTCTCTGGTCTGATGAAACCAAGACTCTAGAGGAAACCTGGCACCATTCCTATGGTGAAGCATGATGGTGACAGCATCTTGATGTGGGGATGTTTTTCAGCGGCAGGGACTGGGGGACTAGTCAGGATCGAGGGAAAGATGAACGGAGCAAAGTACAGAGAGATCCTTGATGAAAACTGCTCCAGAGCACTCAGGACCTCAGACTGGGGCGAAGGTTCACCTTCCAACAGGACAAGGACCCTAAGCACACAGCCAAGAAAACGCAGGAGTTGCTTCGGGACAAGTGGACCAGCCAGAGCCCGGACTTGAACCGATCTAACATCTCGGTAGAAACCTGAAAATAGCTGTGCAGCGACGCTTCCCATCCATCCCGACAGGGCTTGAGAGGAGCTGCAGAGATGAATGGGAGAGACGCCCCAAATACAGGTGTGCCGAGCTTGTAGTGTCATACCCAAGAAGACTCAAGGCTGTATTCGCTGCCAAAGGTGCTTCAGCAAAGTACTGAGTAAAGGGTCTGAATACTTATGTAAATGTGATATTTCAGATTATTTCTAATAAATTTGCCCAAATTTCTAATAACCTGTGGTTGCTTTGTCAGAAATGGCTATTGTGTATTGTGTGTAGATTAATCAGGAAAAAAATCTATTTAATCCATTTTAGAATAAGGCTGTAACATAACGAAATGTGGAGAAAGTCAAGGGGTCTGAATACTTTCCAAATGCACTGTAGATACACTTTCACACTCTTCACATACGCTGCTACTACTGTGTTTATTATATATCTTGATTGCCTAGTCACTTTTACCCTGACCTACGTGCACATTGACTCGGTACCAGTACTCCTTGTATATAGCCTCGCTAATTTATTGTGTTACCATTTCCTCTTTTATTTATTTTTGCTATTTTTTCTTACTTTCTAACTGCATTGTTGGGAAATAGCTTGTAAGTTAGCATATCACAATAAAGTCTACACCTGTTGTATTCGGCGCATGTGACAAATAAGATTTGATTTCAGTGATCTGACAAACCATGCATAATTTATGAAATGCATTGTCAATACTTTGATGGCTTTTTTCCCCTCTGTGCTGTAATCGATTGACAGATTTATTACCACCATTTCATGTTGTTTCATGTGGGCTTCGTGCATTGTTTATTGCAAACTATTTCCAAAGCCGATACTAGCCAGGCCAGTGTATAGCAGTGATTGCACCCCCCAGTGTTGAAGTACGGCAGCTCAAGGCAGCATACAGAAGCTCTCAATCATGACGGGCGACTGCCTGATACACAGCGCCCTGAGGAATAATGGTTATTTTGCATGTGTGTGTGTATGTGTGCATGCGTGTGTTTACTGCAGAGTACAGTATTTGACTCCATTTTTGTGTAAAGTACTTCAGTAAAAATACTTTAAAGTACTACATAAGTAGTTTTTCGGGGTATCTGTACTTTACTTTTTATTTATTTTTTACAACTTTTACTTCATTACATTCCTAAAGAAAAGAATCTACATTTTACTCTATACATTTTCCCTGGCACCCAAAAGTATTTGTTACATTTTGAATGCTTAGCAGGACATGAAAATGGTCCAATTCATGCACTTATCAAGAGAACATCCCTGGTCATCCCTGCTGCCTCTGATCTGGCAGACTCACTAAACACGCATGCTTCATTTGTAAATTATGATTGAGTGTTGGAGTGTGCCCTGGCTATCCATAAATACATAAAAAACTAAGAAATGGTGCCATCTGGTTTGCTTAATATGAGGAATTTGAAATGATTTATACTTTTACTTGTACTTTTGATATTTTAGCAATTACATTTCCTTTTGATAGTTAAGTGTATTTTACTCAAGTAGTATTTTACTGGGTGACTTTCTCTTTTACTGGAGTCATTTTCTATTCAGGTATCTTTACTTTTACTCAAGTATTACAATTGGGTACTTTTTCCACCACTGATTATTTTGGGGGGGATGGGGTGCTTGCTGGAAGTGAGGGAGAGAACAGTTTCCCTGACAACGTCAGTAGTTGTCAACACCTCCGTCTTAATAGTGACAAATGGTACTTATTACATCAGCGTTAATTTCCCCCCATCTCCTTCAGATGAAGATACTTAGCCTGCACTGATCAAATTGTGTCAGCATAATTACTGAGAACAGACCCTATTAAAAGCCAGGGCTTCAGATTCAGTGTCGAGCCTCATGGTTAGGCCTATCATTCAGCTGCATCTCTGGGAGGCTGATGTAGACCCGTATACAACCAGTATACTAATGTCCTTAAGTCCAGAACTCTACTCACTCAGACAGAAATACTGTAGAAGAACAGGCAGGGAGGTAATAGACATAGGGCTCAATTCAATGGAACTGCACTGCAGTATTTACAGTAGATAGGAGCTTTTTCCCATGGTCAAATAAAATCACAGGATGGTTTTGGGTGCTGATAAAAACCTACTTCTCTTACCAAGTAGACTCCCTTCACAGGGGCTTCCAGTTGTATGTGGGGGCAGTAATTTGTTTACAAAGACACTCCATTGTAAGGTAGTGTGAATGCTTATGACTATGAAATTATTAACGGGGCACCAGTCCTTTCTTGGATAAAATTGGTATTCTATGACTTGACTTATGAGTTATTTACATTAACTTTGTAAGACTAAAATTTGAATAATAGCAATACATTGATTTAATCTGAAGGTATGAATTATTTAAGAATATATTGTAGTTATTTTCCAGAATAAAAGACAAACACAAGTTTTTTATACAATCAACATTTAATAACGCTAATCAAAATATTTACCAAAATAATGAGGGATCATAAAAAGGTAGGAAATAGAATGAAAGACAAGAAAGAGACCAAGATATCTGAATATTAAAGATGTGATACTCAGTCTGTGAACAGTCTGTTGTCCCTGGCTCTAGTTAGGCCACATGGAGGTGAACAAAGGCAAGATGGCAGTGTGTCCTCCTTTGTCCTTAGTTGAGGGGTTTCTTTGTGGTGGTTTATTGCTCCTTTCCTCTGAGTTTGGAAGGCCCCTCATGTGCTGCTCCTCTGGGTTGTGTCCCAGGTTACCCAACATGTACTTTTTCCTTGACTTATCAGTTCACTTATTCTTGCCATTAAAGGTGAAGGTCCAGGCCCTGTTGTCAGCCTACTGGCCTACTGTACAGGCCCTGTTGTCAGCCTACTGGCCTACTGTCCAGGCCCTGTTGTCAGCCTACTGGCCTACTGTACAGGCCCTGTTGTCAGCCTACTGGCCTACTGTACAGGCCCTGTTGTCAGTCTACTGGCCTACTGTACAGGCCCTGTTGTCAGCCTACTGGCCTACTGTCCAGGCCCTGTTGTCAGCCTACTGGCCTACTGTACAGGCCCTGTTGTCAGTCTACTGGCCTACTGTACAGGCCCTGTTGTCAGCCTACTGGCCTACTGTACAGGCCCTGTTGTCAGTCTACTGGCCTACTGTCCAGGCCCTGTTGTCAGCCTACTGGCCTACTGTCCAGGCCCTGTTGTCAGCCTACTGGCCTACTGTACAGGCCCTGTTGTCAGCCTACTGGCCTACTGTACAGGCCCTGTTGTCAGCCCTGGCCTACTGTCCAGGCCCTGTTGTCAGCCTACTGGCCTACTGTCCAGGCCCTGTTGTCAGCCTACTGGCCTACTGTCCAGGCCCTGTTGTCAGCCTACTGGCCTACTGTACAGGCCCTGTTGTCAGCCTACTGGCCTACTGTACAGGCCCTGTTGTCAGCCTACTGGCCTACTGTCCAGGCCCTGTTGTCAGCCTACTGGCCTACTGTACAGGCCCTGTTGTCAGCCTACTGGCCTACTGTCCAGGCCCTGTTGTCAGCCTACTGGCCTACTGTACAGGCCCTGTTGTCAGCCTACTGGCCTACTGTCCAGGCCCTGTTGTCAGCCTACTGGCCTACTGTCCAGGCCCTGTTGTCAGCCTACTGGCCTACTGTACAGGCCCTGTTGTCAGCCTACTGGCCTACTGTCCAGGCCCTGTTGTCAGCCTACTGACAAATGTCAGCAGTTTGACGTTCTACAATGGGTGGTCCCTAAAACACAGTGTTCTGAAAGATCGACAGACGAATGGTAGATGCACATTTAAGTACTACATAAGTAGTACTTTAAAGTATTTTTACTGAAGTACTTTCAGTAGGCTGACACAGGGCCTGGACCTTGGAGGTTCTTCTCCCTCCTCGATAGAAGTCCAGTTTGAGAGGTCCAGCTTGAGACGTCCAGCAGGATAAGAGGCTAAAAGAGTGAGGGGGAGACGTCAGAGCCCTTTTGTAGTCCTGCGAGGTCACATGGTATCACACCTAGGTGTGAAGGCCCACTTTATGACCCTTTGTCTTGGATAGAGAGAGAGAGAGAGAGAGCGCTTGGAGGAACTCAGTAGTCCATAACAGTTCCGCATTATAGACAGTAAAAGGATGTTCAACATTGTTCAACATATGACATTAAAACAGCACAACGCTACATCATGAACATTTCTATAGCAGGTTCAATTTATTTCCAGCCTCACTTTTGTTTTTCGAAATAGAGGCCAAAACAAACCCTAAAATGATTCACTTTTAATTTCATTAAAGTTTAATTTAAAGCTTAAACCTAGCTTTAAAATAACCTCAATTACCATAAGCAATTTCATCAGCTTTATATATGTGGATTTGGTGTTGCCAGTAGCTCAGTGGAGAATACTGTTGTTTCTCTCTGGTTGGGGACTGCATGGAGAGAGAATGAAATTCACAAATTAGTGTCGTCTGATGGGATGGAAATGTGTTAATTGCTGTTTTTAAGCTGCTGCAATAATAAGGTTATGATGGCAAACTGCTCATGGCACATTATTTAGCCCAGAGCCCATATAAACCCACAGAACTGTTGGTTGGTGAAAATAGAGTGCTAAATGTAATTACTCATTTTACAATCCGTGGATATTCTACATCGTCAAATATACATTTAGTGCCAGTGGAAGTGTTTAAAGCTGTGGTGTTAGTTATCTGGTTTAATGTGAAACGTGCAGGGTTTGCTGTGGCATTGGCTGTCCTCTCTCTTGTAACCTACACAGAATGTTGCTCTCCGATACAAAGACATTTCAGACAAGAGGTAATCATTTGACAGAGAGAAGTGTGAATGTTGTTGTCTCTGGCTGGAGCAAACACCAGCCTTTGTCCTCCCAGTTGATTGGTTTTGCTTGCAGTGCGCTGTCTGTTTGTGCTGAAGCTAACATTAGCCAGCCCACCAGGCATCTCTCAGGGATAACTGACTGCCATGAAGAAGATTACAACCACATACAAAAATCGCACCTCACAGCTAAAATCCCACCATGCTCAGTCCAACAGTTTTCTCACTGTTGGCTGGAGGTGCTGATACAAGGAGCCAGCTGTAGTAGAGTACATCTAAGGGTGGCTAGCCTGTCTCTCTCTCTCTGCACTGTACTGACCTTGGCTTCTGGTTGCGTGGAAGCAGCACGGATCCTCTGTTGTTGTCAGAGCAGAGGGAAGAAAGAAAGAAAAGAGAACTCTGAGTACCTTTCATCAGGCCAGGAGTCAGAGAGAAAGAATAGCACTCCCTCATTATGCAGTATCGTGTGGAGATGAGAGCGGTTGGGTGGTTGGTGCGTGGTCGCGGAATGGCACGTAGGGAGAACACCTCCACAATGGCACCAGGTATGCAGAGAGCACATGTAGGGAAGGTGGATTAATTATTCATGCAAGTACAATACAGTAGCTCCCTGCCTGCCTGCTGTCTCTGTGCCCAGCCAGGCTCAAACTAAAGGCTCACACACACATCGCACTGAATGTGCATCTACCATTTGTCTGCCGATCTTTCAGCGCACTGTGTTTTAGGGACCACCCACTGTAGAACGTCAAACTGCCTACATTTTTCCATGCGATTCTACATGTAAAATCAGTACACACTTGGTTCACAAATTACATTGAGGTGCTAAGTACTCTCAGCCAGCAAACGCTATTGGTCTGTCTGAGCCCTAAGGCTGTGTGTTTATAGGATCCACAGTACTGAACAACTCAGGTCCCTGAGGTTTTGCAGGCTGGAGCTCTGTTGATGTTTTTGAAGAAGCTAGTATAGTCCAATAATCTCCTGTATAGGCCTTGTATTACTAATAAGGGCTGAAGGCTCATTGATATCACAACTTGAAGAAGGAGTTTGAAATACTAACAAGCTGCATTTGAACTTTTGTTCAGTTCAGTCAGTTATTGATGTGTAAAGCTAATTCAAGCTAATTCAGGACAACCATTGTTGGTTGTGTTTAGGTACTGTACAGGTCATTCTATACTATACTACACTGTTCATATGTGTTAGTGGCTTGTCTCTCATCGTGTAGTCAGCAAGGCTGGGATGTCAACCTCTTCAAGAGTCCACTGGGATATGTGCCAATAGTGCTCACTGAAATGTTTTTTTATTGTTGTATAATCTAGCCATAATTGGTACTAGCATATCAGACCTACTGTATAGCATATGCTTTTGTTTGTTATTTTAAAAGGTTTTCTTCTGTAAAAACTGTACATTAATTCTATATGTTATTTCAGATAAAGTCCTATCCTTCAAATATAGTCCTGAATCACAGGTTCAAACCAGAACTTTGATCAAAACTAAAGAGAGTAGAAAACAACTCTGCATGATTTATTCAAATGACATATTTCACATGTAAGATTTGTGTTTAAATATGCATAGTTCATCTCATGACAGCTGGGCATTTTTTGCATGGATTGATTCAACCCACCTGAATGATTTATGATGAATAAAAAGGCATCTTTAATTTACTGAGGAGAGGTAAATAACACCAGTCACTCATTGCAAAATGGAGGACGCTTTCTTTACAGGCCAATCACAACAAGCCATCAAATAATTCCTCTAAAATCACTTCTTGATTTTACAGATCTTTGATCTTTGAGAGGATTAGGGTTGAGTGACGGATCAAAGGAGTTACTATGTGTCCTTAAGTGGTGTTTTGATGTAGCACAAAGGAGAAGAGGGGAGATGGTGACACGCTTCGTCACCCTTCTACACACATTCATTATTAACGCTCCACAGTGCGCCGAGTCCCTACCCTACACGTGGGTCGGTGTGGTGTGGCTGGGCCAGCTGTCTAGCGGGCTGGGCTCTGTGTACTGGAAGAGATAGGATTATTATAGATACAGTATGGCTTGCAAACCCCTCTAACCTCAAATAACAGGAGTCAGGACACATACTGTACATGTAGCTGAATAGGCAGAGAGGACAGAGAGAGGACAGAAAGAAGTGGGAAGGATGTTAAAATGGGATGGATGAAGGAGAGGAAGGTCCAGAGAGAGGGCAGAGTATGTTTTATATTATCCAGGGTGTGAGGACTGGGCTGTTGGTGAATGTAGCCGACATACACTGTGACAGCCATGATGGAGCCATGTTGTCAGCCAGCCGGGTGTCCATGCATCCACCCTACTGCGCTATTGGCTGAGGAGGAGCTCCCTGACTCCCTGTCCTTGCATGGTGAGGTCAGCAGCCCAGTGACCTGACCTCAATTATACCAGATTAGAGATTAGATCCCCGGCACGCTGACCTCGGAGCAGCCACCAATTAAACTCTGAACATGCCCTCAGAAAAGAACATCCTGTCCAGGAGGACAAGGAGAGAGTGTGGAGGAGCAGGCGTAGCCAAGATCCCTGTCACTACAATGTCCACACCTATTTCCCATACATTTTTCCCATTGAGGTTTTCGACAATGCTTTTGGGTATTGTAGCATTTTGTACTGCTATTTCCATGTCTTTGACTACAGATCTGTATTTGTGGCTTAGCATATTGCTTTAGTCTCCCTATCACACATTAGCTGTTGGCGAAGTTGAATACACAGCTGTGTGTAGATTCACTCTACCAATAAGATTAGAGCTAACCCACTGGGCACACACTGGTTGAATCACCGTTGTTTCCATGTCATTTAAATGAAATTACGTTGGTCCAATGTGGAATAGATGTAGAATTGATTTCTGTGCCCATTGGGAAGCCACATGGCCAGAATAATCCTATCCGTCATCTCTCTATGGAACTGGGAAACACAGTCTAAGTCACCAGAGGAGTCAGAACCCCCTTCCCTTGAAAAGGAGGATACACATTCTCATCTACAAGTCGTGTCTTATTTAGCATTCTTTGTATGCAAGTCTTATTTAGCATTCTTTGTATGCAAGTCTTATTTAGCATTCTTAGTATGCAAGTCTTATTTAGCATTCTTAGTATGCAAGTCTTATTTAGCATTCTTTGTATGCAAGTCTTATTTAGCATTCTTAGTATGCAAGTCTTATTTAGCATTCTTAGTATGCAAGTCTTATTTAGCATTCTTAGTATGCAAGTCTTATTTAGCATTCTTAGTATGCAAGTCTTATTTAGCATTCTTAGTATGCAAGTCTTATTTAGCATTCTTAGTATGCAAGTCTTATTTAGCATTCTTAGTATGCAAGTCTTATTTAGCATTCTTAGTATGCAAGTCTTATTTAGCATTCTTTGTATGCAAGTCTTATTTAGCATTCTTAGTATGCAAGTCTTATTTAGCATTCTTAGTATGCAAGTCTTATTTAGCATTCTTAGTATGCAAGTCTTATTTACCATTCTTAGTATGCAAGTCTTATTTACCATTCTTATTATGCAAGTCTTATTTAGCATTCTTAGTATGCGAGTCGGGAGAAATTTGATTTAGTCCTGGGCAAAGTGAGGGTGATTAGATTAAGTGTGTTTCTGGAGAACGAAGGGAGAGATAGCTCCTTCAGATCAGCAGGGCTGGGAAGGGAATGTGTGGAGCTGGGCTGATCTAGGCTGGACAGGGCTGGGAAGGGCAGGGTTGGGCACGGCAGGGCTGGGCTGGACAGGGCTGGGAAGGGCAGGGTTGGGCACAGCAGGGCTGGGCTGGGAAGGGCAGGGTTGGGCACAGCAGGGCTGGGCTGGATAGAGCTGGGATGGGCACGGCAGGGCTGGGCTGGGAAAACCAGGGCAGGGCAGCAATCCTGGCTCTTTTGATGCTCTGCCTTTATCACAAACACCAGGCTGCCTGTTTCAATGATTTCATCTCAGGTTCAGAAGCTTAATCTATACATACAAATATGCTGAGTATATAAAACATTAAGGATGCCTGCTCTTTCCATGACATAGACTGACCAGGTGTATCCAGGTGAAAGCTATGACCCCTTATTGATGCCAAATCCACTTCAATCAGTGTAGATTAAGGGGAGGAGACCGGTTAAATAAGGATTTTTAAACATTGAGACAATTAAGACATGGATTGTGTATGTGTGCCATTCAAGACAAAATATTTAAGTGCCTTTGAAGGGGGTATGGTTGTAGGTGCCAGGAGCACCGGTTTGTGTCAAGAACTGCAACACTGTGTTTTTTTACGCAGCATTAACAGTTTCCTGTGCGCATCAAGAATGGTCCACCACTCAAAGGACATCCAGCCAACTTGACGCAACTGTGGGAAGCATTGGTGTCAACATGGGCCAGCATCCCTGTGGAAAGCTTTTGACACCTTCTAGAGTCCATGCCCCAACTAGTTGAGATTGTTCTGAGGGCAAAAGGGGGTGGGTCCAACTCAATATTAGGAATGTGGTCCTAATGTTCGGTATAATCTGTGTATACTCGGTGTATAACAGTACTGTATGTCTGGAAGATCTGATACAGGCTAACATTGATAGGGACAGAGTATTGAGTACTGTGAAATCAAAAGCCAGATGGTGGAGAAAGAGTCAGAGGCAAGGAGAGAGAAAGACTAATAGAAAGGAGAGCGAGATAGGAGAGAGAAAGACTACTAGAAAGGAGAGCAAGATAGGAGAGAGAAAGACTACTAGAAAGGAGAGTGAGATAGGAGAAAGACTAATAGAAAGGAGAGCGAGATAGGAGAGAGAAAGACTAATAGAAAGGAGAGTGAGATAGGAGAGAGAAAGACTAATAGAAAGGAGAGCGAGATAGGAGAGAGAAAGACTAATAGAAAGGAGAGCGAGATAGGAGAGAGAAAGACTAATAGAAAGGAGAGCGAGATAGGAGCGAGAAAGACTAATAGAAAGGAGAGCGAGATAGGAGAGAGAAAGACTAATAGAAAGGAGAGCGAGATAGGAGCGAGAAAGACTACTAGAAAGGAGAGCGAGATAGGAGCGAGAAAGACTAATAGAAAGGAGAGCGAGATAGGAGAGAGAAAGACTAATAGAAAGGAGAGTGAGATAGGAGAGAGAAAGACTACTAGAAAGGAGAGCAAGATAGGAGAGAGAAAGACTAATAGAAAGGAGAGCGAGATAGGAGAGAGAAAGACTAATAGAAAGGAGAGCGAGATAGGAGAGAGAAAGACTAATAGAAAGGAGAGCGAGATAGGAGAGAGAAAGACTAATAGAAAGGAGAGTGAGATAGGAGAGAGAAAGACTACTAGAAAGGAGAGCAAGATAGGAGAGAGAAAGACTAATAGAAAGGAGAGCAAGATAGGAGAGAGAAAGACTAATAGAAAGGAGAGCGAGATAGGAGAGAGAAAGACTAATAGAAAGGAGAGTGAGATAGGAGAGAGAAAGACTACTAGAAAGGAGAGCAAGATAGGAGAGAGAAAGACTAATAGAAAGGAGAGCAAGATAGGAGAGAGAAAGACTAATAGAAAGGAGAGCGAGATAGGAGAGAGAAAGACTAATAGAAAGGAGAGCGAGATAGAGAGAGAAAGACTAATAGAAAGGAGAGCGAGATAGGAGAGAGAAAGACTAATAGAAAGGAGAGCGAGATAGGAGCAAGAAAGACTACTAGAAAGGAGAGCGAGATAGGAGCGAGAAAGACTAATAGAAAGGAGAGCGAGATAGGAGAGAGAAAGACTAATAGAAAGGAGAGTGAGATAGGAGAGAGAAAGACTACTAGAAAGGAGAGCAAGATAGGAGAGAGAAAGACTAATAGAAAGGAGAGCGAGATAGGAGAGAGAAAGACTAATAGAAAGGAGAGCGAGATAGGAGAGAGAAAGACTAATAGAAAGGAGAGCGAGATAGGAGAGAGAAAGACTAATAGAAAGGAGAGTGAGATAGGAGAGAGAAAGACTAATAGAAAGGAGAGTGAGATAGGAGAGAGAAAGACTAATAGAAAGGAGAGCGAGATAGGAGAGAGAAAGACTAATAGAAAGGAGAGTGAGATATGAGAGAGAAAGACTAATAGAAAGGAGAGTGAGATAGGAGAGAGAAAGACTAATAGAAAGGAGAGTGAGATAGTAGAGAGAAAGACTAATAGAAAGGAGAGCGAGATAGGAGAGAGAAAGACTAATAGAAAGGAGAGTGAGATAGGAGAGAGAAAGACTAATAGAAAGGAGAGTGAGATAGTAGAGAGAAAGACTAATAGAAAGGAGAGCGAGATAGGAGAGAGAAAGACTAATAGAAAGGAGAGTGAGATAGGAGAGAGAAAGACTAATAGAAAGGAGAGTGAGATAGTAGAGAGAAAGACTAATAGAAAGGAGAGCGAGATAGGAGAGAGAAAGACAATAGATTTTCTTTCATTTTGATTTTCTGCTGCAGACTGCTGAGCCCCTGTCTTCTCTCTAGCATCCCCTCTTCCTGCTCTTCAGTCTGTCATAACACAATAACAGAGGTCTGACAGCTTTAAAGACACTGGAGGAGCATGGAGGTGCTTGGGGAGAAAATTGCTGCAGAACACAGGCTGCTCAGCGGCTAGAGAGAAATACCATTTTGTCTCGCACAAGATGGATTCCACTGTGAGATTGCAGGGTACCAAAGACAGAATCAAAATGGAGAACCTTTAAAAAAGCTTTTTTTTTATACATAATTGCTATTGGCCTATGTTGGTGATATCAAATACTCTGATACAAATCACACCATTTTATATTATCACTTTGATTGCACAATGTATTGTGACAATATTGAATATTGAAGAAGTAAATCATACATATCATTTATGAATATCAATATGAAAGAGATATCATTTTGATGTATCTGATCTCCTCAACCTTTAAATAAATGCCTGGCAATGATAAGGGCACGCACGCACACACACACACACACACACACACACACACACACACACACACACACACACACACACACACACACACACACACACACACACACACACACACACACACACACACACACACACACACCACCCTCTCTCTACAGATCGCACTGCTGGTTGCCCGTCACACAACTGCATTTAAATCAGGAGCTAGAAACCCCTTCAGGATATCAAATCCATGGACTCTGGTGTCTATCCTAACTAGGTCAACTCTTACAATAGCTGCTGACTCTTTCTCCCTCTCCTTCTTTTTACTACCTTTCAATAGTGGATTTGTATTTTTGATTTTTTTGTATGAACAATAGATAATGAATGAATGATTAAATATGCCAACATTAAATGCAGGTAAAATATTTCTTTATCCGGTCCTTTTGTATTTTTTTACCAATTGATACTTGTCATTGATTCTCTGTAGATTTCAGGCCAGAATGGTGCATGACATTTTACAGTCCATTTTGATCAGGCTTTATCTAAAGACACCTTCCTCATTGTCAGAGACAAGGCACAGCCCTGCTACTGTAGCTGGTTTTAACTGAAGCTGCCCCTGGCTGGTGTTCCTTGGGGCCTAAATGCTCACTAAGCTGTCTCTGTCTTAGCATGCTCGCCACAGCACAGTGAAGACAATCTCCTGTAAATTGCTTTTTCGATCAGTTTTGACATCAATCTGCTCTCCTGGGGATAACGCATGCATATGATTGCGAGAGGAAGGTATCATTCCTTATGGATGTTGACAACCCCACTCAGTCGGGTTTGATCCCCAGAATTAACATAATATTATTGCACAGACTGAACTGCTAGTGACACCCAAAGAGGATTTGATTGCTGTAGCAGAGGTTTAGACCAGATAGATTGCTGGAGCTAGGGAGGGCAGAGGCCAAATGTAAAGGTTATCTCAGGTAAAGGTCTTGGTATGATATGTTTAAGGATATGTATGTATAATAGAACTTATCTAGATAATTCAGTACTGTTTGTGAATGCCATGGATTATGCTGGACCGGGTGTCCTTTCCAGCTGGATGGCGTACTACAGTAGCTTCCTATGAGCTGATTGGCTCCTGTTATTTTTATGTGAATAATCCCTCCTTTCTTTCTCTCTTTTTCTCTTCCAGGACCTAGATTTCTCATCACAACCACAGGAGCCTTGTATATTCTGGACGTCCAGAATGAGGATGGATTGTATAACTACCGCTGCACCACACGGCATCGCTACACGGGCGAGACCAGGCAAAGCAACAGTGCCCGGCTTTTTGTGTCAGGTCAGTCTGTGCTGCCCTAAATACCTAAATAACGGTACCCCAGAAACATCTAGATATCTGTACAGTACACCATGCTGCAGTAATACATCAGAAAACTCTGCATCTTCATACACTGCAAAGTCCACAATACAGTGAATGCTATCGTAACACTCTCTATTCTTATCATAACAACTTCTCTCTCTTATCTCTCATAAGATCCCACCAACTCAGAGCCGGGGATTCTGGATGGCTTTGACCGTCGGGAGGTCATGGCGTCCCATCGGGTGGAACTGCCCTGTAAGGCGTCGGGCCATCCCATGCCCAAGTACCGCTGGCTGAAGGACAACAGCCCCCTGGAGCCCGACACACGTTTCCGCCAGAGTGTCACGGGCCTGCTGATAGAGAGCGCCCAGCCCACCGACTCTGGCACCTACGTGTGTGAAGTGTGGAACAGCTATGGCAACGCTGAGGTGGTGGGCCGGCTTATGGTCAAGCGTGAGTCCAAACACCACATCACACTCACACATCAGGAGCTATCCTAGCCTGGGTGCCATGATGTCTCTGCATTAGCTGCTCTAGCCCTGTCACTTTGTTGATCTATTTCTTTGATAATGTTCTCAAAATAGTTGTGTCACGGTATAAGAATGTCATAGGCCACCAGTTTGGTTTGTGGTTTTTGATGTGTGTTCTGTGTTTTCTCTGGTGTCCAGAGCCCCTGAAGGCGGTGGTCAGCCCACGAAAGGTGAAGGGCAGCGTGGGTAGTAAGGTGTCCTTGCATTGCAGTGTCAGTGGCTCTGATGAGTATGAGCTGTCGTGGTACCGTAACGGAGAGATCATCTACCCTGGCAACAATGTGCGGATCACAGGCATCAGCAGGGAGAACCTGATCATGGAGGGCATGGCCAAGAGCGATGGCGGGGCCTACCAGTGTTTCGCCAGGAAGAACAAAATGTCTGCTCAGGATTTTGTTCAGGTCATTTTGGAGGGTGAGATACAGTACAGGTTTCTTATAAAGATCAATGCTACAATGGCAGTTATTTGATATATTGGTGTTCTTATAATAAGACAGTAGTTAAAATATACAACCATGTGTTTTTTTTTTCATGTGTACTGTACTGCTTGGAAGTTGACTATGGCATGGGTGGTTACGGTTTTATGTTGTGTGTATGTTTTGTGTCCATGTACTGTACCAGTCAAACATTTAGTCACACCTACTCTTTCCAGGTTTTGTCTTTAGTTTGACTATTTTCTACATTGTAGAATAATAGTGAAGGCATCAAAACTATGAAATAACACTTATGGAATCATGTAGTAACCAAGAAAAGTGTTAAACAAATCAAAATATATGTTATATATGAGATTCTTCAAAGTAGCCACCCTTTGCCTTGATGACAGCTTTGCACACTCTTGGCATTCTCTCAACTAGGTTCATGAGGTAGTTACCTGGAATGCATTTCAAATAACAGGTGTGCCTTATTCATTTGTGGAATTTCCTTCTTAATGCGTTTGAGCCAATCAGTTGTGTTGTGACAAGGTAGGGATGGTACACAGAAGATAGCCCTATTTGGTAAAAGTCCAAGTCCATATTATGGCAAGAACAGTTCAAATAAGCAAAGAGAAATTACACTCTATTACTTTAAGACATGAAGGTCAGTCAATCCGGAAAATTTGATGAAACTGGCTCTCATGAGGACAGCCACAGGAAGGAAGAACCAGAGTTACCTCTGCTGCAGAGGATACGTTCACTAGAGTTACCAGCCTCAGAAATTGCAGCCCAAATAAAAGCTTCACAGAGTTCAAGTAACAGAAACATCTCAACATAAACTGTTCAGAGGAGACTACGTGAATCAGGCCTTCATGGTAGAATTGCTGCAAAGAGACCACTACTAAAGGACACCAATAAGAAGAAGAGACTTGCTTGGGTCAAGAAACACAATCAATAGACATTAGACCGGTGGAAATCTGTCCTTTGGTCTGATGAGTCCAAATTTGAGATTTTTAGTTCCAATGGCCGTGTCTTTGTGAGACACAGAGTAGGTGAACGGATGATCTCCACATGTGTGGTTCCCACCGTGAAGCATGGAGGAGGAGGTGTGATGGTGTGGGGGTGCATTCCTGGTGACACTGTCTGTGATTTATTTAGAATTCAAGGCACACTTAACCAGCATGGCTACCACAGAATTCTGCAGCGATACGCCATCCTGATCTGGTTTGCGCTTAGTGGGACTATCATTTGTTTTTCAACAGGACAATGACCCAGCACATCTCCAGGCTGTGTAAGGGCTATTTGACCAAGAAGGAGAGTGGTGGAGTGCTGCTTCAGATGACCTGGCCTCCACAATCACCCAACCTCAACCCAATTGAGATGGTTTGGGATGAGTTGGACCGCAGACTGAAGGAAAAGCAGCCAACAAGTGCTCAGCATATGTGGGAACTCCTTCAAGACTGTTGGAAAAGCATTCCAGGTGAAGCTGGTTGAGAGAATGCCAAGAGTGTGCAAAGTTGTCATCAAGGCAAAGGGTGGCTACTTTGAAGAATATCAAATATAAAATACATTTTGATTTATTTAACACTTTTTTGGTTACTACATGATGTGTTACTTCATAGTTTTGATGTCTTCACTATTTTTCTACAATGTAGAAAATAGTAGAAATAAAGAAAAACCCTTGAATGAGTAGGTGTGTCCAAGCTTTTGACTTGTACTGTATGTGTAGTTGCAGCAGCAGTGACTTAACAGAAAGGGATTTTGACCCTGGATCGATACAGGGCCAGTGTTGTGCTCCTGCAGAACAGCAACTGTTATTAGGGTTACTACCCCAGTCAGCTTTAAACTGAGCCTGGTTGCTTGGGCAACTGTCTCGCATGGCCACGGAACTGTATAAGGAGGATATTGATGATCTATAATGATGTAGAACATGCTAGGGTTATCAGAGAGCAACAGCAGGCCACTCTAAAATAGAGCTGTTTTCTATCATTAAGAATTGTTCTTGGTTTTGTGTTGCACATTATTTTCACACTTGTAAGGAATTATTTGAATTGTTTTATGTCAGCGATACCTTAGCTGACTAATGTCAGTATAGAATACGCTTACAATGTTCATACAGTACATGATGCACAGATTTGTCAGGTTTTTCTGTCCAAGCCTCTTGTTGTAGTCATATTAACCATTACCCATGGTCTCCCCCTCTCTCTCCCCTTTCAGACGGCACTCCGAAGATTCTGTCCTCCTTCAGTGAGAAGGTGGTCAACCCCAACGAGCCGGTCTTCTTGGTGTGTAACGTCAAAGGCACTCCCCCTCCCTCCTGCACCTGGAACCTGGACGACGACCCGGTCATCAAGGACAGTCACCACCACCCCGGCCACTACGAGACCCACGAGGGCCACGTGGTCAGCCAGCTGAACATCACCCACACCAAGGAGGTGGACGGAGGGGTGTACCGCTGCACCTGCAGGAACTCGGCCGGGGCGGTCTACCACCAGGCTCGAATAAACGTAAGAGGTGCTTGTCAGATCAGCTCCTCCAAAACAACAAAAACATACACCTAACTCATTTTTGTTTGGTTTCCAAGTTAAATGCCTGTTTCTTTTAGGTTTTTGTTCTATTCTCCCTCCTTTGCTAAGTGCCTACATATTCCTAACCTTTTTATTTGAGCTCATTTTCTTTCTTTCTTTATTTCTTCCTTTTATTCCCCAGTTTCAGTTTTAGCTTTGGACTCCATTGTTTAGTTTCTCCTAATTTCCTACATGTTTTATTTTTATTTTTTATCCCTGTGTGAATTTCTCTTGTCACATTGCCCCTCTTTGTATGATTGTGATACTCCAGCTCTATAGCTTTTTCTATTCTAACACTGCTATTTCTAGTCGCCCATATGTTGTTGGCCTGTTTGCATGTCAGTCCCTCATACTGTCAAAGACAATGCCAGGTCACAACCAATCATGTTTTGTCAGTGTGCGTTTGTGTATGTGTGATCCATCCATAACATGTCTGTTCTATTGATTGTGTCTCATTTGTTGGACAGGGACGTTCTGCTTGCTATAATACCTCCCTTCCTGTCTTTAATAGTAATCTGATCCTCTACACAGATGCAGAGATGTTGCAGAGATGATTCCCTTCAGCTGATTTACACTGCTGTTCCATGTGTATATGTTTGAACACATTTGACCAATGTATTTTATTTGTAGGCCTTACTGACAGGCAGGTTTTCAGCCCAGTGTGGTGTATACTGGTAAACGTTGTACTGCATGTTTCTATGCTGGTGGTGTTTTTATCTTAAGACTGTAAAAGGGATTATAGTTCTCTCTCTTTTGTTTCCTTGGTTAGTTTCTTACTTACTTTTTTGTTGTTGAATGTATAGTTTATTTATTCAATGAGACAGTTAGTTTCAAGTGGCTCTTGGATTTGTAATGCAGATAACTCATACAGTGAATATTGTCCACTAAAATGTTCTGTTTTTCAGCTGTCAGCCAACCCTACCTTGTCCTTGTCTAATATGGTCCTGATTTCACAGCCCTCTCTTCAGAGTCTACCATGAGGTCCTGTGGTAAAAACTAACACATTTGGGTGTGCTGTCAATACATACGGCTTGATGTTGCTGACTGTCATTTCACAATCCTCTCACCCATAAATGTGTTTATAGAGAGCTCTCTCTCCCTCTCTGTATTTTTAGGGGCTGCCAGCATCCGTCCAATGAAAAACATCACAGCCATCGCAGGGCGGGATGCGTACGTCCACTGTCGCGTCATTGGCTATCCATACTATTCCATCAAGTGGTATAAGAACTCCCACCTGCTCCCCTTTAACCACCGGCAGCGAGCCTTCGAGAACAACGGCACTCTGAAGCTGTCCAACGTGCAGGAGCTGGACCAGGGAGAGTACAACTGCAGGGTATTGGTCAAACCTCATCAAGAGACCAATCAGAGCGTCCATCTCAATGTCAAAGGTAGGAAGATCCTGCCTCCTGACTCATGCACTGTGACAGTACACAGTAAACAAGGTATTTTTTCTAATATCCACACTAGCATACCACAATTTGGAAAGTGTAAAGGAAGTCACACTGCTTTCTTAGCGAATACCACTTCCTCTCGATTCAACCCATACCCGGCACAAACTTGGTACCTCTGTCTTGCTAGCACACATGACCACCCTCCTGAAGCATCTTACCAGTCGGCACCACGTGAAAAGCTAGCTACTCACTGGCGCAAGTGGGGACACTTCAGGCTGAGGAGTAGGTTACACACATCACCATGTGCTACATAAGCATTCTAAGAGGTATGAGAGTGTGGACAGTAGAATATGGCAATGCTGTAGGCAGAGATAGGAAGTGACCTCGCAGGTCATACTCCTATTGGCCAGAGCCATCATAAGCTACAGAAAAAATGTCTGACATTCACCACTGCTATGACTATGCTTCTTTTGGTATGTGAGACTAAACTAGAGTCATTAGTATGACTGCACATACAGTAGTGATTGAGCTTGATTACCAGAGACCCAGAATACGTAATGGGAATGTTAACGAGTGATTCCCCATGCCTCATATCCATGTCATGAATGATGCAGCCACTGCTTAAAACATTTCCAGGAGATGAGGCTGGGGCGGGGCAAGGGAAAGGAGGACCACATGATATAAAGCAACACTTCCCCGCTACAAGTATCTTAGTTAATTTGCTCTGCTCAAGCTTCAAATTCTGAAAGCGGCTGGGGAGATCCCAGGAGTCCATTATCCCTACTTTGTTGTGAATTAAATCAGTGCTCAAGTGCTGCTTATTTCAGTGTTATTTTATCTCATTGATTCTCAAATGCAGCTGACTTGCGAGATGGCTGGAGAGTCCCCTGAGAAGGTGCCACAGTGGACTTACTGGGCAGGATCTCACATCTTGGTCGTTATCTAGTCTTGCATGGGGCCTGATTCTTCATTCATTTGTATAACATGTTGTTTTTTCCCTTCTTGAGGGTCGTTTCTAGACAGACTGATGTGGCATGAGTCACCAAAATACAGAATCACCCCTTCAAGTGTTTATGGAATAGTACACCTGTGCTTGGTACTGTTTGCTCCGACTCAGAGTACAGAATGTTCGGCTAGACTGGAGGAATGACTAAGGTGGAATTACGTGATGATTCACTCTCAGTCCTTCTGAGTTCAGAGTCTATTCAACAATTTCCAATGACCATAGGGATTATTGAATATTGAAGTATGACACACAGGAGATTGTACCGGTATAGTTTGAGTTTGAGTTTGAGTTTATTTTATTTTTACAGGGACAGTGCACATTAATTAATAACACATTTCAGTAAAAGTGCCGGTTTTATCCAGCCGGCTAATTTTCAACCGCAGTCCCTGGGCAGGTTATTAATAACAATTACAATATAGACAATAGCAACATAGGACAAGCAAGACATAGCATACAGACAGAGCAACATAGGACAAGCAAGACGTAGCATACAGACAGAGCAACATAGGACAAGCAAGACGTAGCATACAGACAGAGCAACATAGGACAAGCAAGACGTAGCCTACAGACAGAGCAACATAGGACAAGCAAGACGTAGCATACAGACAGAGCAACATAGGACAAGCAAGACAGAGCAACATAGGACAAGCAAGAAGTAGCATACAGACAAAGCAACATAGAAAAAAAAGCAGCAAGACAAAATTCAGAAAAGCAACAAAGTGTTTCCACACCTACAGACAACAGACATGGAAAGCGGCAACACACAGCTAGGGACCAAGTTCACAAATCTGATTGACCTTTAGCCATGTCTTCAAGCATTTTGTGAAAGTGTGATATGTGGTGTAGTTATGTGTGTCTGATGGCAGTGTATTCCAGACATGGGAAGCTCTCACAGAGAAAACGGATTTACAAAGGTGCTTTTCCTTAAGGGAACTATACAGTCACCTCTCATGGCAGACCTTGTGGATCTGCTGCCATATGTCTGGGTTTTCTGTTTAACAAAAATACTGAGTGGAGGGGGAGCCAGGCCATTTAGGATCTTGAATACAAGACATGCATCGGTGTATTGCACAAGATTTTCCCAACTCAGGAGCTCATGCTTTCTGAGGATGTAACAGTGATGATGGCTATTGGGCTTCCTATCAAGCACTTTGAGAGCCTGTTTGTAGACAGACTGAATAGGTCTTAATGTTGTACAGCAAGCTTGGGCCCAACTAGTCAAGCAGTATGTTAAGTGGGGGAGTATCATAGATTTGAAGTACAGTTTCGCTACCTCTGTAGTCAAACAATTTCTTATAAATCGGAAGTTAGCTAGGTTGAATTTTTTACATGCTTTTTAAAAGAGAGGTTGGAATCAAGTATGATGCCAAGGTATTTAAAATCAGATACCACCTGGAGCTTCTCCCCTGACACATAGACATCTGGCTCAGTAGCATCTGTTGCCCTCTTTGTGAAGAGCATGCAAACAGTTTTTTTTACATTGAGATGCAAACACGAGTCACTGAGCCACTTTGTAACCTGGACCATTACAGTAGTGAGTTCTTGTGCAGCTTGTTGTTTGCTCTTTGCATGCACATATATCACTGTATCATCTGCATACATTTGAACTTCAGACCCAGTACAGACAGAAGGCAGATCATTTATGTACATGCTGAACAGGAGGGTCCCCAGTATTGACCCTTGGGGCACGTCCACATCATAGCTAAGAGTGGGAGACAGCTCATTGCTCACTCTGACACACAGTTCTGCCTTCAGGGTATAATTTCATCCATCTCAAGGCATCAGGGGAAAAAGTTGAACTTAGACAATTTTGTGATGAGAATCTCATGGTTAACAGTATCAAAAGCCGTCCTTAGGTCCAGAAACACAGCCCCAACAACGCTCCCTTTGTCCATCTTGGACTTCACATTTTCCGGAAAAAAGCATTTGGCTTTGTATTGTCTCTCAGCCTAATGTGGTTATGGTCACCTCTCCCCCTCTTCCCCTCCAGTTCCACCGTACATCCAGCCTTTTGCATTCCAGCGATTCTCCATTGGTCAACGCGTCTTCATCCCCTGCGTGGTAATGTCAGGTGACCAGCCCCTGGACATCACCTGGCAGAAGGACGGGAGGCCAATCCCTGCCAGTCTGGGGGTTACCATCGACAACATAGAGTTCACCAGCTCACTGCGGATCTCCAACCTGTCCCCAGACCACAACGGAAACTACACCTGCATTGCACGCAACGAGGCTGCAGCCGTTGAGCACCAGAGTCAGCTCATTGTCAGGGGTGAGAGGAGGCTAGCACGTTGTTCCTCTGTCTCTGTCTCTAGATGTATCTCTCTTAGGTTCCCTCCTCTCGCTCCCTGACTCGTACTGTCTTTCTTTCTCTCTTTGTTTCTGTTTCTTTCTCTGCTCCTCTCTCCGTTGCTTCTCATCTGTCTTTATACTGTGATTTCTCTCCACTGCTCTCTTTTTCTCTTCTACTATCTTTCTGTCTCAGAAGTACTAGTAAGTCAGTCTGTGTCTTGTTCCCTCTGCTCCTCCAGTTCCTCCCCAGTTTGTGGTGCAGCCCACAGACCAGGATGGGATCTATGGCAAAACTGTGACCCTCAACTGCTCTGCTGAGGGTTATCCACGTCCCACCCTCGTATGGAAACACTCCAAAGGTAAGCAGATACGTAAATCAAGCATCAGAAGACTGTCGGTAGCATGAATTAAATGGTTATACAAACTTATTAATGGACATTTTAGGGTCCTGTGTGGCTCAGTCGGTAGAGCATGGCGCTTGCAACGCCAAGCGTCGTGGGTTCGATTCCCGCTGGGGCCACCCATATGTAAAAGTAGTGGCCCCAGCCGACTTGTAAGTCGCTTTGGACAAAAGCGTCTGCTAAATGGGATATATTATTATTATATTATTATTGTTTGGGGATATAACGGCAGCTCTTTTGGAGGGATTAACCGTAGTAGTAGTTGAAGCCATGTGGGTTCCATCTGTTTCGTCCACAGCCCGTATATGATGTGGTTCAACAACTGCAGGTGTACACACACTGTCACAGGTCGCAGGTGTACAGCCATTGTCGGTTGTGAGGTGGGGGAGCTACCAGTGAGGTGTGAGAGAGCAGGTGAACAAAGTGCCACAGCACTTGACCTGGATAGCTGAAGAGGGGACCCAGGTGTTTGCTGCTTCGCCCATAACCTGGGATGAAAGCTTCCCACAATGGAAACACAACAACCAATCCAACCAATTGGGTGGCGTGGGGGCCGTGTGAGGGGCATCAAAGGCGTGGAGACAGGGCCAGACAGACAGCAGCCAGGCTTTGATGGGATTTGTTTGTGACTTTGGCTCCCTGGGACCGAGAGGAGATTGGGTTTGATGTGAGAGAGATGCTCCTCAATGTCTTAGACCTCCTGTCTGATTAAAAATGTCTGGCAGAACCTTGGTCTGTCGCCACGGCGATGGCAGAGTGAAGCCTCGGCTGGGGCCTTTATCTGAGATGTACCTCTAATTTGTAAGTGCGTGTGTTGCTGTATGTTGTGGTTCTGGATAATGCTTTTTATTCTCCCAGTCAGGTGCTAGCAGAGCAGAGCCACAGAGAGATAGAACAGTGAAGAAGGAAAGGTCAGCTGGTATTAGCATAACTGCAAGCTCCCTCTGGATATGCAAAATCCATCATTCAAGAGCACGTCCTCCTCTCTTGCTATCTATCTATCTATCTCTCTCTCTCTCTCTCTCTCTCTCTCTCTCTCTCTCGCTCTCTCTTCTCGTCTACAAGGCAGCAGAGTGGGAATAGTACTGCCACTTGACCCCTCGCTAACCATAGGCACTTGACTGGATTTTTAATTAAGGACCAAAACCCACAGTTCACTAAATGTCCTTATCTTTACACGCTAACTTTATCGCATGCTAATATCTGGCCCAGTTCAGACATATGTTTAATACTCTATGAGCGAGCCTGGATGTGTTGCTCTAACATAGGTAGACCACTTACAGCTCTGAGTGCATTTCCATTTCCAGGCAGCTCGTTGACCTGAACATTTTCAGTATTAAACATTTCCTACAGTACTGAAGTTTGACCTTTTTGAATGAAACTGTCCAACAGAAACATGGATGATTATAGAAAATACCTTGTTCCCTAATATGTGAAAAGTATAAGGCTGTATGCTAGTATGCTGAGGAATACCTCACCACCAGGGAGATATGCCCAACAAATGAAGAATATTTGACCTACAAAAAGCATGTATATACTAATACTAATCTTTGTGTTTCACCAAGACAAAACCAATGCTTTGGAGATTAGGTTGTATTTACCCCAAAATATATGTACAATACAATGTTCCGTCTTTGATGTGTAGATTTGTAAATGTACATGCTTACATGTTGTTCACATGAAGGATACCAAACCTGGCTTACAGACAGAAAATCAAGGAAAAACAAGGGAAAACAAGACTACGTTTTTGTGTAAAAGGAAACTGCTCTGCATTTTTTTGACTGATTCCTTGTTTCAAGGCCAAGTTGCAGTCTTGTTGTTTTCTTCCTCAGCAATCTGCTCTGGTGTTGAACATGAGCACTATCTTTTTAACGATTACCTCATTTTAGTGGCTACATCCTCCACAGCAGCTGTTGAGGTTTAGGGGCAGCGTTAAGAGACATGTTTACTGTCCTTAAATCCCTAAAGCTTTGTCACTAAAGCGTTACACACACTGTACAAGTCAAATAAGGATGCGCATCTGTCAATAGTCTTGACCCAAAACATGAGCATTAAAAACAAAAACAGTAGTAGCTCTGGATTTATATTAGTAAAGGGAAATTGTAGCACACCATCCCCATGTGCTGTTAACCTTACATTGCTTATGCCAAATACAATGTTTCAGTTTAAGGATTAGAGTATGTTGTAGACTTACACGTCCTTTACAAATATGTACACAGTTTTTAAAGGTGCTAAATGCATTTAAAATGTGGATCTCAGGTTATATCATCCATGACTCGTGGCCCTGTCCCTCCTGTCTCTTCCCTAGGTAACGGGGTTCCCCAGTTCCAGCCTATCGCCCTGAACTCTGGCTCCCGTATCCAGCTGCTGGTCAACGGCTCTCTGCTCATCAAACACGTGCTGGAGGAGGACAGCGGCTACTACCTGTGTAAGGTCAGCAACGACGTGGGAGCTGACGTCAGCAAATCCATGTACCTCACCATCAAAAGTAAGACTCCAAAAACAGTGTAATGTTTCTTTCTGACTTCCTTATTAGACTAACTCTGTTTGGTATTGTTGGGTGAAGCATCAAATGACAAGTGTGTATCGCATCTGTGAGTTTGGGTCAGAGCAAATGAGGGGAATATAAGGGTAAAATCTTGATCCCACAGTTTAGTCACTGTTCCTTTGGCCCTGGGTGTGTGTGTGTGTGCGTGAGCAGCTAAGGACTTATGTCCCGTCCATTACACCCTGAACTCTTCATTCAAGCGGAGTCTGCCAATTGCAAAAGAGAGGGACAGAGCACTACACCACTATACCACTGTGCTCTCTTGTTCTCTGGCCTGCTTTCTCTATCTCACTCTTTCCCCCTCTCTGATTCTCTCTCTCTCTCTTTCTCTGACAATGATTATGTTGCCCTACTTGTCTTACATCACCTACATCACATTTAAAATTACATATAGCACCTTCATAAGGTCACCAGTATGCCACCTCTCAATCTGTATTTCCCTGAAGTCACAGAAATGTGACCACCCTATATGTTATCTTCTGGTATCAGCCCTGTCCCTGGCTGCATATTGATTTGTATTACAGTGTTCTCCTATAGCCTGGTAGACATCATGTTTAACCGTCAAGGGAGAGAGGGCCTGCCTTGCCAGGTCTATTTTAATCAGTACCAGCAGCAGTCTAATGTAACTGTCGCATCACTAATCACTTGCTGGTTACAAAACCAACCCGAGACAGAGCCAAGTCCTGGGCCATGGCCAGGCTAAGCATCATTAATGTCAGTGGGACTTGGAGAGGAACTGGGACACAGTTCAGTGACATAAGGTCACTCATTAGATGCTGTGTCATTTCAAAGGTTTAGACATTGAACAATTGACCTTAGGGTTACTCAGATGGCCCATAGGCTACTGTAGTAACTGTACATTGAATCATCACACAGTTAAAACAGATACAGTCTGAGTAATGAATCATGACATACTGAAACAAGGACAGGGCATGGTTTTGTTTTGTATTGGAGTCCAGACAGTTTGTCTCTCTCTGCTATGTTGACTGGTGTGGTTGCAGCATGTGGAGTATGTTAATAAGGATCGGTGTTACGCTAGCGGGACAAATTCCCATGAAACTGGAGGGCACACAATTCAAATAAATAATCATTATTATTATGGATTTTAAACATTTAGGTACATATAAGTGTCTCATATCGGCTGAAAGCTTAAATTATTTTTAATCTAACTGCACTGCCTGATTTACATTTTATTTTTTAACCTTTATTTAACTAGGCAAGTCAGTTAAGAACAAATGGGTTAACTGCCTGTTCAGGGGCAGAACAACAGATTTGTACCTTGTCAGCTCGGGGGTTTGAACTTGCAACCTTCCGGTTACTAGTCCAACGCTCTAACCGCTAAGCAGGAAGTTACTAGTCCAATGCTCTAACCACTCATTGAGGCAGGAAGTGGAGAAAAAAGTGGCCTAGCCCTAAGAAGTAATGACCCTGGTCACCAGTCTCCTGGCACTGCTAGTCTGGCTCCGCTGCATGGGGGAAGTATTCTCATTTGATGGTGCTCAGATGTGACTAGAGCTTATTTTCTGTTGCTGTTCTTATCAAGCTGTTGCAGGAGACCCCCCACTAAGCTGCTCTCTCTGTCAGAGCCAAAGGCATCTCCCTCCTGGCATCGACTGCTGCACAAAAATGCAAACAAACACACACAAACCCACGCAAAGTTGGTAACACACACGTGCACTCCTACAGTACACACAAGCCCTCATTTACACACACACGTGCGCACACACTTTTCTCTATCATGCATCCATTCAGATTCACATAATGTAAATAAATACACACTCTCACACACATCAGTAACCATAAATACACATCCCATCATCAATACACGCAGACGTGCACAGACGTTTAGGTTCATTCCATACCGTTGCGTTTTATATACTTACACTGATTTGTGCAAACAAGCATGAACCATCTATTTAAACAAACAGTCTCTGATCATGGTGTGGCTAAGACACTGAGAGGATGCAACAGACATTGGCTGTATGCTAGCCAGCATGGCTACGATGCTCTGGCCTACCCCACCCAGTGTACTGTACAGTATGAGCTTGTCATAGTTAATGAGGCTAACATGGAAGTGCTTATGTAGCACTCTGTGTTTCCATCAGTACATTAGCTCACTGGAGGCCGTGGTTGCCATGCAGTGGCTGGACCTGTGAGACAACACATTTACACACCCAATCAGCAACTGGCTGGGCCCGGGCACCATTCTTTTATTTATTTATTTTTTACATTACCACCCAGGTCATTGGTCAGCATGCCATAAACAGTAGCTATGCAGTTGGTTAATGCCTAATTATCACTGACAAACAGTCGGCTGTACACCGTAGCCAGGCCCAACAACAGCAAGACGCTTCCAGTCACAAGAAAGCATCTCCCTCTCCTCTCTGCCTTCTTTTCCCAGGAGGTATTTGTCTCCTGACATGTGAGAGAGTAATTGTGCAGGAGAACAGGGCATTAGAGTGGCTCCACTCAACTTGTCATCCCTGTACTGTATGGCCTGTAAGAAGAACACTGGGCCGGCCTGAGGAGTGTGTGTGTGTAGTGTAAATCTTTGTGTGTGGGTGTATTATAGGCTATATGCATTTCATGTTGTGTGTGTGTGTGTGTGTGTGTTTGGGGGGTATAGCCCAGTGAGGCATTGCATGGCATGGTGGCCTACTTTCCCAGCATGCCCGGCGAGGAGAGGAGATGATAAAATGAGGGTTGAAGCGTATTATCCTCACACAGCGCCGTCGCCCCAGATCAGCTTCCACCCTGACACTGAGACCAGCACGCCCCAGCCTCAGCCCCAGATCAGCTTCCACCCTGACACTGAGACCTGCACGCCCCAGCCTCAGCCCCAGATCAGCTTCCACCCTGACACTGAGACCTGCACGCCCCAGCCTCAGCCCCAGATCAGCTTCCACCCTGACACTGAGACCAGCACGCCCCAGCCTCAGCCCCAGATCAGCTTCCACCTTGACACTGAGACCAGCACGCCCCAGCCTCAGCCCCAGATCAGTCTCCACCATGACACTGAGACCAGCACGCCCCAGCCTCAGCCCCAGATCAGCTTCCACCCTGACACTGAGACCAACACGCCCCAGCCTCAGCCCCAGATCAGCTTCCACCCTGACACTGAGACCAGCACGCCCCAGCCTCAGCCCCAGATCAGCCTCCACCATGACACTGAGACCAGCACGCCCCAGCCTCAGTCCCAGATCAGCCTCCACCCTGACACTGAGACCAGCACGCCCCAGCCTCAGCCCCAGATCAGCTTCCACCTTGATACTGAGACCAGCACGCCCCAGCCTCAGCCCCAGATCAGCTTCCACCCTGACACTGAGACCAGCACGCCCCAGCCTCAGCCCCAGATCAGCTTCCACCCTGACACTGAGACCAGCATGCCCCAGCCTCAGCCCCAGATCAGCCTCCACCATGACACTGAGACCAGCACGCCCCAGCCTCAGCCCCAGATCAGCTTCCACCCTGACACTGAGACCAACACGCCCCAGCCTCAGCCCCAGATCAGCTTCCACCCTGACACTGAGACCAGCACGCCCCAGCCTCAGCCCCAGATCAGCCTCCACCATGACACTGAGACCAGCACGCCCCAGCCTCAGTCCCAGATCAGCCTCCACCCTGACACTGAGACCAGCACGCCCCAGCCTCAGCCCCAGATCAGCTTCCACCTTGACACTGAGACCAGCACGCCCCAGCCTCAGCCCCAGATCAGCTTCCACCTTGATACTGAGACCAGCACGCCCCAGCCTCAGCCCCAGATCAGCCTCCACCATGACACTGAGACCAGCACGCCCCAGCCTCAGCCCCAGATCAGCTTCCACCCTGACACTGAGACCAACACGCCCCAGCCTCAGCCCCAGATCAGCTTCCACCCTGACACTGAGACCAGCACGCCCCAGCCTCAGCCCCAGATCAGCCTCCACCATGACACTGAGACCAGCACGCCCCAGCCTCAGTCCCAGATCAGCCTCCACCCTGACACTGAGACCAGCACGCCCCAGCCTCAGCCCCAGATCAGCTTCCACCTTGATACTGAGACCAGCACGCCCCAGCCTCAGCCCCAGATCAGCTTCCACCTTGATACTGAGACCAGCACGCCCCAGCCTCAGCCCCAGATCAGCCTCCACCCTGACACTGAGACCAGCACGCCCCAGCCTCAGTCCCAGATCAGCCTCCACCCTGACACTGAGACCAGCACGCCCCAGCCTCAGCCCCAGATCAGCTTCCACCCTGACACTGAGACCAGCACGCCCCAGCCTCAGCCCCAGATCAGCTTCCACCATGACACTGAGACCAGCACGCCCCAGCCTCAGCCCCAGATCAGCTTCCACCCTGACACTGAGACCTGCACGCCCCAGCCTCAGCCCCAGATCAGCTTCCACCCTGACACTGAGACCAGCACGCCCCAGCCTCAGCCCCAGATCAGCTTCCACCCTGACACTGAGACCAACACGCCCCAGCCTCAGCCCCAGATCAGCTTCCACCCTGACACTGAGACCAGCACGCCCCAGCCTCAGCCCCAGATCAGCCTCCACCATGACACTGAGACCAGCACGCCCCAGCCTCAGTCCCAGATCAGCCTCCACCTTGACACTGAGACCAGCACGCCCCAGCCTCAGCCCCAGATCAGCTTCCACCCTGACACTGAGACCAGCACGCCCCAGCCTCAGCCCCAGATCAGCCTCCACCATGACACTGAGACCAGCATGCCCCAGGACACACGATATCATTGGGAATGTACAGGGGGAGGAGGGGAGAGCAAGAGATTTGCTTTTAATGTATCAGTCTCATAGCGTTTCATAGCCTACTGTCAGTATGTGTATGTGTGAGCTGACTACATTGTACTGTACTATAGGTCTATGCAGGACGGAGGAGTTAGGTTGAGAGCTGCTCCTTATCACCAGATTCCATAAGCCTTCAAAAGCTTAATCAGGAAGACGGAGGGAGATTTAGGGCTGTTACAGTAAGGGGTGTTACAGTAATACTAATTGTAAAGGGGACCCACTGTGAGCGTGTCTCTGTGTAGTGAGGTGTATAGATTCCCTACTTTATAGATTCCTGCTCGTTTTCTCCTATAGCCTACTCTCATTTCCTGTTTAGTTTTACTCAAATCTCTTAAGACTATTTAAATTTAATGATGATTGACATCTTGGAAATGAGAACATTCTGATTATCCAGAAAGCCCAGAGTTGTGATGTCTTTGGGGCTTTTGTTAGTGGTATCCATCATGCTACTGGGGGGTTGGAAGCTCAGTCATTACATGATGGTACAGCTGTACTCTTGTCACTCATCAAAATATCACATTTCATGCCTTATAAACCCTGAACTGTGCAATCGTAGACTCAAGATGCTTTCTGTAAAAGTGTACTTATTCGCTTGAGTGGATTGAAAAAGAACACCATTAGTGTCTCAGTATGCACTGCTGCCTGTCTGCCCTAACTATTCTGCTGCCTGTCTGCCCTAACTATTCTGCTGCCTGTCTGTCCTAACTATTCTGCTGCCTGTCTGCCCTAACTATTCTGCTGCCTGTCTGCCCTAACTATTCTGCTGCCTGTCTGTCCTAACTATTCTGCTGCCTGTCTGCCCTAACTATTCTGCTGCCTGTCTGCCCTAACTATTCTGCTGCCTGTCTGCCCTAACTATTCTGCTGCCTGTCTGTCCTAACTATTCTGCTGCCTGTCTGCCCTAACTATTCTGCTGCCTGTCTGCCCTAACTATTCTGCTGCCTGTCTGCCCTAACTATTCTGCTGCCTGTCTGCCCTAACTATTCTGCTGCCTGTCTGCCCTAACTATTCTGCTGCCTGTCTGCCCTAACTATTCTGCTGCCTGTCTGCCCTAACTATTCTGCTACCTGTCTGCCCTAACTATTCGGCTGCCTGTCTGCCCTAACTATTCGGCTGCCTGTCTGCCCTAACTATTCTGCTGCCTGTCTGCCCTAACTATTCTGCTGCCTGTCTGCCCTAACTATTCTGCTGCCTGTCTACCCTAACTATTCTGCTGCCTGTCTGCCCTAACTATTCTGAGTGCATGTGTGCATGTGTGCATGCGTGTGTGTGTGTGTCCCAGGCCGTTGAAGCTCTTCAGTGAGTGTCTGCTTCATTTAAACCCGTCAATACTTCAATTAGAGACAGACTAAGTAAGGGCCCAGGGGAACAGTTATTTGCATGTGGTGTTCTACCTTATTTTCAGTCCCTCTCTTACAGAGAAAGGGTTCAGATCAGAAAGATAAAACAACAGATGATTTTACTACTGCTGTGCAGCTAACACATTTTACTCAAAGTGTGTACACCCTAGCCAACTAGAAATCCTACAGTAAGATGCTTCTAATTTTATTTTATATACCAATGTTTTGGGGATTTCTTGTCAAAAAATTTAACTCTATAATGGTCTGTTCAATTTCAAGACTGGCATTCATTGCAATTCACAATTTTTAATAATGCTACTGGATGATTGTTTACTCAATCAGTTGTAGTCCATCTCCATCCAAGATGGCAACCTCCTCCTCAGTCTCCCTCTGCCCAGTGACTCACAGCCAGACCTGACTGGGACCTGACAGACAGATAGGAATTGAAACCTCCTCCTCAGTCTCCCTCCTCCTCAGTCTCCCTCTGCCCAGTGACTCACAGCCAGACCTGACTGGGACCTGACAGACAGATAGGAATTGAAACCTCCTCCTCAGTCTCCCTCCTCCTCAGTCTCCCTCTGCCCAGTGACTCACAGCCAGACCTGACTGGGACCTGACAGACAGATAGGAATTGAAACCTCCTCCTCAGTCTCCCTCCTCCTCAGTCTCCCTCTCCCCAGTGACACACAGCCAGACCTGACTGGGACCTGACAGACAGATAGGAATTGAAACCTCCTCCTCAGTCTCCCTCCTCCTCAGTCTCCCTCTGCCCAGTGACTCACAGCCAGACCTGACTGGGACCTGACAGACAGATAGGAATAGAAACCTCCTCCTCAGTCTCCCTCCTCCTCAGTCTCCCTCTGCCCAGTGACTCACAGCCAGACCTGACTGGGACCTGACAGACAGATAGGAATAGAAACCTCCTCCTCAGTCTCCCTCCTCCTCAGTCTCCCTCTGCCCAGTGACTCACAGCCAGACCTGACTGGGACCTGACAGACAGATAGGAATAGAAACCTCCTCCTCAGTCTCCCTCTGCCCAGTGACACACAGCCAGACCTAACAGACAGATAGGAATAGAACCCCCCCCCCCCCTCGCTCTCTCTCGCTCTCTCTTTCTCTCTTGCTCTCTCTCTCTCTCTCTCCCTCCCTCTCCCTCCTGCGCATTATTACCAGGCTCTGTAACATCGCTGGATATTAAAAAATATACATCAACCAAGCAATTATGGGTTATCAAAAAGAATACTGGTAGCCTGGGGGGCTACTGAGGGTTGTGTTGTGAATGTAGGCAGGAGAGAGGAGTCTGGCTGGGAGCAGCCTTTTGTTGTCCCCACAACCTTCTTTCACAAGTCTCAGATTGTTGTGAGGATGGTTTAAGATGGAGAACACCTTGAGCTGCCTGTTTGTTCTATGTCATCTTTGACACCTGAGGCCTTTACTGGATCAGTATTGGGAGTGTCACAGCAAACTGAGTATGACACTGTGGAAGCACACAGCACAGAGCAGCCAGTCTCTGTAGCTTTAACAAGCAGTCAGAGCAGACAGACATTTCCCTGAAATTTGATCAGGTGAAACTGTGCTGATCACACAGTGGAGGAGCTGGGTTCTGTGCCAGAGCCACGTGTGTGATGACAATAGCAGATCGTATGCCTGTGTTGTTTGAAAGGTACGTCAGCATTAGGATTCTTCTTCTATTCTGCGTCCCCCCCTCCTCTTCTAGCTCCCCCTCTTCCCTCCTCTCCTCAAAGGCGGAGCGCTCATCAAGGCATGCCCTCCGTCTCGCGGGGGCAGGAGTAGGAAAACATCAGGCAGGTCTCCTGCTGACGCCGCCTGCCACGGCGCTGCCTGCTGCCTCAGATGTACGGAGAAACTACCCCTGTTAAGGAGCAATAACATTTAGAGAAGGCTGAGGAGGATATTTTAATGTGCCTCACTTAAAATTCATAGTTGTCATGCAAAATAAATCAGCGTTCTTTGGCGTAGTTTGAGAGTGAATAAGAGATGAGGCTTAAATGTTGGCAGACCTTAGTGTGACACATTCAATCATGTCAGATAGGGGCTGTCAGCTAGCGGAGCCACACCCCCTCCTACACACACACACACACACACACACACACACACACACACACACACACACACACACACACACACACACACACACACACACACACACACACACACACACACACACACACACACACACACACACACACACACACACACACACCCCTCCTCTGCACCGTGAACCTCAAACGGGGTGGTGCAGAGAGAACGAGGGAGATGGAGAGAGTGTGTCACCTGGGATTATGTGTGGTTTGTTTTTGCTGCATGTGTTTCTCTGTTTTTCAGAATTTGTGTGGGTGTGTATGTGTGTTCCGTGTGAGTGTTGCCTTCTTGTGTAGATGTGTGTGTGTTGGTGTGTGACTGTGTGTGTAGAAGACAGAGGAGAGGTCGAGGTTCTGAGTGTGTGTGGAGGGGTAGTGAGACAGCAGTGGGGCCAGAGGAGTAGTCTTGTCTGCTGTGTATGAATAATCAAAGTGGGCTCTCATCATTAAATCATAGCCGTCCTGGTGGGATAGGAGAGAGAGGAGAGAGATCACAGTTACACTGCTGCAGGGGAACATCCTCTCAGACAGTGTTTCTGAGACTTGTCATGAGTCCTCTCTGCTCGTACTACCCACTTAGTTCCTGGAGAAACAGCTCCTTTAACAGACACAGACAGACACACAGAGGAGAATGGCTAGAGCACCAGCCCCCAGACGTATCCCATTGTCTTAGCCAGTAGGATGTACTGTATATATGATCTTGTTAAACACGTACAGTAGACATACCGTATGTACCTACACATTCACATACCGTACATTATTTTGTCTGCCTTGAAGTCCATTCCTCTCTGAAACATCAGCAACAGTGCACTGTACATACCTGTACATACAGCAGGTTATATCATCAAGGCTTTCAATGGAACTGTGATCTACACAAACCTATGTGAGACAGTACAGGACTGTGTTGTGTGTCTGTACTGTAGTAGAGGACACCTGCAGCTGTTTATAGCAGAACTGGGGTATTTCCCCAAATACACAGACACACACACACAGACAGACACACACACACACACACACACACACACACACACACACACACACACACACACACACACACACACACACACACACACACACACACACACACACACAGCACCGCTGCTAATAAGAGTGGTGCGTTGTGGTGCCGCAACGCCAGACGAGCTCTACACACACCGCGGGGAGTTCAGACTAGTCACAGCTTTCCTCTGCTCTGTAGCACCCTGTCTCTGTCTCTGTCTCTGTCTCTGTCTCTGTCTGAGAAGCCCTACCTCAGGAACAACATGTAAACAGTTGCTGTCTGATTGATTGCTTATCTGAAGGCCTGTTTTTGAACCATTAGTGGTCAATGCATTGTGGGAACCAGGGAGATCTAGATAGGAGTTCATGACTCTCCATAGTTGACTATTCTCAGCCATGACGTTGGGAATGAGTACTCCTTTAGGCTTTAGGGTGGCAGAGGACAGTTAAAGGAGAATGTATGAGCCTCTGTTAAGTTACTTAGAAGTTCCAACCTCTGCTTCACTCTCTCCCTTTCTCGCTTTCTCTCCTCTCACCCTCTCTCTCAGTTCCGGCCATGATCACGTCGTACCCCAACACCACTATGGCCACGGTGGGCCAGCAGAAAGAGATGAGCTGCACGGCCCATGGGGAGAAGCCCATCATGGTGCGCTGGGAAAAGGAGGAACGCATGATCAACCCAGAGACCAGCCGCTACACCGTCGTGGTCAAAGAGGTGGCTGACGAGGTCATCTCCACTCTGAAGGTGCGCCTGAGGCCTCCACCTCAAATGGGGGTGATGTGTATTATTAGTGTAGTACGTTCTCAATATAGCAAGAATGATCATAGTAGTGTTTGTGCTTGCAGTGATTGACATTGGACATTTTGTGTAGCCTATAAAATAACCAGAGGTTATGATCAGTTGAATACCTAACTGTTTTGGTGTATTATGGAGATGTTGCCTGGTTGAAAACTATGTTGACTTCTCCTCAGATTTTGCCCACCGTTCGGGAAGATTCTGGATTCTTCTCCTGCCATGCCATCAACTCCTATGGTGAAGACAGAGGGATCATTCAGTTAACAGTACAAGGTAAACTCCTGGCTTCAGCTCCTGCTTCTTAAGCTGTTTCTCCATAGTGGTACCTTTTTGTTGCTACTGTAGGTTTCTCCTGACCACATCAGCTAATATCTCTGGGCCTTAGTTAACTTGAGCCTGCAGTTTGTTTCCTCCTGGTCAGGTCAACTAAGTGAACAGATAAACCTCTCTATCTAATCTGTGTGTGTGTGTGTGTGTGTGTGTGTGTGTGTGTGTGTGTGTGTGTGTGTGTGTGTGTGTGTGTGTGTGTGTGTGTGTGCGTGCGTGCGTGCGTGCGTGCGTGCGTGCGTGCGTGCGTGCGTGTGTGTGTGTGGTGTTAAACCCTTTTAGAACCTCCGGACCCTCCCGAGGTGGAGATCCGAGAGGTCAGAGACCGGACCATTGCCCTCCGCTGGACCATGGGCTTTGACGGAAACAGCCCCATCACAGGATATGACATTGAGTGCAAGAACAAGTCAGGTAGGGCTGGCACAAAGGCCCATGGAATAATATGAGAAATGCACATGAAATTGCATATGACATAGTTATAACTAAATATTTTTTTTGCATTAGCTAACTTGTTTGTTGTTGGTTGTCATGTCATACAGAGATGCTAATAGGTTCATTGTGTTTTGCCCCCCATAGCCTCGTGGAATTCAGCCCAGATAACCAAAGATGTGTCCCCCCAGCTGAACCAGGCCACCATTATAGAGCTGCACCCCTCCTCCACCTACAACATCCGCATATTCGCCAAGAACAACATCGGCAAGAGCGACACCAGCAACGAGCTCACCATCACCACTGACGAAGCAGGTCGGCCCACACAGATCTGTCCTTCACTGGGTCAAAACATTATGTAGTTATGTTCCAAACCAGTTTGACACATATTCTGTTGGTCTTCAGATTTTAGCAATGGATGCGTGTTGTTTTCAATTATGATATTTTCTTGAATACAGTAAAGGTCCATCGCTCGTTCATAACTAGAGCAAAGGGATTCCTAGCGTTGTAGCACCATCTAGTGAGATATTTACTCAAAATAATTAATGTCTGAATTGACTCAGTCAATGGTGGTGGGTTTTAAAAATTATTCAAAAAGGACCTTTACCATTGCATTTTTGTTTCACAGTTCTGGTCTACTTAAGGGGTGGCTCTCCCATAGGCATCAATGCGATAGCAGGTCTGGTCGACTTAGTTCACGCGCCACGCACCAACCAGAAAAAAGGAGCCTATGAAATGTCTTGCTTTCTCTATCATCTCTGCAACAGTCAACTGAATGTCTCATAAGAGTATTTTGTGTTAATATTACACCTGTTCCACAGCCCCCGATGGCCCTCCACAGGAAGTACAACTGGAGGCCACCTCTCCACAAAGCATCAAAGTCACCTGGAAGGTACTGTGTCCTTATGGTGTTAAACAGAGCTATTCTCCTGTTTCTATCGATGTCTATGTACAGTCTGATCGTATGATATGACAATAGTAATGCAGAGCATTTGACCAAACGTGTTACCCTAATTATATGCAAAAGGATGGCAGCATTTGATCATATTTTGCAGCATTTTAACATATTGTCGTTGTCCCCCATCCTCTTCCTCCTCCTCAGGCCCCCCACAAGCACCTTCAGAATGGGGTGATCCGGGGCTACCAGGTGGGTTACAGAGAGTACAGCTCTGGAGGCAGCTTCCAGTTTAACATCATCAGCATGGACACCACAGGGGAGAGCAGCGAGAGCATCACCCTGGACAACCTGAGGAAGTTCACTGAGTATGGGGTGGTGGTGCAGGCGGCTAACCGTGCTGGCACCGGCCCCTCCTCTCAGGAGGTCATCACCAAAACACTGGAGGATGGTTAGTACAGATCAGGGGGTTAAGGGGTGGGGTTGCATAGGGAAGTGTGTTTGTGTTTAGTTTACTTAATAGCATGAGAATGTTGCAGTGTGACAATGTAATTTCCGTAGGTAGACTACCATCTTCTGGATCAATTACCTCAAACCAAAAGATGTGAAATCACTAATACAGTAAGAAGCCAGTAGGAGGAGATATTGCAGCCTAGTCTGAACAAAAATATAAACGCAACGTGCAAGAATGTCAAAGATTTTACTGAGTTAACATTCATTTCGGCACTAATCTATGGATTTCATATGACTGGGAATACAGATATGCATCTTTTGGTCACAGATACCTTAAAAAAAGAAGGGGCATGGATCAGAAAACCAGTCAGTACCTCGTGTGACCACCATTTGCCTCATGCAGTGCGACACATTGCATAGATTTGATGAGGTTGTTGTGGCCTGTGGAATGTTGTCCCACTCCTCTTCAATGGCTGTGTGAAGTTGCTGGATATTGGCGGGAACTGGAATACGCTGTCGTACACGTCGATCCAGAGCATCCCAAACATGCTCAATGGGTGACATGTCTCGTGAGTATGCAGGCCATGGAAGAACTGGGACATTTTCAGCTTCCAGCAATTGTGTACAGATTCTTACGACATGGGGCCGTGCAATATCATGCTGAAACATGAGGTGATGGCAGCGGATTAATGGCACGACAATGGGCCTCAGGATCTCGTCACTGTATATCTGTGCATTGAAATTGCAATCAATAAAATGCAATTGTGTTCGTTGTCCGTAGCCCATATCACATCCCCACTGCCACCATGGGGCACTCTGTTCATAAAGTCAACAAACCGCTCCCTCACACAACACAATACACGCTGTCTGCCATCTACCCCGTACAGTTGAAACTGGGATTAATCCACGAAGAACACACTTCTCCAGTGTGCCAGTGGCCATCGAAGGTGAGCATTTGCCCACTGAAGTCGGTTACGACGCCAAACTGCAGTCAGGGCAAGACCCTGGTTAGTGCGAAAAGCATGCAGATGAGCTTCCCTGAAACTGGACGTTCTGCCAAATTCTCTAAAACTATGTTGGAGGTGGGTTATGGTAGATAAATGGACATTCAATTCTCTTGCAACAGCTCTGGTGGACATTCCTGCAGCCAATTGCACACTCCCTCAAAACTTGAGACATATGTGGCTTTGTGTTGTGTGACAACACTGCACATTTTAGAGTGGATTTTATTGTCCCCAGCAAAAGGTGCACCTGTATAATGATCATGCTGTTTATCAGCTTCTTAATATGCCACACCTGTCAGGTGGGTGGATTATCTGGGCAAAGGAAAAGTGCTCACTAACAGGGATATAAACACATTTTTGCACAACATTTGAGAGAACTAAGCTTTTTGTCCATATGGAACATTTTATTTTTATTTTTATTTCAGCTCGTGAAACATGGGACCAACACCTTACATGTTGCATATATATATTTGTTCAGTGTACCATTGTCTACACATGTCCTAACTTCGGTTCCCCTCCTGTCCCTTGACAGTCCCCTCGCGTCCCCCTGAGAATGTCCTGGCGATGGCCAAGTCCCCAGAAGTAATCTCTCTGTCCTGGTTGACCCTGCCCAAAGAGGCCCTCAATGGAAACCTGCAGGGCTACAGAGTCATCTACTGGGCCAACCTGCCAGACGGAGGTAGGGGCTTGTTAACACGCGCTCAGAATACTTAGCGGACCACTGGTGGTGTGAGCACTATGATCATAATGGTTTTAGCCCATTCTTTCATTTTCTATTTTAACTGCTATGTAGCATGCCATTCATCTTGTACTTGACAGATTTGTGCCACTAGGTGAGGCTATGGTTTAGTTTTTAGTTTTCTCAACAGGCAACACTAGATCATGGGTGTGCCCTGTGGAATGTTTGCAATATCTCAGCAACGCTGCCATTTTCTCCTCAATTTCATTCTGCCAGTGTTGATTCAAGTTAGTTCTAATTAGTTCACTTCTAGATTTACTTACAAATCAACTATCCAATGAGTATTATATCTCAATAGACACATATCCATTTAAAACGGGTTCCTGTTCTGTATATAATGTAGTTAATTAGTTGTTTAGTAGCTTCATTGTAGATGAGGTGGGTTATTTGGATGGAGGTACCACGGGGCATGAGAGGGGGCAACACCCAGAGCTAACACTCTGCTCCCAGGCCCTGTGGATGGGATCCAGCCTGCAGCCTCTCGGGGCTCCATCAATAATTCACAAGATGCAGTAACTCACTGAGGGTCACTGCTTCAGTTCTGTCTACAAGGACACTCAGTCAAGGACACAGGAGACGCAGCAGACAGAGCACTACTGCCAGTACTCAGTCATTACTATATCACAGATACTACCTCGGTCAAAAATCACAGTAGTTTACTGTGTATGTGCATCGTCTTGTATGGTCGTTTGCAGTGTGGTCCTAGGCAGTGATGTAAAGTACTTCATTAAAAATACTTTAAAATACTACTTAAGTCGTTTTTGGGGGTATCTATACTTTTACTCAAGTACTATTTTACTGGGTTACTTTCACTTTTACTTGAGTCATTTTATATTAAGGTATCTTTACTTTTACTCATGTATGACAATTGAGTACTTATTCCACCTATGGTTCTAGGTTTATTGTATTATTGTGGTCACTGTAGTTCTTTTCTCATAATGCTGTCACACTGGATCATAGACCTAATTGGATATGGCATGAGAGTGAGTGATAAAAGGTTGTTTGTAACCGTTGTGTGACATTGACAGAGTTGGGAGAGATCAGGAACGTGACCACCTCCTACCCGTCTCTGGAACTGGATGGTCTGGAGAAATACACCAACTACAGCATCCAGGTTCTGGCCTTCACCCGGGCCGGGGACGGTGTGCGCAGTGAGCAGATCTTCACCCGGACCAAGGAAGACGGTGAGATACAAATCCTGGCTTGAGATACACTTGGCATAGATGTGGATCATTGCTTTCACATTGACATCAAAGCATGATTCCTGCATAAGTTCAAGCTATGCACATAATAAAGAACTGTCTGCAATAAGGCCATATAAGCCCATCTTCACTGTTTCTATTCATATATACAGTATATATGTATGTTTAACATAATATGCCCCTCCTTCCTCCCTCTAGTCCCTGGGCCTCCAGCGGGGGTTAAGAGTGCAGCCGCCACCAGCTCCGTGGTGTTTGTGTCCTGGCTCCCTCCTCTCAAACTCAACGGCATCATCAGGAAGTACATTGTCTTCTGTTCCAACCTGCACCCCACGGTACGGATCTCTATTATTATTAACACAGCTCTCAGAGCAGCCTTGAATGCCCATTACAACACTGCCTCCAGTCCTCCCATTCTGGGCTGTATTAGAAAGTCCTGTAGGGAGAGAGAAAGCTCATGAAGATTACTCCTCTGTTCAAGTTGTATGATAAATGCATAGACGTATAACCCCCTTCCCTTTCTCCCTCCCTCTCTCCAGGTGATGAGTGAGTTTGAGGCTTCTCCTGATGTGTATTTCTACAGAGTGCCAAACCTGGCCCGCAACAGGAAGTACAGCATCTGGGTGGTTGCCGTGACAGCCGCTGGGCGAGGCAATAGCAGTGAGACCATCACAGTGGAACCTCGGGCCAAAGGTACGGGCTGCCTGTGTAACAGCATAACTATTGAACGTTGGGAATCAAAACTGATAGTTTTGAAATATTAGTGATTGCAGTATGATGTTGATTGATATGACATCTAGGATATTGCTTGCATTCTGTTATTATACTTCATTGTTATCCATTGGAATAGAATGGTAAAGTCACAGGGATGCATGTGTGTAACCCCCCTAGCTCCTGCCAGGATCCTGACGTTCAACGGAACAGTGACTACACCCTGGATGAAGGACATCATTCTGCCCTGCAAGGCGGTCGGAGATCCACCCCCCACCATCAAGTGGCTGAAGGGAAAGTAAGTCAAGCCATAGAGATGTATAAAGATTGCAACGTTGTATCTGTGCCATTATTGCATCTGTGACAGCATTGGCAGTGCCATTGAGGCTATTTACATTTTCTTCTTCTTTTGATGTATGAAAAAAGTCTAAATATTGTCGTTCATTTATTATGGCCACTAAATGGCGGTCATATAGCTTTAAGCCATTTACAAACTAGGGCGGTCGTATAGCTTTAAGACATTTACAAACTATGCAAACCAATTTGAAGAGGAAGACAATGCTCTGATCATTGGCTGATCGCTCCCAACCCATAGGAATCCCCACCCAGTTGACTACTTTAAAATGATGGAAGCCTTCAATGGCAAATGTCATTGCAAAACCAGGTTATTTCCAAGTAATGATCTCTATACATCTCTATGGTCAAGGCCTATCTGTCACACAATTCAGCACAATGCAGGTATGTCAAAATCGTAATCACGTTTTTACATACTGTACTGAACATCATCTGGTCAACTCTACCTCCCAACAGCAATGGTACACCTGCCCCTGTTCTGATTGATGGACGCCGCAGTGTCCATAGCAACGGTAGCTTCATCATCCGAACGGTGAAAGCAGAGGACTCTGGGAACTACAGCTGTGTGGCCAGCAACAACTGGGGCTCTGATGAGATCACGCTCAACCTGCAGGTTCAAGGTAAGACAGAGAGAGATGCCCAAGGATAATTGTCCAAAACTGTCCAATACTAATTTGTATTGGACAGTATTGAAAGGCCTTTCTACCTAGCTCTTCTGAGGACACTTTGTGGCTAGTTTGATGTAACACAGATGCTTTGTTGTCATGGATTTTGTTAGAAACATCATTCCTTTTGTTCTACAGTTCCTCCAGACCAACCACGGCTCACAGTTACCAAGACAACCACCACATCAATCACTCTGTCCTGGATACCTGGGGACAACGGAGGAAGCTCCATCAGAGGTGAGTGACATTAGGCCATTTAGACACAGCAGAGACACCTCTAAAAGGCATAGACCTCCTTTCCAATACCCCAGTGACACTTCAACAAGACAAATATCCCCATTCACACCCACTAACTAATGACATTTCAACAAGAGATAAAGTAGACCTCCATTCGGACACTCCAAAGACACCTCAAAAATTCACTGGTAACTACTAAGACACACCAATGGCACTTCAGTAACAGGGCTGGTACCCTATTAGGACATTGGGTGAACAAAATAATCTTACAAGTCCCCCCACTTCTCATTATCTTAGACAGGCTTAGTAATTGCGCTGAGTGGGGTGCTAAAACAGTGGAGAGGGAATAGATTAAAAAGGGACAAAGTAGATTAGGTGGGTTAAAATGGAAGATTAAACCACTCAGTCAAGAAGAAAGCCCAATCACAGAAGGAGTGGCACTGGTGATTTATCATAGCTGGTCATCACTGGAACACAACATTACGCTTATGGCCTCAGGCTTTTTAACAGAGATCATAAGGGATGTCCAGGGTGATTTCCTATGGTATTTGTTTTCATGTCATGCGTCAAAGTACAGTATATTGTCTAGTCCTTGCACTTACCCCAATACAGTGCCTTATTTCCTTTCCTTATTATTTAAATATTGGCTATGATCATGTGCTGTTGTCCTGCCTTATGTTACATGTAATGTTAATCAGTTTCATTGGCATGTTTATAAGTATTTAGCCCATGCCTAAACTCAAATACTTCCACTCTGCTGTGCCAGCACTGTGAGAGATTATCTGGGTAATGTAGTTATTAGGTTATTAGATTAACATGGAGTGTGTTGGGAGAGATTTTACAGTTATGCTCTCTCTCTCTCTCTCTCTCTCTCTCTCTCTCTCTCTCTCTCTCTCTCTCTCACACTCTCTCTCTCTCTAGGCTACATCCTGCAGTACTCAGAGGACAACAGTGAGCAGTGGGGAAGCTTTCCCATTAGCCCTAGCGAGCGCTCGTACCGTCTGGAGAACCTGAAGTGTGGCACTTGGTACAAGTTCACCCTGACTGCTCAGAATGGAGTGGGCCCCGGGCGCATCAGTGAGATCATTGAAGCAAAAACGCACGGAAAAGGTAGAGTCTCTATTGCAGGGATGGGCTGTAGGTAGAGTCTCTATAGCAGGGATGGGCTGTAGGTAGAGTCTCTATAGCAGGGATGGGCTATAGGTAGAGTCTCTATAGCAGTGATGGGCTATAGGTAGCGTCTCTATAGCAGGGATGGGCTGTAGGTAGAGTCTCTATAGCAGGGATGGGCTATAGGTAGAGTCTCTATAGCAGGGATGGGCTATAGGTAGAGTCTCTATAGCAGGGATGGGCTGTAGGTAGAGTCTCTATAGCAGGGATGGGCTATAGGTAGAGTCTCTATAGCAAGGATGGGCTGTAGGTAGAGTCTCTATAGCAGGGATGGGCTATAGGTAGAGTCTCTATTGCAGGGAGGGGCTATAGGTAGAGTCTCTATAGCAGGGATGGGCTGTAAGTAGAGTCTCTATAGCAGGGATGGGCTATAGGTAGAGTCTCTATTGCAGGGAGGGGCTATAGGTAGAGTCTCTATTGCAGGGATGGGCTATAGGTAGAGTCTCTATAGCAGGGATGGGCTGTAGGTAGAGTCTCTATAGCAGGGATGGGCTATAGGTAGAGTCTCTATTGCAGGGAGGGGCTATAGGTAGAGTCTCTATTGCAGGGATGGGCTATAGGTAGAGTCTCTATAGCAGGGATGGGCTGTAGGTAGAGTCTCAATTGCAGGGATGGGCTATAGGTAGAGTCTCTATAGCAGGGATGGGCTGTAAGTAGAGTCTCTATAGCAGGGATGGGCTGTAAGTAGAGTCTCTATAGCAGGGATGGGCTATAGGTATTTTTTATTTATTTAACTAGGCAAGTCAGTTAAAAACAAATTCTTATTTATAATGACGACCTACCGGGGAACAATGGGTTAACTGCCTTGTTCAGGAGCAGGACGACAGATTTTTACCTTGACAGCCCAGGGATTCAATACAACAACCTTTCTATTACTGACCCAATGCTCTCACCATTAGGTTACCTGCCGCCCCAAGTAGAGTCTCGATAGCAGGGATGGGCTACTGGCCCTCGGATACATTTTTTATTTTGTTTTTTAAAACTCAGTCGGAGTCTCAATTTACAGTTGCAAGTTAGAATAGTAGAATACACAAGGTGCAATAAAACATGTGTTATGTCAGTCACTGATAGTCACTCAATAGCCCATATCAGCTAACAGCTTTTGGATTGGTAAGTTAGTCTAGCTGCCAGCAATCTAAACTTAGTAATCATGGATGAGTTACTGGCCACATTGATTTTGTTTGTCAGTCTCACTCAGGTATCATAATAAAAACTGCAAACATTTCTCTCCACCCTATGGCAAACTGTAAAACGATACATTTTTCCCCCCGTCCAACGTCAAAATGAGTAGAATTGGATGAAATTACCATTTTCTCTATGCCCCATGGCAAAATGTGTAGAATTGCACAACATTAACTCTAAAACGTAAAACATTGCTCTCCGAGGTCAAGAGTGGGGCTGCTAAAATATTTTGCTTGCAATGTGGTGGATGGGGGGATGCACATGTGGGTATGCAGTCCTGCAAGCAACTTTTTTGTGGCCCCCACCCCCATCATCTCTGCTCTATAGCATCTCCACCCCACCACTGTCCCCTTAGAACTGACTCTAACTCAAGTCCTATCTAAAGAATTTACCAAGCAATTCCTTGAACTTGCTCAATTATTGTGACCTGATTTGGTTCATGAATAAAATGTTACTGGCATCCTTAAAAGTCTACATCTGGTCTCTTCACCCCTCTTTTTTTTCCAGAGCCCCAGTTTGCCAAAGAACACGAGCTGTTTGCCAGCATCAATTCCACCCGGGTCAGGCTCAATCTAATTGGGTGGAACAATGGCGGCTGCCCAATCACCTCATTCACCCTGGAGTACCGTCCGGTCGACACGGCAATGTGGACCATGGCCCAGCGCACCTCACTAACCAAGAGCTACATCCTGTACGACCTGGCGGAAGCCACCTGGTACGAGCTGCAGATGAAGGTGGTCAACAGCGCTGGCTTCGCCGAGAAGAAAATCACATTCGCCACGCTCAACGCCGATGGAAGTGAGTTCAGTTCAGTGGTCCTCTAGGGTGACAATATTGTTTCCTAAACCATGATAGTTTAATTTAAAAAAGAAGTCCTTCCAAAGAAACATATTTGACTACAATTCTTAGTCCTCCCAAGTCCCAACCCTGGTGATAAATAGTCATGCCTAATACTCAGGATGGTTCCTCTCCCCGCAGGTACTATCCCTCCTCTGTTGAAGACAGTGGACCCCATCACAGACAACATGTCAGGCAACGAGGGGCTGAAGATGATGGTGACCATCACCTGTATCCTGGTGGCTGCTGTCATGGTCTTCATCCTCCTGATGGTGCTGAAGAGGAGGAGGAGGGAGCAGAGGCTCAAGAGGCTACGGGGTGAGTCAGAACATAAAGACACTCACATGCACACGCACCCACACACACACAATAGAATCAAGGCAAACAATAACACACAAGCACTTTTTAGAGATTTATGCTCAAGAGAGTGAGGATTAATTAACTTGAGCAGAATAGAATCGTGAGTTTGTGACTATTGACTTTCATTATGTAATTAAGAGGCTATGAGTTTAGCTAACACCGTAGAACGGTTTGATCAGATCTAGTGTTCCACTATTAATTTGCCAACACTCTAATATTCTAGTTTTGCACATCTAGGAAATTGGCTTGGTGCCTATGATTGTAATATGTTATCTTTTGTCAACCACAACTCTGCATTGTTACTAACTTATTGTATGCTGACTTCACAGATGCAAAAAGCCTGGCAGAAATGCTGATGAGGTACGTGAAGAGGAATACAACTACAGATAGGAATCATAAAATACTTTACAGTAACTGTCCAGTGTTTTCATATTTAAAAAAATATGTAATTAGTGTGTTAAAAAGCAGCTTTTTTGTGTTGGAATGGTGTGGGCGTACCTCAACAACGGAATGGTGTGGGTATATACCAGTCATTAAAAATATTGACGGGAGTAGACCGATGATTGGCCAGCTCATCCTCCTCAGGAGTATGACATCATACTCTATTAGGAAATAAAATGTATTTTTCAGTTTGAGGTAGAGTTTTTGTGGTCAATGTATGCTTTGGCCACAAATATGAGTATAGGATGAGTCAACAAATCAAATCAAATGTTATTGGTTGCATACACATGGTTAGCAGATGTTATTGTGGGTGTAGCGAAATGCTTATTCTTCTAGATCCGACAGTGCAGCAGTATCTCACAGGTAATATCTAACAATTCCACAACAAAACCTAATATCTAACAATTCCACAACAAAACCTAATGTCTAACAAATTCCACAACAAAACCTAATGTCTAACAAATTCCACAACAAAACCTAATGTCTAACAAATTCCACAACAAAACCTAATACACACAATCTAGTAAATGAATGGGATAAGAATATATAAATATCAAATAATGGATGAGCAGTGACAGAGAGGCTAAGATGCAATAGATAGTAAAGAATAGATAGTGTAGGATACAGTATACAGTATATACATATGAGATAAGTCATGTGAGATATGTAAACATTCTTAAAGTGGCATTATTAAAGTGACTAGTGTTCCATTTATTAAAGTGGACATTGATATCAAGTTTGTAGGTAGGCAGCCGCCTCTCTGTGCTAGTGATGGCTGTTTAACAATCTGATGGCCTTGAGATAGAAGCTGTTTTTCAATCTTGGTATGAGTTAACATAATATGAACTTTTAAAAGAGAGATTCTCACTGGACAGTTACTTTAAAACTATGACAGAAAACGTACAAACAACACAATAAAATCCCCTAACTGACATTTCTATCTCCTAGTAAAAACACACGGACACCAGACACATCGAACAAGCAGCAAGCCATGAGAATGCACATCGACATCCCCCGAGCCCAGCTGCTCATCGAAGAGAGAGATACTATGGAGACTATCGGTGAGACAAGTCTGCCACGCCAGTTTATCCCTTGCACGTTATATTTGATAATCTTTTCTAATATCTCATTGTCTCCCTCCCTGTTTTCTGTCTGTCAGACGACAGGTCGACGGTGCTGCTGACTGATAATGACTTTGGGGAGACGTCCAAACAGAAGTCGTCCACTGTCACGCACACAGTCCACTACCAGTCCCTGTCGCAGGCCACCGGCCCACTGGTGGACGTCTCTGATGCCCGGCCTGGAACCAGTAAGAGCTTAACCCATTTAATCACCTCTATATCCCACCCCTCACCACCTTTACTCTGTCGTCCCCTGGAAGAATAGGGGTAATTCATTACTGTTTATTTGTTTGTAGTTATGTGAAATAAGAGAATGCTCTCTCTCAATACTCATATTTTCTGATATAGTTCAATTCAATCCAAGCATCTGCTGTAACTTTAAATCATTGTACATATTTATTTATCTCTCAGGTGGCTGTAACTGGACCCCAGTCCTCCAATCAGTGTTTAGACTCTAGTTTTTATTAACAACAGCTCTAACAATAAACCTCCAGGTATTCACATACCCTGATCTCAAATCTATTTTAAGCAAACTAGAATTTTCAGCTTATCATAGTTCCAACCCTCAGATGCACTCACATAGCCCACAGCCCAGAGCAGTGTGAGCCAAGCCAGTGGCTGTGCAGTGGCTTATGGAGGCTCTGTTGCTGTAGAGCTTCAGTGGAGCTGAACTGATGAAGAGAGGAGAGGCATCTGGCTCCACCTGACAGCTCACCTGATTGGGCTCATTGAGGCTGGCCGGGCAGCACTGTGGGCCTAAACCTTATCTGCTGACTCAGCCATATCTATCCAGAGTGTTGGGAAAACACTGCCTGGTGCTCCAGTCTCCAGCCCACTGATGGAATTACTCCACTCTGACCTACTACTATTACCACTGCTATTCTTCTCTGGCTTCTCCAGGCCGGATCTAATCATGGCCGTTCTAAAGGGTCATTCTGATTTGGTGCCATTGATGCATAGCACAGTAGGTTAAATGTCTGGGTCAGACCCAATATGATACTATTTATTCTTTGGGGAATATTATATCTACTGTGAAAGGTTAGGATGATAGTTTCAAAACTATTCATTATTATTGATCAATAGATGTTTCTGTAATTTGATACACAGAAAATGAATACTCAATGTATGCTATTTACTGTCTAGTAGCACTTCAGTGGTATGTATGAAATGGCACCCTATTCCATTGGGACCCTGGTCAAAAGTAGTGCACTACATAGGGGATAGGGTGCCAATTCCGACACTGCCTAGGCCTCTCATCAGTAATGACTTTGGCCCTTTCACCCCCAGACCCCACAGCACGCCGCACTGCCAAAGCAGGCCCTGCAGCCAGCAGGAACCGATACGCCAGCCAGTGGACCCTGAACCCCCCCCAACCACCCACCTCCTCCCACACCCTGAGCACAGACTGGAGACTGCCCACACCGCGCGCCGCCGGCTCTGTGGACAAGGAGAGCGATAGCTACAGCGTCAGCCCATCGCAGGACACAGGTACTGGACTGACCCTATGTCTCACATACAACATTAGTCTGCAGCAAAGGGGAGACCACTACTACTGTACGTGGAAGGGTCAGAGTGCTCACGGTATGTTTTAAGATATTTCCTATATATCTTAGGAAATGTAAGCTATATGCTTGTACTATAATGGATGTTGCTTCTTTGTGTGTGTGTGTGTGTGTGTGTGTGTGTGTGTGTGTGTGTGTGTGTGTGTGTGTGTGTGTGTGTGTGTGTGTGTGTGTGTGTGTGTGTGACTACGCAGACCGCGCGCGGAGCAGCATGGTGTCGACAGAGAGCGCGTCGTCCACGTACGAGGAGCTGGCCCGAGCCTACGAGCACGCCAAGATGGAGGAGCACCTGCGGCACGCCAAGTTCACCATCACAGAATGCTTCATCTCCGACACCTCCTCAGAGCAAATGACTGCCGGCACTAATGACTACACAGACAGCCTGACGTCCAGCACGCCGTCCGAGTCAGGCATCTGCAGGTTCACCGCCTCCCCGCCCAAGCCTCAGGACGTCAGCCGGGTTATGAACATGGCAGCACCCAAGGCCCACCGACCGGGTATACAGAACACACATGCACAGTACAATTCAAACCTCATTGAAACTTCATTATTTTCCTCATTACTCTAGATCAGTGTTTTCTACCTCCGGCCCTCTAGTACCCCCAACAGTACATATTTTTGTTGTGGCCCTGGACAAGCACACCTGATTCTACTCATCAAGCCCTTGACAAGTTGAGTTAAGTGTTCTGCCCCAATTAGACCTTGGACCACTGCATTACTACTATAAATTCCACAGCTCTCTAGGCCTGTTCAAAGTTCAAAGTTCAAAAGCTTTCATTTAACACAGCATATTACAAAACGCCTATTGCAAAATAATGATCATGATCATAAGGTACACTTCCTCAGATAACACCTCTGGAATGCTGTTAACGCTTGATGAAGTACAAACACCATTAAAACCCCCATAATGTCTGTCTGTCTGTCTGTCTGTCTGTCTGTCTGTCTGTCTGTCTGTCTGTCTGTCTGTCAGTCTATCCGTCTGTCCCTCTGTCTGACACTGTCCTCCCCCAGGTGGGCCTCATATGACCTGCTGCTACTCAACTCCTATTCCTATTGGTTCCACTGTCTGGCGCAACTTGTGGACAGACCAAACAGAATGGGTTGAAATACATAGACATGAGGAAATGCACATTTTTCAAAAACTTTTTGTAAAAAACACACACACACACACACACACACACACACACACACACAGATTGTATATAGTACATTTAGCAAGTCCTGGCCTGCCATGTTTTCAGTCTGGGCTGGGTGCATGAAGACTAGCTTGGTGTGGATATTGTCGGATGACAGGATCTAGGTTGGGCTGAGTTAGACAAGGTAGACAGGTTTTGGCTATCTGAGCTGGGTCTTGAGTTTCCGTCCCTCATTATGTTTTCATGGTGCGCACACGAGCCAGCTGCCCACAGTCATCAGCCAGCGGGAGGCTTAAACCGTCAGCTGAGGGCAAGTAGAGGCTATCTGTCAAGCCAATCTAAAGCTATTGTCTGTCAATACAAAACAGCCCTTTACTGCCACAATGGAGATGTTCAGCGCGATATCAGTCTTTCAGACATAGAGCCTGTTGTAGCGTCGTGCTAACCCTGGTGTCACTTTCATCCAGCGGGAGCTGGGCGACACCAGCGACACGTAGACACGCTTTACAAGTTTCTACAATAAGTCCCTGTTGAAGACCGTTGTTGCCAGTCTGGTATAGCATCAGCCAGCTCTGTTGTGGCACACAGTGTGGAATTCACCCATGTTAGTTTGAACAGTTAATTTTTATGATGTTTTTGCCCAATGAGTGTCACATAGTAGCATCAGAATCCTCAAGAAAAAAAGGCAATATTTTCAATAATAAACATACATGTCGATGCTGGCATACAATAGTGATGGCATACAGAAGTGCTTGATGTCTGTCTGTCTGTCTGTCTGTCTGTCTGTCTGTCTGTCTGTCTGTCTGTCTGTCTGTCTGTCTGTCTGTCTGTCTGTCTGCCCCCACCCCCCCTCTGTAGTAATGTACCTTTGTACCTTTGCCCTGAGTTGACCCTGTGACCTCCTCTGTCAGTCACACAGTGACACGGAGGAGGGGACAGCCCTCTCTCCTGTTACTCTGACTCATTTCAATCACAATCACACACCTGGTAAGGATACACTGGGTCAACCTGGGGTCATGACTTTGACATGAAGTGCGTCCACTACTTGTGGGATTTGGCAAGCTCATTTCTTCATGTGAGTGTGTGACCATAGTCATTGGAGCAAGCTGGATGGAAACATTGGGCAGTGATCCGTGTGACATCTCATAAACAGTCTGTCCTGTACAATTACTGTAGGAAGCCAATTATAGAGGAAGATCTTGAGGTTCTCAGCTCATAAACATTTAATGCAACACTGTTTCTTGTGTCATGGGCCTTTAAGCAAGCAAAAGTGTCAATGTGTATTTGTGTGTTTGTGTGTGGGGGTGTGTGCATGTGTGTTCGCGCGATGTGTCTGTCTGTTTACTAGTGTGTGGGTAACTGTGGAAGCTCATTAGAAGGACAGATTACAGAAAATGAGAACAGCAGCAGCACAGATTGACTTGGTCACACAATGTTAAAACACTCATATAGAGTGCCTTTGAAAAGTATTCAGACCCTTTGACTTTTTCAACATTTTGTTAGGTTACAGCCTTATTCTAAAATGAATTAAATTGTTATTTTTCCTCATCAATCTACACACATTACCCCATAATGACAAAGCAAAAACTGTTATTTTGCTCATTTATATATATATAAAAAAGATTGGCACACCTGTATTTGGGGAGTTTCTCCCATTCTTCTCTACAGATCCTCTCAAGCTCTGTCAGGTTGGATGGGGAGCATTGCTGCACAGATATTTTCAGATCACTCCAGAGATGTCAGATCGGGTTCAAGTCCGGGCTCTGGCTGGGCCACTCAAGGACATTCAGAGACTTGTCCAGAAGCCACTCCTGTGTTGTCTTGGCTGTGTGCTTAGGGTCGTTGTCTTGTTGGAAGGTGAACCCTCGCCCCAGTCTGAGGTCCTGAGTGCTTTAGAGCAGGTTTTCATCAAGGATCTCTCTCTCTGTACTTAGTCTCCTAGTCCCTGATGCTGAAAAACATCCCCACAGCATGATTCTGCCACCACCATTCTTCACCATAGGGATGGTGCCAGGTTTCCTCCAGACATGACGCTTGGCATTCAGGCCGAAGAGTTCAATCTTGGTTTCATCAGAACAGAGAATCTTGTTTCTCATGGTCTGAAAGTCTTAAGATGCCTTTTGGCAAATACCAAGTGGGCTGTCATGTGCCCTTTACTGAGGAGTGGCTTCCGTCTGGCCACTCTATCATAAAGGCCTGATTGGTGGAGTGCTGCAGAGATGGTTGTCCTTCTGGAAGGTTCTCCCGTCTCCACTGAGATTCTGTAGTGCTCGGTGTCTTGGTCACCTCCCTGACCAGGGCCCTTCTCCCCCGATTGTTCCATTTGGCCGGGCAGCTAGCTCTAGGAAGAGTCTTGGTGGTTCCAAACTTCTTCCATTTAAGAAGGATGGAGGCCACTGATTTTTTTGGGGACCTTACATGCAGCAGAAATGTTTTGGTTCCCTTCCCCAGATCTTTGCCTCGACACAATCCTGTCTCGGAGCTCTACGGACATATTTTTTTTTAATTTTATTTATTTCACCTTTATTTAACCAGGTAGGCTAGTTGAGAACAAGTTCTCATTTGCAACTGCGACCTGGCCAAGATAAAGCTTAGCAGTGTGAGCAGACAACACAGAGTTACACATGGAGTAAACAATTAACAAGTCAATAACACAGTACAAAAAAAGGGGAGTCTATATACATTGTGTGCAAAAGGCATGAGGAGGTAGGCGAATAATTACAATTTTGCAGATTAGCACTGGAGTGATAAATGATCAGATGGTCATGTACAGGTAGAGATACTGGTGTGCAAAAGAGCAGAAAAGTAAATATATAAAAACAGTGTGGGGATGAGGTAGGTGAAAATGGGTGGGCTATTTACCAATAGACTATGTACAGCTGCAGCGATCGGTTAGCTGCTCAGATAGCACATGTTTGAAGTTGGTGAGGGAGATAAAAGTCTCCAACTTCAGGGATTTTGCAATTCGTTCCAGTCACAGGCAGCAGAGTACTGGAACGAAAGGCGGCCAAATGAGGTGTTGGCTTTAGGGATGATCAGTGAGATACACCTGCTGGAGCGCGTGCTACGGATGGGTGTTGCCATCGTGACCAGTGAACTGAGATAAGGCGGAGCTTTACCTAGCATGGACTCGTAGATGACCTGGAGCTAGTGGGTCTGGCGATGAATATGTAGCGAGGGCCAGCCGACTAGAGCATACAAGTCGCAGTGGTGGGTGGTATAAGGTGCTTTAGTGACAAAACGGATGGCACTGTGATAAACTGCATCCAGTTTGCTGAGTAGAGTGTTGGAGGCAATTTTGTAGATGACATCGCCGAAGTCGAGGATCGGTAGGATAGTCAGTTTTACTAGGGTAAGTTTTGCGGCGTGAGTGAAGGAGGCTTTGTTGCGGAATAGAAAGCCGACTCTTGATATGATTTTCGATTGGAGATGTTTGATATGAGTCTGGAAAGAGAGTTTACAGTCTAGCCAGACACCTAGGTACTTATAGGTGTCCACATATTCAAGGTCGGAACCATCCAGGGTGGTGATGCTCGTCGGGCATGCGGGTGCAGGCAGCGATCGGTTGAAAAGCATGCATTTGGTTTTACTAGCGTTTAAGAGCAGTTGGAGGCCACGGAAGGAGTGTTGTATGGCATTGAAGCTCGTTTGGAGGTTAGATAGCACAGTGTCCAAGGACGGGCCGGAAGTATATAGAATGGTGTCGTCTACGTAGAGGTGGATCAGGGAATCGCCCGCAGCAAGAGCAACATCATTGATATACACAGAGAAAAGAGTCGGCCCGAGAATTGAACCCTGTGGCACCCCCATAGAGACTGCCAGAGGACCGGACAGCATGCCCTCCGATTTGACACACTGAACTCTGTCTGCAAAGTAATTGGTGAACCAGGCAAGGCAGTCATCCGAAAAACCGAGGCTACTGAGTCTGCCGATAAGAATATGGTGATTGACAGAGTCGAAAGCCTTGGCAAGGTCGATGAAGACGGCTGCACAGTACTGTCTTTTATCGATGGCGGTTATGATATTGTTTAGTACCTTGAGTGTGGCTGAGGTGCACCCGTGACCGGCTCGGAAACCAGATTGCACAGCGGAGAAGGTACGGTGGAATTCGAGATGGTCAGTGACCTGTTTGTTGACTTGGCTTTCGAAGACCTTAGATAGGCAGGGCAGGCTGGATATAGGTCTGTAACAGTTTGGGTCCAGGGTGTCTCCCCCTTTGAAGAGGGGGATGACTGCGGCAGCTTTCCAATCCTTGGGGATCTCAGACGATATGAAAGAGAGGTTGAACAGGCTGGTAATAGGGGTTGCGACAATGGCGGCGGATAGTTTCAGAAATAGAGGGTCCAGATTGTCAAGCCCAGCTGATTTGTACGGGTCCAGGTTTTGCAGCTCTTTCAGAACATCTGCTATCTGGATTTGGGTAAAGGAGAACCTGGAAGGGCTTGGGCGAGAAGCTGCGGTGGGGGCGGAGCTGTTGGCTGAGGTTGGAGTAGCCAGTTGGAAGGCATGGCCAGCCGTTGAGAAATGCTTGTTGAAGTTTTCGATAATCATGGATTTATCGGTGGTGACCGTGTTACCTAGCCTCAGTGCAGTGGGCAGCTGGGAGGAGGTGCTCTTGTTCTCCATGGACTTCACAGTGTCCCAGAACTTTTTGGAGTTGGAGCTACAGGATGCAAACTTCTGCCTGAAGAAGCTGGCCTTAGCTTTCCTGACTGACTGCGTGTATTGGTTCCTGACTTCCCTGAACAGTTGCATATCGCGGGGACTATTCGATGCTATTGCAGTCCGCCACAGGATGTTTTTGTGCTGGTCGAGGGCAGTCAGGTCTGGAGTGAACCAAGGGCTGTATCTGTTCTTGGTTCTGCATTTTTTGAATGGAGCATGCTTATCTAAAATGGTGAGGAAGTTACTTTTAAAGAATGACCAGGCATCCTCAGCTGACGGGATGAGGTCAATGTCCTTCCAGGATACCCAGGCCAGGTCGATTAGGAAGGCCTGCTCACAGAAGTGTTTTAGGGAGCGTTTGACAGTGATGAGGGGTGGTCGTTTGACTGCGGCTCCGTAGCGGATACAGGCAATGAGGCAGTGATCGCTGAGATCCTGGTTGAAGACAGCGGAGGTGTATCTGGAGGGCCAGTTGGTCAGGATGACGTCTATGAGGGTGCCCTTGTTTACAGAGTTAGGGTTGTACCTGGTCGGTTCCTTGATGATTTGTGTGAGATTGAGGGCATCTAACTTAGATTGTAGGACTGCCGGGGTGTTAAGCATATCCCAGTTTAGGTCGCCTAAAAGGACAAACTCTGAAGCTAGATGGGGGGCGATCAATTCACAAATGGTGTCCAGGGCACAGCTGGGAGCTGAGGGGGGTCGGTAGCAAGCGGCAACAGTGAGAGACTTATTTCTGGAGAGAGTAATTTTCAAAATTAGTAGTTCGAACTGTTTGGGTATGGACCTGGAAAGTATGACATTACTTTGCAGGCTATCTCTGCAGTAGTCTGCAACTCCTCCCCCGTTGGCAGTTCTATCTTGACGGAAGATGTTATAGTTGGGTATGGAAATCTCAGAATTTTTGGTGGCCTTCCTGAGCCAGGACTCAGACACGACAAGGACATCAGGGTTAGCAGAGTGTGCTAAAGCAGTGAGTAAAACAAACTTAGGGAGGAGGCTTCTGATGTTGACATGCATGAAACCAAGGCTTTTTCGATCACAGTAGTCAACAAATGAGGGTGCCTGGGGACATGCAGGGCCTGGGTTTACCTCCACATCACCCGCGGAACAGAGAAGGAGTAGTATGAGGTTTAAAGGCTATCAAAACTGGTCGCCTAGAGCATTGGGGACAGAGAATAAGAGGAGCAGGTTTCTGGGCATGGTAGAATATATTCAGGGCATAATGCGCAGACAGGGGTATGGTGGGGTGCGGGTACAGCGGAGGTAAGCCCAGGCACTGGGTGATGATGAGAGAGGTTGTATCTCTGGACATGCTAGTTGTAATGGGTGAGGTCACCGCATGTGTGGGAGGTGGGACAAAGGAGGTATCAGGGGTATGAAGAGTGGAACTAGGCGCTCCATTGTGAACTAAAACAATGATAACTAACCTGAACAACAGTATACAAGGCATATTGACATTTGAAAGAGACATACAGCGAGGCATACAGTAATCACAGGTGTTGAATTGGGAAAGCTAGCTAAAACAGTAGGTGAGACAACAACAGCTAATCAGCTAGCACAACAACAGCAGGTAAAATGGCGTTGACTAGGCAACGGGGCCGACAGATAAAACATAAACAAGCAGAATGAGGTACCGTGATTAATGGACAGTCTAGCGTGCATCAGCTATGTAGCCAAGTGATCAGTGTCCAGGGGGCAGGGAAGCTGGATTAGTGAGTGTTATCCAGGTTAAAAAAACTAACAATGACTAAATAGCTTGTAGCTAGTTATCTAGTTAGCTTCTGGAGGTTCTTGAGGTTCCTTCGACCTAATGGCTTGGTTTTTGCTCTGACATGCACTGGCAACTGTTGGACCTTATACAGTGGTAGAACAAGTATTTGAACCTTTTGGAATTGCCTGGTCTTCTGTATAAATTGGTCATAAAATTTGATCTGATCTTCATCTAAGTCACAACAATAGACAAACACAGTCTGCTTAAACTAATAACATACAAACAATTGTAGGTTTTCATGTCTTTATTGAACACACCGTGTAAACATTCACAGTGCAGGGAGGAAAAAGTATGTGAACCCTTGGTTTTAATAACTTAATAACTGGTTGGCCCTACTTTGGCAGCAATAACCTCAACCAAACGTTTTCTGTAGTTGCGGATCAGACCTGCAGAAGGAATTTTGGAACATTCCTCTCCAAAATTGTTTCAGTTCAGCAATATTCTTGGGATGTCTGGTGTGAACTGCTCTCTTGAGGTCATGCCACAGCATCTCAATCGGGTTGAAGTCAGGACTTTGACTGGGCCACTCCAGAAGGCGTATTTTCTTCTGTTTAAGCCATTCTGTTGTTGATTTACTTCTGTGTTTTGGGTCATTGTCCAGTTCACCATACTTTACAGTTGGGATGTAGTTTTGATGTTGGTGTGCTGTGCCTTTTTTCTCCACACATAGTGCTGTGTGTTCCTTCCAAACCACTCAACTTTAATTTCATCTGTACACAGAATATTTTGCCAGTAGCGCTGTGGAACATCCAGGTGCTCTTTTGCGTCCTCCCATGAACACCTTTCTTGTTTAGTGTTTAAGTATCGTAGACTTGTCAACAGAGATGTTAGCATGTTCCAGAGATTTCTTTGTCTTTAGCTGACACTCTAAGATTCTTCTTAACCTCATTGAGCGTTCTATGCTGTGCTCTTGCAGTCATCTTTGCAGGACGGCCACTGCTAGGGAGAGTAGCAACAGTACTGTGCTTTCTCCATTTATAGACAATTTGTCTTAGCGTGGACTGATGGACATCATGGCTTTTAGAGTTACTTTTGTAACCCTTTCCAGCTTTATGTAAGTCAACAATTCTTAATCTTGGGTCTTCTGAGATCTCTTGTTCGAAGCATGGCAAATCAGGCAATGCTTCTTATGAATAGCAAAACTCAAATTAGTTTTTTTATAGGGCAGGGCTGCTCTAACCAACATCTCCAATCTCAAGTCATTAGCCTAGGGGTTCACATACTTTTCCCAAACTACACTGTAAATGTTTAAATGATGTATTCAATATCGACAAGAAAAATACTATAATTTGTGTGTCATTAGTTTAAACAGACTGCTGTTGTGACTTAGATGAAGATCAGATCTAATTTTATGTCAAATTTATGCAGAAATCCAGGTAATTCCAAAGGGTTCACATACTTTTTCTTGCCACTGTATAGACAGGTGTGTGCCTTTCCAAAACATGTCCAATCAGTTGAATTTACCACAGGTGGACTCCAATGAAGTTGTAGAAACATCTCAAGGATGATCAATGGAAACAGGATTCACCTGAGCTCAATTTCAAGTCTCATAGCAAAGGGTCTGAATACTTATGTAAATAAGTAAAAATGAAAAAAATACAAGAGAACATTTTAATAACCTGTTTACTCTTTGTCATTATGGGATATTGTGTGTAGGTTGCTGAGGATGATTATTTTTTAATCCATTTTAAAACAAGGCTGAAACGTAACAAAATGTGGAAAAAGTCAGAGTGTGAATACTTTCTGAAGGCACTGTTCATCAAACCCCCCAGCGAGAGACGTATTGCACGGCTGGCAATCATTATTGTGTAGCTGATACAAGTTGTGCCATTACCCACGTACTGCAACTTACGGCATGATGGATTTCAGCTAAGTCAATTCCTAATGAGCTCCCAAAGAAAAGCTTAAATCTATATTTAATTCAATTAAAGCTGGTCACCATTTATCATCTTTACTTGTTTTAATAAAGCCTGTAATATAAACAGTAAATTATGCATGCTCCCCATGAACTCTGGAATTCAGTCACTAAGGTCACATGTAGGATACAATCTACATAGACGAGCCGGTCCTCCTCTGTGTGACGAGGTGGTGATGGTGGCGGTGGTGGTGGGGGATAGTGATTTGGCATTGAAAAGGCCAGTCACTGAAGCCTGCTGATCTCTGGGACCTCAGAAAGATGATTATTGAAGACATCCATTAGAACAGTAATGGAACATTACATGTCTCCCCACCACTCCTAATCAAGTGTAAAATCTTCAGTACGACTCATACATCTCTGGCTACTGGACACGTCTTTGTGAGGAGCTAATTTCCTAAATTAAATACGTAGTTTATTTAGTGGACGAGATACATTTACAGCAGACGTGATTGTATCATCATCCACTGAACCGTGTCCAGGGATGTATTCACTGTTTGCATGGGGGAATACTGTGTAGAGAAGCCCAAGTCTTTTAAAGTGCTGCAGTGTCATTAACTAAATGTAGACTTGGGTTACATCACAGGCTTGGTTTATTCTGGCTCCTGGACAGCAAAGATTCTGTCTCCGAATGAGATTTGAAGCACCTTTCTGCTTCAGTTAACCCCAGGTACAGATGAGGAGAGTTTGAGAGTGGGCAGTGCAGGGCTGTTTGACGTAATAGTCCTGAAGAAATGGAAAGGTGATTTGAATATGAATCTGACAGGTTAATGCAGCAATATCAAAGGATAATAAATCCCGCCATTAAGCCATGAAAAATTATATCGTCCTGAAACCCTTATAGAATCTGTATCCTTCCAACTCAATACGAAAGATTACATTACATTATCCAAACTCAAATCGTATTTCCTCAACTCATTTGATTTCCTATCAAATATATATATATCCTATATCCTATTCCTCAACAATGGGGCCCCACAAGGGTGCGTTCTGAGCCCCCTCCTGTACTCCCTGTTCACCCACGACTGCGTGGCCACGCACGCCTCCAACTCAATCATCAAGTTTGCGGACGACACAACAGTGGTAGGCTTGATTACCAACAACGACGAGACGGCCTACAGGGAGGAGGTGAGGGCCCTCGGAGTGTGGTGTCAGGAAAATAACCTCACACTCAACGTCAACAAAACTAAGGAGATGATTGTGGACTTCAGGAAACAGCAGAGGGAACACCCCCCTATCCACATCGATGGAACAGTAGTGGAGAGAGTAGCAAGTTTTAAGTTCCTCGGCATACACATCACAGACAAACTGAATTGGTCCACTCACACAGACAGCATCGTGAAGAAGGCGCAGCAGCGCCTCTTCAACCTCAGGAGGCTGAAGAAATTCGGCTTGTCACCAAAAGCACTCACAAACTTCTACAGAGGCACAATTGAGAGCATCCTGGCGGGCTGTATCACCGCCTGGTACGGCAACTGCTCCGCCTTCAACCGTAAGGCTCTCCAGAGGGTAGTGAGGTCTGCACAACGCATCATCGGGGGCAAACTACCTGCCCTCCAGGACACCTACACCACCCGATGTTACAGGAAGGCCATAAAGATCATCAAGGACATCTACCACCCGAGCCACTGCCTGTTCACCCCGCTATCATCCAGAAGGCGAGGTCAGTACAGGTGCATCAAAGCTGGGACCGAGAGACTGAAAAACAGCTTCTATCTCAAGGCCATCAGACTGTTAAACAGCCACCACTAACATTGAGTGGCTGCTGCCTACACACTGACACTGACTCAACTCCAGCCACTTTAATAATGGGAACTGATGGGAAATGTTGTAAATATATCACTAGCCACTTTAAACAATGCTACCTTATATAATGTTACTTACCCTACATTATTCATCTCATATGCATACCTATATACTGTACTCTATATCATCGACTGCATCCTTATGTAATACATGTATCACTAGCCACTTTAACTATGCCACTTTGTTTACATATTCATCTCACATGTATATACTGTACTCAATACCATCTACTGTATCTTGCCTATGCTGCTCTGTACCATCACTCACTCATATATCCTTATGTACATATTCTTTATCCCCTTACACTGTGTATAAGACAGTAGATTAGGAATTGTTAGTTAGATTACTTGTTGGTTATTACTGCATTGTCGGAACTAGAAGCACAAGCATTTCGCTACACACGCATTAACATCTGCTAACCATGTGTACACATGTGACAAATAAAATTTGATTTGATTTGATTTGACAGTAAGTAGATACCGTATGAAAATACCCATATGGAATAGAAAATAACGAATAGAAAGTAATCAAGTACTGCTGCCATTGAGAACTGTCCTCCCAGCTCAGTATGTAGTGAGTGCACCCCTCTAACCTTCCTGCCTGGGTACCCCTTTAACCTTCCTGACTGGGCACCCCTCTAACCTTCCTGCCTGGGTACCCCTTTAACCTTCCTGTCTGGGCACCCCTCTAACCTTCCTGCCTGGGTACCCCTTTAACCTTCCTGACTGGGTACCCCTCTAACCTTCCTGACTGGGTACCCCTTTAACCTTCCTGCCTGGGTAACCCTCTAACCTTCCTGCCTGGGTACCCCTCTAACCTTCCTGACTGGTTGTCCCTTTAAACCTTCCTGCCTGGGTACCCCTCTAACCTTCCTGCCTGGGTACCCCTCTAACGTTCCTGACTGGGTACCCCTCTAACCTTCCTGCCTGGGTACCACTCTAACCTTCCTGCCTGGGTACCCCTCTAACCTTCCTGACTGGTTATCCCTTTAAACCTTCCTGCCTGAGTACCCCTATAACCTTCCTGACTGGTTATCCCTTTAAACCTTCCTACCTGGGTACCCCTCTAACCTTCCTGCCTGGGTACCCCTCTAACGTTCCTGACTGGGTACCCCTCAAACCTTCCTGCCTGGGTACCCCTCTAACCTTCCTGACTGGGCACCCCTTTAACCTTCCTGACTGGGCACCCCTCTAACCTTCCTGACTGGGTACCCCTCTAACCTTCCTGACTGAGTACCCCTCTAACCTTCCTGCCTGGGTACCCCTCTAACCTTCCTGACTGGTACCCCTCCAACCTTCCTGACTGGGTACCCCTCAAACCTTCCTGACTGGGTACCCCTTTAACCTTCCTGCCTGGGTACCCCTTTAACCTTCCTGACTTGTACCGCTCTAACCTTCCTGACTGGGTGCCCCTCTAACCTTCCTGCCTGGGTACCACTCTAACCTTCCTGCCTGGGTACCCCTCTAACCTTCCTGACTGGTTATCCCTTTAAACCTTCCTGCCTGGGTACCCCTCTAACCTTCCTGACTGGTTATCCCTTTAAACCTTCCTACCTGGGTACCCCTCTAACCTTCCTGCCTGGGTACCCCTCTAACGTTCCTGACTGGGTACCCCTCAAACCTTCCTGCCTGGGTACCCCTCTAACCTTCCTGATTGGGTACCCCTCTAACCTTCCTGACTGAGTACCCCTCTAACCTTCCTACCTGGGTACCCCTCTAACCTTCCTGACTGGTACCCCTCTAACCTTCCTGACTGGGTACCCCTCAAACCTTCCTGCCTGGGTACCCCTCTAACCTTCCTGACTGGGTACCCCTCTAACCTTCCTGACTGAGTACCCCTCTAACCTTCCTACCTGGGTACCCCTCTAACCTTCCTGACTGGTACCCCTCTAACCTTCCTGACTGGGTACCCCTCTAACCTTCCTGACTGGTACCCCTTTAATCTTCCTGACTGGGTACCACTCCAACCTTCCTGACTGGGTACCCCTCAAACCTTCCTGACTGGGTACCCCTTTAACCTTCCTGCCTGGGTACCCCTTTAACCTTCCTGACTTATACCGCTCTAACCTTCCTGACTGGGTACCCCTCTAACCTTCCTGACTGGTACCCCTCTAACCTTCCTGACTAGGTACCCCTCTAACCTTCCTGACTGGTACCCCTCTTACATTCCTGACTGGGTACCACTCTAACCTTCCTGCCTGGGTACCCCTTTAACCTTCCTGACTGGGTACCCCTTTAACCTTCCTGACTAGGTACCCCTCTCACCTTCCTGACTGGTACCCCTCTTACATTCCTGACTGGGTACCACTCTAACCTTCCTGACTGGTACCCCTCTATCCTTCTTGACTGGGTACCCCTCTAACCTTCCTGGCTGGTACCCCTTTAACCTTCCTGACTGGGTACCCCTCTAACAGTCCTGACTGGGTGCCCCCCTAACCTTCCTGCCTGGGTACCACTCTAACCTTCCTGCCTGGGTACCCCTCTAACCTTCCTGACTGGTTATCCCTTTAAACCTTCCTGCCTGGGTACCCCTCTAACCTTCCTGACTGGTTATCCCTTTAAACCTTCCTACCTGGGTACCCCTCTAACCTTCCTGCCTGGGTACCCCTCTAACGTTCCTGACTGGGTACCCCTCAAACCTTCCTGCCTGGGTACCCCTCTAACCTTCCTGACTGGGTACCCCTCTAACCTTCCTGACTGAGTACCCCTCTAACCTTCCTACCTGGGTACCCCTCTAACCTTCCTGACTGGTACCCCTCTAACCTTCCTGACTGGGTACCCCTCAAACCTTCCTGCCTGGGTACCCCTCTAACCTTCCTGACTGGGTACCCCTCTAACCTTCCTGACTGAGTACCCCTCTAACCTTCCTACCTGGGTACCCCTCTAACCTTCCTGACTGGTACCCCTCTAACCTTCCTGACTGGGTACCCCTCTAACCTTCCTGACTGGTACCCCTTTAATCTTCCTGACTGGGTACCACTCCAACCTTCCTGACTGGGTACCCCTCAAACCTTCCTGACTGGGTACCCCTTTAACCTTCCTGCCTGGGTACCCCTTTAACCTTCCTGACTTATACCGCTCTAACCTTCCTGACTGGGTACCCCTCTAACCTTCCTGACTGGTACCCCTCTAACCTTCCTGACTAGGTACCCCTCTAACCTTCCTGACTGGTACCCCTCTTACATTCCTGACTGGGTACCACTCTAACCTTCCTGCCTGGGTACCCCTTTAACCTTCCTGACTGGGTACCCCTTTAACCTTCCTGACTAGGTACCCCTCTCACCTTCCTGACTGGTACCCCTCTTACATTCCTGACTGGGTACCACTCTAACCTTCCTGACTGGTACCCCTCTATCCTTCTTGACTGGGTACCCCTCTAACCTTCCTGGCTGGTACCCCTTTAACCTTCCTGACTGGGTACCCCTCTAACAGTCCTGACTGGATGCCTCTTTAACCTTCCTGACTGGTACCCCTTTAACCTTCAAGACCGTTACCCCTTTAACCTTCCTGACTTGTACCCCTTTAACCTTCCAGACTGGTACCCCTTTAACCTTCCTGACTGGTACCCCTTTAACCTTCCTGACTGGTACCCCTCTAACCTTCCTGACTTGGTACCCCTCTAACCCTTCCTGACTGGTACCCCCTTCCTAACCTTAACCTTCCTGACTGGTACCCCTCTAACCTTCCTGACTGGTACCCTCAAACCTTCTTGACTGGTACCCCTTTACATTCCTGACTGGGTAACCTTCCTGACTGGTACCCCTTTAACCTTCCTGACTGGTACCCCTTTAACCTTCCTGACTGGATGCCCCTTTAACCTTCCTGACTGGATGCCCCTTTACCCTTCCTGACTGGTACACCTTTAACCTTCCAGACTGGTACCCCTTTAACCTTCCTGACTGGTACCCCTTTAACCTTCCTGACTGGTACCCCTTTAACCTTCCTGGCTGGTACCCCTTTAACCTTCCAGACTGGTACCCCTCTAACCTTCCTGACTGGTACCCCTCAAACCTTCTTGACTGGTACCCCTTTAACCTTCCTGACTGGTACCCCTTTAACCTTCCTGACTGGTACCCCTTTAACCTTCCTGACTGGATGCCCCTTTAACCTTCCTGACTGGATGCCCCTTTACCCTTCCTGACTGGTACACCTTTAACCTTCCAGACTGGTACCCCTTTAACCTTCCTGACTGGTACCCCTTTAACCTTCCTGACTGGTACCCCTTTAACCTTCCTGGCTGGTACCCCTTTAACCTTCCTGACTGAGTACCCCTCTAACCTTCCTGCCTGGGTACCCCTCTAACCTTCCTGACTGGTACCCCTCCAACCTTCCTGACTGGGTACCCCTAAAACCTTCCTGACTGGGTACCCCTTTAACCTTCCTGCCTGGGTACCCCTTTAACCTTCCTGACTTGTACCGCTCTAACCTTCCTGACTGGGTACCCCTCTAACCGTCCTGACTGGTACCCCTCTAACCTTCCTGCCTGGGTACCCCTCTAACATTCCTGACTGGGTGCCCCTCTAACCTTCCTGCCTGGGTACCACTCTAACCTTCCTGCCTGGGTACCCCTCTAACCTTCCTGACTGGTTATCCCTTTAAACCTTCCTGCCTGGGTACCCCTCTAACCTTCCTGACTGGTTATCCCTTTAAACCTTCCTACCTGGGTACCCCTCTAACCTTCCTGCCTGGGTACCCCTCTAACGTTCCTGACTGGGTACCCCTCAAACCTTCCTGCCTGGGTACCCTCTAACCTTCCTGACTGGGTACCCCTCTAACCTTCCTGACTGAGTACCCCTCTAACCTTCCTGCCTGGGTACCCCTCTAACCTTCCTGACTGGTACCCCTCTAACCTTCCTGACTGGGTACCCTCTAACCTTCCTGACTGGTACCCCTTTAATCTTCCTGACTGGGTACCACTCCAACCTTCCTGACTGGGTACCCCTCAAACCTTCCTGACTGGGTACCCCTTTAACCTTCCTGCCTGGGTACCCCTTTAACCTTCCTGACTTATACCGCTCTAACCTTCCTGACTGGGTACCCCTCTAACCTTCCTGACTGGTACCCCTCTAACCTTCCTGACTAGGTACCCCTCTAACCTTCCTGACTGGTACCCCTCTTACATTCCTGACTGGGTACCACTCTAACCTTCCTGCCTGGGTACCCCTTTAACCTTCCTGACTGGGTACCCCTTTAACCTTCCTGACTAGGTACCCCTCTCACCTTCCTGACTGGTACCCCTCTTACATTCCTGACTGGGTACCACTCTAACCTTCCTGACTGGTACCCCTCTATCCTTCTTGACTGGGTACCCCTCTAACCTTCCTGGCTGGTACCCCTTTAACCTTCCTGACTGGGTACCCCTCTAACAGTCCTGACTGGATGCCTCTTTAACCTTCCTGACTGGTACCCCTTTAACCTTCCAGACCGGTACCCCTTTAACCTTCCTGACTTGTACCCCTTTAACCTTCCAGACTGGTACCCCTTTAACCTTCCTGACTGGTACCCCTTTAACCTTCCTGACTGGTACCCCTTTAACCTTCCTGGCTGGTACCCCTTTAACCTTCCAGACTGGTACCCCTCTAACCTTCCTGACTGGTACCCCTCTAACCTTCCAGACCGGTACCCCTTTAACCTTCCTGACTTGTACCCCTTTAACCTTCCAGACTGGTACCCCTTTAACCTTCCTGACTGTTACCCCTTTAACCTTCCTGACTGGTACCCCTTTAACCTTCCTGGCTGGTACCCCTTTAACCTTCCAGACTGGTACCCCTTTAACCTTCCTGACTGGATGCCCCTTTAACCTTCCTGACTGGATGCCCCTTTAACCTTCCTGACTGGATGCCCCTTTACCCTTCCTGACTGGTACACCTTTAACCTTCCAGACTGGTACCCCTTTAACCTTCCTGACTGGTACCCCTTTAACCTTCCTGGCTGGTACCCCTTTAACCTTCCAGACTGGTACCCCTCTAACCTTCCTGACTGGTACCCCTATAACCTTCCTGACTGGTACCCCTTTAACCTTCCTGACTGGATGCCCCTTTAACCTTCCTGACTGGTACCCCTTTAACCTTCCTGACTGGATACCCCTCTAACAGTCCTGACTGGTACCCCTTTAACCTTCCTGACTGGGCACCCCTGTAACCGCCTCTCTGGTCTCTTCCCTCAGGAGGAGAGCTGGTGCACCTGCCCCCGTACCTACGAATGGACTTCCTGTTAAACCGTGGCTCTGCATCGGGAGGCCGGGGGTCCAATGGTGGTAACGGAGGAAGAGAAGGAGGAGGAGGGGAGACAGGGGCGTTGGGTCAGGTGTGTTTGGAGCCCCAGAAGAGCCGCACACTGAAACGGCCCCCGCTCCTGGAACCCACACCCATGGAGGTGCCCACATCCAGGGAGGTGCAGCAGTGGCAGCCAGGGACTGCCTCCACCCTGCCCCAGCGTGAGCCCACTGGCCGTGAGGCCACCGGAGACCTGGCCCAAGCCCCGGCTGTCAAGCTCAGCAGCTCACAGGAGTCCCTGCTAGAGTCCAGAGGACACTTAAAACAGAGCAACAACCCCTACGCAAAGTCCTACACACTGGTATAACACAAGGAGTTACGTTACACACCGGGACTTAGACTGTAACCTGTACTGCAGCTCTACACAGAGAGCTGGCACGGAACAATGATGATGATGGACACTTTTCAACAACGACTAATATATATTTCTGATTCCAAGTGGATGCGTTACTTTGGTTCTTTCTGTATTTCTTTCTCTTGCTTTCTTTCGTTCTTTCTCTTCTCTATTCCTTTCTTTTATTCTTTTGTTCTTGCTCCCTTCTTTCCTCTTCTGGCTCTCTGATTTCTCAGTTTTATTTTCTATTTGAGTATTCTTTTATTCTAAACACCATATGAAAATTGCCAAAATAATGTATTTAAATTTGACAGAGAAAAATACTATTGAATTTATATCAATGATAATTATAGTCATTATTATTATTATATATTAAAATGTAAAAATGTCTAAAAACAAGAAGAAGAAGAGGAAGAGGACTCTGGAGCACTCTGCAGGAGGATATTGCTTTCTTCATTTATTTATTTTGTTTGTCGCAGTGTGATCAAATCGATGATTGGATAGCTGGCGGTTTTTCAATAATGAGAGGAGCCAAGGAAAATAACTGCATTAAAGCTGAACCTGTCTGTCCATGCCTTTGACTCAATCTACTCAGATAGATTGTTACTACATTCTTCAACCTTTCCAATGACTGCATGGGGACTGATCTATGACAATTTACAGGAATGGCTGGAAAATCCAAAAGAGAATTTTGTCACACTATGAAAATTATACAATGTGAATATATATAAAAGAGATCACTTTTATTTGTGGATATTACAGGGAAAATGATTTGGTTAATAAAGTCCTTAGTCATGTTTGCACACGTGGGTTTGATTTGAGATTTGGACAATACTGCTTATTCTCTTTCTTCCTCCATCTCTAACCCTCTCAGCCACCACAGAGCCTAGCATACCGATCGCTCCATAGCCTGTGTGTTGTGTAACACAAGCACCCTTCACTATGTAGACACTGCAATAATATTTAGGGTGTATACATGATAAATGACTCTGAACAGGTCACCTGGATCGGATGTCTCACATTATATTAGCTAGTAGAGGGCAAGCAGGGTATAGACATCACTGCTCCCTATCAGACCTCAGGGGTATCTGACTCCATTGATCCGCTCCCCCTTAGTGCAGAGGGCTCTCTGGTTAAATAGGTATGATTTATCCACACTAGTGATGACTTATTGGTATGTGGATAACTGTGGCAATCCAATACATGCATCACCTGAAAGCCCAGATCTAATGTTAACGCTGCAGTGAAGGGTATTGACTAGACATATCTGTCAGCATTGTGACCTTATTTCAGGGAGATGACAAACTAGTGAAAGATGAGACTTCCTGTGTCTTAGTTTATGTTTTGGGGTCATTTAAGTCCGTTAGCACTGGTTGTATCTAACTGAATATTGGGCTCTTTTCATTTGACTTCTCAACAGGCTCTCACTGGGTTTGATCTGACTTCTCAACATGGCTCTCACTGGGTTTGATCTGACTTCTCAACATGGCTCTCACTGGGTTTGATCTGACTTCTCAACATGGCTCTCACTGGGTTTGCCTGGAGTTGTCACCCCCAACAGGGGGCGCTGTGTAGTCACTCAACACAGCACCTCTGTGACAATACATGAGGAGAAATTGGTTTTGCTAGAGAGGGCTGTACAGTATTTAAACAGATTTTGACATTCTTATGGGAAGCTTCAAGGGCAGGACAAGAACACGCGGTCGTCTATCCATCCGTTTGAACCGTCGCTAGACTCTACCACACAGAACCCAATAAATGATTCATCCCCACACCGACACTGGGTCCCAGATCAGGTTCACATTGTCACACACCGATCACCCTATGCCGGAGTATGGGGCACCACACACACACATACACAGCACTATGCCTCTACAGGGAGTAGTAGTGACATCTTAATGAATCTACTACCTCTCTGGAAAGTTAGGTTTTGTTTCCTGCCCAAGTGGGTGTACTTGTAGACAGACCATCTATAATGTAGCACTGGAGATCTGATGATATTCTCCACTGAGTCTGAGTCGTCACATCACAGCTATGGGGCTTTTGTGATGACAGATATGGGCACTTGGTGTGGGAAAATATGTTGTGTTTAGAAAATCATAGGAGCCTTTTATTGAGCCTTTTATGTGTCCCACATCTTCAGTACATGATGACATATTCCTAATTGACTTGATATCATGTATATACTGTACATACTAACATGATGTAACTGGGGAGAAGATAATCCTCTCTTGATGTGGGAAGTGTGGTTATAACTCGTCTTTTCTACATATCGTCGCTGTCTGATGAAAATACATTTTGTTTTACATGTATTAAAAGCAGTAACCCGTCAATGTACTCTGAACATTTTATAACACTAGGACCATGCAAATGTATTCAAAATATTCAAAATAGGTTCTGATGTTTTATAATTGTATGTTTGTTAAAGGGAAATAAGGGTAATTTTTTTTCAATTTCCTATCAAGTTTCTGTTTTGGAGAGTAGAGGTTTTCATCAGACATCAACAATATGCTCCTATGTACAGTATATGCCTCATGACAGCGATAAGTAAGTGTCATGTACAGTAGTGAATTTAATATACGAGTGCTGATTTCACTCTCATACAGTAAGTATAGAATGGAGGAATAGAGTGCTTCTGTTCCTCTGACCGGAGCCCATTATTCCACCTCCCAATGCGCACAACGGAGAGAGAAGCTCCAAATCTAATCAGATTTTAGAGACACGATGACCTTCCCCTGGGGAAAGAAGACGTGAATGCCTCACCGTGTCAATCAGGAGAGATTCACACCTTGCCGTTAAATCATAGCCTGCATCCAAATGTAAAAAGGGTGTTACTTATAGTATAAGCTAATGAGCTCATTCAGTAAGGGTCATTGGGGTTCGTAAGTGATAGCATACAGTTGAAGTCGGAAGTTTACATACACTTAGGTTGGAGTCATTTATACTCGTTTTTTAACCACTCCACAAATTTCTTGTTAACAAACTATAGTTTTAGCAAGTCGGAATGGACATCTACTTTATGCATGACACAAGTAATTGTGTTGTTTACAGACAGATTATTTAACCTATAATTCACAGTATCATAATTCCAGTGGGTCAGAAGTTTTACATACACTATGTTGACTGTGCCTTTAAACAGCTTGGGGGGGGGGGGAAATGATGTCATGGCTTTAGAAGCTGCTGATAGAATAATTGACATCATTTGAGTCAATTGGAGGTGTACCTGTGGATGTAATTCAAGGCCTGCCTTCAAAGTCAGTGCCTCTTTGCTTGACATCGTGGGAAAATCAAAAGAAATCAGCCAAGACCTCAGAAAGAAAATTGTAGACCTCCACAAGTCTGGTTCATCCTTGGGAGCAATTTCAAAACAGCTGAAGGTACCACGTTTATCTGTACAAACAATAGTACGCAAGTATAAACACCATGGGACCACGCAGCTACCATACCGCTCAGGAAGGAGACATGTTCTGTCTCCTAGAGATGAATGTACTTTGGTGAGAAAAGTGCAAATCAATCCCAGAACAACAGCAAAGGACCTTGTGAAAATGCTGCAGGATACAGGTACAAAAGTTTCTATATCCACAGTAAAACGAGTCCTATATTGACAACCTGAAAGGCCGCTCAGCAAGGAAGAAGCCACTGCCCCAAAACCGCCATAAAAAAGCCAGACTACGGTTTGCAACTGCACATGGGGACAAAGATCATACATTTTGGAGAAATATCCTCTGGTCTGATGAATCAAAAACAGAACTGTTTGGCCATAATGACCATTGTTATGTTTGGAGGGAAAAGGGGGAGGCTTGCAAGCCGAAGAACACTATCCCAACTGTGAAGCACGGGGGTGGCAGCATCATGTTGTGGGGTTGCTTTGCTGCAGGTGGGACTGGTGCACTTCACAAAATAGATGGCATCATGAGGGAGGAAAATTATGTGGATATATTGAAGCAACATCTGAAGAAATCAGTCAGGAAGTTAAAGCTTGGTCACAAATGGGTCTTCCAAATGGACAATGACCTCAAGCGTACTTCCAAAGTTGTGGCAAAATGGCTTAAGTACAACAAAGTCAAGATATTGGAGTGGCCATCACAAAGCGCTGACCTCAGGCTCATGGAAATTTGTTGGCAGAACTGAAAAAGTGTTTGACCCAAGTTAAACCATTTAAATGCAATGCTACCAAATACTAATTGAGTGTATGTAAACTTCTGACCACTGGGAATGTGATGAAAGAAATAAAAGCTGAAATAAATCGTTCTCTCTATTATTCTGACATTTAAGATTCTTTAAATAAAGTGGTGATCCTACTGACCTAAGATAGAGAATTCTTCTAGGATTAAATGTCAGGAATTGTGAAAAACTGGGTTTAAATGTATTTGGTTAAGGTGTATGTAAACTTCTGACTTCAACTGTAGGTTTGTAGCACAGTGTTCAAGGATCATGCAGCCTCACAGTGAGTGAATGTACAGTAGAGGAGGGGTTTCATTAACCACTTTGAGATGAGCTGAAATTCTGAAGTTGTGTGTGTGCGAGCTGATTCAGAGATAATGCAGATCAGAGATAATGCACTGGGGATAATGCACTATTGGTTAGGGAGGCTCTGAGGGGATTGTGCTGCAGTGTCAGTCTAGGCAGGTTTGGAATAGACCACCACTCTCCACTAAGCCTCATAATGAGGTGCCAGAAGAACATGCATCAGACGGGGGCAATGTGGAGCTCATAAAATACTGGGCATCTCCCTGGAGGTAACCCTGTGCTACTTTCATCTGTCAGCCCTTGTCCTACTCACAAGATCAGTCTTCCCACAATTTCCTTCTGACGTTCTCTCCCTTTCTCCTCACTCTTCTCTCTCCTCGCTCTATCGATCCTGAAGCTGTCTTGTCCTTGTCCTAACTGAAGGATCTGATTTGTGCCTCTGGATGCTTCTGACAAGAAATGGTCTCTCGAACATTTATCATCAAACTGGACTAGGTGGGAGACTTGGTTGGGTTGGCATCCTCCTGGCGAGGGGGTGGATTTATCATCTTTATGCCACATAACTGTATTCATCTCCTGGCCCCCCCATCCCAACTTCCTCTGAAGTAGGCCTACAAACCAAATGAACCATGGCGGCGGTCTGAGGTTTACAAGCAACCCGCAAGTGCAAGCTACAAGTTTATTAACTGTTCTCTTAAATCAGCCAGACAGAATTCTCCACAATGATCAGCTAGAGGAATATGCAGCTCATTGATGGTGAGATATTGATTGGTCCAGGGTAGACCGGTCTTGATTGCCGGGTGACTTTCTTGAATCCTCTTTATTAATTCCTTTTAATAACTATCCATACAGTATGGGGGCTATACAGTACATGAGGGACTGCAAATTAATCAAATGTGTGGTCATGTGTAGTGGTGGTGAGGGATGTCATTAGGACCGTTCACAACCTACCTCATACCTTATAGTACCTCATGTTCACCTCATTATCAGTATATTATAGTACCGCATCAGTATCGTATAGTACCTCATTATCAGTATTGTATAGTATCTCATTATCAGTATCTTTTAGTACCTCATCAGTATATTATAGTACCTCATCATCAGTATCTTATAGAACCCCATCAGTATCGTATAGTACCTCATTATCAGTATACTTTAGTACCTCATCAGTATTGTATAGTACCTCATTATCAGTATACTTTAGTACCTCATCAGTATTGTATAGTACCTCATTATCAGTCTACTTTAGTACCTCATCAGTATTGTATAGTACCTCATTATCAGTATCTTATAGTACCTCATTAGTATCGTATAGTACCACGTTATCAGTATCTTATAGTTCCTCATTATCAGTATATTATAGTAGCTCATTATCATTATATTATAGTACCTCATTATCAGTATCTTATAGTACCTCATCAGTATTGTATAGTACCTCATTATCAGTATCGTATAGTTCCTCCTTATCAGTATCTTATAGTACCTCATTATCATTATATTATACTACCTCATTATCACATGTAAGATGTTCTATTGTTCTGTGAGTAGTGCCTCTATTCTACAAGATTTATCAATGTTATTTGTGGTTCCTATTCACTGATCGTTGAAGGTGTGTCCATGTAGATTCAAGGCATGTTTTGGGTCAGTTCAGGACTTCTCTGTATATAGGACATCCTTAGTGACTGTCATACAGTCCTTGTCAAACAAATGAGTGTCTGGGGTAAAACATGTAAGTAGACCAGTCTGCCTGGAGTTGGTCAAACAATTTTAGATTGCCTGCTGCTAGTCACCCCTGGGATGATGTTTCTACACTAACATTAAGGACACTTAACACTCTGTCTGACCTATACAGCAGTACTTCCAAAGACTTTCTATGCTCTTGGGGATTCTCCCCAATTTTCCTTAACTCTGAAATATATTTAGCATTTTGATCATTAAGAAGAGGGCATTCATTACACTTATGTGTGTTTTACTTGGTAAAATGGTCCCTTTACTTGAGCGAGGCCATAGAAGCCGAAACCATCAGAGATGGTCAGGTTGCTGTTGCAAGATTATTCTGAGCATGATGACTGTTACAGTAACAACACATCTATTCCGATCTTCATATTCACATGATCTGACTAAATCCAGCTATTACCACCAGAATGAACAACAAAAGTGCTGTTATATACATGTACTGTAGATGTTCAACCTTGAGACAGTCAGGCCTGCTACGAGAGTTGGCCTTTTTCTTTGTTTGCTGACCCGCTTTGGAGAAAATCTGGCAATTTGGAGAGATTACACATATGCGTAGGGATTTTTTCACCATTGTAATGACCACAAAATGCTGCAATACATGCTTTTTTTCACACAACAGGGAAATCCATGTTGTAGACATTCGTACAGTGTCTTTTCATTCTATACCTTCTAATCTTTAAGATACAGTTCTTGTTTCTAATTGGAAATACATATTAATGCATGTAGGAATTCCAAAAAGATAAGGGGAGCAACGTGAAATGCTGTGAAATCAATTAAAAAAATGTCAGGATGAACACACCTGAGAACTATGTCTATAATGGGATGGTGAACAGTTGTGACCCAATACAGTGGTTAGAAATACTCAGTAGTTCAGGGGTGGCCCAGAATGAGTGAGGCTACTGGAGCAACTTAGCTGCTGGCTGCACCAATCATTTCTAGGCCATTGTTCAAGGTGGAAGAAAAGAGAGTTCTCAATTACTTACAGTATGGAAACACAGAGGTTTGAATGAGATTATATTATAATGGGGATCACTGTCCTTTCAAAAACACTGAGCCATAGTTTATTCATGTTTGACCTTGAAATTAATTTATACCTTTTGAAATGAATAGGTCCATTTTCGTGAGGTTTAATCAAATTTATTGACAAGTTCACTGTTAGATTATTTGTCTTGGTGGATCTCCTTCAGGGTGTTAGTATTGATTTTAGATCTATTAGTCCAATATCATTCTGTTTAAGTAGCCTGTTCTGAGAACGTTCAACCTTCTCTAAATGCAAAGTTGATCATTCTCCACACAGAGAGCAATACCTGTGGTGTGAGAGTTAATCTGAAGGTAACACAGACAAAGGCATTGTTTGTTAAGTAGTACATGTACCTCCATCCCAGAGGAACTCCCTGGCCACCATTCACATTGATTTCAGGCCAAGTAAGTAAAATGACAACCATTGCCAAGCACTCACGTCCAGACTTGCAATGCACTACGTCACGTTGTTATATTCCATCTCTGACAGGCCAGCTTGAAAACTGAATCCTGGCTGATTCCATTATGGCCCCTAGCCCTAACCCTAACCTTAGCATCATGTCCACATCCTGGTTCAACTGTAACCTTCAACCCTGACCCTAACCCTAACCCTAGCTTCATGTGTTCTGTGGGTTACTGGCACCGGCCCAGTTTGATAGTGACGCTGAGATTCATTCAAAGTTTTAATCAGGCTTTCAGAGTAACAGCAGGATTCAGCTTTGTTCAGCACTGTCAAAAAATGCAAACAAATGCATTCAGAATCAAGTTTCTGTTCAAGCTATCAGCATTCAATTTCCACTGTCCCCAAGGATAAGCGTTTGCTATGTAAGAGGATCTAGGGAAACTCAGAAAAAGTTTCAGGCTCTCGGATTGATCAAAAGTGACTTGAGTGGAGCTGAAGAACAAAAAAGCTGAGGATCAGTGAAGGTAAACTTCATTCAATTTTGTGGAAGCTATTAATGTAGCGCTGAAGTTCAAATATAATCCCCATGTGGAATTTTCCCATTAGTATATAACATGGAGCTATATCTTGAGTGATGAACCTCTCAACACAATCATTTTTTTACACAAATATTATTTTCTAGTGAACCAAGTCCATATCATTGCGACTATTATTAGTAGCTGAAAATATAAATTATAATGAATGAAATCTACAGTAGGCTTTGGCTATAATCAATCTTTTTTTCCGCTGCTGTCTAAACCTGTACATTCACTCAACAGAGGAAACGTTGGGGAAAGAGATGGGGGAAGTGCGTGGATCGCTTCTGTCTGGAGAACCTAAGCTCTCATTATGGAAGGATACCCCTCAACAGGAACTCAGGAAGTGATCTGCACATTATTTGCTTTTATTTTCTGGAAATATATTTAGAAGAAGTAGGTCGGTGCAGCGATGCAAGGCACAATAACTGAACTGTCAGTTCCCATAACAATATGGATGATTAATTATTATCAGTAACTGTGAAATGAATTTGTGTATTTGTCCAGTCTGGAATAGGAGGAATGGTAGTGTACATACATTATAGTGTTGCTTTAAAATGGAAGTACAGTACAGGGGAAATATTTTTGATGGAGTACACTCATCCATGAGTGATAATATTCCTCTATGGAGGATATATTACATTTCACTGCTATGACAACCATAGAAATCTGTTTCTATGATGACAAGAACATGCCCTTGAAAGGTTTTCTATCAAAAGAGTAGACAAACAGTATCAGTATTCAGATGGGCTCTCCCTCTGTTGAAATATTGAGTGTATTATGTGTGAAAGTGTCCCCCTAACACATCATACAGTATATGTCTATGTGTAACACCACACGTCCATTATACTCTATGTTTCTCAAAACAGGTGTTGTTTTTCCCTCAAGATTGTGGAACGAGATTAAGTTTCTTCATCTGAGAGATGCTGCTGATTTTAGGGCCAATCCAACTAATGTCTGGGATGTGAAGCTTTGTGCCGGCTGGCTGACCCCATGGTGCTTCAATCTAATTCCAATTTATAGGTGAGAGAAGGGCGCCAGCCTGGGCCTCTCCAGTTGGGTATCTGCAGCCCAGTGGCGATGCTAATGACAGAGTTCCCCCATCCCAATCCTCATCCCCGACCTGTCAGCCTCCACTCTCTCCCTCCAACATCATCCCACCAGGAAGGAGAGGATTGCTGTTCCAGGTACTTGTCTCAAAAGCCCTGATCTTGTCCATACTCTGATTTTGCCCACATTTTTGGACAGATGTAGAGGATTAAAAGACACATTGTGATCTGATTGTGATCAGATGTTTCTGACCACCTCAGGAGGTAGCCAGGCGGAAGGTAGTCTCAAGGTTAGAGCATTGGGCCAGAAACCGGAAGGTCGCTGGTTTGAAACCCTGAGCCGACAAGGTGAAAAATACGTCACTGTGCAAGGCCAAATCCAATTGCTCTAGGGGCGCTGGACAATGGTGACCTCGGCTGTAACCCCACTCCCTGCAGGTGTCTCAGGAGGCGTTGGGATATGCAAGAAACACATTTCCATGACACACTTGTAGAAGTGTGAAACAGGACAAATACAAGCACCCGCCCAAATGATTAATTAACCTAAAAGTGTAAATGGATCTGGACAGTGAAGCCATTTAAATCATCATTATATCACTTAGGACATCAATATGTGTCTTAAAATAAATAAATACATGTTTGCAAACGGAGGGTGTATCATTCATTCTAGTCACAATGCAGACACAGTGGATGGACAAGCGATACATTTTATTACCATATGTAAACGCAAATTGGGCAAAATCAGAATGTGGACAAAGGGCGCATGTTAGCACCAGGTATAAACAGGGCTAAAGTGAGTGGGGGAAATATTACAGCGTGGGCTCAGCTGGAACACACACACCCGAACACCTAGAGGACACTTTTTTTAATCACATCTCAGGAGAAGTATTACCCTCAACAAGTTGCACTTCAGTTCATCCTAGCAGGGTGGGTTATTGCACTCTAGTTCATCCTAGCACGGTGGGTTATGGCACTCTAGTTCATCCTAGCAGGGTGGGTTATGGCACTCTAGTTCATCCTAGCAGGGTGGGTTATGGCACTCTAGTTCATCCTAGCACGGTGGGTTATGGCACTCTAGTTCATCCTAGCACGGTGGGTTATGGCACTCTAGTTCATCCTAGCAGGGTGGGTTATGGCACTCTAGTTCATCCTAGCACGGTGGGTTATGGCACTCTAGTTCATCCTAGCACGGTGGGTTATGGCACTCTAGTTCATCCTAGCAGGGTGGGATATGGCACTCTAGTTCATCCTAGCAGGGTGGGTTATGGCACTGGATCAAAGAATGACCTTCACAAGAACTCTGAAGGCCATTGTTCGCTTACTATTTATTTAAAACTGCACAGATATAGACGTTACTCTCATAGTAAATCACTGGAAAATTGTCATTCTCACTGTTTCAATATCTGGAAAGCATCTTGATGAGGTAAACGTAATTCTCCACACTTGCTTTGTTTCTGACTAAGACTTTGCTGCCAATATGGCCCTATATGTCGTTACATATCAAGGAAATGGGCCAAGCAGCAGTTCAATATTCTCAGGTTTACACGGCTATTGAGTCAATCACTACGAAAGATCAATGAGGTTCAAAGGTCACTACGGGCCTTAATAAAGTCCAATTGGGCTGTACCCAGAGGCCTGCTAATCCCTATAATGATGCTGTCGTCTAAGAGGCTCAGGCACCTCACTGGCCACGTCAGGTCACTTCACTATACCAGTCTGGTACAAATACCCTTAAAGGGGCGGTGCAGTCAAAACGTGGTTTCCTGTGTTTTATATCTATTTTATATCTATTTCCAAACTATGAGGTAGGAATAATACTGTGAAAAATGATGATAATTCAAAAATGATGATAATTCCGTTTTAGTGTAAGAGCTGTTTGGAAAGACTGCCTGAAATGTCTGCTTGTTTTGCATGGGTGGGGTTTTGGACCTGGTATAAGTTCATTGACCTATAAAATAGAGAGTTTGCTCTCCTCTGCTAATAACAGCTCGATCTTTTGTTAACAGCTAGATCTTATGTTAATCTTTTGTTAATCCCCCACTCAACCACTCCCAGACAGTCGTAGCAAGATTCTTACTTGAGAAAATTGCTTTTAGTTAAGAAGCTATTTCTGTTTATTTTTGACAATCTTTAATGAAAACAATCAGAGTATGTTACTTCATTGTTACCCAGAAAAAAAGGTACTTGAGATAAAAAGAAACAAGAAAAATCTAAATACCCCATAACATCAGAGATCCACCATATGTGACAGCAGTTTTCTGCATATGCTTTCACATTGACATCAACACATGATTCCCTCAAAAGTTCAAGCTATGCACGTAATACAGAACTGTCTGCAATAAGGCCATATAAGCCCATCTTCACTGTTTCTATTCATATATGCAGTATATATGTATGTTTAACATAATATGCCACTCCTTCCTCCCTCTAGTCCCTGGGCCTCCAGCGGGGGTTAAGAGTGCAGCCGCCACCAGCTCCGTGGTGTTTGTGTCCTGGCTCCCTCCTCTCAAACTCAACGGCATCATCAGGAAGTACATTGTCTTCTGTTCCAACCTGCACCCCACGGTACGGAGCTCTATTATTATTAACACAGCTCTCAGAGCAGCCTTGAATGCCCATTACAACACTGACTCCAGTCCTCCCATTCTGGGCTGTATTAGAAAGTCCTGTAGGGAGAGAGAAAGCTCATGAAGATTACTCCTCTGTTCAAGTTGTATGATAAATGCATAGATGTATAACCCCCTTCCCTTTCTCCCTCCCTCTCTCCAGGTGATGAGTGAGTTTGAGGCTTCTCCTGATGTGTATTTCTACAGAGTGCCAAACCTGGCCCGCAACAGGAAGTACAGCATCTGGGTGGTTGCCGTGACAGCAGCTGGGCGAGGCAACAGCAGTGAGACCATCACAGTGGAACCTCGGGCCAAAGGTACGGGCTGCCTGTGTAACAGCATAACTATTGAACATTGGGAATCAAAACTGATGTTTCTGAAATATTAGTGATTGCAGTATGATGTTGATTGATATGACATCTAGGATATTGCTTGCATTCTGTTATTATACTTCATTGTTATCCATTGGAATAGAATGGTAAAGTCACAGGGATGCATGTGTGTAACCCCCTAGCTCCTGCCAGGATCCTGACGTTCAACGGAACAGTGACTACACCCTGGATGAAGGACATCATTCTGCCCTGCAAGGCGGTCGGAGATCCACCCCCCACCATCAAGTGGCTAAAGGGAAAGTAAGTCAAGCCATAGAGATGTATAAAGATCACAACGTTGTATCTGTGCCATTATTGCGTCTGTGACAGCATTGGCAGTGCCATTGAAAGGAGTCCATTTTCTTCTTATTTTGATGTTTGAAAAAGTGTCAAGCTAATATTGGTGACTTACCGCTATTTGCAGTGCTGGAGTGTTGAACAAAACATTGGGTCATTCATTAGTTGTGACCACTAGATGGCGGTTAAGCCATTTACAAACTAGTAAAACCAATTTGAAGAAGAAGACAATGCTCTGATCATTGGCTAATTGCGCCCAACTCATAGGAATCTCCAATCCAATTGACTACTTTAAAATGATGGAATCCCTCAATGGCAATGTCCATGCAAAACTAGGTTATTTCCAAGTAATGATCTCTATACATCTCTATCTGTCACTTGATTCAACACAATGCAGGTATGTCAAAATTGTAATCATGGTTTTACTATGAAAACATTCTCTCAACAGCAATGGTACCCCTGCCACTGTTCTGATTGATGGACACTGCAGTGTCCATAGCAACGGCAGCTTAGCAACGGCAGCAATGGCAGCTTCATCATCTTCATCACCCTACCGATCCTTGACTTTGGCGATGTTATCTACAAAATAGCTTCCAACACTCTACTCAGCAAACTGGATGCAGTTTATCACAGTGCCATCCGTTTTGTCACTAAAGCACCTTATACCACCCACCATTGCGACCTGTATGCTCTAGTCGGCTGGCCCTCGCTACATATTCATCGCCAGACCCACTGCCTCCAGGTCATCTACAAGTCCATGCTAGGTAAAGCTCTGCCTTATCTCAGTTCACTGGTCACGATGGCAACATTTTATTTATTTACTTTTCTGCTCTTTTGCACACCCATATCTCTACATGTACATGACCATCTGATAATTTATCACTCCAGTGTTAATCTGTAAAATTGTAATTATTCGCCTACCTCCTCATGCCTTTTGCACACAATGTATATAGACTCTTTTTTTCTTCTTTTTTTCTACTGTGTTATTGACTTGTTAATTGTTTACTCCATGTGTAACTCTGTGTTGTCTGTTCACACTGCTATGCTTTATCTTGGCCAGGTCGCAGTTGCAAATGAGAACTTGTACTCATCTAGCCTACCTGGTTAAATAAAGGTGAAAAAAAAAAAAAAATCCTTATTATAAAATTGATTTAATCGTTTTTTCCCCCATCATTCTACACACAATACCCCATAATGAAAAAGCAAAAACAGTAAAAGAAAAAAATGAAATATGACATTTACATAACTATTCAGACTCTTTACTCAGTACTTTGCTGAATCACCTTCGGCAGCGATTACAGCCTCGAGTCTTCTTGGGTATGACGCTGCAAGATTGGCACACCTGTATTTGTGGAGTTTCTCCCATACTTCTCTGCAGATCCTCTCAAGCTCTGTCAAGTTGGATGGAGAGTGGCGCTGCACAGCTATTTTCAGGTCTCTCCAGAGATGTTGATCGTATTCAAGTCCGGGCTCTGGCTTGGCCATTCAAGGACATTCAGAGACCTGTCCCAAAGCCACTCCGGCATTGTCTTGGCTGTGTGCTTAGGGTCGTTGTCCTGTTGGAAGGTGAACCTTCGCCCCATTCTGAGGTCCTGAGTGCTCTGGAGCAGGTTTTCATCAATGATCTCTCTGTACTTTGTCCATTCATATTTCCCTCAATTCTGACTAGTGTCCCAGTCCTTGCTGCTGAACACATGCTGCCACCACCATGCTTCACCGTAGGGGTGGTATTGGCCAGGTGATGAGCGGTGCCTTGTTTTCACCAGATGTGATGCTTGGCATTCAGGCCAAAGAGTTCAATCTTGGTTTCATCAGACTAGAGAATCTTGTTGCTCATGGTCTGAGAGTCCTTTAGGTGCCTTTTGGCAAACTCCAAGCGGGCTGTCATGTGCCTTTTACTGAGGAGTGGCTTCCATCTGGCCACTCTACCGAAAAGGCCTGATTGGTGGAGTGCTGCAGAGATGGTTGTCCTTCTGGAAGTGTCTCCCATCTCCACAGAGGAACTCTGGAGCGCTGTCAGAGAGATCATCGGGTTCTTGGTCACCTCCCTGACCCTTCTCCCCCGATTACACAGTTTGGCCGGGCGGCCAGGTCTAGGAAGAGTCTTGGTGGTTCCAAACTTCTTCCATTTAAGAATGATGGAGGCCACTGTGTTCTTGGGGACCTTCAATGTTGCAGTACTATTTTCGTACCCTTCTCTAGATCTATGCATCAACACAATCCTGTCTCAGAGCTCTACTGACAATTCCTTCGGCCTCATGGCTTGGTTGTTGCTCTGACATGCACTGTCAACTGTGGGACCTTATATTAGACAGGTGTGGCCCTTTCCAAATAATTTGCAATCAATTTAATTAACCACAGGTGGACTCCAATCAAGTTGTAGAAACACCTCAAGGATGATCAATGGAAACAGGATTCACTTGAGCTGAATTTAGAGTCTCATAGCAAAAGGTCTGAATAGGGAGTTAAGGGAGTTAAGGTAATTGTGTTTTTTATTTTTAATACATTTGGGAAAAAACATGATGCGACTATAATAATGATTTGAAAGAAGATTCATGAAAGGCATGAGCTCTGCTTAGTTTCTTGTGCAGGCTGCATACACTTCATCAGTCTCTCATTGACATTTTGACAAGCACTTAATGCCTTGAATTATGCCTCAAATAATGCCTCAAATTTCCCAGCAGCATCCACAATATGTGACTGTAACCCCCCTAGAAAATCCATGTCTTTTGCGGCCAGTGGCCTTTGTGCCCTGGGCTGAATGTAATAACTATTATTCCCTTCTACCGGCTGCATGCTCTGAAGCAGCTCTCACTCACATGGCTCTCTCAGATATATACATTCTTATTAGCCAATTCCCGTCATGTGATCTGGTCCTCCTCACAGCCATCTCAGCTCTGAAGTAGGCTATAAGTGAAGACAGACACAGCGTGTCCTTATCAAATTCTCAGGCGCATATTGACAATGTCAGAAGAACTGTCCACATTTACTTTTCGTCAGCCAACAAGATGAGTAGGTCTAACAAACAGCAAAAGCACTAGCCTATGTCAATCTACTATCCCCATAGTACAAAAATTGACCAATTCTATTGGTCAACTTTTCCTACTGTACGAGAAATAAATACTCCATACATAGTCTGGGACAGTTGTGGGATGCGATAGATCCCAAATTAATACAACCACTCGCATCCCAAAAAAGATTTTAAAAGCAACAAGGCTGATTAAACAGAACATTTAGCTTAAAATGTTTATGAACTATTTGGCAATTTCTTCAAATTATACATACAGCAATGGGAACATGACAGTCGGCTATAAGTAAAATTGTTTCAAATTGCAATCAATTAGAAACCATTCTCAAAATTGACCGCAAATGCGCTATGCATGTAATGCTAAAAATGATCTTCCCCAAACTTGAAACTCACACACTGCCTACTTATGCCAGTTAGGCTCTACACATGTAGTAAAGAAGATTAATGTGATTCATTTTAAGAAGTTATCTGACCACTTGATTTTTGATACAAACATGATCAAAACATATAGGCCTATGGGCCAGGCTACATGAGGTGTGCGACTATGATATGAAGAATTTGCTGTTTCTTGCCTTACTGCACACAAGCTGGGCATCATTCCCAAGTGGTTATAGGCTAATATTCTCACCCATCAGACTATTCTTGATTTAATCTTGTCTTTATTTAGGCTATACTAAATAATATATGCAAAATTAGTTTTGATTTACAATGGACCATTATCATGCACGGAACAGTGGCAGGGGATAAATATACATGTAATCTATGTATTTAAATAGTGAATGGAGGACGCTTTTCCCTGGTTCATTTTCATGCCAGCCAGATAGGCTATACTCCTGTTGTAAAGCAAAGCAATGAGCTTAATATTAGGAAAGTTGAGAAATAAATATAGTAGGCCTAGCTTACACTGTAGAAAGCTGATGGTATCCTCCTCTCTTTAATAGAGGCCATGAAAACTCTGTTTTCCCACTCTATTGCATAGCCCATAGAAATGTTGTGCAACATGATTTCATCAGCTCTCATGAAGTGTTTATTTGATTTTTTATTACACTTGCATTGATGTCAGAGTGATTAGAGGGACACTAGAGTGCTGAGTACCAGGCAGTTAGCTTGGTAGGCTACTAATGACCATCAGCAGCATCAGAGCTTGGAGAAGCCCATTTGCCGTGACTAAACAGTCAAGTGGAATTTGACTGCGGTCATGACTTGTGACTGCCGTTGTGGTAATATAGTCACCCTAACAACCCTACTCATGCATCCTTATTATTTAGCAAACTTGTTTACATTTGTTGTATGACATGACAATATAGCTTTTTGGCCACGCCCAACAGTGGTGGGTTTGGCATCGAAATAAGGATGCATAAGCAGAAAAGAACCCCATACCTATTTTGCTAGTGGATCTTTGATGTTGTGGAGCTATTTTGCTTCCACTGGTCCTGGGGCCTTTGTTAAAGTCAATGGCATCATGAACTCTACCCAATACCAGGAAATGTTTTCCAAAAAGCTGCTTACCTCTGCCAGGAGGCTGAAACGTGGCTGCAAGTGGATCTTCCAGCAAGACAATAGTTCCAAGGACACATCAAAATCCACAAAGAAATGGTTACTTGACCACAAAATCCCAATTTTGCATTGGCCATCTCAGTCTACGGAATTTAACCCAATTGAAATCCTGTGGTTTGAATTGAAGAGGGCAGTCACATAAGCACAGATGAAGGATATCAAGGATCTGGAAACATTCTGTATGGAGCAATAGTCTAAGATCCCTCCCAATGTGTTCTCGAATTTCATCAAACATTTTAGAAAAAGGCTCAGTGTCATTTACCTCGCAAGATGAGGCATTGAAAACAGGGTTGTCAATAATTTTGACCCCTATCTTTTTGAGATTTGTTTTACTATGTTAAACAAAATCTCTTTCTCTGAGCTTTTGCATTAGTATAAAATTATATAAGTTCACAATTTGTTTCAGCATACAATATACAGTGGCTTGCGAAAGTATTCACCCCCCTTGGCATTTTTCCTATTTTATTGCATTACAACCTGGAATTAAAATAGATTTTGGGGGGGGATTGCATCATTTGATTTACACAACATGCCTACCACTTTGAAGATGCAAAATATTTTTTATTGTGAAACAAACAAGAAATAAGACAAAAAAAAAACTGAAAACTTGAGCATGCGTAACTATTCACCCCCCCCCCCCCAAAAGTCAACACTTTGTAGAGACACCTTTTGCAGCAATTACAGCTGCAAGTCTCTTGGGGTATGTGTCTATAAGCTTGGCACATCTAGCTACTGAGATTTTTGCCCATTCTTCAAGGCAAAACTGCTGCACCTCCTTCAATTTGGATGGGTTCCATTGTGTTTCCCCTTAAACCAATCGAGTGTTGCTTTAGCAGTATGCATAGGGTCATTGTCCTGCTGGAAGGTGAACCTCCATCCCAGTCTCAAATTCCTGGAAGACTGAAACAGGTTTCCCTCAAGAATTTCCCTGTATTTAGCGCCATCCATCATTCCTTCAATTCTGACCAGTTTCCCAGTCCCTGCTGATGAAATAAATCCCCACAGCATGATGCTGCCACCACCATGCTTCACTGTGGGGATGTTATTCTCGGAGTGATGAGAGGTGTTGGGTTTGCGCCAGACATAGTGTTTCCTTGATGCTCAATTTCAGTCATATCTGACCAGAGTACCTTCTTCCATATGTTTGGAGTCTCCCACATGCCTTTTGGCGAGCACCAAATGTGTTTGCTTATTTTTTTTCTGGACACTCTTCCATAAAGCCTAGCTCTGTGGAGTGTATGGTTTAAAGTGGTCCTATGGACAGATAATTCAATCTCTGCTGTGGAGCTTTGCAGCTCCTTCAGGGTTATCTTTGGTCTCTTTGTTGTCTCTCTGATTAATGCCCTCCTTTCCTGGTCTGTGAGTTTTGGTGGGCGGCTCTCTCGGCAGTTTTGTTGTGGTGCCATATTCTTTCCATTTCTTAATAATGGATTTAATGGTGCTCCGTGGGATGTTCAAAGTTTCTGATATTTTTTTTTATAACCCAACCCTGATCTGTAATTCTCCACAACTTTGTCCTTGACCTGTTTGGAGCGCTCCTTGTGTGTAGTGCTGCTTGCTTGGTGGTGCCCCTTGCCTGGTGGTGTTGCAGACTCTGGGGCCTTTCAGAACAGGTGTATATATACTGAGATCATGTGACAGATCATGTGACACTTAGATTGCACACAGGTGGACTTTATTTAACTAATTATGTGACTTCTGAAGGTAATTGGTTGCGCCAGATCTTATTTAGGGGCTTCATAGCAAAGGGGGTGAATACATATGTGCGCTCCACTTTTCCGTATTTATTTATAAAATAAAAAAAATTGAAACAAAGTTTTTTTTCATTTCACTTCACTAATTTGGACTATTTTGTGTATGTCCATTACATGAAATCCAAATAAAAAGCTATTTAAATTACAGGTTGTAATGCAACAAAATAGGAAAAACACCAAGGGGGAAGAATACTTCTGCAAGGCACTGCATCTCAGTATTTGTATTATTTATATTATAGTCTTTTTTGCTCATCTTTATCAAGGGATCCAATAATTCTGGACCCGACTCACTGTTTCCAACTGGCTAAATGATTGGGATTTGGAAGGCAGCGTAGCGATGACCCCTCTAAAACATTCAGTAGCCAATCAAATATTCATCACAGTGTTCAGGGAAAAACAACCAGGACTCCTAGGATTATTGCTCATTGGGACGGTAACACTGTAGAGGAGGGGAGGGAAGGCAACATAGGAGTGGTGCACCTCATTCTGAAGAATATGCTTTTTGTTTTTTACTTCCAGAAGAATATGACTGAGTCCCCATGGGTATGCTAATGTCATCCATCAAAGATAGTCTAGTGGCTTACAATAACAACATGCCATGCATGATACATACCTGCAGGGAATTTACCCGCTTTCTAATATTTTGACATATGCATTTGTCCACAGAGAATGTTTATTTAAATTCAATGTACATTGTTACACAGTAGATCATAGCCTGAGGGTGCCATGCGGATAAGAAAAATGCATTTATATTATAATGTGGTGAAATCATCTTCTATTCTACATGGAGAAATGCTGATAAATACAGATGGGATGGTGGAGGTAAAAAGCTGAATAAATACATTAATACATTCCCTAACACATTACACAAGCTACACACCATGGATGGACAAAATGGCGGGACAGAAAACCGATCTTCAGAACCTTGCCATTTATTGGTACAGCAATCAAATAATAGGTTACGCATGCAGTTTCACAGACATGTCAGTGATCGACAGGCTTCTGCCTTGCTTTCTCCCCCCCGACCCCACCCCTGAGTTCGTATGGTATGAATATGTATACATGCAAATGCCAACACGCCAAGCCTCCCCTGCCAGGTCTCTACAGCTACAGGGAAATCCTGCTGTCACTATGACTTGTCGTCAGTCTTCTTCTTGGTCTGAAACTTCCGGAACTGTGATTGGATGGCGACGGCCGCCTTCTCAGTCTCCGGGGCGTCCATGTCGATGTCAAAGTCCTCTGCTGGGACTTCCTGGGACTTCTTGGATGCATCTGGAGGAAGAGAAAATTAGGCTTGTGACTCACTGGGCTCCAGAGTGGTGCTCCACTAGTACTCTGGGTTCCTGCAACTAGGAGACCCTCTGAATACACAATACATTATACAAGATACACAGGTACAGTAGAATCCTATGTTTAGTTTTTTTGCCCTAGTACTACACAGCTGATGAAAAAAATCAACTCATCATCAAGCTTTTCATTTTCATTTGAATCAGCTGTGTAGTGCTGGGGCAAAAAACTAAACGTGCACCCACGGGAGCCCCAAGACCGAGTTTGGGAGACCCTGATCTAAAGCACAATAATTTATACCAAAAGAATTGCATTCATTGAAAACAACATGGTCCAGAAGATTATAATTTCCCCTGTAGCTCTCAGGCCTTCATTATGGAAGGGATGGCCATGAAATTCCAGGGGGTGAACAGACAGTGGTTTTCCATGCCTGAGGACAAGGAATATATTGATCTGCTGTAGCTAATCCCCTGTTCCCTCTATAGACAGACTCAGCTCACACTCCAACCAGTGGTGTGAGCCAATCATCTCACAACAGGAAATGTTAAAATGGATAAGTAGTGACTTTCTGTGTCAAAGTATTGAGCAGTTTATGAATTAAAAGTTAAAATGTTCAAAATACACTATCATTTAAAAGTTTGAGGTCACTTAGAAATGTCCTTGTTTTTAAAAGAAAATCAATTTTTTTGTCCATTAAAATAACATCAAATTGATCAGAAATACAGGGTACACATTGTTTATGTGGTAAATGACTATTGTAGCTGGAAACGGCAGATTTTAAAAGGAATATCTATATAGGCGTACAGAGGCCCATTATCAGCAACCATCACTCCTGTGTTCCAATGGCACATTGTGTTAACTAATCCAAGTTTATCATTTTAAAAGGCTAATTGATCATTAGGAAACCCTTTTTCAATTATGTTAGCACAGCAGAAAATGGAAGTTCTGAAGCAATAAAACTGGCCTTCTTTAGACCAGTTGAATATCTGGAGCATCAGCATGTGTGGGTTCGATTACAGGCTCAAAATAACCAGAAACAAATAACTTTCTTCTGAAACTCGTCAGTCTATTCTTGTTCTGAGAAATGAAGGCTATTCCATGCGAGAAATTGCCAAGAAACTGAAGATCTCGTACAACGCTGTGTACTACTCCCTTCACAAAACAGTGCAAATTGGCACTAACCAGAATAGAAAGAGGAGTGGGAGGCCCTGGTGCACAACTGAGCAAGAGGACAAGTACATTAGAGTGTTTAGTTTGAGGAACAGATGCCTCACAAGTACTCAACTGGCATCTTCATTAAATAGTACACGCAAAACACCAGGCTCAAAGTCAACAGTGAAGAGGCGACTCCAGGATGCTGGCCTTCTAGGCTGAGTTCCTCTGTCCATGTCTGTGTTCTTTTGCCCATCTTAATCTTATTTTTATTGGCCAGTCTGAGATGTCTTTTTCTTTGCAACTCCGCCTAGAAGGCCAGCATCCTGGAGTTGCCTCTTCACTGTTGACGTTGAGACTGGTGTTTTGTGGGTACTACAATATGGATTGATTAAGATTTTCTTTGGTGAACAACTTCATATTTAGTTTGTCATTTTTTCAATGGTATAGGTATAACAGGTATAGGTCTAATATTCAGACTAATATCAAATCATATATTCAGTGATCATAATTTCTGTTCATATGTTCCCATAAATATTTTTCTACTAATTTTATAATAATACAATACATTCAGGTAACTTGCACCTTCCCATCTGCTACAGCAGACACTGCTAGTACTCAATTACAGTAGCTACACACTCTCTAATGAGTGTGACTCTCTAATGCGTCAAAGAAGTGGGCGGATTCTGGGACTGCCTTGCAGGTGTAGCATAACACCAGGTTAAGCTCATGCGCATAACAGTGGATATACGGAATATCACTTCTGGGTGATTGGCATGGAAATGGGCCTGTACACCAACAACTGCCCTGCTCATGACAGACGCACCATCATAGGCCTGAGCCACACGTTGCAGATTCTCAAGGCCATTTGACACCAGCATTTGCTCTATTGCTTCAGACTATGCATCAAAACCATTCAGCTTTTTTGGCTCCAGGAAACGTTCCTTAATGCAGGGATCGGCAACAGAGTGATTTTTTTGGGCCTCCAAAGGAATTCAGCCATTTAGGAAATCTGTTCCCAAGGATTCCCATGAATAAAAAAGAGACATACAGTATCATCATTTCTCAATGTAATTAAGGTATGAAGTTATTGTTATTTCCATATGCAATCTCTTTTTGGGCTTAGTTGTGTTCAATTTGCAGTGTACAAACGATTATAATTATGTTCCGGCCCCCAACCATGCAATCCGACATGCTGTTCTAAGTGCTCCACTGGCCTTCTGTTTTCATCTGTCCTCCTACATGGCTTATCTGTAAGGTAGCAAGGTCGAGGTGCAACACGTAATTAGTTTGTTTTAAAGTTACTGTATATTGACACGACCAGGGCAACTCAACTGTAATGAAACATTTAAGTGTGCATAACAGAGCGACACAACTCTAGATTACATAACATTTGAGGACACATAACGTAAAGGACAATTCCACCACTTTAAACTGTTATTATGCTGTTAGTATATTAGAATACAATAAATTATCAAAATAAAGAAAGTCGCACACTCCATGTATAATCTCCCAGCAATTTAATGGGTATTTACCAACATTTCGGCATCACTGTTTCTTATTTTTATTTCACCTTTATTTAACCAGGTAGGCTAGTTGAGAACAAGTTCTCATTTACATCTGCGACCTGGCCAAGATAAAGCAAAGCAGTGCGACAGAAACAACAACACAGAGTTACATGGAATAAACAAGCGTACAGTCAACACAATAGAAAAAAAGAAAGTCTATATACAGTGTGTGCAAATGGCATATGGAGGTATGGCAATAAATAGGCCATAGTAGCAAAGTAATTACAATTTAGCAGATTAAATAACACTGGAGTGATAGATGAGCAGATGATGATGAGCAGATGGTGTGTAAGTAGTGATACTGGTGTGCAAAAGAGCAGAATATTAAATAAAAACAATATGGGGATGAGGTAGGTAGATTGAGTGGACTATTTACAGATGGACTATGTACAGCTGCAGCAATCGGTTAGCTGCTCAGATAGCTGATGTTTAAAATTAGTGAGGGAAATGTAAGTATCCAGCTTCAGCAATTTTTGCAATTTGTTCCAGTCACTGGTAGCAGAGAACTGGACAGAAAGCCGGCCAAAGGAGGTGTTGGCTTTGGGGATGACCAGTGAGATATACCTGCAGGAGCGCATGCTACGGATGGGTGTTGTTATCGTGACCAGTGAGCTGAGATAAGGCGGAGCTTTACCTAGCATAGACTTGTAAATGACCTGGAGCCAATGGGTCTGGCGACGAATACGTAGCGAGGGCCAGCCAACCAGAGCATACAGGTCGCAGTGGTTGGTGGTATAAGGCGCTTTGGTAACAAAACGGATGGCACTGTGATAGACTGCATCCAATTTGCTGAGTAGAGTATTGGAAGCTATTTTGTAGATGACATCGCCCAAGTCGAGGATTGGTAGGATAGTCAATTTTACTAGGGTAAGTTTGGCGGCATGAGTGAAGGAGGCTTTATTGCGAAATAGAAAGCCGATTCTAGATTTGATTTTGGATTGGAGATGTTTGATGATGTTTGAGTCTGGAAGGAGAGTTTATAGTCTAGCCAGACACCTAGGTATTTGTAGTTGTCCACGTATTCTAGGTCAGAACCGTCCAGAGTAGTGATGCTCGTCGGGCGGGCGGGTGCGGGCAGCGAACGGTTGAAAAGCATGCATTTGGTTTTGCTAGCGTTTAAGAGCAGTTGGAGGCCATGGAAGGAGTGCTGTATGGCATTGAAGCTCTTTTGGAGGTTAGTTAACACAGTGTCCAAAGAAGGGCCATATATAGAAAGGTGTCGTCTGCATAGAGGTGGATCAGAGAATTACCCGCAGCAAGGAGCGACATCATTGATATATACTGAGAAAAGAGTCGGCCCGAGAATTAAACCCTGTGGCACCCCCATAGAGACTGCCAGAGGTCCTGACAACAGGCCCTCTGATTTTACACACTGAACTCTATCTGCAAAGTAGTTGGTGAACCATGCGAGGCAGTCATTTGAGAAATCAAGGCTATAGAGTCTGCCAATAAGAATACGGTGATTGACAGAGTCAAAAGCCTTGGCCAGGTCGATGAAAATGGCTGCACAGTACTGTCTTTTATCGATAGCGGATATGATATCGTTTAGTACCTTGAGCGTGGCAGAGGTGCACCCGTGACCAGCTTGGGAAACCGGATTGCACAGTGGAGAAGGTATGGTGGGATTCGAAATGGTCAGTGATCTGTTTATTAACTTGGCTTACAAAGACTTTAGAAAGGCAGGACAGGAAGGATATAGGTCTGTAACAGTTTGAGTCTAGAGTGTCACCCCCTTTGAAGAGGGGAATGACCGCGGCAGCTTTCCAATCTTTAGGGATCTCAGACGAAATGAAAGAGAGGTTGAACAGACTGGTAATAGGGGTTGCAACAATGGCGGCGGATCATTTTAGAAAGAGAGGGTCCAGATTGTCTAGCCCAGCTGATTTGAATGGGTCCAGGTTTTGCAGCTCTTTCAGAACATCTGCGATCTGGATTTGTGTGAAGGAGAAGCTGGGGAGTCTCGGGCAAGTAGCTGCGAGGGGTGCGGAGCTGTTGGCCCGGGGTAGGGGTAGTCAGGAGGAAAGCATGGCCAGCCGTAGAGAAATGCTTATTGAAATTTTCGATTATCATGGATTTATCGGTGGTGACCGTGTCGCCTAGCCTCAGTGCAGTTGGCAGCTGGGAGGAGGTGCTCTTGTTCTCCATGGACTTTACAGTGTCCCAAAACGTTTTGGAGTTAGAGCTACAGGATGCAAATTTATGTTTGAAAAAGCTAGCCTTTGCTTTCCTGACTGACTGTGTGTATTGGTTCCTGACTTCCCTGAACAGTTGCATATCGTGGGGACTATTCGATGCTAGTGCAGTCCGCCACAGGATGTTTTTGTGCTGGCCAAGGGCAGTCAGGTCTGGAGTGAACCAAGGGCTATGTCTGTTCTTAGTTCTACATTTTTTGAAAGGGGCATGCGTATATAAGATGGTAAGGAAATTACTTTTAAAGAACGACAAGGCATCCTCGCCTGATGGGATGAGGTCAATATTCCTCCAGGATACTTTGGCCAGGTCAATTAGAAAGGCCTGCTCGCAGAAGTGTTTCAGGGAGCGTTTGACCGCGGACCCATAGCGGATGCAGGCAATGAGGCAGTGATAGTTGTGATCCTGATTGAAAACAGCAGAGGTGTATATGGAGGGCAAGTTGGTCAGGATAATATCTATGTGGGTGCCCATGTTTATGGATTTAGGGTTGTACCTGGTGGTTTCCTTGATCATTTGTGTGAGATTGATTTGTGTGAGATTGCATCTAGCTTAGATTGTAGGATTGCTGGGGTGTTAAGCATATCCCAGTTTAGCTCACCTAACAGAACGAACTCTGAAGACAGATGGGGGGCAATCAATTCACATATGGTGTCCAGGGCACAACTGGAAGCTGAAGGGAGGGGGGGGTCCAGAACAGGCGGCAACAGTGAGAGACTTATTTCTGGAGAGATTAATTTCTAAAATTAGAAGCTCGAACTGTTTGGGCATAGACCTGGAAAGTATGACAGAACTTTGCAAGCTATCTCTGCAGTAGATTACAACTCCTCCCCCTTTGGCAGTTCTATCTTGACGGAAAATGTTGTAGTTGGGTATGGAAACCTCAGAATTTTTGGTGGCCTTCTTAAGCCAGGATTCAGACATGGCAAGAACATCGGGGTTGGCGGAGTGTGCTAAAGCAGGGAGTGAAACAAACTTATGGAGGAGGCTTCTGATGTTAACATGCATGAAACCAAGGCTTTTTCGATTACAGAAGTCAACAAATGAGAGTGCCTGGGGACACGCAGGGCCTAGGTTAGCCTCCACATCACCCGAGGAACAGAGGCGTAGTAGGATGAGCGTACGGCTAAAGGCTAGCAAAACTGGTCGTCTGGTGCATTGGGGACAGAGAATAAAAGGAGCAGATTTCTGGGTGTGGTAGAATAGATTCAGGGCATAATGTGCAGACAGGTGTATGGTGGGGTGCGGGTACAGTGGAGGTAAGCCCAGGCACTGAGTGATGATAAGAGAGGTTGCATCTCTGGACATGCTGGTTATACTGGGTGAGGTCATCGCATGTGTGGGAGGTGGGACAAAGGAGGTATCTAAGCCATGTACAGTGGGACTAGGGGCTCGCAGTAAACTAAAACAATGATAATTATCCTAAACAACAGTATACAAGGCATATTGACATTTGAGAGAGACATTAATCGAGGCATAAAAAAAATCACAGGTGTTAATTGGGAGAGCTAGCTAAGTCAACAACGGGTAAGACAACAACAGCTAATCAGCTAAGTCAACAACAACAGGTAAAATGGCAATGAATGGGCAGAGAGGGTCGGTTAACTACACACAAGGCCTGAATTCAGGGCTAGGGTCGACAGATAAACAAAGGTAAACAAAGTGGAGTACCGTGATAAATGAACAGTCCAGCAGGCATCTGCTATGTAGCCAAGTGATCATAGGGTCCAGTGTACAGCAATAGATGAAACAAGGAAGCAGCTAGGTAGTCGTTACTACGCTAGCACGCGGGAGACACAGCGTTTAAAGTTAGCAGTCCAGGGTAAGTAGAAGCGGCTGCCCCGTCGTCCGGCGAAGGCCGGTTGAAGGCACAGCTGATGGAATTATGTCTGTGGAACAGTCATGGTGGTAAGGCGGGGCGCTGTGTCGACGAAGGGACCGGGCCAGATGGCGAAAGAGGTATTGTCGTTGTGGGAGTTTTGTTTACTAGCCGGGAGATGCGCCTGGCTCAGGGCTAGCTTCGGGACTGGGTCACTAAGTTGAAGATAGCTATGATGACCAATGGTCGGCAGGAATCTGGCGTTGTAGTGGAGAAAAACAGTCCGAGGGTGGCAGGTATTATCCAGGCAAAAAAAAACATCTGGTGCCTGAGCAGAGGGTAAAGGCCACTAGCAGTGGCTAACATTGACTAAATGGCTAGTAACTTAGCTAATTAGCTGGCTACCTTCTGATGAAAGTTTTGGCTATAGGGTCTAAAAAGAATAGTGGATCCGTGTCACATTGAATGAGGCGGGTTACCGGAAAGTATATTTAATTTAAAAATGGAAAAAAAGAGATGTGCCTTCCTCAGACCTGATTACACATGGAGTGTGCGACTTTCTTTATTTTGATAGTTTTTAGTTTATTCGCCATTAGTCAGCATCTCCACACAAACTATTATTCTGGGTGTGTCAGCTTATGTTTTTTTATCTACTAGTATATTAGAATACAACATTTATTATGAAATTTACAGGCAAATCACTACGGAATCCTCGTCTCTCATGATTGAAGCCTGCTCTATCTTTGGTACTAACATTAGCAAAAAATAACAGACAAATACAGCCTTAGCAACTATCCAAGCAACCATTCAAAAACACTGTAGGCCTATTGGAACTAATAAATAAAAAAAATGGCTATTTGGAAAGGGTGCAATAGCTGCCGGAGCTGTAAATTCGAAAGTGATTGTGGGAAATGGAATCATGGCAGTTTGAGCCTTGAAAAACTATAAATATAAATCTATAGGGTTTTGAGCATCTATTTAAAATATTTACAGATGTATTAGACAAAGACAACCAGAGCAACACATAGCAGGGAGCCAATATGATCTGAAAACTTGACAAGTTATATCACTAAATACTTCATAACAACAACCCAAATGTTAAAAGTGACGGAGTTGCCCTTTAAGGGCATATGTATTATCCATGTTTGGTTGAACTACAATCTAACCACAAAGCTGGCCATCTATTCCACTCTCTTTCTGTCTGCCCTCCCCCTTTCCTAAGTTCAACAGGAGTGCACAGTGCTATGAAATGCTTACTTGCAGGTTCACCTATTGAAAATGCAACAACAATAGAAAAAGTAAGTAGCTAAGTGGATAAAGAGTAATAAAAACAAAAGGTAAATTAAATAAATTCACAGATTTAATAATGGGCAGTTATTTTTACAAAGTTACATAACCTATATGGAAATAAGACATAAGCCAATCATGTTAACCTGTAGAATGGAATAGGTTATAAGACCTCTATGATTCATTTCATTTCGTCACTTCTACCACTTCAACATTGCCAAATTAAAACAGGGTTAAATATCTAGTTGTACTAAAGTTCAGCTTCACTCCACGGAGGTGCACTGTGCACTGTGTCACTGTCAGAAGATGTGTGCTTAAGTCAGAAAAACATTCTCTCATCTCAGCTTGCTAGCCAGCTACTAGTAGCTACCGAGGTAGCTGGAAATATCCACTTTTCCTAATATCATGACTTATATCAACATCCTTAGCTTGCCCATTCACTAAATATACTGTTAAATAACACTGGCGGACAATCAATAGCTTATGGATGCTGAGCGCTAACAATATCTTATTAGCATTAGCCAACCCTTATGCTGAGGGACACTAGATAGCTAGCTAGTTAGCTACCATCAACCCTGCACAAACCTGAGACTAACTCGTGCTGCTGCTGCACTTTGACTTTCTGGCTGTTCTGCCCTCTCCACCTCATTCACTGCTGCATGCTTGTGTTCAATCTGCTCACTTTTTTTGCCTCTCTTTCAGAAGAAGTTCTGAATATCCATATTTGCTCTGTGAAATGCTGCAGGCTCTGAATGCGTGACAAGCGTTTTGTTGAGTTATGACTTCAAAGACACTACAGTAGGAAGATAGACAGAAACTGCTTCTCCAATAGAAATCCAAGATCACACTTGTAGGCGATGTCAAGATCATGCGCAGAAACACATCATGAAGTCTAACGTTCGGCTCAAGCAGAACTGAGCATGTGCAGGCTGTCAAATCAAAGGCACTTCGATATGAAGTTGTTTTTTACAAAAAATATAAACCCGTCAGTTTGTCACTTTTACGAGGTTGGAGTAATTAAGTCATTGGCTCGAATCTGGGTTGTGCATTTAGATTTTAAGAAAATTAACAACTAAGGAAGCACTTCCATCATTGACTTCTCAAACCCCAAACCCCTGAGTGGTCTGCTTGGTCTGTTTTGCAAGCGTTCCTGGAAGTCTCGCAATGTTGCAATCCTGGGTTTAGAAACTCTGTGATGACTTGACATCTAACCGGCATTGTAGGGGTGGAGAAGGGGTCAAGGGACGTGAGCGGTCCACTGCGTTGTGAAATCTCGACCAATCATAGCAGGCACCAGCGCATCACTCCAGGTGCTTCTTGCAGTGCCTGCTATTGCCTAGCGCAGTATATTGTATTGTTTATTTTTTTAATCAAAATTAGTCAATAAAAAATAAATACAAAAATACTGCATAGTGCAAGTGATGTGGGGTTATGGAAAATCATGTCAGACATACAGCCTGAAACAAAAACATTTATAAAATAAATCATCAAAAGGGTTGGGGCTGGATCAAAACACAGAGGCCTATCATCGGCACTGGCTTCAACCCCTGCATTAACTGGTATTGAATTTTCCTAAGCTCTAATGTGTGCTGTATTCATCTCCCAGCATTAGCTATTGAACTGCGCCCTCCCCGGTTTCGACAACGAGATATCCTGACGTGTGTAATAATGGGTTTATTAAGATATACATTAGGACTTTCCATAAATATTGGTGATATTTATATTGGTGATATAAGCTTTGTGCTGTGAAGGACAGAGAGGTGTTTCCAACCACAACGCCTTCCTTTTTACTTTCAGGACTCAAGGCTGATGATGGGCTAAGTTTGATATCTTATTACAATCTCATTATCTAAACTAGAAATGTCTACATTCAAAATGTTTTAATAAAGAGTTGAGGTTCTTGCATGGTAGTTTTTGGGGGATTCTTCATCAAGCTGAAAAATAAATATTTCTGGCCCGAATGACAATGATGGATCATATTCCCTGGGGTAACTTTAGGAATCATCTTTTCACCATACAGGACAAATGATCTAAGTTATTACTCGTGGCACCACATTCAATGGCCATGTCCTTGCTCTTATGTGAATGTAATGCCCGGTGTCAGGGTGACACTGAATAGTCTTTAGAATACTTTTGCTGCAGGATAATTTTTTTTACTGTATATGTTTATGGCAACTGGATGGTGGTAACAACTGTTATCAAAGATTATGACATCATGCCACAGTGAATTGTTTCACCCCGTCTCAACACATGGGTTCCTTGGCCGACTTCAACATACTGTACTGTGGCAAAATGGAGCTGGATGGATTTTTTTCCAAAGTCATAGAATCTGAAATGGTTCTTCATAAAAGAGGAAGGACAAAAACACGATTGTAGACCTCAGGCAATGAACCCAGGTCCCATTACCTGAACGATATGTGCTCAATGCACAGGCAATAAAATTCACATTTCATTATTACCTACACATGTGACAGTCACAAAAGCCTCGCTCCTAATATAATATAATAACAAATTGACAGGTGTGTCTGTGGACTTCCTATTCTCATTCCCATAGGACCATCATTTGGAAAGGAAAAGACAGCCTCATCAAAGCGAACCAGGGGGCCTTCTCTCACTCCTCTTTAATCAGAGGAAGTGTGTGTGTGTGTGTGAGTCCCACATGGGGCTTTACGTGGCTGTGTGTGTGAAGGTCAGGTAAACACAACTAACGCTAGCTCCACCTCTGCGTCTCCCCATCCACCTGAGGTCCCTGCAAAATCAATAGGTTGGGGCCTTATTGATTGCTTGCCTTTTGTGTTTTAGTATGTATGTATACATACATAGACATGTCATAGAGACAGGTAAAGTGAACTCCAATATCAGTGGAGGCTGCTGAGGGGAGGACAGCTCATAATAATGGCTGGAACGGCACTAATGGAATGGCATCAAACACATGGAAACCATGTGTTTGATTTATTTGATAACACTCCACTGATACGGCTTCAGCCATTACCATGAGCCCGTCCTCCCCAAATAAGGTGCCTGTGTTCAATATGTACGTTTATCACTCTTTTTGTTTTTAAACAACCATTATTTGTGGCTCTTATTTTTTTTGTATTTGATCCTGACGTGTGTAATAATGGGTTTATTCAGATATACATTTGGACTTTCCATAGATATTTGTGGTATTTAACAGAACAAGGTGAATTTATTCTGGGTATAATTGAGTGCAGTAGTGCTAATTATGAGAGCATAATAAAATGGGTCATCAGGCCTCACAACGAAAGCTAGTCCAATGCTAATTATACATGATGATGACTTTGATCTCAAAGGTGAGGGAGTTGGATTATGCTGTGCCTCATTTGAATACAAATGTATCTGCACAGTTCTCCATTTGGGGATACCTCACACATTTTATGGACTGTTATAAAATATGTGAACTAGAAACTCTGTGAACTATGTAATTTGTACATGATATGTATTTTGTACATGATCTAACCATGCCATCTCTCACCCCCAGCTAGTTCTATGAGAGGGACAATCTATGTGGTGAGTAGGACTTCATACAGCCAGGGAACATATGGTCTCAGTGTATGACAGCTGGGATTCAATCAACCACTCTGTCCAAACTCATATTACAGATTAACTGTAAATGTTTTAGGTAGATATATTAATATTGTGGTTATGTGAATGAGCAATTCCATTCCATCTCTCCATAGAGACGGTCATCAGGCAAAGAGCCTTGGCTTTGACAACGATGTTCTTCAGAAATGCAGAGTACAGAATGAATAGGGTGTACCAGTTAATATGAATACATATCTCTCACTCTGTTGGTGTCCTTGGTTTCTGAAAGGCCTTCCTCTATTGGCTAGGTATGTCGAGTGGGGGACCGAGTCAATAGCACCGTTGGACTATCTCCTCTGCAGCCTAAGAGCTTTGCGTATGTATTGAGTGGGGATCCAGGATGCTGGGGAAGCCTTTTTGAATTGTCAAGGTCAGACAACAAAGGCATTTCAGTCTTTTGTGTTGTTGTGTCCATGTGTGTGTGTGTGTGTGTGTGTGTGTGTTTTCCATCACTTTCTTTAATTAAGTAAACAAAGGCAGCGGGCCTGAATCCTAAAGCACAATAACATTGTTTGCCTGTATACTGTACCAAGTCGCTTTTTCTTCTCAATCAAGAGCTGAGGGTGATTTGGATTTCAGTAATAGCTGGTGTTGAATAATGTATGACAGCATTTTATAACAGGGTTTCTCTTTACATTCCACCATACATCATTGGACCACAGACAAAGGTTGAATTGATAAGTTTATGTCACCTCTTATGAGAGGTCTTATGTCTTTTCAACTCCCACTGTTGATCTCTACACTGTCACTTCACCAATCATGACCTGTAAGTGTATTTTTGTATTTTTCATGCTCTCACCTTTGCTTGTTATAATTGTGTCACTAATTCCTCATTATGGACGTTGTATTTCTTGCTGCACTTTTGTAAAGCAGGGCTACCTTGCAAAAGAGACATTGTTCTCAATGGGACTTTCTTGTATAAATAAAGGTTAAATCAAGTAATCATGTAATATCTGCATTCTACTGATATATCAGTCATAATTCCAGTATCTACACATATCAACATATTTGGCTTCAGTTTGAAGACCACTCATTCTCACTTCCATTTTCCAAGTTTCTGTACTTACTTCACCAGTGAACTAAGCAAACACAAATAATATCTGTGGTCATCTGTTAAGCCATCTGAATTAAGCACATCCCATGCTTATCTGATGAAATAGGGAAGGCTTATTCCCTATGATATCATCCTGAATCAGGATCTAATGTCTTGTCAGCTGGACATGTCCTCCACGTGTGATAGGGAGCATATAAAACTATAAGAATTCAGAAAGGCAATTTTCAGGGTTCCCATCAAATCCCTTGGACGACGGGCAGCGGGAGAAATTAGTTTTCCCTGCTAAAGCCGTTATTTCCCCCAGGTTTGGACTGAAACAGACAATACATTTATATATCTCTGGTTCAAACAGACAGTCCTCAGAGCTTTGGGTTTAAAATAATTCTAAGGGTTATCCATTGCCTAAAGGTTTCTTCTTTTATCAAATGTAGTCAGGACATTGAAGTTGAATAGTGTCACAGAAATTCTGCGTTTTGTTAAAGAAAGATTAGGAATATTGAATTGTTGTTGAAAAACACAGTGTACAGTGCCTTCAGAAAGTATTCACACCCCTTGACCTTTTCAACATTTTGTTGTGTTACAGCCTGAATTGTGTCACTGGCCTAGACACAATACCCCGTAATGTCAAAGTGGAATTATGTTTTTCAAAATGTTTACAAATTAATATAAAATGTAAAGCTGAAATGTCTTGAGTCAATAAGTATTTAACCCCTTTGTTATGGCAAGCCTAAATAAGTTCAGGAGAAAAGTATTCAGACCCCATGACTTTTTCCACATTTTGTTACGTTACAGCCTTATTCTAAAATGGATTAAATGACAAAAACATCCTCAGCAATCTACACACAATACCCCAAAATGACAAAGTGAAAAGAGGTTTTTAGAAATTTGTGCAAGTTTGTATTTATTTAAAAGAACTGTTTACTTATTACATAAGTATTCAGACACTTTGCAATGTGACTGAAATTGAGCTCAGGTGCATCCTGTTTCCATTGATCATCCTTGAGATGTTTCTACAACTTGATTGGAGTTCACCTGTGGTCAATTCAATTGATTGGACATGATTTTGAAAGGCAGACAACTGTCTATATCAGGTCCAATAGTTGACGGTGCATGTCACAGCAAAAACAAAGCCAAGAGGTCGAAGGATTGTCCATAGAGCTCCGAGACAGCATTGTGTTGACGCACAGATCAGGGGAAAGGTACCAAAACAATTCTGCAGCATTGAAGGTCCCCAAGAACTCAGTGGCCTCCATCATTCTTAAATGGAAGAAATTTGAAACCACCAAGGCTCTTCCTAGAGCTGGCCGCCTGGCCAAACTGAGCAATTGGGGGTGAATGGCCTTGGTCAGGGAGGTGACCAAGAACCCAATGGTCACTCTGAAAGAGCTCCAGAGTTCCCCTGTGGAGATGAGAGAACCTTCCAGAAGGACAACCATCTCTACAATACTCTACCAGTCAGGCCCCTATGGTAGATTGGCCAGACGGAAGTCACTCCTAAATAAAAGGCAAATGACAGCCCACTTGGAATTTGCCAAAAGGCACCTAAAGACTCTCAGACCATGAGAAACAAGATTCTCTTGTCTGATAAAACCAAGATTGAACTCTTTGGCCTGAATGACAAGCGTCACATCTGGAGGAAACCTGGCACCATCCCTACAGCAAAGCATGGAGTTTAGCAGCATCATGCTGTGGGATTTTTTTTCAGTGGCAGGGACTGGGAGACTAGTCAGGATCAAGAGAAGGATGAACGGAGCAAAGTACAGATATATCCTTGATGAAAACCTACTCCAGAGCACTCAGGACCTCAGAATGGGGCGAAGGTTCACCTTCCAACAGGACAACGACCCTAAGCATACAAGGCAACGCAAGAGTGGCTTCGGGACAAATCTCTGAATGTTCTCGAGTGGCCCAGCCAGAGCCCGGACTTAAACCCAATCGAACATCGCTGGAGACCTGAAAATAGCTGTGCAGTGACGTTCCCCATCCAACCTGACAGAACATGAGAGGATCTGCAGAGAAGAATGGGAGAAACTCTCCAAATACAGTTGTGCCAAGTTTGTAGTGTCACACCCAAGAAGACTTGAGGCTGTAATCGCTGTCAAAGTTGCTTCAACACTGTACTGAGTAAAGGGTCGGAATACTTATGTATATGTGATTTTTTTTAATATACATTTGCAGCAATTTCTAAAAAAAAAACGTGTTTGCCTTGTCATAATGGGGTATTGTGTGTAGATTGATGAGGGAAAAAAACAATTTGATACATTTTAGAAGAGGACTGTAATGTAACAAAATGTGGAAAAAGTCAAGGGGTCAGAATACTTTCCCAATGCACTGAACATAATAAGTTGCATGGACTCACTCTGTGTGCAATAATAGTATTTAACATTTTTGAATGACTCATCTCTATACCCCACACATACAGATAATTGTAAGGTCCCTCAGTCGAGAGTGAATTTTAAACACAGATTCAACCACAAAGACCAGTGAGGTTTTCCAATGCCTATTTAAGAAGGGCACCGATTGGTAGATGAGTAAAACATGTTTTATATATATATTGAATATCCCTTTGAGCATGGGGAAGTTATTAATTACACTTTGGATGCTGTATCAATACACTCAGTCACTACAAAGATACAGGCGTCCTTCCTAACTCAGTTGCCGGAGAGGATAGAAACCGCTCAGGGATTTCACCATGAGGCCAATGGTGACTTTAAAACAGTTACAGAGTTTAATGGCTGTGATAGGAGAAAACTGAGGATTCATCAACAACATTGTATACTAAAAAATATAAACGCAACATGTAAAGTGTTGGTGCCATGTTTTATGAGCTGAAATAAAAGATCCCAGAAATGGTCCACACGCACAAAAAGCTTACTTTATCGAACATGTTGTGCACATATTTGATTACATCCCTGTTATTGAGCATTTCTCATTTGCCAAGATAATCCATCCACCTGACATGTGTGGCATATCAAGAAGCTGATTAAATAGCATGATCATTACAGAGGTGCACCTTGTGCTGGGCACAATAAAATACCATTCTAAAATGTGCTGTTTTGTCACACAACACAATGCCACAGATGTCTCAAGTTTTGAGGGAACACAAAACTGGCATGCTGACTGCAATCATTTCCAACAGAGCTGTTGCCAGAGTGTTGAATGTTCATTTCTCTACCATAAGCCGCCTCCAACGTTGTTCTAAAGCATTTGGCAGTACGTCCAACCGGCCTCACATCCAACTGGCCTCACAACTGCAGACCACGCGTAACCATGCCACCCAGACAGCTGGTCTGAGACAGCTTATGAAACTGATGAGTATTTCTGTCTGTAATAAAGCCCTTTTTTGGGGAAAAACTAATTCTGATTATCTGGGCCTAGCTCCCCAGTGGGTAGGCATGGCTCCCATGTGGGTGGGCCTATACCCTCACAGGCCCCCACATGGCTGTACCCCTGCCCAGTCATGTGAAATCCATAGATTAGGGCTCTGATTCAGAGGGGTTGGGTTAAATGCGGAAGACACATTTCTGTTGAATACATTCAGTTGAACAACTGACTAGGTATCCACTTTGCCTAATACATTTATTTCAATTGACTGATTTCCTTATAGGAACTGTAACTGAGTAAAATCGTTGAAATTGTTGCATGTCGTGTTTATATTTTTGCTCAGTAGTTACTCCACAACACTAACCTAAATGACTGTACAAAATAAAATATTCCAAAACATACATCCTGTTTGCAACAAGGCACTAAAGCAATACTGCAAGAAATGTGGCAAAGCAATATACTTTTTTTTCAAATCCAATACAACACATTACTGAGTACCATTCTCCATATTTTCAAGCATAGTGGTGGCTGCATCATGTTATGGGTATGCTTGTAATCGTTAAGGACTGGGGAGTTTTTCATGATAAAAAATAAATGGAATGAAGCTGCCTTCTACAAAGTATTAACTCAGGGGTGTGAACACTTATGTTAATGAGATATTTCATTTTCAATAAACATTTCTAAAAACATGTTTTCACTTTGTCATTATAGGGTATTGTGTGTAGATGGCTGAGATGGATATGTTTTATTTAATAAATTTTGAATTCAAGCTATAACAACAAAATGTGTAATTAGTCAAGGGGTATGAATACTTTCTGAAGGCATTGAAGAGAATCATCTACATGTCAAGTCAGCTTTGACATTGGACTTTGAACTCCCTCTGTGACAGTCATAACAGGGTTCGACGGACAGCCCTTTGGCCGCTCCTGTTCCTGTCTACGTGCGTCCTTCAGCCCTCATCACCGTCAACTATATGATATCACCAGGAAGAGATAGAAGGGCAGAAAGTGGGCCTTTTAAAGCTTGTTTAAGGTGCATTGGGCCAGCGTGCCAGTTATGCTCTATCCACCTCTCTCCTTCTCTGTCCACGTCAGCATGCAGCTTTGGCTGCAACCCTGTGGCCAACTGTTCTCTTTTTTTTGCAGAAGGGCACAAAAGTCCATGTTTTAAAATGCTTACCAGGCTCTGGCTTCATTTAGTGGCCATAACGCAGATCAGCAGTGTTTCATTGGGAACTTAGTCCCGTGGGGAAACATTGAGTGACTGAACGACCAGCACTTTTGCTCTGCTGCTAGTGTTGTTGGTGGTGTGGTGCCTCAGTAAGTTACTGGCAAGGAAACTCAATGTGACTTCCTATAACTTTGGTTCTCCATGCTAATGGCCAGATGGAGCATATCCAACCATAGAAGAAGACTCCTGACATATTAAAACTTACAATAAGATGCTGTTGTTGACAAATTTGTAATAACTAAAAGAAAATACATAACACTGACAGGTTAAAGGCCTTACAAGGACATATACGGTTGAAGTCGGAAGTTTATATACACTTAGGTTGGGGTCATTAAAACTCGTTTTTCAACCACTCCACAAATTTCTTGTTAACAAACTACAGTTTTGGCAAGCCGGTTAGGTCATCTACTTTGTGCATGACACAAGCAATTTCTCCAACAATTGTTCACAGGTAGATTATTTCACTTATAATTCACTGTATCACAATTCCAGTGGGTCAGCAGTTTACATACACTAAGTTGACTGTGCCTTTAAACAGCTTGGAAAATTCCAGAAAATTATGTCATGGCTTTAGAAGCTTCTGATAGGCTAATTGACATCATTTGAGTCAATTGAAGGTGTACCTGTGGATGTATTTCAAGGCCTACCTTTGAACTCAGTGCCTCTTTGCTTGACACCATGGAAAAATCAAAAGAAATCAGCTAAGACCTCAGAAAAAAAATTGTAGACCTCCACAAGTCTGATTCATCCTTGGGAGCAATTTCCAAATGCCTGAAGGTACCACAATCATCTGTACAAACAATAGTATGCAAGTATAAACACCATGTGACCACGCAGCCATCATATCGCTCAGGAAGGAGACGCGTTCTGTCTCCTAGAGATGAACGTACTTTGGTGTGAAAAGTGCAAATCAATCCCAGAACAACAGCAAAGGACCTTGTGAAGATGCTGGAGGAAACAGGTACAAAAGTATCTATATCCATCCAAAACGAGTCCTATATCGACATAACTTGAAAGGCCGCTCAGAAAGGAAGAAGCCCCTGCTCCAAAACCAGATTATGGTTTGCAACTGAACATGGGGACAAACATCATACTTTTTGGAGAAATGTCCTCTGGTCTGATGAAACAAAAATAGAACTGTTCAGCCATAATGACCATCGTTATGTTTGGAGGAAAAAGGGTGAGGCTTGCAAGCCTGAAGAATCATGTTGTGGGGGTGCTTTGCTGCAGGAGGGACTGGTGCACTTCACAAAATAGATGGCATCATGAGGGAGGAAAATTATGTGGATATATTGAAGCAATATCTCAAGACATCCGTCATGAAGTTAAAGCTTGGTCGCAAATGGATCTTCCAAATGGACAATGACCCCACGCATACTTCCAAAGTTGTGGCAAAATGGCTTAAAAGGATAACAAAGTCAAGGTATTGGAGTGGCCATCAGAAAGCCCTGACCTCAATCCTATAGAAAATATGCAGGCAGAACTGAAAACGTGTGTGTGAGTAAGGAGGCCTACAAATCTGACTCAGTTACACCAGTTCTGTCAGGAGGAATGGGCCAAAATTCACCCAACTTATTGTGGGAAGCTTGTGGAAGGCTACCCGAAACGTTTGACCCAAGTTAAACAATTTAAAGGCAATGCTATCAAATACTCATTTAGTGTATGTATACTTCTGACCCACTGGGAATGTGATGAAAGAAATAAAAGCTGAAATAAATCATTCTCTCTACTAGTATTCTGACATTTCACATTTTTTAAATAAAGTGGTGATCCCAACTGCCCTAAGACAGGGAATTTTTACTAGGATTAAATGTAAGGAATTGTGAAAAACTGAGTTTAAATTGTACTTGGCTAAGGTGTATGTAAACTTCTGACTTCAACTGTAGTAAGTCCTCTGTTCCATATTGCAAGACTTATTAAAGATTTAGAATTACTGGTACTTTAAAATTGTTTCGGTTACCTTGTCCTCCAGAAGTTTTGCTGTTTCCGCCCGCTGTACCAGATCCTTGTCTCTGTAAAACACACAATGGACATAAAAAATATTAGGTTTAGGACTTCCAATCTGTATTAATAGTATTTTTTAGAAGAGTTGTTCAAGGAAAACCCCCTCTTGACTCCATCAGGAAAATGTGACAATTCCCATGATCCTCTGGGTTTCAGACACTACCATCACAGTCCTCTGAAATATCCTGGGTACACTATAATTAATGTCTTTCCATATCTGATGCAAAATAACAGTATGAGTCACCTACAGTGTGAAATCACAGCTCATCTTGCCTACATTCTGATGGATGCTGATTTGAATCCCTTTCCATTCCAAAAGCGCTACCTTTCGTCACATTAACTTGCAAATCAGCTCCATGCTCTGGGGAAATACAGCAGCGGTGTGTAAAAGGTATCTTCATCTGCTCTGATTTGGGTAGCGAGAGCGTTCTGGGTAGCGAGGCTCCATAACGAGGTAAACTGGGTTCAAACACAATGTGCTGTTTGAGCTTCTGAGTGCAGGTACAATCCAGATAGCGCTACAGATGTAGGATCTTAATTTGAGCCCATTTGCTACAGTAAGAAAATTAATCCTGCAGCAACGGGAAATCTAAATTATTATGTGGATTATGTGGATTATAACTAAGTTTTTCACAAGGGAAAATCAAGACAAATTTCTGTGGAAATTACAAACGTAAGAAGCCTTTTTCTAAACCTCAAATACACTACACATTTTACATTTCCTGCAATGCAGGAGCTCAGGTTGATCAAAGTAAGATCCTGCATCAGATTCCCTAAAAGACCCAGGCATGGTAAAAGCAGATATTACATTAGAGAGGAGTACAGGAGTGACACTCGCTTCACAATGGAGAGATTAGGGATGCTATTCTTAGAATCATATTATACTCATCCTTTTAATATGCGGCAGTGGTGCAAGTGAGAGAAGGGATATCACAGGAGAATGACAAAGGAGGAGACTCTTACAAACTAAGGCATTAGGGTTGTTAACAGCAGCAGGCATGTTCTGGTGAGACTAAAATAATTCAATGTAAATAATTTCAATGTAAATAAATAGTGTAATAGAAAGTGGCAAATGTTTCTATGAATGATGTGTCACAAGATGTTCTCCGAAGTGTGAATGTTTTCCAAAGTGTCAATGATTGGTGTATCTCAAGCTAGCAACATACTACAGTAGCTATGCATCTAACCAACCCCATTTAGCATTCGGTCTGACTAAAGGATGATTACAGTTTGGGACATTTTCTTAATTTATTGCAATGAAAGGTTAAGCATCAACGGACTGTAAAATATATATATATATATAATATATATATATATATATATATATATATATATATATATATATATATATATATATATATATATATATGTTTACGGTATAGTACACTGAAAAAGATCATGCTGTACTACCAAGGCTCATTTACCACAATGAAGGATGTTAAATGCAACAATACAAGGTGATTACATCAGATGATCTTGTCGTTTCCTACTCCACCATATCTAACCATGCTAATTCAACACTAAGCATCTCTCCTGTAATTGATGTCCCTGCGCCTGTGCTCCGGACTGTGTTGGTGTCGTCATTTATCTTTAGAGCCCCAACAAAAAATTGCTAGAGGGATTCAACGGAGAGGAGCACGAAGGAACCAAGTTCCAATACTCGGTTCACTGCCGCAAACATTACCACACCATTCATTCAATATGTCCATAATTTACAAGCAACCACCCTGGAGAAACTTCCCTCTATATAACTTTCATAAGGACTACAACAACTCAAAACAAAATGAGCCACTGCTCATGGTCGACCACAATTGAATTATTCCACCTGAAATATTAAAAGGGCTAGGCCTATCGTGTATTATATGAGTCCTTGCATTACTACAACATTATCTATTATCCATTTCTCTCATGCATTAGCTACCCAATGGTGTCATAAAGGTATTTCAGATCTTGCAAAGTCACCTTCCTCATCACCATATATCCCAGAATCCCAGTTTGTCTCCCCTCCAGACAAAGAGGTTGTCAGCTCATGTTTCCCTATGGCTAATCAGGGCTGTCTGATGAAGGGAATTTCTCCCCATGAACATAAGTAGAGGGGGAAGGAGAGGGGGATCAATACCTCCTGCAGTTCCAAGACTAGCACAGACAAATATTGGCAAGGAGAAGATGTGCTCAATTGGGTGGGACTGCAGCATCTATGCTTTCCTCCTCTCTCTGCAGGGTTTTCAACTGATGATCCAGAATCTGAGTCATAATGGCAGTGTCTTAAGTTAGCCACTGACTGATATTTGTGCTGGGCATGTTTTAAAGCTTGGTACTGAAAAAAACAGTCAAATCTGGATGGATCAATATATATATATATATTGTATGATTCTTTGTGTCCCATTAAACATCCATGTGGTAATCAATGAAACATCCATGTGTGTATCCATGAAATATCCATGTGTGTATCAATGAAACATCCATGTGTGTATCCATAAAACATCCATGTGTGTATCCATGAAACATTTCATAAGGATTTTTCTTCCCAATTCCAAACAAATCTGAGGAAATGCTATTGGATGGGGAGTTTACACTGCAACACAAACACAGGAGGAAATAGTTTATGTCGCCATCTTGTATTCTGGACTCTAGGGATTCCCCCATAGAGCTATTCTCACCAGTACTTTCACCCCTATAGCCCATTCCCTTTCGCCCACAGGTTCGCCATTTGGTCATGTCAGAGAGGCTTCTATGCTTTAATAGCCGAGGAGGTAAGGAGGCACAGTGCTACATGTTCTCCTTCTGCACATCTCTTCCTGCATCAGTAATGGAATGCTTTCAATCAATTTCCAACAGTGTGTGCAGTGCTTTGATGCTGAAGGGAGGGGGGAGTTGGAGTGGAGGCGGTGGGTGGGTGGGAAGAAGGGGAAGGGTGGAGGGGAGGGGGGAATGGGGCGATTGAGACGTCCTTAGAAGCCCAACAACCCAGCCTTATGGGGAAGCAGTCTAATTCAAGAAAAGTCTCTTATGCAATTTTGGATTTTATAAGACCTTATTATTCTACTGGCTGTGAAATATGCAAATGTAAAATCACTGTTGTTGTTTACCTGTAAAAACACTTCCCAGCTCTCACTCGGGACACAATCTCTCATTACCAAGTCACAATACAAGGAGCTGCAACTCCTGTCTCAAAACAGTTATCATAATAGACGGATAGGCTGATGTTTCTTATGAAGTCAGAGTTGAGAGGCTCCCTCCTGCCTTCCTCCCTGCAGCTCCAAACAATCCCCAGTAGATAAGGAGGTTGTTTTGTTCTCGGTGGCTGCTAATCCCAGTTCAAAGGGAAGAGCCGTGTCTCTGCATCAGGGCTCTGTAATGCCCATGAAATGAACTGATGCCTGCCTGACTGCCCTGTCTGTATGCCTGGGCTACGCTAACGTGGCTGTCATCACTAGAATCAGCAGCACTCTGATTAGGAGAAGAGAGCACTGCAAAGGCGCCCACACACAAAAAACACACACAGAAAAACAGATCAAAAGGCACTGAAGCTGGAGGCAGGAGGCAGCCCTTCAGCTCGATCACAACAGTGTATCTGTGTTATTGGAGCAGTGAGGTTGCAGCAACATTGCAGAATCATTGCAAGAACTTTGGGGTAATCTATGCAGGAGCTGCGAAGGCATTCAAAGATGGTTAACCTAAAGGCAACTCATTCACAAAGACCCTGTGGTTTGTATGACATTTCAGCAACATTGTAGCCATTGTGGTTTCTTAACCAAGACTGTGGAACAGCACAGCGCACCTCCCTTAAACATAGGGATAAATAATGGAGTTATGCATCCTCTGACAACACAGCACAGGGCTTCAGATCACTCCAGAGGTGATGAGAGACTATGAAAGACGGGAGAGGAAATACCATTAGGGCTGAGGATGAGCCAATTGCAGCAACAGCGGCTCGGTGAGTCTGATTACTGATGGGGAAAGGGCTATCCTCAGTCTGCAGATTTACAAAAGTATGCACACACACACAAACTCTAATACACATACACACATGCACAGCGATATCCTCCGTATGATGTCACACATACACACACACAAAACTATACTACAGTTAGAGATATGGGGGAGAGCGAGCTGGGTAGAAACCCATCAAGTGCAAAGAGACACTAATTACATTGCAATGACAGGGAAGAGAGGGTTACACAAACACGTACACAAATGAACGTGCACACTCACTGCAAATTCCATGGTGGGCTGCAGTAGCATTCACACCTCTGGGCTGTCAATTACTTCAAGGAAATTAACGCACACACAGAAAGAAAAAATTCCCCTGACAGGCAAAAGGCAGGTGCAGGAATTAATGTACACATGATCATAAAAATGTAAATATGTTTCCTCCGACTGGGCTGTGGTCTTCGAAAGGGCAGTCAGAATAGAGCTTAACACAGAGAATCTTTTTACATGATGTCAACCTCCTTTCTGCTGAGAGCTTAATATTTAGTCAACATTTCCTCTGCAGTAGTGTACGTGTTGCAGATTCTAAAAGGTCCTCTACCTTTTCTCAGCTGGACTAGGTCTGGGAATCCCATAGAACCTATTCATTCTGTCGCTCTGCTGTTACCTGGTGGTGTAGTGGAAGAGGAGGATGGCTCTGACTGGGTCCATAATAGCCGGTGAGGAATGGTGTCTAGACTGGTTACACTCCTTCATCACAATTAATTATACTCTTGCCTCAGTCCCACCTCCACGATGACTCTCCACCTGGCTAACAGCCGCTGGACAGTAGCCTCACTTGACCAACACAGACACAGTGGTTGGGAGGTTGAGACTACTGACAGAAGTGGACAGTTATGAGAATGCCAGTATGCTGGTTTAGAGATAGGTCTGGCTACAGTTTCAAAAAAGACATACAAAATGTAGCTGAGGAAAACCAGTTTAATCCTCCAGACACCTTATCCTCCTACCTAACATTTCAGCAATCATCATAGTATGCTACTCCCTGTGTTGGCTGTGAAACTTCACATGGGGAGGTTCCTGATTTGTTTATCTCTCTTTGTGAGAGAGGCTGTTACATAAACCATGCTGTCATCATGCCCTTCAGGCATGGGGTGGAACATCATCATGTCAGTAATAGGTCTTCACAATGGTTTTTGGATCTCTATTTTGTATTCATGCATGTAACCAGAGAGGTAGATCTCTCTGCTCTTACTGGGGCTTGAGCTGAACAAATGATTACCATGAAATGTAATCAGTGTTCATTCATTTCATGCTAGAGAGGCCTCATGGGAGGTGGTGAATGGAAGTCTGTATCATATCTCCTAATATCAACAGTAAGACAACGTCTCGCTTAAGTTGAAGGGAGAGTGGCAGATTTGGGTGTCATAAATATCAGCTGTTTGACATTGATTGGCGAAGGCTCAGCCAAGGCGCAGTCTGCCGGCATCCCGGGTGGCGCGCTGCTCAGCTGTGTTCCCTGGGTGGTTCTATTTCATGGTAGTAAAGACTCCTGCCGCATTCTGAAGTGAACTGTTCTTTCGGTCCACGTCAAGAGTAACCACCCCACTTCTCTCTCTTACATCCACCCACACATATACACATGCCATATCTAAATTTGAGCCAGTTTCACACAGCAAGAAAATAATCCTGCAGCAACAGGAAATGTCAATTGCTATGCGGATTAAAATTAATGGACATTTTTTGAAGGGGTTGATTTAAAAAAAATCCTGAAAATCATGTCTGAAATTAAAGTGGAAATTACACATTTTTGGAGTCTTTTAAAACCTCTAATAGACTACAAATTTGCATTTCCTGCTGTGCATGAAAATTCCTGCAACAAAAGGATGATCAAATTAAGATACGGCATCTGTACACACAGACAACCTCTTTGTGTCACATTCTGACCTTAGTTCTTTTATTTATGTCTTTGTTTTAGTATGGTCAGGGCGTGAGTTGGGTGGGTTGACTATGTTCGTTTTTCTATGTTGTGTTTTGAGTTTTGCCTGGTATAGTTCTCAATCAGAGGCAGGTGTTGTTAGTTGTCTCTGATTGAGAATCATACTTAGGTGGCCTTCACCTTACGGGATTGGTCGTTTATTGTTTTGTTCAAGTGTTCTATTACTTAATTAAAAGATATGAACACTTACCACGCTGCGCTTTGGTCCTCACCTTCTTCCACCGACGACCATTACACTTTGGCTGGCTTCGGGAGCTATCCCAACAAGTGATGCACACACTTTCAAACAAAGAGCATAGACTTGCATATAACAGTTAAAACATGTCCCTTCCTACCTTAAACTGAAGGGGGGTTGCAGAATGATTGTGCAGAAATGATGTGTATTACGCACCCACAGAGCTGACCCCTCATAAGGGAAAAACACATAAACAAACACACACACACACTCAGACGTCATACCTTTACTATTTCATACTGATTTAATATGTTTGTGAATTGTGATTCACAATTTCTAAAACATAATTGGTAAGTACTCGTCACCCGTACATGGTCAGGAAAGCCATACAAAGGTAGCTATCCCTTCAAAAAAGCATTTGTTTTCCTTCTTACACACAACTGCTACAGTAAGAATGCCAATTACAATGTGCAGGGAGAGAAAAAACAGGTTAACACTCTTCAAATTATTTCTTTGAACTTGCATTTGTTACACAGCTTAATGAGCCTTGAAATTGGTGAGATTACCTTTTTGTACATTTATTTCAATAGTGAGCGTCTCCAGTCACTGTGGGATTGGTTTCCCCCTGGACGATGATGACTATATACAGTATGTTGCGTGCGTGCAGCTGCAGATCACGTGAGGGAGCATAGCATTGCAGTGCTACAGAAAGTAAGAAACCACTGGTCTGAGAAATAGGTGAGGGATTCCCCCGGATCACAATGCAGTTGAGGGTGCCATTAGCCAGCTGGTTTACTTCAGGAGCTACATGGTGCGTTGAAGTCCTTGCAAAAAAGATGAAGGTGTCACTTTGGAGGTGCCACTCATGTGACTCAGGGTCAGATTACTATTTTCAAGATCTGCTACTACGCCTGCAACGCTTGATTCGACTTCTTCAATGATAAACTGGTAAACTATCCTGTCCTTTAGAGATGCTGTTTAGACAGAGACAATGAGGACATTCCCACAGTCCATCTCCATGTTTACCACTACAATATGACAACACAGACGATCTGGAAGCCTCCTGGGCTTACTGGATGTGAAAATCAATAGCCTTTTTCCCCTGACAGACCCCTTTTAGTTTGCTAATCTGTAGTGCCTGATGCATAAACACAGTTGGCATTATGAAGAGATGGATATTTTATGGATGTTTGGTCAATGTTACTGGATCAGCTAACACCCACCACTTTGAGTCGCTTTCAGTCCCAGGGAAGCACTCATTCAGAGTCGGACCGACAGACATTCTGTCACACGTCATCGCCACCAAACTCATGTGACTCTTCCCTCATCCCTCACCGTAACCGGACGACCCAGATAAGCGTTCTGCCTGTCTTTGTGGGCCACGCAGCAGGAGAATAGCTTGCAAATTAGCCAAAAAGAGCAAGGTGTTAAATTTAGGCCCCTAATTATGTGAAATTATGAATCCGTCCTCCAACATGTGCTGCCCCTTGAAGATGGCTGGCCCGGAAGCATCCCACATAGTGTCCCCAGGGGAGAAGATAGCCCTCTCCATGAACTAAGAATGCTAGAGGAAGAAGATGATCTCATGAATCTACAGCAAAATGGTTACATTCCAGCAAATGTTTACATCCTTCTCAAACTCTTGCAATCCTTGAAAGATGTCATTTTGTTGTTACTATTTGTCAAGTCTGGAAACAAGATAACTATTTGTCATACTATTGTGGTTATACTAATAATACCTGTATAATGCTAGCAAATTCAAAACCTCAGTGGGTGGGCTGAAAATAGCACATCTTCTATCCAAATGCACACCAAATTTAGTGGCAAGGGTTGAATTACTCAAATAAATAAATAATCCCACACAGCCGTTTGTAGTGCTATTTTAAGGCTTTTGGCAGCTTGAGTGGTCTGAAAGAGTTCCATGCAGCACTCAATGTCTATTAAGAATTTAAAGAGGAGAATTAGGCCACAGAAAATTCAAGAAGAAGAAACACAAGGCTCGATCGCTTCCTCTCCCTCTTGTTCAGTCTGATGGCTTGTAGATAGAAACGGTCTCTGAGACTGTTGGTATCAGGCTCATGCTCAGATACCATCTGCCCGACAGTAAGGGAGTGAACAGATCGTGGCTGGTGTGTGTGGGGTCCTTGATGATGCTGCGGGCCTTCCTCAGGCACCGTTTCAAGTAGATGTCCTGGATGGGTGAGAGCAATTGATGTACTGGGCCTTGCGGTTGTGGACGGAGCAATTTCCGTACCAGGCCATGAAGCAACCGGTCAGGACGTTCTCGATGGTTCAGTGGTAGTATTTGGATAGGACCCAGGGTGGGATGCCAAATTTCTTCAGCCACCCTAAGGTTCTATCAGAGTACCAAACGTGTATGTGTATGCACAGCAGTGTTCTGGAATATTGAACCTTTGGCATTCATACTTTTCAAATTCTCAGCGCAGATCATGCAATTTCTCCAACTGTCAACACATTTTGGGCGGCAGGGTAGCCTAGTGGTTAGAGCGTTGGACTAGTAATCGAAAGGTTGCAAGTTCGAATCCCCGAGCTGACAAGGTACAAATCTGTCGTTCTGCCCCTGAACAGGCAGTTAACCCACTGTTCCTAGGCCGCCATTGAAAATAAGAATTTGTTCTTAACTGACTTGCCTAGTAAAATAAAGGTTAAAAAAAAAAAAAAAAAATTCTAACGAACAGACAACGTGTACCAGAGACAAGTTGGTTGGGAATTGTGGGGAGGTGCGTTCCCCACGGATGGTTGTCTCAGAGCCGCGTAGCTATGTCATAATGGGAAGTCAGGGAAGTCAGGAACATATATACACAGTCAGTTAGGAAAGCAAAGGCTAGCTTCTTCAAACAGAAATTTGCATTCTGCAGCACAAATTTCCAAAAGTTTAGGGACACTGAAGTCCATGGAGAAAAAGATCACCTCCTCCCAGCTGCCCACTGCACTGAGGCTAGGAAACACTGTCACCACTGATAAATCCACGATAATCTAGAATTTCAATAAGCATTTTTCTATAGCTGGCCATGCTTTCCACCTGGCTACACCAACCCCGGCCAACAACAGCTCTGCCCCCCTCGCAGCAACTGGCCAAAGCCCCCCCCTTCTCCTTCACCCAAATCCAGACAGCGGATGTTCTGATAGAGCTGCAAAATCTGGTGGGCAAGACAATCTGGACCCTCTCCTCCTAAAATGATCCGCGCCATTGTTGCAACCCCTATTACAACATATCTGCGCCGACAGAGATGGCCGCCTCGCTTCGCGTTCCTAGGAAACTATGCAGTTTTTTGTTTTTTTACGTGTTATTTCTTACATTAGTACCCCAGGTCATCTTAGGTGTCATTACATACAGTTGAGAAGAACTACTGAATATAAGATCAGCGTCAACTCACCATCAGTACGACCAAGAATATGACTTTCGCGAAGCGGATCCTGTGTTCTGCCTTTCAACCAGGACAACGGAATGGATCCCAGCTGGCGACCTAAAAAAACGACTTCGTAAAAGAGGGAAACGAGGCGGTCTTCTGGTCAGACTACGTAGACGGGCACATCGTGCCCCACTTCCTATCATTCTTCTCGCCAATGTCCAGTCTCTTGACAACAAAGTTGATGAAATCCGAGCAAGGGTAGCATTCCAGAGGGACATCAGAGACTGTAACGTTCTTTGCTTCACGGAAACATGGCTCACTGGAGAGACGCTCTCGGTGGCGGTGCAGCCAGCGGGTTTCTCCACGCATCGCGCCGACAGAAACAAACACCTTTCTGGTAAGAAGAGGGGCGGGGGCGTATGCCTTATGGCTAACGAGACGTGGTGTGATCACAGAAACATACAGGAACTCAAATCCTTCTGTTCACCTGATTTAGAATTCCTCACAATCAAATGCAGACCGCATTATCTACCAAGAGAATTCTCTTCGATTATAATCACAGCCGTATATATTCCCCCCCAAGCAGACACATCCATGGCTCTGAATGAACTTTATTTAACTCTTTGCAAACTGGAATCCATACATCCTGAGGCTGCATTCATTGTAGCTGGGGATTTTAACAAGGCTAATCTGAAAACAAGACTCCCTAAAATGTATCAGCATATCGATTGCGCCACCAGGGCTGGCAAAACCTTGGATCACTGTTATTCTAACTTCCGCGATGCAAAAAAGGCCCTGCCCCGCTCCCCTTTCGGAAAAGCTGACCACGACTCCATTTTGCTGATCCCTGCCTACAGACAGAAACAAGAAGCTCCCACACTGAGGTCTGTCCAACGCTGGTCCGACCAAGCTGATTCCACACTCTAAGACTGCTTCCATCACGTGGACTGGGACATGTTTCGTATTGCGTCAGGCAACAACATTGACGAATACGCTGATTCGATGTACGAGTTTATTAGAACGTGCGTTGAAGATGTCGTTCCCATAGCAACGATTAAAACATTCCCTAACCAGAAACCGTGCATTGATGGCAGCATTCTCGTGAAACTGAAAGCGTGAACCACTGCTTTTAATCAGGGCAAGGTGTCTGGTAATATGACTGAATACAAACAGTGCAGCTATTCCCTCCGTAAGGCTATCAAACAAGCTAAGCATCAGTATAGAGACAAAGTAGAATCTCAATTCAACGGCTCAGACACAAGAGGTATGTGGCAGGGTCTACAGTCAATCACGGACTATAAGAATAAATCCAGCTCAGTCACGGACCAGGATGTCTTGCTCCCAGGCAGACTAAATAACTTTTTATTTAGTGCCACTGACATGGCCTTGGGACCCTGGGTCTCGACCCGGCCTGTGCAACTGGGTACTGGACTTCTTGACGGGCCGCCCCCAGGTGGTGAGGGTAGGCAACAACATCTCCACCCCGCTGATCCTCAACACTGGGGCCCCACAATGGTGCGTTCTGAGCCCTCTCCTGTACTCCCTGTTCACCCACGACTGCGCGGCAACGCACGCCTCCAACTCAATCATCAAGTTTGCGGAAGACACAACAGTGGTAGGCTTGATTACCAACAACGACGAGACGGCCTACAGGGAGGAGGTGAGGGCCCTCGGAGTGTGGTGTCAGGACAATAACCTCACACTCAACGTCAACAAAACTAAGGAGATGATTGTGGACTTCAGGAAACAGCAGAGGGAACACCCCCCTACCCACATCGATGGAACAGTAGTGGAGAGGGTAGTAAGTTTTAAGTTCCTCGGCATACACATCACAGACAAACTGAATTGGTCCACTCACACAGACAGCATCGTGAAGAAGGCGCAGCAGCGCCTCTTCAACCTCAGGAGGCTGAAAAAATTTGGCTTGTCACCAAAAGCAGTCACAAACTTCTACAGATGCACAATCGAGAGCATCCTGGCGGGCTGTATCACCGCCTGGTACGGCAACTGCTCCGCCCACAACCGTGAGGCTCTCCAGAGGGTAGTGAGGTCTGCACAACGTATCACCGGGGGCAAACTACCTGCCCTCCAGGACACCTACTCCACCCGATGTTACAGGAAGGCCATAAAGATCATCAAGGACAACAACCACCCGAGCCACTGCCTGTTCACCCCGCTATCATCCAGAAGGCGAGGTCAGTACAGGTGCATCAAAGCTGGGACCGAGAGACTGAAAAACAGCTTCTATCTCAAGGCCATCAGACTGTTAAACAGCAACCACTAACATTGAGTGGCTGCTGCCAACACACTGACTCAACTCCAGCCACTTCAATAATGGGAATTGATGGGAAAGGATGTAAAATCTATCACTAGCCACTTTAAATAATGCTACCTAATATAATGTTTACATACCCTACATTATTCATCTCATATGTATACGTATATACTGTACTCTATCATCTACTGCATCCTTATGTAATACATGTATCACTAGCCACTTTAACTATGCCACTTTGTTTACATACTCATCTCATATGTATGTACTGTACTCGATACCATCTACTGTATCTTGCCTATGCTGCTCTGCACCATCACTCATTCATATCTTTATGTACCTATTTTTATCCCCTTACACTGTGTATAAGAAATTAGCTTTGGAATTGTTAGTTAGATTACTTGTTGGTTATTCCTGCATTGTCGGAACTGGAAGCACAAGCATTTCGCTACACTCGCATTAACATCTGCTAACCATGTGTATGTGACAAATTTGATTTGATTTGATTTGACCCACCCGTAGCACGCGCTCCAGCAGGTATATTTCACTGGCCATCCCCAAACCCAACACCTATTTGGCCACCTTTCCTTCCAGTTCTCTGCTGCCAATGACTAGAATGAATTGCAAAAATCACTGAAGTTGGAGACTTATATATATCTCCCTCACTAACTTTAAGCATCAGCTGTCAGAGCAGCTTACCGTTGCCCCAGCTGTACACAGCCCATCTGTAAACAGCCCATCCAACCAACTACCTATCTCATCCCCATATTTGTTTTTGTTTTTCTGCTCTCTTGCACACCAGTATTTCCACTTGCACATCCTCATCTGCACATCTATCACTCCAGTGTTAATTGCTAAATTGTAATTACTTCGCCACTATGGCCTATTTATCGCCTTGACTCCTTACTTAATTTGCACACTGCAAACAGATTTTTCTATTGTCTTATTGACTGTACGTTTGTTTATCCCATGTGTAACTCTGTGTTGTTGTTTTAGTCGCACTGCTTTGCTTTATCTTGGCCAGGTCGCAGTTGTAAATGAGAGCTTGTTCTCAACTGGCCTACCTGGTTAAATAAAGGTGAAATAAAAGTTAGAGAACGTAGTAAGTCTGATGCGATCAAAATCACAACAGGGATCTCTTCTGTTCGCATCCAAGGGACAGGTAACTCCCAAATTAATTAAGAGTTGAGAGATTGAATGACAGATGTTGACAGTCAGCAGAAGAGATTATTTATGGCCGCCTGTCAGGCAGTCCCCTGGAACAACACCACAGGAAACGCCTCAAATCTCCAACCACATCGTAGCCTGTGTTCCTTTACTCAATCTTCATCTATTGCTAATTCATCCAGATCATTTCAGTCCTGGCAGCAGATTTCTCTTCCACTTTAATGAGTTTAGAAATGAGCACACCAGTGTTGCTCCATTTACCAGTAATGGGTGTTGAAAATGCCATCAATAATACTAACTCTAGCCACCCAACCAGGCCGTCTGAGACTGCACCAGCGACCGTTTGTAGACGTCTCACGCAACTTTCTTTTTCACCTCAGTAACCTTGCCTACTGCTAGTTTTAGGGGAGATGAGAGGCCAATGACCCTCAAGAAAAACATCACAATTGCATTACCGATTCCACAGCCATAGTAGACACCAACATTAACCCTCGTCTGTGCTGCATTTTCCAGCTCTATACCTAATTTCTGTGCTACCCTGATATCGGTGGAAAATTTCCAGTAGATTTAGGGATGGATTCTAAATCTTCTGAGGGGAAGGTCGGTCTGGAACTCAAGCTGTGCTCCCTCGTCAGAGTCATTACCAGTTGAGCTCAGATAATTTACCACACCATCCGTTACACCATTTACCAGTGTCTTTAAATTAAGCTGGTTGTCAACTCGCAATCAGAAAAGAATGAATAAAACCCTATTTAAGATTATCTCTCTGACTTTACATTTGAGTTTTAAAATAACTCAGTAGATGCTTTTTAGGCCACTGAGACACAAACAACCCAACGAAGTTCCACCTCTCTGCTGTCAGATTAAGTTAGCCCATTTGAATGGAGATTACTCCCCATCCATAAAAAGCAAACAGCTTTACTTTCCAATATGCAACTCCTTTTAAAATGCCCAAATCCTCTCAGGCACATCATTCATCATTGTGAATTCAGTGTTGAGTAACGTCCGTAAAATGGATACAAGAGAATTAACAAAACTTCAAATGACATGTTTCCCATAAGAACTATTAGGCTAGCTTCAATCCCTTTCCCTGAAAATACCAAAGCGATACTGGGACATTTTCAAATCTCTTGAACATATATAGGGAAAATTGAAAAAGTGGGTTACATCAAATGCACTTGCATTGTTATTTCAATGAGAACTACAGAATTGCAAAGGATGCTCGCCAAGTTTTGTTTCTGCCTTGCAACCTATACTGCTGTTTGGAAGATCTGATTAAAAAAAATCCTGCACGGCATGTGAAGCAAAGAGAACATCTTGATCTGGGCTTGATGTTTTAACAAAGAATGAAAATACTATTCCTGATACCAGTATATGCACATCCAATTAACAGGAACATACAGTGCCTTGCGAAAGTATTTGGCCCCCTTGAACTTTGCGACCTTTTGCCACATTTCAGGCTTCAAACATAAAGATATAAAACTGTATTTTTTTGTGAAGAATCAACAACAAGTGGGACACAATCATGAAGTGAAACAACATTTATTGGATATTTCAAACTTTTTTAACAAATCAAAAACTGAAAAATTGGGCGTGCAAAATTATTCAGCCCCCTTAAGTTAATACTTTGTAGCGCCACCTTTTGCTGCGATTACAGCTGTAAGTCGCTTGGGGTATGTCTCTATCAGTTTTGCACATCGAGAGACTGAAATTTTTTCCCATTCCTCCTTGCAAAACAGCTCGAGCTCAGTGAGGTTGGATGGAGAGCATTTGTGAACAGCAGTTTTCAGTTCTTTCCACAGATTCTCGATTGGATTCAGGTCTGGACTTTGACTTGGCCATTCTAACACCTGGATATGTTTATTTTTGAACCTTTCCATTGTAGATTTTGCTTTATGTTTTGGATCATTGTCTTGTTGGAAGACAAATCTCCGTCCCAGTCTCAGGTCTTTTGCAGACTCCATCAGGTTTTCTTCCAGAATGGTCCTGTATTTGGCTCCATCCATCTTCCCATCAATTTTAACCATCTTCCCTGTCCCTGCTGAAGAAAAGCAGGCCCAAACCATGATGCTGCCACCACCATGTTTGACAGTGGGTATGGTGTCTTCAGGGTGATGAGCTGTGTTGCTTTTACGCCAAACATAACGTTTTGCATTGTTGCCAAAAAGTTCAATTTTGGTTTCATCTGACCAGAGCACCTTCTTCCACATGTTTGGTGTGTCTCCCAGATGGCTTGTGCAAACTTTAAACAACACTTTTTATGGATATCTTTAAGAAATTGCTTTCTTCTTGCCACTCTTCCATAAAGGCCAGATTTGTGCAATATACGACTGATTGTTGTCCTATGGACAGAGTCTCCCACCTCAGCTGTAGATCTCTGCAGTTCATCCAGAGTGATCATGGGCCTCTTGGCTGCATCTCTGATCAGTCTTCTCCTTGTATGAGCTGAAAGTTTAGAGGGACGGCCAGGTCTTGGTAGATTTGCAGTGGTCTGATACTCCTTCCATTTCAATATTATCGCTTGCACAGTGCTCCTTGGGATGTTTAAAGCTTGGGAAATCTTTTTGTATCCAAATCCGGCTTTAAACTTCTTCACAACAGTATCTCGGACCTGCCTGGTGTGTTCCTTGTTCTTCATGATGCTTTCTGCGCTTTTAACGGACCTCTGAGACTATCACAGTGCAGGTGCATTTATACGGAGACTTGATTACACACAGGTGGATTGTATTTATCATCATTAGTCATTTAGGTCAACATTGGATCATTCAGAGATCCTCACTGAACTTCTGGGGAGAGTTTGCTGCACTGAAAGTAAAGTGGCTGAATAATTTTGCACGCCCAATTTTTCAGTTTTTGATTTGTTAAAAAAGTTTGAAATATCCAATAAATGTCGTTCCACTTCATGATTGTGTCCCACTTGTTGTTGATTCTTCACAACAAAAATACAGTTTTATATCTTTATGTTTGAAGCCTGAAATGTGGCAAAAGGTCGCAAAGTTCAAGGGGGCCGAATACTTTCGCAAGGCAATGTATGTATACTCATAATTTACTATTCCCAATCACACCCAAACAGAAGATTATTTTAAAATTATTTTTTAAATGTATAGTTTAAATGCCGGCCAGAGCTTCTACAGAACTGTACATTCTGATGTTCCTGGATGTTTTTTGTCTCCATTACATATTACATTGGTCCGGAGACCCTTTTCTGCCCCAAATCCGTGGAGTGTACTGCTGTAACGAATTCCGGGAGGAAAAAGATGTTGTGGATGGCAAGAACTGTCGCTCTGCTAATTCAGCCCCCCCCCCCCCATCGCCACCCACCCACTCATCTTGTGTGGCGAGAGACCAGCATACACACGGAGGGCAATGCAGTGTTGCTGACACAGCTGAAACGGCTATATGATTCACATGCATGTGGTGAGAAGAAATTACTTTGTGGAATTCCATGATAGCTGTTTTCATTCTGCAGTGTTTCATACTGTCAGATGGATACACACTAGTCAAGCAATCCATTGTTCCAAACCTCCAAACCTTTCAAAACTGTTAGTCCTCACATCTACCATGATTTAGGTTTCACAGTAATTCATGTCACACATACTGTAAAGCACTCACATAAAGCACCATACTGGAACACCATAACATTGTAATAACAGCCACGCCCATTGATTCCTGATTCATGCATTTACAATACAAAGAGTATCAAAGTCCCCCCACATGGATGCTAATGTGAGTGATTCCCATTCAGTGTTCTGCTAACCATTTACCCCCATAGAAATCCCATTACAATGAAAGACACATTTACATACTTGTTATGATCTACTTGCTGACTGAGTCTCACCAATCATCCGATTGACAAAGTGGTGTTGTTGACCTCCAATGCATTTCTCCTAAGCAACAGGCTTAATAAATAAAGTCAATTTGTTTTAATGATTTAATTTACCAATAGGCATTGCCTCTGCCAGATGCAGTGCAGAGGACTATAATAAAACTGTGTGCAGGGCTGGAAACATGTATTGGCAGCATGATAGTAATCAAACAAATACCATTCACATTATAAGGACTATTTATTTTCCTTAAAATACTTAACCTCTCAAAGCTCAGTATGTTGGTAAGTGTTGAACACAGACAGAAGTGATTTATGATCTTCTAATTGGAGCAAATAGCCAGTTAGATCTTCTTTGCCTGTTAATAAAGGTCTAGGTCAGTGGTTCCCAAACTTTTTATTGCCCCGCACCACTTCAAACATTCAACCTCCAGCTGCGTACCCCCTCTAGCACCAGGGTCAGCGCACTCTCAAATGTTTTTTTTGCCACCATTGTAAGACTGACACACACACACACACACACACACACACACACACACACACACACACACACACACACACACACACACACACACACACACACACACACACACACACACACACACACACACACACACACACACACACACACACACACACACACACACACACACACACACACACACTATACAATACATTTATTAGACATAAGAATGAGTGTGAGTTTGTGACAAAGAGCTCTTGTAGGACCAGGGCACAAAAATAATAATCAATATTTTTGCTCTTTATTTAACCATCTTCCATATAAAACCTTATTTGTTCATTGAAAACTCACCACAGGTTAATGAGAAGGGTGTGCTTGAAAGGATGCACATATCTCGGCAATGTTGGGTTGTATTGGAGAGAGTCTCAGTCTTAAATAATTTTCCACACATAGTCTGTGTCTGTATTTAGTTTCATTGCTAGTGAGAATCCACTCTCACATAGGTGCGTGGTTGCAAAGGGCATCAGTGTCTTAACAGCACGATTTGCCAAGGCAGGATACTCTGAGTACAGCCTATCCAGAAATCTGGCAGTGGTATCTGATTCAATAAAATTTTCACAGAACCGCTTGATGCAATTTCGATGAGGCTCTCTTGTTCAGATATCGGTAAGTGGACTGGAGGCAGGGCATGAAAGGGATAACGAATCCAGTTGTTTGTGTCATCTGTTTCGGGAAAGTACCTGCGTAATTGCGTACCCAAGTCACGCAGGTGCTTCGCTATATAACATTTAACATTGTCCGTAAGCTTGAGTTCCTTTGTACAAAAAAAATCATACAATGAGCGAAAGACCGTGTGATGTCCTTTTTAATGCAGACAGAGTAGAGCTCCAACTTCTTAATCATAGCCTCAATTTTGTCCCACACGTTGAATATAGTTGCAGAGTCCCTGTAATCCTAGATTCAGATCAGTAAGGCGAGGAAAACCATCACCCATATAGGCCAGTCATGTGAGAAACTCGTCATCATGCAAGCGGTCAGACAAGTGAATATTATGGTCAGAAAACTTTAAGCTCATTTCTCTCTCTCTCTCTCAAAAAAGGTCTATATTTTGCCCAAAAGGGTGACTTTTTTGCATTGAAACATGCAAAAAATCCCTGCTAGGGAGAAATGCAGGTTTTAACTATATTCATATTAAACAACAAAGAATATGATCTACATGATCAGTCTCTGTGTGTAAAATAAAAAGTGGTTAATATGAACCTAACTCACAGCTCAAAAAAATGTATGTTGCCTAGACTTTACTGCAAATATATTACAATCCCCCCTCACTCGTGTTACTGTCAAGTTCAACACAACAAAAACAATATATTTGGGCTACACTGCACATTATTACAGTGTACACTCTCTGCCTTTGGACATCTATTCTAAAATGTGCCAACAGAGCATGATACCCATTGTTGGCATAATTGATCTCTTTCAGGCAGAGAGTACACCTGACATACCCCCTTTAATCCACTGTATTGAAGAAATGAGAAAGAGGGGAAGTGTGTGGTGTTCCTTTCAACTCTATAGTGGCTTCCAGCTTAAGCCAGGCCCAGCTCCAGCTACACTTGATCCCCGAATCCACTTGTTTAACAAGCAACGCCTCATTTTCACCTAATTCTCTAATTCTGAAAATGAACCACATACTGTGGGGGGAAAACATTAGTTCACAGATAGTACTCCAGTTAGTTTGCTAATGTCACGCCCTGACCATAGAGATCCCTTGTTTCTCTACGGTGTAGTAGGTCCGTGACTAGGTGGTGTTCTAGTTTAAAATTTCTATGCTGGTGTTTTGGTATGGTTCCCAATTAGAGGCAGCTGGTAATCGTTGCCTCTGATTGGGGATCATATTTAAGTAGCTATTTTTCCCACCTGTGTTTGTGGGATATTGTTTTGTGTATTGTGCATGTAGCACCACATAGTCAGGTTTAGTTGTTAATTTATTGATTTATTGTTTTTGCTTAAGTTTCACTTTGAAATAAATATGTGGAACGCAACACATGCTGCGCCTTGGTCCAGTCCTTACGACAACTGTGACAGCTAACTTGTTAACATTTCACACAGATTGCCAGGGTCCAGTAAGCAAAGGCAGCTGTCAATGATCACGTTAGGCTGCGTTTCATTTTTTTATTTTTATGCCGATTTAATCGCGAGGGAGGCACTAGTAATGTCTGCAGTTTTTGATTTGGCTATTTGTTTCAAGTGTATTAGTCTATAAATAAATATCTTTGCCAAAATTCATCATCTCTCCCATGTCTTATTCGACTAGTAGTTGTTCTGAAATGTTTAATGCTTGCCTACATTGTACTCCCTCCTCTGTTTAATATAACACACATACATTCATTATTAATTTAGATTGCCTATCCTGACGTGAAGTTAATTCTATAGAAGGTTTTTGACTCTGTGTGCCACAAAGTATTTGACTCCTAGTTCAAATCAAATCAAATAGTTTGAAAATTAAGGAAATTAGAAGGGGGGGATTTCGGAAAGGCCATTTTCTTGCCTACCGAAATTCTCTCCCCCCTTCAATTTTGGAACTGCAAGGCCTGGCACACTTCATAATCATTTTGGTCAGACCAGTTCTACAAAGTATGGGAACCTTATCTAAATTACCAAGATCCTGAGGTATCAGCTATTATGCTGCAAGGATTCTCTTAGAATGGCGGGGATCTATGTATTTCAGAACTACAGTGTACGTTCCATGTGTGGAACCAAACTTCTTGGTTTAAACTGAGCTTTTTTGTTTAATTTCTGTTTGTAAGTTTGTTTAAAATGTATGTATTGAGAGACACAATGATGGGGATGCGGTGAGAGAAGAACCGAGCGGGAATGGTGTATGGGTGTGTATGTATGTATGTATGTATGTATATATATGTATATATATACATACATATATATATATAAATACATAAATATATAAATAAATACATATATATATATAAATACATATATATATATATATAAATACATATACATACATACATACATATATACATACATACATACATATATATATAAATACATATACATACATACATACATACATACATACATACATACATACATACATACATACATACATACATACATACATACATACATATATACATACATATATACATATATATATATATACATACATACATATATATATATATATATATACATATATATATACATACATACATATATATATAAATACATATACATACATACATATATACATACATATATATATATATATATATATATATAATATATATATATATATATATATATATATATATATATATATATATATATATATATATATATATATATATATATATATATATGCAGGTATGTGTAAGTGGGTGCTGTTTTTTTTCTTGTTGCTTTGTCTCTGTTGCTGTATCTCTTAATATGGGTGAAAATTGTGAAATTCCAATAAAAAATACTGTTAAATAATCATTTTGGTAGCTAAACGGACAAGTGAAGAGCAGAAATCTCAACTAGCAAGTAAGTCGCAGCAATGAAGAATTGAGTGTGTGCGTTCAAGCGAGGGGGGGGGGATTCTGGCAGGGGGGGATTCTGGTAGGGGGGAGATTTTCGGCACAACAACGGCAAGGAGTCATATATTAATACTATAGCGAAATAATTAGGTTATTAAGGTTATCTTATCTGATGTTGTAACGTTAGCTAGCTAACGTTAGCTGTCTGACCTTATTTGCCAGCTAATTTTAACACCATAAATTATTTGATCAGTTAAGTTGGCTAATGTTGCTCAATGTTTCTCTGGGTAGCTAACGGAGTACTCTATTCAGCTACTGTAGCAATATACTTAAAAATTTAAAATGCTAACAATACTTGTTCCACCACACTTTCTCCCTCACCTCAAACTTTCCAAATGCCAGTTGTTTTTCGTTTACAGCTCATGAAGTACGGTTCATCATCTTCTCATCCCTGTCTCCGTAGTCAGGCTTCTCAGCTACCTCTAAGTTATTGTTCAGTGGACGCGCTGCTGTAGCTGGTACACTGCCATTCCACCCTCCGATTTCTCAGTGTTCGCTCATGCTGTAACTGACACATTGGTTGTCTCTTCTCTCTTCAGTCACGTGCTGCATTCTATTGTTATGTGAATAATTGGCTGAACCTTGGATACAGCCAGTATTGCTCCAAAGGCGCATCACTTGTTCGCTTGCAGTCAGTAGTCATCCAAAGCCCCCCCCCCCCCCTACGCCCAAACTTTTGTCATCGGATCTACACGAATCACCTAGGGCACCTATTTTGGATTCATAACTGCGAATTATGCCGAAAGGTAACTAGTTTGCATCCCTGTTATCATTGCATAGTGAGGAAAATACACGAGAGTTCAGGGGCCTTGCTGTAGTGTTTATTTTTTAGGTGAATCACATTTTTATTTGGCGTACCCAAGACGGCATTGCGTGGCATACCCCGGGGGAGGGGGGGGGTAACCCCAGTTTGGGGTCAGGGTAAATATGTATTCTGAGATGTTGCTCTTTATCCCGGCAGCGGGACGTTGCCATTTGGACAGGCTAAGCCTATTTAACCTGTGTGTCATTAGAGAAGGAAGATCCCTCAGCTTGCTCTGCTTGCCTGTTGTACACACTGTCCCGAGTATCAGTTTGGCAATGTGGGAGGCCACACAATACAACAGCAGAGCATCTATTCTATACAATCCACAAAAGTCCCCTAATCCAGGCCTGCAACAAAAGTATCCCCTAAAGCAGCTTAATACTGTAGAGTAGAGAGAAGCAGCAGCCCTCCAGTGTCTTGAAGGCAATCAATCTGGCGAGATTGGGATGTTCTGCTTATCCTTTAACTCTGGCCTGGTCCATAATTGCAGATTTGTACCCTAAGATACAGCCAGTGCTTTGAAGATTAAATAACTGCCTTCTGAACTCTTGGTAAAGCCTTCGACTACCAGCATTCTCCTACTTGAATCGATTACAGTGCAAACCCTTGAACTAGGAGGAAAAGTGTTCAGAGAAAATCTGAAAAAGTGCCTTCAAATCTGATATCTCTGTGCCAAATCTGATATCCCTGTACTCTTTTCCACACAAAAGAATAGCTTTACTGATCACAGCGGAACGTCTCTACCCTAACTGAGCCAAACAGACCCATTCAGTACAGACACCCCCCCCCCCAGTTATTAAAAACGATACATCAAACTGTAGCAGGAAAGTAACAAATTGCAAACTGCAAGACAATAAAACAGTTGATCTACAGTAGCTGATGGCAGGATGTGTCCAATCTGATTGCTGCTAGCCTGCCCGGTTGCTCTGCAAGGTCTCTTGAGTAGCATAAAGCAATCCAATCTGGGGAATGGGAGTGCAATGATGTGTGAAGATGCCAGTACAGAATTAGAGGGGAGAGGAAGATAGAAAAGCACAGTCTGAAATCAGGAGGATGCAAATTATTGGCTGTCATAATCAGATTAAAACTCTATGGGTCCTCTGTGTTTCTATCCATACAGAAACTATTCACACCTCTTGACTTTTCCACATTTTGTTGTGTTCTAGCCTGAATTTAAAATAGATTACAATTAGATTTGTTGTCACTGGCCTTCAAACAATTAGAGGTTGACCGATTAATTGGAATGGCCGAATTGAGTGTGTGCGTTCGCTGACGCTGTCAAAGTTTGAGGCTAAATCAATTTTTATTGATGTATTATGTTAAGTTAAAATAAGTGTTAATTTAGTATTGTTGTAATTGTCATTATTACAAATACGTTGTTTTTAAATCGGCCGATTAATCGGTATCGGCTTTTTTTGGTCCTCCAATAATCGGTATCGCCGTTGAAAAATCATAATCGGTCGGCCTCTACACACAATACCCCATAATGTCAAATTGGTACTGTGATTTTTTACATTTTTACAAATAATAACATATTAAGTCTTGAGTCAATAAGTACTCAACCCCTTTGTTATGGCAAGCTTAAATAGGTTCAGGAGTAAAAATGTGCTTAACAAGTCACACAATAAGCTGCATGGCCTCTGTGTGCAATAATAGTGTTTAACATGATTTTTTTATCTCTGTACCCCACACAATTATCTGTAAGGTCCATTAGTCGAGCAGTGAATTTCAAACACAGATTCAACCACAAAAACCAGGGAGGTTTTCCAATGCCTCACAATGCTATCCCTTGATTACACTTTGGATGGTGTATCAATACACCCAGTCACTACAAAGATAAAGACGTCCTTCCTAACTCAGTTGCCGGAGATGAACGAAACCCCTCAGGGATTTCACCACGAGGCCAATGGTGACTTTAAAACAGTTATACAAAGTGTTATTTTTGGGGCAAATCCAATAAACACATTACTGAGTACCACTCTCCATATTTGCAAGCATAGCGGTGGCTGCGTCATATTATGGGTATGCTTGTAATCGTAAAAGACTGGTGAGTTTTTCAGGATAAAAAAGAAATGGAATGGAGCTAACCACAGGCAAAATCCTAGAGGAAAACCTGGTTCCGACTGCTTTCCACCAGACACTGGGAGATCAAAACACCTTTCAGCAGATCAATAACTTATAACACAAGGCCAAATCTACACTGGAGTTGCTGACAAAGAAGACAGTGAATGTTCATGAGTGGCCGAGTTACAGTTTGACTTAAATCGACTTGAAAATCTATGACAAGACCTGAAAATGGTTGTCTAGCAATGATCAAAAACTTATTTAAGAGCTTGAAGAATTTTTAGAATAATCATGAGAAAATATTGCACAATCCAGCTGTGGAAAGCTCTTAGAGACATACCCAGAAAGACTCACATCTGCAATAGCAGGGGTGTGAATACTTATGTAAATTAGATATTTCTGTATTTCATTTTCAATAAATTTGCACAAATTAAAAAAAAAACATGTTTTCACTTTGTCAATATGGGGTATTGTGTGTAGATGGGTGAGAAAAAAAAACACAACACAATGTGGAATAAGTCAAGGGTTATGAATACTTTCTGAAGGCACTGTATGAACCGTAATGTGATTTTGGTCATGAATAGATAGGGAGGTGGGTATCTAGATGGGTTCATGAACTGAATGAAATACTATTTTTCCTCGCTGAAAGATTCTATTTGGCATGTCTGCCATCATGCAAACTGATAGTATCTGCAGAAAGGGAGGATGCTTTTATAGATGGACCTATATAAGTGATTCACTTGTTTTTCAAGCAAAGCCAAGCGATTCTAGTAAACCCGCCACGTCTTCCAGCTAAGGTCTCTTAAATTCAGTCCTAGCCTGGTCACATTGTCTGAAGATTTAGGGGTAGTGAATATCGCACGACACCTATGTCATCCAAGTTTAAATGTTTTGGGGTTATTGAAGACAAGTGTCAAATTCATATTGTCCCTTAAAGTGGATTTAAATGGCTTTTTCGATGAATGAACATCAAGGACTCTTGGATTTACTCTGAAATAGGAAATAAGGAGAGGAAAATGCAAATTGGTGGAACACGGCATATGGTCTCTCACTGCAGTCCTCAAAATAATTGGCAGCTTTCTTTAGATATTAAGAACTCTTAATACTCCAAGGAGCTGGAACATGTGGTAATGACCTGGCAGGATGGATCTGGGCTGAGCGTATGCTAATTTACTGTCAAGTAATTAGCTTCCCTATCCATTCTACAGCTGGTGAGACTTGTTAAAAAGTGTTGCAGGTCGTAAAAATTTGAGGTGAGAAAAACCCCACATAAGAACACACCCAGTTCCTGCACATACTGTACACTGATTTCAGTATCGAACACGTCTGTGTTGCTGCATTAGGTTTCAGCACTGTGATACAAGACCTCTTTGATCTTAATAAGCATATACTAAGATGTGAAGGGGAGGTGCTGAGGTAAGATGAATAAGATCCAAGAATATCCTGCAGTTCATTTGAACGTTCTGTTCCGAATAGGAAATGAGTTGGAACCCTGTATGCAGGAGGATAACACCCATGACCACTGACGCTGATGACTTGACAGTAAGATGTTACGATTCATGGTGCTACTGTACATATATGTTGCAATGATATTGAATTACAGGCAAATGTGCATTGATGTCTTAATGCGATTCAAAACGGACGGAAAATGAGTCTAGTAAGAAGTTTATCCTCCCTGAAGTAATGTTGGATTAATTTCTAAAAGAGCTTTGTCATTACACACAAACGAGGAGACGATGGTATCTATCTTCATCATAAAATGGGGGCCACAAAAGATAGGAACATGATTTCTGAGGCCAAGCAACAGGTCGTATAGGATGTTCAGGTATGATTGATTGGCCAATTGCTTGAGTGGGGCTGTGTGTTGCACATCAACCGACACAGCCACCATAAAGGTTTTTTTTGTGTCAGTAATTTACAGTAAACATAGTCTCCACTATAGGTCAGGACTCCAACCCTGTTCCTGGAGAGCTACCGTCCTGTAGGTTTTTGCTCCAACCCTAATCTAGCGCACCTGATTATAGTTACAACACGGGTTGGACTGAAAACCTACAGGAGGGTAGCTCTCCGGGAACAGGGTTGGAGAGCCCTGCTCTAGTTAATGGAAAGACAGGGAGTATCGGGAAAGTAGCTACATCAGCATTTCCCAATAATAGTCCTCCATCACCCCAGAGAATGATAGTTTTCAGACAGCTTGTCTTTTCATAATTTTATTATTTTGACAAGTGTAAAGCTCTTGACATTCAGGTTATTCAGCTAAATGTTTAATCCCTGATAACTGAAAAGTAGATTCACTAGACTAAAAGCCTGGCTAAGAAATATATTTTTTGACAGCCTTTCAAAACAATAGCCCAGAGTTGTGCACTTTTGTGCTGAGAGGAAGTACGTGTGGACGATGGAAGGGGAGGAGGAGGGGGAGAGTGCAAAGTGCTGCATTACTGACCAGTGCTAGGCTATTCCATCCAGAACGTGCTGGCTGCTCTGCTTCAATTACTGGCTTCATGCCAAACTTGGTGGGGGAGAGGCAGCTGACTTTGATTGAGAAAAACTCTGCTCTCTATGAGCTTGACAAAACACATCAACTAAGCAGAAAAACCTCTTTGAATTCTGTACACCAACCGCACTGGATGTATCCTCACCGAAATTACACTTCTCTGAATCAGCGGGAGATGGGAGGCTCAGGTTGCCTTTGTATATCTTACAAGGGACGTTTAATTTCCCGTAGTTCAGGGCTGGCAAGCTTCCAATAATTCAACACCCATTATAATTCCTGTTGTGTAATATAAACATTTCATTTTCATTGTGGTGAACAAAACTAAATAAACAACTATAGCCTAAGCACAATGAGGTAAATTCCTTTAATTTCCTTTCCAAATCTAAATTTTGAAACCAAACTAACAGTAAGAAATTAGAAATGAAGAGCACTAGACTGTAAATAAATATGCACTTGAATAACCTCTGCTTGTTCTCATGTAAACTTGGAGCAGCTTCCTGTCCCAGGGCATTGTTAGACTGGAAGCCTCCCTTAGCCTGTGTCTTAAGTAGAGGTCGACCGATTAATCGGAATGGCCAATGCGGTGCCTGTTAATTTGTCATTGAATCACAGCCTACTTCACCATACGGGTGATTTAACAAGCGCATTTGCGAAAAAAGCGCTGTCGTTGCACCAATGTGCACCTAACCATAAACATCAATGCCTTTCTTAAAATCAATACACAAGTACATATTTTTAAACCTGCATATTTGGTTCATATTGCCTGCTAACATTAATTTATTTTAACTAGGGAAATTGTGTCACTTTTCTTGCGTTCTGTGCAAGCAGAGTCATATGCAGCAGTTTGGGCCGCCTGGCTCGTTGGGAACTGTGTGAAGACCATTTCTTCCTAACAAAGGCCGTAATTAATTTGCCAGAATTTTACATAATTATGACATAACATTGAAGGTTGTGCATTGTAACAGCAATATTTAGACTTATGGATGCCATCCGTTAGATTAAATACAGAACAGTTCCGTATTTCACTGAAAGAATAAACGTTTTGTTTTCGAAATGATAATTTCCGTATTTGACCATATTAATGACCTAAGGCTCGTATTTCTGTGTGTTATTATATTATAATTAAGTCTATGATTTGATAGAGCAGTCTGACTGAGTGGTGGTAGGCAGCAGCAGGCTCATCAGCATTCATTCAAACAGCACTTTTGTGAATTTGCCAGCAGCTCTTCGCTGTGCTTCAAGCATTGCGCTGTTTATGACTTCAAGCCTATCAACTCCCGAGATTAGGCTGGCAATACTAAAGTACCTATTAGAACATCCAATAGTCAAAGGTATATGAAATACAAATAGTATAGAGAGAAATAGTCCTATAATAACTACAACCTAAAACTTCTTACCTGGGAATATTGAAGACTCAACAACCAGCTTTCATATGTTCTCATGTTCTGAGCAAGGAACTTAAACGTTAGCTTTTTTTACATGACACATAAGGCACTTTTACTTTCTTCTCCAACACTTTGTTTTTGCATTATTTAAACCAAATTGAACATGTTTCATTATTTATTTGAGACTAAATTGATTTTATTGATGTATTATATTATGTTAAAATAAGGGTTCATTCAGTATTGTTGTAATTGTCATTATTACCAATGTATATATAAAAATTGGCCGATGTCGGCTTTTTTTGGTCCTCCAATAATCGGTATCAGTATTGAAACATCATAATCGGTCGACCTCTAGTCTTAAGAGAGGATCCACAGTGTCTGGAGAGGTTAACAGTCTGCTGCTGATGCAGATTTTCAGGGATCACAGTGCTCTCAGGCAACCTCAACACGCACACACGCATGGGTGGATACATGGGCGGACACACACCGGCGGACACACACACAGGCGGACACACATACACAGTTGGGCACAGGCGTGCACGCACGCACGGGCACACACGCCCAGCGGGTTTCTTCCACAACTCAGATGGTATTTTCAGCACAAAATGTCCGTAAAGTGACAGTGTCATCCTCGCTTCAGTCTACCCCAGAGTCAGTGTGCTACCAGCCTAAATGTGTGAGTAAACTCAAATGCTAACTTGTCACTCATGTTCTGAAGACAGCATGTCACAGTAAGAGCACAAAGCCTGTTAATTCCCTGGGTTGTAGAAAAGCCTTCTTTAATCTTTCACTTTTTATTTTTCCACAATTGTGACAGCAGAATTGAGAGCTGAACATCTGACTTTACAGACACATAATACTTGTGTCCCAATTCAAACTAACAAAATTTCAGATACTTGGATGGGATATGTCTATAGCTTATTACAGTATGTAAAGAGTATATGGGTGGAAAAAGCATGGAAACACCATTACAACACGGTTATTCAACATTAGGTCAGCAAATATTTTTATTGCATGCTGCCAGTCAAATTACTTAAAGGCCCAGTGCAGTCAAAATCGTGATTTATCTGTGTTTTATATATATTTACACACTATGAGGTTGGAATAATACTGTGAAATTGTGAAAATTATGATAATGCCCTTTCAATGTAAGGGCTGTTTTCAGCCTGTTTTGGTGGGATGGAGTTTTGACATCACCAGGCAGTAAATTAGTTAACAGACCAATAAGAAAGAGAGTTCCAAGCCTCTCTGCTAGTATTCCATTTCCCCCTGCCCATTCAGACCACTCCCAGACAGTCCTAGTAAAATTATTTATTGAGAAATTGCTCTTGCTAAGAAGCTATTTTGGTTTATTTTTTACCTTTTCTGGTGAGCGATTAACCAACATTTAGTTTTTTGGGTGGTTATTAAACAACTAATTGACCGATATCTGTTCAATTACTTCAATTCCATTAAGTTCTGTTTTTTTGTGAGCTCTAGAAAGAAATCAAATCATTCACGACAGAAATCAAGTCAAGAACTATGTGGGACGCTGGACTGAAGGGAGTTTTCATTAAGCAAATATTCAACCAAGTTCAGTTCAGAAACATGGTAATTAACTAATTAACCAGTTTTTCAGTCTCTGACGGAGATAGATCAGAGAGAAAGAGACAAAGCGAGAGCTTTCATTCTCGCCCAAATCTGTCCAAAATAAGCCCAATGCGTTTCTATAGGCTTATTTTGGACCTAAATTTGTCGCCTGCCTTCCCGTCTTTGGGACAACGACTCCCATTTTTAGGGCGGCAACACGAGCATCCCATCATTATATACAGATCTCTGGACGGATACACTTTTATGCCTGCTATATTAGGTTAGAAACACACAGACCGCATGAGAGAGGAATGTACACAACACAACAACGAGAGGGACAGAGAAAGTTTGTGAAAGTATGCCTTGTCTACTTTGAAGAATCTGTTTAAAAAATAACATCTGACAGCTGTGCAGCATAGGCTAATTAGGCAGGCTAGCTAAATAGGATGACTAAAGACAGTGCAGTTTGGGGAGCACATAGATAACGTTAGGTTTGGCTGGCAGACTGCTACTGCCTGAACAGAGATGAGATGACATTTTTTTATAATAAAGTAATCAAATAAAAATTAAGTAATATACACAACTGAAATATATTATTATTTTATAGTAATTTCCTATTTTCCTATGGATGTCTACCCAATGTAGACCTAACAGAGACAATGGAATATTTTCAAAGTTTTGGCAATTGAATGCTACCTAAAAAAAAGCTATATTTCATGCCTTTGATGTAAAAAAATAAAATGTTATACCGAAATCAAAAAACGTAATTATTTTTGCATAATTCAACAGAAACGACCTCAGAAAGCACTAATCGCTCAACAGCATTGAGCATTTTAAGGGGTGGCAGCGTTGAATTAGTAACCAAAAGGTTGCAAGGTCGAATCCCCAGAACTATTGTTCTGCCCCTGACCAAGGCAGTTAACCCACTGTTCCTAGGCTGTCATTGAAAATAAGAATTTGTTCTTAACTGACTTGCCTAGTTAAATAAAGGTTAAAACATTTTTTATTGAAAAAAAAATCACAGTAAAGTACTTAATTGTTACCCAGAAATAATTTGATATTGAGATAAAAACAGCTGCATTGGACCTTTAACCCTGTAATGTGCACAGTGCCAAAGTGTATGGTATTATGAAACTATATTAACACTAAAGTTTATGACATTGTCACATATAGGCAAGCTATTAACACCATAGCTGCAAAAGGGATTGGTGACCTCCACCAATGTGTGAATATTCAATAACAAACTTTGAAACTCTGCCTGATAAAATGTTCTTGCTCTGACAGCAAAAATGGCTATTAATATCCCCCTCCAACCACTTTGAAATGAATCAAGCCAGAACATCTGTGACTAAGGATCAGAGGCCAGTTAGCTGTGGGAAAACCTAACAGCAGTTTCCCATTCCAAGCTGTAAACCCCTGTGAAGTTGGAAGTGCTCTAGTTGCCTATGACCTTGCTGTATATTGAGTAGCCAGTAACCAGTAACCATCTCAGTAATTACCTAACATATAGACTGCCAGTGGTACAGTAGCTTACATGAATTGAGAGGAAAAGATAATTTGTTCTCGAATGAATGGTAATAAACATATTAATGGCAGTCATCAAGTTATTTGTTCCTCAAGGAAATTAAGACATGTTTACATGGTGCTATAGCATATTGGCCATTGCAATTCATGGTGAGGAATCATTGACATTGTATCTTAATAAAAGTTATTCTTCATAAGACATTTTGAACTGTGATATTCTCAATACACTCATTAGCCTAAAACTGGAAATGAATTACTATACTCTAGGCACCCGGAATTCACCTGTCCATGCAACAATTACTTAAAACCTGTTCCAATTGGTACAGTTCCCGCTTATGTCACATTTAATCGAAAAACAATTAGGCTTCTGACATATCTATTGGAAAGTCATAAACAAGAGTTTCGTGGTCATATTGCAACTAAGTACCCATGAATGAAGGGTAGGCTCAAGTTTTTTAGTTCACTCGTAAACCCATTTAAACATTTGTAAACGGCAGTTGAGTTGAGGATAGTACAGACTTTTATGGTGCAGCATCCAATTCTGCAAACGTGAATCATGACAGTTCGCAGCATCAGTGGATTCAAGGTAAATAAACCACATCATTTGGTAGTACTGTGGCAATCAGTCAATTATGGAGCATGAGGAATATTGAAAGATACCTATTTTATGTATTTCAATTTATTCAGAACTAGGCTATTCACACAAGAGCCGTGCTCGTGTGTAAATACTTCTCCATTCTAAAAATGTTCATTCAAAATAAAAAATTATCCTACCTCACTCATGATGTACAGTAGTAATCTCGAGGTTGCTCTCGGTTTCCAACGCTTGAGTTCACCTATTAGGAGTTAACTGTCGTCTTTTTTTGCAATGGCTCACCACGGACAGAGAAGCTTTATAAAATATTATGCCGAAGTCCTCAGTGTCATCACGTTCCCACTAAACCAATAGGAATGCCGTCGGCAAATTTGTCTCACAAGTCACCACCCAACTTCTTGAAATATTCATAGACTGTGAAAGCTTTTTATTTATTATTATAATAAAAAACAGGGCTTCTGATTCTTTCTGACAAAAGTTAGGTCATGAATTAAAACAGCGGGAGGCATTTTATGAATGTTTTCTTTTTTTTAAATTGAAGTCATTATTTCATCATTGCACATCGCATCATACGCAGCGCGCAGGAACGACAATGTATATGACTATCTTGACACATACAATACCAGTCAAAAGTTTGGACACACATACTCATTCAAGGGTTTTTCTTTATTTGACTATTTTCTAAATTGTAGAATAATAGTGAAGACATCAACACTATGAAATAACACATATGGAGTCATGTAGTAACCAAAAAAGTGTTCCACCCAAAGCAGCCACCCTTTGCCTTGATGACAGTTTTGATCACACTTGGCATTCTCTCAACCAGCTTCATGAGGTAGTCAACTGGAATGCTTTTCAAACAGTCTTGAAGGAGTTCCCACATATGCTGAGCACTTGTTGGCTACTTTTCTTTCACTCTGCAGTCCAACTCATTCCAAACCATCTCAATTGGGTTGAAGTTGGGATATTGTGGAGACCAGGTCATCTGATGCAGCACTCCATCACTCTCCTTTTTGGTCAAATAGCCCTTACACAGCCTGGAGGTATGTTTTGGACTCATCAGACCAAAGGACAGATTTCCACCAGTCTAATGTCCATTGCACATGTGTATTGGCCCAAGCAAGTCTCTTCTTATTATTGGTGTCCTTTCGTAGTGGTTTCTTTGCAGCAATTCGACCATGAAGGCCAGATTTACGCAGTCTCCTCTGAACAGTTGATTTTGAGAAGTTTGTTACTTTAACTCTGTGAAGCATTTATTTGGGCTGCAATCTGAGGTGCAGTTAATTGTCCATTTCTGAGGCTGGTAACTCTAATGAGGTATCCTCTGCAGCAGAGGTAACTCTGGGTCTTCCTTTACTGTGGTGATCCTCATGAGAGCTAGTTTCATCATAGTGCTTGATGGATTTTGTGACTGCACTTGAAGAAACTTTCAAAGATCTTAAAATTTTCCGCATTGACTGACCTTCATGTCTTAAAGTAATGATGCACTGTCGTTTCTCTTTGCTTATTTGAGCTGGTCTTTGCATAATATGGACTTGGTCTTTTACCAAATAGGGCTATCTTCTGTATACCAACCCTACCTTGTCACAACACAACTGATTGGCTCAAACTCATTCAAAAGGAAAGAAATTCCACCTATTAACTTTTAACAAGGCACACCTGTTAATTGACATGCATTCCAGGTGACTACCTCATGAAGCTGGTTGAGAGAATTTCAAGAGTGTGCAAAGCTCTCATCAAGGCAAAGTGTGGCTACTTTGAAGAATCTCAAATATAAAATATTGTTTTATTTGTTTAACACTTTTTGGGTTACTACATGATTAAATTTGTCTTATTTCATAGTTTTGATGTCTTCACTATTATTCTACAGTGTAGATAATAGTCTAAATAAAGAAAAACCCTGCCATGAGTACATGAATAGGTGTCCAAACCTTTGACTGGTACTGTATGTAGGCAAGTACTTTTTACACTTTTACTTTGATTTCAAGACTAGGCTATAGGTTGTGTTGAGTGGTTTGAACACTTGCATCAGAGAGCTAATGAGAGTAAATTGTACTAAGATCCGCATGATCTCACCACGCGTGAGTGTTTGAGTTTAATGGCTTTACAGAATCTCTGAGGTGAACTCAGACATAAAACTGTATTTGCCTTTTTTGTTTAGAATCAACTAGAATTCCTTTGGCAAATCTTCAGTCACAGGGTTTGGATTGAATTGGTAGAGTCAGAGAGACAATTGTGTTTAAAGGGATCTTTCTTTAGGACAGTTTTCTTGGTGTTATAAGGATATGGTAATTCATATTATGACTAGCTATATTGACTGTTTGACAATCAAGACATTTCCCCAATCAATTCTGCTAAGGGATTAAAAAACTCTGCTGTTAATTTATCATATTATTATGATTATTAGTAGGCTAGACCTCAACGCCATTGCATGCCATTGCATATAGGCCTATTGGCATGAAAAAATCCACTATTACTTCACCCCCACCCCCCCACCCCCCTTTATAATCATTATAATTTGCTTCAAAGCTGTAAACGTTTATTTCTGAACATAATGGAGAGAAATTAAGCAATGGCAAATTCCATTTATTCAATAGGGAAGGAAAGATTTCACCCACATTTAGCATTCTCCCATTCACGCTCATCTCTTTGTATCTTTTTCTTTAACAGAAATAATATTGGACAAGGAGGAATTGCGGATGAGCGATATTCTCAGTGCCTTTGTAGTTGGTTTTCACTGTAAGGGTGTACAGCAGAGCAGGCTGGTGGGAGGAGCTATAAGAGTATGGGCTCATTGTCATGGCTGGAATGGAATAAATGGAACCGTATCAAATACATCAAACATATGGAAACCGTATGTTTGACTCAGTTCCATTAATTCCTTTCCAGCCATTACATGGCGCAGCGGTCTAAGGCACTACATCTCAGCGCTAGAGGTGTCACTACAGACCCTGGTTTGATTACAAGCTATCACAACTGGTTGTGCTTGGGAGTCCCATAGGGTGGAGCACAATTGTCCCAGTGTCGTTAGGGTTTGGCCGGTGTAGGCTGTCATTGTAAATATGCATATCGTCCTCATTATCATACATGAAAAGAGAAGCCAAAGGAAATTCATATTCACTATGTGCCAATGAGAAACCCCAGTTCTCAAAGGTCCTAAATGTCTTGTACCCAACAATGAGTTTATGATGATAATGTAGGAGGCTTTGCTCTTCATTAATAATTTTGCATACTTATCCTTCATATCTCACCTTCGTGTTTGTAAACATGAAGTGTGACCTCCATAGTGTATTTTAAGGGATAGCATTGTATTTGATTGTATTTGCTTAGTTAGTTCTGAGCATTGCTCATCCCTCAGTAGGCTGCATAGAGTGTCTATTTCAGAGGTGTGTGTGTACATATGTGTGTGTGTGTGCATGCGCGTGTGGGCGCTGTACGTGTGTGTGAGCACGGCTCCTCTCATTCCCAGGTAAGATAAAAGCATTGGTCCCAAGTCAGGTGCTCATGACACGGTTCAGAATCTCCTCTTTAATACCGGAGCCAGAGGAAGCTGTTAGACCATAAATAGACAGCTTCTCTTTTTATCTACAGCAGAAAGAACCTTACGCTGCAGAAGAGTTGAGGAACAGAGGAACAAAGACAAGAGCTAACAGAGAGGCAGCAGGTAGCCTAGCAGTTAAGCATGTTGGGCCAGTACCGAAAAATTGCTGGTTCAAATCCCCGAGCCAACTACGTATAAATTCTGTCCATATGCCTTTGAGCAAGGTACTTACATTCCTGAAATGTAACTGCATGCCCTTGTGGGATGCTATTGCAAAATACAACCTCCTGGTCTAACCAGCCTCATGCATGTATGAGCTAAGTTTAAATACTGTAGAAAACAGTTGAATGAACAACACCCATATGCTGTTTTATTACTATCATAATTGGTCATAGCTTGTCTATACAGCGGCAACCTGTCATTCAGGCTAGGTGGGGCACTTTAGCTAAAAAATATAGATTTTTTAAATTTGATTTTTATCTTCTGTTTTGCAAGTTAATTTGGCATTAATTTGTATCACATATCAGTTAGCCAACAATGTAAAAACACATTTATTGACTGAATAAAGCCGCATACAAACATGTTCTCTTTCTTGCTTTCGTGAGTAAGGCAGCTCCAAAATGTAGGTGTTTCAGCCTAACTCAGTGCTTTCTATGGTAGAGGGGCAGCCAGCAGAAAATACAGACCGTAGGCATTGGTCATCTTCTCTAGTTGTGCCGTGATTGGCTGAGTGTTCTGTCACTCATGGGGATACTACGTCCCTGCAAAATCTACAGGAAGAGCAGGGCAGTTCAAGCCCCCTTGAGTGCTGCCATAGATTTACATCACAAGTTCCCATCCAAGAAGGCCCAAGGTCATTTCTCCACCTAAAAAATTACGTCAAATAACGTTATATCTACCGTAGCTTTGATTGGACGGATCATGTCAACATCATACTTTCAAAATCTTAGCTAGCAAGCTAGACAAGCAGTCATCATTTACATTTTTTATTTATTTCACCTTTGTTTAACCAGGTTGGCCAGTTGAGAACAAGTTCACATTTCCAACTGCGACCTGGCCAAGATTAAGCAAAGCAGTGAGACAAAAACAACAACACAGAGTTACACATGGGATAAACAAACGTACAGTCAATAACACAATAGAAAAATCTATATACAGTGTGTGCAAATGTCGTAAGGTTAGGGAGGTAAGGCAATAAATAGGCCATAGTGACGAAATAATTACAATTTTGCATTAATACTGGAGTGAAAGATGTGCAGATGATAATGTGCAAGTAGAAATACTGGGGTGCAAAAGAGCAAATATAAATAACAATATGGGGATGAGGTAGTTGGGTGGGCTATTTACAGATGGGCTGTGGGGATGACCAGTGAAATATACCTGCTGGAGCGTGTGCTAAGGGTGGGTGTTGCTATGGTGACCAGTGAGCTAAGATAAGGCGGGGCTTCACCTTGCAAAGACTTATAGATGACCTGGAGCCAGTGGGTTTGTCGATGAATATCAAGCGAGGGCCAGCCAACGAGAGCATACAGGTTGCAGTGGTGGGTAGTATATGGGGCTTTGGTGACAAAATGGATGGCACTGTGATGGACGACATCCAATTTGCTGAGTAGAGTGTTATTTTGTAAACATCGCCGAAGTCAAGGATCGGTAGGATAGTCAGTTTTACGAGGGTATGTTTGGCAGCATGAGTGAAGGAGGCGTTGTTGTGAAATAGGAAGCCAATTCTAGATTTAATTTTGGATTGGAGATGTCTGGAAGGAGAGTTTACAGTCTAACCAGACACCTAGGTATTTGTCGTTGTCCACATATTCAAAGTCAGAACCGTCCAGAGTAATGATGCTAGTCGGGCAGGCGGGTGTGGGAAGCAATCGATTGAAGAGCATGCATTTAGTTTTATTTGAATTTAAGAGCAGTTGGAGACCATGGAAGGAGTGTTGTATGGCATTGAAGCTTGCCTGGAGGTTTGTTAACACAGTGTCCAAAGAATGGCCAGACGTATACAGAATGGTGACGTCTGCGTAGAGGTGGATCAGAGAATCACCAGCAGCAAGAGCGACATCATTGATATATACAGAGAAAAGAGTCGGCCCGAGAATTGAGCCCTGTGGCACCCCCATAGAGGCTGACAGAGGTCCAGACAACACACCCTCCGATTTGACACACTAAACTCTATCTGAGAAGTAGGTGCACAAGGCGAGGTAGTCATTTGAGAAACCAAGGCTGTTGAGTCTGCCGATTAGATTGCGGTGATTGACAGTCGAAAGCCTTGGCCAGGTCGATGAAGATGGCTCCACAGTACTGTATTTTATCGATGGCAGTTATGATATCGTTTAGGACCTTGAGTGTGGCTGAGGGGTACCCATGACCAGTTCGGAAACCAGATTGCATAGCGGAGAAGGTACTGTGGGATTCGAAATGGTCGGTGATCTGTTTGTTCACTTGGCTTTCGAAGACTTTAGCAAGGCAGGGCAGGATAGATATAGGTCTGTAGCAGTTTGGGTCTAGAGTGTCTCCCCCTTTGAAGAGGGGGATGACCGCGGCAGCTTTCCAATCTTTAGGGATCTCAGACAACATGAAAGAGAGGTTGAACAGGCTAGGAATAGGGGTTGCAACAATTGCGGCGGATAATTTTAGAAAGAGAGGGTCCAGATTGTCTAGCCCAGCTGATTTGTATGGGTCCAGATTTTGCAGCTCTATCAGAACATCAGCTATCTGGATTTGGGTGAAGGAGAAGCGGGTGGGGCTTGATCAAGTTGCTGCGGGGGGTGTAGGGCTGTTGACCAGGGTAGGGGTAGCCAGGTGGAAAGCATGGCTAGCTGTAGAAAAATGCTTATTGAAATTCTTGATTGTTGTAGATTTATCTGTGGTGACAGTGTTTCCTAGCCTCAGTGCAGTGGGCAGCTGGGAGGAGGTGCTCTTATTCTCCATGGTGTCCCAGAACTTTTCAGAATTTGTGCTACAAGATGCAAATTTCTGTTTGAAAAAGCTAGACTTTGCTTTCCAAACTGACTGTGTATATTGGTCCCTAACTTCCCTGAAAAGTTGCATATCACGGGGGCTATTCGATGCTAATGCAGTATGCCACAGGAGGTTTCTGTGCTGGTCAAGGGCAGTCAAGTTTGGAGTGAACCATGGGCTATATCTGTTCTTAGTTAACACATTTATTAAATGGCGCATGCTTATTTAAGATGGTGAGGAAAGCACTTTCAAAGAATAACCAGGCATCCTCTACTGACGGGATGAGGTCAAAATCCTTCCAGGATACCCGGGCCAGGTCGATTAGAAAGGCCTGCTCGCTGAAGCGTTTTAGGGAGCGTTTGACAGTGATGAGGGGTGGTCGTTTGACCGCAGACACATTACGGACCCATCATAATGAATCACGTCGACAATCTACTGGCAAATCCTTTTCAATCCTTGTCATATGAAGAGAAATTATAGATAAAACGTATCGGTGCTCATCGACCATTAGACATAAATATTACACAACAAGTTGGAAATCGCAAATTCAACATTGAGTGGTTTGGAAGGAGTCAGCGGCTAACTGCAAGAGTTGCAAAGCAATCACTATTTTGTTTCCCCTGCCTGCTATTCGGTGGAGAGGATGTGTGGTCCAAGTCTGGTTTTAAGGATTTAAAACATCTGTCTGAAAGGGTCTATTTTCCAAGCTTAAAATAATAAACATTTATATGCAACACCATGGGTCAGAAAAGGTTGAATACATTGGCCATGCTGTCAATCCAGCATGTCGCTCTGCCACGTTCAAAACAACTGGAAACTCGGAACTAGGCAATCTCAGACTTCAGTGAGTACAAGACAACTGGAAACTCGGAAAAACAAGCTCTGACTGGGAAAATGAGTTTTGAACGGTCATCCAACTCAGAATTCGAAGTCCAGAACTCGGGCCTCTTTCTGGAGCTCCGACCTGAAGATCACTGACATAATGATTCAACCTTGTTTTTTTTCAGAGTTCCCAGTTGTCTTGAAAGCACCATAAATCCAGAGAATTCCAGACTTTGATGACACTAGTTTGATCTGCCACGCCACCTTCCTGTTCAAGTGAGCACAGCACAACAACGGTTAGTCCAAAAAGGTCTTGTATGCTGCTACCTAAATTATGTAATATGCCAGGGAGATATGTATACAGTAGCTAAGAAAGTAATACTAAGTGTATGTTGTGTAGTAAGCTGTTAATAGCCCATGTGCCTCACCATAATAATTTGCTTCCGATCCCCCTCTGAAATTAGCCTACTGTTCTGACATGGTGGTGCACATGTCATCATCAAATATTGTAAGAGCTTACTTTGTCTGCTTATATGCCCCCTTTATTTATCCTACGGTTCTGATTTGGTGTACAGGAAGACTACTGTAAGAACGGCCTATGTTCTGAATTATGTTACTGTACATTTCAAAAGTGATGAACCAATAGCTATATTGAGTACATACATTTTAGCTCGCTCATTAATGTCTTAATGATGGATTACCTCTTATCTGCTCATCATTCCCTTTTGTCATAGTTTGTACATCTCAATTGTTATAGGCCTATTGCTTCTATAGGATAATCTCATTAGTATCTTTTTCATAATTTTAGGCGATGTTGGAATTATTTCATTGTTTTTCTTACTTTGTGTATTATAATTAGCTCATGTTCTTTTCTTGACGAGGAAGAGATACTATATAATGTTGTGTCTGTAACCATGTTTGCCAGTGACAGTCTCTTCTCATTCAAATATTTGTTTTCAACTAAATGCTCCATAATAGACCCATGTAATTCCAGTTGATGTTGCAAGGGTTGTTTTGTTTGCACAATCTACTGTCTGTGCGTCGGTATATTGTATATAAAAGTGGACCCTCATGATTGTATTTTCCTTCATTTTTATACTACATAGGCCTAATAAATTACTTCAAATGGTAGGCTAACCACGTGTCTCTCTCTCTGTGTGTGGTGACTTAAAGAACAGTAAAGTTAAGGCCTCAACATCTTGCTGAATTTATCTGAACTAACATCTTTCTGAATTTCTGTTGGTGTCCATTTTGAAAGTGCTGAATGAATAGGCCTACCTCTTCACAGCTTGTTTGCTTGCACTTGCTTATACTTAGAGTTAAGTGTTAATGATATAAGAATAAACATTATGAATTCACTGAACATAAATGTAATAATGTTTGTGTATGGTTCAAAACTCAAAACTCATTTTGGCATTCGTTATTATAGAAGGAGAATGCGATTCTTAACGACTTACACAAATTCACAAGGAGTCAGTAGTAACCAAATTTGTTTAAGCAAGTCAGCCATATAAGCTATGGTTTTTAAAAAGGCAGAAAATTAGGCTGAATGAACTGTTTCGCTGCCAGTCAAGGGTCCGCTGATAGCCAGGTGCAGCGGAGGTAAGGATTCACTCCATGGTGCTGAAATGAAAGCTCTACTGTTGGCACAGCTTTCTGTAGGCCTTAACAGTTTGTGGTTAATGTTTGTCACCGTTATAGTGCAATTAAAATATTATTTGGTGTTGTATTGTGTAGTGGCTTTTCCCCAGCAAGATTTACATGCTAAAATCACCACTCTGTCTGTGAACTAAATACTACAGTAATAATACTAATACTACACATGCAAAGTGTGACACAGAGGATGATAACAGCACCATTGTATTGTGTTGTAGTGAGCCAAACTCTGCATGCTGACAGCTGATGTAGAGCACTCCTTTCGTGGTAGCAGACCCTTTTATCTATTCCATAAATATGGCATGCGCTGTGGGTCTTTTCCAACCCCTTTAGGAATCTAAATACACAAACAGTCCATCTATTTAAATTACAAGATAAACTACACATGGAATGATGGGAAAGAAAACTGGTGAAAACAAGGATATGTGTAACGGCGTTCTTCGTTTGTCAAAAGAGAGTCGGACCGAAATGCAGCGTGTTGGTTACTCATGTTTTTAATGAAGAAAAAACGGAACTATACATGAAATAACTAATAAATACAAAACAACAAAACGGAACGTGAAACCTAATTACAGCCTATCTGGTGAAACTACACAGAGACAGGAACAATCACCCACGAAATACAAAGTGAAACCCAGGCTACCTAAATACGGTTCCCAATCAGAGACAACGAGAATCACCTGACTCTGATTGAGAACCGCCTCAGGCAGCCAAACCTATGCAACTCCCCTACTCAGCCGCAATCCCAATAACTAAAAAACCCCACTACGAAATACAACAACATAAATCCATGTCACACCATGGCCTGACCAACTAATTAACGAAAACACAAAATACTAAGACCAAGGCGTGACAATATGAGGCTAATATTATCTTAATTTTGTGGCACTGCTATTATGTGCTAATGTTATTACTATGTGAAGACATTGTTTTAGCAGCACATGATATTTAATTTGAAAGGTGTAAGAATCTATCATTCAAATAGTGTAAAATTCCCACAATAAATCAGGAGCGATAAAAGAATGAGATTTGGTGAGACCAGTTCAGCACTTCAGTGTCACATTTTTCATAAGGATCGGACCAAGGCACAGCGTGGTATGCGTACATTCTCTTTTTAATGAATGAACAAAAACAAACAACCAAACGAAACGTGAGGCTATACAAACTAGTGCTGACAGGCATCTAAACATAGACAAGATCCCACAACTAACAATGGGGAAATGGCTACCTAAATATGATCCCCAATCAGAGTCAACGATAAACAGATGTCTCTGATTGGGAACCATATCAGGCCAACATAGACATACAAAACCCCTAGGTGACAAAAACCCTAGACATACAACAACTAGAGTACTCACCCTAGTCACACCCTGACCTAACCAAAATATATAGAAAAACAGAGAATCTAAGGGCGTGACATTCAGAACCTAATTCTGGCACATGAAATGTCATTATAAGTGTGACTTGAATGTCTTTCAAATCTCATACAGAAGTAGAATCAGTCATAGACTGTTCTCTCTGCTACCGCACGGCAAGCGGTACCGATGCACCAAGTCTGGAACCAACAGGACCCTGAACAGCTTCTACCCCCAAGCCATAAATAGTTATATAGTGTCTATAGCCAAGTTATCATTACTCATTGTGTATTTATTTTATTTATTTTTTCTCTCTGCATTGTTGGGAAGGGCCCGCAACTAAGCGTTTCACTGTTAGTCTACACCCATTGTTTACTAAGCATGTGACAAATACAATTTTATTTTATTTGAATTTTAGCCAGTTTGCCACAGCAGGAAAATGATCATGCAGCAACAGGAAATGTGAATTATTACATGGATTATATTCAGTGGACATTTTTGTAGGGGCTGATACATTTTTCATATGCGAAAATCAAGTCTGAAATTTCATGTGGAAATTAAAACTTCAGAAGGCTTTTTCAAACCAAATATACCACACGTTTTTGATTTCCTGCATTTCAGAAAATGTATCCTGCAACAGGATGATCAAATTAAGATCCTACGTATGTAGTTATTGACAAAGAAGATAGTTCAATCAGTGACATCATTAGGGGAATGCTCTTGGCTTTTCTCACAGATAAATACTTGTCTTTGATTAACAAAAATGTTATCTTCCTTTAATTCATTCATTTAGATTAGTTTATCATGGAAATGTATCTCCACTGCAAATATGGTGGGGACATTTGGTCTATAGCAATGAAATTACCTAGCTAGATCATCGATCGTGGAATGGATCTTAATGGTTTGTTGTTGTTTTTCTCATCATAATGAGAGTTTAATTTGTTGGCTTAATTGCTTTGGTTTTACTTATAAGGCAATATTCAATGTTCATTCTAGATCTAATGTAATGCTGATGTTTAAAGGTCAAGGGGTAGATTAGTTACTGCTACATGCAAATATTTATTTAATTGATAATCACATTTAAATGCTTTTTTGTTGTTGTACGTAAATTATTTTAATACATTTTTTATTTAACCTTTATTTAACTAGGCAAGTCAGTTAATTAAGAACAAATTCTTATTTACAATGATGGCCTACTCCAGCCAAATCCTAACCCGGACGACGCTGGGCCAATTGTGTGCCGCCCTGTGGGACTCTCAATCACGTCCGGTTGTGATACAGCCTGGGATCGAACCAGGGTCTGTAGTGACGCCGTTAGCACTGAGATGCAGTGCCTTAGAACACTGATTGATATAATTCTGAACATGTAAGGAAAAACATCTCCATATGGATTGACACACAGTGATGTACACAGTCCAGGCCTTATTGCTATCTCTGTCGTCCTCAATATCAGGACAGTTAGACCGGTATTAGCTGAGCTTGGTTATATGTCCATGCACTTTCTCTCCATGCCTTCCACATGACCTTGAGGATGGTATGTGGGTGTTTGTGTGTGTTTATGTGCATGTGTCTGTGCATGTCTTGTGTGTGTGCCTTAACCTTTACCCTCCCTACATAACCTCTCTCCTCTCTGTATACTGCCCTGTATCCAGAGATCCTACATCCAACACTGGTGTGCCTATCTGTGCACTCTCCAAGTTAACAATGTGACAAAAGAGCCTGGGGACATTCTTAGTGTTTTCATGACTATGGCAGGAAACTTAATTTAATCCTGTGAGCATGGGCACTGCCAGCAACCCCGAGACAGCATAATGAAACCTCACACAGGGAAAGCCTGACAGCTCTCCCTGGGCCATGCTGGGCCCAGAACTATTTTAAGGCTCTTTGGGCTGTCTGCTGTCTCTGTCGTTCGCTCTTCCTCTGCCTCCCTTCATCCTCGCCTGTTGTGTCCCCTAATTGCTAGTTGTGTTCCTCACTGTTGTTCAGTCAGATAGACCCCATTTGGTCAGTGAAGCCCAAGCGTTTGTTGGGCAAATTCCCTTCTCTGGAGAATCCTCTTCATCAGAATGTGCACAGTGATTGGCTTAACAACTGTTCTTTGGTGCTCTAAGTGGATGGGTGCATCTGCTCCCATCCAAGTAAAAGTAGGGTGGCTTTAATGCAATGCAATTTGTCTTCCCTTCTGAGTTCATGATCAATACCAATTTTATCACAAGTGGAGCAGTGTCAAGCTTATCTGCACTGTCAGCAGTTGTATATTGATTGATGTGTCCAGAAATATTGGCATAAGCGGTGTATTTCCCCCATCCAGCTGGCTTTCATGAAGTCATTCCATGCAAAAACCCTCAAATTGTAATTGGATCCATTTCATGTCGGTTTCAAATAGGAAATGCATCGATATCAGGGATTATTGTCATGTGTGTGTGTCACGCCTGCTCCCGGTCCCCCTCCATGGCGCTAGAAGGAGCCAGGCTCCCCAGAATTACGCACTTCTGCCACCATCATTACGCACAGGTTCCGTCCCCCGTCATGCGCATCAGCAATTATCGGACTTACCTGGACTCAATCACCTGTGTCATAACCTCTCCTATATCTGTCTATTCCCAAGCTCTGTTCCCTGCTTCAGGATTAATGTTCATATGTAGTTATGTTTCCCGGTGCTGACGCTGTTCCTGTCCTGTTTGATGTCTGTTCTACATTAAATGTTCAACTCCGCGTAACTGCTTCTCTTTTCCAGCGTCGGTCCTTACAGTGTGTATGTCATGCGGATTGTTAACGGGGTCAATAGACATTTTCTGATTGCATTTGAGTGATGATATTGTATCGCCTGATACATCCAATGAGAACTCAGGTCAACAAAAATCCAAACAAAAGCATGCAAACAACAATTTAGAGAGACATGATATCTAGCAGAGAAACTCAAAACATATCTTGAAGATATTTCAGAATCTGAATGCAGCTCGACCCACAGGGCACACCCTGGTTGAATCAATGTCGTTTCCACGTCATTTCAATTAGCAACACGCATGCCCCGCCCACCTGAGGATCTGTCTTTTTCAGACATCTATTTCCTGTGTCACTTAAATCTCGCTGGATCAATTGCTTTAATTTTACACCTGCAACTCTCAAACTCGCTCGCTTGTCGTTTTTTCCAAGTTAACGTTCCAACCACGGAAATGTTGGTAATGACAATAGTATCTATAAGCCAGAATGTTCAATACAATTATATTTGACATTACTTACATTACCAGTTGTACATGATGTTGGTCCTTTTGGCTTCAGGAGGTGGAGACAGGGTATCCACAGGAAAGTGTCGTTTACCCAACTTTTTGTGGCGCTTGTAGTTTCTGTTGCATGTATTTTTTTATCTCTTCTTGACTCATTGCGCTTGATGAACAATATGTAAAAAACAGCCGAATGTAACCGAATGTAGAACACCGAAACAAGCTTCCTTGCAATCAGCTGGATGTGTTTGCCTTTTGGTCAGGCCATATTGTGCAAGTGTATGTCACATGCTGTTACGATAAACTAGCAGTGGTGGGTGGAATCAGGCGCAGAGAGCAGGGTTCAGTCGTTGTCAATTTATTTCACCGGCGTAACAAAAACGGTCACGCCAACACACAGGCGTGTACAAGTTCTCAGTCCAAACAACAGGACAAAATAGTCCGGAGAATAAAGACACAAACAAAATTAACACCATCCAAACAGAGTAACAAGAAACAAGCCCGCACAAATACCCAGCAGGCCTCGTGCCCTTAAATAGCCTACAAACAAACCCTAACACAGGAGTACCCAATTACCCAATAATCAAAATAAACGGAAAGGGAATCGACGGCAGCTAATAGGCCTGCGACGACGACCGCCGAGCACCGCCCAAAGAGGAAGAGGCACCATCTTCGGCGAGGTTTGTGACACATGCAAATTGCATCAGCATTGCAAATAAAAACTGTAAGTACAAACTGATATACAGACCAGCATAGTGAAAGTCGGGTTAATAACACTATTAATAACACTGGAAATTTGGTCTACATTTTCGAGCAGCAGAAGGACAAATCACACAGACAAACAGTAGAGCAAGTTTAAATAAGGAACATGTAAGGAACATTTACATAATTTTGCACGCAAATGTCTCAGGCTGTACAGTATATTTTCATTGTGTATTACAACTTAATTAATCAGACAAGGCTCAATGGAATACATTAACTTTCCTTTGAATCTATAAGAACACTAAAGCTTCATCAGGAATTTAACGCACCGTCTCCACACTTACAGTACCAGTCAAAGTTTTGGACACAAACTCATTCAAGGGTTTTTCTTTTTTTAAACTATTTTCTCATTGTAGAATAATAGCGAAGACATCAAAACTATGAAATAACACATATGGACTCATGTAGTAACCAAAAAAGTGTTTAACTAAAAAAACAAAAAAATAGATTGGAGATTCTTCAAAGTAGCCACCATTTGCCTTGATGACAGCTTTGCACATTCTGAGCAATCACTCAACCAGCTTCATTAGGAAGTCACCTGGAATGTTTTTCCAACAGTCTTGAAGGAGTTCCCACAAATGCGTACAGCGTAAGTTGAGACGCCTTGAGGTAAGTGGGTGATAGTTCTGGTTGGTTAAAGTTTAATTCATGGAATTGGGGTGTGGTATATTGTATAGATTAAATGTATGCCCCCTTGAACTTTGCGACCTTTTGCCACATTTCAGGCTTCAAACATAAAGATATAAAACTGTATTTTTTTGTGAAGAATCAACAACAAGTGGGACACAATCATGAAGTGGAACGACATTTATTGGATATTTCAAACTTTTTTAACAAATCAAAAACTGAAAAATTGGGCGTGCAAAATTATTCAGCCCCTTTACTTTCAGTGCAGCAAACTCTCTCCAGAAGTTCAGTGAGGATCTCTGAATGATCCAATGTTGACCTAAATGACTAATGATGATAAATACAATCCACCTGTGTGTAATCAAGTCTCCGTATAAATGCACCTGCACTGTGATAGTCTCAGAGGTCCGTTAAAAGTGCAGAGAGCATCATGAAGAACAAGGAACACACCAGGCAGGTCCGAGATACTGTTGTGAAGAAGTTTAAAGCCGGATTTGGATACAAAAAGATTTCCCAAGCTTTAAACATCCCAAGGATGTAACGGTTTTCTGTAGGCGAAGGAGAGTCGGACCAAAATGCAGCGTGTAGATTGCGATCCATGTTTAATCAAAAAACGTAAACACGAATCAATACAAAATACTACAAAAACAAGAACGTAATGAACGTAACGAAAACCGAAACAGCCTATACTTATGTAAACTAAAACAGCGACAGGAACAAGGACACTAAGGACAATCACCCACGAAACACACAAAGAATATGGCTACCTAAATATGGTTCCCAATCAGAGACAACGATAATCACCTGACTCTGATTGAGAACCGCCTCAGGCAGCCATAGACTATGCTATACACCCCACACAACCCCAAGAAGAAAAACACCACAAATAAACCCATGTCACACCCTGGCCGGACCCAATAAATGAAGATAAACATAATAAATATAGACCAGGGCGTGACAAAGGAGCAATGTGCAAGCGATAATAATGAAATGGAAGGAGTATCAGACCACTGCAAATCTACCAAGACCTGGCCGTCCCTCTAAACTTTCAGCTCATACAAGGAGAAGACTGATCAGAGATGCAGCCAAGAGGCCCATGATCACTCTGGATGAACTGCAGAGATCTACAGCTGAGGTGGGAGACTCTGTCCATAGGACAACAATCAGTCGTATATTGCACAAATCTGGCCTTTATGGAAGAGTGGCAAGAAGAAAGCCATTTCTTAAAGATATCCATAAAAAGTGTCATTTAAAGTTTGCCACAAGCCACCTGGGAGACACACCAAACATGTGGAAGAAGGTGCTCTGGTCAGATGAAACCAAAATTGAACTTTTTGGCAACAATGCAAAACGTTATGTTTGGCGTAAAAGCAACACAGCTCATCACCCTGAAGACACCATACCCACTGTCAAACATGGTGGTGGCAGCATCATGGTTTGGGCCTGCTTTTCTTCAGCAGGGACAGGGAAGATGGTTAAAATTGATGGGAAGATGGATGGAGCCAAATACAGGACCATTCTGGAAGAACCTGATGGAGTCTGCAAAAGACCTGAGACTGGGACGGAGATTTGTCTTCCAACAAGACAATGATCCAAAACATAAAGCAAAATCTACAATGGAATGGTTCACAAATAAACATATCCAGGTGTTAGAATGGCCAAGTCACAGTCCAGACCTGAATCCAATCAAGAATCTGTGGAAAGAACTGAAAACTGCTGTTCACAAATGCTCTCCATCCAACCTCACTGAGCTCGAGCTGTTTTGCAAGGAGGAATGGGAAAAAAATTCAGTCTCTCGATGTGCAAAACTGATAGAGACATACCCCAAGCGACTTACAGCTGTAATCGCAGCAAAAGGTGGCGCTACAAAGTATTAACTTAAGGGGGCTGAATAATTTTGCACACCCAATTTTTCAGTTTTTGATTTGTTAAAAAAGTTTGAAATATCCAATAAATGTCGTTCCACTTCATGATTGTGTCCCACTTGTTGTTGATTCTTCACAAAAAAATACAGTTTTATATCTTTATGTTTGAAGCCTGAAATGTGTCAAAAGCTCGCAAAGTTCAAGGGGGCCGAATACTTTCGCAAGGCACTGTAGGACTCGTTATACTATGGATATAGATACTTTTGTACCTGTTTCCTCCAGCATCTTCACAAGGCCCTTTGCGGTTGTTCTGGGATTGATTTGCATTTTTCGCACTAAAGTATGTTCACCTCCAGGAGAAAGAACGCGTCTCCTTCCTGAGCGGTATGACGGCTGCGTGGTCCCATGGTATTTCTACTTACGTACTATTGTTTGCACAGATGAACATGGTACCTTCAGGCGTTTGGAAATTGCTCCCAAGGATGAACCAGACTTGTGGAGGTCTACAATTGTTTTTCTGAGGTCTTGGCTGATTTCTTTTGATTTTCCCATGATGTCAAGCAAAGAAGCACTGAGTTTGAAGGTAGGCCTGAAATACATCCACAGGTACACCTCCAATTGACTCAAATGATGTCATTTAGCCTACCAGAAGCTTCTAAAGCCATGACATAATTTTCTGGAAATTTCAAAGCTGTTTAAAGGCACAGTGTATGTAAACTTCTGACCCACTGGAATTGTGATATAGTGAATTATAAGTGAAATAATCTGTCTGTAAACAATTGTTGGAAATATTAATTGTGTCATGAACAAAGTAGATGTCCTAACTGACTTGCCAACACTATAGTTTGTAAACAAGAAATTTGTGGAGTGGTTGAAAAACGAGTTTTAATGACTCCAAGTGTATGTAAACGTCGACTTCAACTGTATATTTAGCAAGCTCATACTCCATGTCATCATATAAGACCTTATGTGCCTTGCTACTCTATTAAAGCTTCTCTTTCGCACAGGTAGATATTCATTTTCCTTTTTGACAATGTACCTCTTCAGTGTCATTCTGTCGATTTTTTTTTTTTCATCCCTTCCTGCTGCTCGAATGGACTTCTTCCCTTCTCTCGCTTCCTTGGCTGCACTCTCAAGAACATTAAGGGGGGATAGATCCCTGCTTGTTTTACGTTTGTATACACCGGGCATGATTAAGTCTACTCTGTAACAATAAAAATGCACTTGAGTTCATATGCATGAGACATTACAAAACTGCTATGCATATTATGCATAAAACTGACCAAATGTTATCATAAAGTGTGGCCATTGGCTCAACTTACCCCATGGCAAACATTTTGACTATATTAGTCAACACAGCTACAAGGATGCACTTTAATGCTCGGTTTAGGACCTCATATTGTAGATTACAGAGACCCCAAATGATGTATAAAACAATCTTAAATCTACCTTGTCACGCCCTGATCTCTTTTACCTGTCCTTGTGCTTGTCTCCACCCCCTCCAGGTGGCACCCATCTTCCCCACTTATCCTCTGGGTATTTATACCTGTGTTTTCTGTCTGTCTGTGCCAGTTCATCTAGTTTGTTCAAGCCTACCAACGGTTTGTGTCTCAGCGCCTTCTTTTTCCAGTTTCTCTTTTCTCACCCTCCTGGTTTTGATCCTTGCCTTGCCTGACCTGACTCCGAGCCCGCCTGCCTGACCACTCTGCCTGACCCTGAGCCTGTCTGCCGTCCTGTAGCTTTGCTCCACCCCTTGATTACTGAACTCTGCCTGCCTATCGTCCTGTACCTTTGCTCCTACTCTGGGTAATCGACCCCTGCCTGCCTTGACCTGTCGTTTGTCTGCCCCTGGTGTTACAATAAACATTGCTACTTCACACAGTCTGCGCTTGGGTCTTACCTTATCCAGATTACCTACTTTGTAGTTTTTTTTACCTATCTTACAACTTTTTCCATTTGGTTTCTTCCTCCACAGACTTGATAAAATTATGACATCTTCCTAAATATTTGGTCACATTATACATTTTGTGTATGGTTTCCTAGAAACAAGGGGTGGGTCAACTTACCCCACTCTCCCCTATTGTTCTCCCTCGAAATGAAATGCATTATGCATACCCTAACAGCCCTGATGCCTGCATAAATCAGCCCTTGTCCCTACATTATTGTCTAACTGTAAACAGACAGTGTTCCCTTTAGATGTAAACAAACACCCACCACTGTTGAGTGTCCGGACAGCTTTTAAAGTACCACAACAGCAAAGTTCCAGATGAAAGACCATACCCAGAGCTTGATGTTGTGCAAAAATGTAAGTTGATAGGTCATTGTTTTAGTCAAAGTATGAAGTATTTGGGCTTGAAGTGGGAAATCCAAAGTGGTAACTTGTGGTTATCTGTGTCAATGCTATGTGTTTCCCCTATGAGATAACGTGCTGTAACGGTTTTCTTCCGCTGAAGGAGAGGAGGACCAAAATGCAGCGTGGTTAGTGTTCAACATCTTTAATATAGACAAAAAACGAGAACACTACAAAATACAAAACAATAAATGTGAAAATCTGGTGCAATAACACAAAAACAGAAGACAACCACCCACAAAACCCAACACAACACAGGCTACCTAAATATGGTTCCCAATCAGAGACAATGACTAACACCTGCCTCTGATTGAGAACCATATCAGGCCATACATAGAAACGGACAAACTAGACACACAACATAGAATGCCCACCCAGCTCACGTCCTGACCAACACTAAAACAAGGAAAACACAAAAGAACTATGGTCAGAACGTGACTCCGACTGCACAACCTAAACCTATAGGGGAAGGTCTGGGTGGGCATCTGTCCGCGGTGGCGGCTCTGGCGCTGGACCCCACCATTGTCTTTGTCCACCTCCTTAGCGTCCTTTGAGTGGTGACCCTCGCTGCCAACCTTGGCCTAGGAACCCTAACAAAGGGCCCCACTGGACTGAGGAGTGCCTCTGGACTGAGGGGTGCCTCATGACTGAGGAAACTCCTCCGGACTGAGGGACAGCTCCGGACCGAAGGGCAGCTCATGACCGAGGGGTAGCTCATGACCGAGGGGTAGCTCAGGTCCGAGGGGTAGCTCAGGACCGAGGGGTAGCTCAAGACCGAGAGATAGCTCAGGCTGGTTGACGGCTCTAGCGGCTCTGGACAGGCGGGAGACTCTAGCGGCTCTGGACAGGCGGGAGACTCTAGCAGCTTTGGACAGGCGGGAGACTCTAGCAACTCTGGACAGGCGGGAGACTCTAGCAGCTCTGGACAGGCAGGAGACTCTAGCAGCTCTGGATAGGCGGGAGACTCTAGCAGCTCTGGACAGGCGAGGCGCACTGTAGGCCTGGCACGTGGTGACGGCACTGGTGGTACTGGGCCGAGGACACGCACCTCAGGGCGAGTGCGGGGAGGAGGAACAGGGAGTACTGGGCTCTGGACACACACAGGAAGCCTGGGGCGGGAGACTGCCACCAGAGGGCTGGTGCATGTAGGTGGCACTGGATAGACCGGACCATGCAGGTGCCCTGGAGCTCTTGAGCACCGAGCCTGCCCACCCTTACCTGGCTCGAATACTATGTAATACTATGTAAAACAGCAACAAAAGATAACAACTAGCTAGTTAAATAAAGGTAAAAATATTAATTAAAAAATAATAACTAGCTAGCTACACTGACAGCTGTCAGAGCCTTATTTGTTGTTGCTTCTCTACACTTCACATGGAATTCACAACAGCGTTCACACCCCAAATTGTGAATATGTATGAGCCTGCATCATTCTTCAGAGGTTCAACTCAGTGCATCTGTTCTAGGACAGGAATTCCTTTGAAATAGGGGTGGAAACTTCCTCTGGAGGGCGTCTTTAAGGTTACCAAGCAGGAGAGAAGGAGCAGGAGAGAGAGGGAAAGGTTAGACTATAGGAAGTCTGCTCATCTACTGTTACCCAGGGAATGGCTTCAATGTTTGCTTTTATTTTCCTCCATGAAGGGTCTGGGTGTGAAATGTACATGTTGAAGTGGATAGTCCAGGCAGAGTAGCTATGGAGGTGTGCTATTAAGTTAGAGAGAGAGAAGGTAATAGATGAAGAGTAGAAACCTCAGACAATCTACCTACATTATCTCATCCTCCTACTTCTAGTTCTGGTACAGCTGAACACAAAGCCCATGCAGTGCTGACAGAAAGAAGCAATGACTGCCATCTCCCAGTCAGCATAGTGAGATCAAAGTGAAAGATGGGTCAATGCTTAATTACTGCCCAGTCAGAAGACCTTGGGTTTCTCCACTATCCCAATAGCTTTATTGAAAAACGTTTCTGAAGATTAACTTAAGCAGTTTTTATGAGATGTGAAAATACTGAGGTAAGCAAAGACCCAGACCAGGAGTTAAAATCCCTTGGGGAGCAGAGGTTATATGACTGAAGGTCTACCAATAGCCATTAGCCATTTCTCATTCTCTGCTGCCCTGACAATTGTTTTTGCTAAAAAAGGGGAGAGATAATTTATACATTCTAGAAACAAAGTTAGTCTATTTAGCCCCGAATGAGACCTCAGACAGTGAAAGGAGCAACACAGAGAATCAATGGCTCCAGTGGTTCTGTAAAAGGAGCGGCACATTTGGGAGTCAATCATGTCCTTCTTGCCCCATTGCTCAGCCCTTGTCTTCAACAGCTCTGTCCGTTCATCTGTGGACGAAAGGCTATAGGGATGCATGTCTTCAGAGCCAGGGCTGACACCTAGCATAGGAGCCAGAGGTGATGCTAAAGGGAGAGGCCTAAGCTAAGGTACACACCCCTAGAATAAAATCAAATCACATGCGCCAAATACAACAGGTATTTCACCTTACAGTAAAATGCTTACTTACAAGCCCCTAACCAACAATGCAGTTTAAAAAAATACGGATAAGAATAAGAAATAAAATGAATGAGTAATTAAAGAGCAGAGACTATATACAGGGGGGTACCGGTACAGAGTCAATGTACCGGTTAGGTATTATGTACATGTAGGTAGAGTTTTTAAGAGACTATGCATAGATGATAACAACAGAGAGTAGCAGCAGTGTAAAAGAGGGTGGGGGGGGCAATGCAAATAGTCTGGGTAGCCATTTGATTAGATGTTCAGGAGTCTTACGGCTTGGGGGTAGAAACTGTTTAGAAGCCTCTTGGATCTAGACTTGGCGCTCCAGTACCGCTTGCTGTGCGGTAGCAGAGTGAACAGTCTATGGCTAGGGTGATGAATACAAATTGTCTATTTAACTATGTGTTAATAATTGAGGCCGATGAATAACTGTGGAGTGGGATTCACCCAGGGATGCTGCTTTCTATCTCTCTTTCTGTCTGCTAATGGCTAGAGATGGGATTACCCCAGCCCCTCCCCTGCAGCCTCACACTTAGGCTGATCCTTGATGATGGTCTGCATAGTTTAGGGGAGGTGTATTGAAACCAATACCTACATCAACAATGACTTTGACAGCAATTGATCAACCCTCTCTGGTTAGTGCAATAGGTGGACTATTGGATCAACTGGATCAACTACAGCGGGGCAAAAAAGTATTTAGTCAGCCACCAATTGTGCAAGTTCTCCCACTTAAAAAGATGAGAGGCCTGCAATTTTCATCATAGGTACACTTCAACTATGACAGACAAAATGAGAAAAAAATCCAGAAAATCACATTGTAGGATTTTTAATGAATTTATTTGCAAATTATGGTGGAAATAAGTATTTGGTCACCTACAAACAAGAAAGAGTTCTGGCTCTCACAGACCTGTAACTTCTTCTTTAAGAGGCTCCTCTGTCCTCCAATCGTTACCTGTATTAATGGCACCTGTTTGAACTTGTTATCAGTATAAAAGACACCTGTCCACAACCTCAAACAGTCACACTCCAAACTCCACTATGGCCAAGACCAAAGAGCTGTCAAAGGATACCAGAAACAAAATTGTAGACCTGCACCAGGCTGGGAAGACTGGATCTGCAATAGGTAAGCAGCTTGGTTTGAAGAAATCAACTGTGGGAGCAATAAATAGGAAATGGAAGACATACAAGACCATTGATAGTCTCCCTCGATCTGGGGCTCCATGCAAGATCTCACAACGTGGGGTCAAAATGATCACAAGAACGGTGAGCAAAAATCCCAGAACCACACGGGGGGACCTAGTGAATGACCTGCAGAGAGCTGGGACCAAAGTAACAAAGCCTGCCATCAGTAACACACTACGCCGCCAGGGACTCAAATCCCGCAGTGCCAGACGTGTCCCCCTGCTTAAGCCAGTACATGTCCAGGCCCGTCTGAAGTTTGCTAGAGAGCATTTGGATGATCCAGAAGAAGATTGGGAGAATGTCATATGGACAGATGAAACCAAAATAGAACTTTTTGGTAAAAACTCAACTCGTCGTGTTTGGAGGACAAGGAATACTGAGTTGCATCCAAAGAACACCATACCTACTGTGAAGAATGGGGGTGGAAACATCATGCTTTGGGGCTGCTTTTCTGCAAAGGGACCAGGACGACTGATCCGTGTAAAGGAAAGAATGAATGGGGCCATGTATCGAGAGAAAACCTCCTTCCATCAGCAAGGGCATTGAAGATGAAACGTGGCTGGGTCTTTCAGCATGACAATGATCCCAAACACACAGCCCGGGCAACGAAGGAGTGGCTTCGTAAGAAGTATTTCAAGGTCCTGGAGTGGCCTAGCCATTCTCCAGATCTCAACCCCATAGAAAATCTTTGGAGGGAGTTGAAAGTCCGTGTTGCCCAGCAACAGCCCCAAAACATCACTGCTCTAGAGGAAATCTGCATGGAGGAATGGACCAAAATACCAGCAACAGTGTGTGAAAACCTTGTGAAGACTGACAGAAAATGTTTGACCTCTGTCATTGCCAACAAAGGGTATATAACAAAGTATTGAGATAAACTTTTGTTATTGACCAAATACTTATTTTCCACCATAATTTGCATATAAATTAATTAAAAATCCTACAATGTGATTTTCTGGATTTTTTTTCCTCATTTTGTCTGTCATAATTGAAGTGTACCTATGATGAAAATTACAGGCCTCTCTCATCTTTTTAAGTGGGAGAACTTGCACAATTGGTGGCTAACAAAATACTTTTTTGACCGACTGTATACATTCCCAATATACACTACCGTTCAAAAGCACGTTTTTTGTCCATTAAAATAACATCAAATTGATCAGAAATACAGGGTAGACATTGTTAATGTTGTCAATGACTATTGTAGGGTTAGATTTTTTTATGGAATATCTACATAGGCGTACAGAGGCCCATTATCAGCAATCATCACTCCTGTGGTCCAATAGCACGTTGTGTTAGCTAATCCAAGTTTATCATTTTAAAAGCCTAATTGATCATTAGAAAACCCTTTGCAATTATGTTAGCACAGCTGAAAACTGTAGTTCTGATTAAGGAAGCAATAAAACTTGCCTTCTTTAGACTTGTTGAGTATCTGGATCATCAGCATTTGTGGGTTCGATTAGAGGCTCAAAATGTCCAGAAACAAATAACTTTCTTCTGAAACTCGTCAGTCTATTCTTGTTCTGAGAAATGAAGGCTATTCCATGTGAGAAACGGGTTTTCTAATGATCAATTAGCCTTTTAAAATTATAAACTTGGATTAGCTAACACAACATGCCATTGGAACACAGGAGTGATGGTTGCTGATAATGGGCCTCTGTACGTCTATGTAGAAATTCCATTACAAATCTGACATTTCCAGCTACAATAGTCATTTACATCCTTATTAAAAATGTCTACACTGTATTTCTGATCAATTTGATGTTATTTTAATGGACAAAAAAATAGCTTTTCTTTCAAAAACAAGGACATTTCGAAGTGATACTAAACTTTTGAACGGTAGTGTATATATCTTATTTTATTTGTATTTCTTATATATTTTTTTTATGTTTTACATTTTTTGAATTTGTTTAATTTAATGTCCCTGTCTATAACTGTTCTGTACTTTGTCATGTATTTGTACATTTTATGTGGACCCCAGGAAGAGTTGCTGCTGCATTTGCAGATCGATTGCCAATGTTGGTCACTAATATATTGTAAATGGATAAGAGGAGTTGGTTTGGTTCTAGCCTTTGAGAGGCTAGTTTTGGATAATATCACCTCCACCTTACCTGACACCCTAGACCCACTTCAATTTGCTTACCGCCCCAATAGATCCACAGACAAAGCAATCGCCATCGCACTGCACACTGCCCTATCCCATCTGGACAAGAGGAATACCTATGTCGGAATGTTGTTCATTGACTATAGCTCAGCCTTCAACACCATAGTACCCTCCAAGTTCATCATTACGCTTGGGGCCCTGGGTCTGAACCCTCGCCCTGTACAACTGAGTCCTGGACTTCCTGACAGGCCGCCCCTAGGTGGTGAAGCTAGGAAACAACACCTCCACTTCCCTGATTCTCAACACAGGGGCCCCACAATTGTGCCTGCTCAGCCCCCTACTGTACTCCCTGTTCACCCATGTCTGCGTCACCACGCATGCCTCCAACTCAATCATCAAGTTTACAGATGACACAACAGTAGTAGGCCTGATTACCAACCGTGAGGAGACAGCCTACAGGGAGGTGGGCAGGGCCCTTGCAGAGTGGTGCCAGGAAAACAACCTCTCACTCAACGTCAACAAACCAAAGGAGCTGATCGTGGACTTCAGGAAACAGCAGAGAGAGCATGCCCATATCCACATCGACGGGACCGCAGTAGAGAAGGTAGAAAGCTTAAAGTTCCTCGGCATAAACATTGCTGACGATCTGAAAAGGTCCACCCACACAGACAGTGTGGTGACAAATGCGCAACATTGACTCTTCAGGAGGCTGAAGGAGGCTGAAGAAATTCCCCTTGCCCCCTAAGACCCTCAGAAACTTTTACAGATGCACAATTGTGGTACGATCTGCCCAACGCATCACCGGGGACACACTGCCTGCCCCCCAGGACACCTACAGCACCTGATGTCATAGGAAGGCCAAAAAGATCATCAAGGACATCAACCACCTGAGCCACAGTCTGTTCACCTCGCTACCATCCAGAAGGCGAGATCAGTACAGGTGCATCAAAGCTGGGACCGAGAGACTGAAAAACTGCTTCTATCTCAAGGCCATCAGACTGTTAAATAGCCATCACTAGCCGGCTACCACCCGGCTACTCAACCCTGCACCTTAGAGGCTACTGCCCTAATATACATATACATGGAATCACTGGCTACTTTAATAATGGAACACTAGTCACTTTAATAATGTTTACATATTTTTGCTTTACTCATCTCATATGTACATACTGTATTCTTTTCTACTGTATTTTGGTCAATGCCACTCCGACATTGCTCATCCTAATATTTTTATTTTTATTTATTCCATAATTTTACTTTTAGATTTACGTATTATTGTGAATTGTTAGATACTACTGCGCTGTTGGAGCTAGGAACACAAGCATTTCGCTACACCCACAATAACATCTGCTAAATATGTATATGTGACCAATACAATTTGATTTGATTTATTGATGATTAAGCAGTGTTGAGAAAACCTCTTACACACTAATTCCACACAGCCTTGTGGTTTAGCAGTATCTAGGCTTTCTGTCATTAATAAACCCATGCAGATTACTCAAAGTGCAAGGTTTTGACATTATGATTTGCAATGATGATCATTCAGATCAGAGATTTAAAGATTGTTTAGGCTGCTGAACCAAAACAAATGCCAGTGGTTAGTCAAGAGGGTCATTTTAGAGGACCGGACAAATTTACATTTACAGCTAAAATAGATGCACTTCAAAGTAAGTATTGGTGTTGGTGTGCAGAAGAGTGGTTCCGGTCTAATGCACTAACCTTAGGGCATGGTTACCGTCTAGGTGCTTCTAATTGGGAGGGGGGACTTGGCTTTGGGTTTTGACAAACATGAATTTTGGGCATCTGCTGCTCAAGTGGAGAGCAGAGAGAATCATCAAAATGCACAGCTGTGGCTGTTGATAAAATACTGCCCATTGCTAAGCTCTGCTAGCATGTTGTGATAAACCTGGAAAGCTTCTTCCAGAAACATCAACATTTTCCAGACCAGTGTGAACCTTTTTAAAATACCTGACACAGCACTCGAAGTTCAAGAAGAGAACATAGAGTAAATTCATAAAAAAGCTTGAAAACTTTCACCTCGATTGGTACCCAATGTACTGTACTGGCGTGTATGCATCCCTATCTTGATATAACTTCACATGGGGTGTTCTGCCCAGCTGCCTTCACGGTTTCATTTTGGTTTGATGTGACAGAACATAGTCTGTGAGAGAGGTTCACTTTCTTCGCAGAGCCAGAGGTGAACTCTCTCATAACCTCCTGTACAGATAGTTCCAATCCAGTTATCGGTTGGTGCCATTTTTGGTCATGGTATGTGTCTTTAATCTGTTGCTCATGGGCTAATACCGGAGTTAGCAAACTAATCCACACATACTGTATGAGGTCTAACATTCTACCTAATGCTGTAGGTCTCCATTTGGGAGTTGTTTTACTAAGTTACTTCTGTGATGTGGAGTGAACAATGATGAGTCAATGCAGATTTGTTATGAAAAGGCTTTCTGTCAGGGGCTCTAGTATTGCATGTCTTTTGCTTGCTGGCCAGTGGGTGTCATTTATCAGGATGAGAGCTGTCAGGGTACTTGAACTGCTGCCCCCTTTCTGCCAAAGTCCCTGCCATCTGTGCTCAGCAGTGACAGATTATCAGGTTGGGACATATGGAAAAGGGTCCACAGAATCTGCAGAGAGTTCATCGGGGGAGCAACTCTGGGTGGACTCAATGTAAGGATGGGTGGGATGATGAAATGAGATTTCAGTGAAGTGTCCATGCACCCAATCTCACTGTGTTAATATTCAAATGTGTACAGGGTAAAACAAATACAATAGACTGGACATAAGGAGATAACATCTGTTAGATAAAATATGTTCTTATTTCCCACAATGGGTGAAATTGAAGTGATAAAAAACAACAGAAAAATGTGACTCAAATGCAGTCTACACTGATATAAAAATGATATCCATCCTTGGTTGGCTGGTGATATAATCGATTCTACACCCTCGTTTGAAACAGCAGGATGCCCTTAGCAACACACTACAAAGCAATTCCCCAACTCAAGATATTAGGGACTGTATTTGTTTTATATTTTTGTCTACAGAAACAAAATACTTTTATCCGGTTTACTTATGCTTCCCAGAGAATCGCCAGGGGTCAAATAAAAACATGCTGCAAAAAGAAGAAGAATAACTTGCACTCTTGAAGAAATGAACCAGAACATTTTGGACTGCAAATAATTATTTGAGTGCACATGACATGAATCGTTCCCAAGGCTTAACTTGGGGACGATACCACATAAGTTGAATAGCGCTTTCTTTCAAGCTACCATTGAGTCATTAGTGTGATTAAAGTCATAGGAAAAGGAGAAAACCAAAGCTAAGATGAAAGAGTTGTCATGCAATGATGTTGCTATGATTTAGCAATGTACCATTAGAGTATAGGGAACACTATACTGTATGTATAATGTATAATAATATTCTTCCTAGAATAGCTAAAAGGTGACCTTGACATTCATCCCATGCTCGTTCAAGATGCATCCCACTAGAGGTCTTGTTGTTTTTATTCTGGTGATAACCCTCATGCAGCTAAAAATGTGTGTTTGGCTATGGCTAATGTTAATGGTAGGATATGAAATTGAATCTGACTGAAAGCACTGTGAGTCAGAGACACATACTGGATGTAGAGGGAAGGCTGGGGAGGATTGGAGACGCCTCACAGGCTTAAAAGTGGAAGTGCTCTGCTTAGCTAGGAATCAGATGGTGGCCATCCCTTGACCCTGCTCCACATTCAGCCACAACCAGTTAAAGTGATGCTCCAGAGCTTTTGTATCATTTCAAGCCAGTCGTTTTGAAAGTAGTGCTCATGAGCCAAAATGGGTCCGTTCTATTTTTTTGTCAACTTTTTTTGTAATTCGTATGATATGTTACAAATTCCTAAATGCTTAAGATCCCGGACTGCACCTTCAATCAGCCACTGGGGCCTGGAGGGTAGCGAAGAGACATGTACCACTCTGCCTCTCACAGAGATCTCTCACAGAGAATTGACCACCACATTTAGCTCTCACTCTGTCGCACTCTGGTAAAGGGCTGCCGCATCTATTTCTAAATTGCATTAATCAGCTAATTAAGGATGTTTTGCTGCAGTTGCCTTTAATAGCCCAGGCACATAATAGAGTAGCAAATGGCTGGTTTTGGAAGCCCTTCACACGTGCCCAGGCCAGTGAAAGACGCACTTGAGAGCATTGGCTTTCAATAAGGAGAGGGAGGCAGTGCTAAGTTATTCATCAGCATTGGCCCTGAGAGGCACAAACCGAGCACAATTGTTTTATTTTCCCTGACCAATGCCAAGAGGGCCCATTTAATTCAAGTAAATTATATAAACTCAGGACCCATCCTGAAAAGGCAAAGTATTGTATGTCGCTGGGGTCTAATATGCATGAATACATGTTTATAGAAATGGTGAAGAGCTCAGGCTTTATATCCTATTATTATGTTAATATTGGAGTGACAGAGTTGCACTCCTATCTACATCAATAAGGAGAGATGAATCTGGTGCCACCTTGCCTCGTATTGACTCAATAAAATAATCTGTTTTCCAATACCTGTGCAAGCCATGTTTCTCTCAGGCAACAGCAGTTCAAGATTAAGGAGATACTTACTGTATGTACACTGTTTAAACTGGCCTGACATAGCAGTAAACACAGCTAAATGGTACTGTGGCGTTTTGAGGTCAGCTGTTTCTGTTTTTCTGTTGCATCAAATCAAATCAAATCAAATGTATTTATAAAGCCCTTCGTACATCAGCTGATATCTCAAAGTGCTGTACAGAAACCCAGCCTAAAACCCCAAATAGCAAGCAATGCAGGTGTAGAAGCACGGTGGTTAGGAAAAACTCCTAGAAAGGCCAAAACCTAGGAAGAAACCTAGAGAGGAACCAGGCTATGTGGGGTGGCCAGTCCTCTTCTGGCTGTGCCGGGTAGAGATTATAACAGAACATGGCCAAGATGTTCAAATGTTCATAAATGACCAGCATGGTCGAATAATAATAAGGCAGAACAGTTGAAACTGGAGCAGCAGCACGGCTCGGTGGACTGGGGACAGCAAGGAGTCATCATGTCAGGTAGTCCTGGGGCATGGTCCTAGGGCTCAAGTCCTCCGAGAGAGAGAAAGAAAGAGAATTTGAGAGAGCATATGTGGGGTGGCCAGTCCTCTTCCGGCTGTGCCGGGTGGAGATTATAACAGAACATGGCCAAGATGTTCAAATGTTCATAAATGACCAGCATGGTCGAATAATAATAAGGCAGAACAGTTGAAACTGGAGCAGCAGCACGGCCAGGTGGACTGGGGACAGCAAGGAGTCATCATGTCAGGTAATACTGGGGCATGGTCCTAGGGCTCAGGTCCTCCGAGAGAGAGAAAGATAGAGAGAAGGAGAGAATTAGAGAACGCACACTTAGATTCACACAGGACACCAAATTGGACAGGAGAAGTACTCCAGATATAACAAACTGACCCCAGCCCCCCGACACATAAACTACTGCAGCATAAATACTGGAGGCTGAGACAGGAGGGGTCAGGAGACACTGTGGCCCCATCCGAGGACACCCCCGGGCAGAAGGATATAAGGATATCAGTGCTCGTCTCTGCTCCATCCTCACTGACTCAGTCCTCCATAACGGACACAGCAGTCCTACAGGAAGTAAAAGTTCCACATAACAAGCCACTGGAGAGAACCTAAAAAGCTCCAGAGAGCCATTAGCAAAGGTTGTATTTATTTATTCATACATTAGGAAAGGTCTTGGGCACCCTGGGTAATTGCGAGGGCAAGCTAAGAAAGGAACCTGGGAGCTGAACCCTTATCACTGCTTCTCCTCATTGGTTGCTTTTAATTGTGGAACATCTGCTGAGATCTCCTGTTTTCTGTTCGAGTATGAGGGGAAAAACAACTGCCGAAATTACAGAAGCCCCTCAAAGAGAGGAGTGTTGATTACGCAAGAGCTACACCCAAAGGCTGAGAGATGGGACGGCACTTGAGAGAGACTGTGCAACGTGACCACCTCACACAAGAACCTGAGCAGGTGGAGAGCTAACAAAGGAAGGTGGATAGATGGAGAATGAGTGAAGGAGATACAGAGATGGCTTTTAACCTGTTGAAACTCTGGGGGCGCTATATCATTTTTGGATAAAAAGATGTGCCCGTTTTAAGTGCAATATTTTGTCACAAAAAGATGCTCGACTATGCATATAATTGGTAGCTTTGGAAAGAAAACACTCTGACGTGTCCAGAACTGCAAAGATATTCTCTGTGCGTGCCCTAGAACGTGAGCTACAGGCAAAACCAAGATGAGACGGCATCCAGGAAATGAGCAGGATTTTTAAGGCTCCGTTTTCCATTGTCTCCTTATATGGCTGTGAATGCGAGAGGAGTGAGTCTGCCCTTTCTGTCGTTTCCCCAAGGTGTCTGCAGCATTGTGACGTATTTGTAGGCATATCATTGGAAGATTGACCATAAGAGACCACATTTACCAGGTGTCCGCCCGGTGTCCTGCGCCGAAATTGGTGCGCAAAACTCAGCTGCAAGTATTTTTCCATGGAATTCAGAGAAGAAAGCAGGCTTCCACGAACGATATATCAATGAAGAGATATGTGAAAAAACACCTTGAGGATTGATTCCAAACAACGTTTGCCATGTTTCGGTCGATATTATGGAGTTAATTCGGAAAAAGTTTGACGTTGTAGGTGACTGAATTTTCGGTTCATTTCGGTAGCCAAATGTGATGTACAAAACGGAGCGATTTCTCCTACACAAAGACGATTTCAGGAAAAACTGCACATTTGCTATGTAACTGAGAGTCTCCTCATTGAAAACATCCGAAATTCTTCAAAGGTAAATGATTTTATTTATTTGGTTATCTGGTTTTTGTGAAAATGTTGCGTGCTAAATGCTACTCAAAATGCTAAGCTAGCTTAGCATACTCTTACACAAATTAGTGAATTGCTATGGTTCAAAAGCATATTTGAAAATCTGAGATGACAGTGTTGTTAAGAAAAGGCTAAGCTTGAGAGTAGGCGCATTATTTTCATTTTATTTGCGATTTTCAGAAATCGTTAACGTTGCGTTATGCTAATGAGCCTGAGGCTTTAGTCACGATCCCGGATCCGGGATGGGGAGTTTCAAGAGTTAAGAGACTGCCAAGACGTTGATGCTGGAAAGGCACACCTTGCCTGACAAAGTCTTGGTCTTTTATATGGCTCACAGCGAAATGAATACATTGCTTGTGAAGTGTAACTGAAAACCTTGGAGCTCAAGTCAGTTCCAGAAAGGGTAACATTAGTCTGGAAAACAAAACACAGAACAGGGTCATGTAATAGGCCTCTCAAATCACTCCTCTCTTTGTTAACCCACTGGAGGATGTTTCATTTATTTAATAGCTGCCGCTTTGACGGTATGGCAGGCGTTTGATGTGGCAGGCGACTTTCCTCTCAGGCACAGGCACTATGTTATTTTTAATATGGAGAAGATCTGTACTATCACCCATCTGGTGAAATAGAAAAGCAGTGAACAAAATGTTATTTTAAATCAATCCAAATTTTATTTGTCACATGCGGCGAATAAAACAGGTGTAGACCTTACCGTGAAATGCTTACTTACAAGACCTTAACCAACAATGCAGTTCAAGAAATGGAGTTAATAAAATATTTAAATAGTCAGAGTGGCCATTTGATTACTTGCTCAGCAGTCTTTTGGACCCTTTTGGACCTAGATTTGGCGCTCCGGTACCGTTTTCCGTGCGGTAGTAGAGAGAACAGACTACGACTTGAGTGACTGGAGTCTTTGACAATTTTTGGGGCTTCCTCTGACACCGCCTAGTATATAGGTCCTGGATGGCAGGAAGCTTATCTCCAGTGATGTACTGTGCTGTACGCACTACCCTTAGATTGTAAACTGTCATGATCAAAACATGTAGATTGGCCTCCCAGGTGGCTCAGTGGTTAAGGGTGCTGTACTGCAGTGCCAGCTGTGCCATTAGATACTCTGGGTTTGCGCCCAGAGTGGGGCAACGCACAATTGGCCTAGTGTCGTCCGGGTTAGGGAGGGCTTGGCCGGTAGGGATATCCTTGTCTCATCGCACACCAGCAACTCCTGTGGTGGGCCTGGCGCAGTGCACGGTGTTTCCTCCGACACATTGGTGCGGCTGGCTTCCGGGTTGGATGCGCGCTGTGTTAAGAAGCAGTGCGGCTTGGTTGGGTTGTGTATCGGAGGATGCATGACTTTCAACCTTCGTCTCTACTGAGCCTGTATGGGAGTTGTAGCGATGAGACAAGATAGTAGCTACTAAAACAATTGGATGCCATGAAATTGGGGAGAAAAAGGGGTAAAATTCCACACAAAAAAACATGTAGATTCAATGGCTGCAAGGATGGGGAGAGGTCTTCCTGTAATAAAGAGATGCTCTACTTTTTTGACACCACACTACAAAAAACAAGTTCTGCAGGCTCTAGTTTAGTCTAATCTTGATTATTGTCCAGTCGTGTGGTCCAGTGCTGCAAGAAAAGATCGAGTTAAGCTGCAGCTGGCCCAGAACAGAGTGGCACGTTTTGCTCTTAATTGTAATCAGAGGGCTGATATAAAGACTATGCATGCCACTCTCTCTAAGAGTTGAGGAAAGACTGACTTCATCTGTCACGCCCTGGTCAAAATATATTATGTTTATCTTCATTTATTGGGTCAGGCCAGGGTGTGACATGGGTTATTTGTGGTGTGTTTCATCTTGGGGTTTTGTGGGGTGTCTAGCATAGTCTATGGCTGCCTGAGGCGGTTCTCAATCAGAGTCAGGTGATTATCGTTGTCTCTGATTGGGAACCATATTTAGGCAGCCATATTCTTTGAGTGTTTCGTGGGTGATTGTTCCTGTCTCTGTGTTTAGTTTCACTAGATAGGCTGTATAGTTTTTTTCATGTTTCCGTCTGTTGTTTTTGTACATTTCAGTATTTTCATGTCAAGTCATTTTCCTTCATTAAACATGAGTAACCACCACGCTGCATTTTGGTCCGCTGCTCCTTCAACAGAACAACGTCGTTACATCATCACTTCTTCTTTTTATAAGAAACATTAACGTGCTGAAAATCCCAAATTGTTTGCAACTTACACACAGCTCTGACACACACACTTATCCCACCAGACATCCCACCAGGGGTCTTTTCATAGTCCCCAAATCCAGAACAAATTCAAGAGCATGTATAGTATTAAATAGAGCCCTTTATTGCATGGAATTTCCTCCCATCTCATATTGCTCAAATAAACAGCAAACCTGGTTTCAAAAAACAGATAACGCAACACCTTGCGGCACAACGCCTCTCCCCTATTTGACCTAGATAGTTTGTGTGTATGCATTGATATGTAGGCTACGTGTGCATTTAAAAAAAATGTATGTAGTTCTGTCCTTGAGCTGTTCTTGTCGAATGATGCTCTGTATTATGTCATTCTGTATTATGTTTCATGTTATGTGTGGACCCCAGGAAGAGTAGTTGCTGCTTTTGCAACAGCTAATGGGGATCCTAATAAATAAAAAAGGTTAAAAAAAATGTAAAGGTTGAGCGTCGGAACTGGTGTAGTACGATTCAATCTTAGTCCTGTATTGATGCTTTGCCTGTTTGATGGTTCGTCGGAGGGCATAGCGTGATTTCTTATAAGCTTCTGGGTTAGAGTCCCACTCCTTGAAAGCGGCAGCTCTGCCCTTTAGCTCGGTGTGAATGTTGCCTGTAATCCATGGCTTCTGGTTGGGGTATGTACGTACAGTCACTGTGGGGACGACGTCATCGATGCACTTATTGATAAAGCCAGTGACTGATGTGGTGTTCTCAATGCCATCAGAAGAATCCCAGAACATATTCCAGTCTGTGCTAGCAAAACAGTCCTGTAGTTTAGCATCTGCTTCATCTGACCCCTTTTTTCTAGACCAAGTCACTGGTGCTTCCTGCTTTAATTTTTGCTTGTAAGCAGGAGTCAGGAGGATAGAGTTATGGTCAGATTTGCCAAATGGAGGGCGAGGGAGAGCTTTGTACGCGTCTCTGTATGTGGAGTAAAGGTGGTCTAGAAAATGATCCCCTCTGGTTGCACATTTAACATGCTGATAGAGATTCGGTAAAACTGATTTAAGTTTCCCTGCATTAAAGTCACCGGCCACCAGGAGCGCCGCCTCTGGGTGAGCGTTTTCCTGTTTGCTTATGGTGGAATAAAGCTCACTAAGTTCAGTTTTAGTGACAACTTCGCTCTGTGGTGGTATGTAGACAGCTATGAGAAATACAGATGAAAACTCTGTAGGTAGATAGTGTGGTCTAAAGTTTATCATGATACTCTACCTCTACCTCTGCTCACCCCCGTGAGCAAAACCTTGAGACTTCCTTAGATATCGGGCACCAGCTGTTGTTTACATAAATGCATAGGCCCCCGCCCCGTGACTTATCAGAGGCTGCTGTTCTGTCTTGCCGATAGTGTATAACCAGCTGTATGTTCTTAATGTCATCGTTCAGCCACGATTCGTTGAAACGTAAGATATTACAGTTTTTAATGTCCCGTTGGTAGGATATATGTGCTTTCAGTTCTTCCCATTTATTTTCCAGCGATTGAATGTTAGCTAGCAGAATGGAAGGCAAGGGCAGATTAGCCACAATGGAAGGCAAGGGCAGATTAGCCACTCGTCGCCTGATCCTTTCATGATACTCTACCTCTACCTCTGCTCACCCCCGTGAGCAAAACCTTGAGACTTCCTTAGATATCGGGCACCAGCTGTTGTTTACATAAATGCATAGGCCCCCGCCCCGTGACTTATCAGAGGCTGCTGTTCTGTCTTGCCGATAGTGTATAACCAGCTGTATGTTCTTAATGTCATCGTTCAGCCACGATTCGTTGAAACGTAAGATATTACAGTTTTTAATGTCCCGTTGGTAGGATATATGTGCTTTCAGTTCTTCCCATTTATTTTCCAGCGATTGAATGTTAGCTAGCAGAATGGAAGGCAAGGGCAGATTAGCCACTCGTCGCCTGATCCTTTCAAGGCACCTGGATCTTTTGCCTCGAAATCTCAGTTTCTTTCTCCAGCGAATCACGGGGATCGGAGCCTGGTCGGGTGACTGCAGTATATCCCTCGTAGCCGATATCCAGAAGCTCTTTTCGGTCATAAGAGTCAGTAGCAGCAACATTATGCACAAAATAAGTTACAAACAATGCAGGAAAAAAACACAGAAAGTATCACAGTTGTTTAGGAGCCTGTAAAACGGAAGCCACCCCCTCCGGCACCATTGTCACATCCTTATTGGGTGGTGTCTGAGGGAATATGCTTCAATAATGCAATGGATGTTGTCCCTGCATAATTGACAATAGGGGATATATTCCCTCAGACGCCACCCAATAAGGATTTTATGTTTTTCATGTACTTTCTATTAAAAGTTCTCACTCTCTGACACTAAGTGTAATCTTCCAGCTGCAGGCAGCACAGATACAATTACTGTACCATTTACAGATAGATAATTTAGACTAGAAACCCCTCATCTGCAAATAAAGAGGTATTAAGGTCAGGGCCCAAACATTTTGCTTTGTTGTTTTTTCAGGTCCAGTTGAGGTAGCACACAATTTGATAGTCTCGGTCATTATTACGCCAATCACCAAAGATTTCAGGCCCCTTGTTCTACACCAAGGTCACAGGTACTGATAAGTCCAATCAATGTGCTAAACAGGTCTTTAAAAATGCTTACATACACTGAGTTGTCTGAGTATTTTCTATTCACAAAGCATAAGCCACTGAATTGCATTTCTTGCCACTTTCTGCTCCCATGCTGTTAAATGATGTAGCAAATAAAGCATCTCTACCTCCGAGATAGAAGTCATAGGCATGTCATTATTTTTATGCATACCGACTCTGTAAATGACAGTAACGAATGTGTGACTATAGAATTGCTATGACAGGTTTATAGACCTCCACCACTCGCGACTATTGTCCTTCACCATTATAATGTGCTGACGTTATATCATCCCTTCTGGAAGAATATCCACGTTCTAATGCATTGCTGAGCCTCTCTCTCACAGGAACAGCAGCAGCATACCACTCAAAGCTTTTCCATGGCTGTTGTAGCCGTTTCCTCTCTTCATAAGGGAATTAAAGGAGGCGGGGGTAGAGGTGCTAACACATATTGGAATACGGTTTAGTTGGAAAAAACAACAACTATTCTATAAAGAAAAGGGAACAGCGGGGAACAATTCTTTCTGACTAGCTATTGTTGGGGAAAATGTTCTTTCTGACTAGCTATTGTTGGGGAAAATGTTCTTTCGGCTTAAATGTTTTATGACACTGGTTCCTACTCATTGAATTTTTTAGGGACACTGACTGACCAAACACTGTTGCTCTGTAAGTTTACTGGGGTTTGGTTGCTCCTTGGTTGCTTATCTCTATTAATGGGTAGATAGAGACAGTGAATGGTCTTTCTATTCATGCCAGTAGTGTGTATTGAATAATACTTTATTGGATTATTGAGTTCCAGCATGATAATATTGTGTAACATAGCTTTCCTCTCATATAATATAGGACATGCTTTATATCATAGACAGATTTTGAAGAGCACGTCTGCATATTGCATGTAATAAAAATCTAAAAACCTTTTTGTTGAATGTCTCTCTTCTTCCATTTTCACTAGAAGGGATAGCATACATTATTAATGTTGCCATCATTCATCGATGAACACAAGAAGGTACAGTTGAAGTCGGACGTTTACATACACTTAGGTTGGAGTCATTAAAACTTGTTTTTCAACCACTCCACAAATTTCTTGTTAACAAACTATAGTTTTGGCAAGTCGGTTAGGACATCTACTTTGTGTATGACACAAGTAATTTTCCCAACAATTGTTTACAGACAGATTATTTCACTTATAATTCACTGTACCACAATTCCAGTGGGTCAGAAGTTTACATACACTAAGTTGCCTTTAAACAGCTTTGAAAATTCCAGAAAATTATGTCATGGCTTTAGAAGCTTCTGATAGGCTAATTGACATCATTTGAGTCAATTGGAGGTGTATCTGTGGATGTATTTCAAGGCCTACCTTCAAACTCAGTGCCTCTTTGCTTGACATCATGGGAAAATCTAAATAAATAAGCCAAGACCTCTGAAAAGAATTTGTAGACCTCCACAAGTCTGTTTCAACCTTGGGAGAGATTTCCAAACGCCTGAAGGTGCTGGAGGAAACAGGTAAAAAACAATCTGTATCCACAGTAAAACGAGTCCTATATCAACATAACCTGAAAGGCAACTCAGCAAAGAAGAAGCCACTGCTCCAAAACCGCCATAGAAAAAGCCAGACTACAGTTTGCAACTGCACATGGGGACAAAGATTGTACTTTTTGGATAAATGTCCTCTGGTCTGATGAAGCAAAAATAGAACTGTTCGGCCATAATGACCATCGTTATGTTTGGAGGAAAAAGGTGGAGGCTTGCAAGCTGAAGAACACTATCCCAACTGTGAAGCACAGGGGTGACAGCATCATGTTGAGGGGTTGCTTTGCTGCAGGATGGACTGGTGCACTTCACAAAATAGATGGCATTATGAGGCAGGAAAATTATGTGGATATATTGAAGCAACATCTCAAGACATCAGTCAGGAAGTTAAACCTTGGTCGCAAATGAGTCATCCAAATGGACAATGACCCAAAGCATACTTCCAAAGTTGTGGAAAAATGGCTTAATAAGGACAACAAAGTTAAGGTATTGGAGTGGCCATCACAAAGCCCTGACCTCAATTCTATAGAAAATTTGTGGGCAGAACTGAAAAAGCGTGTGCGAGCAAGGAGGCCTACAAACCTGACTCAGTTACACCGGCTCTGTCAGGAGGAATGGGCCAAAATTGGACCAATCTATTGTGGGAAGCTTGTTTACAGACAGATTATTTCACTTATAATTCATTGAATCATAATTCCAGTGGGTCAGAAGTTTACATACACTAACTTGACTGTATCTTTAAACAGCTTGGAAAAGTCCAGAAAACTATGTCATGGCTTTTGAAGCTTGTGATAGGATAATTGACATAATTTGAGTCAATTGGAGGTGTACCTGTGGATTTCAAGGTCTAAACTCAGTGCCTCTTTGCTTGACATCATGGGAAAATCAAAATAAATCAGCCAAGACCTCTGAAAAAAAATGTAGACCTCCACAAGTCTGTTTCATCCGTGGGAGCAATTTCCAAACGCCTGAAGGTACCACGGTCATCTGTACAAACAATAGTACGCAAGTATAAATGCCATGGGACCACGCAGCTGTCATATCTGTCAGGAAGGAGACACGTTCTGTCTGCTAGAGATGACCGTACTTTGGTGCGAAATGTGCAAATCAATCCCAGAACAACAGCAAAGGACCTTGTGAAAATGGTGGAGAAAACAGGTACAAAAGTATCTATATCCACAGTCAAACGAGACCTTATGCAAAGTTACTTCAAGGACAATGCAAGGGGACAAAAGAAACTCAGCACCAATCTAAGGACAATGTAGTTGCCATATTGGTCTCCCATCACCTTTAGTGATCATGCAGCACCTCTGAACATTCTTTTGATCAATATGCCAATCAGTTACTGATTTTTATTTCTTAACAATCTTTATAAGAGCATCTAAGAAGCTCCATTAACTCATCAACATTGATGAACTAATATCCAATATATTATTGACTAACTAACTTTAATCTATATATCCAGCAAATCACATTTTGAACAGTGAATTAGTTATCATATACAGTACAGTAGGTGTATTTGTATTTATTAGGATCCCTATCAGCTGTTGCCAAGACACATTAAGGCACTTACATTACATACAGTATCAAACAAAATATAAAACAGTACATCATATAACATTATTCCACCACTAGATATCTACAATACTAAATGTATAATACCACCATACAACAATATTACAATGTGCGTGTGTGTAGAGTGCGTGTGCTAGCGCTTGTGTGCATATGCTTGTGGCTGTACCTGTGTGTGTGTCTCTTCACATTCCCCGTTGTTCCGTAAGGTGTATTTTTTACCTGTTTTTTAAAAATGATTCCACTGCTTGTCTCAGTTACCTAATGTGGAATAGAGTTCCATGTAGTCATGGTTCTATGTAATACTGTGCGCCTCCTATAGTCTGTTCTGGACTTGGGTATTTTAAAGAGACCTCTGGTGGCATGTCTTGGGAGGTATGCATGGGTGTCCAAGCTGTGTGCTAGTAGTTTAAACAAATCAAATCAAATGTATTTATATAGCCCTTCATACATCAGCTGATATCTCAAAGTGCTGTACAGAAACTCAGCCTAAAACCCCAAACAGCAAGCAATGCAGGTGTAGAAGCACGGTGGCTAGGAAAAACTCCTAGAAAGGCCAAAACCTAGGAAGAAACCTAGAGAGGAACCAGGCTATGTGGGGTGGCCAGTCCTCTTCTGGCTGTGCCGGGTGGAGATTATAACAGAACATGGCCAAGATGTTCAAATGTTCATAAATGACCAGCATGGTCGAATAATAATAAGGCAGAACAGTTGAAACTGGAGCAGCAGCACGGCCAGGTGGACTGGGGACAGCAAGGAGTCATCATGTCAGGTAGTCCTGGGGCATGGTCCTAGGACTCAGGTCCTCCGAGAGAGAGAAAGAGAGAGAGAAGGAGAGAATTAGAGAACACACACTTAGATTCACACAGGACACCGAATTGGACAGGAGAAGTACTCCAGATATAACAAACTGACCCTAGCCCCCCGACACATAAACTACTGCAGCATAAATACTGGAGGCTGAGACAGGAGGGGTCAGGAGACACTGTGGCCCCATCCGAGGACACCATCAGACAGGGCCAAACAAGAAGGATATAACCCCACCCACTTTGCCAAAGCACAGCCCCCACACCACTAGAGGGATATCTTCAACCACCAACTTACCATCCTGAGACAAGGCTGAGTATAGCCCACAAAGAACTCCGAATGGCACAACCCAAGGGGGGACGCCAACCCAGACAGGATGACCACATCAGTGAATCAACCCACTCAGGTGACGCACCCCTTCCAGGGACTGCATGAGAGAGCCCCAGTAAGCCAGTGACTCAGCCCCTGTAATAGGGTTAGAGGCAGAGAATCCCATTGGAAAGAGGGGAACCGGCCAGGCAGAGACAGCAAGGGCGGTTCGTTGCTCCAGAGCCTTTCCGTTCACCTTCCCACTCCTGGGCCAGACTACACTCAATCATATGACCCACTGAAGAGATGAGTCTTCAGTAAAGACTTAAAGGTTGAGACCGAGTTTGCGTCTCTGACATGGGTAGGCAGACCGTTCCATAAAAATGGGGCTCTATAGGAGAAAGCCCTGCCTCCAGCTGTTTGCTTAGAAATTCTAGGGACAATTAGGAGGCCTGCGTCTTGTGACCGTAGCTTACGTGTAGGTATGTACGGCAGGACCAAATCAGAGAGATAGGTAGGAGCAAGACCATGTAATGCTTTGTAGGTTAGCAGTAAAACCTTGAAATCAGCCCTTGCTTTGACAGGAAGCCAGTGTAGGGAGGCTAGCACTGGAGTAATATGATCAAATTTTTTGGTTCTAGTCAGGATTCTAGCAGCCGTATTTAGCACTAACTGAAGTTTATTTAGTGCTTTATCCGGGTAGCCGGAAAGTAGAGCATTGCAGTAGACTAACCTAGAAGTGACAAAAGCATGGATTATTTTTTCTGCATCATTTAAAACCTCTTGATGCTATGGGGGCGCTATTTCATTTTTGGATAAAAAGACGTGCCTGTTTTAAGCGCAATATTTTGTCACAAAAAGATGCTCGACTATGCATATAATTGGTAGCTTTGGAAAGAAAACACTCTGACGTTTCCAGAACTGCAAAGATATTCTCTGTGCGTGCCCTAGAACGTGAGCTACAGGCAAAACCAAGATGAAACGGCATCCAGGAAATGAGCATGATTTTTAAGTTTCCGTTTTCCATTGTCTCCTTATATGGCTGTGAATGCGAGAGGAATGAGCCTGCCCTTTCTGTCGTTTCCCCAAGGTGTCTGCAGCATTGTGACGTATTTGTAGGCATATCATTGGAAGATTGACCATAAGAGACCACATTTACCAGGTGTCCGCCCGGTGTCCTGCGCCGAAATTGGTGCGCAAACCTCAGCTGCAAGTATTTTTCCATGGAATTCAGAGAAGAAAGCAGGCTTCCACGAACGATATATCAATGAAGAGATATGTGAAAAAACACCTTGAGGATTGATTCCAAACAACGTTTGCCATGTTTTGGTCGATATTATGGAGTTAATTCGGAAAAAGTTTGATGTTGTTGGTGACTGAATTTTCGGTTCGTTTCGGTAGCCGAATGTGATGTACAAAACGGAACGATTTCTCCTACACAAAGATTCTTTCAGGAAAAACTGAACATTTGCTATGTAACTGAGAGTCTCCTCATTGAAAACATCCGAAGCTCTTCAAAGGTAAATGATTTTATTTATTTGGTTATCTGGTTTTTGTGAAAATGTTGCGTGCTAAATGCTACTCAAAATGCTAAGCTAGCTTAGCATACTCTTACACAAATTAGTGAATTGCTATGGTTCAAAAGCATATTTTGAAAATCTGAGATGACAGTGTTGTTAAGAAAAGGCTAAGCTTGAGAGCAGGCACATTATTTTCATTTTATTTGCGATTTTCAGAAATCGTTAACGTTGCGTTATGCTAATGAGCCTGAGGCTTTATTCACGATCCCGGATCCGGGATGGGGAGTATCACAGCTTGGTACATTCAGTTTGTCAACACTTCTTACAAAAACAGGTAGTGATGAAGTCAATCTCTCTTTCACTTTGAGGCATGAGAGACTGATATGCATATCATTAATGCTAGGTCCCTGTGTACTTTAAGGGTCAGCGGTGCTGCCCTGTTCTGAGCCAATTGTAATTTTCCTAAGTTTCTCTTTGTGGCACCTGACCACGCTACTGGAGTCCGATGGAGTTGGGAGGAGCTGCATCTAGGGAGACCAGAGGAGGAGGCTCCTCCTGCGCCTATTGTGGACGGAGAGGACACACTTAGGACTGGTGCTGGAGGAGTTCCTCTGGGAGTCGAGCTGGTCGACGGAACACTCCTCGGCCACCCCAGGTGAGCAGGCACCACACTCACCCAGAGCTCCCTCTTGGTCACATGTTTTTGTTTATTTTTTTTCCTGCATTTTTTCCCTCTCTTCAGCATAAGGCGCTAGTCGATTCAGGCGCAGCTGGGAGTTTTATGGATTGCGGACCTGCCCGTAAGTTGGGTATTCCGTTAGTGCAGATAGACCCACCTGTCCCCGTGCACTCCTTAGATAGCCGACCGTTAGGGTCAGGGCTGGTCAGGAAGGCCATGATTCCGCTGGACATGGTGACGCAGGGGGATCATAGGGAGAGGATCAGTTTCTACCTTATTGATTCACCTGGGTTTCCAGTGGTGTTGGGGGTTCCCTGGCTGGCTATTCACAATCCCCTCATTTCCTGGAAACAGGGGGCTCTTCAGGGGTGGTCAGACGAGTGTTCGGGTAGGTGTATAGAAGTTTCCATCGGTGCCATGACGGTGGAGAGTCCAGACCAGGTTTCCACCGTGCGCATTCCCCCAGAATATGCCAATTTGGCTATCGCTCTTAGTAAGAAAAAGGCGACCAAATAACCACCCCATCGAAGGTGGGATTGCGTGATAAACCTCCAGGAAAACGCTGCACTTCCCCGGAGTCACGTGTACCCACTGTCACAGGAGGAGACGTTGGCTATGGAGACATATGTCACGGAAGCTCTGAGACGGGTACATTCGGCCCTCCATGTCACCCGTCTCCTCGAGTTTCTTTTTTGTGAGGAAAAAGGAGTGAGGTCTGCGTCCGTGCATTGATTATCGAGGTCTCAATTCGATCACAATGGGTTTTAGTTATCCGCTACCTCTCATCGCTACGGCGGTGGAATCATCCCCGCGTATTCGGGGAGGAGACGATTGAAAAACAGCGTTTAGTCCCACACCAGGCCACTATGAGTACCTCGTCATGCCGTATGGGTTGAAAAATGCTCCAGCCGTCTTCCAATCCTTTGCAGATGAGATTCTCAGGGACTTGCACGGGCAGGGTGTGGTAGTCTATATTGATGACATCTTGATTTATTCTGCCACACGCGCCGCGCATGTCTCCCTGGTGCGCAAGGTTCTTGGGCGACTGCTGGAGCATGACCTATACGTCAAGGCTGAGAAATGTGTGTTCTCCAAACCAGCCGTTTCCTTCCTGGGTTATCGCATTTCCAGCTCGGGGGTGGTGATGGAGTGTGACCATGTTAATGCCGTGCGTAATTGGCCAACTCCTACCACGGTAAAGGAGGTGCAGCGGTTTTTAGGGTTTGCCAATTACTACCGGAGGTTTATCCGGGGTTTTGGCCAAGTAGCGCGCCCATTACCTCACTGCTAAAGGGGGGGCCGGTGCGTCTGCGGTGGTCGGCAGAGGCTGATGGAGCCTTAAACCAGTTGAAGGCGCTGTTCACTGAAGCTCCCGTGTTGGCGCATCCGGACCCTTTGTTAGCATTCATAGTGGAGGTGGATGCGTCCGAGGCTGGGGTTGGAGCCGTGCTGTCTCAGCGCTCGGGCACGCCACCAAAGCTCCGTCCCTGCGCTTTTTTTTCTAAGAAGCTGGGTCCGGCGGAGCGGAACTATGATGTGGGGGACCGGGAGTTACTAGCTATGGTAAAGGCCCTGAAGGTGTGGAGACACTGGCTAGAGGGGGCTAAACATCCTTTCCTCATCTGGACTGACCACCGCAATCTGGAGTATATTCGAGCAGCGAGGAGACTGAATCCGCGTCAGGCTAGGTGGACCATGTTCTTTACACGCTTTAGATTTACGATCTCTTATAGACCAGGTTCCCTTAACACTAAGGCCGACGCGCTGTACCGTCTCTATGACACCGAGGACCGGTCCATCGAACCCACTCCCATCCTTCCAGCCTCTTGGCTGGTGGCCCCGGTGGTATGGGAGGTGGACGCGGACATCGAGCGGGCGTTGAGGGTTGAACCTGCGCCTACACAGTGTATGACCGGTTGTAGGTACGTGCCACTTGGTGTCCGTGATAAATTGTTTCGGTGGGCTCACACACTACCGTCTTCGGGTCATCCGGCGATTGATAGGACAGTACGGAGTCTTAGGGGGAAATACTGGTGGTCCACCTTAGCTAAGGATGTGAAGCTCTATGTCTCTTCCTGTTCGGTATGCGCTCAGAGTAAGGCTCTTAGGCATCTGCATGGAGGGAAGTTACAACCCCTCCCGGTTCCACAACGGCCATGGTCCCATCTCTCGGTAGATTTCCTTACTGATCTTCCCCCATCTCAGGGGAACACTACCGTTCTGGTCGTTGTGGATCGGTTCTCTAAGTCCTGCCGTCTCCTCCCATTGCCTGGTCTCCCTACAGCCCTACAGACTGCAGAGGCTCTATTTACCCACGTCTTCCGGCACTATGGGGTTCCAGAGGACATCGTATCTGATCGGGGTCCCCAGTTCACGTCCCGGGTTTGGAAGGCGTTTATGGAGCGTCTGGGGATCTCGGTCAGCCTTACCTCTGGTTATCACCCCGAAAGTAATGGGCAGGTGGAGAGAGTAAACCAGGAAGTGGGTAGGTTTCTGAGGTCGTATTGCCAGGACCGGCCAGGAGAATGGGCGAGGTACGTCCCGTGGGCAGAGTTGGCCCAGAACTCACTTCGCCATTCATCCACAAATATGTCGCCATTCGAATGCATACTGGGCTACCAACCGGTCCTGGCTCCGTGGCATCAGGCCAGTGAACGGCAGAAGAGAGACGCTGACCGCCACCGCAGTGAGGCCCGGGTGTTCGCACCAGGGGACAGGGTCTGGCTCTCGACCCGAAACCTGCCCCTCCGCCTGCCCTGCCGGAAGCTGGGGCCGCAGTGTGTGGGACCATTTAAAGTCCTGAGGAGGATAAACGAGGTGTGTTATAGATTGCAACTTCCCTCTTACTATCGCATTAACCCCTCGTTTCATGTGTCTCTCCTCAGGCCAGTGGTAGCTGGTCCCCTACAAGACGGTGAGGTACCGGAGGACCCTCCACCCCCTCTGGACATCGAGGGGTCCCCGGCGTACACAGTAAGAGCGATTTTGGACTCGAGACACCGGGTGAGGGGCCTGCAGTACCTCGTGGACTGGGAACGGTACGGTCCGGAGGAGAGGTGCTGGGTACCGGGGAGGGACATTTTAGAACCTTCCCTCTTGAGGGATTTCCACCGCCTCCACCCGGATCACCCTGCACCTCATCCTCCGGGTCATCCTCAAGGCCGGGGTCGGCGGGCTGCGGGAGCCGCGTGTCAGGGGGGTGGTACTGTCACGACTCTCGCCGAAGATGGTGCCTCTTCCTGTTCGGGCGGCGCTCGGCGGTCATTGTCGCCGGCCTATTAGCTGCCATCGATTCCCTTTCCGTTTGTTTCTGTTTATTGGGTTTAATTGGGTACACCTGTTTTGAGTTAGGTTTTGTTTGTAGGCTATTTAAGGGCACTAGGCCCGCTGGGTTTTTGTGCGGGCTTGTTTCCTGTTATCTATGTATGAGTGTTATCAGTATTTTTCCAGACAGTTTTTAGTCCGGTGTATTTTTGGGACGTTTCATGCGCCCTGGTGTTTTGCATGTCGTGGAGTCACAGTCTATGGAATAAAATATCCACGTTCTGAATTACCTGCTCTCTGCGCTTGACTCCTCTACTTACCATCATTAGAAGTTGTAGAAGAGTTTACTAAGGGCTGGTAACAGACTGATTGGTCATGTAACGGATAAACCTCCGGTAGTAGTTGGCAAAACCCAAAAACCGCTGCACCTCCTTTACCGTGGTCGGAGTCGGCCAATTACGCACGGCCCTAATGCGGTCGCCCTCCATCACCACCCCCGAGGTGGAAATGCGATAACCTAGAAAAGAGACGTTTAGAGAACACGCATTTCTCAGCCTTCACATATAGGTCATGCTCCAGCAGTCTCCCAAGCACCTTGCGTACCAGAGACACATGCGCGGGGTAAGTGGCCGAGTAGATCAGAATGTCATCAATATAAACAACCACTCCCTGCCCGCACAGGTCCCTGAGAATCTCGCCTGCAAAGGATTGAAAAACGGCTGGAGCATTCTTTAACCCATATGGCATGACAAGGTACTCATAGTGGCCTGATGTGGTACTAAATGCGGTTTTCCACTCATCTCCCTTCCGAATACGCACCAGACTATATGCGCTCCTGAGATCCAGTTTTGTGAAGAACTGCGCTCCGTGGAATGATTCCACCGCCGTAGCGATGAGAGGTAGAGGGTAACTATACCCCACTGTGATGGCGTTTAGACCTCTATAATCAATACACGGACGCAAGCCTCCCTCCTTTTTCCTCACAAAAAAGAAACTCGAGGAGACGGGTGAGATGGAGGGCCGAATGTACCCCTGTCCCAGCGACTCCGTGACATATGTCTCCATCGCCAACGTCTCCTCCTGGGACAACGGGTACACGTGACTCTTGGGAAGCGCAGCGTTTACCTGGAGATCTATCGTACAATCCCTTCCCGGTCGATAAGGTGGTAATTTAGTCGCTTTCACTTTACTGAAAGCGATTACCAAATCGGCATACACGGGGGAATGCACACGGTGGAACCCTGGTCTGGACTCTCCACCGACGTGGCACCGATGGAAACTCCCAAACACCTTCCAGAACACTCCTCTGACCACCCCTGGAGAACCCCCTGTCTCCACAAAATTTTAGGATTGTGCCGGGCCAGCCAGGGAATCCCCAGCACCACTGGAAACGCAGGTGAATAAATAATAAAAAGACTGATACGCTCCCTATGATTCCCATGCGTCACCATGTCCAGTGGGACCGTGGTCTCCCTGACCACCCCTGACCCTAATGGCCGGCTATCTAGGGAGTGCACGGGAAAGGGAGAATCTATCGGCACAAGCGGAACCCCTAACGTAAGGGCGAGTCCGTGATCCATAAAGTTCCCAGCTGCGCCTGAATCGACTAGCCGCCCTATGCTGGGAAGAGGGAAAAAAGTGAAGGAAAACGGTTAAGACAAACAGGTGGCAAACAAGGGGTTCTGGGTGAGTTTGATGCTGACTCACCTGGGGTGATCGAGAAGCGTTCCGCCTGCCATCTCTACTCCCAGACGGACCCCCCAGCACCGATCAGACGTGTGTCCTCTCCGACCACAGTTGGTGCAGGGAAGGCCTCCTCCTCCGGTACCCCTCGGCACAGCCCCTCCCAACACTATCGGAATGGGAGCGGAGGGGCTGGGTGGTGGAACGCACAGGACCCTCTCCGAACGCCCGCGGGCAGCCAGCAGATTGTCCAGTCGAATAGACATGTCAATCAGCTCATCCATTGACAGAGCGGTGTACCGACACGCTAACTCCCTGCGGACGTCCTCCCGGAGACTACACCTGTAGTGGTCAATAAGAGCCCTGTCGTTCCACCCAGATCCTGCTGCCAAGGTCCAGAACTCCAGCGCGTAATCCTGGGCGCGCCTCCTCTCCTGCCTGAGATGGAAAAGTCGTTCTCCCACCGCTCGGCCGTCTGGAGGGTGATCAAACACGGCACGGAAGCGGCGGGAAAACTCTGGGTAGTGCTCCCGTGCTGAGTCTGGGGCAGGAGATGAGGACACTCACCCTCTCCGCTCCCGAGGGAGTGGGTCTGATGGTGGCCAGGTATAGCTCCAGCTAAAGCAAAAACCCCTGGCAACCCGCCGCCACTCCATCATAAGCACTTGGTAGCGTCAGACGGAGGGTGTTGGAGTCGGGAGATGGAGAGTCCGGAACAGTAGGTGCCGAAGGTGGAGAGAGGAGACCACTCCTCTCCCATCGGTCCATTCTCTCCATTACTTGATCCATCGCAGATCCGATCCGATGGAGGACGGTGGTGTGGTGAAGAACCCGTTCCTCCATCGATGGGAGGGGGTTGGCTGCTGCTCCTGCTGACTCCATTCAATTTAGGTGCGGGATTCTGTAACAATCCGGGTATCGTGGGTGTGGAGTCAAAGGCAGGAGACAGAGAGTACAATGCTGTGCTCTTTAATTGCACTACGCACCACAGGGTGCTAACAATGATCACGGCCCCAAAACACAGGGAATGACAAAATGACGATTGAAAAATGCACGACTAGGAACTAACACGTTCCTCTGATACAGAGCAGAAGGTTACAAAGAATAATCCCGCACAACAACCAGGCGGGCCGGCTGTCTAATAAAGACAAACTAATCATACACACAGGTGCTACCAATAAACATACAAGGAGGGGGAGGAAAGACAATCAGTGGCAGCTAATAGGCCGGTGACGATGACCGCCGAGCGCCACCCGACCGGGAAGGGAAACCACCATCAGTCGGACTCGTGACAGGTCAGCTATTTGAGGCAGTAAACTATTCTTGGGTAGCGGCATGACTTTTGCTTCCCTCCAGGCCTGAGGGCACACACTTTATAGTAGGCTTAATTGAAGATATGGCAAAAAGAAGTGGCAATATCGTCCGTTATTATCCTCAGTAATTTTCCATCCAGGTTGTCAGTCCCCAGTGGCTTGTCAGTGTTGATTGACACCTCTTCCACAGTCACTTTACGGAATTCAAAAGTACAATGCTTGTCTTTCATAATTTGGTCAGATATACTTGGATGTGTAGTGTCAGCATTTGTTGCTGGCATGTCATAACTAAGTTTACTAATCTTGGCAATAAAAAAAAACATTAAATGAGTTGGCAATATCAATGGGTTTTGTGAAGAATGAGCCATCTGATTCAATGAATGAAGGAGCCAAGTTTGCCTTTTGCCCAAAATTTCATTTAAGGTGCTCCAAAGCTTTTTACTATAATTCGTTATATGATTTATTTTTGATTCATAGCATAGTTTATTTTTATTTAGTCACATGATATCTCAATTTGCAGTACGCATGCAAGTCGGTTGTGCTGCCAGACTTATTTGCCATACCCTTTGCTCATTCCAATTCAACCATGCAATTTTTCCATTCCTCATCAATCCAAGTGGATTTAACAGTTTTTACAGTAATTTTCGGAATGGGTGCTTATTAGTAACTGGAAGAAGCAATTTCATAAATGTGTCAAGTTCAGCATTATGAGTGACTCATGGGCCCTGGCCAAAACTAGTGCACTACATAGTGAATAGGATGTAATTTCGAATACAGCCATTGAGAGTCAACTGTCCCCCGGCCAGGGGAGGATGTTGGTAATCCCTGCAGTCCCTGTCAATGTGAGAGCCTGGGAGGTGTCAAGGGCTCCGGCTGCAGTATGGAGACTGACTGCATTATTCAACTGCGGTAATTTGCTCTCTCCCTCTCCTTAACTTGTGAGTGCTGATGGAGCTAATCTGGCTGTGGGTTCCCCCAGTGACGATGAGGTCACTGCGGCCAGCTTCTGTCGAGAGAGAAATAGTTGTTTAACTGACCTGACATCATCTGACCTGACCATTTCACTGTACCACACTGTAAACTCAGGGGAGGAAGTATAGTACAGCGGCTCCAACATAGAACATGGCATTCTGATGACATCATAGTCAATTATAGCCTCTAATGCTGTTAGTAGCCTATAATACTTTTAACAACAAACAAAAATCACATATCAAATAAAATAGCCTATCCAATCTGATTTTCTATGCCAACATACCTCACTGATCTCATTAGATGTTGAAGATAATGTGTCCTAATGAGGAGCAGGGGTATTTGTCACACTGACTCTCACCTGAGTGGCCCTCTGTGGTGTATCCCAGGTTGACCTTCCCCCCCTGTTGCCTTGGCAACAGAGCTTCTCCTACTCTGTGATTCGTCTATCCTGTGGATACCCAGAGTAACAGCCCAATAGAAAATGTGACCAATTCCTACCCTACAAAAGGAAAATGGTGCAACCTTGAAAGAATCAACAGTTTTGTGGGCTTTACGTTGGTACTATCAATTGTCTTGCCGGTATACAAGCTGATACCTACGAAAAATCCAATATCATTATTCAATTAATTTAGACTTAACCACTCTTAAGTCAGCGTGTTCACTGCTTCAGTAGTAAAATCATATCATGAGGGACATTAAAACTGCTGACAAATGGTATAAAACTAGATCTACTAGCTATGCTTGACCCTGCCTAGAATATGCCGCACCAGCTTGGCACAGCTCATTGGCTCAAGTCCTCTCTGAACAACTCAAGAACATACAGAAGCGTACTTTCAGAATCATCGTTGGCACGGCATATCCTGGATACAACAATGCTTTGACATCACTATGATTGCCCTCACTTCATGAGAGAAGAGATAAACTGTGACTGGACTTTGTTTCAAGTTCCCCTTGAGAGACTGGTAACCTGCCTGCTGGGGACAAGTGTTAGGAAGTTCCACCCACAGCACACACCTGCTTTCAATTCCACAGGCCAGGACTGAGAAATATAGAAAGTGTCCCATTCCATACCTGTACAAAGTCTTCTGAATGAGTCTTCTGAATGTACTGTACATATTGTCATGAATTTCACTTGTTTGTACTGATATCCACATGGAAGTCAATGCAGTCAATGAAACAGAAATACATGGATATTGCAATACATACACAGTAACACATTCAAGTTGAAATATTCTTTGGGGGGGTAAACTAGAGTTTCAATCTTAATGTGGATGTTATAATCTAATAACCATCTAATGTTCCAAATAATTATTCTCAATTCTTTATTTTAATTAACTATAAAATCCCAGTATCTTTCTCAGACACAAGGCAGACTCAGAGACATTTAAATACCGTAATTTCCGGACTATAAGCCGCTACTTTATTCCCACACTTTGAACCTCGCGGTTTATACAATGACACGGCTAATTTATGGATTTTTCCCGCTTTCACAAGATTCATGCCGCCAAAAAACTGAGCACCGTCACATAATGTGATGTAAATCGAGCGCGCTCAAACTTCCCATCATTCTGATTACGGTAGTAATTTTGTCACCCTCATCGTGGCAAAGACACGGAGAAATGCATATGATGCAGCTTTCAAGTTGAAGGCGATCGATCTGGCTGTTGGAAAAGGAAATAGAGCTGCTGCATGGGAGCTTGGCCTTAATGAGTTGATGCTAAGACATTGGAAACAGCAGCGTGAGGAACTGACTAAGTGCAAAAAGACAACAAAAGCTTTCAGAGGGAAGAAAAGCAGATGGCCCAAAATATTTGCAGCCACTCGACATCAGTGTAAATCGCGCTTAATAGTCCAGCAATTACGGTACATGCCTTTGGGTAGACTTATTTACTAAGATTTATGCAGAGTGCCAGCAGTAACTTGTGTAAAGGACTAATGGAATTTTGAATGAATAGGATGACACTATATTAGTACCTTCTCACAAATGTTTCCAATAAATCAGTTCATGGATGGTTAGTCATATCCTCTAAAGTAGCCATACTTGATCCTGGATCTTCATTCGGCAGCTCTTGCCAATAAAGAAATGCCAAGGTCCGTACCTTCTCAAATATTGTATAATCCGACATTAACAAGCAGGTTGAGAGGTTGGAAAGAATGGCCCAAAGAGCGTCAAACGCTCACTTTATAGTCTCCAGTTGGCTTGATTCTGAAAGACAACCAAATACAGAAAATTACAACAGTCAATATCTTATGTGAATTTATATTACAGCTATCGTACAGGATTTTCACTGTCTCAATGCTCACTCTAGATTAATACAGTAATCCTGACCTTGCTTGTGGCTGCATAGACCACAGCATCGACTGTCCACACAGGAGAACCCTTTTTGGTTACAGGTAGAACCCTTTTGGGTTACATTTAGAAAGGGTTCTACCTACAACCAAAAAGTGTTCCTTTAAGGTTCTAGATAGAACCTTTTTTATAAGAGTGTATGTATGTCAGCTGTAAACGCAGCGTTAATTAGTTTTGGGCCAGCACACACTCACTCAAGCCTGAGGTCACTTTAGAAATGTTAGAGTGAAAGCCTGAGCTGATTGTTAATGAATCTTATCACACAGCATCATTACCTTTCTTAGCCCAAGGTCCTGGCCAGAGAGAAAACAATTCTATAACAATGGTGGTACAGATGGTACTGGCCCAGGAGAAGGATAAACCAGACTCTTTACAGGAGGAGAAATTGCCTCTGTCTTGATGTTTTAAACCCATACTGTCCAACGTTATGAAGGTGAATATATTTAATCCCCATTCTGTCTGAATAATTGCAATGCATGCATTACTCTTCAGGGTGTTGGATTTGCCAACTGAGAGCAGTACTGACTTGGAGTTATGCCATTTTGTTAAATGTGAAAAATCCTGAGTTATGGGAGTTATAGTAAGGAAAGCGGGGAAAGGAACTGGACCAAATCAAGGACAGTGAAAAAGATATCAGACTATTGGGTGAATACTGTAAATGTACTAAGGAGGGCACACCTGCTTTATTAAGATAATCCTACAGCTCCCAAATCATGGCCCTGGTTTGAACTGGTCTGAAATCAGTCACAGGGATTAGAGCAGTCTAATGCATGACTCAGGGGCAGGTTTTGTTATCGTACACAAACAGCCAGACGGACGCCTCGTCGCACACAACAACGATCCCCTCTGAGATGGCTCTCCAGAAACTCCTCACCATCCGTCTCTACTCTGAAAGCCACCAAAGACTCACAAAACCTTCTATTCACTGTCTGCTGGTAACCCAGTAAGACATTAATCCCAGAGGTGGGAAGTTTAAGATTTTTGGGGGTCACTTCAGAGACATGTTTGTGGGTTGTGGCCCCTATTAGAGTCATTATGAATCTGTCTTGTTATTTGTAACACCAGATCATAAGACTGTTTGATGATTGACATAACTCTCAGAATATGCTAATTCCTGCCTAATGACATTCTCGCCCATATTCATGAGTATGTTTAACTGTGTTACTTAGTGACAGAATAACTGCATTTCCACATAGTGACCACCAGGTGTGTGTCTCTCCTGGACAACTGTCTCTCCATGATGGTGCTCCTGTGTTTTGTGGACAGGTGGGGGGTTAGGCCAATACATAGCCAAAGCCAGCACTTTAGAACTGGAGCATTCTGCTGACAGCGGAAGTTCTGTATACGTTCAAAAACCCTATGCCCTTGCCGATGCAGGCGTGGAACACATTGCAGAATCACTGCGCGTGACCGCCTAACTCCTTCATTATACTTTAATCATTGTTCCCGTGAGGGTGGGGGGATGGACATTTTTCACTGAGCGATACAAAAAGAAAAGAAAGGCACTTACTTGCTCTTCTCCTCCGTCTGTAACAGAGGACAGTGCAGATGCTCATCCACAGGAGCAGGACGGCGGACACTGAGGCAACTCAAATCAAATCACATGTATTAGTCACATGCACCGAATACAACCGCTGTAGACCTTACAGTGAAATGCTTACTCACGAGCTCCCAACCAACAATGCAGTTATAAAAAATATGGATAAGAATAAGAGATAAAAGTAACAAGTAATTAAAGAGCAGTTAAAACAACAATAGTGAGAGGCGGGTACCAGTACAGAGTCAATATTATGTACATGCAAGTAGAATTATTGAAGTGACTATGCATAGATGATAACAACAGAGAGTAGCAGCAGTGTAAAGGGGGGGGGGGGTAAATGGAAATAGTCTGGGTAGCCATTTGATTAGATGTTCAGGACTCTTATGGTTTGGGGGTAGAAGCTGTTTAGAAGCCTCTTGGACCTAGACTTTGCGCTCCGGTATCGTTTGCCGTACGGTAGCAGAGAGAACAGTCTATGACTAGAGTGGCTGGAGTCTTTCACAATTTTTAGGGCCTTCCTCTCACACCGTCTGGTATAGAGGTCCTGGATGGCAGGCAGCTTCGCCCCAGTGACGTACTGGGCCGTTTGCACTACCCTACCCGAGCAGTTGCCATACCAGGATGCTCTCGATGGTGCAGCTGTAGAACCTTTTGAGGATCTGAGGACCCGTGCCAAATCTTTTCAGTCTCCTGAGGGGGAATAGGTTTTGTCGTGCCCTCTTCACGACTGTCTTGGTGTGCTTTGACCATGATAGTTCATTGGTGATGTGGACACCAAGGAACTTGAAGCTCTCAACCTGCTTCACTGCAGCCCCATCGATGAGAATGGGGGTGTGCTCGGTCCTCTTTTTCCTGTAGTCCACAATCATCTCTTTTGTCATCCTCAATTAGAACAGTGCAGTCGTCGCATACATTCTCCACCAGCACCTCTGCAACTAAACTAAGAAGGTCATTTATGAGGTTTAGTCCCAAAGAAGCCAAGAAATGTAATTCTTCATTTAATATTTTAATTGATACAATCTATTATCAGCATTTGCTGTGATTGTGGAAGGGAGAGTGTCTTGTCTTTTGTTTACACTATTGAATGTAATTCAAGATTACCTAAACCACAGAGGGGAAACTCAGTATGCAACATAACACAGTGAGCATACCAAATCCTGTAGCTCCCAAGTCTCTATTTATGTAGGATGACTTCAATGGTGATAAAATATGTGTCTGTCCTGCAATGCCTTTCTTGTCATTCCTCTCATCAACAATAACAAACCCCCACAGTCTGCTTTCACTGATGAATATGAGGATGTAGACTAATCTCAGCTCTGAGTAGAGGGAAAGAGAGAGAGCGAGTGATTTTGTGTTTCTCACCCACAGTCAGATGCACATTGTTGGCCTGAGGCATGGGGAGGGCAGACACAGAGGCTAGGCACTCCACATGAGAGCTCTCTGCTGCCTGGACACTGAAGTTACTGGTCAGGCTGTGGGGGCACTCCACATCAACAGTCCCTTCTGTGCTGATGTTGTACTGACCCTGGTCCACTTCTCTGCCATTCACCAGCCAAGTCAGACTGAGCTCTGGGTACCAGCCTACAACAGGACCTCTGCCTGGAACAAGACCTCTTCCCCTTCAGCACAGTCACGTTACCCTTCTCTGGAAATAAAAGATAAAGCGTTTTGGGGTACTGTATGTATTTCTTACAGTTTGCCAGATCATTCTAGTCCATTGTACTATTTAACTGGTTCGGTCACATGCATAACTGTGTGTTTCTGGAATAGAGGAAGGCGCTGTGTGTAGTACGCCATATGTGTGTGTACTGTATGCATGCCAAGTGTATCCTGAGACGGATAGGGATTCTCTGATCGCAATTGACCTGCTCACTTAGAGGCTTCTTACTCTTCCTAAATGACCAATCGTGTGCCTCGAGGTCTCAAGAGACTGATGGGAGAATGCCTCTTTCCCCCTATCTCCGCCTCTGGCAGCCAAATAAGCCACTTAGACTGGGCATTATCTTCTGTGAAGTCTATTGTCTGGCAGAGTGAAAGGCAGAGGGTGCAGCAGAGAGTTGCTATAGATAGACTGATAATTACTGAAGCTTTGTCGCTTTGTCTAACTGAATTACATGTCTATGTTGATTCACGATCAAAGCTCTCAATGTTCTGTACACAATGATGGCTTCCCCTGTTCCTTATAGGCTGCGTCTTGATATTTGATTTGGTATCATATGAGTTGATATATAACTTTTATTATGCTGTCTCCCCATTGAAAATCTCAGCAGTGCAATAAAATAAAGAGGATCAGAAGAAGAAAACAGTGTCTCACTTCCATGGACTAATAAACTACTACAACTAATTATGGATGGAAGACTGATACATTTGAGGAAAGTTACAACATGAGGCTCCTCCCCCATCATTCCAATCTAAGTGATCTCTTAAATAACGTTTTATAAGGTTCATTAATCACAGTAAGCCTAGCCATCTAAGACAGGCTTTGTGACTGTTCCCTGAGATGATGCTGGTGAGGAGTACAACTCTTTTTAATTCCTGTGATTTTTCAACAGGGCCCTTGGCAGTGAAATTGCCACTCTGAGGGACAGCCTTTAATCTGGAAGAAGTATGGGCGCCTTCTGCTCGGATGAGCAGTTTTGTCTCTCTCCAACAGCACTAGTAGCCCTGCCTGCCTGCCTGCCTGCCTGCCTGCCTGCCTGCCTGCCTGCCTGCCTGCCTGCCTGCCTGCCTCTCTCTCTCTCTCTCTCTCTCTCTCTCTCTCTCTCTCTCTCTCTCTCTCTCTCTCTCTCCAGCCCAATCACCAAAGGCACGCTCACTCGTCTCTGATTTACATCAAAGTGGCCTCATCCTCGGCTGCAGCCCTTACAGCACATTCTGTTCATATTCAACAACCCCATACAGGCATATTGATTTCTTCATGTAAAAAAAGTGTGCGTGTGTACACTATGTTCATACATGTATGTTTGTGTGTCTGCCAGCAGTATGTATGTTCTGTGTGGGCGTGTTTGCATCATATTCATAAGGGGTGAGACCAGTCTCCAGTGGAGATTTGTAGCTCTCCTCCAATGGACCAACGGGCCACAAATCACCAGCAGAGTTGCTGATGGGTAACTGGAAAAGGCCGAGATGCACAATTAATTCAAAGGCTCTGAGATCCTTTGCATCCACACTGCAGGGCTTGATCCACCATGCACTATTGTTAATGGGTAGTGGTTACATACACTGAGTATATAAAACATTAAGAACACCTGCTCTTTCCATCACATAGACTGTCCAGGTGAATCCAGGTGAAATCTATGATCCCTTATTGATGTCATTTGTTAAATCCACGTAAAATGTAACCTTTATTTAACTAGGCAAAATCTTATTTACAACGGCATACACCGGCCAAACCCGCACAACGCTGGGACAATTGTGCACCGCCCTATGGGACTCCCAATTATGGCCGGTTGTGATACAGCCTGGATTCAAAACGGGGTGTCTGTAGTGACACCTCTAGCACTGAGATGCAGTGCCTTAGACCACTGCACCACTTGGGAGCCCTAAGGGAAGGAGACAGGTTAAAGAAAGATTTTTAAGCCTTCTGACAATTGAGACATGGATTAATGCATGTATGCCATTCAGAAGTTGAATGTGCAAGACAAAAGATTTAAATGCCTTTGAAAGGGGTATGGTAATAGGTGCCAGGCACAACGGTTTGTGTCAAGAACTGCAATGCCGCTGTGTTTTTGAAGCTCAACCGTTTCCTATGTGTACCAAGAATGCTTCACCAGCCAAAGGACATTGAGCCATCTTGACACAACTGTGGGAAGCATTGGAGTCAACATGGGCCAGAATCCCTGTGGAACGCTTTCGATACCTTGTAGAGCCCACAGACAATGCACAGACAAATTGAGGCTGTTCTGATGGAAAAATGGGCACAACTCAATATTAGGAAGATGTTCCTAATGTTTGGTATACTCAGTGTACGTCAGTGATAATGTGTAGCTCTGGCAATACAGGAGGTCTCCTCCTGTATTATATTGAAGGCAATGGGTCATTGCTTTGTTCCTTCCTTTTTGCATGGAGGACGTTGCTCAGGCGTTTAGCTGAGCTCTCAGTTTGCAGCAGGGTGAAATTAGCTGAATAATGAGAGAGGAAAGGGGAATACATGAATATCCTCTATGGTGTAATAAAGATTCATCACCTGATATGTCATCATCGTGCTATTTTTTTTACACATCATCATCATAACCATCTCATTCATTTTTATGCTAAAACATTCCAGAGTAAACATCATTAATACAATACTTATGTTTTTATCAAAAAATGAATTATACATTTCTCAGCTTGTGTTGTTTACAACCCATTTGTCTTTGGTCCAACTTTCCAATATGAGTGGAGTTTATAATAAGATTATATGAAAAATGTAGAAGAGATATGAGCAATACCTCCTAGCATTGCTACTGTCCATAACAGCTTATCATTCTTCATCTTTCTTCATTTCTAGTTGAGAATTCTTTGTGGCATGCAGGGTATCCCCAGCAAACTCTCGGAGATGATTCACTGGGATAGAGATAACTATTTTGACACTGAATCTCTCCACACCTTTAGCCCCTGTGGAACAGAGTTTATCTGCATACTGGAGACAGGGTCACAGGGAAATATGGACAGAGGGAGACAGGGTCAAAGGGAAACATGGACAGAGGGATAGAGGGGAAAAGGGAACCATGGACAGAGGGATAGAGGGGAAAAGGGAAACATGGACAGAGGGATAGAGGGAAAAATGGAAACATGGACAGAGGGATAGAGGGGAAAATGGAAACATGGACAGAGGGATAGAGGGGAAAAGGGAAACATGGACAGAGGGACAGAGGGGAAAAGGGAAACATGGACAGAGGGATAGAGGGGAAAAGGGAAACATGGACAGGGGGACAGAGGGGAAAAGTGAAACATGGACAGAGGGATAGAGGGGAAAAGGGAAACATGGACAGAGGGACAGAGGGGAAAAGTGAAACATGGACAGAGGGACAGAGGGGAAAAGGGAAACATGGACAGAGGGACAGAGGGACAGAGGGGAAAAGGGAAACATGGACAGAGGGACAGAGGGGAAAAGTGAAACATGGACAGAGGGATAGAGGGGAAAAGGGAAACATGGACAGAGGGATAGAGGGGAAAAGGGAAACATGGACAGAGGGACAGAGGGGAAAAGGGAAACATGGACAGAGGGACAGAGGGGAAAAGGGAAACATGGACAGAGGGATAGAGGGGAAAAGGGAAACATGGACAGAGGGATAGAGGGGAAAAGGGAAACATGGACAGAGGGACAGAGGGGAAAAGGGAAACATGGACAGAGGGATAGAGGGGAAAAGGGAAAGTCAGTTGTACAACTGAATGCACTCAATCAAAATGTGTCTTCCGCATTTAACCCAAACCCCTCTGAATCAGAGAGGTGCGGGGGGCTGCCTTAATCGGCATCCAAGTCGAAGATATGGAAAGAGAGATAGAGGGGGGAAAGGGAAGCAGGGATAGAGCAATAGAGGAATACAGGGATAGAGGGAGGGCATATCAGGTGAGGGATCACAGACTCTAAATCCCGGGTGGTGTATGATTGGTGCTCAGGAGAGTTCCCGCCACCTTGTATTTATACCTGGCCCAATCGATTCCCATCCCACACCCTTCAACCCTGGCATCAACAATGTCATACAGCCCATCAAAATAGCCACTGCAGCAGTCCTCCTCTTTGATATACACCTGGATCGATGCCCAACAACTAAATCAGCTGCTTTGAGAAAAAATTGAGAAGATCTGCTGCATGCATGAAACCTCAAACAAATTTAAACAAAGGTTTTAAATTAAAGCAAAAAGCCAATATGGCTTAGGAAAACATTGAGTTTTTGTCTCTAGTGTCAGGGAGTGTGTGGGTGGCATCATCAAGGATTAGGTTCAACTTTTGTTTATTCTGCTTTTCTTCTCCTAGTCAAGGTTAAATTCCCCCTTTTTGTGTTCTTTCATTCTGCCATTGTTTTCAAAAGGGGTTCCACCTGTTTTGGTGTCTTTGTGTGTGTATGCACGTGTACATGTGAGTGTGCATACATGTGTGAGAGACAAGGAGAGAGAGAGAGAGAGAACCCATAAGAAAACAAAAATCCCACTTCCCAGCTGGCATTTGAAATCCTCTCTTGAAAAACCTCTGCAGTACTGTAACTGTGGCTCCTTTGTTTCTCTACAAAAGCTGAACCACACGCATATCCAGGTACTGTCTGCAGGTGCTGGAGTTGTAGGCAAACTCATGGACAAAAGAAAGGAAAATGCTGCATGCTGCTCATGCTCCCAGGTGATATTTAGGTCTTCAGCAGGCATCCATATCGCAGGTGGGGATGGAAGGTCCTTTATATAGGGGCAGTTCTTTTATTTATTTATTCATTTTATTTCACCTTTATTTAACCAGGTAGGCAAGTTGAGAACAAGTTCTCATTTACAATTGCGACCTGGCCAAGATAAAGCAAAGCAGTTCGACACATACAACGACACAGAGTTACACATGGAGTAAAACAAACATACAGTCAATAATACAGTATAAACAAGTCTATATACGATGTGAGCAAATGAGGTGAGATAAGGGAGGTAAAGGCAAAAAAAAGGCCATGGTGGCAAAGTAAATACAATATAGCAAGTAAAACACTGGAATGGTAGTTTTGCAGTGGAGGAATGTGCAAAGTAGAAATAAAAATAATGGGGTGCAAAGGAGCAAAATAAATAAATAAATAAATAAAATAAATACAGTAGGGAAAGAGGTAGTTGTTTGGGCTAAATTATAGGTGGGCTATGTACAGGTGCAGTAATCTGTGAGCTGCTCTGACAGTTGGTGCTTAAAGCGAGTGAGGGAGATAAGTGTTTCCAGTTTCATAGATTTTTGTAGTTCGTTCCAGTCATTGGCAGCAGAGAACTGGAAGGAGAGGCGGCCAAAGAAAGAATTGGTTTTAGGGATGACTAGAGAGATATACAGTGCCTTGCGAAAGTATTCGGCCTCCTTGAACTTTGCGACCTTTTGCCACATTTCAGGCTTCAAACATAAAGATATAAAACTGTATTTTTTGTGAAGAATCAACAACAAGTGGGACACAATCATGAAGTGGAAAGACATTTATTGGATATTTCAAACTTTTTTAACAAATCAAAAACTGAAAAATTGGGCGTGCAAAATTATTCAGCCCCTTTACTTTCAGTGCAGCAAACTCTCTCCAGAAGTTCAGTGAGGATCTCTGAATGATCCAATGTTGACCTAAATGACTAATGATGATAAATACAATCCACCTGTGTATAATCAAGTCTCCGTATAAATGCACCTGCACTGTGATAGTCTCAGAGGTCCGTTAAAAGCACAGAGAGCATCATGAAGAACAAGGAACACACCAGGCAGGTCCGAGATACTGTTGTGAAGAAGTTTAAAGCCGGATTTGGATACAAAAAGATTTCCCAAGCTTTAAACATCCCAAGGAGCACTGTGCAAGCAATAATATTGAAATGGAAGGAGTATCAGACCACTGCAAATCTACCAAGACCTGGCCGTCCCTCTAAACGTTCAGCTCATACAAGGAGAAGACTGATCAGAGATGCAGCCAAGAGGCCCATGATCACTCTGGATGAACTGCAGAGATCTACAGCTGAGGTGGGAGACTCTGTCCATAGGACAACAATCAGTCGTATATTGCACAAATCTGGCCTTTATGGAAGAGTGGCAAGAAGAAAGACATTTCTTAAAGATATCCATAAAAAGTGTTGTTTAAAGTTTGCCACAAGCCACCTGGGAGACACACCAAACATGTGGAAGAAGGTGCTCTGGTCAGATGAAACCAAAATTGAACTTTTTGGCAACAATGCAAAACGTTATGTTTGGCGCAAAAGCAACACAGCTCATCACCCTGAAGACACCATACCCACTGTCAAACATGGTGGTGGCAGCATCATGGTTTGGGCCTGCTTTTCTTCAGCAGGGACAGGGAAGATGGTTAAAATTGATGGGAAGATGGATGGAGCCAAATACAGGACCATTCTGGAAGAAAACCTGATTGAGTCTGCAAAAGACCTGAGACTGGGACGGAGATTTGTCTTCCAACAAGACAATGATCCAAAACATAAAGCAAAATCTACAATGGAATGGTTCACAAATAAACATATCCAGGTGTTAGAATGGCCAAGTCAAAGTCCAGACCTGAATCCAATCGAGAATCTGTGGAAAGAACTGAAAACTGCTGTTCACAAATGCTCTCCATCCAGCCTCACTGAGCTCGAGCTGTTTTGCAAGGGGGAATGGGAAAAAATGTCAGTCTCTCAATGTGCAAAACTGATAGAGACATACCCCAAGCGACTTACAGCTGTAATCGCAGCAAAAGGTGGCGCTACAATGTATTAACTTAAGGGGGCTGAATAATTTTGCACGCCCAATTTTTCAGTTTTTGATTTGTTAAAAAAGTTTGAAATATCCAATAAATGTCGTTCCACTTCATGATTGTGTCCCACTTGTTGTTGATTCTTCACAAAAAAATACAGTTTTATATCTTTATGTTTGAAGCCTGAAATGTGTCAAAAGGTCGCAAAGTTCAAGGGGGCCGAATACTTTCACAAGGCACTGTACCTGCTGGAGCGTGTGCTACGGTTGGGAGATGCTATGGTGACCAGCGAGCTGAGATAAGGGGGGACTTTACCCAGCAGGGTCTTGTAGATGACATGGAGCCAGTGGGTTTGGCGACGAGTATGAAGCGAGGTCCAGCCAACGAGAGCTTACAGGTTGCAATGGTGGGTAGTATATGGGGCTTTGGTGACAAAACGGATTGCACTGTGATAGACTGCATCCAATTTGTTGAGTAGGGTATTGGAGGCTATTTTGTAAATGACATCGCCGAAGTCGAGGATTGGTAGGATGGTCAGTTTTACAAGGGTATGTTTGGCAGCATGAGTGAAGGATGCTTTGTTGCAAAATAGGAAGCCAATTCTAGATTTAACTTTGGATTGGAGATGTTTGATGTGGGTCTGGAAGGAGTGTTTACAGTCTAACCAGACACCTAGGTATTTGTAATGGTCCACGTATTCTAAGTCAGAGTCGTCCAGAGTAGTGATGTTGGACAGGCGGGCAGGTGCAGGCAGCGATCGGTTGAAGAGCATGCATTTAGTTTTACTTGTATTTAAGAGCAATTGGAGGCCACGGAAGGAGAGTTGTATGGCATTGAAGCTTGCCTGGAGGGTTGTTAACACAGTGTGCAAAGAAGGGCCAGAAGTATACAGAATGGTGTCGTCTGCGTTAAGGTGGATCAGAGACTCACCAGCAGCAAGAGCGACATCATTGATGTAAACAGAGAAGAGAGTCGGTCCAAGAATTGAACCCTGTGGCACCCCCATAGAGACTGCCAGAGGTCCGGACAGCAGACCCTCCGATTTGACACACTGAACTCTATCAGACAAGTAGTTGGGGGACCAGGCGAGGCAATCATTTGAGAAACCAAGGCTGTCGAGTCTGCCGATGAGGATGTGGTGATTGACAGAGTCGAAAGCCTTGGCCAGATCAATGAATACGGCTGCACAGTAATGTTTCTTATCGATGGCGGTTAAGATATCGTTTAGGACCTTGAGCGTGGCTGAGGTGCACCCATGACCAGCTCTGAAACAAAATTGCATAGCAGAGAAGGTATGGTGAGATTCGAAATGGTCGGTAATCTGTTTGTTGACTTGACTTTCGAAGACCTTAGAAAGGCAGGGTAGGATCGATATAGGTCTGTAGCAGTTTGGGTCAAGAGTGTCCCCCCCTTTGAAGAAGGGGATGACCGCAACTGCTTTCCAATCTTTGGGAATCTCAGACGACACGAAAGAGAGGTTGAACAGGCTAGTAATAGGGGTGGCAACAATTTCGGCAGATAATTTTAGAAAGAAAGTTTCCAGATTGTCTAGCCCGGCTGATTTGTAGGGGTCCAGATTTTGCAGCTCTTTCAGAACATCAGCTGACTGGATTGGGGAGAAGGAGAAATGGGGAAGGCTTGGGCGAGTTGCTGTGGGGAGTGCAGTGCTATTGACCGGGGTAGGAGTAGCCAGGTGGAAAACATGGCCAGCCGTAGAAAAATGCTTATTGAAATTCTCAATTATGGTGGATTTATCAGTGGTGACAGTGTTTCCTATCTTCAGTGTAGTGGGCAGCTGGGAGTAGGTGTTCTTATTCTCCATGGACTTTACAGTGTTCCAGAACTTTTTTGAGTTAGTGTTGCAGGAAGCAAATTTCTGCTTGAAAAAGCTAGCCTTGGCTTTTCTAACTGCCTGTGTATAATGGTTTCTAGCTTCCCTGAACAGCTGCATATCACAGGGGCTGTTTGATGCTAATGCAGAACGCCATAGGATGTTTTTGTGTTGGTTAAGCGCAGTCAGGTCTGGGGAGAACCAAGGGCTACAGTGCCTTGCGAAAGTATTCGGCCTCCTTGAACTTTGCGACCTTTTGCCACATTTCAGGCTTCAAACATAAAGATATAAAACTGTATTTTTTGTGAAGAATCAACAACAAGTGGGACACAATCATGAAGTGGAAAGACATTTATTGGATATTTCAAACTTTTTTAACAAATCAAAAACTGAAAAATTGGGCGTGCAAAATTATTCAGCCCCTTTACTTTCAGTGCAGCAAACTCTCTCCAGAAGTTCAGTGAGGATCTCTGAATGATCCAATGTTGACCTAAATGACTAATGATGATAAATACAATCCACCTGTGTATAATCAAGTCTCCGTATAAATGCACCTGCACTGTGATAGTCTCAGAGGTCCGTTAAAAGAGCAGAGAGCATCATGAAGAACAAGGAACACACCAGGCAGGTCCGAGATACTGTTGTGAAGAAGTTTAAAGTTTGGATACAAAAAGATTTCCCAAGCTTTAAACATCCCAAGGAGCACTGTGCAAGCGATAATATTGAAATGGAAGGAGTATCAGACCACTGCAAATCTACCAAGACCTGGCCGTCCCTCTAAACTTTCAGCTCATACAAGGAGAAGACTGATCAGAGATGCAGCCAAGAGGCCCATGATCACTCTGGATGAACTGCAGAGATCTACAGCTGAGGTGGGAGACTCTGTCCATAGGACAACAATCAGTCGTATATTGCACAAATCTGGCCTTTATGGAAGAGTGGCAAGAAGAAAGACATTTCTTAAAGATATCCATAAAAAGTGTTGTTTAAAGTTTGCCACAAGCCACCTGGGAGACACACCAAACATGTGGAAGAAGGTGCTCTGGTCAGATGAAACCAAAATTGAACTCTTTGGCAACAATGCAAAACGTTATGTTTGGCGCAAAAGCAACACAGCTCATCACCCTGAAGACACCATACCCACTGTCAAACATGGTGGTGGCAGCATCATGGTTTGGGCCTGCTTTTCTTCAGCAGGGACAGGGAAGATGGTTAAAATTGATGGGAAGATGGATGGAGCCAAATACAGGACCATTCTGGAAGAAAACCTGATTGAGTCTGCAAAAGACCTGAGACTGGGACGGAGATTTGTCTTCCAACAAGACAATGATCCAAAACATAAAGCAAAATCTACAATGGAATGGTTCACAAATAAACATATCCAGGTGTTAGAATGGCCAAGTCAAAGTCCAGACCTGAATCCAATCGAGAATCTGTGGAAAGAACTGAAAACTGCTGTTCACAAATGCTCTCCATCCAGCCTCACTGAGCTCGAGCTGTTTTGCAAGGGGGAATGGGAAAAAATGTCAGTCTCTCAATGTGCAAAACTGATAGAGACATACCCCAAGCGACTTACAGCTGTAATCGCAGCAAAAGGTGGCGCTACAAAGTATTAACTTAAGGGGGCTGAATAATTTTGCACGCCCAATTTTTCAGTTTTTGATTTGTTAAAAAGGTTTGAAATATCCAATAAATGTCGTTCCACTTCATGATTGTGTCCCACTTGTTGTTGATTCTTCACAAAAAAATACAGTTTTATATCTTTATGTTTGAAGCCTGAAATGTGTCAAAAGGTCGCAAAGTTCAAGGGGGCCGAATACTTTCACAAGGCACTGTATATCTGTTCCTGGTTCTAAATTTCTTGAATAGGGCATGCTTATTTAAGATGGTTAGGAAGGCATTTAAAAAAAATACCCAGGCATCCTCTACTGATGGGATGAGATCAATATCCTTCCAGGATACCCCGGCCAGGTTGATTAGAAAGGCCTGCTCGTTGAAGTTTCAGGGAGCGTTTGACAGTGATGAGTGGAGGTCGTTTGACCGCTGACCCATTACGGATGCAGACAATGAGGCAGTGATCGCTGAGATCTTGGTTGAAGAAAGCAGAGGTGTATTTAGAGGGCAAGTTGGTTAGGATGATATCTATGAGGGTGCCCGTGTTTAAGGCTTTGGGGAGGTACCTGGTAGGTTCATTGATAATTTGTGTGAGATTGAGGGCATCAAGCTTAGATATTAGGATGGCTGGGGTGTTAAGCATGTTCCAGTTTAGGTCGCCTAGCAGCACGAGCTCTGAAGATAGATGGGGGGCAATCAGTTCACATATGGTGTCCAGAGCACAGCTGGGGGCAGAAGGTGGTCTATAGCAGGCGGCAACGGTGAGAGACTTGTTTTTAGAGAGGTGGATTTTTAAAAGTAGAAGTTCAAATTGTTTGGGTACAGACCTGGATAGTAGGACAGAACTCTGCAGGCTATCTTTGCAGTAGATTGCAACACCACCTCCTTTGGCAGTTCTATCTTGTCTGAAAATGTTGTAGTTTGGGATAAAAAATTCAGAATTTATGGTGGTCTTCCTAAGCCAGGATTCAGACACAGCTAGAACATCCGGGTTGGCAGAGTGTGCTAAAGCAGTGAATAGAACAAACTTAGGGAGGAGGCTTCTAATGTTAACATGCATGAAACAAAGGCTATTATGGTTACAGAAGTCATCAAAAGAGAGTGCCTGGGGAATAGGAGTGGAGCTAGGCACTGCAGGGCCTGGATTCACCTCTACATCGCCAGAGGAACAGAGGAGGAGTAGGATAAGGGTATGGCTAAAAGCAATAAGAATTGGTCGTCTAGAACGTCTGGAACAGAGAGTAAAAGGACGTTTCTGGGGGCGATAAAATAGCTTCAAGGTATAATGTACAGACAAAGGTATGGTAGGATGTGAATACAGTGGAGGTAAACCTAGGTATTGAGTGATGAAGAGAGAGATATTGTCTCTAGAGACATCATTGAAACCAGGAGATGTCATCGCATGTGTGGGTGGTGGAACTAATAGGTTGGATAAGGTATAGTGAGCAGGACTAGAGGCTCTACAGTGAAATAAGCCAATAAACACTAACCAGAACAGCAATGGACAAGGCATATTGACATTAAGGAGAGGCATGCTTAGTCGAGTGATCAAAAGGGTCCAATGAGTAGAGAGGTTGGTTGGGGTCACGGCGATTTAGACAGCTAGCAGGGCCATCGGTAGCAAGCTAGCATAGGATGGAGGTCTGTTATTAGCCACCTAGTGCATTTCCGTTGGTAGGATTAGTGGGGTTCCGTGTGGTAGAGGGGATGATTCCAAATCACACAAAAAAACCAATAGATATAGTTATAGAGGCCCAAGAAAAAAAGAAAAAGAAAAAAGAAAAAATTGTCCGATAGGTCTATTCAGATAGCAGCCGATAAGACAGCTAACGGTTAGCGGGCCGCAGATGGGCGTTCAGGTAACGTCTCGACAGAGGAGCCAGCTGGATAACTCCTTCGGGTAGATAACGTCAGTAGTCCAGTTGTGAAGGCCCAGTGGGGCTCTGCGTTGGCAGTAAAACGGGTCCGGATAGGTGATTGTACCCCAGGAGTGATTGATGGAACTCTTCAGCTGGCTAGCTTCGGAATAATTTATGTTTGCTCCGAAATCGACGAAAGCCGATAGTCACACGAATAAACATTAAAAAAAAAATTATAAATATAAATTGGTGAGGCGGGTTGTAGGAGAGTGTTTTGAAGATGTGTTTATGGAAAATAAAAAAATATATGTAAAAAGGTATGCGAATAAAGTTGTAAATATATATATACGGGACACGACAAGACGAGGCCAAAAGACGTCTGAACTACTATACCATCTTGGATAGAATTTTTAGATAGATAGATAGATAGATGAAAAAGATGCTGGAAAATCATTCATTCAACATTTCCACTCATCGACCCAGAAAGGAACATTGTGTCCAAACTTCTCATTGTTAAAATTCAGTCACACACACACACACACACACACACACACACACACACACACACACACACACACACACACACACACACACACACACACACACACACACACACACACACACACACACACACCAGGGCTACAAGAAGAAAGTGACTTAGTGACATCACTTCCTGAAACAGGAGGTAAAAAAGATCTAACTTAGGTTCACATTATTAACATTCAATTCATCAAAATATATGATCATACAGAAGGAATGTGATTCATATTTACAGTAATACATACTGTATATACGCAAACAATATTCAATTAGGGCACACAATAATTTTGACATTTTGTCACTAAGTACTGCCCCTATATATAGGACCTTCCACCCCCACCTGGGATATGGATGCCTGATGAAGACCGTTATAAATAAATATCACCTGGGAGCATGAGCAGCAGTGTCGCGTTTTCCTTTCTGTTATCCTTTGTTGCTCAGCCTTACTGAACACTGTCAGCCTGCCAGTAGGCAGCCAGCTCAAGGACAGCCAAATGAGAAAAGCACACAAAACTTGAACAAACAGATCGGCAGTTTGCCTCTGGATGTTTTGGAGGTCACAGGTCACCTGTCCCTGGTGGCTGTGCTGGACTCTCCTCAGGACAAATTCCCAGCTAAAGACTTGATTGGTGGAGCGGTTTATGGCAGTCGCATTGGGGTTGTTTGAGAGAATACCGTACTGGGCTGAAATGGTCAACACAGAGCCACTATTGAGGATCCAAATCTCGCAGCACCGTGATGGTTCTGGGCTTCAGCTGCACCCAGGCCTCCAGCACTGGCAAGGACAGACATAGAGACATGGGCGTCAGAAGCATGGTGGTCGGGGAATGTGGGTGACATTGGGGTGTTGTGATACAATCGTGATTGGGTTATAATGGAAACCAATGACACATTTCCATTTAACCTAAAGGAGTAGTAAAGTGTTTGAATTCCACTGAATTATTCTCTGGTATGGTACATGAGGTGTGACCGTCTTTGTTGATTGGGAAGCTGTAAGAAACATGCACGATCTGACTGTAAGATTCATCCTCTAAAAAACAATACATAAAACTGAGTCAAGAAGGCTTTTGAAATGTGACCTACTCAAGCTTATCTCTCTCCGTCTTACCCCAAATCTGTGTAGAAATCTGTTTTGATTGCCGACAGAGGTAAAACATGAGTCACGTGCTTGTCAGCTCCAGACAAACACATGTCAAACCAGTGAGACAAACAGATGTTAAACCAGTGGGTCCAAATGAGGAGAGCAACTATAAATCTATGCTGAGCTGTCCAGATGGCAAGCAGGATCTGGCCCGGGAACCAGGACTTACAGAGTAGAGTACAGACCAAAAGGGTAGAGTAAATTAGGGCCCATAGCAGCAGCAGGCAGCGGGTGGGCGCTCTTTAAGTAGCACTGCGCTGGGATGGGTAAACAAACACATTAACAGCTGAAGTGCCATGTTAGATTTAATAGCCCACAAGACCATGTACCTGATTAAGAATAGATAGACGGTATAGTCTGTGAGGAGAGAAGATCTATACCCTGTTGTGAGGCATTTACATTACACCCCTCCTTTAGAAAAGTCATTCCCCAATTGAATTCCATTGATAGATGGAGGTGAAAGGGGAGAATATTTGTGGGTCAGGTGCGACTTTGGAATATAATATAGTAATATGCTCATTTCCAAGTAATCTGGGTGATCTATAAATTGTTTGTGCAGTGCTAACTGTGTTAGCCGATATGGCCTGTGTGGAGTCATAAATGATGTATCCGTTTAGGAAATTAGGTCTGAGAAATATCTAGGGCAGCTTATGTAGCTCATGCTTTTCCTCCAAATGGGAGAATGAATGAAGTAATGAACATGTTCCTGCTCTAATTTGAGATGGGATTCAGTGACACTCTTGTTCCTGACCACTATATCCTCCCACTAATTTGAGGAATTTGAGGAAATTAATTATGCAGAGCACATAGATCACTAGGAAGTTAATTAGTGTGGCTGTGGGTTTAATACCAAGGGGTACAATGACCAAGCACATTGTGGTGGTGGTGGGTGGGTGTGTTGATGGTGAACCTTCAATGTGTGTTGATGGTAAACCCACACTCATTACAGGAATGTAGGAGTGTGTTACATTTACGCTTATGCCCACCGTTTTGGCAGTAATCTTGATTTGCTTTCTTTTCTAAATTGGCAGGTAAAACAGAATTTATTTTGTGTAATGAATGTTATTCAAATGTAAACACCTACTACCTCGATTAAATGAACCAAGACAAAAATCAAGGTAATTCAAACAGTTTTTCCACTTCAGAGTATATTCATTGCATATCAATTAAATTGACTTAATTATCTCAAATAAGAAAAACAGATCGCAAAATGTTGTTTTCTAATTGTTCCTTTGAATAGCTATATTTCAACCAACCTGAATTTAAGTGCACTGACAAGGATTAAACAAACATTTCCCTATGGTATAGCTCAAGAAGAAACAATCTTAGTAAAATAGGTACAGTAAGTCCCAAGAGATACACACCAATATTTCCCATACAGTGGTGGAAAAAGTATCCAATTCTAGTACTTCAGTAAATGTAAAGATACCTTAATAGAAAATGACTCAAGTAAAAGTGAAAGTCATCCAGTAAAATACTACTTGAGTAAAAGTCAAAAAGTATTTGGATTTTATACTTAAGTATCAAGAGTTAAGGTTAAAGTATAAATCATTTCAAATTCCTTATATTAAGCAAACCAGACGGCACCATACAAAGCATGTGTGTTTAGTGAGTCCCCCAGATAAGAGGCAGTCAGAATGACCAGGCATTAGTGAGTGAATTGGACCATTTTCCTGTCCTGCTAAGCATTCAAAAGTAGTTTTGGGTGTCAGGGGAAATGTATGGAGGAAAAAGTACAATATTTTCTTTAGGAATATAGTGAAGTAAAATAGTAAAAATATACATAGTGAGGTACAGATACCCAAAAAAACTACTTAAGTAGTACTTTAAAGTATTTATACTTAAGTACTTTACGCCACTGGTACTATAACATGTTTTAAATGTAATCTCGATGCAACTTCTCAAACTTATATTTTGTTTTAATCATAAATATCCTACTATTCATTAATTACAGGATCTTTATGGTAATATGCTATGTTGGTCCTCCTATTGTACTGTATATGGTAGATACCACAGAAATATGTTGACTGGGTGAATTTATTGTTGAACAAAATACAGCTCTTTTTTTTACAGTATCTATTTCACTTACCTCAGGGTGACTTTGGGGATTTCTGACAGGTATTGCACCACAGGCTGTCAGCTAAGGAGCACTATTGACGCTGCTGCTATTTCCTCTATTGTGGCGGTTGTGTACTGTGGCTACCATATCACCCAAAACCAGCCTGTTAAACATTACCATAGACCAGTGGCAAATTTGCTCCCTGCCTCGAACAAATGGCGACAAACATACAGTTGAAGTCGGAAGTTTACATACACTTAGGTTGGAGTCATTAAAACTCGTTTTTCAACCACTCCACAAATTTCTTGTTAACAACCTATAGTTTTGGCAAGTCGGTTAGAACATCTACTTTGTGCATGACACAAGTAATTTCTCCAAAAATTGTTGACATACAGATTATTTCACTTATAATTCACTGTATCACAATTCCAGTGGGTCAGAAGTTTACTACACTAAGTTGACTGTACTCTTAAACAGCTTGGAAAATTCCAGAAAATGATGTCATGGCTTTAGAAGCTTCTGATAGGCTAATTGACATAATTTGAGTCAATTGGAGGTGTACTGTACCTGTGGATGTATTTCAAGGCCTACCTTCAAATTCAATGCCTCTTTGCTTGACATCATGGTAAAATCAAAAGAAATCAGCCAAGACCTCAGAAAAAAAGTCTGGTTCATCCTTGGGAGCAATTTCCAAACGCCTGAAGGTACCACGTTCATCTGTACAAACAATAGTACGCAAATATAAACCCCATGGGACCACGCAGCTGTCATACCCCTCAGGAAGGAGACGCGTTCTGATTCCTAGAGATGAACGTAGTTTGGTGCAAAAAGTGTAAATCAATCCCAGAACAACAGCAAAGGACCTTGTGAAGATGCTGGAGGAAACAGGTACAAAAGTATCTATATCCACAGTAAAACAAGTCTTATATCAACATAACCTGAAAGGCAACTCAGCAAGGAAATAGCCACTGCTCCAAAACCGACATAAAAAAGCCAGACTACGGTTTGCAACTGCACATGGGGACAAATATTGTACTTATTGGAGAAATGTCCTCTGGTCTGATGAAACAAAAATAGAACTGTTTGGCCATAATGACCATCATTGTGTTCGGAGGAAAAAGGGGGATGCTTGCAAACTGTAGAATACCACCCCAACCGTGAAGCATGGGGGTGGCAGCATCATGTTGTGGGGGTGCTTTGCTGCAGGAGGGACTGGTGCACTTCACAAAATAGATGGCATTATGAGGGAGGAAAATTATGTGGATATATTTGCTTGGTCGCAAATGAGTCTTCCAAATGGACAATGACCCCAAGCAAACTTCCAAAGTTGTGGCAAAATGGCTTAAGGACAACAAAGTCAAGGTATTGGAGTGGCCATCACAAAGCCCTGACCTCAATCCTATAGAAATTTTGTGGGAAGAACTGAAAAAGTGGGTGCGAGCAAGGAGGCCTACAAACCTGACTCAGTTACACCAGCTCTGTCAGGAGGAATGGACTGGAATTAACCCAACTTATTGTGGGAAGCTTGTGGAAGGCTACCCGAAACATTAACCTAAGTTAAACAATTTAAAGGCAATGCAACCAAATACTAATTGAGTGTATGTAAACTTCTGACCCACTGGGAATGTGATGAAAGAAATAAAAGCTGAAAAAATAATTCTCTAAACTATTATTTTGACATTTCACATTCTTAAAATAAAATGGTGCTCCTAACTGACCTAAAACAAAGCATTTTTTACTAGGATTAAATGTCAGGAATTGTGAAAAACTGAGTTTAAATGTATTTGGCAAAGGTGTATGTAAATTTCCGACTTAAACTGTACATCATGATTCACTCCCACAGTCCCAGAGAGAACAATGCCATTCAAATTCCCCTACTCTACAGGGGCTTCATGGCAGCTCCCCTCCCTCTTCAGGAGAATGGGTCTGGACAGACATGATGACCTGTGTGTGAATTTAGAGGGACAGCATTGATCACTGTAATGCCAACCGACCAAAAGTATGCTGTGTTCCAAGGGAGAGACCACAGACGATATTGATTTCTCAGGTCTCTTCCATTCAAATGCATATATCTTTCAATATAGGTTTGTTTTCAAAGGAGAGCACCAAATATCACATTTCATGACAAATTCTCGAAACGAATAATACTCTTATCAAAATGTACACATAAATGTACTTTTTCACCTATATATTTTCACTGTGCAATACCCTCCTCAGGAACCTCTGTCTGGAGTCCCCCAGAGAAAGGCTTTACACTGAGCTACATCCTGTTGACTTGACCTTGCTCTGCCCCACCCTAAAATTGCACACAGATCTATAAACAAAACCCAATGAATTGAAAATAGAACATAATAGGCCATGTAACTTTATTGGCATTTCACCTCTCTTACATCGAGGGAGGATCTCTTAGTCATCCACTTCTTTTTACATTCAACAAACTGCAGAGTAAATCAGCAAACAGTAATGTTCAGTGAATGGTGTCCAGGGGCTGTCATAAGGCACGCTACAATGAGGGTCGTCACTAGTATCCATAGCCACAAAGTCATAATTATGGCTAAACCCCGCCCATTTCTACAATTTCTTAACATTTTATTTTAAACCTAACCCTAATCACACTGCTAACCTTATCCTTCACCCTAACATTAAAGTAAGACCAAAAGGCAATTTGTTTTTGTCATATGTGACTTTGTGGCTGTGGAATCTGACGTTGTGGCTATAGAAGCTAGTGGAAACCCTACATGAGGGTCTTTCTCATGTTGGACTGAGGCATTGAGAGTCACTGGGTTGCATTCACACATATAAATCTAACATCTTTGCCGGCATCGAGTGAGAGGCACTGCATTGATAGATCGGTTTCAGTCCGAGAGTCCATTCACTGGTTGCAGTTCACAGTAGAGTGATCTTCACTCAGATACTCACAGGGTTAAAGCTGTCGGTCATTGACTGCTAAGGTGTTGATGGTAAGATGCTCATCATCCTATACAAACTATGGTATAAAACTAACCTTCTCAATGTGAAACATGAGAAGTATGTCTGAAATATTTAAATGCTTAACATATGACTGTGTATGTACAATTAAAAAGCTGCTAAAAACTACAAACTGATAACACTATTTAATTGAGCTACACACTGAATGCAATATAAACATCTGGTAAAACAGGGGGTTATCTCTGGGTGGGCCGTACAGACAGTGTGTGATTGGCAGGTTTCAGCCAGCAGGTTCCAGCAGGGGGACATGTGCGTTCCCAGTGAGCAGTTGGGGGCAATGTGGGTAGTCCGGTGGGGGACGGTCTGAGAGATCAGAGGGGTCAGGCAGGGCCGGAACAAGGGGTCTCTCTAGGCTGGAAGACAAAAAAAAGTCACCAATGCGCCTCTGCTAGTGGCTGTGGGTCCTAAGCTTCTAGTCACCACTGTGCCCAAACTGCCCATGCCACCCTGAGTGCCAGTCCCTCTCCAGGCCCTTCAGTAGCTCACTTAGCTGCTTTCTCTAACTGGGCGTGACAGGTTAGTTTTTTTTATTTGGGGGGCTGTGCCATCCGATCAAAGTCTCAGGCTGTTCCCTCTCCTCAACCCAAATATCTCCTGCAGCGAGCAGAGCCTTTTTCTACACTACTGGAGAGGGGCGATGAGTGCAGCTTTGAAGATTACGGTTATTATCATCATCATCATCATCATCATCACTGCCGCAGGAAAATAAAAGACAATTCATGAGATATCGTTTTATATGGCTGTTCACTTGATCCTTCAGGCATTTTGTGCTCACTAAAGCTTTCGGTGTAAAGAGACAGTCCCTGTTAAATAGCCCAATGCTCTGTTCTCTCTCGCTTCTCTGATAAAACACTTGAAAACACACAGCTACCAATACAGAACAGCAACACATTGTACATTAAATACAGGGATTATATCCTCACTTTACACTGGTTGGGTTATGCGTTTTTTAGGATTTGTATCTGTAATCTGGGTGCATGTAGGGCACTAAACAATACAATGGTTTAATAATGCCAGTATGAGGAGACATTTGATAAAGGGGTCAAAAAGGCACAAAGTAATACATGTACTGAATAGTTTTATTTTTAAAAGACTCTAGAAAGATATTCAGTAACAAGAAGACATGTTAACGAGTATTACGATGCAGCCATCAGCTCATGGCAAATTAAATGCTCTAATACTGCCACCCAGTGGCAGAGAAGAGAATTATGATCAAGTAATAGAGTAGTGTATTTTACCTGGGCAGTAGTAAATCACATCCTAAACCTTTCTTGGCTGTAACTACTCATCCGCTTCTTCCTGCTGAGAAAATAAAACTGAGTAATGACAACGTTGATGACAAAGTAAAGCAAGACAACAGAAGAGAGGAGAACCAAGATTTCCCACTCAGTCCTATCAATATAAGAATATAAGAGCAGACCGTAGTTTAAATCCATATTAGTTTCTTTTAAAAAAAGAGCACAGATGACTCATCTTATAGTGCTAGTTTAATAAAGAGAGCAGCCAGAACAAAGCTTTCCTCTTCAATTAAGTGTTCTTTCAGCTGTGCTTGATTACAGTTGAACAAGATTACTGAGGAGTGGAGAAACTGATTTCATTCAGATAAGGCAATTTGTCTTTGCATCAAAGAACACTGGTGAGAACATCCGTGTGTTTGCTGGTTGATATACTACCTCTGCTTCCTCTGTCACTTCTTCTTCTTCTTCCTCCTTGGCATAGAAAAAAAAGATTTGTTTGTGTTTTTTTTGTGAAGGGATGAGTCCAGCATAGGGGGAAAGGAAAAAGTAGAGTGTATAGTTGGGTTAAAAGGGAGTTAAACCATCCAGGGGAGGCATCAAGAAAACAGGTAGCAGATATGAGACTGGGAAGACACTAGGAACACTAGGAATATCACCATTACTTAGGCCAATGGAACAAGTTAGCCACAGGGATAGTGCACCATTCCCTTAACTGCTAGTGAAGTAGTAAGATTAGTGTGGGCCTTTAAGCAAGGCCCTCTATGAGGTGGTATCATATGACGTGAAACTGCAAGGCACTGCATACTTCACAAATCATCAGACCACATTCACTCCGAGGTGCATCTGTTGGGTTGAGCATGGTGTTGCAATTAACTACATTTCTACAACTGTAAAAAGCCTTTACCCTATATGCTACACTTAAAACAGGGGGTGAAGTGCAATTAATTGGTCCTGTGACCAATTCATTCACTGTTTTTAATGACTAAGTTTTACAGAAAACTTGCTTGTGGATATAGTGCTTGCTGTGTATTCAAGATTTGATGAATGATGTCCACAGTAACACATTATTTAAAGCAGTGTAGTTTGGTGCAACGTATCGGACACTGCCAAGATCTTGTTGTGGGGGAGCAGTGCACAATAACAAACAGTCCATTAATCTTCTGCTGTGCTTGTCCTGTCCACACTCAGTCTCAAGACTCTCCTCGCAAAGTGAAGCCATACCAATTGCTATTTAAACATCCTGGTTGTCATGGAGTTCTGGTCAAGTCACTAGGGATCCCTATGCAACACTGTCAGATCCAATTCACAAGCATGTCTATGTGTCAGACTTGTACTCATGTGCGCAGAGGCAGATCTGGACACCAAACGATGAATGTCACCTGTTATGAAACATCCACTGGCACAATGCTGCAGAATCCTCAAGCCTCCGAGTAAACCAACGGGTGATGACCTCATCCCAGAGTCACACAGCATCAGAACCACAACCAGAGTCCAGAGAGAGCTCAATCATTTCCTCAAATTAAAGACAGCATACCACAGGAGGGATGCTGGCAGCCTTGAAGAATAAGAGGGTAGAGAGCTCTTCACAAACCAACCCACACTAAATCCACATATGAAGGAGTAGGGTCATGCATAAGATCCATTAACTCCACGTCAGGGGCCACACCATGCAATGGGCTTGGAGCACAGCCAGAATATACCTCTTACCTCTGGGGCCTCTTCTTCCTAAGGTAGGGGATATCAGGGGTTTTGAGTATTTCAATGTCAAAGAGGGAACGAACGCAAGAGATACAACAGCCTATATTTGAGATAAGCGAATCTGCATGTCACTAAGGAGACTACAATAGGGAGGAAAACCCTGTGTTACTTAATGTTCCCATTATTATTACCATAAGTGAACTGAATGATTGTGTGGGCGATGTTGTGTCTGCCATGCTGCACACCATCAGTTATCTGTACCACAGAGACCACCACCCGTGCAGCAGAGAGAGAGACAGAGAGAGGGTCTTTCTAATCTAAGATCCACAGAAGACACCACAAATTGCAACCAGAGGAAACTATTTCAACCCCACTGATTGACTCTTCTTGCTCCTGCAATGAAAGTATAGGAGGAGGTGGAAGAGAGCAAGAAAGTATAGGAGGAGGTAGAGGAGAGAAAGAAAGTATAGGAGGAGAGAAAGAAAGTATAGCAGGAGGTAGAGGAGAGAAAGAAAGTATAGGAGGAGAGAAAGAAAGTATATCAGGAGGTGGAGGAGAGCAAGAAAGGGGAGAAAGAATAAGAGCAGAGAGAGCAAAAGCAGTGAAGCTTGTGTGGAAGAGAAGAGAGGGCAGGCAGGGGCAGTAAGGAATGTTGGAGAGGCTCTATGTGAGTGAGTGAGTGAGTGAGTGAGTGAGTGAGTGAGTGAGTGAGTGAGTGAGTGAGTGAGATTCTAAAATCAGGTTGAATGACAGTGCTGGGTTTCTCTATCATGGTCTGTGTTCTGATGGCTACCAGAGTTACCATGTTGCTCATCCAACTATGTGATTGAGATATCATTATCTGACATGAGACAGAGGGCTAAAGAAATATAGTAAAGGGATACAGTCTGTTGAGATGCCATAGGTGAGATAGGGTCTGTTCCAGCGACACAAAAAGTAGTGAAGGAGGAAATTGAAGGAATGCTGAATAAACTGTGCAAGATGTGGAATCAAGAAAAGCAGCATTGATAGAATGGTGAAGAGGTAGAGGGGGGACGAGTGTATTTGGATAAAAACACTTATCAATCTACCTCAAGCTGTCGCAGCTCTTCTTCCTCCTAGATAGGATGAGATTGAGTGTCAGTGGTGTGGATGGTCTGGTCAGAGGTGACACCAGAAGCATGCGCGATAGGACAAGTCTTAAAATGTTTATCTTCAGGGATAGTTCAGGCTGACAGAAAGGAAGCAGCTACCGGACTAGGGAAGAAATGAGGAGGAGGAAGGCTAAGAGAGAGGGGAGAAAGAGAGGTTCAGAGAGAGTGAACATGGACTACTGATGAGGGAACGAACGGCAGATAGATCACAAGACAAGCTCTTCCGTCCTACAACACAAAGCCTTCTGATCTCCGCCAGACAAACCCACACAGCTCGTGACTAAGGGAACAACCACAGAAATTCACAGCCGCAGACATCCAGTTACCTCCGACCCCAAATCCTCTTATCCCTGGAAAACCAAACCAAGAGATGGGGGAAAAGGGCAAAGGTGAGAGAGGTCAATGTGAGGAGACCCTCTTGCAAATAGCTTTTCATGCATGATTCAACATGGAGCCCTAAAATACTTTGTTAAACTTAATTATCTTTATTGGATTTATTTAGACTTAAAATATTTTTACTGTGTCTGGTGTTAACTACTTATACAATATATATTTCAATGTAGACACAGTAGCAGCTAAAGTAGCAAGTCATTTTTCAAAATCAAATCATCAAACTATCTTATCAAATGACAAATACAGCGCCTTCGGAAAGCATTCAGCTCACTTGACTTTTTCCACATTTTGTTAGGTTACAGCCTTATTCTAAGATGGATGAAATGTTTTTTCCCCCTCACAATACCCCATAATGACAAAGCAAAAACAGGTTCCTGCTAATTTATAAAAAACAAAGCACTGAAATATCACATTTACATAAGTATTCAAACCCTTTACTCAGTACTTTGTTGAAGTACCTTTGGCAGCGATTACAGCCTTGAGTATTCTTGGGTATGACACTACAAGCTTGGCACACCTGTATTTGGGGAGTTTCTCCCATTCTTCTCTGCAGATCCTCTCAAGCGCTGTCAGGTTGGATGGGGTGCATCGCTGTACAGCTATTTTCAGGTCTCTCCAGAGATGTTTCGATCAGGTTCAAGTCCGGGCTCTGGCTGGGCTACTCAAGGACATTCAGACTTTTCCTGAAGCCACTCTTGCATTGTCTTGGCTGTGTGCTTAGGGTTGTTGTGCTGTTGGAAGGTGAACCTTTGCCCCAGTCTGAGGTCCGGAGCACTGTAGCAAATTTTCATCAAGGATCTCTCTGTACTTTGCTCCTTTCATCTTTGTCTCAATCCTGAGTAGTCTTTCAGTCCTTGCCGCTGAAAACCATCCCCCACAGCATGATGCTGCCACCACCATGCTTCACTGTAGCAATAGTGCCAGGTTTCCTCCAGATGTGACGCTTGGCATTCAGGCCAAAGAGTTTAATCTTGGTTTCATCAGACCAGATAATCTAGTTTCTCATGGCCTGAGAGTCTTTAGGTGCCCGATTGGTGGAGTGCTGCTGAGATGGTTGTCCTACTGGAAGGTTCTCCCATATCCACAGAGGAACTCCAGAGCTCTGTCAGAGTTACCATTGGGTTCTTGGTCACCTCCCTGACCAAGGCGCTTCTCCCCCGATTGCTCAGTTGGCCGGTTGGCCAGCTCTAGGAAGAGTCTTGGTGGTTCCAAACTTCTTCCACTTAAGAATGATGGAGGCCACTGTGTTCTTGGGGACCTTCAATGCTGCAGACGTTTTTTGCACCCTTCCCCAGATCTGTGCCTCGACACAATCCTGTCTCGGTGCTATACGGACAATTCCTTCAACCTCATGGCTTGGTTTTTGCTCTGACATGCAGTGTCAACTGTGCGACCATATATTAGACAGGTGTGTGCCTTTCCAAATCATGTCCAATCAATTGAATTTACCACAGGTGGACTCCAAGTTGTAGAAACATCTCAAGGATGATCAATGGAAACAGGATGCACCTGAGCTCAATTTCGAGTCTCATAGCAAAGGGTGTGAATACTTATGTAAATAAGATATTTAAGTTTTTATATTTTTAATACATTCGCAAACATTTCAAAAAACCTGTTTTCAATTTGCCATTATGGGGTATTGTGTGTAGATTTTAGATTTGTTTTTAAAATAAGGCTGTAACGTAACAAAATGTGAAAAAAGTCAAGGGGTCTAAATACTTTCTGAAGGCACTGTATGAATGTTGATGACTGGGGTATCTAATGATTATATCTTTAAGGTGGCATGCCATAGAAGAGATCAGTAGTGTTCTAAAACTGTGTCAAGGACGAAGATGAAATGCATCCAAACATACAGAAATCCCTCCATAGGAGACCTGAGGAAAATGAGAAGGGGGCAAAAAACGACAAAAGTGGGTCTGAGTTGCAAGTCATGATATTACGAAGGAAGAGGGGTTTCAAGCATTCAATACTGCACAAGAAGAGCTACAACAAAGAAGAATGTGTGAGGTTAGTAGTCTGGACAATCAGACACAGACCACAATCACAAGGATGCAAACAAACCACACATTAAAACTGAACACCCAAGGCCCTTAGCACAGAAACTGAGAAAACATTATGTAATGAATTCGATTTAAGGACTGAACACTACAGCTATAGAACATGGAACGCAATTCAAAGTAGATCTACCTCGGCCTCCCGAGTGGCGCAGTGGTCTAAGGCAATGTCTAAGAGAATGTCACTACAGATCCGGATTCGATCCCGGGTTGTGTTGCATCCGACCGCGACCGGGAGACCCATGAGGCGGCACATAATTGGCCCAGCGTCGTCCAGGTTAGGGGAGGGTTTGGCCGGCTGGGATAACCTTGTCCCATTGCGCTCTAGCGACTCCTTGTGGCGGCCAGGTGCATGCACACTGGCTTCGGTCGCCAGCCCTATGGTGATTCCTCCGACACATTGGTGCGGCTGGCTTCCGGGTTGAATGAGTAGCGTGTCAAGAAGCAGTGCAGCTTGGCGGGGTCTTGTTTCGGAGGACGCATGCCTATTGACCTTTGCCTCTCTAGAGTCCGCTAGGGAGTTGCAGCGATGGGATAAGACTGTAACTACCAATTTAATATCACGAAGTTGGGGAGAAAAAGGGGTAAAAAAAACAACATTCAAAAATAAGTAGATCTACCTCAGAAACCGGCTGATCATCTTCTCCCTAAAACAACGAATAGCAATGATTAGCTTCGGATCAACTCACTAGCTTTCACCAGGTTACTGTAACTAAGAAATAGAGATTTTAACAAATTGACCATTACTACATTCCAATAACATCACAAGTGCTTTGATATCTATTGACACATTGCACATAAGTCTGATGGATATATTCAGTTGAACAGAAGTTCATAACTTTATATCTTATCTATTAAGAGTTCATAGTAATGAACAACAGTGCCCCGGGTAACACTAACACGTCTCGGTTTACTCTGCGTTGTTTGTTTGTACCACAGCATTTTGTATTCAACACCAGCATTAGCTAGCTTCTGTGCACTTCTGAGCCCAACAGAACACAACAGTGGTATGAGACATTAAAACAATGTGATATTTGGCTGTTCCACTGGATGTCAGAAGGTGAATTCACCAATTTGTAAGTCGCTCTGGATAAGAGCGTCTGCTAAATGACTTAAATGTAAATGTAAATATTTGACCTTTGCTGATCAGTCAGGCTTTTGCCTTCCTTTAACCTTTACCATTCTCAATACAGCTTTCAAGTCACAATAAAAGCATTTATTAATGAATTAAGCTACTGGTGAGTTGTGAAACTTTACAAATGTATATAGCATGTTATTAAGCATGTATGATGTAATCATATTTTGATACAATAGCTAGCAGACATAGCTGTGCCTGGGCATTGGAAGAGAAACGTCATAGTACTGATGATCAGTGACTATGGCCAGGAAAACATAGACCTAAGATCTGTATGTCCCTTTTAGACGTACATGTATATGCTTTGTTTAGAATAGTTGGATGGCTAAAATATCTACAAGTTAATAATTGACTTAATTCCAGAATATTAGAGAGCTCAACAAAGGCACAATGTAGTATGGAACCGTGTGTCAGGTCTATGAGATCCAGGCTAAGATCGTTTCTTAGCGGGGCAGATGGCACAATGCAGCGAGCAGTGGCTGTTGTTGTTATTAATGACAATGCCCTTCATATCAGGAACTACTCCAGTGGACACAGTGTCGCCTGTTACCTTAGCCTCTTCATCCTCTGCTTCCTCCTATTTAGAATAAGAGAGACAAACAGTGAGACTGGGACATGACTCCCAAATTTCTATTTGATTTCAATACTTTTCAGAAATGTAAAAACAATTTACCTGGGCTTCTTCCTCCTTCACGGGGGCCTTCTGGCAGAAAAAGGAGAAAGTAGAAAAGATTGTGTATCAGGATTATTAGAATGATAGCATGACCTCAAGGAGGCATATAGGAAATAGAGAACCTCTCCTCAAACATGAATGAGACACTTCTACATTGGAGGTCATGCAACTTGAACAGATCACGCACATTGAACAACATGGTGGGATTTCCAGAGGACCCCCACTAACACACACACCTAGACATGGATGGACAGCGGAACGACACACACACACCTAGACATGGATGGACAGCGGAACGACACACACACACCTAGACATGGATGGACAGCGGAACGACACACACACACCTAGACATGGATGGACAGCGGAACGACACACACACACCTAGACATGGATGGACAGCGGAACGACACACACACACCTAGACATGGATGGACAGCGGAACGACACACACACACCTAGACATTGGTTGGACAGCGGAACGACACACACACACCTAGACATGGATGGACAGCGGAACGACACACACACACCTAGACATGGATGGACAGCGGAACGACACACACACACCTAGACATGGATGGACAGCGGAACGACGCACACACACCTAGACATGGATGGACAGCGGAACGACGCACACACACCTAGACATGGATGGACAGCGGAACGACACACACACACCTAGACATGGATGGACAGCGGAACGACACACACACACCTAGACATGGATGGACAGCGGAACGACACATACACACCTAGACATGGATGGACAGTGGAACGACACACACACCTAGACATGGATGGACAGCGGAACGACACACACACACCTAGACATGGATGGACAGCGGAACGACACACACACACCTTGACATGGATGGACAGCGCAACGACACACACACACCTAGACATGGATGGACAGCGGAACGACACATACACACCTTGACATGGATGGACAGCGGAACGACACATACACACCTAGACATGGATGGACAGCGGAACGACACATACACACCTAGACATGGATGGACAGCGGAACGACGCATACACACCTAGACATGGATGGACAGCGGAACGACGCACACACACCTAGACATGGATGGACAGCGGAACGACACACACACACCTAGACATGGATGGACAGCGGAACGACACACACACACCTAGACATGGATGGACAGCGGAACGACACATACACACCTAGACATGGATGGACAGCGGAACGACATATACACACCTTGACATAGTTGTAGAACAAAGGACATAGTACATATCAAAGAAAATCAAGACCAACGAATATGTAGTCATTGAGACGACATTACAGTTAACTGCTACAGAACAGAGAAGTGGTTGAACATCCAACAGATCTAAGGAACAAACAGAACAGTCAACAGTCAATAGAAACAGTTATAGAACAGTCAATTGAAACAGTTATGGGACAGTCAATATAACAGAATACAGGTGGGTTAGTATGGTCCAGAGTTGAGGAGGAGATGGGAATAACAGCAGCTCGAGGGAAACAAAACCCTGAGGTCGAGAAAAAGACAACGTTAAAGAGATGGAGAGAGGAGACATCACGGGAGGACACAGCATGGGATTCTGGGAGCCAATTACAGTGTTCTCTAAGGATTCCTCTGTGTCTTCGACTGCCTCCTCCTCTGCCACCTTCTCTTCTGCTGCTTCCTCTCCTGTTTCTCCTCCCACCTCTGCTTCCACCTCCTCTGTGTGTTCATCTCCATTGCACTCCTCCATCGGAACCTCTCTTTTCTAGAGTGAAAACAACAATGTGCCATCAAGGGGGAAAAAACGATGTGTTAGAATAATAATGACACAGCAGCTGTCATGGGCACACATCAAACACCAGGAGGGGGGCAGCCCCCTCACAGAGTAAGGCCTCAGCATCAGCAGCTCCTTTGAGTAAAGAAAAATGCATGAATAAATTAAGGGCAATTACATATGGTTGCAAGGTGATGAATAGCAGCATAGTGGTGCTGCGGAGAAAAATTAGAGGTTTTCAAAGATGTATGCTGTAGCGAAAAAGACTGCATATTATCACACTGCCGGGAGCCAGCCAACAGGACAGGAGTCCAGTCAACAGTATCAATAAAAAAAACTGTCATTCCAACATTGCAACTTAAATGGAAAATAAACCAGCCTGGTACTCTGGAGAGCAGCGAAAACAGAGGGCGTCTGAACTCTTTTCCCAGAAATACCCATGAAGCTGGTCCAGTAAAATTAACTCAATTTGCACCCTTCTCGAAACAGCATCCTCTAAAAGCCTGTGGGATTTGTTATAAGATGATCACAGGTTCAGCTGGGCAATAATTTCTCTGCTGTCCCTTGCCACCTTTTTGGAAAAAAATATACAAATAATTTCTCTGTGATGCTCATGCACCAGGTCAATCTCTACGGTTTGGCAGCATCCCAAAGTGAGTTGAGAAGTTTAAGATTTTTCTTAATATATCTACGTATAAATGTTCAGATCATTTTTTACAACAGCATCAGCATGTTCTTCTATAAGAATAGTCATATTATACAAATAATGAATTAGAAAAATAATAAACTGACTCCCAATCATCTGCTTTCTATTGAGTATAAATCCTATATAATATCATATAATTATTATAAATACTTTATATGCTTTGCAAAAACTACAGATGCAATATAAACACAATGAAACACTATAAAAACTGAAAAATGAACACATGTTAACACATGAGAGACAGGTACACTGTTTTTAAACCAACTCTAAATTGCCACTCATCCATGCAATGAGTGGATTAGCAACATTACTGGTTACTTGGGGCGGCAGGTAGCCTAGTTAGTGGTTAGAGCGTTGGGCCAGTAACCAAAAGGTTGCTAGATCGAATCCCAGAGATGACAAGGTAAAAAAATCTGTCGTTCTGCCCCCGAACAAGGCAGTTAGCCCACTGTTCCTAGGCCGTCATTGTAAATAAGAATTTGTTCTTAACTGGCTTGCCTAGTTAAATAAAAATAAAACTTGGTAATCATCCATGGAAAATTAAACCAACAAGATTTAACTGGAGAAATGGTTAAGGTTATGCTGGATGGGAGGAAACCAGGGGAGAAATGGTTAAGGTTATGCTGGATGGGAGGAAACCATGGGAGAAATGGTTAAGGTTATGCTGGATGGGAGGAAACCATGGGAGAAATGGTTAAGGTTATGCTGGATGGGAGGAAACCAGGGGAGAAATGGTTAAGGTTATGCTGGATGGGAGGAAACCAGGGGAGAAATGGTTAAGGTTATGCTGGATGGGAGGAAACCATGGGAGAAATGGTTAAGGTTATGCTGGATGGGAGGAAACCATGGGAGAAATGGTTAAGGTTATGCTGGATGGGAGGAAACCAGGGGAGAAAAAGGTTATACTGGATGGGAGGAAACCAGGGGAGAAATGGTTAAGGTTATACTGGATGGGAGGAAACCAGGGGAGAAATGGTTAAGGTTATGCTGGATGGGAGGAAACCAGGGGAGAAATGGTTCAGGTTATGCTGGATGGGAGGAAACCAGGGGAGAAATGGTTAAGGTTATGCTGGATGGGAGGAAACCAGGGGAGAAATGGTTCAGGTTATGCTGGATGGGAGGAAACCAGGGGAGAAATGGTTAAGGTTATGCTGGATGGGAGGAAACCATGGGAGAAATGGTTCAGGTTATGCTGGATGGGAGGAAACCAGGGGAGAAATGGTTCAGGTTATGCTGGATGGGAGGAAACCAGGGGAGAAATGGTTCAGGTTATGCTGGATGGGAGGAAACCAGGGGAGAAATGGTTAAGGTTATGCTGGATGGGAGGAAACCAGGGGAGAAATGGTTCAGGTTATGCTGGATGGGAGGAAACCAGGGGAGAAATGGTTAAGGTTATGCTGGATGGGAGGAAACCATGGGAGAAATGGTTCAGGTTATGCTGGATGGGAGGAAACCAGGGGAGAAATGGTTAAGGTTATGCTGGATGGGAGGAAACCATGGGAGAAATGGTTCAGGTTATGCTGGATGGGAGGAAACCAGGGGAGAAATGGTTCAGGTTATGCTGGATGGGAGGAAACCAGGGGAGAAATGGTTCAGGTTATGCTGGATGGGAGGAAACCAGGGGAGAAATGGTTAAGGTTATGCTGGATGGGAGGAAACCAGGGGAGAAATGGTTCAGGTTATGCTGGATGGGAGGAAACCAGGGGAGAAATGGTTCAGGTTATGCTGGATGGGAGGAAACCAGGGGAGAAATGGTAAAGGTTATGCTGGATGGGAGGAAACCAGGGGAGAAATGGTTAAGGTTATGCTGGATGGGAGGAAACCAGGGGAGAAATGGTTAAGGTTATGCTGGATGGGAGGAAACCAGGGGAGAAAAAGGTTATACTGGATGGGAGGAAACCAGGGGAGAAATGGTTCAGGTTATGCTGGATGGGATAAAACCAGGGGAGAAATGGTTAAGATTATGCTGGATGGGAGGAAACCAGGGAAGAAATGGTTAAGGTTATGCTGGATGGGAGGAAACCAGGGAAGAAATGGTTAAGGTTATGCTGGTGGGGGGAAACCAAGGGAGAAATGGTAAAGGTGAGACAGGGACTGAGGGATAAGAGAAAGACATTACTAGTGTGTCATCATCAATGTTCTCCTCCTCAGCTTCAAGGTTCTCTTCATCCTCAGCATCATCAGTTCCATTTACAATGGTTCCATTCTCAACAGGCCCATTTTCAAGGAGATATGCCTCTTTCGCTTCCTGCACCAAGGAAAATTGGCACGTTGTTTAACAAATTTGCAACATGCTCAACTACGTTAGCCTCCATGTCACATCGTATCCCTCTCACACAATTAACCTCACTAACTCCCATTTGCCTTCCAAAGAAATATGTTATGTGGCGAGCACTCAGGCACGTCTCAACCTGAGCGAAAACAAATTAGGAGGACAATACATGCCTGAGCATTTCAGCTAAACAAACATTAAAACAGCCTGTCTCTGACAGCAACAATATTGGGGTGAGTTTATTTGCATTATAAAATCCCTGGAGTGGAAAACACATTTTGTGGTTGAATTCTATAGCTAAAAAGCTATATAAACACAATTTATATTTTAGAAAATTAAGTGAAATTTGAATTCCAACCTTGGAACCTGGAGGAGGTGGCAGACCCAGGAAGGCATATACCGCATTGTCTTCTTTGGCATCAAAGAATGTCTCGTAGTCCTGTGGTAAAAGGCAAATGAGACATTTCTGTTTAGTCTCCAATCGTTCTCTCAGCATTTGAATGGACACTTCTCCCCACCTTTACCTGAACCATTCAGTAGGGAGTAGGCTTATTGGTCACCACACCTTCTATATGATGTTGTTATGCTCACCCCACAGTAGCTCTCTTCGTTGAAGATCTGAGGGGGCAGGGGATCCCGTTGCTGGGCTTTTTCTCCACAGGGACATTTTCCCTCATCCACATGCGGTTGTCTTCATTGCAGGCAATGTCCAATGGAGCGTAGTCCACTTTCAGGGCCTCCAGGAACCCAAGCACATCCTGTTGCTTCTTTTTGATCTGGACCATCACACAGGTGTACAGACAGACAACAAACACAGTATAGATAGGCTTCTTTTTCATGAGATCATGTTTGGAAGATTTTTTTTCTATCACTAGGTTGGGGAGAACAGAGTAGAAGGCTAATACATTAATGAAAGCTTTTAACTTTTTGCTTTATAGTTTGACAAATAATCTATTCATATATCATACACTATATGCAGTTGATGACGGAAGTTTACATACACCTAGGTTGGAGTCATTAAAACTCGTTTTTCAACCATTCCACAAATGTATTGTTCGCAAACTATAGTTTCGGCAAGTCGGTTAGGACATCTACTTTGCGCATGACACGTCATTTTTCCAACAATTGTTTACAGACAGATTATTTCACTGTATCACAATTCCAGTGGGTCAGAAGTTTACATACACTAAGTTGACTGTGCCTATAAACAGCTTGGAAAATTCCAGAAAATTATGTCATGGCTTTAGAAGCTTCTGATTGACTCAAATTATGTCAATTAGCCTATCGGAGGTGTACCTGTGGATGTATTTCAAGGTCTACCTTCAAACTCATGCCTCTTTGCTTGACATCATGGGAAAATCAAAAGAACTCAGCCAAGACCTCAGAAAAAAATGTAGACCATAAGTCTGGTTCATCCTTGGGAGCAATTTCCAAATGCCTGAAAATACCACGTTCATCTGTACAAACCATAGTACGCAAGTATAAACACCATGGGACCATGTAACCGCCATACCGCTCAGGGAGGAGATGCGTTCTGTCTTCTAGAGATGAACGTACTTTGGTGCAAAAAGTGCAAATCAATACCAGAACAACAGCAAAGGACCTTGTGAAGATGCTGGAGGAAACAGGTACAAAAGTATCTATATCCACAGTAAAACGAGTCCTATATTGACATAACCTGAAAGGCCACTCAGCAAGGAAGAGGCCACTGCTCCACAACCACCATAAAAAGCCAGACTATGGTTTGCAACTGCACATGAGGACAAAGATTGTACTTTTTGGAGAAATGTCCTCTGGTCTGATGAAACAAAAATGGAACGGTTTGGCCATAATGACCATCGTTATGTTTGGAGGAAAAAGGGGGAAGCTTGCAAGCCGAAGAACACCATCCCAACTGTTAAGCTCGGGGGTGGCAACATCATGTTGTGGGGGTGCTTTGCGGCAGAAGGGACTGGTGCACTTCACAAAATAGATGGCATTATGAGGGAGGAAAATTATGTGGATATATTGAAGCAACATCTCAAGACATCAGTCAGGAAGTTAAAGCTTGGTCGCAAATGGGTCTTCCAAATGGACAATGACCCCAAGCATACTTCCAAAGTTGTGGCAAAATGGCTTAAGGACAACAAAGTCAAGGTATTGGAGTGGCCATCACAAAGCCCTGACCTCAATGCTATAGACATTTTGGGGGCAGAACTGAAAAAGTGGGTGCGAGCAAGGAGGCCTACAAACTTGACTCAGTTACACCAGCTCTGTCAGGAGGAATGGACTGGAATTCACTCAACTTATTGTGGGAAGCTTGTGGAAGGCTACCCGAAACATTTGACCTAAGTTTAAATTGTTTAAGGCATGGCTACCAAATACTAATTGAGTGTATGTAAACTTCTGACCCACTGAGAATGTGATGAAATAAAAGCTGAAACAAATCATACTCTCTACTATTATTCTGATATTTCACATTCTTAAAATAAAGAGGTGACCCTTACTGACATAAGACAGGGAATTTTTACTTGGATTAAATGTAAGGAATTGTGCAAAACTGAGTTTACATGAACTTGGCTATGCTGTATGTAAACGTCCGACTTCCTGTATACAAAACCATGTGTACACCCCCTTCAAATTAGTGAACTTGGCCATTTTAGCCACACCTGTTGTTGACAGGTGTATAAAATCGAGCACACAGCCATGCAATGTCCATAGACAAACATTAGCAGTAGAATGGCCTTAGTTTACTGTAAGGGCTGTCATTGTGAAGTGGAAACATCTAGGAGCAACAAGGGCTCTGCAGTGAAGTGGTAGGCCACAAAAACTCACAAAAATGGCCTGTCCTCGGTTGCAACACTCACTACCGAGATCCAAACTGTCTCTGCAAGCAGCGTCAGCACAATAACTGTTTAGTCGGGAACTTCATTAAATGGGTTTCCGTGACTGAGCAGCTGCACACAAGCCTAAGATCATCATGTGCAATGTCAAGCATCGGCTGGAGTGGTGTAAAGCTCGCCGCCATTGGACTTGGAAACATGTTCTATGGAGTGATGAATTACGCTTCACCATCTGACATTCCTAGGGATGAATCTGGGTTTGGCAGATGTCAGGAGAACGCTACCTGCCCCAAGGCATAGTGCCAACTGTAACTTTTGATGGAGGAGGAATAATGGTCTGGGGCTGTGTTTCATGGGTCGGGCTAGGCTCCTTAGTTCCAGTGAGGGGAAATCGTAACGCTACACCATACAATGACATTCTGGATGATTCTGTGCTTCCAATTTTGTGGTAACAGTTTGAGGAAGGCCCATTCCTGTTTTAGCATGACAATACCCTCGTGCACAAAGCAAGGTCCATACAGAAAAGGTTTGTCGAAATCCGTACAGAAGAACTTGACTGGCCTGCACAGACCCTTCACTAATGCTCTTGTGGCTGAATGGAAGCAAGTCCCAGTTGCAATGTTCCAACATCTAGTGGAAAGCCTTCCCAGAAAAGTGAAGACTGTTATAGAAACAAAGGGGGGACCAACTCTATGTTAATGCCCATGATTTTGGAATGAGATGTTCGACAAGCAGGTGTCCACACACTTTTGGTCATGTAGTGTACATTTCCTTTGATATTGTAGATTAGATTTGAGGTAATCCAAATATATTCCAGAAGGTTCTGCAAGTGAGTGCATGGTGATTCATCTTCAACAGATTGCTGTTGCAGGTTAGGAATATGATCTCAGCGACGGTAGAGATATATATGGAACTCGGGTAGTCCTAGTGCTCCTCAAATGAGAAGTTAGACGCAAATAACGGTACTAAAAGTTGACAAACCGCTAAATTGCCTAGGCCTATCATAACTTCAAGCGATTTGAATCTGTTTGCCAGTCACATAAACGCATGAATTAAGAGCTGAACAATAGTCGTGGTAAACCGGCCACAAAGTTAATAGCATTTAAAAACAAAGACTCGGGTCAGTGCTTACCGCTGTCGATCCTGATGAAGAAGCTAGAAATACTTTTATAACCATTTTGTTACAATGTGTTCTGTAGAATGAGGTACTAACGTAGGCTAGTAAAAATAAAGGCTGCCTCCCCTAATAGTAGAGCACACCCAAGCCACACACACCACTGAGGCTATTTTTGTCCCCAAACTCTTCATCACCGCAGGATTGGTGGGCCAGGTTTTAGGGGTGCAGCGCTGACCGAGTGATTGGCAACTTCAGCTGTCTGTCGGCATGGGGACCACAATGTTAGTTCGCAGCTACATGCATAGTGCATATATGGACAGAAATAGCCACTGCCCAACAGAGCAACTCGTGAAACAAAACCAAGAGTTAAAGCGGCAGGTGAAATGTATGCTGTTGGACCATGATTATCTATAAGCCTAACAGTCATTTTTGTAGATCTACATTGTGCATGTTTATTTTAGGCTAATGTATCGTTTTTTTATTGTAGTATATCCTGAAAGTTTATCAAAACAACAATTGTACTATGTACTAACTTGTACTAAGTCTAATATAATTGGTTTAGTTGAAAGCAGTTTGACTTTATTTACAAATTAGGATGGTGTGTTTTTTAATTCTCCCAAAAGCTGTCAGTTCAAATAAATGTCATATGAGCTGTGATTTAACCATATAATTAGAACGTATTCCAAAGAGGTTCAGTAGACCGATAACTACATTTCCCATTGTCCTATTCTATGAGAACGCTGGTTTCTAGGGCAACCAGAAATACATTTTCAGAGACAGCCAGCCAGCAACATAATCGTCAATGATTGTCTCTTGCTATTGAAGATAAATAATAACTCAACTGAATGCGAGTAGGGGAAAAAAACATTGAGATATTGTAATAATTGAATGTAGGGATAGCCTTGGCATGGAGAATAATTAGGCTTGGTTGTTAGTTATGTAGAATAGTTGAGGTCAGGAAAGGTTTTCAATCGAGCTAATGATTGTTTTCAATCACTCTGTCTTCAATTGGCTAGACCTAGCTAGATAACGTTAGATAGATAGCTAAACGGATTATACTATTAAATAATGTAAGTACGCTATGGTTGGAAGTATAGATTGCTTTGATTCTTATGATTTAACATAGTGTTGCTAAATGAACTACTTCAACTAATTGGATATCTTTCTGCTATATTACAGAAACTGGTGTAGGCTCATCTTTTGCATGGGAGACATGTCTCTGAGTCTGAGACACCACACCAGAGGCATAGTGCAGCAGGACGATGCTAACTCTCAAGTTGGAGCAGGGGATGTAGACTCAAGCTGCTCCTCAGGCCAGTCCACCCCCTCCAGGTCAAGCAGGGGATACAGCAGTACGACAGGCAGCAGGGTAGACTCTCAGGGGTCATGCACCCAGTCAGACTACGAGGAGGAGGCTGACACTACTGCAAATAGGACCTTTGCCCTCTCGCCAAACAAGAAGCCAGGTCTAGGCACGAAGACAGCTAAAACACGAAGTATGTGATATCTGATATTTCATATCTTCTCATTACTACAGGACAGCCTAGCTTTAATGACACACAGTGCATTTGGAAAGTATTCAGATCCCTTGACCTTCTCCACATTTTGTTACGTTACAGCCTTATTCTAAAATGGATTAAATCTGTTTTATTCCTCATCAATCTACACACAATACCCCACAATGACAAAGCGAAAACAGATTTTTTGCAAATGTATTAAAAATAAAAAAACGGGGGAAAAAATGTACATATGTTTTCTGAACCTTTACTCAGTACTTTGTTGAAGCACCTTTGGTAGCGATTACAGCCTACAAGCTTGGCACACCTGTATTTTGGGAGTTTCTCCCATTCTCTGCAGATCCTCTCAAGCTCTGTCGGGTTGGATGGGGAGCGTTGCTGCACAGCTATTATCAGGTCTCTCCAGAGATGTTCAATTGGGTTCAAGTCCGGGCTCTGGCTAGGCAACTCAAGGACATTCAGAGACTTGTCCCGAAGCCACTCCTGAGCTGTCTTGGCTATGTGCTCAGGGTCGTTGTCCTGTTGGAAGGTGAATCTTCGCCCCAGTCTGAGGTCCTAAGTGCTCTGGAGCAGGTTTTCATCAAGGATCTCTCTGTACTTTGCGCCGTTCATCTTTCCCTCGATCCTGACTGGTCTCCCAGTCCCTGCCGCTGAAAAACATCCCCACAGCATGATTCTGCCACTACCATGCTTCACCTTAGGGATGGTGCCAAGTTTCCTCCAGATGTGACACTTGGCATTCAGGCCAATGAGTTCAATAACGTAACAAAATGTGGAAAAAGTCAAGGGGTCTGAATACTTTCCGAATGTACCGTAAGTGTAGGCCTATAGGCAGAGATGTTTGCAGCATATTCCCATGTACACATCACACTTAGGCACATTTTTCCTCTCAGCGCAAAACAAGGGAGGGCAGTGGTCCAAAAAGAAGAAAAACACTAATTTAAGGAACCGCAAGGCCTCTCTCGTCCCTCCAATCAAGCCCCTGGAGGGCCCAAACCAGCGCATTAGGTCTGCCCACAGGCACCGCATCAAGGAGCTCAACAGCCAAGTGTGGGAGCTACAGCAGCAGTTGAGTGGTGTCGCCACAGAGAACAAACTGCTAAAGCAGCTCCAGGTCCGCCACACAGTGGCGCTACAGCGCTTCCAAGACTCACAGAGTGGCCTTCCCCAGGTACGCTGCAGTTTTTCTGGGGGCTTTAATAACTGATCTGTAACACAGCTATAACAAACTGATCTGTAACACAGCTATAACAAACTCTGATCTGTAACACAGCTATAACAAACTCTGATCTGTAACACAGCTATAACAAACTGATCTGTAGCACAGCTATAAAAAAAACTCTGATCTGTAACACAGCTATAACAAACTCTGATCTGTAACACAGCTATAACAAACTCTGATCTGTATCACAGCTATAACAAACTCTGATCTGAAACACAGCTATAACAAACTCATCAGCTAACAACAATAATCTGATCTTGTAGCATTGGCTAAGATCATAATGTTTTGCACCCACCCACACCCTCAGGTCCTGGCCAAGCACGGCAATGAGGTGCGTGGTCTGCAGGAGCTCCTGCGCAAAGCCCGCATCCGCCGCAACAGTCTGTCCAGGCGTCTGCGTGGAACGGAGGAGGAGCTGCTGCGTACCAAGGACGTTCTGCACAGGCTGCAGCTGCTCAGCGAGGACCGCAGCCTGAAAGAGAGGGAAGAGCTTAGCCACAGGCTGGCCCTGATCAGTGTGGACCTGAACAGGAAGAACAAGAGGATACAGGTACAATACATGCACTCACAAGGCAGGGCTGACTCCATGTTCACAGGCCAGGTGGATGTCTGTATTGAAACTGATTGGGTTTTCAAATCTGTCCATCTGTATTGGTCTTCTACTGGGAGACCAATATAGGTGGACAGGGTCAATACAGTTATGCTAGATTGATACTGTACACATAGTATCACAATGTTATATCTGTAGTGAAACTTACATATATTGAATGTTGCAGGACTTGGAAAGAAATTTTGAGCTGAGCCAGATATCCTTCAATCGCCATCTTGCCACAGAAACAAGGAAGACCAATGAGGCCAGAGAGATGTCTGATTACCTCCAGGCACAGATCAGTCTGTTGACCCAAAAAATCAAGGTAAGTTTATAAGTACTTGAGAGCAGCAACATACAGAGTGTAAAAAACTTTAGGAACACCTTCCTAATATTGAGTTGCACCCTACCCTACCCCACCCCACCCTCAACCTGGTCAGTCTATATCATGGAAAGAGCAGGTGTTCATAATGTTTTGTACAATCAGTGTAGGTAAACTGTTCCAGATCTGAGTAGATTTGGAACAGTACTGTTGTTTGAAAGAGTGAGTAATTTAACTTGCAGTACTGCAATGTAAACACAAGAGGGTGTCTAATACAGCTGTATTTCAAAAGCCATAATTGAATGAAGCGAAATACCCATTTCCCTCTCGTAAACTTGCCTGGCTATCCAAACGCTATGCCACGCCCACAGACGTTAGTTTCTTCTCCACAATGAACCTGGATCTGAGTACCTCCCAGACGATTTCTAGAACGCAAACACATTCTAACCCTTCTGATTAGTCCCAGAAACCGATGGGTTGGGCCAGAGCCAGAACACACATGGGTAAGGCAGCGTTTTGAAAATGTGTAATTGGCTTTGATACTCTAATCTAATTGGTTAGAAATGATCCAATCGCTGATTACTTTGTTTTGTTCAACAAAACAAAGTAATCAGAGAAGCGGACTAATTCAGTTTGAATTCAGTTTGTCGTCGTCAAGCAACTGGCAACAAACCAGCCTGGTAATAGATATCAGGATGATTACACTACATTTGAGAAAGTAACATTTATTGTACATATTGCATTCTTGAGAAATGGTTTACTGACGCATTTAACATGAAATATAGGAAAAAGAGAGAGAATTGGAGATCCACAATATCTACTCACATAGATTTCCAAATGGCTGGAACGGAAAAGGTACAAAGACATTATGAGCTACTTTTAACATGTTCAACCCATGATCCAGATCAGACTATTTGTTTTTACTTGAGGCTGAATATCTTTTCACATTTACAGGGGCAAGAGAAACTAAATCTGTTCAAACAGATGACTTGTCCTCTCTCCCCATTGAGGCTCCGTGCCAACTTGAACTAGAATATGCCTGTTCACTCCAGCATCTGGAGTTGGAGAAGCAGAAGAGCTTGAGCTGGGTACGTAAATGGATTTCGTTCTCTCTCACATTCTGTGCAGAAAGCTGTTTAAATGGGTAATGGTCAATAAAACATTTATTCAATATTGACCGATAAAAGCAAGAGTGTAACTCTTTGATAAAAGTTTGTGTAGTGAGTTCCAGTGTAAAGTTGATATCTGGTTGTTTTTTTCAGGAGTCCTTTGCCATCGACTTCACAGACAGAAGTGACACAGCAGACACGTTGGTGGATGACAGAGGATCAAACAATAATGAAGACTTTGCGGGTAAGGATTAAAAAAACTTTACTACAGACTATTGGGAGAACCAATGAACAGCTGCAAAGCGAAGGGGATATTGAGGAAATAAATGGTTAAATTACATTCTGAAGAGGCTTGTATGTACTCTCCAGTCACAGTATATGCAAACACAAAAAACTCCGATATTGGGAATAATTAAAGCTCACGTGCCATAGTAATTAACAGGACTGAAATAACCTTTCCTGTGTCATGTTATGTCCTGAAAAAATCTGAGGGAATGTCAACTGCAAATGCAAGCAACTATCATATTTATCCACAGAGGATGGAGAGTTGGATGGTGATTCTGACAAGGAGAATCCTCAGCTTCAGGGTGAGGAGGATTGCCTTGCAGAGAAGGCAGCGAGTTCCCCGAAGGCTTCAGGAGAGCAAACAGAACCGTTTGAAAGCCAGGTCCGGTACACTCTGGAGGATTTTCTGAATACAGAACGTGCCAACAAGGCCCTTGAATCCTCTCCCAGGACCAAACGCCTCTACAAATTCAAAGAAACCATCCAGAACCTACACAGTGGAAAGCCTGCCTATACCAGCCATACCCACAGCCTGAGAAAGAGCCCTCCTAGATACATCAAGAGCCAGGCCAGGGTGGAGAACCTTGGGTCTGGGGCATATGAGCCCTCCTTTGTCACTCTACCAGCAGAGAAGTGGCAAAGGCGTGACACCAGGGGCCCTCAACCGGAGGATGGTGTCGTCCGCAGCAAGAAGAGCAGCTTGATGAAAGAGCTTTTCGGCCAAGCCCCAATCACTGATCCAATTGCCATGCAGACAGGCAGATCCAGAGTTCAAAGTACAGACCTGGACAGAATGTCATCTCACCATACAGGAGATGCTCGCCCAGTCTCACCTGGGAGAGAGACCAAGATCATTTTTGATTGACCCAAGAACAATACAAAATTATAATCTATTTTCACAAGTTGATTATTTTAATAAATCTTTAATCTGCCATGGCAACTCAACGCATTACTAAATGGAGTATTTGTATACGTGATATTTATAGTGAGTTATTTACCTGGAAAGTATTGTTTAACTATTTGTTACAGAGGTAATATTAAGCTATATGTTTGTGATTAGTGCATCAAACATTCTCTGACACTATTGCTCATGACAAATTCCTTTACTCCCTTGAAATCAGATTGTAATGAAAGCAACATTCAATGAAGACCATTCCTATGCCACAATGGTACATTGTACAATTTTGTAACAGCTTCTGTAAAATACCCAAGATGCTAAGAACAACCAACACTTGAGGCCTTCGGATTTCAAATTCTTTATTGTGTTGAAGTACGCATATTTTCTTATGCATACTTCAACACTTCCAAAACCCAAACAGTAAACTTTGTGATATTAGTTCAGCAAAATGAAAATGTTGCCACAGACCATGCCTACAATTAACATGAATAACAAATTAACAAAATGACATAACAATTAAACAATTTTAACACTTCTTGCTCAACTCATCTCAATCATTTGGAATGAGATTTAATACATGCTCATTAAAACATGCTCATACAATCATTTCGCAGAGTAGCAACCTGTGAAATAACATACAATTCCAAAGCCAACATGAGAGACCGTCAAATATGTGCAATAACACTGGCAATGTAAGGCAACGTTTGAATATGGGGTGCTTTGTAAAAAAGATGCTTACCAACAGTACCGGTTTAAACTTTAATATCAAAGCGCTGAGTAACACTGCCTGACTTCATTCTCAGAACATTTGGGGAATAAATAAGACATGAGAAGATACCATTCCTTAGCTAACAGCATGTAGACCAATAGATACCACTTTGTTGCACACCACCAGCCAGCATGTGATTCCAACACCACCTGAAAGGATAAAAAGACTGGTTTCAAATAGGTTTCGTCAGAGTTGTCGGTTAGCAGTATTTGATGACAATTTTCAAAAGAAAATAAAGTTGAATTTAGAGACAACACAGAGTTTTGAATTCCATGTTAAGATGGAAAAGGGTCATGTGATTCTATCTTCAGTATTTAAAGAGACCGAATAAAAGGGACATTCAGTAGTCGTCTATAATTAAGTATTTTACACATTAAACACTAAACTTGTTTAAAATGAATTTTCCCACTTTGAAAGAGAGTGTGGGCCTCAATTCTCAGGTGTTGAAATCACACAATTTACCTGCTACTCTAGATGGGAAAGCCACCATCTGCTCCAGGGGGGCAATCCACTTACTGGGTACAACAGTCACTGGGTCAGCATAATACTTCCAAATCAGGGAGATCATCAGAGCAGCCTAAAGAGACAAGAGAAAACAGCCTGATTCAGTGCATCAGAATTACTTGTGCATGTCTCCTTGTGGTGACAACTGACATTTAAAAAAACGGTATGTGTATTTTGTACCTATTAAAGAATATAGGACATATTTCTCACTTAAATGTTTAACTTACCTGCAGGATATAAAAACCTATATTCACCATCCATTTCATTTTGGCTTGTTGAGCAGTTCTTGACTTGACTGTAAGAAGAAAAAACTAAATGACCAAATCTGCACAGGATCCATCTAAATTAATTATTGGCATCCATTCTCTAAATATCCACTAAAATGCCTACAGACATACATTAAATGTTAGGAATTTTGGCAGATCTAATAACACTTGCCTTTTGTGTGTTCTTCACAATTCATTTCAGTGTATACTACTCAACATGCATTGGAATAGAACCTGCTTTTTATGGTATGGCGTAAGGGAGGGGTTGGCAGGGACAAATAAGACTCATGTGTGACCAGTGTATACAGTGCATTTCAATAAAAAAAAGTATCTTTATTTAACTAGGCAAGTCATTTAAGAACAAATTCTTATTTACAATGACAGCCTACCCCGGGCCAAACCCTAAACCAGGCGGCGTTGGGCCAATTGTGCGCCACCCTATGGAACTCCCAATCACAGCCAGTTGTGATACAGCCTGGAATTGAACCAGGCTCTGTAGTGACACCTCTAGCACTGAGATGCAGTGTCTGAGACTGGAGAATTACTGGAGACATACATGTGGTGCATTTCAATGTGAAAATGCTTTTGATTCCAAAATAGTGAAATATTCCTGTCATTGAACAACAGGATTTGAACGTGAAGGCATGTTGGTTGATAGGCAGTGGCCCTGAACTGAGACAACATATAAAACACCATATATCAAGGTCACCTGCGTTGTGACTCATTTGAACAATGTGGTAAAGAGTGAACGTGTGGACGTTTTTGGCCATTTTTACAAATTCAAAACTAGATCTCTTCAAACAAAACCCCCAAAAATAGCCTTTGGGTTTTTGTCACAACCTGCATTTGCCCCTGTAGAAAACAAAAAAATTGTGTAACAAAATCCACTGAGGAATGTTTTCCAAACAAACCATTCTCATTCCTGAGAATTTGTCCATAATAGTTTTTCCATAACAAAAAAATTAAATATATAGTATAGTATTTCCTTGTTGGCTCGGTCATAGCCCTTACAGTTACAGGGCAGGCACCATAGTGTAATGCAAAGGCTGTCATTCATATGACATTAACTCGTCAAATGGCTGTTGGAGACATGTGGTTGTTGTCTGATAGTCAATGGTGTGTGTGTCTGTATGACACAGTCGGAATGGAGCTCTATACTATGCTTCCTGCCTCTGTATGGTTCAGAGCTATGGCCTGGACATGAAGGAGAGCAACAGGCAGCAACTGCAACAACAGGCCCCCCAGTACACACTCAGTCTGTTATCTAAACCCCACCTCCCACACATGGTGCATTAACATTTGTTTTATTTATTTTTTTATTTTACCTTTATTTAACCAGGTAGGCTAGTTGAGAACAAGATCTCATTTGCAACTGCGACCTGGCCAAGATAAAGCATAGCAGTGTGAACAGACAACACAGAGTTACACATGGAGTAAACAATTAACAAGTCAATAACACAGTAGAAAAAAAGAGAAAAAAAAGAGTCTATACATTGTGTGCAAAAGGAATGAGGAGGTAGGCAAATAATTACAATTTTACAGATTAACACTGGAGTGATAAATGATCAGATGGTCATGTACAGGTAGAGATATAGGTGTGCAAAAGAGCAGAAAAGTAAATAAATACAGTATGGGGATGAGGTAGGTAAAAATGGGTGGGCTATATACTGATGAACTATGTACAGCTGCAGCGATCGGTTAGCTGCTCAGATGGCAGATGTTTGAAGTTGGTGAAGGAGATAAAAGTCTCCAACTTCAGCGATTTTTGCAATTCGTTCCAGTCACAGGCAGCAGAGTACTGGAACGAAAGGCGGCCAAATGAGGTGTTGGCTTTAGGGATGATCAGTGAGATACACCTGCTGGAGCGCGTGCTACGGGTGGGTGTTGCCATCGTGACCAGTGAACTGAGATAAGGCGGAGCTTTACCTAGCATGGACTTGTAGATGACCTGGAGCCAGTGGGTCTGGTGACGAATATGTGGCGAGGGCAGGCCGACTAGAGCATACAGGTCGCAGTGGTGGGTGGTATAAGGTGCTTTAGTGACAAAACGGATGGCATTGTGATAAACTGCATCCAGTTTGCTGAGTAGAGTGTTGGAAGCTATTTTCTAGATAACATCGCCGAAGTCGAGGATCGGTAGGATAGTCAGTTTTACTAGTGTAAGTTTGGCGGTGTGAGTGAAGGAGGCTTTGTTGCGGAATAGAAGGCCGACTCTAGATTTTATTTTCAATTGGAGATGCTTGATATGAGTCTGGAAGGAGAGTTTACAGTCAAGCCAGACACCTAGGTACTTATAGATGTCCACATATTCAAGGTCGGAACCATCCAGGGTGGTGATGCTAGTCGGGCGTGCGGGCGCAGGCAGCGAACGGTTGAAAAGCATGCATTTGGTTTTACTAGCGTTTAAGAGCAGTTGGAGGCCAGAGAAGGAGTGTTGTATGGCATTGAAGCTCGTTTGGAGGTTAGATAGCACAGTGTCCAAGGATGGGCCGGAAGTATACAGAATGGTGTCGTCTGCGTAGAGGTGGATCAGGGAATCGCCCGCAGAAAGAGCAACATCATTGATATATACAGAGAAAAGAGTCGGCCCGAGAATTGAACCCTGTGGCACCCCCATAGAGACTGCCAGAGGACCGGACAGCATGCCCTCCGATTTGACACACTGAACTCTGTCTGCAAAGTAGTTGGTGAACCAGGCAAGGCAGTCATCAGAAAAACCGAGGCTACTGAGTCTGCCGATAAGAATATGGTGATTGACAAAGTCGAAAGCCTTGGCAAGGTCGATGAAGACGGCTGCACAGTACTTTCTTTTATCGATGGCGGTTATGATATCATTTAGTACCTTGAGCGTGGCTGAGGTGCACCCGTGACCAGCTCGGAAACCAGATTGCACAGCGGAGAAGGTCCGGTGGGATTCGAGATGATCAGTGACCTGTTTGTTGACTTGGCTTTCTAAGACCTTAGATAGGCAGGGCAGGATGGATATAGGTCTGTAACAGTTTGGGTCCAAGGTGTCTCCCCCTTTGAAGAGGGGGATGACTGCGGCAGCTTTCCAATCCTTGGGGATCTCAGACGATATGACAGAGGTTGAACAGGCTGGTGATAGGGGTTGCGACAATGGCGGCGGATAGTTTCAGAAATAGAGGGTCCAGATTGTCAAGCCCACCCAGCTGATTTGTACGGGTCCAGGTTTTGCAGCTCTTTCATGACATCTGCTATTTGGGTAAAGGAGAACCTGGAGAGGCTTGGGCGAGTAGCTGCGGGGGGGGCTGTTGGCCGAGGTTGGAGTAGCCAGGCGGAAGGCATGGCCAGCCGTTGAGAAATGCTTGTTGAAGTTTTCGATAATCATGGATTTATCGGTGGTGACCGTGTTACCTAGCCTCAGTGCAGTGGGCAGCTGGGAGGAGGTGCTCTTGTTCTCCATGGACTTCACAGTGTCCCAGAAGTTTTTGGAGTTGGAGCTACAGGATGCAAATTTCTGCCTGAAGAAGCTGGCCTTAGCTTTCCTGACTGACTGCGTGTATTGGTTCCTGACTTCCCTGAACAGTTGCATATCGCGGGGACTATTCGATGCTATTGCAGTCCGCCACAGGATGTTTTTGTGCTGGTCGAGGGCAGTCAGGTCTGGAGTGAACCAAGGGCTGTATCTGTTCTTAGTTCTGCATTTTTTGAACGGAGCATGCTTATCTAAAATGGTGAGGAAGTTACTTTTGAAGAATGACCAGGCATCCTCAACTGACGGGATGAGGTCAATGTCCTTCCAGGATACCCGGGCCAGGTCAATTAGAAAGGCCTGCTCACAGAAGTGTTTTAGGGAGCGTTTGACAGTGATGAGGGGTGATCGTTTGACTGCGGATCCGTAGGGGATACAGGCAATGAGGCAGTGATCGCTGAGATCCTGGTTGAAGACAACGGAGGTGTATTTGGAGGGCCAGTTGGTCAGGATGACGTCTATGAGGGTGCCCTTGTTTACAGATTTAGGGTTGTACCTGGTGGGTTCCTTGATGATTTGTGTGAGATTGAGGGCATCTAGCTTAGATTGTAGGACTGCCGGGGTGTTAAGCATATCCCAGTTTAGGTCACCTAACAGAACAAACTCTGAAGCTAGATGGGGGGCGATCAATTCACAAATGGTGTCCAGGGCACAGCTGGGAGCTGAGTGGGGTCTGTAGGTAGCAGGCGGCAACAGTGAGAGACTTATTTCTGGAGAGAGTACTTTTTAAAATTAGTAGTTCGAACTGTTTGGGTATGGACCTGGAAAGTATTACATCTCTGCAGTAGACTGCAACTCCTCCCCCTTTTGCAGTTCTATCTTGATGGAAAATGTTATAGTTGGGTATGGAAATCTCAGAATTTTTGGTGGCCTTCCTAAGCCAGGATTCAGACACGGCAAGGACATCAGGGTTAGCAGAGTGTGCTAAAGCAGTGAGTAAAACAAACTTAGGGAGGAGGCTTCTGATGTTGACATGCATGAAACCAAGGCTTTTCGATCACAGAAGTCAACAAATGAGGGTGCCTGTGGACATGCAGGGCCTGGGTTTATCTACACATCACCCGCGGAACAGAGGAGGAGTAGTATGAGGGTGCGGCTAAAGGCTATCAAAACTGGTCGCCTAGAGCGTTGGGGACAAAGAATAAAAGGAGCAGATTTCTGGGCATGGTAGAATATATTCAGGGCATAATGCGCAGATAGGGGTATGGTGGGGTGCGGGTACATCGGAGGTAAGCCCAGGCACTGGGTGATGATAAGAGAGGTTGTATCTCTGGACATGCTGGTTGTAATGGGTGAGGTCACCGCATGTGTGGGAGGTGGGACAAAGGAGGTATCAGGGGCATGAAGAGTGGAACTAGAGGCTCCATTGTAAACTAAAACAATGATAACTAACCTGAACAACAGTATACAAGGCATATTGACATTTGAGAGAGACATACAGTAGTCACAGTTGTTGATTGGGAGAGCTAGCTAAAACAGTAGGTGAGACAACAACAGCTAATCAACTAGCACAACAACAGCAGGTAAAATGGCGTTGAATAGGCAGAAAGGGTCGGATTGACGACACACAGAGCCTGAGTGCGGCTGGGGCCGACAGATAAAACATAAACAAGCAGAATGGAGTACCGTGATTAATGGACAGTCCAGCAGGCATCAGCTATGTAGCCAAGTGATCACAGTGTCCAGGGGGCAGCGGTGGATGGGACAGGGAAGCTAGACTGGCGAGTATTATCCAGGCAACAAAAAAAACTGTCTGGCTGTGCAGAAGGTAAAAGCCGCTAGCAGTGGCTAACAATGACTAAATAGCTTGTAGCTAGTTAGCTGGTTAGATTCTGGAGGTTATTGAATGTGTTCTAAAGATTAAAAATAATAGCGATTCCGTATCACATTGGGTGAGGCAGGTTACCGGAAGGTATAATCGAATTAAAAATCGAAAAGAGATTGAAAGTAAATATGGATTCAGTTAGTGGTTGGGCTGGCTGGGGACGCGGCGATTCAGACAGTTAGCAGGCCTGTGCTAACAAGCTAACAGTTAGTAGGCCAGGGCTAAACAATGCAAGTTCCCTATAGGCTTCAGAAAGCAGTTTGAAAAACCTAGAGGTATGGATCATTTTGGTTTCCCGCCTTTTTCCCCTTATCTTATATAGAAGTTAAATGAGGGAGCTATAGCATCTGCATCTAAATTGCTTGCTGTCTCAATACCGCAAGGCATGAGGTAGGGATAATGGTTTCGGAGACCGAGGGTGTGGCAGAGGAACTGTATAGGCGGGAGAGAGCGTCAGGTTTAACATTTTTGGACCCTGGGCGGTAGGAAACGGTGAAGTTGAATCTAGTAAACAATAGAGCCCACCCAGCCTGCCTGGAGTTAAGGCGCTTGGCTGTACGGAGATATTCCCCCCCCAAAAAAAATAAGGGAGCATTGAGAAAGATAACCCCGGCTGGTTCCAGGATCCCCAGAATATCCCTCCGGAGGTGGTAAGCAGGGGTTCTCGGGGAGCCGGGGTAGGCTGTACAAACCCACCACTGGTAGTAGACAGGTTACTGGGTAGTTGGGAGGTCTGAGGTGGCAGGTTGCCTATAAGAGCTAACTCACTGATTCGCACCATGATAGCCTTGAACCCTTGGTCGTGACATTCTGTCAGGGAACGAAGCCCTTCCAAAAGGTCCAGCAGTAGATCCTCATGCCGCCCAATGGTGGCTCCCTGCAAGGAGATAGCATGGTGGAGCTGGTCCAAGTCTGCTGGGTCTGTCATGGCCAGTTCGTACTATAAAGGCACAAGGTGAGACTCAGATGCAGACACGGGAGGCAGATGGAGTCTTTGATATTTATTATATCCAAAAGGGGTAGGCAAGAGAAGGGTCGTGGACAGGCAAAAAGTCAAAACCAATTCAGAGTCCAGGAGGTACAGTGTGGCAGGCAAGCTCAAGGTCAGGGCAGGCAGAATTGTCAGGCAGGCAGGTAACGTCCAGAAAACAGGAAAGGGTCAAAACCGGGAGGACTAGTAAAAGAGAATAGAAAAGGCAGGCGCACAGGAAAAACACACTGGTTGACTTGAAACATACAAAACAAACTGGCACAGAGAGACAGGAAACACAGGGATATATACACCAGTGATAACAAGTGACACCTGGATAGGGTGGAGACAATAACAAGGACAGGTGAAACTGATCAGGGTGTGACAGGGACAACAGACACACCGGTCTCTACATCGCAGATGAGCTGAAGGCAGTCATCAATGACCTTGGACCACAGAAGGCATTTGCACTGGTGACAGACAATGCAGCGAACATGTAGGCTGCTTGGTCTAAAGTGGAGGAGTACTACCCTCACATCACACCCATTGGCTGTGCTGCTCTGGCTATGTGAAGGGTCATCAAGTTATAGCAAGTTATAGCAGCAATCTACCTCACCAAGCAAATTGAGAAGAATAAGAACACCACATTGAAGCTGCCCAGTTACACCAGTTGGGGTGGTGTTGTCATCGTGTTTGACAGTCTCCTGGGGGGGAAGGAGTCTCTCTAAGAAATTGCCATATCACAGTCTGCCAATATGGACAGCCCCATCAAGAGGATCCTCCTAGATTATGTATTGTGGGAGAGAGTGGTAAACAGCCTGAAACTCCTGAAACCTGTAGCCATTGCACGGATTGAGGGAGACAATGCCATCCTGTCTGATGTTGACTCTGCTTGCAGATGTAAGATAAGAAATCTGTACTGCCCTGCCCACTTCACTGTTGATTCATGCAGAGGAAACTGCAGTTCTGAAATACATAAAAAAGCGTGAAGACTTCTGCCTGAATCTCATACACGCCGCAGCGTACATGGTGGACCCCAAGTATGCTGGCAAGAGCATCCTGTCTGATGCAGAGATCAACCAGGCCTATATTGTCACCACTACCGTGTCTCACCACCTTGGCCTGGATGAGGGCAAGGTTTTTGACAGTTTGGCAAAGTACACTTCCAAGCAAGGGCTTTGGGATGGAGATGCAATATGGCAGTCATGCCAACATATCTCATCAGCCACCTGGTGGAAAGGACTTTGTGGATCTGAGGCTCTTTCCCTTGTTGCCTCCATCATCCTTCAAATCCCACCAACATCAGCCACCTCAGAGCGCAACTGGGCCTTGTTTGGGAACACACACACCAAAGCATGCAACAGGCTGACCAATACAAGGGTTGAAAAATTGATGGCCATTCTGTAAAATTTGAGGCTTTTTGAGCCTGACAACGAGCCATCCTCAACAAGGTTGGAAAGTGACAGTGAAGATGAGGCCTCAGAGTCTGATGTTCAAGAGGTGGACATTAAGGAGGTCCAGGGAGAAGACAAGCCTGAGAAGAAGAGTCTAGAAACTAAAGCTTTGGTTATCATTTTACAGATGTATGTTGAAAACGTTTTTGGGTGATGCGATGGATCATTGGGGATCGTTCAATATTCCCTTTTGTTGTTCAGTGAAATCATCCCACGTGAAGAGTCAACTCATTTAATTAAAGTTTAATTCATAACTAAATAGTTTTTGTTATTTCTATTGGAAGGATGTCATAATTTGCAATTATGTCTACTTATGATAAGGTAAAATGTTTATGTTTCTGTCTCCATATGATATGGTAAATATATCCAATGCAAAAAACATCTACATTTAAATTATATTCATTTGCATGTATTTCCATTAATTTCCATATATTCCCTTGGAAAGCTTCCACCTCTGAATATTCCCCAAAATGTGCAACCCTACTCACTATAAGGGATTTTTCTCCCATTGCAATCTCTGGGTGGGCAGCCGAAGCATTTTTTCCGGCCACATAATTCCAAACAGTGTTAAATTTAAACAATTATAACAATACAATACATTTTTGGAGTGGAAAAACACTTTCAGTGTAAACTTAAACAACTAAAACCAGCTATAAAGTATGTAGAACATTTTTAAGACATATCTTTTTTAATTAAATAACCTTTATAAAAGCTAGAATATCAGGGAGAATTGAAAATTCCAAAAGCAATGAATTTAGCAGTATTAGCAATGACAAATTGCAAGAAATAAGCTTTAAAACAATTCTCTTAGCTCTATTGCAGAATGTGGAATTGCATGAAATTAACTTTAAAACTGCAAAAATGTATCTCAGCTCCATGGAGAAAATGTGTAGAACTGCAGGAAATGTCTCTATATGGCCAAGATAGGGGTGTAGAGAAATTCAGCAGAGCCAACTGGCCCGACCACGCCCATTGCCACACCCTCTTCCACACCGACCACCTAAACCAACTTTAAATTGTGTGTCTCTCTTACCATGCGTCTTCAGCTTGTCAGTCATCTTGTTGATTTTGCGCTCTAGTCTGGCGTATCTGGCAAACTCATCCATCATGCTAACGGAGTTGTGCTCCTTCTTCATCTCCTGGATCTCAGCCCTCATATCCCTCTCCTGCTCAACATCGTTCTGAAGGACCTTCGACAGCTTCACATCCCAACAGAAAAACATTTAATTTTATATTTTGCTCGAACATAGCAAACACACACTACTAGGCCAACAGATGGCGCTATTGTTCCATATGTTTTTGTCATTTTCAATGGGAAATTACAAAATACGTAAGGAATAAAAGCATCATCTGCTGCAGCAGGGCTAATACACTACAGGTTTAGTCTGGTTTCTGATAGGAGATAACTTTGGGATGGTTACCAGTTTTCCCTTGATCATGACTCAGTTTCATTACACATAATTAATTGGACGAAGGCGTCTTCTATACAGTGGAACTTTGTTAATTAAGAGCCCCGACGCTCAATCTGAACATTAACACGCATCGCTTGTACGGTTTTGGAAGCATAAGAAAGGACCTTATCTTTTATATCAGCGACAAATAAAGGTAAATTTAAACACACCTTGATAGGTTTAGGGTTAGTGTTCCCATGCGGCCATATCTCCATATTACAGCGCTTGTTTATGGAAGCCAAGAGGCGCCCACCAGTGCTAATTAGCATGCTCCGAACACCTGTGTGTAAGTGTAACTCGGGAAGTGTGGCGGAAGTGTAGTTTCTTCGGATGGTTGCCCCCATAGCTGTATGGATCTATGCAAAACTGCTACAGTGAGTGTAGATTTTTTATTTGAAACATTCCTTCTCCCTGGTGAAAGATAAGGGCCATATGTTTCGAAAGCCGAATCGCAAGTGATGATTATTGATGTTCCTAAACATTAAAACACAGCTTCAGGATTGTAGTTCACATGAGGTAGTCGTGAACGAAGCTAATGGCTGAAAACTGTAGGGAGAAGGCAGAATGTCACCTAGAGTTCGAGAGTTAGTTACCAGTATGTTACTGCAACAAAAGTGCTAAAGTATTGGAAAGTTGTATTATGTCCGATAAACACTGTACGTCATCCTGTTAAATGTGTTGTCTGATAGTCAATGACGTTCATGAATTGCATTCACATGTAGGATACCAAATGTTTTACTCATTTAAAAGTATTTTCTATGTAATGAAATTGCCTTGGCAATTGGCCATGGGTCATTTGTGGTTTATTGCATCGGAACATGCAACACATGGTTTAGGAGTATATTGCTTAATAAGTCACAAGGAGGTGTGGTATATGGCCAAAACATCACATCTATGAGCTGTTCTTAAGCACGATGCAATGCGGAGTGCCTGGATACAGCCCTTAGCCATGGTATATGTGTCATATACCACAAACCCCAGAGGTGCTTTATTGCTATTATAAACTGGTTACAAAATTAATTAGAACAATAAAAATACATGTTTTGTCATCCCAATGGTCTTATATACCATGGCTTTCAGCCAATCAGCATTCAGGGCTCGACCCACCCAGTTTATAACAACCCATATTCTATGCCTATAGGCTAGAAATACCATAGGACCTCAGATGTATTGACATGTCATGGTTGCTATTTGAATCTGTAGCCAATAGTTAACTACACGGCATTATCTACCCGGCAATATTATCAGCCTAACAAACCTTCCATGATCTAATGTAACAATTTGCCAACAGGGCGGAATGGTTGGTTAGCTTCGTTGTTTGAGGGGCGCGAGAGGTGAAATAGCAAGCTAGCTAATTTAACCTGGGCAAATCTGACAAAACATTACATGATTTACAAGCCAACCCTGCATTTCTCACACGACAAATGCCTAAATAACCCCTACTTACGAAAGAGGAAATGGTCGGCAACAGTATTTTGAAGAGATTGCACAAAAAGACAGACCCCAGCACCAGGAACCAAGCGCACCCGTCAGCCATTTCTTCTTATCAACCTTTGTTGCTGCTGCGCTTATCATAAATGGAAGACACATCCAGTCTGAACCACGGGCTGATTTTCACATTAGAAACTCTTATTTATTCAAATACAGCATATTTTATTAACTTCAAATCATTATGAGAATGTGCAAAATATATGCATAAAGAAGATGTAATATACAAATTAATTATCCACATAGGCTAAATGTACAAAATTGCTTTATTCAATAAAAAAATATTGACAATTCTATAAGGGTCATTTACAGTATGTATACATTATTCTAATATAATATCAACGAAAATAACACAATTTTGAATCGAGCTATTCCCACCCCTTTAATAAAAATCGAAAGTTGGAACGACTGATTGGCATACAGACATACCCACACAGGTAACTTGCTATGGTTTAAAAATATGTTGCCTGGACCTTAAAGCCAATCAATGGCAACAAGGGGCGGAGAATGCGTTGGCCGTCAGGTTGGTAGGATAAGGGAAATAATATAGAGAGGGGGATCCAATCCGGTTTCAGCTCGTTTCTGTACGTAGGCCTACTGATGGGACATTTATGTTAGTTACAGTGTGTTCTGAAGGTACTGACTGAGTTACATCGAACACTTTCAGAAGCCTGCACTGAATGTTCAGTAACTGAGAAGGCTAATTTGTTATCTAGACAATACAAGTAAAGCAGCCATGCCGAAAAGAAGCAAAGTAAGTTGGATTGTGTACCTTAATTTAAACCTTATTTTACAATATAATTTAACACAGGAAGTGTTTTATAAATACCTGCAACAATTGCATGTACGCTAAAATATGCTTGATACAATGTAACACTTTTGCTCCAAAGTCTGAATGTGTCTTTGTGTGTCTGTCTTGTTGATATGGAAGTGGCGCCTTTTTACTTAGTGTGGTAGCATTTTCCATTCGATCTCACTTTCTCCTGTTAATAATCCGTACATAATAAACTATCACAGCTAGTGCTTTTTGTATAAGCAATCATCTAATTTAATTTGACGCGTATATTGGGTATTTCATTAATGTAAAGTAGTTTAAAAGCCTTCTCAGCAATGAGATCAGACAAAGGGGTGTAACCCAACAGCAATGTAAGTAAGCTACATGTTGCCATTGCAGAAATGCGGGCATGAACTATAGGATATTTTGTGAATATTGGAAGTGCTTTATATCGCCTACATAGTACGTTCACGTTTGTATTCAAATACTTTTAATAGCCCCGTTTTAATCCTAAAAAAACAGACGCTTGTGGCATCCTATATTATCACTTTGTGTCCTGTGTGCAGTAAAGCGTAGTGTAATGCGCGACACCCTATGGCATGGAAAGGTACAGTCTTTGGAGTGTCATGGCAGCCCTTGCAAATACGAAAGTCATCGACAACTCATCGTTATATATCACTTAAATGGGGTCATATATATATATTTTTTTAAGAAAAAGACCACCTGAATTATAGGTGGTCACGGTAATAAAAAAAATGTTTTGCTATTTGTTCGTGCGTATTTCCTGTCTTTGCTTCCCTAACAATGTTGCATTACATTGAATTTCTCTGGACATGCACGAAGGCGCATACGGGATCGTATAGGGGTGGTTCAGGGAATTATAGATATTACTAATGGCGGGAACATACAGTAGACTGGTTGACATGGCGTGTGGGTGGATGCCTCTGTGTGTTGCTAGTGGATTGAGGGGGCTGCTATTTGGCCTTTATGTTTACAGGCTACTAAAGCCTGACTATAACATACTGTTTTTACTTTCGCTCTCCCAGTAACTGGTACCACAAATGCTCTGTTTTTGCATCGTGACAATGGGAAAAGTCAAATGGCATAGTAATGTAAATACGTTAGCCTACCCTCCCCCACACAGTTTCAGATTACATAATCCTCGTTAATTTGGGGGTGGAGCGGCGGGGGTACAGCATGTGAGCCCATCCCCCTCTCCAAGCATTACACTCTCACTTCTCCCGGCAGCTCCCGATCCATGAATGTGGGATTGTTGTTCTTGGTATTTGCTAACATTTTATTTTCTCTCTCTCCCCACCCCCACAGGCAAGTAATGACACTGAAGTCGAGGTTAGTATTTCATGCTGTTATATTTGTTCATTATAAATAAATACTTTTTCTGCAATAACTGATATCTTTTTTGTTTTTCTCACCAGCCAAAAAGGCGATCCACGAGGTTGTCATCAGTAAGTTTACTTATATATCATAATATTTATATGTTGTATAGCCTGTTTATGATCTATTCGGTTAATAGATGCTATTGTCTATTTGTAATTGGACTAATTATTAAATATTAATTATTTTGCAGAAACCCGCTACTCCGGTTAAACCAGAGCCTAAGACAAAGGTAAAAACAAATGTTGTAGTTGTCAGCTTTTGCTGAAACCAAAAAGAACCCAATTATGTATCTCATGTTTGTCTGTTTTTTGTAGACACCAGTCAAGGCAGCAGCCAAGGCCAAAAAAGTAAAGGAGGTAGTAGAGAAGGTCAAGTCTGAGGAGAAGAAAGAAGCTCCGGAGGAAAAAACAGCATCGGCAGAAAATGGAGAGACCAAAGATGAGGAGGCAAGACTTGTTGGTTTAGTTTAAATTATACGATATGCCATGCCACTGATATATACAGCATTCAAAATCAGGAGTATTAGGTATTGCAAACAGGCCAACTATTATAATTGGCATTGACAGCTGTTTGTCCCCCACACACAAAAATATTGTGTAACCAACAAGACCTAAAATAACTCCTATAATATGAGACTTGTTGTTTTTTTTATCCTCCAGGAGGCAGCAGAAGAGGCAGATGCTGATGCAGATGAGCCTGAGAAAGAGGAGGATGAGGCAGAATAATAAGCTTACACTTTTGCCAGTGCTCCCCGTACCTCCTTTCTTGTACAATGCAGAGGAATATTTTTATCAACTATTTTCTTAAGAAAAGGCAGGTTGTGTAGTAGTAAGATTGTAGAAACACTTATTTCCCCCCCCGTTTATTTTTATTTTTTTACACCTCTGGAAGAAAAGTTATGGTCATTGTGTGTTTCCCTTTTCTTTTGTAGTCTGGGGCAGTTGTCAGGGGGAGGGGGGCAGGTTTGCAGCAATGACATGCAATCATGTCAATATCAGGAATTTGTTATTCAACTGGGAGAGCTTGTCTGACACTAACATTCCATAGGCTTTATGAGGGACAGTTTATTTAGCCTGTATTGTATGGGGGGGGGGTTATACACAATAATACTTGTTTCATTTTTGTTTATAATGGGTAGGCATGTGGTGACTGTTTAAGCTGTGCTCTATGAATATGAACTGTTTTATGAATCCACAGTTCTGATTCATCATCATCCTCCCTAGTACATGTACTGGATTTTCCGTCAGGCCTGTGCATTATGTTAAATGTTGTTTGACTCTGTTTGGTGATGGCATTGCAATAACATTTGATATGGCTGCTGTAAAACTAAGGTTTTTTCATAATTTCTATGCAGTATGTAATGGTACGTTGTGAGGAATGGGGATGGTTCATGTGTTTTTAGCCAAGCTAGTAACATGAAATGCATTACAGTGTTAAACATACTGGTTGTAGCTTCTCCTTTTGGGGATACTGATAAACATGACTGTAATTTCACTTAATCTTTCAAGTGAACATAGCAGCTGTAGCAAGATTTACATGTGGTTTTAGGATTTTATGTACAGTATTTCTCCTTTTTTTGTAGCTGTATCTGTGTTATGATTGATATAAGCGTGCCAATTTAATTAAATGGTTGTAATTTCTCTGTTTTCTCTGTTCTCTTATTGATCACAAGTGAAATAAAACCTGTATACGTGTGATATTCTAATTCACAGACACTTACTATGTATACATTGATTAAATACTCTGTAATATCTCTTATACCATATTGATGGAAATGTGTGATTGTTTTTTGGTGCTTGCCATATATTGAGCATATGTCTAATTCTATTAGGCCAGTGTAGCCATACACCACCTCAGGCTATTCGACAAGTAGCTGCATGACAATCACAATATTTCAGGGATTGTCAACTTGTGGCCCGAATTAGTCCCGTTATTGATTTTATCCCCGCCCCCAAGTTTTCAGAATAAATTCTCATAGCCTACAATGATCCGTTGTGCTTCTTGTGTAAATTTGCAGAGTGCACATTATTTATATTTATGTTCTGGTCCCCATCATCCGCGCAGAAAAAAAATTGTCCAAAAAAATTAGCTGAATCTAGTTAATGGCCCATTAACGATTTCAACCAATTAGCTACCTATTAATAACAGTTGTAACTACTCAGTTATACCTACTTATGAAGCTTTCATATCTGTTGCATATGTCATTCTTTTTTCAATACGATTTTTTTTAAAACTCAAATTACATTTGTTGTACCGTAAATACATAGCCTAGAATGGGTCGTGTCTTGAAGGGATGCCGCTAATAACTGACCTCAAAACTTTCATTTTAGCGTTTTAACTGACCTTATGACACGATCGTTATAAGGAGTGGACCAAGATGCAGCGTGGTATGTTTCAATCCTTTATTTTGGAATAGAAAACTTTAGACAACAAAACGAACAAACGAAACGTGAAGCTACTATAATGCTCACAGGCAACTATACATAGACAAGATCCCACAAAGCACAATGGGAAATGGCTACCTAAATATGATCCCCAATCAGAGACAACGATAAACAGCTGCCTCTGATTGGGAACCATACCAGGCCAACTTAGAAATATAATTCACCTAGATAACCCACCCTTAAATCACACCCCGACCTAACCAACATAGAGAATAAAAGCTTTCTGGTCAGGGCGTGACAGTATCCCCCCCCCCCCCAAAGGTGCGGACTCCGGCCACAAAACCTGACTCAATAGGGGATGGTCCGGGTGGGTATCTACCGTCGGGGGCGGCTCCGGTGCGGGGCGAAGTACCCACTCCGCTAGTGGACACGTCGTTGGAAGTACCGGACCGCGGGTCGTCGCCGGAGGAACCGGACCGTGGGTTGTCGCCGGAGGAACCGGGCCGCGGGTCGCTGCCGGAGGAGCCGGTCAGCGGGTCGTCGCCGGAGGCTCCAAACCGCCGACCGTCTCAGGAGGCTCCGGACCGCCGACGACTGTCGTCGGAGGTTCCGGACTGAAACGTCACCGGACGCTCTGGACTGTGGAGGCGCACTGGAGGCCTGATGCGTGGGACCGGTACAGGTGGCACCGGGCTGATGACACGCACTTCAGGGCGAATTTTGGAAACCCAAATTGGTCTACACGGACAAGTTCTGGCCTGGTTTAGATCTTATCTTGTCTCTGTGAATGGTTTGTCCTCCTACAAAGCAACTGTAAATTTCGGTGTTCCTCAAGGTTCCGTTTTAGGACATCTATTGTTTTCACTATATATTTTACCTCTTGGGGATGTCATTCGAAAACATCATGTTAACTTTAACTGCTATGCGGATGACACACAGCTGTACATTTCAATGAAACATGGTGAAGCCCCATAATTGCCCTAAATAGAAGCCTGTGTTTCAAACATAAGGAAGTGGATGACTGCAAACGTTCTACTTTTAAACTAGAACAAAACAGAGATGCTTGTTTTAGGTCCCAAGAAACAAAGAGATCATCTGTTGATTCTGACAATTAATCTTGATGGTTGTACAGTGGTCTCAAATACAGTGGGACAAGAAAGTATTTAGTCAGCCACCAATTGTGCAAGTTCTCCCACTTAAAAAGATGAGAGAGGCCTGTAATGTTCATCATAGGTACACTTCAACTATGACAGACAAAATGAGAAAAGAAAATCCAGAAAATCACATTGTAGGATTTTTAATTAATTTATTTGCAAATTATGATGAAAATTACAAGCCTCTGTCATCTTTTTAAGTGGGAGAACTTGCACAATTGGTGGTTGACTAAATACTTTTTTGCCCCACTGTAAAACTGTGAAGGACCTTGGCGTTACTCTGGACCTTAATAATCTTTCTTTTGACGAACATATCAAGACTGTTTCAAGGACAGCTTTTTTCAATCTACGTAACATTGCAAAAATCAGAAACTTTCTGTCCAAAGATGATGCAGAAAAATTAAACCATGCTTTTGTTACTTCTAGGTTAGACGACTGCAATGCTTTACTTTCCGGCTACCTGGATAAAGCACTAAATAAACTTCAGTTAGTGCTAAATACGGCTGCTAGAATCCTGACTAGAACCAAAAATGTTGATCATATTACTCCAGTGCTAGCCTCCCTACACTGGCTTTCTGTTAAGGCAAGAGCTGATTTCAAGGTTTTACTGCTAACCTCAAAGCATTACATGAGCTTGTTCCTACCTATCTTTCTGACTTGGTCCTGCCGTACATACCTATACGTATGGTACGGTCACACGATGCAGGCCTCCTAATTGTCCGTAGAATTTCTAAGCAAACAGCTGGAGGCAGGGCTTTACTGAAGACTCATCTCTTCAGTGGGTCATATGATTGAGTGTAGTCTGTCCCAGGAGTGTGAAGGTGAATGGAAAGGCTCTGGAACAACGAACTGTCCTTGCTGTCTCTGCCTGGCCGGTTCCCCCTCTCCACTGGGATTCTCTGCCTCTAACCCTATTACAGGGGCTGAGTCACTGGCTTACTGGTGCTCTTTCATGCCATCCCTAGGAGGGGTGCGTCACTTGAGTGGGTTGAGTCACTGACGTGATCTTCCTGACTGGGTTGACGCCCCCCCCTTTGGTTGTGCTGTGGCGGAGATCTTTGTGGGCTATACTCGGCCTTGTCTCAGGATGGTAAGTTGGTGGTTGAAGATATCCCTCTACTGGTGTGGGGGCTGTGCTTTGGCAAAGTGGGTGGGGTTATATCCTTCCTGTTTGGCCCTGTCCGGGGGTATCATCGGATGGGGCCACAGTTTCTCCTGACCCCTCCTGTCTCAGCCTCCAGTATTTAGGCTGCAGTAGTTTATGTGTTGGGGGTCTAGGGTCAGTTTGTTATATCTGGAGTACTTCTCCTGTCTTATCTGGTGTCCTGTGTAAATTTAAGTATGCTCTCTCTAATTCTCTCTTTCTTTCTCTCTCTCTGAGGACCTGAGCTATAGGACCATGCCTCAGGACTACCTGGCATGATGACTCCTTGCTGTCCCCAGTCCACTTGGCCGTGCTGCTGCTCCAGTTTCAACTGTTCTGCCTACAGCTATGGAACCCTGACCTGTTCACCCGACGTGCTACCTGTCCCAGACCTGCTGTTTTCAACTCTCTAGAGACAGCAGGAGCGGTAGAGATACTCCTAATGATCGGCTATAAAAAGACAACTGACATTTACTCCTGAGGTGCTGACTTGCTGCACCCTCAACAACTAATGTGATTATTATTATTTGACCATGCTGGTCATTTATGAACATTTGAACATCTTGGCCATGTTCTGTTATAATCTCCACCTGGCACAGCCAGAAGAGGACTGGCCACCCCTCATAGCCTGGTTCCTCTCTAGGTTTCTTCCTAGGTTTTGGCCTTTCTAGGAAGTTTTTCCCAGTGTTAGGAGTTTTATGAATAATGACTAAACAATATCTACATTTTAAATAGAACTATAACTAATGAAACTTATACTCTGTTTTATTATATCTGATTAATAATATTAATTCATAAGGGAGGGATTGTGGAGCATGAGACAGGGGGTAATTAAACAAAATAAATACCATTCCAGCAAGGTTGGAGAAGACTGGAATTGTGGGTTTTTAAGTAAGCAGAAAGGGTTGTTAACCTATGGTTGAACCGACTCAACTTAACTCTGGGATGTTTAGATAAGGCAGTGTGTGTTTTCTTAGGTTTTCCATTAGCTGAAACTATCTGCTGAATGGTGATGGATGAAAACTTTAAGTTTTATCTTGATTTAACTGTGTGTCTGGAGTGAGAGAGCGATGGGGTGGGAATAAACTTTAAACTTTTGTTGGGTCCTGGTTGATAGGAGGAAGAACATTTTATAACCTATGATGTCATATTTTGTATATAAACTATTGTTTGTGGTTAAATTGGAGCGCGCTCTGAGAATAAACTATTATCTAATTTTGATAAGACTGGTCTCCGTCTATTTTATGCAAATAAGAATCTTACATATTCTCATAAAATAGACTAAGTTAATTCAATTAATGAAAACATATTGGAATTATGAAATTACATTAACACCCAGCCACCGTGCTTCTACACCTGCATTGCTTGCTGTTTGGGGTTTTAGGCTGGGTTTCTGTACAGCACTTTGAGATATCAGCTGATGTACGAAGGGCTATATAAATAAATTATATAAATACATTTGATTTGAGTGTGGTGAGGAGGCACAGGACTGTGGAGGCGCACTAGAGACACAGTAGGTATGACCAGCACAGGTTATACTGGGCCGTGGAGGCGCACTGGAGGTCTGGAGCTTAGAGCTGGCTGTATAACAGTCAATATAACAGTATAACTTTAGACCGTCCCCTCGCTCATACCCGGGCGCGAACCAGGGACCCTCTGCACACATCAACAACTGACACCCACGAAGCATTGTTACCCATCGCTCCACAAAAGCCACAGCCCTTGCAGTGCAAGGGGAACAACTACTTCAAGGTCTCAGAGCAAGTGACATCACCGATTGAAACGCTATTTAGCGCGCACCACCGCTAACTAAGCTAGCCGTTTCACACCCGTTACACTCGGCGGTGGTCGTCACCGGCCTACTACCCGCCACTGATCCCTTTTTCATTTGTCTGTTTGTTTTGTCTTATTAGTTTCACCTGTGTTCTGTATGTGCTTAATGAGCTTCCTTATTTAAAGTATGTGTACCCACCGTTGTTTTGTGCAGGATTGTCTTTATGTTACGTGTGTGCGTTTTAGGTATAGGTGTGTATTTTCTGGACTTTGGCACCCTGTGTCTTGGGTAGTCACTTTTACTGTCCGGGTGGGCCCTGTGTTGTTGGGCTTTTCTAATTTTGTGTGCCTTATTAAAGAGCATTTTTTTCCCAGTGGAACTCTCTGTGCCTGACTCCTTCCTCACCCACCTAGTCCCGCGTGACAGGCTACCTAAATATGATCCCCAATCAGAGACAATGATAAACAGCTGCCTGTGATTGGGAACCATACTAGGCCAACATAGAAATATAATTCACCTAGATAACCCACCCTTAAATCACACCCGACCCAACCAACATAGAGAATAAAAACTCTCTATGGTCAGGGCGTGACACCTTTAACATAATTCTCCAAACCTGAGCGTAAATTGTCCTGACCTGCTACGAAAAGTCACTTCTGACATTAGCTGCATATCCCATCTAGTCAAGATCCCTCAAATGCAAGTGCAGGATAGACACCACATGGAGACTGAAAACAATATACAGTATTTACATGATGTAAGAAATGTGGGTATATCATGTCATGTCTCCAGACAAATGTCTAAAAATAAGTATTCCTGAAATTTTCATAGCACTAATATTTTGCCTACTTCAATTGAAGCCTAGGAGAACGCTTCCTGACGGAATGCATAGTGCCAACTGTAAAGTTTGGTGGAGTAGGAATAATGGTCTGTGGCTGTTTTTCATGGTTCAGGCTCGATCCGTTATTTCCAGTGAAGGGAAATCGTAACGCTACAGCATACAATGACATTCTAGACGATTCTGTGCTTCCAACTTTGTGGCAACAGTTTGGGGAAGGCTCTTTTCTGTTTCAGCGTGACAATGCCCCGTGCACAAAGCGAGGCACATACAGAAATAGTTTGTTGAGATCGGTGTGAAAGAACTTGACTGGTCTGCACAGAGCACTGACCTCAAACCCAACAAACGCCTTTGGGGTGAATTGGAACCCTGACTGCGAACATCAGAGCCCGACCTCACTAATGCCCTTGTGGCTGAATGGAAGCACACAGCAATGTTCCAAAACCTAGTGGAAAGCCTTCCCAGAAGAGTGGAGGCTGTTACAGCAGCAAAGGGGGGACCAACTCCATATGAATGCCCATGATTTCGGATTGAGATGTTCCACAAGCAGGTGTCCACATACTTTGTGTCATGTAGTGTATTTACATGATGTAAGACATGTGGGTCTATCATGCCATATCTCTAGACAAATGTCTAAAAATAAAAAGATAATATTCCTATTATTGTCATAGCACTAATATTTCGCCAACGCAATTGAAGCCTATCGTGCACTGCACAGGCTAATACTGCATTGTTCTCATCAGCATTGCATAGCATAGCCTACTTGTCTATATAAATGGATGCATGGATATGTTTCTTTATTTAGTTGAGATATTGAAACAAAAGCCTAAATAGTGTAGCTAAGTGAGTGTATCAAAGACAAATTGCATCGGGTAAAATAAAATGTGACAGATTGACATTTTTGTTTTGCCATCACATATGACGTCATCAACAAGACACTCGACCTTGTCGAAGACAACAACAATGCGTCTTTATACTATAGTTTCGCATATATACATAGCTTTATTTCGTTACATTGACCCAAAGCTTTCTAATGTATTCAAGTAGAATATCAGTTCATTTAGAGGGCGAGCTTCGCTTTGTCTTTGTTGTAGTCGAACAAAAAATAAAGAGTTGTTCCCCACCCCCTATTTCCTCTGCTGTGGCGGAAGTAACTCGTATTGCTGAGGCCTCATCCTTCCAATGGCGACTGAAAACAGGCTGATTAGAAAGCGGGAGCAACTGTGGAGGGGGTCAGAGCAGTGTAACCGAAATTAAATAAATATATCATACTCTCACTAGTCATAAAGTTAGTTTAAAATTGTAGACCCACCAAATCACGGCCGATTCAATGGCCAAAAGTCGGAATATTTCGCTCCTTGAATCAGGTAAGGCGAATATAGTTGCCTAATTCATTGCTTAAATTATATATAAATCTTGATTTAATTGATATCCAATTGTGCTCACTATTTTATTATATTCACTTACAGAGCTATATTACCTAATTTCACGTTTTCTAACAACGGGTCCATGTCAGAGCGCGGCTGAGGTAAATTGGCGTGCCTTATTGACATCATTTTTCTTACTATTCAAAATTGTTTGCGAAAAGTTAATGAAAGCAACACATTCGAAAAATCTATTTTTGTATCTATTGCAGGTTCTAGCGAGCGAACTAGAAGAATATCAGGTGTGTATTCCGGTAGCAGCGGCGTTCTGCCGTCGGTGTATGTAGCTACTAGCTATCCCGATTGGACTGGAACGTAGAACTTGTCTCACTCACGAGTTTTAATGCTTCCCTGACCGCTTCACTCGTTTGACATCACATGTTTTTACTAACTTAATTTCTGGCAGTATTTCTAGCATCTTGAGTGTTGTGATGTACACTAACAGGCACCTTTTTGGATAGCTTTTGCCTTGCAGATTAGACTGGCAAGGAAATGAACATCCAAGATCTTACGAAGATTTGGTAAGTCTATAATCTATAGATGTAAATTAAATGTCGAATATCTGTTATTGTTGAATGACAGCCACGTTGTGTCCATGCATAGGCCATTAACTCTTTGTTCTATTCAGCTTTATTCGTTGTTACATTCTTGTTACATAATAACCTGATTTAAACTTTTACCGGTATGTAGGATTACTTATTTTTGTATGTTTCGAAAGCTTAACGCTGTAGTATAGAAACACATTTAACACATTTAAATGTATCTGTTGTACTGCAGATAGGGTGGGGACTCTTTGGGTTCTGGCTACGTCAGGACACCACTGTTGACCAATCCACGTCCTAGAAAGGCTGTAGTTGCGTTATTTTCCTTGTGACCTGTGTTGTGATTCGTCGGTTGATGAATGTGTTTTACATAAAACGTTCTGCCCACAAAGAATACAAGCACACTGGTGGAATGAGATCCGATGTACATGAAGAACCCAAGTTATGTTAGTGATTCTTTTTTTACCCCCTAGAAAAATAAATGCAATTTTATTACAGTACCACTGGCTGACAGTCTATTAGACAGAAAGACTATGATGATCTAAATAATAATATATAGACAGTGTGGTTGCAGTACTGTAGTTTCACGATTCCTGGTGTCATTTGTATTTTTATTTTTTCATTTAGCAGACGCTCCAGAACGACTTAACCTATTCGGCTCGTGGATTTGAAACGGCGACCATTTCGGTTACTGGCCCAACGCACTTAACAGCTACCCAAATATAAATATACAAATGTTGTGATGGCTTGATTGAAGAAAGAACAAAGCATGCATAATGGTTTCACAATGAAAGCTAGATTAGTCATTCTGCTCATTATCAACACTATTTTTGATCCCATAGGTTGCAGCCAACAGACACATTGCACCTGACCATTTGCTGCAGATCTGTAAGAAGATTGGGCCGATTCTGGACAAAGAAGTGCCATGTGTTCCAGGCGTACATTCCCTACTGGGAACTGGGAGGCAGTCCTTACTCAGAACTTCAAAAGGTTCAAAGCTTTACATGCATCTTGATTGAGCGTGCATTCTAAATGTATACATCAGCAACTATTTGTTCTGAAATCGAATTGTGAAATGATTCAATTACTTATTTCTTTCCATCTCTTCCAGGTTACGGCAATGTTCGGAGGAAAGGCTCATCATTTGCTGCCCTGCACAGAGGGAGACCACCAGAGATGCCTTTGACCTACAAGGATCCTCCAAATCTAGGTGGGTATTCCCTGACACAGGATTGACACGTTCACACATTATTTTCTATTCATGCCGGTGCTGTAAATTCAACTTAACGCATTCTGTGTTGTTTTCTGTTAAAATTATTCTGTTATCATGTTTGAATCATAGTGTTTTGTCCTTCACAGTGGAGGTGTACAGAGGGAGGGAGCTAACAGGTACTCAACGGTTCAGCACTGTGAACCCTGTGAGCAACTATCAGCACATGCGGATGCACAGGAGGATTTTGGGTCATCTGTCTGCAGTCTACTGCATTGCTTTTGATCGGACCGGTCTCAGGATTTTCACCGTGAGTTTTGTCATCATAAAGATCATGTTCTTGGGGGAAATCATGTTAGGTGGTATACCTGAGGCTCATCACTTTATCTACCTTATCAAACCCTACTTTCAAGGGCTCGGACGACTGCTTGGTGAAGATATGGTCTTCGTTTGACGGGAGGCTTCACTCCACCCTGCGAGGACATTCTGCTGAGATCTCAGACCTGGCTGTCAGCTTTGAGAATACCTTGATGGCAGCTGGCAGCTGTGACAAAACCATCCGAGTGTGGTGCCTTCGTACCTGTGCCCCTATGGCTGTCCTACAGGGGCACAGTGGATCCATTACCTCCCTACAGGTAGGAGCTTCCATATTCCTCCAACACCCTTATTATGTTTCGATCGACTGTAATGTTAGCTGGGCAAATAGTATGTAAGCTAATGCTGTCCACAGTTTTGCAAATGTAGGACACCATGCAACAGTGCAATGCGTTAACTGCACACAGCACTTTTTAACTCATAATGTACATACTAAACCTGATTGCTTCAGCAGCTCACATTGGACTTCTAGTGTGATTTGCTGTCTGTACCGTAGACATTCCTCAGTATAGGGGATGTCTACATAAGTATCTGGAACAGCATTTAACTTTGAATTACATCTCTCTCAGTTCTCACCGTTTGCCAAGGGCTCAAAGAGATACCTGGTGTCCACTGGAACTGATGCAACAATCTGCTTTTGGCAGTGGGATGTCAATAACATCAATTTCAGGTGAGTTTCAACTACTGGTCATTTGATTTAGATAGTAATTGCATCCTGAAATCTGAAACATTTACACTCTGTTTATAAAGTGATCGCCCGCAGAAGTTTACAGAGCGACCCAGGCCGGGAGTTCAGATGGTGTGCTCATCATTCAGTCCAGGTAACGATGTCAAGATAGCAGTTTTGTGTAAAATAATGCTTTGGCTCATTAAATACATTTCTACAAATTGATCATACTATTACACTAACCATAGCTGATACGATTTTAACAGAAGTATTGAGTCAACTTTTTACCTCACCAACTGTTACAAGTTATTCTAACATGGGTATGTAAAGGCTTAACAAAACTGGGATAAATTGATAGTAGTTTTTTTGTTTTATAAAACATTTTAGGTGGTATGTTCTTAGCGACGGGAAGTACTGACGATGTCATCAGAATATATTACCTGGGAGGTGGGAACCCTGAAAAAATATCAGAGCTTCATGAACACACGGTAAGATCCTTTTGAAGAGCAGATAAACCATCACATAGCAGCGAAAAGCTGAACACAAGAAAATGAGTTCCTAAAACAAATAATCATAAAATCCATTGAAGCTTTAATTTACAACGAATACAAACAATGTTGATGTAATATTCTAATCATCATTGTTGTCAATATATGTTCTAATTTTTAGGACAAGGTCGACAGCATCCAATTTTGCCACTCAGGAGAAAGGTATGATCAATGTGATTAGTTGAAGCACTCACCTTAGCCCAACCGTTTTCATGAGGATCGCCTAGAGTCCATTGTCTTGGTTTGCCTCGTCTCGTAGGTTTGCGAGTGGCAGTCGAGATGGCACAGCACGCATCTGGAGGCTGACTCAGCGTCAGCAGTGGAGGAGCCTTCTTCTCAACATGAATGCCACTCTACCAGGGTAAGGAATGAACAGCTTGCCGGCACCATTACAAACACCTACACATGCTTGTATCTGTTTTTATCCTTTCATATCAACTTTCTCCGCAGCTCAGAACACGCAACCTGTGAGGAAAGCTTTTTCAAGCCCAAGGTCACCATGGTAGCGTGGGATCGCCATGACAACTCAGTAATCACAGCGGTCAACAACCATATCCTCAAAGTGTGGAACTCCTATACAGGCCAGCTGCTACATATCCTTAAAGTAGGAGCAACTGCATTGTCTTACATTCTATTTTCATGAACAGTGCTGTCTCACAAAGATAGCTGAGGACATGTTGTATCTATGACTACTAGTAGTGTAGATGAATTTCCATCCTTCAACTATTTGTATATAAATAACTGTTGAGGGATAGTCCTAGATTCTTTAGTCAGGAGGACAGTATAGTTCTACTGTTTTCCCCCTTGCAACTGCTTGTCACTGTAAGAATGCTTTTCAGGAGCATTTCCTCAAAACATTTTGTCCAGTGACTTGGCAAAATAGCATCAGACAGTGATTTGACCTGACAGCTGTGTGATGCTCTGTGCAGGGCCATGAGGCTGAGGTGTTTGTCCTGGAGCCGCACCCCTCAGATCCCAGGATCATGCTGTCTGCTGGCCACGACGGAAACGTCTTCATCTGGGACATCGTCCGGGGCACAAAGACACAGCACTACTTCAACATGGTGAGGAGGAGCCACGCACCATAGAAGACTTAACAGTAACATCCATTCTCTCCAACTATGACTGACTCCATCTTGGTTGCTCTGTCTGCCCTACAGATTGAGGGCCAGGGTCATGGTGCTGTCTTTGACTGCAAATTCACTCCCGACGGCCAGCGCTTTGCCTGCACAGACTCCCACGGTCATCTGGTCATTTTCGGCTTTGGGAGCTCCAAGCCATACGAGAAGGTAAGGCTGGAGCTCCTACTATATCTATGCATAGGAAAGAGTCATTTATTCAATGGTTTGAGGTTGACTGCCTGTCTGTCTTTGTCCAGCTTCCAGATCAGGTGTTTTTCCACACCGACTATCGGCCACTGATCCGGGATGCCAACGGCTTTGTTTTGGATGAGCAGACCCAGCAGGCACCCCACCTCATGCCCCCTCCCTTCCTGGTGGATGTGGATGGGAACCCCCACCCCCCTAGATACCAGCGGCTGGTCCCTGGGAGGGAGAACATTGCAGACGAACACCTGGTGCCTCAGCTGGGATATGTTGCCACAAGTATGTAAACTAGCATTTACGAGACAGTTGTAAGGCAATATGATCCTTTTGTTTATTGGACCAGTACAATCACACTAAAATAGCAGTTGGGCATGTGTGGATGGGTGGATTTTGTTTGACCAGTGCAACTACCATCTGTTTCTCTGAGAGTTTGTGAGTGGCTGGATGTGTTAATCTGTTTGAGAAAGTGGTTGTTACTTAAGACCCTGTTACTTAAGATTGTCCATGTTGTCCCCCTCAGGTGATGGCGAGGTGATGGAGCAGGTGATCAGTCAGCTGACTACAGACCACGAGGAGGCCACGGCCAGACGCAGCATTCTGGACGACACCATCAGGCAGCTGCAGGAGCAGCAGGACAGGCAAAGCAGACCAGGGACACTGGCCCCAGCCCCCAGCACCCCACGCAGAGGTACCGGAACACACCCATACTGTCAGTTCTACTAGCAGTATTGTGGGGTGGCGTGCAAGATAACATATTCCTAGCTCTTTTACTTTCTATAAGCTACCATTGCTCTGGGGCATGCTCAAAAACTTTGTATTCCTACATGTTAATGGTCAAGGACTCTATTGGAAATGGAAAATAATTTCTCATCCATTATGGTTGAATGAATGATTGGGTCCTGGACAAGCAGTGATGTTGTGTTCCCTTCTCTCCCACTCTGTTCCCAGCATCGGTGAATGAGCGAGGTGCAGCTGAGGTGCAGTCATCCCCTAACGTGGGTCTGCGGCGCAGTGGGCAGGTGGAGGGGGTGAGACAGATGCACCAGAATGCCCCTCGTAGCCAGATGGCCACGGAGAGGGACCTGCAGGCCTGGAGACGCAGGGTGGTGGTACCTGAGCTCTCATCCAGCAGTTACAGGTGAGACCGGCATCCCTCAAACAACAGGGGTAGATAATCTGTATAGTTGGTTATATAACACAAAGGATGTCATGTATATAAACAAGCCTACTCCTGAATGGTTCATCGCTAGAACATTATTCCTGAAATGCAAGTTTAAATTAAATGTGTAAATGATCTTAGTTACCAGGATGACTTCCGAATTACAAAAGGAGAGGAGGAGATTGCCTTATACAATGCAAAGAAACGCCGTGTGACATACGGCAGTTGTAGAGTAAGTAGACATATTTATTACTTTTAAAAATCATGACTGACCACAGGAATTTTTAAATGATACTGACGTCATACCTACATTTCTGCTTTGCTTCTGCCTCAGGATGATTCTGAAGATGAACTGCCTTGCATCAAACGAGCACAGTCCCGCAAAAAGCAAAAAGTCTTCCAGCAGAGCAGAGATGGAATTGTGGAGGAATTAATTGAGTTCTCCTGTGAGGAGGGAGAGGGGACCACAACATCAGAGGTACATTCTATGCTTTTGACGTGTCCGTTAGAGAATATCAAGCTATTTTGGAATATGGGTGAAAGAGGTCAATCTTGCCATCTCCTATCCCTCCTCTAGGACCACGAGATGGAGGGCAGTGAACTGGATTCATCCAATGAGGAAGAGGAATGGAAAAGTGACAGTTCAAGGTACAGATAAGCTCCTTGCTTCTCTTGATTCCTTGCAAGAGGTACATGACGTATGTCACATTGTTGTTTCCCTTGGTTTAATGCTAATATAACTTGCGTTTCCCATGACAGCCACTCGTCCAGTGAGTACTCTGACTGGACTGCAGACGCTGGGATTAACCTGCAGCCCTCCACTCCCGTGTCATCACGGAAACGAGTTCGCCGCCAGCTTAGCAGCTCGGAGGAGGAAGAGATCGAGGAGGAAGAGAAGCAGCAAAGCGAGGATGAGGAACGACCACCTCAGACTAGCAAGCAGAAATCCAAGAAGCCCAAGGTTAGCCACTGTACTAACCTGCATATTTTCTGTCAGTGCTTGCATCCTGTTATGGTATGACAAAAAGTACTTTCACACTTCTCTATTGAATATTAAATAAATCTTACGTAATTGTTCATTTGTATCACAGCGGCCTAAAGCCAAGCCGTCGATCAACAGAGAAGTCTCCAACGAGTTCAGACCCTCAACGTGGATCACTGATGTCATTCCCAGGAAGTCTCCCTTCGTTCCCCAGATGGGTGATGAGGTACGTGGCTCGGTCTGGACCATATGTCTCCCCTACTGTGTTGTGTGCATCTCTGATGTCTACATCAGAGGAGGCTTGTGGGAGGAGCTATAGGAATGGCTGGAATGGAACGGTGTCAAACAAATGGAAACCACATTTCCATTCTAGCAATTTCAATGAGCCGGTCCTCCTATAGCTCCTCCCACCAGCCTCCTCTGATCTAATTACGGTTACCGTCTCTCTCCCTCAGGTAATCTATTTCCGCCAGGGTCACGAGGCGTATGTGGAGGCGGTGAACAGGAACAACCTGTACCCCATTAACATGGAGAAACAGCCCTGGAGGAAGATGGAGCTGAGGGTAAGAACATATCCACTCTGCTCCATACTAGGAAACGGATGAATCTGTCTTCCACTGATGCGGTAGAAAACGGGCTAGTGTGTTGAGAGGGCCTGTGTTTAAAAGGACATTGTTGAAGAGTAACTTGACGCTCTCCTTCTCTCTACAGGACCAAGAATTTGTTAAAATAACTGGGATCAAGTATGAAGTGTGCCCTCCGACACTCTGCCGCCTGAAACTGACGCTCATTGACCACGGCACGCGCAAAATCACAGACAAATCATTTTATGTCAAGTAAGTGATGCAACCGCTTCAAAGTGTCTAACTTTAAAGATGAATGTACACAGATATTACCAGAGCCATTTGGTAACTTTGGACTTCTGTACGCCTCCCCTCAGGTATCATGACATGCCAGATGTGATTGACTTCCTCGTGCTTCGGCAGAGTTATGACGAAGCACGCAGTAGAGTCTGGCAGCCAAGTAAGTTAACAATACATCTCTCCTCAGGGGTCCCTCACACTACTCAAGGTCCAGTAACGGTATGAGATGAACAGGTCAACATTTCGATACAATGTTTTCTGCATTCCCCCACCTAAAATGGTAACATTCCTCACTGCAGATGACAGATTCCGGTCCGTAATAGATGATGCCTGGTGGTTTGGGATTATTGTTTGTCAGGAGCCATATCAGCCTGAATATCCAGACAGTCATTTCCAGTGCTTCAAAGTCCGGTGAGAATGTATTAAAGTGCTAGTATGATTGGGTCTGCAATGTTGGAAACCAGTCAAAATGGTCCCCAACGGTTGATGCTTCTAACCTGCTTGTCTTTGTTTTGTTGCCAGATGGGACAATGGCGAAACGGAGAAGCTAAGTCCTTGGGATGTGGAAGCTATTCCAGAGGATGGTAATTTTAACAGACTCTGTTGTAAATGGGACATTCTAGTACAGTATTTGGTAATGGACTATATGGCAACAATGGTGTGTGCTCTTCAGCCCAGCAACCTGAGTGTATAGGTGGAGGGGTTCCAGTGACAGCAGAGGAGATGAGAGAGGTCATGTATAAACCCCAGACAGGAGAGTGGGGTGAGAGGAGCAGAGATGACGAGTGTGAACGCATCATAGCAGGCATTGACCAACTCATCACTGTCGGTAAGCACCACTGCATTTTGGTACTACTTCCTCCTCAACAGACCCTTCATTGTATACCATTCCTAGATGGGCTAGTGAGGTTTTGAATTTAAAATGTTCTTTTCCTTCTCATTGACAGATATTGTAGCCCCATTCTCTGGCCCGGTGGACATAGTTCAATACCCAACTTACTGCACGGTGATAGCCTTCCCCACAGACCTGAGCACCATCAGACTGAGACTGTTGAGTAGGTTCTACAGGCGACTGTCCGCTGTAGTTTGGGATGCCAGATACATTGTGCACAATGCCCGGACCTTCAATGAGCCAAGGAGCAAGATAGCCCATTCAGCAAAACTTATCACAGATGTCCTGCTAAAGTTTATCAAGTGAGTTTTCCAAGTGTTATTGATCTCAAACTTTTATACAGATACATTTTTAACAACTTATGTTGCCTTTTAATTTTCTCAGTCGACCGAGCTGTACAGATATCATGGAGATCTACAATGCAATTGAAGACATGGACTACACGGATGATGAGGTAAATCAGGTTTTGATGTGGCAAGTCATTCAAACCTTGCTCTGAAATGTTTGGAATGAACTGATGTTGATTTGAATGTCTTTCCCAGGACCTGGAAGAGGCACCAGGCACCTCTTCTGGACACAGACTGTGCCAGGTAAGTCATGAAAGATTATGTAAAATCATCAATGAAAACATTCCCAGCCACTTCCCTCAGTTATCTTGTGTCTTCCTTCATCCCAGCGCTCTTCGGAGACGGTACCTGACCCAGACTCCTGGAAGGGGCAGTGCAAACGCCTGATGAACTATGTCTTTGAGTGTGAGGACTCTGAGCCCTTCAGGAAGCCTGTGGATCCTACCTCCTACCCAGTAAGAGAAGAGAGTTCTTCTGTAATAATGACTCTGGCTTTGACAGAACTGTTGATCGAATGGGACTCATGTCTGTTTGCAGGACTACCTTAGCATCATTGACACTCCCATGGACTTTGAAATGGTGAAGGGGACCCTTGAGGAGGACCGCTATGAAAACCCCATGGAGCTCTGCAAAGACACACTGCTGATATTTGCCAATGCTAAAGCCTTCACGCCAAACAAACGCTCAAAGGTATTCCAGCTCTTGCATTTCCAAACCATACAAGTTATTCCAGTGTAAAAAATCCTACCTTGATCAAAAACTTATTGAGTTGATTTTTCATTTACAATTTTACATTGATGACAATCCTGAACCTGACCTAATCTAGTGATTAGGACCTGATGCCAAATTGGTGTGCTCTACATATTTTTTTTTAATCTCCTATGTCCCCAGATCTACAGTATGACTTTGCGGCTCTCTGCATTCTTCGAAGAGCGAATCAGAACAATCATATCGCAATACAAAACTGCCGTCAAGAGCAGCGAGAAGCTCCGCCGCAGCCAGAGGTTCCGAAAGAAGCTTCAGCACCACGAGTCTGCTGCACCCAGCACTGACACCACAAGGTAGGCTTCATTTCTACTGCCCACGGACCTCATTGGGCTTAAGGAAATGTCCACATGACGTACAGCACTTCTAATTATATTGTTCTTTCCCTGCAGTCAAAAGAGGACTGCTCTAAAAACTCAGGAAAAGGTGGAAGCGGCGTCGACAACCAAATCTACCTCAGCCAAAGTGTCTGCTCCTGAGAGAACCAGGAGGAGGAGCCACAGCAGTGACAGCTCAGGCCACAGCTCTTCTGAAGCTTCCTCAAGGTCAGACTCTGAGATTTACAGTGAGTTATATATGAGTGACTCTGAAGAAGAGAAACGCCCGAGGTCCTCACAGCACCATCACAGCACAGAGACCAGGGGAACCATGGGAACCAGAAGAGTCACCAGGAACAATGGGGCAAAGAAGAAAAGTGAGTATTTCACACAAATCCGGCAGAAGGCAGCTAGCTCTTATTAGCTGTCCTTCTAATAAAATCCCTATTTTTGATGTTTTATTTCAGTTGCTGAGAGCGAGAGTGAGTCCTCCAATGAGCGGGAGGAGAGTGAGGACGGTGAGAAGTTGTCCAACTCAATGTCTCACCGATTCCCCAGCAGGTCCAGCACCAGGCTAACCAGGAACAATGCTGTTACCCATAGGAAGCATACCAAACGGCCAGGTAAACACCATCACACCACAGAGCAAGGAAAATGAGAGGTAACTAGAGCAGGGAGTAGAGAGCAGATAACTGTCCTTCTGGTCAAAGGTCTGTACAGAGCAGATATTTTTTTAAGTTATTATATGATTATTAGCCATTAAAATGTTGTTGCTGCACTGTGTCCAGAGAGGGGTTCCCAGATGAACGGTCATAGCAGAACATTTGGGCGAGAGAGGCGACGAGGGAACGACTCTGAGAGATCACCATCCCAGGGTACAGACACTTACCGGGATGAGGAGGAAAATGTGGGCCGCAGGACATTGAAAAGGAAGACTGCCAGGGCAGCCGTTAACAAGATGAAGCTTCTGGAAGCCTCTGAGGAAGACGATGGTTCAGCCTCTGAGGATGAGGACAAACATAGGCGGAAAAGCAGTCGCCATGCGACCCGACTCAGCAAACGCACTGCCGTGATCCAGAGCAGCTCTGAATCCGAGGATCAGTCATCAGCCTCAGGATCCGAGGATCCGTCATCAGCACAGAGTAAGCACACAGTCAGTTTAGACCGGTTTGGATCGACTTTTGTTTTCAAGGATCTACTGTACCAGAACTACAAAAGGGGGCATTCTTTGAGAACAAATTTCAACACTATTGGGTAACATTCTTTCTCTCACCTAGGTTCTAAAAAAGGCAAGGATTCATCGGGTGATTGGGAGAACAATGAGGACAGTATTGAGAGTGAAGCTTCATCCTCTCGTTGCCATCAGAATGGAGAGAGTAAGAACTCCAGCAGCCGCAGGACGACCAGACAAGCTGCAGTGACGGGGGGTAAGGGTAAGAGCTACAGGCATACTGTAGATGCTTTCACAGTCAAGGCTACTTTCTCTCTGCCTTTACTCCAATTGCATTCATTTGTTGCTGTAGTGTTAATGTTTCTATCTCTTTCAGATAATTTGTCTCATGTAAATGGCTACAGCACAAAACATCAACCGGCTGATAGTAACTCTGAGAAAGAGGATGAGGAGAGCTCTGATGGTGAAGAAGGGGAGGAGGAAGAAACTATTGTGTCTCAGAAGTCCTCCAGAAGCACTGCAACTGCTGCAGTGAGCAAAAGTAGAACTTGCATTACCAGTTATGTGGCAGAAGAGAAGTCTGGCTCCAGAAAGAGACAACACACAACACAAGACCACAATGCTCAAAAGCACCCTCACAAAAACGGGAGGAGGGTGGAGAAAGAACATCCTAAAGACTCTGAGAAAAATTGTAAGTTACCATCAAAAAGCCAAGAGCAAACATCTGCCTCAACCCACAAACAGGATGGCCCTGAATCAGAGGAACTCAGTGACACTCCAAAGAGATCAAGCTCTCGCAAGAAAATACTGAAATCTGAAGAGGAGGAAGATGGGGAGGAAGACGAAGCAGACAGCAACCATTCATACGATGAATCTGAGGTAGAATCCAATAAAAAAACTCCATTGCGAAACAAAAGGCAGAGTCGCAATGACTCTGCTTCAGAGAGCGAGGAGGAAGTTGTACCCAACAGGAGAGCAAGGAGGAAACTGCATGCTTCCTCAGAGGAAGAATCTGATGGGAAGGAGAAGCATAGCCCTAGCATGCGGCCTTGCCTTCGAGCCCAACCAAAAAAGAAATATATCAGTGAAGACTCTGAGGAGGACTTAAACTCTGAGATGCAAGGCAGTTGTAAGAATGGGAAGAGCAAAACTGTTTCACATAAAGGATATCAACGCAACCGAAGAAAAGCCTCCCCAGCTGCTACAAAACGACAGTCCTCTTCCAAAAGAAAACGCATTTACACCTCAGACTCCTCAGAGAACCCTGATGAAAAGAAACAGTGCATGCGCAAGGCTAAAGCTAAGAGCTACTGTGACAAGGACGAGAGGGAGGCAAAAAGATCCAACTCAAAACATCCCAAGAAGGAATCTCGATCCAAGTCAGAACCTGAGGACTGTAATAGTCAGGAAGATGCCTCTTCTCAAGGGTCAGAGGATGAGAAGGAGGTTGAGTGTCCGAGATGGAAGAGACGTTTGGAGCGACAGAAACGCAAGCGAAAAGAAAGCTGCAGCAGCAGTGCCCACAGTTCTGCCTCTGAAAGCGAAGAGGAGGAAGAGTCCTCTGCCTCTGAGAAGTCCTCTGCTAGCTCAGGTTCCCAGAACAGTACAAAGAGAAAAAGCCACAAGAGGTCAAGGTTCAGCGAAAAGGGTGCCGTCCGCCACTCTCGACAACGCAGGAGGGATGCATCTGAGGCAGACACCGACCAGTCGTACAACGAACCCCAGAGTGGAACACGTATCAAGACCCGAAACCGTGGCAAACGGACGGTGACATATCACGACAGCGAATGAAGGACTTGGCGCAGCAGGCTTAGCCAGAGCGAGACTAACTGGACACCTTGAAGACACTTGATCGCCACATTAAGGTAGTAGCACTGGAGCCCTTTCAAAAGGAAATGCTGTGAATCTGTTTCATTCAGGGATATTTATATTTTCTATGAAAAAATCATAATAAATGGAGAGAAAAAAAAGGTAAAAAATGTATGAATGCAAGCATTTGAAAAGCTGGTTTTCACAAGTGTGTGTGTGTGTATATATAGAGCAAACCACCTCCCATTCTGCTTTTGTGATTTGGCCAGCTAAATAACCGTTCGGGGGAGCATTGTCCGCTTGGGTGCTATCTTAATATACCTCTGTTTAATCAAGCATATTTTGCTGGTTTGCACTAAGAAACACACTGTAAAGAGGTATTTCATACACTAGTTTTGCATTAGGAACTCAGGGGTCAACTAAGTTTACCGTAGTCTCAGAAATGCAGTCTTGGGAGTTAGAGTAGGTAGGGATAAACATTTCCAGGATGGCGGATTCAGTCCAAGCACACTCGCTGAGACAACTAATCTTCTTCACCCTCCTTTTGACTTCAACACTCCTTTGTAAATCCACACGAATTATCCTTTAATGTATGGTGTGGTGACTTGTTGATATGAGCCAAAATGTACAACTTTGAATTCCTAGTTTTCCTCTGTTTTGTCTTCATTTTTTCATTGTTTATTTTGCAATATTTCGTTGTGTATTCTAGTCATTGATTGAGGTGTAAATATGAGATTGAGTGATGTGGTTTGGGGATCACTCTGTAGCAAACCATTGCTTATTTAAATTTGAGTATTCATTTTCCTTTTGTATGACATTACAATGCATTGTCTTGCCACATGTCACAAATTGGTACCCTTTTGCCAAGTACAGGAAACCAAAAAGTACTTATTGCAAAATACTGTGATTTCTCATATTGGGAAGACATTCTAGTGTTGTTCTGTATTATGTACGCTCAGTATTAAATTCCTTTTCTGAGATTTTTGCCAGTTGTGTGTGTGTGTGTGTGTGTGTGTGTGTGGGGGGGTCTTGAACTGCAATTGCATTGACATTTTTGCTTAATGTTTTTCATACTTTGATACAAACAGATTTCACAGGGAAAAGTTCCTGGTACTCAGTATGGTTGTGGAGTGCAAGAGGGCTGTTTTTTTCTGGTTAATAAAGACATCAATTCAAGGCTAATTTTGTATGTGTTATCAATTTCAGTGTGGGTCTCGAGACCACGTAATTAAGTGTCTCTGTCGGATAAATTTTGTACTGATACATTTGTGCTCAGTCTGACAGTGAGGACATGTAATTTCTTCCCGAGACCAGTTGAAAAGAGCAGAGTAAAGAAACAAATGATCAGCTTCCATTGTCACTGCATAAAACCGCTTTGCCTATACAATTCTGCCTTGAAACATTAATACAGTATCTTAACAGCATATTTATTATTATATACGTGTTTTTTTTTTTTGTTCGCAGTGGGAACCTAATACTAGTGCACTCATGTAGGAGAGTGCACTCTGTATAACACAGGCCCGTTGGTGTAGTGGAGTTTATACGCAAGTATAAACCGTATACCCACTTATTTTCAGTGGCTATTGCGTATACTTAAGGCATAAGGGGGTGTGGTATATGGCTAATATACCACAGTTTAGGGCTGTTCTTACGCACGACGCATCGCGATGTACCTGGATACCAATGTAATTGGAGCAGTAAAAATAAATGTTTTGTCATACCCGTGGTATACGTCTGATATACCTCAGCTGTCAGTCAATCAGCATTCAGGATTTGAACCACCCCGTTTATAATTACTTCTTAATCCCTGTAGCATACGAAATCGCAAAGCACGTGAACTCTATTCACATGCCCGCCGCGCACAGTTTCAGCGGAATATCATCTGCAGGCAGCCAGTGTGCAGCTCTCAACTGGTTTTGGCATGGAGCAGCTCACAGAAGAATGACATCGGTAGGGTAGGAAAGACGTTTCATCTACCAGTAAATGCTAAATAAGGCAACAATGGGTATGCAAACCAGCTATTGAAAAAGTTTAGTCCAAAGTGTTGGTTCGGGTCTGGGTGGACAGAGGCCCACCCACTGGGGAGCAATGCCCTGACAGGCCCACCCAATCAGATTTATGTGGTTTAACATTGTTGTGTACTTAGACCAACACATTTTTGTATTTTTTTATATTTTAAAAAGTGTGCTTTTGAGAGTGAAAGTCTGAGAAATCTATAGGAAAACTAAATTAAAAAAAATAATAGGAAAACAGGATTTTTTCATACAGGTTGCTTTTCCTTCACTTGGTGGCCGCAGGGGAACTTTGGCTAAATCTGAGTATACCCACTTCTTCAGGCTCCACTACACAACTGCATAGAGCCAATGGAAAGACAGCAGTCACATACAGCATGATGTTAAAAGTTAAGCAATCCATAAACTCAGACATACTAAGCCAGTAGGTCCCAATCATAAGAATACAAAACACAACCATTAAGCATTTCCCAATTGAAATGTACAACTATTACTTCCCATTGTAAAAAAAAAATTAAGTTTAGCACACAAAGTAACTGTTGAAAGTGGATCTGACAGCATTAATTTGAACTACTTTGCAGATATAAAACAGACAATCGTAATATCAGCCAATATTAAATACACAGTTTATGCTACAAAACCAACTTTATAAGAGGTTTTAAAAATAGGTTTTATTTGAATCAGCGTAAACTAAGGCATTGTTGGCAGAATAGATAGATGCAGTTCAATGCATGATTAATATAATTCAACAATACATTTCTTGCTAGTCCAAAAAATATTGCTATCTGGCCAAGTAAATGGATTGCTTCCTCCTTTCGGGATGCTCTGGTAGAGTTTCAATGACTCAATATTCTGGACAAAAATTTACAAATGTAACTAAGCATGAGAATGGCAATATAATGAAAGTAGCAAGGGCAGCAGCCTTCTGAGTGGTGCAGCGGTCTAAGGCACAGCATCACATTCAGTGCTAGAGGCGTTACTACAGACCTGGGTTCATTTCCCGGGTTGTGCCACAACTGGCCATGTCTGGCTTTACCATAGGACAGAGCACAATTGGCCCAGCACTGTCTGGGTTAGGGGAGGGTTTGGCCAGTGAGGCTTACTTGGCTCATCGCGCCCTAGTGACTCCTTGTGGTGGGCCGGGTGCTTGCGGGCTGACCCCGGTCGCCAGTTGAACGGTGTTTCCTCCGACACATTGGTGCGGCTAGCTTCTGGGTTAAGCTGGCGGGTGTTACACATGGAACAACAACAAACAACAACACAGAGTTACACATGGAAATAAACAAACAATACAGTCAATAACATAGTAGAAAGAAGTCTATATACAGTGTGTGCAAATGAGGTAAGATAAGGGAGGTAAGGCAATAAATTGGCCATAGTGGCGAAATAATTACAATTTAGCAATTAAACACTGGAATGGTAGATGTGCAGAAGATGAATGTGCAAGTAGAGATACTGAGGTGCAAAGGAGAAAAAAAATAACAGTATGGGGATGAGGTAGTTGGATGGGCTATTTACAGATGGGCTATGTACAGATGCAGTGATCTGTGAGCTGTTCTGACAGCTGGTGCTTAAAGTTAGTGAGGGAGATATGAGTCTCCAGCTTCAGTGATTTTTGCAATTCGTTCCAGTCATTGGCAGCAGAGAACTGGAAGGAAAGGCGGGCAAAGTAGGAATTGGCTTTTGGTGGTGACCAGTGAAATATACCTGCTGGAGTGCGTGCTATGGGTGGGCACTGCTATGGTGACCAGTGAGCTGAGATAAGGCGGGGCTTTACCTAGCAAAGACTTATAGATGACCTGGAGCCAGTGGGTTTGGCGACGAATATGAAGCGAGGGACAGCCAACGAGAGCATTTTTGGTGACAAAACGGGTGGCACTGTGATAGACTGCATCCAATTTGCTGAGTAGAGTGTTGGAGGCGATATTGTAAATGACATCACATGAGTGAAGGATGCTTTGTTGCGAAATAGGAAGCCAATTCTAGGTGTAATTTTGGATTGGAGATGCTTAATGTGAGTCTGGAAGGAGAGTTTACAGTCTAACCAGACACCTAGGTATTTGTAGTTGTCCACATATTCTAAGTCAGAACTGTCCAGAGTAGTGATGCTGGATGGGCGGGCAGGTGCGGGTAGCGATCGGTTGAAGAGCATACATTTAGTTTTACTTGCGTTTAAGAGCAGTTGGAGGCCACAGAAGGAGAGTTGTATGGCATTGAAGCTCGTCTGGAGGTTAGTTAACACAGTGTCCAAAGAAGGGCCAGAAGTATACAGAATGGTGTTGTCTGCGTAAAGGTGGATCAGAGAATCACCAGCAGCAAGAGCGACATCATTGATATATGCAGAGAAAATGGCGGTTATAATATTGTTTAGGACCTTGAGCGTGGCTGAGGTGCACCCATGACCAGCTCGGAAACCAGATTGCATAGCGGAGAAGGTACGGTGAGATTCGAAATGGTCGGTGATCTGTTTGTTAACTTGGCTTTCGAAAGACCTTAGAAATGCAGGGTAGGATAGATATAGGTCTGTAGCAGTTTGGGTCTAGAGTGTCTCCCCCTTTGAAGAGGGGGATGACCGCAGCAGCTTTCCAATCTTTGGGGATCTCAGACAATACGAAAGAAAGGTTGAACAGTCTAGTAATAGGGATTGCAACAATTTCGGCTGATAATTTTAGAAAGATAGGATCCAGATTGTCTAGCCCTGCTGATTTGTAGGGGTCCAGATTTTGCAGTTCTTTCAGAACATCAGCTGTCTGGATTTGTGTGAAGGAGAAATGGGGGAGGCTTGGGCAAGTTGCTGTGGTGGGTGCAGGGCTGTTAACCAGGGCAGGGGTGGTCATGTGGAAAGCATGGCCAGCTGTAGAAAAACGCTTATTGAAATTCTCAATTATTGTGGCTTTATCGGTGGTGACAGTGTTTCCTAGCCTCAGTGCAGTGGGCAGCTGGGAGGAGGTGCTCTTATTCTCCATGGACTTTACTGCAGGATGCACATTTCTGTTTGAAAAAGCTAGCCTTTGCTTTCCTAACTGCCTGTGTATATTGGTTAGTAACTTCCCTGAAAAGTTGCATATCGCGGAGACTATTTTATGCTAATGCCGTACGCCACAGGATTCCATCCAGCCCTAAAATTCACACAGCTTTTCTTTCTACATTAGCTGCAGTGAAATGTCTCCACACATCGGATAGTGCCCGTGGCATTTTCCTGTAAAGATTAGAAAAAATGAGTAAAAAATGCCAAGGGGGGTGAATACTTTTGCAAGGCACAGTATGTGGTGTATGTGGGCTGGCTGGTCGGTCTGGCTGAAATGTTATATAGAGGATGTCTTATTAAAGACAATCAAAAGACTGTATTTTTTCAAGAGTTGTTCATTTGTTAGGCGATTGGTTAAAGGTGCAACACAATATTTATTAATAAATGACCTTTTATCTAGTTCAGTCTTATTAACCCCTGAAACATATTTTGTAATGATCTCTTACCTAGCTTGATGACTGTGGGCATTTTTGGTAAATAGAGACTGTGGATTGTGTAAAAAGTTAGGAAATTAGCTTTAGATGCCCCCCAAAATGATGGGGAGGACCCCCAGGCCTCCCTGCCACTATTTTGAATGTCTAAAGAATATATATGTTGTTCTGAAATATGAACACAGAAATACTGGACTCTTGTTTATGGTAGTGATTTGACAAAATGACAATCATGGGCTTGAATTGGACTCTCGGCCTTCACTCGTCTCGAACCCCTTGTCCACCTCTCGGTCTATCCCCCCTCCGGTCTCGGTCTTGCCTCTGACTTAATGTGTGTTATATTAAACAGAGTAAAATGTAGGCAAGCAAACATTTCAGATTAACTACTAGTCGAATAAGACATGGGAGAGATTAATTTTGGCGAAGAGATTTATTATTAGACTACATTTGAAACAAAATGACAAACGAAAACTGCAGACATTACTAGTGTCTCCTCCGCGATCAAACCGCCATAACAAATCAAATGAAACACAGCCTAACGTGATCATTGACAGCTGCCTTGAAGGACACAAATAAAAAATACTTTCTGCTACTATGATCAGTGAAATGTAGGCTAAACTGACAATGGAGTGAAGAGCAGAAATCTCAACCAGCAAGCAAGTCCAAGTACCCCTGACTGCAGTGTGCAATTCGGGGCTGGGTTCAATGTGGGCGGAGTCAAACGTTTGACTCTGCTCACATTTGACCCTGCCCACCTTTTTTTGTCCATCTGATGTTTGACAGTAACATACATTTGCGCAAGGCACAAGTTGAATACAAACATATTTCATTTTTGAAGATTGTAAGAAATATTATATAAAGTACCAGCAGATGTAACACTTTTTGCTTCATGCTATATTTGAGACAAACTCCTGATAGTTGCAGTGAACAGCAGACTTGTTATTTACTGTTAAAATTGTGTTGATAAATGTTATAACTTTGTAATTATATTATTTAATTGAGCATATATACACACAGTTACTACCCTTCCTGATTTATGTTATTTACTTTCCTCATGAGTATGGAGACAGACTATACCATATAGACATACTGACAAGCTGAATGTGCTTTGTACATTAAGTTATACCAGCTCCAGTGAAGAGATCAGAGACTCGGGTGACTTCTACGTCATCTTTACTAAACATAACACAATTAACAATTGAGACAATTAACACAGCAGACAAAGTTTGACCACTCCTCAAAAATTGCTTTGCTCCTCAAAAGAGACAATCATTTTGTTGTTGTCAACTGCCTCCAAATAGAACAACTTATAATCTCTCTGTAACATGAATGGTTCCTTGAGGAGAACATTTTTTCTCTTCATCCAGGCCATCATACAACTGTAGTTCTTTAAGGGTTGTAATGCGGTCTTCCCCTTCCATCCCAATTACACTAGGGAGGGGAACAGTGCCTTTAAATGTTTAGAGTTCACATCACCTTGCTGCCTCTAGGGTGTCCCTTAGAAGAACATCTGTTTCCTTGAAGAAAAAGGAAGAATAAATATTAAGAGTAGTGCCTCATTGGGTGATCAAGTCAAATTATACTCCACTTTCACAATACAATGCAAACAAAAGCCCCTATTACTAAAGGGGTTTTCAGTGATATCTATAACTACTCAAGTCATCACAACTATTATATCTTGCCATGCATTAAGTCTTCAGCATTACACACAGTAGACTACATACCCAGTTCACAGCTCCCAGTTTGCCGTGCATTTTGTTTTCAGTATCATCTAGAAAGAAAATAGACAGTGGTCTATTGGTGGTTAGAGTGTTGGGCCAGTAACCGGAAGGTTGCTGGATAAAATCCCTGAGCTGACAAGGTAAAAATCTGTCGTTCTGCCCCTGAACAAGGCAGTTAACCCACTGTTCCTAGGCTGTCATTGTAAATAAGAATTAATTCTTAACTCACTTGCCTAGTTAAATAAAGGTTAAATAAAAAAGTTAAGTAATGTAACCTCTAGGGATGTGTGTACAAGAATGCACCTTACTTTAGCTAATAGCCTATACAGTACCTGATCCTGCAGAGCTGGATGCTCTGTGACTTCTTTAAACATTGGTTTAAGACTCTACCCCTATACCACATATGACACCTCCCTGTAGTGTGTTTTGTTTTCGCTGGCTTTTTCGATCTTTCAACCTCTCTTCTTCAGACCTTAGTGAGTGAATGAAAAAAATACGAAAATATATTCAGGTCGTTCTGGCTACAGTGAAACAAGTGATTTTAAGGATTCAAATGAAAAGTTTTTATAATGTTCAAGACTTATGGCATGGAAAAGTTCTGCAGGAGAACTAGACTTATGGCATGGGAAAGTTCTGCAGGAGAACTAGACTTATGGCATGGGAAAGTTCTGCAGGAGAACTAGTCTTATGGCATGGGAAAGTTCTGCAGGAGAACTAGACTTATGGCATGGGAAAGTTCTGCAGGAGAACTAGACTTACGGCATGGGAAAGTTCTGCAGGAGGACTAGACTTACGGCATGGGAAAGTTCTGCAGGAGGACTAGACTTATGGCATGGGAAAGTTCTGCAGGAGAACTCGTCTTATGGCATGGGAAAGTTCTGCAGGAGGACTAGACTTATGGCATGGGAAAGTTCTGCAGGAGAACTAGACTTATGGCATGGGAAAGTTCTGCAGGAGAACTCGTCTTATGGCATGGGAAAGTTCTGCAGGAGGACTAGACTTATGGCATGGGAAAGTTCTGCAGGAGGACTAGACTTATGGCATGGGAAAGTTCTGCAGGAGGACTAGACTTATGGCATGGGAAAGTTCTGCAGGAGGACTAGACTTATGGCATGGGAAAGTTCTGCAGGAGAACTCGTCTTATGGCATGGGAAAGTTCTGCAGGAGAACTCGTCTTATGGCATGGGAAAGTTCTGCAGGAGGACTAGACTTATGGCATGGGAAAGTTCTGCAGGAGAACTAGTCACCACCATCACCTAATTTGCCACATGTTTTCCTTTGAAAAAGAAAATCACACAATCGGATGGGGATCCCAAAAAACATATCCACTAGTGATGAGAAATTCATAATTTATATATACCTCAGTGAAATCACACTGTGCTTCCATTGCAATGTACAAAGTGTAGTGTAAGTTAAGAAAGAGTAGGTGTTAGTTTTGATTGTTATGATAACAATAATGATAATACCACCCCCACCGGGAATATATTTCAGGATGTAGGAGACAACAACCCCCCCCCTCCCCCCCAAGAAGTCACAGCCACAGCATGTTACATCGGCATCCAGCTCTGCAGGAGTTTGATGTATGAATTGTGCATGTAAAAACAGGTCCCAAAAACTGTCAAGAACAATAAACAATAAAAAGTATGAGCAATAACAATAGTGTGCTTTACATACTACAAGAACAGAAATAATAACTTTTCATATGTTGTAACAGAAAATAGGACAAATATAATATACTGGATAGCATCTTACCATCAAAACAAACATCTCACAGTTGCTTGAGAAACCTTACTTTGGTAGGCCCTGTGGTGTGAACAAGGTACAAGTTTCAATAAAGGAATGTAAATCAAATATTACATTTCAGTTGAATTATTTAAAGGAATGTCTAACCTGAACATCATCCACAAAAGTCCCCCAAGGTCCAGGGGACAAGATCCGAGCAATGCTTATGTACACACAGTATGTGAAAGTAAAGAAAAAGTACAATTCAACAGCGTTTTAATACTCCAGCATTCATAACAGTTTTGAACAAAGTTGGAACATGTACAGTGCCTTGGGAAAGTTTTCGGCCCCCTTGAACTTTGCGACCTTTTGCCACATTCCAGGCTTCAAACATAAAGATATAAAACTGTATTTTTTTGTGAAGAATCAACAACAAGTGGGACACAATCATGAAGTGGAACGACATTTATTGGATATTTCAAACTTTTTTAACAAATCAAAAACTGAAAAATTGGGCGTGCAAAATTATTCAGCCCCTTTACTTTCAGTGCAGCAAACTCTCTCCAGAAGTTCAGTGAGGATCTCTGAATGATCCAATGTTGACCTAAATGACTAATGATGATAAATACAATCCACCTGTGTGTAATCAAGTCTCCGTATAAATGCACCTGCACTGTGATAGTCTCAGAGGTCCGTTAAAAGCGCAGAGAGCATCATGAAGAACAAGGAACACACCAGGCAGGTCCGAGATACTGTTGTGAAGAAGTTTAAAGCCGGATTTGGATACAAAAACATTTCCCAAGCTTTAAACATCCCACGGAGCACTGTGCAAGCGATAATGTTGAAATGGAAGGAGTATCAGACCACTGCAAATCTACCAAGACCTGGCCATCCCTCTAAACTTTCAGCCCATACAAGGAGAAGACTGATCAGAGATGCAGCCAAGAGGCCCATGATCACTATGGATGAACTGCAGAGATCTACAGCTGAGGTGGGAGACTCTGTCCATAGGACAACAATCAGTCGTATATTGCACAAATCTGGCCTTTATGGAAGAGTGGCAAGAAGAAAGCCATTTCTTAAAAATATCCATAAAAAGTGTCATTTAAAGTTTGCCACAAGCCACCTGGGAGACACACCAAACATGTGGAAGAAGGTGCTCTGGTCAGATGAAACCAAAATTGAACTTTTTGGCAACAATGCAAAACGTTATGTTTGGCGTAAAAGCAACACAGCTCATCACCCTGAACACACCATCCGCACTGTCAAACATGGTGGTGGCAGCATCATGGTTTGGGCCTGCTTTTCTTCAGCAGGTACAGGGAAGATGGTTAAAATTGATGGGAAGATGGATGGAGCCAAATACAGGACCATTCTGGAAGAAAACCTGATGGAGTCTGCAAAAGACCTGAGACTGGCATGGAGATTTGTCTTCCAACAAGACAATGATCCAAAACATAAAGCAAAATCTACAATGGAATGGTTCAAAAATAAACATATCCAGGTGTTAGAATGGCCAAGTCAAAGTCCAGACCTGAATCCAATCGAGAATCTGTGGAAAGAACTGAAAACTGCTGTTCACAAATGTTCTCCATCCAACCTCACTGAGCTCGAGCTGTTTTGCAAGGAGGAATGGGAAAAAAATTCAGTCTCTCGATGTGCAAAACTGATAGAGACATACCCCAAGCGACTTACAGCTGTAATCGCAGCAAAAGGTGGCGCTACAAAGTATTAACTTAAGGGGGCTGAATAATTTTGCACGCCCAATTTTTCAGTTTTTGATTTGTTAAAAAAGTTTGAAATATCCATTAAATGTCGTTCCACTTCATGATTGTGTCCCACTTGTTGATTCTTCACAAAAAATACAGTTTTCTATCTTTATGTTTGAAGCCTGAAATGTGGCAAAAGGTCGCAAAGTTCAAGGGGGCCGAATACTTTCGCAAGGCACTGTATGGGTTTTGCTGGACCAGAAAATGTATTTGACTGCAAACACACCATTTCTCACATCAATGCACTCACATGCCAAAAATGTTTCCTTGGACACTGTTTCAAAGCATTGTGCATGACTTCTTCGTAAATATGTTTTGAAATATCTTTGCAGTGTGGACAATTTGCAATGACTTTTCTTGACTTTTGCCATGTATTTCATTATTGTATACTAAACTCAGCAAAAAAAAGAGAAACCTCACTTTTTCAGGACCCTGTCTTTCAAAGATAATTAGTAAAAATCCAAATAACATCTTTAAACCCTGTTTCCCATGCTTGTTCAATGAATCATAAACAATTAATGAACATGCACCTGTGGAACGGTCATTAAGACACTAACAGCTTACAGACGGTAGGCAATTAAGGTCACAGTTATGAAAACTGAGGACACTAAAGGGGCCTTTCTACTGATTCTGAAAAACACCAAAAGGAAGATGCCCAGGGTCCCTGCTCATCTTCATGAACATGCCTTAGGCATGCTGCAAGGAGGCATGAGGACTGTAGATGTGGCCAGGGCAATACATTGCAATGTCCATACTGTGAAACGCCTAAGACAACGCTACAGGGAGACAGGACGGACAGCTGATCGTCCTCACAGTGGCAGACCACGTGTAACAATACCTGCACAGGATCGGTACATCACACCTGCGGGACAGGTACAGGATGCAACAACTGCCCGAGTTACACCAGGAATGCACAATCTCTCCATCATTTCTCAGACTGTCCACAATAGGCTGAGAGAGGCTGGACTGAGGGCTTGTAGGACTGTTGTAAGGCAGGTCCTCACCAGACATCACCGGCAACAACGTCGCCTATGGGCACAAATCCACCGTCAGTAGACCAGACTGGCAAAAATTACTTTTCACTGAATTTCTCTTCTTTGTCTCACCATGGGTGATGGTCGGATTCAAGTTTATCGAAGGAATGAGCATTACACCAAGGCCTGTACTCTGGAGCGGGATCGATTTGGAGGTGGAGAGTTCGCCATGGTCTGGGGCGGTGTGTCACAGGATCATTGGACTGAGCTTGTTATCATTACAGACAATCTCAAAGCTGTGTGTTACAGGGAAGACATCATCCTCCCTCATGTGGTACCCTTCCTGCAGGCTCATCCTGACATGACCCTCAAGCATGACAATGCCACCAGCCATACTGCTCATTCTGTGCGTGATTTCCTGCAAAACAGGAACGTCAGTGTTCTGCCATGGCCAGCGAAGAGCCCAGATATCAATCCCATTGAGCACGTCTGGGACCTATTGGATCGAAGGGTGAGGGCTAGGGACATTCCCCCCAGAAATGTCAAAGAACATGCAGGTGCCTTGGTGGAAGAGTGGGGTAACATCTCACAGCAAGAACGGGCACATCTGGTGCAGTCCATGAGGAGGAGATGCGCTGCAGTACTTAATGCAGCTGGTGGCCACACCAGATACTGACTGTTACCTTTGAACCCCCCCCCCCCTCCTTTGTTCAGGGACACATTATTCCATTTCTGTTAGTCACATCTCTGTGGAACTTGTTCAGTTTGTCTCAGTTGTTGAATATTTCTATGTTCAAACAAATATTAACACATGTTAAGTTTCTAAAAATATACGCAGTTGACAGTGAGAGGACATTTCTTTTTTTGCTGAATTTGTGTGGGCTGTGTAAACGCGCTATGTGCAACTATGGGAATGGCATCAACGATAGACATTTAGAGCCAGCCAAACAAAACAAGGCATACATTGAAGAAACACAGAAAATCAACAATCAAATTGATTACATAACTGTACATGTAAACCAAGGCTTAACGTAAACTCACCTCATTTCGTACAAATATGCGCAACCGCAACATTCAAACGAGGCTACAAAGAAAACTAATGGGACTGTAGCGACTGTGTTGACTTCAAAAGCGTTGATCGACATGGTAATGGCTCTATGGTATTGGAGAAAAGTTGAAAAAACGGACTCTCCGTTACATCTAGACGACGTAACGTACAACACACATAAAGCAACTATTTCTGTCTTACAATCTCTCTCCACCAGGTGTAGCACTTCTCTCTTCCTTTAAAAGCAAGAAATGGACAGTGACAGGGGTAAGGGGGGGTTACCTAGTCTTTTCTTTGCGCCATCATTGCATGCGATCATCATTCTCAAAGCCGCTGTTTACTTCTAAGATCACTTTAGCACTGCCCTAAAAACCCGATTCAAATTTGACACAAACCTTCAAATAGGTATGTAATGAGACATTATATAAACTCTTTATAGTGTTTTATTTACATTTTAGAGGCGATAAGTTGATAAGTTGGACAGATCGAGTGGAAAAAAGCTATTTTCCCACACAACATCTCTCCTTCTCACTATCAGGCATTAGTTTCGCTTCCCCACCCACCATTTTTTTAAATGCCTGCTTGAATTATGCAGAAACGGGCAGCGTTTAGGTTATGTCATTGATTCGGTTGGAAAGGGGAGAAATTGTGCTTTACAATGGTATTGACATTACAGTTGATAATGTTGGAAGTATTACGTTTTTGGGGTGCTAAAATAAGGGCAATTGTATGGACCAAGGCGATGTACGAGTTTACTTGAGTTTACGTTACTGCTCAAGTAGGCAAATTTGTCCAAATAAGTGTCACTTATTGTGAGCAATTAGCTAACTCACGTGCTAATGGGTGCTAATTAACGCTACAAAGTACATTATGCATAATACCAGTCTCACTTACTTCCATGGTTTATAGTGCTATCCATGTAGGTTAGGTTCGATTGAGCTTCGCTTTCGTTGACACCATTGACTTTACCTCAACTTGCTTGACCTCGAAGGAGATGGGAAGATTTTGGGTTAAACCGTTTGACTCCGCCCACATTGAGCCCGGCCGCGAACTGCACCCTGCAGTCAGGGGCTTCTCAGCAAGTAGCAGCAATGAACAATTTAGTGTGTGGGCGTTCACGCCAATGGGGGGGGGGGAATTTTGGCAGGGGTGGATTTCCGGCACAACACCCGCAAATCGTGCAAATATATATTTCAAACACTGGCATGGAGGGCATTATCACTTTTATACAACTGGTTACCAACCTATTCAAATGATGATTGACATATTTTCATTCAAAACGTTATATTTTATTAATTTATCATTTCATCCTTCGACAAGATATAGTCCTGAGACCAATCTAGGGTTGCTACCCAAGCAACGTTCGTTCTATTGGTTCGGTTGCCAGAGACGCGACCAAGTTGTTCAGTCTTTTTGTTCTGTATCTACGGACGCACGACACAGTCGTTCATTCTAAATGTTCTATTGTCATACTGGCAACGTTCTTATCGGTTGCTTGCTAGCTAGCCAACTACAGTTAATTTACAGTCACCTCAAACAGTGCAGACAGAATAACAACAGTAGCTGCATTTATTTAAGCTGTTTTCTAGTGACATGTATTTGGATTCATCCATAACAATGAGCTAATGAGGCACGATTTCGCTTGGAATAGAAAATGTGCTCACTCGTCAGGACACTTGTTCAGATGAGCTAGCCAACACAATCACTTCCAATTTTAGCTGGAAAGACTGCAAACTACAGTAGCTGCACTTCGTTTCGTTTTACCTTTTTTCAATTGACATTTTTTGGTGATGCCAGCTGATTCATGATTTCGTCTGGCTGAGAAACGCTGCCTTCTATCTCGTCCCGACTCGTTCATTACTATGGGACAGCTGTATATCGAATGAATATTGAAACAATGTTGCAAATATCGGAGAGAAGACAGCAAGGTTTATCAAATCTCTGCTGTTGGTAACTAAATGTTATTAAAAAAAATATATGAGATAAAATGTCTAGATGGTTTTTATGGTGGAGATCAAGTTTATAATTTGCCTGGCTGGGTTGACGAGACAGTGGATTCCACAGTCAAATGGAACATAGTAAATTACCATTTTAACGTCATAGATTTAGCTGGCGGTCGCTTGTGGAATAGACACCGGCTGGGATGCGCTTTTAACCAACATTCAACGTACAGGATTAGACCCACCCATTGTTTAAAACAGACCACGGAACACCTTTTCACACGAATGTCCACGGCGAGTCTCTGTAAATTATGCGATTATATTGGAGACAGGTTAATAGCAGGGACTGCCATATATTAATGTACTTTTATAGCATTTCTAAGTAGAATCCATATCAGCCAGGGAAACTTTGTGATAGAACATTCAGATGTGTCTGCCTGACTGTGGGGCTCTATACCTGAATTATTAGGATTTTATTGTGATCACAACAAAACTAGGTATTTTGATCAAATATAGATATAATAAATGTTTATCTTTGAAAATATGGGCCTGGCTGAGAATAGAACATTCCGTTTTCTGCCTGAGTGTGGCACTGTTTACCACATTTAAAAAAATAATTTTGTGACTTTTACTCAACTAGAGATTAATATAAATAGTGTAACAAGAAGTCAAAACTATACAAGGACTGAAGCAATAGACTCTTCACTCAACTAGATATTGAAATAAATTGTGCTTTTTGAAAAGATGGGCTTGGCTGATGTAAAAAAATACATTAAGGGGAAAGGATCCATTAAGGGGAAAGGATCCAATGACACAGAGGCTGATTATATTTCTGCACATCTCTTCATTTACAATGCTGGCTGCCATTGTTAACACAATTGCAGGACATCAAATGCTACCTGAATTCACTCAAAAAAGTAACATAAGTAGACCTTCAGTATCACAACAAGGTCAAACAGGTGTGTATGTGTGTGTGTGTGTGTGTGTGTGTGTGTGTGTGTGTGTGTGTGTGTGTGTGTGTGTGTGTGTGTGTGTGTGTGTGTGTGTGTGTTAGTCCGACTGTCCAGTGTCCACAACAACACTTTTGATTATTCTCTACCCCCAGTGTATGTGGTGTACTATGGTTTTAGGCATGTGCTCACAAACCCTCATCTTTTCTCTTTCTCTGTCTCTCTTTCCGGAGGACCTGAGGCTCTTGGACCGCGACTGAGGACACCCCAGCCTTACACCTGAACGTGCCTGGCCCAATCCCACCTTGCCCCCCTCTACCAGCCTGTTGCTTCCTCCACTGATTCTTTCTCCTCCTCAAGTCACTGACCCACTCCCCACACACCTAGAAACTTGTATTTCATTACTTACCATATGACTTTATGAAAAGCCATCGGTTCATAGGGTCTTAAAGTGTGAGTACTTTCTCTGTAGTCATTATGCATATTGTCTGAGCCTTCTGGCCAGTAATACTGGTATTGCCCTTTCCTTTTTGAAATTGTGAATAAAGGAAGACTATGCTTTCATTTTCTATTAAAACAAAATGAAGACATTGTTAGATTGAATGTATTCTTTTATACTGTCTGTATCTCTGTATTACAGTAAATCAAATACAGATTAGTGCAAACTGGAAGTGTGACTTCTTTCCCCAATGATTTCCTAAGGCTGAGGTACTTTTTCAGTTATCAGTTATTCCATACCAACACTAGATGAGGCTGAATGGCAACAAGAACCACACATAACTGCAATGCAACTTATTCATCTCATTGGTAAATGACTGTTCAGTCTGTATAATATTTAATCAATGAAAATATGTCTTGGCTGAATGAAGGTTTTATTAAACCTTCAAAAGAGACACACATACACAATAAAGGGCATTTATCAAACAAAGTTATTGACAGGAAAAGTAATTTACTACATCACTTACAGTCCCAGCCTCTCCCCTTCGTTTGCTTAACTGGGGGAATGGGATGAATAAATAGTTTACAATAGGCCGGGTGGGGCTCATGGCAACATTGAGCCATGACTACATGGAACTCTATTCCACATCAAGTAACTCATGCAAGCTGTAAAATTAGCTAAAATATATATATAAAAAATACACCTTATGGAAAAGCAGGAACTGTGAAGAGACACACATACAGGCACAGACACACTCATACACACACATGATAACATACACATGGGTTTGTGTTGTAGATATGATGTGGTAGAGTAGTGGCCTGAGGGCACACAATTAAAGAAAAATTCCAACCAAAAACTATCGTTTTGTGTTGGTTTCATTAGACACTTGTTGACCTAGTTCCAAAATGTTTTTCTTTTCAGCGGTCAAGATATGTAACCTTTAAAATACAGAAATATGCAATGTAATGTTTTTAATTGTTGGCAGCAGCTAATGGGGATTCATAATAAATACAAATACAACAGGCTGAATGCGTCCCAAAGAGAACCCTATTCCCTTTAACTTTTCCCTGTATAATGCACTACTTTTGACCAGAGCCCTGGTCAGATGGAAAGAGACTGGTAAGTAACTTGAGGAGGAGATATAGCCAGTGGAGGCAGCAACATCCACCAGATAGAGTGGGGCCAGATGGATTGGGCCAGGAACATCCAGGTGTCAGGCTAGGGTGTATTCAGTCGCAGTCCAAGAGCCTCGGGCCACTGTTTGACCTCTCTGTGACACTGTAGGCCAAATTATGTTACTTTTCTGAGTCAATTCAGATAGCATTAAATGTTGTGCTTTTTTTAAGGAAACACAATTGATTTAAATCTCAAGTTGAGTATAATAAATCTTTTTTTTCTGGTCACAAGATAATCTGAATGGGAAAAAGGCCATTCTTGAACACGGGGTGAGCCTTTCTTACTAATCTGCTAGACAACCTGTTCAGATTTAAGTACAGTATGTAACTGAAGCCTTTAGTAAGAGGCCTAAGTCTTGAATATTTAATAATTTCAGCCCTCAGAATTCATATTCATTATCCAGAGGTTAGAAAAAATTATCTAGATCATCTATGAGGCTATGGAGGGATCCAAACTGTGACACCTTTGATTTTAAGCCCTGTATTTCTAGCCCCTTGATATTATTGTTGGATCTGATTTTAATAGCTGACATTTCGATAGCCATACTAAATACTTATGCCGATAGTGGACAACCTTGTTTTACTCCTCTTGACAGTTTAATACTTTCTGAGATGTAGCCATTATTTACTATTTTACACCTAGGGTTACTATACATAACTTTAACCCATTGTATGAGATTCTCCAGGCATTTATATATAAATTCCAAACGTACTATATCAAAAGCCTTTTCAAAGTCAGCTATGAATACCAGGCCTAGTTTCCCAGATTTTTCAGTCTTTTGTTGTTTCCAGTACTTGTCTTATATTATCACCAATGTATCGTCCATGTAAAAAACCTGTCTGATTAGGATGAATAATATCAGACAATACCTTTTTAATTCTATGCGCTATGCATTTTGCAAAAAGATTTACGTCACAACACTGAAATTTAAGGGACCTCCAATTTTTTAAATGGACTGGATATTTATATTTGAAAGCAGACTGCCTTGTTGAGTATCTGATAGTCTACCATTTTACAGGAGTGGTTAAAAAATGCTAATAACAATTCTCTGAGGACATAAAAAAGGATTGATATACCTCAACTGGTATGCCATCCAGCCCTGGAGTTTTCCCGCACTTAAAGGCTTTAATTGCATCAAGAAGTACCTCCTCTGTAATTTGGCCTTCACATGAGTCTTTCTGTACAGCTGTTAATTTTACATTATTAATAGAAAAATAATCCTTAATATTAATTTCGGTTAGTGGAGATGGAGGAAACTGATACAAAAACATATGCTTAACGTACTTTGCTTCTTTTTCTAAATATTACTTGGTGAATCATGACTTCATCATTTGTTACAAGTTTCAGTAAATTATTTTTTGTAGCATTTCTGTTGAAAATATCATATCATGTCACACCCTGACCATAGAGAGTTTTTATTCTCTATGTTGGTTAGGTCGGGTTGTGACTAAGGGTGGGTTATCTAGGTGAATATATATCTATGTTGGCCTGGTATGGTTCCCAATCAGAGGCAGCTGTTTATCATTGTCTCTGATTGGGGATCATATTTAGGCAGCCATTTTCCCAATGTGCTTTGTGGGATCTTGACTATGTATAGTTGCCTGTGAGCACTATAGCAACTTCACGTTTCGTTTTCAATTTATTGTTTTCTTTGAGTTTCACTTCAAAATAAAGAGGATAAACCATACCACGATGCATCTTGGTCCACTCATTGTAACGATCGTGATATATCAATTTCTCCCATTTCGCCCCATATTCCATCCAGTTTGCTTTTTTTTATAATATATTACACTTGATCTTTCTTGAATAAGTTCCTCCAGTTATTTTTATTTTTCCTCTAACTTATTCCGTGCCTCTATGGTACAGTTTTCTATCTATCTGGACTGTTAGTCCCTCTATTTTCTCTCTTTTGACCTAAATTGCTGGATCAATTGCGGGCCCTGGATCAAAAAAAAGAGATGAGTATTGAATTGCATGGCCTATAAAGCCACATTTAAAAGTGTCCATTACAATAGGAGGATCTGCTGCACCTATGTTTGTCACGATCGTTGGAATAACTGGACCAAGGCGCAGCGTGCATAGAGTTCCACATGTTTATTTAAATGAAACTCACAGAAAACAATAAAGCGCAAAACTAAATGTGAAGCTATGCAGTGCTCACAAGCAACAATACATAAACAAGATCCCACAAAAACCCAGTGGGAAAAGGCTGCCTAAATATGATCCCCAATCAGAGACAACAATAGACAGCTGCCTCTGATTGGGAACCATACCAGGTAAATATAGAAATGAAAAAAACTAGACTACCCACCCTAGTCACACCCTGACCTAACCAAAATAGAGAATAAAAAGGATCTCTAAGGTCAGGGCATGACCATGTTGAAAAAAATATTTTATAAATTCTTCTGTCCTGGTTAAAAATAAGTTGCTATCTAATAGGATTTGATAAAATGTCCAATATCCTCACCCATGTGGAAATTCTGTAAGAGTAATGTATATTTCAATTATTTGATGGTCCGACCGCAGTCTGTCCCCTATCACCACTTTTCTTTAAACTTTTGGTGCCAACGACTAGCTTGATTGAGACTGCCTTGTATTTTTCATTAGGTCAGTATATTTAAGCCGCCATATATCCACTAGTTTCAATATATCCATGATATTCATGATTTCCTTTAGTGCATGAGGGTGATAGTTTGTAATGTGATTTTCTTATTTTATTTTTTCTAAATACAGTAATGATAATCTCCCACCATAATAATAGAGTCTTGTATTGCTTATAAGCTCAATCAATTATTATATATTTTCAAAGAAGCATGGATCATCATTATTTGGACCGTATAGATTAATGAGCCAAATCTGTTATGGTCCTTGCGGATCTGTTTGGACAATTTGCATATTCATATCAAAATTATTGTTAATTAATAGCATCACCCCTTTTGAGTTTCTTTGTCCATGGGAGAAGTATATTTTTCACACCCAGTCCCTTTTCCACACAACTTCAACTAAAATTGTTGAATGAGTTTCTGTAAACAATATTATAGTCCTTCTCTTTTAGCCAGGTAAATACTGATGGTCTTTTCTTATTATATGCTAAGCCATTAGAATTATAACTAGTTATACTTATTTCACCGTTTACCATAATGACATACAAGTTTCAATTCTATTGATCATAATATATGTTTGTAAACTTACCATTAAAATATGATTGAGTGTCCATACACTGTATCTGTACCATGACCTGCTACTGAGTAAACCTCCATTGTTCTCTAGGAAGGAAATATATTTTCTCCATCTTTGTTTTGAAAAGATGATATGTATCCTCTCTACCACAAGGTGACGATATAATACCTTGAAATAGTTAATTGCTCAGAGCTTTCTAAGTTTTGTGAAGTAAAGGTTTTTATGTTTGAAAAATATATATATTTGAAGAATCCCAAAATAAAAATGTGTGAATTATAATTTATATGCTGGAACTTTCAGACTTCCAGTTTTTTTGTTTCAAATATTTTTTATTGAACACACACAAGAATGGTGTATAGCTATACAACACAGGTATACAATTCTTATCTAAACATAAAAGAGCAGACAAGTACAACAAGACCCAGAGTTCTGGGTACAAAACAAATAATACAAAACAAGACATACAGAACAAGGACATGTAGATCTCTTCCCATACAGAACCACAATAGGCTTTTACTATTTTTTGGACCTTCCTCTGACACTGCCGAGTATATCAGTCCTGGATGTCAGGAAGCTTGGCCACCAGTGATGTACTGGGCCATACGCACTACCCTCTGTAGTGCCTTATGGTCAGATGAGAAGTTGCCATACCAGGTGGTGATGTTCTCGTTGGTGCAGCTGTAAAACCTTTTGAGGATCTGGGGAGCCATGCCAAATCTTTTCATTCTCCTGAGGGGTAAACGGTGTTGTTGTTTCCTCTTCACAACTGTCTTGGTATGTTTGGACCAAGACAGTTAGTAATATCATGTTTCTCTTCCATAGGAGCTCATGCTATTGGACCCTCCATACTTCAGTGGTGTGTTGTGTGCTAAAAGGGGAGTATTACAGTCTTAGATCTAATATTTAAACAAACCAACTGGCACAGTTATTCTCTGCCAACTGCCAATAAGATACATCTGTTTGAATTCTGTGTGTGTGTATTTTGGGTGGGTGGGCACAAACTTCATATTTCATTGTTGCTCATCATTTTATTCTTTACCTGGTCCTCCTCGGGCATTAAATGTTACAAGGAGTGTTAGGAGATACATATGGGAGCTGCGTAAGTCTTTGTTTATCCTATATCAACTTCCTTCGCTCAGTTGAGCTGTCACCTCATTTTACCAGAAGATTTTCCCATCTGCGTTTATATAATCAACTAATTATCCTAATTACCCTGTCATTTTGACTTATTTGATAGAAAATATAAAAAACAATGGATTAGAATATGCAACCTGAATCACTGTTGCCATGCCACAGTATAAAAAGACAGTTTGAATGTGTTACGCAGATGAGAACCATCCAGAATACAGTGAGGACCAATATTCCCTCTAAATTGTGCACGTGCAGTAGCCCCAAGACTGCCGCACAGCTCCCCCGGGACTGCGGCGCAGAAATATCAGCCCACAGAGGGAAGATAAAGGCCTCCCCAGTGGAGCAAAATTCTAAGGCACTACAGACCTGGGTTCAATCCCATGCCGTGTTGCAGCCAGCTGTGACCGGGAGACCCATGAGGCAGTGCACAATTGGCCCAGCGTCATTAGGGGAAGGCTTGGCCAGCCAGGATGTCCTTGTCTCATTGCGCTCTAGCAACTCCTTGTGGCTGGCTGGGCACATGCACACTGACTTCAGCCACCAGTTGTAGTGTTTCCTCAAGCACATTGCTACTGCTAGCTTCCAGGTTAAGGTTGTCAAGGAACAATGCAGTTTGCCTGGGTTGTGTTTTTATTTTTCCATTATTTTACCAGGTAAGTTGACTGAGAACACATTCTCATTTACAGCAATGACCTGGGGAATAGTTACAGGGGAGAGGAGAGGGATGAATGAGCCAATCATAAACTGGGGATTATTGGGTGACGGTGATATTGGGAATTTAGCCAGAACACAAGGGTTAACACCCCTATTCTTATGATAAGTGCCATGGGATCTTTAATGACCTCAGAGAGTCAGGACACCCGTTCAACATCCGATCTGAAAGACAGCACCCTACACAGAGCAGTGTCCCTAATCACTGCCCTGGGGGATTGGGATCATTTTTTAGACCAGAGGAAAGAGTGCCTCCTACTGGCCTTCCAACATCAGTTCCAGTAGCATCTGGCCTCCCATCCAGGGAGTGACCAGAACCAAACCTGCTTAGCTTCAGAAGCAAGCCAGCAGTGGTGTTTCAGAGGACACACAGGTCTCGACATTCACCTCTCTCCCGAGTCCATACGGGAGTTGCAGCGATGGGATAAGACTGTAACTACCAAATGGATATCAGTAAAAAGGGGTAAAAAGTTCAACAACAAAAAATAATACAACAACAATAAAGCCTTTTTATTTTATTTGTCTCAGGCTGTTAAAATATATAAAATATACTTGGATTTGTTTCATCATTTTTTGGTTTCTACATGATTCCATATGTGTTTTTTTTTATGTCTTCGGTATTATTCTACAATTTAAAAAAAGGTAAAAATAAAGAAAAACCCTTGAATGAGTAGGTGTTCTAAAACGTTTGATGTTATGGGATGCATTTTCTCTATAGTTTTTGATGGTAGGCCACTGGTAGGCCTACTATATGATCAATTAGCCACAGTAGCCTACTTGGCCACTGTTAAAACTGTAACTTAAAACGGGTACAGCTTCTGTTCACAGTAAACGTGTGCTGGAAGTTCCACACCATTTTCACAATGTTGAAGTTGACACACAGCAGACCTGAAATTTGCTCAGTGCTGAAAAAAATTAAAGGGGACATTGGTGAGGACCCAGATAGTATTCAAGTCAACCTAAATCTGAACTCATTGCAGGAATAAATCCCATTTTAGTCTGTCGGGAAAGGATTTCTCCAATAGCATATACAATATGTTGTATTATCTGTTGAGACCCTACTCATTTGTTCTAGTATGTGTTATGTCAGCAGTTTGATGCTGATTAATGGGCTTTGGGCCGTTAAGTGTATTATCTTTATTGCCAAGGGTAATTCATAAATGTTACGATTCCCAGATGGAGAAGTGGAATGGCCTGATCTGCTGTGAACATTTTGAATGAATGCGAGATGTGGTTGGTCACATCTAGCATCTCCAGTTTGCGCCTGTCTCACATCGTCTTTTTTTATGGAAATTATTAAAGAACTGCTTTTCCTCTCAGGCGCTCACCAGAGGCCAATAAGTCTAAATGCCAAATGTGCTGGATAACAGTTTATTAAAGCTTTATTGCAGACTTTTCAGTTCCTGGGGGATGGACTTAATGGCTGTTTCTACAATGGGGTTAGGCACAACCTCTGTCTGAGGAGGGGGAGGTGGTTGAGAGTATTTTTTTCCTCGTTCTTTTAACTGAGGAAAATCTGTTTCCGAATCTCTTTCCCCTCAGCCCTCTCCATCTCCTTGGTGTGCTATGCCGTGCTGTGCTATGTTGTTGTTAGGAGTTTCATATGGAGTTGTGTTTAGAATGCGGTTGGTTCCCAGGGATTGCTGGATGCCCAAAGTTGCCACCACCACTGCATGGCTCCTGGTGCTCATACTCTGTCATGTTCTCCTGGCGTCTGAAATCGGTTTCTGATTATGTTCGGTAAATGAAGCCCTCGTTGTGCAAAATAGTATAAATGACTCCCTTTAGTAGTATGTAGGAAAGATCATTTACTCTTTAGGAAAGATCACATGATTACTGCTACTATTCCATTAGCATTTGGTGAAAAAGTTTACTGTTGCCCCTTGAGTGAAGCATAGTATACGGTGTTACCTGAGTATTCTTTCAATGTGAAACACCACTTAAATAATACAGCACAGAATGTACAGTAACACTTTGTCCCATGTACAACAAGCAAGGAGGCCACATCATGTGCTGCTGTGTGCCTAGTCATGTTTACAAAACTGGGCCTAGGAAATGGGCTTCTCACTGGTTTTAATTCAATCCAAGTGACATTTGTATATGCCTCCAGGGAAGGCACTGCTTTCTTGAAATGGAATGCGTTGTCCACACCAGAACTGAGTAATTGTGCATGCTTCCCAAGATTGGCAGCAGCCTTGCAAATCAACTGGTAGGGCTGCCCCTTATGTCTGCAAATCTCAGAGCGTTAGTTCCAAGAGTCACCATGACAAGTGTTAATCAGAGCAACAAGTGGCTTTAGGGGGGAATAAGAGGAATCTGTAAAGCACCATAATTAACTATGGGACCTTGCTAATAGGTGCCAATTTGGTTTTAGCAGGAGATTCCTGCAGTCATCTACAGTAGCTTGTCTCTGTCACACAACTGGGACTGGCTAAAATGTTTTCATGACATTTTGTGGTTGTGTTTTGGTTGCTGGTACAACATTTATCCCAGCCTCAACAGTCCCTACTTCTCCCTGGGGTCTTGTATGGAGGGCCTGATCAGCCTCTTCACCCAGCTTTATGGAGTCTCTCTCATGTCCAAAAATCCAAGTGCAGGAGAGGTGTGGAAATATGATGTTCGCGAACGGGTAAAAACCCTTGTATAACTATTCCAATGTCCGTACAATGTTACAGTTGTGGTTTGTTTGCTGTGGTTATATTGTGTCTAAATTGTGTTTCTATGGTGTGATCTCCTACTTTGGCTCATTTGTCTCGTCACTTCCTGCCCAGGCTGTAGTTCATGAGACAGAGGCGTTGCTGGGATACATCTACTGTGAAGTCTTCCACAGAGCAAATAAACCCCACCAGGTAGACAGAGCATCACACACCACGTCCACAGCACAACTGCCTTTCTTTAAAGATGACATGAGTTTCAGTAGATCAAAAATGTTTTCAGTAGTTCAAAATGCGGTCATGGCTGTTGTTTCTGGCATGTTCAGAAGAAAAGGTCTCTATGGCCCTGTGGGACTGATCTTGAAACCAACAGCATATAGAGTGTACTCACGTCTGACATGATGGAGAACCTGGTCCGCGAGATGGGCCATGCCATGCACTCCATGCTGTAGGGCGCACGTGCTACCAACACATCACAGGTCAGCCATGTTCATCTGACGATCTCAGAGATGAACCGTTAACTTTAGCAGCTCTAACCTTGTGCTTAGCTTGACATTGTGCTTATAGGCAATTCCATGGTAACAGAGTGATGCTGAAACGTCCAAGTCGTCCTTGAGCATAGAGTTGTATGGGTTGTTTAACTTCGCAATCATTGGTTTTTATTTGGCATAGATTACAAAGGGAAACATCTGAGTTTCAGCATCACTCTGTTACCATAGAATTGCCCCTATGTATTTGTACTGTTAATGTGAATAATAATATGGGAAAGTCTTTGGAAATGACTGTATGTAAAGCTCTCTCAAATCAATAGGCATAATAGTGAGAAAGATTGATTTCAGTAGCAATGGTTTACTGGTTGGTTAGTTCAGTATCTCCTGGTGTAGTGGTTGGTGTTGTGTATGCCATGTTACACACAGTGCATCTGATAATGATGGTCACAGGTTAGAATGGCATGCATAGATTCTGTGTTCAGTCATGGTGTGGAGACTTGAAAAGGCCTGTTAAATCCTATTGAGAATGATACTGTTTGGTGAGGAAATCCACACAGGTTATCATTGGATTGATTACATGCTCCTTTACTTGTTAGATGCAGACTAGGGATACGCCTTAGCAAGCAACTCAAGATACTTCAAAATGTCAATTTCATGGAGAGAGATATCCACTTACATGAAATAGATGTAGCAACTTGAGACTGTGGTTGTGCCACTGACTATGCGGAGGCCACTGATTATTGAGTAGTGAAACAATTTTTCAACCATTATCAAACAGTGCAGGTTCACAAACTTTGCTGTGGCAACACGTTGATGACCCAAAATTGATAACAAAGCCATATATTAGTTTTGTTTTAAAGTGTTACTATAGTGAACAAAAATATAAACGCAACATGCAGCAAGTTCAAAGATTTTACTAAATTACAATTCATATAAGGAAATCAGTCAATTGAAATAAATAAATAAATGAGGCCCTAATCTATGGATTTCACATGACTGGGAATACAGATATGCATCTGTTGGTCACAGATACCTTTAAAAAATAAATATTGGCGAGGATCAGAAAACTAGTCAGTATCTGGTGTGACCAACATTTGCCTCATGCAGCACGAAACATCCCCTTCGCATAAAGTTGACCAGGCTGTTGATTGTGGCCTGTGGAATGTTGTCCCACTCCTCTTCAATGGCTGTGAGAAGCTGCTGGATATTGTCGAGAACTGGAACACGCTGTCGAGCATGTCAATCCAGAGCATCCCCAACATACTCAATGTGTGACATGTCTGGTGAGTATGCAGGCCATGGAAGAACTGGGACATTTTCAGCTTCCTGCAATTGTGTACAGATCCTTGCAACACGGGCCTGTGCATTATCATGCTGAAACATGAGGTGATGGCGGTGGATGTATGGCACCACAATGAGCCTCAGGATCTCGTCACGGTACCTGTGCATTCAAAATGCCCTCGATAAAATGCATTTATGTTCGTTATCCATAGCTTATGCCTGCCCCATACTATAACCCCACCGCCACCATGGGGGACTCTCTTCACAACATTGACATCAGCAAACCGCTTACCCACACGACGCCATACACGTGGTCTGTGATTGTGAGGCCGGGTGGACGCACTGCCAAATTCTCTTAAACAATGTTGGAGGCTGTTTATGGTAGAAAAATGAACATTATATTATTTGGCAACAGCTCTGGTGGATATTCCTGCATTTAGCATGCCAATTGTACACTCACTCAAATCTTGAGACATCTGTGGCATTGTGTTGTGTGACAAAACTGCACATTTTAGAGTGGCCTTTTAGTGTCCCAAGCACAAGGTGCACCTGTGTAACGATCATGCTGTTTAATCAGCTTCTTGATATGCCACACCTGTCAGGTGGATGGATTATCTTGGCAAAGGAGATATGCTCTCTAACAGGATGTAAACAAATTTGTGTACAAAATTTGAGAGAAATAAGATTTTGTGCGTATGGAAAATTTCTAGGATCTTCTATTTCAGCTCAATAAACATGGGATCAACACTTTACATGTGGCGTTTTATATTTTTGTTCAGTGTAAATGGGTTATTGTAAAGATATGGTGCAATATTTCTGCTGAGAAATTATTGTCTTAATGGTGGCTCGTCTGTGTGAGTCCAATAAGTTGTGTAGTGTGGCAGACACTCAACTACAGACAACTCCCCCTGACACACAACAACAATGAACTAAATCGGTCACAGTGTTTACTTTCATGGGCTACATTGACACTGAACTCTCATGCAAATGTACAAATGTCCTCCTAAACTATTTCAAGTGTACCTGCACTGCAGCAAACACTGTCAACTCTTATCTGCTCATCTTTATAGTTGTTTTTTAACAAGGTATCCTATATTGTTACCGTTGCTTTAAAAACTAACTTTAACACAATGGACATAAGGGTCCTGTCAGTGCTTTGACTGAGTAATTGATGGTAGATAAGTGTAGAGACTTAATAGATATCAGCCTTTTTCAGGCATCAGAAAATGGCTTGACTCAAGTGGGATATTAGGAAACATTTCTAAGGTTTAACAAGTAACATGAATGATTCAGCATATTTTCTTTTTTCTGTGGACAGATTTTCTACTCTGCTCTGGATCAGATTTATCATGGAAAACCCCAAAACTGATCAACGAGTGATATCTTAAAAGACATGCAGCATAAATTCTACGGCCTACCATATACTCCAAACACGATGGGTACCTCAGTGTCAAAATGGTCTTTGCCTTCACTGAGTTGGTGGTCTATAGATCTTTGATTATGTGCTCAAGTACAGCCTTTATAGTTAATGAATGTTTGGGGGGCATTCTTTGCCTAATCCCCAAACCTTTACCACAGTGTGTGCCTTTTCTCGTGCAACAGAGGGACAAAAACAGCTCAGAGCATAGAAAGAGCGAGGTAGAGGGAGTTATTTTTTGGCTTTTCTTCCCTGGCTCTGTGGTTTTATATGTCTTACCCAGGCGCAGTACCGTTTAAGGGATTAAAGCTTTTTTGGAGGCCCTGCTCAAATAACAAAGCAGAGGTATACTTTGAATGAGCACTCCCTGGGGGAAATATTTGAAACTCTTCTTTCTGTGGTCCTTTAATGAAAAGAAAATAACAAAAGAGTACAAAGTCAGGAGGGAATAGAGAATGTAAAACACAGCCATCATTTAGCAAGGAATGGCCTTCATAAGGCATTTATCCTCAGCTATAATTATGTGGGCCATCAGGAATAGAGAGCACTCCGTCAGAACTATATTCCTCCTCACTTTAATTGAGCTTACCAGCCACAGTTGCTTTAACCTCGCTAAAAGTCCTACTTCCACTTTTATCCATGCAGCGACCTACCTCTCAGTGGAGTGTGTCACGTTCTGACCTTTATTTCCTTTGTTTTGTCATTATTTAGTATGGTCAGGGCGTGAGTTGGGGTGGGCAGTCTATGTTTGTTTTTCTATGATTTGGGTATTTATATGTTTCGGCCTAGTATGGTTCTCAATCAGAGGCAGGTGTCATTAGTTGTCTCTGATTGAGAATCATACATAGGTAGCCTGGGTTTCACTGTGTGTTTGTGGGTGATTGTTCCTGTCTCTGTGTTTGTTTTCACCAGATAGGCTGTTTAGGTTTTCTCACGTTTATTGTTTTTGTTAGTTTATTAATGTATAGTGTTTTTATTAAAGACCATGAATAACCACCACGCTGCGTTTTGGTCTGCCTCTCCTTCACCTCAAGAAAACCGTTACAGAATCACCCACCACAACAGGACCAAGCGGCGTGGTAACGGGCAGCAGCAGGAGCAGCGCGATAAAGACTTCTGGACTTGGGAAGAAATCCTCGACGGGAGAGGACCCTGGGCAAAGCCAGGGGAGTGTCGCCGCCCCAAGGTGCAGCAGGAGAAGAGGCAGCAGGAGCAGCGCGAGGAGGAATGGGCATGGGAGGACGAATTGGACGGAAAGGGACCCTGGGCACAGCCAGGAGAATATCGCCGCCCCAAAGAAGAGCTGGAGGCGGAGAAGGCGGAGAGGCGCAGAAGGCGGAGAGGCGCTGGTATGAGGAGGCAGCACGGCGGTGTGGATGGAAGCCCGAGAGTCAGCCCCAGAAATTTCTTGGAGGGGACACACAGGAAGTGTGGCGAAGCCAGGTAGGACACCTGTGCCAACTTCCTGTGCTTACCGAGGGGCGAGAGAGACCGGGCAGGGACCGTGTTATGCGGTGGAGCGCACGGTGTCCCCAGTGCGGGTGCATAGCCCAGTGTGGTACATACCAGCTCCGCGTATCGGCCGGGCTAGAGTGAGCATCGAGCCAAGTGCCATGAAGCCGGCTCTAAGCATCTGGTCCCCAGTGCGTCTCCTTGGGCCGGCTTACATGGCACCACGGTGTCCCCGGTTCGCCTGCATAGCCCAGTGCGGGCTATTCCACCTTGCCGCACTGGCATGATTACCGGGAGCATTCAACCGGGTAAGGTTGGGCAGGCTCGGTGCTCAAGAGCTCCAGTGCGCCTGCACGGTCCGGTCTATCCGGTACCACCTCCACGCACCAGCCCTCCGGTGGCAGCCCCCGCACCAGGCTGTCTCTCCGTCTCATCCCTACAGGTGCTTCCTCCTCTCCAGTGCTGCCGGAGCCTTCCTCCTCTCCAGCGCTGCCGGAGTCTCCCACCTCTCCGGCGCTGCTAGATCCTTCCTCCTCTCCAGCGCTGCCGGAGCCTTCCTCCTCTCCAGCGCTGCCGGAGTCTCCCGCCTGTCCAGCGCTGCTAGAGCCTTCCTCCTCTCCAGCGCAGCCAGAGCTCCCGCCCCTCATTCCAGAGGCGCCAGAGCTCCTCAGTCCAGCGCTGCTAGAGCCTTCTTCCTCTCCAGCTCTGCCGGAGTCTCCCGCCTGTTCGGCGCTGCCAGAGCTCCCGCCCTTCAGTCCAGGGGCGCTAGAGCCCCTCATTCCTGAGGCGCCAGAGCTATTCAGTCCAGCGCTGCCAGAGCCTTCCTCTCCAGCGTTGCCGGAGCTTTCCGTCTGCCCAGCGCCATCAGAGCTACCCGTCTTCCCAGCACCAGCCTGAGCTACCCGTCTGCCCAGCGCCGCCTGAGCCACCCGTCTGCCCAGTGCCGCCAGTCTGCAAGGGGCCGCCAGTGCCGCCAGTCTGCAAGGGGCCGCCAGTGCCGCCAGTCTGCAAGGGGCCGCCAGTGCCGCCAGTCTGCAAGGGGCCGCCAGTGCCTCCAGTCTGCAAGGGGCCGCCAGTGCCGCCAGGGGCCGCCAGTCAGTCAGGGGCTGCCAGTGCTGCCAGTCAGTCAGGTGCCAGCAGTCTGCAAGGGGCCGCCAGTGCCGCCAGTCTGCAAGGGGCCGCCAGTCTGCAAGGGGCCGCCAGTCTGCAAGGGGCCGCCAGTGCCGCCAGTCAGCAAGGGGCCGCCAATCAGCAAGGGGCCGCCAGTCAGCCAGGGGCCGCCAGGGGCCGCCAGTGGCCGCCAGTCAGTCAGGGGCCGCCAGTCAGCAAGGGGCCGCCAGTCAGCCAGTGGCGCCAGTCTGCAAGGGGCCTCCAGTGGCGCCAGTCTGCAAGGGGCCGCCAGTGGCGCCAGTCTGCAAGGGGCCGCCAGTGGCGCCAGTCTGCAAGGGGCCGCCAGTGGCGCCAGGCTGCAAGGGGCCGCCAGTGCCGCCAGGGGCCGCCAGTGCTGCCAGTCAGTCAGGTGCCGCCAGTCAGCAAGGGGCCGCCAGTGCCGCCAGTCAGCCAGGGGCCGCCAGGGGCCGCCAGTGGCGCCAGAGCCCCTCAGCCCAGAGGCGCCAGAGCCCCTCTGTCCCGAGCTTCTGTCCCGAGCTTCCACCCCTCTGTCCCGAGCTGCCCCTCAGTCCAGTGGGGTCATTTAGTAGGGTCACCGTGGTTAGGAGGCCACAGAAAGCGGACAAGAAGGCGGACTAAGACGTTGGTGAAGTGGGGTCTGCGTCCTGCGTCCTGCGCCAGAGCCGCCACCGCGGACAGACGCCCACCCAGACCATCCCCTATAGGTTAAGGTTTTGCGGCCGGAGTCCGCACCTTTGGCAGGGGGGTACTGTCACATTCTGACCTTTATTTTCTTTGTTTTGTCATTATTTAGTATGGTCAGGGCATTAGTTGGGGTGGGCAGTCTGTTTGTTTTTCTATGATTTGGGTATTTCTATGTTTCGGCCTAGTATGGTTCTCAATCAGAGGCAGGTGTCATTAGTTGTCTCTGATTGAGAATCATACTTAGGTAGACTGGGTTTCACTGTGTGTTTGTGGGTGATTGTTCCTGTCTCTGTGTTTGTTTTCACCAGATAGGTTGTTTAGGTTTTCTCACGTTTATTGTTTTTGTTAGTTTATTCATGTATAGTGTCTTTAATAAAGTACCATGAATAACCACCACGCTGCGTTTTGGTCCGCCTCTCCTTCACCTCAAGAAAACCGTTACAGAGTGTGGTTAATGTTATATACTTTCCTTCCTGTCTGGGTAATTCTTCTTCGATTATAAAACCATGCCGAAATTCAACATTTCACTCAAATTACATGTTATGATGGAAGAGTAGTTTTCCTCCTTTTAGCCCCACTTACAAAAATCTGAATTGTGTTGTTAAAGGATAAGTCATGGGATTGGAGCAAGTGAAAACAGATTTGTTTATGTTCTGCTGAAAGGATGATATTTCTGGTCTTTTATTCTCTCTCCCTGCCCTAGCAGTGAAGCAAAACCTTCCACACTAAACTGAACATTTGAATGGCTAATAGGTTACAGAAAGACCCAAATGATAAACACTGGGGTGATTGTGACATGTGTATGGTTTATAGACCAGGGGTATCAGTTCTGACTGGAGAGAAACTTTCAGCTGTTGTTGAGTACATGGACCAAATGGAAAGCCCTGCAACTGCAATAATAATATTTGGAAAGCCTGACATTCCTTCTGCTGTGTTGATGATTCTTTGTCTTTATCAGTTCTCTTGGAGCCCTAGAGAGTCAAGACATGGTATTTTCTCACCCAGAATGTGGTGTTGATCCCTAGCACCCAGAACAAAGGCCTAGCAGCCTGGTCTACAAAGGACAGGAGTGTCTTTTATCTAACACACAGGAGAACAGAGTGAAGGGCTGCTCTGACTTTCCTTGTCTTTGTGTGTGAGGATCAAAAGAGATCTTTCCCTGAGATGTTAACTTGACTGGGCTATGACCTCCTCAAAAGTTGACATCTAGCATTTGAGGCAAGCAGAGGGATAAAAAATAAAGCAGAGCACTGGTGTCTGAACTGATTAGTTTGTGTGTTTACTGTCCACCTCAATGTTTCAGCCATTCTGTCGGTCATACCTGTCGTTCTGTTTCATGTTCAAAGGTGTTATACGGTTGGAGATATCTTGCCACAGGAGGATGAGGGTGACGCCATATCTACTATAGGCCTCTGGTACTGCCATCCGGACAGCTGGTGAATTCTCTCTTCACAATTTGTCTTCACTTTCCTAATGTTTTGGTTTCCCCCTTGTACTGCCTCTGTCAGGGGTACTGTTTACCCTTATTAAAGTCATTAGGGCCCAGATGGGACACATCATGCAGACACTTGGCGGCTTAAGCCTGTTTCACGCTAGACAATCTTCTTTCACAATGCTCGCTGTTTAAATAAGCAGCACCCCTCTCAAAGGCAGAGTACAGGGTGCTTTAGACAAGCCCCTATCAACTTATCTCTCTCACCTCTCCAAGACGGTATGGTAAAGTGCACAGTCAGGGATAAAAGGGCAAGATAAAAATGTTGTCTTTTTTTCCCTTCTAAGAGCTAGTCACTCATTTATTTATAAAGATCTGGGCCCAGATTTGGATGTTACTTTGGGCTACTTCATTTGGAGATATCCATGTGACTCTAACAAGGTTTATAAGGTTCCTTATGCATTACAGCCTTAATGCTCTGATACAATTCTTGCAGTACTTAGCTTTGCATTTGTGTTTTACAACCACCGTGGAGACAGGGGTATAATTTAGTTTTATTCCACCACTGCTTTCTTCTGACTGACTGACTGAATGACTGAATGACTGACTGACTGACTGTCTGTTTGAATGTTTGCCAGATGAAATTCCCCAGAGTCCCAAATCAGCCATGATAAAAGAGTACGTTGTCTTTATAGTTAGGAAGTTGGACCCTCTAGGCAACAAGGTGAAATGGAAAGGTGTGCCCTTTTAGGAATTTCCATATTCCTCTAAAAGCAAAGTAAAAGGTTTGAAGTCAAATGTATACAGTTAAACCGAAGTCTGTATTTGATTTAATCATTGGCCAATTGAACAGTAGCATACATTTTGAAGCAGACAAAACAGTGACCAGACAGTAACTAGAACAAACATCAATAGACATTCTTTAATGGCCCAGAATACTTTTGGATCTTTTCCTGAGGAGGAAGTAGATGATGACAGAAGAATATCTCTGCTTGTCTTTTCCTTCAGCAAAATTTATGAGCAGGAACCTTCAAAGCTGAATTGGCCTTGCTATTCAAACTTCACTCTCACCATACATAGTAGAAACAAACTCATTTAATGTTTCCTATTTGTCATGAATTAAGCATTTTTTTCAAAAGGGAAAGATAATTGCATTCAATCGGTCTGTCTATGTTTAAAAAAAATTGAGATCAAATGTTTCGTTGTCAATATACCTACAGTGGTGGTCTTTATGAATCATGTTATACGCGGTGGAACCTGTTGAAAGCCCGTTTCATTTGGGTTATTTATTGGGTATTTATTTATGGTGTTGTTAATGATGCTGTGATATTGTGAAATGCTTTGTTTTCATTTGCAGGCATGGCAGCTGAGATTCAACCACCTCATTGTCTATGGAGCCAACTACTACTCCTATATCATGTCCCACGCTGTTGCCTCCATGGTGGGAAAACAGTGCTTTGTTCACAATCCTTTAAACAGGTGAGACTGAGAGCCATTCAGTGTGTCCTCACACAAACCCTTCATCAAGAAATACACACAATATCAAGGCGTGGCTGTCTGCAGCACTTACTTGACTTTTATGGGTATGACTAAATGTAGGGTATGACTAAATGTAGGGTACGACTAAATGCAGGGTATCAATAACCTAAATGCAGTGTCCCTACAGAAAAAAAACAGTTTACTGTAATAACACAAAGAACTTCCTCTGAGGCAGTCATAAATCAATGATGTTTTTTTAATGCAAAACAAGATTTTGTTTACTAATGTCAGGACAATTTGGTGATGTATTTTTGTGTGTCCCTTGAGATTTTTTGCCTGTGTGTGATCATACACCAGAAACTCGTTATTCAAAATTCAATGAACAACTGTTGTTATATCACTAAATGTTACAGTACATTTGACTGGAAGGACATGTTTGCATTTCCAAAAAGACTGAGGCAAATGCTCTCTCACAAGCAACCTTCCCTGGGTCGTGTGAAGTCTCTCCGCCTGACATTGAACATGACATCAATATAAAACCCACACCAGCTTGGCAGGTGTGTACAGTAATCCAGTCAGAGTCACCAGCGTCTACATTACATAGCCCACAGCCCTCCGTATCAGCTCTGCTCTGACTTGGACTCCACAAAGGCTTTGTTTAGAGATTCATCTTAGAGATTTGAGCCCCGCAGCCCTTTTCTCTCTCTCTCTGTCTTCCTTTCTCTCCCTTCCCTCTGACATTTGGTTCCACCTGTGGTTGTTGAACCTTTGTTTCCTAGCATCAGGAGGCCCTAATAATTGTCAAAGACTCCAGCCAGCTACCGCTGTTCTCTCTGCTACATCACGGCAAGCGGTACTTTTAGAGCCAAGTCGAGCTCCAAAAGGATTCTTCACAGCTTCTACCCCCAAGCCATAAGACTACTGAACAGCTAGTTAGATGGCTACCCGGACTATTTGCATTGACACCCCCCCACACACTTTTTTTACGCTGCTGCTACTCGCTGTTAATTATCACTTTATCACACATAGTCATTTTACCCCTACCTACATGTACATATTACCTAAATTACCTCGACTACCCTGTATTCCCGCACATTGACTCGGGACCGGTACCTCCGTTTATATAGCCTCCTTACTGTTATTTCTTTGTTGCTCTTTGATTTGTTGTTTTTGTTTGTTTGGTTAAGGGCTTGTAGGTAAGCTTTTTAAGAGAAGGTCTACACCTGTTGTATTCGGGTCATGTAACAAATACAATTTGATTTGATCTTGATTTGATTGAATTGATCAGCCCTGTGAGGGGAGAGCTGAGACATTGCCCAGGACTCTCAGGATGGGGAAGAAGAGCTGCTTTAGGAGAATGCATATGGCTGTAATCTTATATCTCTCCTCTCTCTCCCCCAGGGACATGGGAGAGCGCTACAGTAGGGAGATGCTGGCCCATGGGGGAGGGAAGCCCATGCTCATGGAAGGTATGTCATGGTCTTGAACTTTGTGCTTTCAGAGACTCTCACCACCTCTCTGAGAGCCTCTGGGCAGATTGTGTAGTGGCCCACTTCAGGCGGATTTACCTCTTTAGTGTCCCAAGGTTAAGGAGTGTCCATTAGACCACAAATGAAGGTACCAACCAACTTCTCTAACTATATTTCAATTAATTGTGTTTAGAAGAGAATAGGTATGTCTGCTCTAGGTGACCCTTGATGACCCGGTGGAACTAGAACGAACGAGTCAGCAGTAGTTCCTTTAATTCAGACCTGCTACTGTTGTGGTTAGTCTGGTCTGCAGTAGGGGCCTCAGAGCGAAGGATATTTAGCTCTCCAGCATGCTTCACTGCCTCTCTTACCTTGTGTTTACAGGGGCTCTATCATTATAGAGCTATATAGCCCCTCGTATGCTGGTGGTTAGTCTTGTATGGTGGTAGCAAGTAACCTATAACAGAACACAAACCCTTATACAGTGCATTTGGAAAGTACTGAGACTGCTTCACTTTTAAGTGAAGTTAAGTTACAGCCTTATTCTAAAATAAATAAATCTACATACAATACAATGTGTAAACAGAAATTCCTTATTACCTAAGTATTCCGACCTTTTGCTATGAGACTCGAAATTGAGCTCAGGTGCATCCTGTTTCCATTGATCATCCTTGAGATGGTTCTACAACTTGATTGAAGTCCACCTGTGGTAAATTTAATTGATTGGACATGATTTGGAAAGGCACACACCTGTCTATATAAGGTCCCACAGTTGACAGGGCACGTCAGGGCAAAAACCAAGTCATGAGGTCAAAGGAATTGTCCGTAGAGCTCCGAGACAGGATTGTGTCGAGGCACAGATCTGGGGAAGGGTACCAAAAACTTTCAGCAGAATTGAAGGTTCCCAAGAACACAGTGGCCTCCATCATTCTTAAAAGGAAGAAGTTTGGATCCACCAAGACTCTTCCTAGACCTGGCTGCCCGGCCAAACTGAGCAATCAGGGGAGAAGGGAGGTCAGGGAGGTGACCAAGAGCTCCAGAGTTCCTATGTGGAGATGGGAGAACCTTCCAAAAGGACAACCATCTCTGCAGCACTCTACCAATCAGGCCTTTATGGCAGAGTGGCCAAATGGAAGCCACTCCTCAGTAAAAGGCACATGACGGCCCGCTTGGAGTTTGCCAAAAAGCACCCAAAGGACTATCAGATCATGAGAAACAAGATTCTCTGGTCTGATGAAACCAATATTGAACTCATTGGCCTGAATGCCAAGCGTCACGTTTGGAGGAAACCTGCACCATTCCTACTGTGAAGCATAGTGGTGGCAGCATCATGATGTGGGGATGTTTTTCAGCGGCAGGCACTGGGAGACCAGTCAGGATTGAGAGAAAGATGAACAGAGCAAAGTACAGAGAGATCCTTGATGAAAACCTGGTCCAGAGTGCTCATGACCTCAGACTGGGGCGAAGGTTCACCTTCCAACAGGACAACGACCCTGAGCACACAGCCAAGACAACGCAGGAGTGGCTTCGGGACAAGTCTCTGAATGTCCTTGAGTGGCCCAGCCAGAGCCCGAACTTGAACCCGATCGAACATCTCTGGAGAGACCTGATAATAGCTGTGCAGAGACGCTCCCCATCCAACCTGACAGAGCTTGAGAGGACCTACAGAGAAGAATGGAAGAAATTCCCCAAATACAGGTGTGCCAAGCTTGTAGGGTCATACCCAGGACGACTCAAGGCTGTAATCACTGCCAATGGTGCTTCAACAAAGTTCTGAGTAAAGGTTTTGAATAGTTATGTTAATAGTTTTTTCCCCGTTGAAATTTTTTAATACATTTGCAAACATTTAAAAAAAACTGTTTCGCTTTGTCATTATGTGGTATTGTGTGTAGATTGAGGAGGACAAAAAAAACCCGATTTAATCCATTTTATAATAAGGCTGTAATGTAACAAAATGTGAAAAAAGTCAATGGGTCTGAATACTTTCCGAAAGCACTGTATATAGGGACTGCGCCATGAGTGGAGATCATCCTCCTACCCTTTGACCCCCTCCCTACCCCTTAAGTCACGTCCCCATTGTTTTATTAACGACTGTGTTTGGATCGTGATTAGTTGCAATCCTCAAAGCTGCCGGCTCCTTGCAGCCTTCACTGTGGCATGTTCGGACATGAAAATTGAAGGCGTTGCAATGTGGACTTAGAGCGGAGGGGAGCCAGCGTAGTAACAATGAAATTACAATTCCCAGGAGACTGTTCCCTGTTAATTAGAGCTGCTGTTTAATCAAATCAACAGCAAAAAGAATCACATGCGCCGAATACAACAGGTGTAAACTTTACTGTGAAATGCTTATTTATGAGCCCTTTCCAAACAATGCAGAGTTAAAAAGTGAGAAAAATTAGCTACAAATTAAATAGGAAATAGTAACACAATAAAATATCAACAAAGATACTATATACCAGTAGTACCGGTATGGAGTCAATGTGCAGGGGTACGAGGTAGTTGAGGTTTTGATGTGAACATGTAAGTAGGGGTAAAAGTGACTAGGCAATCAGGATAGATAATAAACAGAGTAGCGTGCGTGTGTGTGTGTGCGTGTGTGTGTGTGTTGGAGTGTCAGTGTAGTATGTGGGTAGATTCCAGTGAATGTGCATAGAGCTGGTGCAAGAGAGTCAGTGCAAATAAAAAGGGTCAATAAAAGCAGTCAGGGTAGCCATTTGATGAACTGTTCAGCAGTCTTATGGCTTGGGGTGGAAGCTGTTCATGAGCCTTTTGGTCCCAGACTTCGCGCTCCGGTACCATTTGTTGTACGATAGCAGAGAGAACAGTATATGACTTTGCTGGCTCTCCATTGACACCGCCTGGCACAGAAGTCCTGGATGGCAGGAAGCTTGGCCCCAGTGATGTACTAGACCGTGCAAACTACCTTCTGTAGCACTTTACTGTCGGATGCCAAGCAATTACCAAAGCCATACCAAGCGGTGATGCAGTCATACTCTCAATGGTGCAGCTGTAGAACTTTTTGAGGATCTGAGGGCCCATGCAAAATCTTTCCAGCCTCCTGAGGGGGAAAAGGTGTTGTCGTGTACTCTTCACGACCGTGTTGGTGTGTTTGGACCATGAAAGGTGTGCACACTGTGGAACTTGAAGATCTCTCCCCACTCCAGTACAGCCCCATTTGATGTGAAGGGGTGCGTGTCCAGCCCTCCATTTCCTGTAGTCCATGGTCAGCTCCTTTGTCTTGCTGACGTTCAGGGAGAGGATGTTGTCCTACGACCACACTGCCACGTCTCTGACCTCTTCCCTATAGGCTGTCTCATCGATCGGCGGTGATCAGGCCTACCACCGGTGTGTCGTTGACAAACTTAATGATATTGTGTTAGAGTCGTGCACAGCCAAAGTAGTCGTGGGTGAACAGGGAGTACAGGAGGGGACTAAGCAGCATGGTGTGTTGTTGCCTGCCCTCACCACCTGCGTTGGCCCATCGGGAACTCCAGTATCCAGTTACAGAGGGAGGTGTTAAGTCCCACTCCTTAAAAGTGTCAGCTTTAGCCTTTAGCTCAGTGCGGATATTTCCTGTATGTAATCCATGGCTTCTGGTTGGGATATGTATGTACGGCCACTATGGGGACGACATCATCGATGCTCTTATTAATGAAGCCGGTGACTGATGTGGTAAACTCTTCAATGCTATAGGATGAATTCCGGAACATATTCCAGTCTGTGCTAATGAAACGGTCCGGTCGCTTTAATTAACTGTAAGGATATTAACTTCTGTGATTATCTTTTATGGTCCTCCATAAGGTATGCTGGCTGCCTATCTAGCGGCAAGCCAAACTGCCCCGGAAAAAAATCATACTATAGTTGTCCTATTTCAAATCGAATGTTATTTATCACATGCACCGAATACAATTGTTGCCGACTTTACAGTGAATATCATGCTAATGACTCTACATTTCTGCAGACATACTTAACTGCAGGTCCTTATAGCAGTGCTTGCACATCATCTTATTTTCATCATTTATCATATCATCATGACCACTTCAGTTACAGTAATAAAGTAAGGATTGTTTAGGTGTGTCTGTTCAAGCCTTTAGAAATGTAGTACTTGTTCTGAGAACCTAGCAAAGAAATCAGGGAACATTTTGAGTGAGTACAGTAATTAGTCATTGGAAGTGACATGTTTACTATGATGATTTTTGTATCTGCACAGCATCATAGCAATAGCATCTAACACTTACATAAACTAACACTGAGCAAACCGAACCCTCCCAAAGAAGCTTGCCGATGAAGTGGTCTAACGTTTCCCTGCTGTTCCGTCCGGTATGGGCCCAAGGCCTGGGGGTGGAGGATTGGAGTTGAAGGGTGAAGGGGCAGGAGGGGGAACCGGAAGAAGGGGGAACTGGAGCAGGCCCAGAGAAGCTCCTCAGAGGCCGGCCTGGTTTCTTTATCTGGGTCGCTCCCTGCCTGCTCCGTGCTGTGCCTGGATGTTTCCCAGGCAGCCGGTGGTGAATAGTAGAACCTGGATTAAATGGCGGCAGAGAGAGTGAAAGGTGATCGACTGACGGCCGCTGCTGACTGAAGTCCTCTGTCCCTGGTCCCAGGCTGCGATAGAGGGGGTTTTCATGGACCCGCTGTTGCCCATAGCCTCTTCTGTCCACCACAGATCAGGAGGGGTACATGGAACAATGGAGCTACCTAAGCAATGGAGCAGGTCCCAGGACCCAGCCTGTCAGCTCAGCTCAGTCTGGCCCAGTTGCCCCAATCAGGTGTGGGCATAATGACCCTGTCCTGAAGTGAATAAACCTCCTGAGCCTGGTTCTTTTGGCCTTGTTCTAGTCTGTTATTCCTTTGTATTGCTCTAGTTTAATCAGAGGATCACGGTATGTATAGTATGAGTCTTTAACCTCTTGATACTCCCCACCCCGGATCCGGGATCGTGAATAAAGCCTCAGGCTCATTAGCATAACGCAACGTTAACGATTTCTGAAAATCGCAAATAAAATGAAAATAATGCACCTGCTCTCAAGCTTAGCCTTTTCTTAACAACACTGTCATCTCAGATTTTCAAAATATGCTTTTGAACCATAGCAAATCACTAATTTGTGTAAGAGTATGCTAAGCTAGCTTAGCATTTTGAGTAGCATTTAGCACGCAACATTTTCACAAAAACCAGATAACCAAATAAATAAAATCATTTACCTTTGAAGAGTTTCGGATGTTTTCAATGAGGAGACTCTCAGTTGCATAGCAAATGTTCAGTTTTTCCTGAAAGAATCTTTGTGTAGGAGAAATCGCTCCGTTTTGTACATCACATTTGGCTACCGAAACGAACCGAAAATTCAGTCACCAAAACGTCAAACTTTTTCCGAATTAACTCCATAATATCGACCGAAACATGGCAAACGTTGTTTAGAATCAATCCTCAAGGTGTTTTTTCACATATCTCTTCATTGATATGCAGTTCGTGGAAGCCTGCTTTCCCCTCAGAATCGCATGGAAAAATACCAGCAGCTGAATAAGACGCACCAATTTCGACGGAGGACACCGGGCGGACACCTGGAAAATGTAGTCTCTTATGGTCAATCTTCCAATGATATGCCTACAAATACGTCACAATGCTGCAGACACCTTGGGGAAACAACAGAAAGGGCAGGCTCATTCCTCTCACATTCACAGCCATATAAGGAGACAATGGAAAACGGAGCCTCAAAAATCCTGCTGGTTTCCTGGTTGCCGTTTCATCTTGGTTTTGCCTGTAGCTCCCGTTCTAGGGCACTCACAGTCAATATCTTTGCAGTTCTGGAAAATTCAGTGTTTTCTTTCCAAAGCTATCAATTATATGCATAGTCGAGCATCTTTTTGTGACAAAATATCTTGTTTAAAACGGGAACGTTTTCATCCAAAAATGAAATTGGGCCCCTAGAGTTTCAAGAGGTTAATCAACATAGTTCAGTATGAATGAGTCCTTATAAACTGAGGAGGGTTTGATTTACAGTCACATTCAACTCCTTGCTATGAATTTATATTTAAGGGTGTGGAATAAACTATACTTTTATGTAGTTGCAAATGTGCCAGTTGACTATTGATGTAGGCATACCAAGTTATCAGAAGTTAAATCAATGCTCTGAATTTATTTGCCTCCTCAAATAGATCTTCCTCCAAACAGCTCTTTGCAATGTTTGTCATCACCCTTACCATGTTTTTTATTTTTTTTTATTTTTACTGTTTTTAAATGCGGTTTCAAGAAAGAACGGGCTTCCTTAACTTCAAAGACATAATTATAGTGGCAATGAGAAGATACTTTGCTGCCAGGTTAGAAAGAGGTAATAACTTACACACCTTGACACGTTTCAAATGGTTATGAGCAAAACGTGAAGTGCTACAGAAACCAGAAATCTGTTATGAACTGTATAAGAATGAATGTTGCTCAACCCTGTTTGTTCAAAGAGCCTTTTCAAATCAAATCAAACTTTATTTGTCACATGTGCTGAATACAACAGGTGTTGCCTACCCTTACCACCTGCGGGTGGACTGTTAGGAAGTCCAGGATCCAGTTGCAGAGGGAGGTGTTTAGTCCCAGGGGGAGGTGTTTAGTCCCTTAGCTTAGTGATGAGCTTTGTGAGAACTATGGGGTTGAATGCTGAGCTGTAGTCAATAAACAGCATTCTCACATAGGTTTTCCTTTTGTCCAGGTGGGAAAGGGCAGTGTTGATTGAGATTGCATCATCTGTTGGGGCGGTATGCAAATTGGAATGGGTCTAGGGTATCCAGGATGATGCTGTTGATGTGAGCCATGACCAGCCTTTCAAAGCACTTCATGGCTACTGACGTGGGTGCCACGGGGCGGTAATGATTTAGGCAGGTTACCTTCGCTTCCTTGGGCACAGGGACTATGGTGGTCTGCTTGAAACATGTAGGTATTGACCTGTTTAAAGGTCTTGATCACATCGGCTTCCGAGAAAATTATCACACAGTCGTGCGGAACAGCTGGTGCTCTCATGCATGCTTCAGTGTTGCTTGCCTCGAAGCGTGCATGAAAGGCATTTAGCTCATCTGGTAGGCTCGCGTCACTGGGCAGCTCGAGTCTGGGTTTCCATTTGTAGTCCGTAATAGTTTTCAAGCCCTGCCACATCCGACAAGTGTTAGAGCTGGTGTAGTAGGATTGAATCTTAATCCGGTATTGACGCTTTGCTGTTTGATGGTTCGTCTGAGGGCATAGCGGGATTTCTTATAAGCATCCGGACTGGTGTCCCACTCCTTAAAAGTGGCAGCTCTAGCCTTTTCTCAATGAGGATGCCTGTAATCCATGGCTTCTGGTTGGGATATGTACATATGGACACTGTAGGGACGACATCGTCAATGCACTTATTGACGAAGCCGATGACTGAGGTGGTATACTCCTCAATGTCATTGGATGAAGATATTCCTGTCTGTCCTAGCAAAACAGTCCTTTAGCATAGCATCCGCGTCATCTGACCACTTCCGTATTGAGCGAGTCACTGGTACTTCCTGCTTTAGTTTTTGCTTGTCAGCAGAAATCAGGAGGATAGAATTATGGCCAGATTTGCCAAATGGAGGCTGAGGGAGAGCTTCGTATGCGACTCTGTGTGTGGAGTAAAGGTGGTCTAGAGTTTTTTCCCCTCTGGTTGCACATGTGACATGCTGGTAGAAATGAGGTAAAACATATTTAAGTTTCCTTGCATTATTAAAGTCCCAGGCCACTAGGAGCTGGATGAGCATTTTTCTTCTTTGCTTATGGCCTTATACAGCTGGTTGAGTGCGGTCTTAATGCCAATATCAGTTTGTGGTAGTAAATAGACAGCAACGAATAATATAGATGAGAACTCTATTGGTAGATAGTGTGGTCTACAGCTTGTCATAAGATACTCTACTTCAGGCGAACAATACCTCGAGACTTCTTTAGTATTAGACATTGTGCACCAGTTGATATTTACAAATATACACACAACACCGCCCCTCGTAGCTTCTCTGTCCTGCCGATACATGGAAAATCCAGCCAGCTCTATATTATCCATGTCATCATTCAGCCACGACTCTGTGAAACATAAGATATTACAATTTTTAATGTGCCCTTGGTAGGATAGTAGGATCGTATATCATCCATTTTGTTTTCCAATGATTGCACGTTGGCCAATAGAATGGATGGTAGTGAAGGTTTACTCACTCGCCTATGATTTTTCAGAAGGCAGCCTGATGTCCGCCCCCTTTTTCTCCATCTTTTCTTCACTCATATGACTTTCTTCACTCAAATGACAGGGATTTGGACCCGTTCCCGAGAAAGCAGTATATCCTTCGCGTCGGATCTTCGTTCAGTTTGAGGTGAGTAATCGCTGTTGTTGATGTCCAGAAGTTATTTTCGGTCATAAGAGACGGTAGCAGCAACATTATGTATAAAATAGGTAAAAACACAAGTTACAAACAATGTGAAAAAACTAACAAAATAGCACAGTTGGTTAGGTGCCCACAAAACGGCAGCCATCCCCTCAGGCTCCCATTCCTTCAAGCTGTACTCACAATGATGTTATTAAGTAGGAGGGGCAATATGGTATATGCAAATATGCAATAGTGAAGTGATATATTACTTTCTACTGGTGAAAGTGACACTAATACATGCAACAATAACTTCAACACATAAAATGTTTTACCTCAGCGATGCCAAGGAAGTTCCTAATGTCTGTCTCTGTTCTAATCCTCCGCATTGTCAGTCAGTCAGTCGGGGACCAGGCTAAACCCCAAGGTGTGGCCGGGCCGCCCCAGCACCAGATGGCACAGCAGAGGAGCACTCTAGAAGTAGTGGGATTAATGGCTGATCAACAGATGTGGCTCAGCCTGGCACCTTGATGCAGGCAGTTTTTACTGAGAGAGAGTCTCTCTCCCTTCCATCCACCCCCAAGTCCTCATTACCCTGTTGATACTTTGCTGTTAGCCACATCTCCACCCTCACCACCCTCTGTAAAGTAAATAAATAGTACTGAGCTGCATATACTACCTAAATGCAGCCTTTATCTAAATAATTGTAATGTTTTTAAAGGTTTGTTCTTCCATATTTATTTTAAGCACCGTTAGTTATGCAACTGTTCGACAAAAGATCACTGTACAACAAATTCTTCATACAGCTACTCAACTGGTATACTGTAACATGTTATTCCGTTGAAAGCTCTCCTTGAGCTCAGACTGACAAGTAATTGTTCTTTCAGTGGATAAAAGGCCTTTGAAACAAAATCATTCTGCTGTCCCAGCAAATTGCTCCTTTTCAGAATACAAAAGTAATGGATTATATATTACTGCCATATAGACCCACTGATGTATGAGTCTGGTTTGCTTTAAAATCATCCTCAGTGCACAATGGTCATTTTGGAGTGTCTTGGGAGCATTGTAACAAGGAGGTTTTGCAAAAACCTTCAGCAAGAGACAACTTGGTTAAATGTAATCTTGTTCACCTAATAGCTTGTTCACCTCACCCTGTTTAGTGTTGAACCTTGGCGTATGTGTTTGTGTATGTGTCTAATTTACTCAAACCCATTAAATGACAGCTTCATTAAATTGTACCTGCAAAACACCAGTCTCAACGTAAACAGTGAAGAGGCGACTCAGGGATGCTGGCCTGCTAGGCAGAATTGCAAAGAAAAAGCCATATCTCAAACTGGCCAATAAAGATAAAAGATTAAGATGGGCAAAAGAACACAGACACTGGACAGAGGAACTCTGCCTAGAAGGCCAGCATCCCAGAGTCGCCTCTTCACTGTTGACATTGAGACTGGTGTTTTGTGGGTACTATTTAATGAAGCTGCCAGTTGAGGACTTGTGAGGTGTCTGTTTCTCAAACTAGACACTCTAATGTACTTGTCCTCTTGCTCAGTTGTGCACCGGGGCCTTCCACTCTTTCTATTCTGGTTAGAGCCAGTTTGCGCTGTTCTTTGAAGGGAGTAGTACACAGCGTTGTACGAGATCTTCAGTTTCTTGGAAATTTCTCACATGGAATAGCCTTCATTTCTCAGAACAAGAATAGACTGACAAATTTCAGAAGAAAGTCTTTGTTTCTGACCATTTTGAGCCTGTAATCGAACCCACAAATGCTGATGCTCCATATACTCAACTAGTCTAAAGAAGGCAAGTTTTATTGCTTCTTTAATGAGAACAACATGTTTCAGCTGTAATAACATAATTGCAAAATTATTTTCTAATGATCAATTAGCCTTTTAAAATGATAAACTTGGATTAGCCAACACAACGTGCCATTGGAACATAGGAGTGATGGTTGCTGATAATGGGCAGCTGTACGCCTATGTAGATATAACATTAAAAATCTGCCGTTTCGAGTTACAATAGTAATTTTCAACATTAACAATGTCTATGCTGTATTTCTGATGAATTTGATGTTATTTTAATGGACAAAAAATGTGTAAATGACCCCAAACCTTTGAACGGTAGGATATGGGTTGTGATATTTCTGTTTGCTCTATAACGTCTTAGTGCATACTTAACAGCGTGATATATATAAGCCCAGACAATATATATAGGCCCAGACAATAGGAAAATACAGTGGCATAATAAATTCAAACTTCTTTGTTTATAACAAAACCTGAGCGCAACATCTGTCTGGTGAAGTCTACAAAACATATTGCATGTAACAAACAGTTGCATGACGTAATCAATCAACTTTCAAGTAGAAAAATAACACGTTGACTAAACCTACTTGTAGAGAAACGCCAATGCCATCCTTCTCTCATGTTTCCTAAAAAGTCTATGACTTTGTCATACATTACATGCTTTAAGTTTTTGTTGTCCTAGCCTACCTGGCTAAAATGCTTGCTCGCTATCCAATCTTCCTTTCATGGGCAATGAGGCGACAAGGCAACCAGTTAACATTAGCCTACTATGTCTAGCTACATGTTGAACTTCCATCCTCTCTGGGCCAAGGGCACAATGTATGAATTTATGGTTGGATCAGAATCGCCGTTATAATCATTGGCAGGTACGGAGATTTACAAGTCCAAATCTCTATCTCCATCCATGGCTAATTTTGTAAAGGGACGATTTTTAGCTAGCTAGCTAGCCACCATAGGACAACAACACAGTGAGGTGCAACAGTTAAAGTTTTTTCTGTCACGTTTGGCTTCTGATGTGATTGGTGTGAAACCAAATCCAAACTGACTTCCCTTGACACTTTTTCTTTGGTGGGCCAGGACCATTTACAGCTGACATCACAATTTTTGCAAAAAAATGAAATATGACAATTACATAAGTATTCAGACCCTTTACTCAGTACTTTGTTGAAGCACCTTTGGTGTTCTTCTCTGCAGATCCTCTCACGCTCTGTCAGGTTGGATAGGGAGTGTTGCTGCACAGCTATTTACAGGTCTCTCCAGGGATGTTCTATTTGGTTCAAATCCGGGCTCTGGCTGGACCACTCAAGGACATTCAGAGACTTGTCCCGAAGCCACTGCTGCCTTGTCTTGGCTGTGTGCTTAGGGTGGTTGTCCTGTTGGAAGGTGAACCTCAGTCTGAGGTCATGAGCGCTCTGGACCAGGTTTTCATCAAGGATCTCTCTGTACTTTGCTCCATTGATCTTTAACTTGACCCTGACTAGTCTCCCAGTCCCTGCCGCTGAAAAACATCCCCACAACATGATGCTGCCACCACCATGCTTCACCGTAGGGATGGTGCCAGGTTTCCTCCAGATGTGACACTTGACATTGAGACCAAAGGGTTCATGGTCTGAGAGTTTTTAGGTGTCTTTTGGCAAACTCCATGCAGGCTGTCATGCTACTTTTACTGAGGAGTGGCTTCCATATCGCCGCTCTACCATAAAGGCCTGATTGGTGGAGTGCTGCAGAGATGGTTGTCCTTCTGGAAGGTTCTCCCATCTCCACAGAGGAACTCTAGAGCTCTATCAGAGTGACCATCAGGTTCTTGGTCACCTCCCTGACTAAGGCCCTTCTCCTCCGATTGCTCAGTTTGGCCGGGCAGCCAGCCCTAGGAAGAGTCTTGGTGGTTCCAAACTTCTTCCATTTAAGAATGATGGAGGCCATTGTATTCTTGGGAACCTTCAATGCTGCAGAAATGTTTTGGTACCCTTCCCCAGATCTGTGCCTCGACACAATCCTGTCTCGGAGCTCTGCGGTCAAATCCTTCGACCTCATGGCTTGGTTTTTGCTCTGACATACACTGTTAACTGTGTGACCTTACATAGACAGGTGTGTGCCTTTCCATATCATGTCCAATCAATTGAAGTTACCACTGGTGGACTCCAATCAAGTTGTAGAAACATTTCAAGGATGATCAATGGAAACAGGATGCACCTGAGCTTAATTGCATAGGACAGGGTCTGAATACTTATGTAGATAAGGTATATCAGTTTTTTAAAATTGTATAGATTTGCAAAGATTTCTAAAAACCTGTTTTCGCTTTGTCATTATGAGGTATTGTGTGTAGATTGATGAGGATGTTTATTTATTTATCCCTTTTAGAATAAGGCTGTAACGTAATAAAATGTGCAAAAACTCAAGGAGTATGAATACTTTCCGAATGCACTGTATATTCAGTACCATTCAAAAGTTTGGACACCTACTCATTCAAGGGTTTTTCTTTATTCTTACTATTTTCTACATTGTAGAATAACAGTGACGACATCAAGCTATGAAATAACACATATGGAATCTTGTACGAACAAAAAAGTGTTAAACAAATCAAAATATATTTTAAATTTGAGATTCTTCAAAAAAGTAGCCACCCTTTGCCTTGATGACAGCTTTGCCCACCCTTGGCATTCTCTCAACTAGCTTCATGAATACATTTACATGAATACATTTCAATTAACAGGTGTGCCTTGTTGAAAGTTAATTTGTGGAATTTCTTTCTGTCTTAATGCTTTTGAGTCAATCAGTTGTGTTGTGACAAGGTAGGGGTGGTATACAGAAAATAGCCATATTTGGTAAAAGACCAAGTCCATATTATGGCATGAAAAGCTGAAATAAGCAAAGAGAAACGACAGTCCATCATTACTTTAAGACATGAAGTTCAGTCAATATGGAACATTTCAAGAACATTGAAAGTTTCTTCAAGTGTAATCCCAAAACCATAAAGCGCTATGATGAAAACTGGCTCTCCTAAGGACCTCCACAGGAAAGGAAGACACAGAGTTACCTCTGCTGCAGAGGATAAGTTCATTAGAGTTAGCAGCCTCAGAAATTGTAGCCCAAATATATGCTTCAAGGAATTCAAGTAACAGACACATCAGAATGCCACTTAACCATCAACTGTTCAGAGGAGACTGCGGGAATCATTGTTTTAGGGTCGAATTGCTGCAAAGAACCCACTTCTAAAGTACACCAATAATAAGAAGAGACTTGCTTGGGCCAAGAAACACGAGCAATGGACATTAGACCGGTGGAAATCTGTCCTTTGGTCTGATGTGGCACGACAGCCTGCTTGGAGTTTGCCAAAAGGCACCTAAAGGACTCTCAGATCATGTGAAACAAGATTCTCTGGTCTGATGAAACCAAGATTGAACTCTTTGGCCTGAATGCCAGGCATCAGGTCTGGAGGAAACCTGCCACCATCCCTACGGTGAAGCATGGTGGTGGCAGCATGATGCTTTTGGGATGTTTTTCAGTGGCAGGGACTGAGAGACTAGTCGGGATCAAGGCAATGATGAATGGACCAAAGTGCAGAGAGATCATTGATGAAAACCTGGTCCAGAGCACTCAGGACCTCAGACTGGGGTGAAGGTTCACATTTCAACAGGACAATGACCCTAAGCACACAGCCAAGACAACGCAGCAGTGGCTTTAGGACAAGTCTCTGAATGTCCTTGAGTGGCCCAGCTAGAGCCCGCACTTGAACCCAATCGAACATCTTTGGAGAGATCTGAAAATAGCTGTGCAGCAATGCTCCCCATCCAACCTGACAGAGCTTGAGAGGATCTGCAGAGAACAATGGAAGAAACTCAGGTGTGCCCAAATACAGGTGTGCCAAGCTTGTAATGGCATACCCAAGAAGACTCGAGGTTTTAATCGCTGCCAAAGGTGCTTCAACAAAGTACTGAGTAAAGGGTCTGAATACTTATGGAAATGTAATATTTCAGTTATTTATTTTTATAAATTGGCAAACTTTTCTAAAAACCTGTTTTTGCTTTGTCATTATTGGGTATTGTGTGTAGATTGAGGGTGTTTGATGAAGACATTGTCTGTATAGTTTTTTTTTGGCCTTTTCCCCCAGCATTGTCCGAGCCATATCCGCGGCAGCAGGAAGAATTAAGTCCTCCACAATAGTATGGGGCTTGTCTGTCCAAGCCAGTTGGTAGCTCACCATTTAAGATGCTTCTAGCCCCTTCTTATTAATGGTATCTGTTGCTTTTATACATGTCTTACTACTCGAAAGTTGTCTTAATTCTCGCTCAAACTCCCTTGGCTTATTTTTCAAATTGGTATGTTTCGTTTCTTAATGTCTGCGCAAGAGTGAAGGTTTCCCACTAGAGTAACGGCTAACGCGATTGGATGTTCATTATTTGACTAGGCTACCTGTATTTGACATTGTGGTGTTATTTCACTGAACACTAGATGGTTGAAGTTTATTTTTAGCAGTGAAGTGAGGCTACTCAGGCGAGAAAAAAACATCACCCAAATGTTTAGCCCCGTTGGAAATCTAAATGGACCGGTGTACCCCTGACGGCATTGTGCGTACACGAAGCAGAACATCAAGCATGATCTAGTTTTTATTAAACCCCTATCATACGAGAGCCTGAAAACCACCTCCTTCATGTGGGTTTAGAATTACCTTGGTTCAGAGGCCTTGTGGCTGTGCTGAGGTTGGGTCTCCTACCTATCTGTTGTGATGGATGGAGGGCCAGGGTGAAGCCTATCACCCAATAGCCCATGGGCTGGGTGGTGGTGCCTTTGACTGCTGGGTAAAGGCGAAGATGAACCTTAGTCTGTTTCTCATGCAAGGCTCCAGTGTGGGAGGCAGCCAGTTTACTGCAGGCCAGGGCCAGGCTGACTCAGGGCTCAGTTTCCACCTGCTCAGCCAGTTTTAGGAAGGGAACTTCTCAGAGGTGAACTCTCTGCTCTGTATGTGTGCACGTGGGAATGCATGCATGAATATGAGTGTGTATGGGTGTGTGTGATTATTATTGGAGCCATTTGCATGTAGTTGTGAATGCAAGTGTTTGTTCCTGTATTTTGATAAAAAATAGTATCTATATTTTATTTTTAGCGCCCGTCTATTGTGTATGTGTGTTGGAGGTGACCCATGCAGGAAGGAGGGGGGAGTGCCTATTTACATTGGCAGCAACACAAAGGGAAATGAACTGACTTCAAAGTGAGAGTGGAGTGGAATTGTGAAGAGAGTGTGCGTTCCATGCATGAGCTACCAGACAGACTCTCATAACACAGACAGATATTCCCAGAGCTGCTCAGAATGACCTGCTAGAAACATACTGGAGCTATATCTGCCCTACACTAGGCCAGCTAGGAGATTATATGTGTGTGTATAAAGACACTCTACCCCCTCAAAATATTACACCTTTTGAAGTTTGTACTGTTGCAGTGGTGAAACAACAAATGAGAGTTTAGGAGTGTTTACTCTTAAGCATAACTTTATAGGTACATTAATACAATTCCCTGTAATCTTGTATTTTATAGAATTGGCTCTGTGTTAGCTGACATCCACTACAGGCCATAGGCTATATCTTATTTAACTGGACATTCTGCTTTTGAATTCTCACCCGGTGTTCAACTTCAATTCATTGTAAGTGTTTTACTTCACTGTGACAGCATATAAACCTTTTTTAGAGGGCAATCTGCTCAATCACTGTCTGTATCTTTGTGACACAGGGATGCTGCAGAGACGGCCCACCACAATTGATTACTAATCCTTTCAAATGCAGTCACTGTAAACATATGTTTCTTTTTTATGCAATTTTTGTATTCTAGCTATTTACAATGAACAACAATATTAATGCATCATGCAACAATTTCAATTTCAAAGAGTCACAGTTCATATAAAGAAATCAGTCAATTGAAATAAATTCATTATGGCCCTAATCTATGGATTTCAAATGACTGGGAATAAAGATAAGCTTCTGTTGGTCACAGATACCTTAAAAAATGTAGGGGCGTGGATCAGAAAACCAGTCAGTATCTGGTGTGACCACCATTTGCCTCATGCAGCGCGACACATCTCCTTTGCATAGAGTTGATCAGGCTGTTGATTGTGCCCTGTGGAATGTTTTTTCACTCCTCTTCAATGGCTGTGCGAAGTTGATGGATCTTGGCGGGAACTGGAACACACTGTCATACACGTTGATCCAGGGCATCCGAAACATGCTTAATGGGTAACATGTCTGGTAAATATGCAGGCCATGGAAGAACTGGGACATTTTCAGCTTCCAGGAATTGTGTACAGATCCTCGTGTCATGGGGCCGTGCGTTATCATGCTGAACCATGAAGTGATGGTGGCGGATGAATGGCACGACAATGGGCCTCAGGATCTCGTCATGGTATCTCTCTGCATTCAAATTGCCATCGATAAAATACAATTGTGTTCGCTGTCCGTAGCTTATGCCTGCCCATACCCTAACCCCACCGCCATCAAAGGGCCCTGCTGTCTGCCATCTGCCCGGTACAGTTGATACCGGGATTTATCCGTGATGAGCACACTTCTCCAGCATGCCAGTGGCCATCGAAGGTGAGCATTTGCCCACTGAAGTTGGTTACGACGCCAACTTGCAATCAGGTGTCGTGTCTTTGGCTATGCCGGATTAATTGATAAGACATGCTATTCTACAAAATAATTTCTCTGTAATTAATATCACCTGATTGAGCTAATCATGTAAATGTAATTAACCAGAGAGTCAGGCACCACAAAATAATATTTATAGAGCTGTTATCTTTTGAATAACCTGAACCCTGGCTAACAATTTGAATCAGTAATACAAAATTGTGGTTAATTATTTATTTACTAAATACCTAACTAATCACACAGAATTCACATACACACAATTATTCATAACTTGATTAAATTACGTCATAAAGGAAAATGTCCGGAGCGGGCGGAACAAATATGACGGCTTGTTACACAAAGGAAAAGGGCCTGGGTTGAGTGAAAGAGCGGGAAGACAGGAACAAAGGCGAAGCTGTACTATCGTAAATAAAGTATCTTATGCATTCTAAATTACCGCCCATTTGGAAAAGGAAAATGCAATAAATATTTACTCTGAGCTGCGCTTTAGTAGGTTGGTGGTAGATGGAAGGCCGTGTTGCCAATTGTCAATTGAATACATTGTAGTAATGTCGTCTGGGAAGTAACTTAGGCAGATGTTAACAACGCACACACACTCATGAAATATATCATTACATTTCCTCCCAAATGAGCGGCGTTGTGGCACTACCTGATGGTTGTATGGGAAAGTTGTTTATGGCTCTATCACGTTCTACGTGCCGAAGAAAATGAAACAAAATGAATTAAAGCATAAACAAAACAAAATATAGTTATGCCACCTTAATCATCTAATTGGACTGTATTCTATCTACGTCCATGGTCTTGGCAAAATGACCTTATCATGGCATTGTCTAATGTCATATCTAGGGCTTTCCTAATTTGCGGGGTGTTGCTTAGGGTGTTGCACTCTGAGTGACTCCTATGTTGCTGTTATCAAAAGCCATTTAACTTGTGAGGTTACTAATCCTCTTACTGAGTGTTGCTGGACTGACTGTGGTATTGGTACTGGTACTCAAGGGGTCCAGTTGTCCTACCGATTTATTCTGAAATGTTATCCTACAGGAATACATGATTAGGGCATTTTACTAGTTGTCTTGTAGTGACTACTACACATGGCAAGGAATGATTATTGTTGCCATTTGTTTTGGAGGTGGACAAGTCCACTGGACTTCCTTTACGACCAGTGTGGTACACCTCAGTACTATCTTAGATGTGTTCTAAGATAATCCCTGTCTTGGGGCATGTCTGCTCCTCACTGTTCTCAAAGGGGAGTTTACAACTAGATTTGATTTATGCTCTGGCGGCCTCATACGGTGTTGTCCGTAGTCTCAACCCCCCCCCACCGGCCTCGATAATGCTCATCATGGGTCTGGGCTACTATTCCCTCCATTTCTGTCTCGGGATCCCCCCCACCAGTATGTGGTGTTGGTATCCGAGGCGCAAATGAAAGGTTCGGACCCTATGTACGAGTTGTCAATGGCTGCATTATTATGAAAGTGGCTGTAACCTTTCAACCAAATCTCCTGGTGTTTGTGCTTCAACACCCTCAGTGGCTGTAGAGGCATGTCAGTCACAACCACGTCCGCATGTGGCAACCTCTTCAGTACCTGCGAACTGAGACGAGGATATCGGTCTGTGATATTGCAAAGTGTTTCACCAGTGGCAGTCATCGGGTCAGTTGCTGGACTGACGCCATTAGTGTCATTGTAAGGGTTGCCAGTCCCCCACAAAGCGGAAGGTGTGTCATCGGAAGCAGAGTATACTCTGTGCATCAATGTTTTTCTTGCTGAAACGGCCGCCGTGTTTGCGGAAGTGTCCAAAGGGCAAGATAAGTTCATCTCAACTACCGTATTGCACGACTGCAAGGAGGAGGAAGTTGCTCATTCACAGAGACAGCTGGCTCGAAATCATGACAAGAATGGTCAATCAGATTGGCTGATGGAATGTGTCGAGATATCGTAATATCTCCTTGGATTGGATTCTGCACCAAGAGGTTTCTAAATGTCTTTTCCCCAAGGGGTGCTTTTGACAGATACCCCTCGTGAATGACTGCGTTGCAGCTGGCGTTAGGGGAAGACAGTGTGGTTGGTGGAGAAGGCACTGAAGCCTGTGACCCTACCTGGTTGGTTTTCCAATCCATCATTGGGAGTAACCGATCCATCAAGTCTGCTCCAAGTAGCAGGGGTACAGTTCTGAGGCTGGTAACATACACAGGGTGGACGAGCGATACGTCCTTGAAGTGTAGTTTCAGCATGACTCTCAATGTGAGAGGCGAGGTAGTCTGGGTGACCCTTCGAAGTGTTGTGTTGCATCGTTCCACTTTTAACCAACGTTTAGTTGGCTTCAAAGCCCTTTTTAGATCATCAAACGATGTTTGAGAGATAAGTGATGTTGTCGCATTCGAATCAATTAGCGCATGACAAGTTAAGCAGTCCTCCAGGACTGTTTCCAGGTATGGGCGTTTCGATTCGTGTTTAGTGGACATATTCCCCACAAAGTGGAGTGGTCGTTCACAACGACGTGATGCGTCATTTCTGTTCAATGTGGAAGCAGTTTGACTTTTTCGATTTTGAGTGGGCTTGGCTTTAACGAAGCGTTTGACCTTTTTCTTCGCAACCTTTGTATCAGAGTCTATAGACAAAGCCTGTAGGCTTGTTTCTTGATCAAGCGGGCCCTGGATAGGGTCTCGAGTGAGAGAGGGAGAGATTTGAATTTTAACGTCCTTGCTATGGGTGTTAATTCCTGCGGACCTGGTGTCCGGTAATTCCCCGTCTAGTCCTTGTGACTTATCTTTTACCCTTTTCTCAAATGTTTCTCGTTTTAGTTCTTCATGTAGTGGAACTTCTGGAGAACATTGGTCTACGTTTTGATCATCCTTCAACCCTTTGTTACAATGTGCTCTGACACTTTGTGTGGGTTGGGTGCAGGAACGTAGTGAACAGGTCGATTGTAGCGGTAGTTGTTTTAATGGCGACATACTTTACAGTTATTTCGACCGCGGAGGTTATTGGAATCATGGTTTCGTAGTAGAAACTATTGTTGTGCGTCATCTCTCAACGCTCCAATACCTGATAATGCACCCTCTAACTGGAGTGAGTGCTCCTGGTCAAACTTCAAAACCGAGTGGTCAGGGCTCTTAGCGTTGCAAGCTTTTGATGCCTCAAAAGCTGTGCTTGCAAGCTCTCTGAGTTGTAAGATAGGCAAGCCAACATGGACTGCAGGGCCCAAGTAGGTAATGAAGGTAGAATACATGTTCGACAGGAACATTTGTTTAAATAGTAACAGGTGTTCCATGCCTGTTTCAGTGAGTAGGCCAAAGTAAGCTGAACGAAGCCTATGATAGTAAGCTTGAGTGTGTTCATTCCGAGCTTGTTTGACCGTGTTAGCCAGTGAGATATCGTGTTTGCGAGTCGTGGAACCACTGAATTCTAATTTCAAAGCTGTGGCAAGTTTAGCATAGTCATTTAGCATGTGTTGCTGTTGTAGGCGAATGAACCTCGTCACGTGTCTATTCGACGTTCACTTTAACAGGTAAACCCTGTCAGGACCCGTAGCGGGTAGCCATCCAACGCGTCCTCTATGTCAGGTAGGAACGTCTCAGTATCGTTTGGCGGACCTGGAACGGGGTCAAAGGTTGGGAAATTCTTGACGAGTTTGTCAAGGTATTCCGCGTCAAGCGGGCGGAGAGGGTTGGCTTCATCCTTTGGAGAAAGTGAGGCCGAAAGGCCAAGAGGAGAAGCCAAGCTTTGGCTTTGTTGGCCGAGAGGCGCCATATTACTCAGTGCCAAAAGGCCGAGAGGAGAAGACTGAGGGACACATGATGGAGGCAATGTCTGAAACCTATTGTCTTCACTCCTTTGAGTGCAGGGCTCCGGTTGCTTGGATGGGTTTGGATGGATTTCCTCCAGATGGTACCTAAGGGTGGTATTCTGCTGCATTGCAGAGTCCACTTGAGCGCTTAGAGTACTGATTTTGGACACGTGAGTGTCGCACTTGCTCCTTTCGGTCTCAAACTTATCTGTCATGGTTTGCAGATAGAGGTCTTGAGTACTGAGCGAGAGATTCAGTGATGAGATTTCTTCCTCTTGCTTAGAAATCAAGATTTCCATCTTCATCTCCCGAGTTCTCTCATCATTCATTTGGTCAGCGACTTCAGTGAGTTCTGCTGATTTGTCATCCAACTTAGTCATTGTGTTCATCAATTGATTTTCTTTGGTCTGCAGAATTCTGAGTAGAACCGTATTACTCTGAGTAACGTTCAACTTAGCTACCTGCATGTTATCAAATTGCGTGCTTCCATTTGTACATAACTCAACAGATGTATCTAGTTTGGAGTGGACTACCTCGTATTTAGTTTTGGCTAAATCGAGTTGTTCCTGGAGACAACGATTTTGTTGAAGAGTTTATGCTCGTTCATCGTCATAAGTATTTGCAATTATTTGTAATTGTTCAGATTTCAAACGCAGTTCCTCGACTAGAGAATGTCTTAATTTCCTGCTTTTGTCAATAGTCGCTCAGTTCTCTCCACCTGTCCCCTCATGTTAGCCATGTCTGGCACTTGCTTCAGCTTTGCACTGTGGTATTGGACCGATGTCACATTTTTATGGCGATACATCAGTGCAAAAGTGGGGAGAACCATCACAAAGCCTTTGTTTGATGGTTGATTTTGGAGAGCGTTTGCAATTTCGGCTGTTTTTTCGCTAATGGAATAATTAGGGTTGGTATCGCTGCTGAGGTCAAAGATCAATCCTTTTATGGGTGGAGGTTCACTAATTAGCGGAGGAGTGGTGACCACCTCCTTTGATAGCTGCACATTATTAGAAAAAGTTAGAGGAAGGATTTTCCTATTTTCTTTCAAAGTTTGGGTTTGCAATTCATCGGAAGCTGCAAAGACAAGTTTAATCTATTTATAGATGTTGACGAACCATCAGTACTGTACCAGTAATGTGGAAGTTGGAGGTGAATGAATTTGCAAATCTGTCCGTAAACACACCAGCCAGCTGGTCTGCGCATGCTCTGAGGGCGCGGCTGGGGATGCCGTCTGGGCCTGCAGCCTTGCGAGGGTTAACATGTTTAAATGTTTTACTCACCTCGGCTGCAGTGAAGGAGAGTCCGCATGTTTTCGTTGCAGGCCGTGTCAGTGGCACTGTATTGTCCTCAAAGCGGGCAAAAAAGTTATTTAGTCTGCCTGGGAGCCAGACATCCTGGTCCGTGACGGGGCTGGCTTTCTTTTTGTAATCCGTGATTGACTGTAGACCCTGCCACATACCTCTTGTGTCTGAGCCGTTGAATTGAGATTCTACTTTGTCTCTATACTGACGCTTAGCTTGTTTGATTGCCTTGCGGAGGGAATAGCTGCACTGTTTGTATTCGGTATTTGGCAAAAGCAAATTTAATTAATTAATCAATGCCAATGATTAATAATTCCTGGGTAGGCTATCTGGATATTAAACTTTAATTAACCTGAGAAATTGCTTCATCTAGGTTAATATGAGAAGTTTAAAAGTGTCTCATTTGATTGGAAGAACATTAAGTTATGTTCAACAATTTAACAATTTAATTTTGTTAAATTGAATGTGACGATAATCCATACAATCTCCATTGATTGGATATCATAAGTGTAAACAGTAGATCAAATGTTGGGCACATTCAACACTGTGGCACTTCTCCCTAAGGCCGAAACCACATGGGATTCCCGCTGGGCGGGGCTTCTGTCAGTACTGGATTACTGAATGGTTTTGCAAAAACCAAATTTGACTGAATTATCAATTTAATGATTAATCAGACCTGTATAGCCTATTTGGGAATTCAACTTTAATTAACCTGAGAAGTTGCTTCATCTAGGTTGGTTTGGAAAAAGTTTACAATGTCTTATTTAGAAAACTCATCAATTTGGATATTATTTAAAATATCTATTTCAGAATGTAAATTGCCAGATTTACACTTATTAGTTCAATTGGATAAGACATTGATATCCGTCTGGATATCATAAGTAATGAATTGAGTGTGACCTGAATATACTGAATATACTGGGCACATGTCAGTGGTCAATGATTTCATGCGCTGAAATCAAACGGAACTACCCGGAGCGAAACTTCCATTTGCAAGGCGGAGGGATTTCAACGTGACTATTTTCCCTTGTTAGCTTTAGCATGCAAGCTAAACCCTCCTTTGGTAACCGGAACACGCGGCAAACAACAAAATGCGCCTTGGTATATAATGTAATCTGTTTTTCAATTTTATACAGGCTGAATCAAAATGAAAGTCTCATTCTATTTTAGATTCCTCACATGGGGCACCAATAATATTGTGTCTTTGGCTATGCCGGATTAATTGATAAGACATGCTATTCTTGGTCTCAACCTTTAAGTCTTTACTGAAGACTCATCTCTTCAGTGGGTCATATGATTGAGTGTAGTCTGGCCCAGGAGTGTGAAGGTAAACGGAAAGGCTCTGGAGCAACGAACCACCCTTGCTGTCTCTGCCTGGCTGGTTCCCCTCTTTCCACTGGGATTCTCTGCCTCTAACCCTATTACAGGGGTTGAGTCACTGACTTGCTGGTGCTCTTTCATGCCGTCCCTGGGAGGGGTGCATCACTTGAGTCGGTTGAGTCACTGATGTGATCTTCCTGTCTGGGTTGGTGCCCCCCCTTGGGTTGTGCCGTGGCAGAGATCTTTGTGGGCTATACTCGGCCTTGTCTCAGGATGGTTAGTTGGTGGTTGAAGATATCCCTCTAGTGGTGTGGGGGCTGTGCTTTGGAAAAGTGGGTGGGGTTATATCTTTCCTGTTTGGCCCTGTCCGGGGGTATCATCGGATGGGGCCACAGTGTCTCCTGACCCCTCATGTCTCAGCCTCCAGTATTTATGCTGCAGTAGTTCATGTGTCGGGGGGCTAGGGTCAGTTTGTTATATCTGGAGTACTTCTCCTGTCCTATCCGGTGTCCTGTGTGAATTTAAGTATGCTCTCTCTATTTCTCTCTTTCTTTCTCTCTCTCGGAGGACCTGAGCACTATGACCATGCCTCAGGACTACCTGGCATGATGACTCCTTGCTGTCCCCAGTCCACCTGGCCATGCTGCTGCTCCAGTTTCAACTGTTCTGCCTGTGATTATTATTATTTGACCATGCTGGTCATTTATGAACATTTGAACATCTTGGCCATGTTCTGTTATAATCTCCACCTGGCACAGCCAGAAGAGGACTGGCCACCCCACATAGCCTGGTTCCTCTCTAGGTTTCTTCCTAGGTTTGGCCTTTCTAGGGAGTTTGTCCTAGCCACCGTGCTTCTACACCTGCATTGCTTGCTGTTTGGGGTTTTAGACTGGGTTTCTGTACAGCACTTTGAGATATCAGCTGATGTATGAAGGGCTATATAAATACATTTGATTTGATTTGATATTCTATCAAATAATTTCTCCGTAATTAATATCACCTGATTGAGCTAATTATGTAAATGTAATTAACTAGAGAGTCAGGCACCACAAAATAATATTTATAGAGCTGGTATCTTCCGAATAAACTCTTAAAGAACTAGTCATATTTTACATCAATAGCAGTCAACATTAATCTTCATCTTACTTCAGTCTCATAATCTGAAAGTTGTAAATTATTTTATCTGCAAGAACCCTGGCTAACAATTTGAATCAGTAATACAAAATTGTGGTTAATTATTTATTTACTAAATACCTAACTAATCACACAGAATTCAAATACACACAATTAATCATAACTTGATTACAAATTACGTCATAAAGGAAAATGTCCCTAGTGGGCGGAACAGATATGACGGCTTGTTACACAAAGGAAAAGGCACTGGGTTAAGTGAAAGAGCGGGAAGACAGGAACAAAGGCGAAGCTGTGCTTTCGTAAATACAGTATCTTATGCATTCTAAATTAACGCCCATTTGGAAAAGGAAAATGCAATAAATATTTACCCCTAGCTGCACTTCAGTAGGTTGGTGGTAGATGGAAGGCCGTGTTGCCAAACCGAGTCCTCTGTCCTTTGAAGAATGTCTCTGGTTGTCAATTGAATACGTTGTAGTAATGTCGTTGTGTGATAGACGGGATACTCTGTCTGTTCCTTCCTAACCTGCGTTTGCAGCTGCGGTCGCTAACTCAACAGCTAGGAGGTATCACTTCTGTAGTGAATAAGAGTTCAAAAGTTCATACCATTCGCAACCAAAGCTCATGCTGGTGTTGGCTTCGTTCTGTAGTTATTATCTGAACCATTCTGCAGTCAGCATACGAATTGCACACTCCCTCAAAACTTGAGACATGTGGGGCACACATTTTAGAGTGGCCTTTTATTGTCCCCAGCACAAGGTGCACTTATGTAATGATCATGGTGTTTAATCAGTTTATTGAAATGCCACACCTGTCAGATGGATGGATTATCTTGGCAACGGAGAAATGCTCAGTAACAGGGATGCAAACACATTTGTGCACAAAATTTGTTGAGAAATAAGCTTTTTGTGCATATGGAACATTTCTGGGCTATTTCATTTAAGCTCATGAAACATAGGACCAAGACTTTACATGTTGCGTTTAATATTTTTGTTCAGTTTAGTATTTAGTGATTTAGGTCAACCAAAAGTTCTACGTGGTTCATGAAAGTTTTTGCAGATCTGTTCATATACCACATGTAATATACCATATTCACAAATATTTGTCATTGATGCATATCAATTATGGAAAGCACTAGAAGTACATTCTGTAATTCAGAATATTGCATCATTGTGCAATATAATCTTCAGCACTTTGAGAATGTAAGTTTGAAGCATCTGTTCCAATGTCCATATAAATAGATAAGTTGAAGTATGTAGACATTTTTTTTAAATCTGCCCATAGATTTAGGGAAGAGAAAATACTCATATCTGGTACAACAATATGTGAGCGTTGAATATAATTTTCTGAGAAAGTATGAGCAGTTCATTGTTATTTCCTGTTCGGATCAGAGGTGACAAATACAACACCTGCTATTCCTGTCATTTTGCCAGTGTTTTGACTTAAAGGCAAATCTGCTCCCTCTGTTTTGTCTAAGTGTTCCTGTTATGGAGAGATGGGTGGAGGGAGGGGAGGTTATGGGCAGAGAAGGAAGGATAGAGTGACTCTTAGGTGTTATGAATCAGAGATTTGAGGGACTTCTGTTTAATTCACATAGAGCACGACCCAGACTGTGACGACTAGCTGAATCAAGTATTACCAGCTGTTGCATCTGTTTCAACAGATTCTGACTGTAATTACTAGGGGCTGAGGTTGCAGCTGCTCACCATACAATGTCCTTTTCATTTAAAAAGAAATGTAACCTATATTTAACTAGGTAAGTCAGTTAATAAGAACAAATTGTTATTTTTTTACAATGACGAACCCTCCCTTAACCCCGACGATGCTGAGCCAATTGTGCGCTGGCCTATGGGACTCCTTGTCACAGCTGGTTGTGAAACAGCTCGGGATCAAACCAGGGTCTGTAGTGCCTTAGACCGCTGCACTACTCGGGAGCTTTACTTGCCTAGCACTGATTTCAGACCTTGGACGTCACCCGGTGGGACTTACTTCAGATGGTTAATCAAGGTGTGAACATGCTAATCGAAAGGAGCGAGCTGGGTAGCTGTAACCACATGAGGGCCTACTGTACATCGCACAGAGCCATGAATAATGTCCTAAATATGAAATCGCTAATGGAAGCTTTATTTTCATTACTTGTATGTATCTTGTTCTGAACCAAATCCAATCATATTATTTTGGGGGAAGTAATATGTTGAGTTTCAGACAGAGACCCCACTGTATATTGAAGTGAATGTAGTATGTGTGATGTAGTGATGATTGCAGGTTGTCTGAGGTCCTTGGTGTAGGATTTAAGATGGGCCAGTTCAGTGCTATTCACTAGAGATATTTGAAAAACAATCAAGATCGCATAGTTTGTCTTGTTGAAGTGGTTTATTTACAAATATGGACAATTATGTCTAATTTAATTGTGGAAGTGTATAAAAAAATTATGCACAACCACCAATACTGCAACTGAAAAAAACAGGCATATTTGCCACTAGTCAGTCATGTCTACGTTACAAAAATATTGACCTATTTTCTATTTTACAAGATCTACAACCAATTTGATATCAAACACAAACATTCCTCATTGTTCTTCAGGATTGGTGGGTCCCCTGCGGGACAGTTGAGCTAACGTAGGCTAATGCGATTAGCATAAGGTTGTAAGTAACAAGAACAATGGACATAGACATATCTGATATTGGCAGAAAGCTTAAATTCTTGTTAATCTAACTGCACTGTCCAATTTACAGTAGCTATTACAGTGGAAGAATACCATGCTATTGTTTGAGGAGAGTGCACAGTTTTAAACATGAAAAGTTATTAATAAACAAATTAGGCACATTTGGACAGTCTTGATACAACAGTTTGAACAGAAATGCAATGATTCATTGGATCAGTCTAAAAACTTTGCCGGTACGCTGCTGCCATCTAGTGGCCTAAATCTAAATTGCACCCAGGCTGGAATAATACATTTTAGCCTTTCTCTGTATTTCAAAGATGATGGTACAAAAAAAAGTTGGTTTTGTCTTTGTATTATCTTTTACCAGATCTAATGTGTTATATTCTCCTACAATCCTTTCACATTTCCACAAACTCCAAAGTGTTTCCTTTCAAATGGTACCAAGAAAATGCATATCCTTCAGGGCCTGAGCTACAGGCAGTTAGATTTGGGTATGTCATTTTAGGCAAAATTTTTGGGGAAAAGGGTCCCATCCTTAAAAGGTCTTATTCAGTATTATCTAGACTGTCTTCAATGTGCACCAGAAATCACAGACGTCCGTTTTGACGTGCTTCTCTTAGGCCTTTTAAGGAGACGTTGTCAGTTATTAAGACACACCAATAGTCACACTGCCAGATCTGTGATACTGTTGCTGCTAGTCACCTACATAAGTAAATGTAAGACATTCTTAAGCAGACATCGGAAACAAATGGGATGGCTTCTATTTACCTTGTACCAGTCAACAGTCATTTTGTCATCATTTGAACTTCATTATATCAGCCTCTGGCCCGGCAACATCGCGTTGTGCATAGATTTCTTTTTAGTCTCTGCTCTTTGTGCTTTATTTTACAGTGAAGTGCTTTTGTTTGCATTTATTTACATAGTCGCTTCAGATGCGTGACGGAAGGCCGTGGGTCACAAGCCGCTTGAAAGAGATTGTGTGCCACACACTATTTTGAAATTGGTGTGTGGGCTAATGTAATCTGAAACGGGATCTTTCTGGACTGTTTTCCGGTCCAGGGTGGTTCAAGGGTGGAACGCGAGCCAACTAAATCCATGTCATCCTGGAAAAAGAAAGAGTGGAGAAAAGCACACACGGTCATTAGTCATCTATCTACCTAACACAGGCCAGGCAGGGACCGAGTGAGTTAAAACAATATCATCAGAAAGCTCGGCTAGGATTGCGGCCTGACCCTATCTTTGCTTCCAGTTTCCATGGACACCACTGTCCCTGCCGATCAAAGGGTGTGCAACAGTTTTGGTAAAACAAGTGTGTGTGTGTGTGTGTGTGTGTGTGTTTGAACTAGGCTGTTAGGACACAGAATGTGTTCTCTGTCCTGACGCCTCTGTGTTGTAGCCTCTGTGTTGTAACTTTCTACATGACTGCTTTGCTGGGGCTTCTGCTGCTCTGCTCTGAGCTCATTCCCACTCACTGGATTCCATCAGTTCAGGTAGTCTGCTCTGGTTCTGAAGCTCCATTTGGCAGATACACTGAAGCTTTTTCCATAAATAGCATGTATCTGTTTTAATGGACAACCATTTCTTATCGGTTCCATTTCATATTAATCCGGTGGGAACCTGCTATGCAGAAGAATTCTAAATAGTTTTGAGGGGAAGGAGAAGCAGTGATGTTTCTTTACAGCACATTCCTTTCATGGCATAGTTTACCTTTAGGCCTTTAGTTTCCTGAGCTTAATAGTGTTTGCACTTGCATACTTTCCTCTTTTCTTCACACAGTGAAGAATAGTATGTTACTGAGTTTGTTAATCGCTCATTGGCTTGGCTCATGTATAATTACTGGGAAAGCTTACCCTACTGTAAGTGAGCATTTTAAGTATGTTATATACCAAGCATCGCTCAATTTCAAACTGTATGTACACAGAGGACCATTCTGTCTGTGTCTGCATTAAAGGTCATACAGTACAACAAGACACCACTGACCTTCCAGTGAAGATGGCTGCTGCTTTGGAAGGAGGACCTCTGTCAAGGCACCAGTCTTCTCCTGGCTATGATCAGTTGGTTTCTCCTGTGTGTCCTCACTTAACGTGCACCCCTCTTCCTCTTTCTCCTCGCCCTCATCACACCTCTCTGTGGGTTCTGGGTTGCAGCGGGGCGATCCCAAGCTCTCGACACAGTCGGGGTTCTGCATGAGTGGCCATGTCTCGCCAGCCTCTCTGGAGATGCAGGGCTCTGGATGGGCTTTCAGATAGGCCAGGACGTTCTCCTCACAGGGGTTTATGCTGCATCTGTAGGGGAAAATGGAGGCTGTGTCAGCAGCATAAATCTCTCCCATTCCTAGCAATAATGATCCAACCACAGTCCCAGGGAGGCACTTCTCTGACAGTAATCTCCCAAACAGACCCAAAGTTAACACCATAACAAGACTGTTGTTGGCCTTGTCTGTGTTTCTCTTCCTGTTCTGAACCAGAGGTGTGTAAAGGAATGTTGTTTGGTTTTGCAAACATTATCCACCACAGCAATGGTTGTCTGTCTGTCTGTCTGTCTGTCTGTCTGTCTGTCTGTCTGTCTGTCTGTCTGTCTGTCTGTCTGTCTGTCTGTCTGTCTGTCTGTCTGTCTGTCTGTCTGTCTGTCTGTCTGTCTGTCTGTCTGTCTGTCTGTCTGTCTACACTTCTAGGTCTTTCTGGGATTCCAGGAGACATGATGTCAAACAATATCAGTTGCTGTGCTTGTTACCTGTTCTTCTGACTGTCATATCTGGGCATCCATGTACTAAAATAGATGGTGATTTTTGTTGATGAATTATGATGGTGTTGAACAATGTTAAGTGATGTTGATTGGTGAGGTGAGTGGTGGTGTTGTGTCATGGTCCTCACCCCTCGTTGAGGCTGATCTGGGACTGGAAGGGGCTGGTGTCTCTACTCCGGCCCAGACTGCAGATTTCATCACAGCACAGGGAGGGGATCAAGTGCACTGGGCCTGGAAATCACACAGGAATAACCGTGTGACCGACCGCCAAACATTAGAACGCATGGATGACCTGGCCAAGAAGCCTCAGCGTACAGTAATGCCAGTACCATAGTGATAAAGTCAAAGACTCCATACCACTTGATGTGCTTGTAGAAGCCCACCAGTAATTGGACCTACCACAGGTGTGGCCTGGCCCATGGTGACATTGGCAGCATGGGCGCTGAGGGAAGTCATGGAGCTTCCGTCGGTCCAGGCAGGACAACTCTGCTCCACTGTATGGACCATCCTGGGACCTTAGAGATGCTGAAGCAAAAATACACTTTCATAATGGAGACCCCAAACAAGTGCAAGATAGCAGCTGCTATATTTAAATAGCAAAGCCACCTGTTGGTCCCAATGCTACACTGAGATTTCCACACCATTGTAATGACTTCTTTCAAATTCAAGTTGGTCACTCACCGCTGGGCTTCTTCTCCAGCAGCTGTCTCTTGAAGTAGATGACACAGAGGATGAGCAGGGCCAGCAGCACGGTGGCCAGAGCGCTACAGATGACTGCTGCCAGAGCCATGTCCCGAGGGCTGGTCACCACCGGGGGGATGTGAACCAGGTTCACCCGTCCGCTGCCTGCAAGGGCAGAGATAGAGATGGGGAGAGAGAGAAGGTCAATATGAGCATCAAACGTCACCACTGCAGTTCTTCTGACATAATAACATCGGAAATTAGAGTAGAAGTTGTAAAAAGTTAAATTAAATAAAACATTTCAATTGTATAGTTTTAGAATGACTATATTTTAGAGTCGACTGTGACATGTCTTTGTCTGACCTTGGTAGTACTATCTGGCCATATTTTTCTACACCTGAATTGTGTCCATTCTAGGTTTATGTTTATTACTGGCATGTAGTAGCTGTCTTTGACCCACTGAGTCCTCCAAGGAGACAGGCTCAAAGGAGAATGTCTGGAGTAGATTCTCTCTCCCCCCCCTCCCTCCGGAGGATGAGTTATTGCCGTCATTCATCCCCCCACCCCAAGGCCCTCTCATGCCAGTCACACAGCCCCATCATTATGTCTGTGTAGTCTGGCCAGACGTTTGAAACAAGCCTGGTGCATGCGTGAGTGTGTGTGTGTATGAGTGTATGTGTGCGCATTCGTGCATGTGTGTTTATCCCATGACTGCAACTGCTGCCATTGTCTAGGATCCCCACCGCCAAACTGTTCACACACTCTCACATTAAGGGACCTGGCCTTGAGGACAGCTTCTCATTAAACACTTTCCCACGGATATGGAACATCAGGGCTTAATGTGCCAGATGTCATAACAAATTAGATACAATCTCCTTATGCTAAATGAAGGTTCAATGACTAAAATGTCATTGTAATGGTTCTTTATCGGATATAACTATCTGCTTAATTCCTCAACAAAGCAAACAAACTTTGTTGAGGGATAATTTCGTACATGACGGATGTCTAGTCACAAGGCAAACGTGCAATAAGGCCACTGATATTATTTTAAAAAGCAACAGAAGTATGATTGTATTATCTGTGATTAAAATTTTAGGTCAATATTACTCTCCCTCATCACAATTACATTCATATAGAATTTAAAGTGAGTCAAGAGCTGTGCATGGTTGATGTGTAGGTTTACATAGAGAGCAAAATACCTAAAGTAATACTACACCTACTATGACAAAGTGACTGGCTACCCACCCCCTATAGAGAAAATAGTGATTATGTGAGATCTGTTTAATATATTTTTTGTTTGAAAAATATATTTTTCAATAGGCCCCTTCAATCACTGTTTGCTTTTTAGTACATTAATCCTAAAACAAAGTGGGTTTGGTCTTTTCAAATTCAAGAACTTTGTTATGCAATGTAAACATGACTTTAGCCTTGGAAAAGGTTTTATATTCCATCGGGATAGAGGATAGAGGATAGGGGAGAAGGGTATTTGTACATTCCATCTGAGGAAGACAAAAATCCCAAACTGCCGGTGAAGCTTAAAATTGAAGTTTGACCCGGTGGCAAAATAAATAAGCATTTAAAAATACATTGTAAACAAACAGGTGATAATGGCTTATTAAATCAAGATTAGGACGTTTCAGGGGAGATAGGTCTTCAAAACTGTTATGACAGAAACCAGGTGCCATATTCTAACAATTTTGACAGGAGTGCACTGCTCAGATCAAGGCAAATACACAAATTACACTAGACAGTTTATATAGCGGAATATAACTTGATATATATTGAGATGATTTCGTGAGGATACGGTAACATTCTCCACTAAATCAAACAACTTTAAAGAAAATCTTTGAATGTCCTTCCTATCCATCTTTTGGAAAGTCCTCTATCAAAGTAACCCAAAATTACTTGCTGAAAGATTTGACTGAACACCTACACCCATGCTTACACAAGCAGTCTCACCATGGTGCAGAAAACCTCTAAGACTTTTTCTTCCACTGTACAGTTGTGGAAACCCCATGTCATGGCCGTCTGATCCAGCCAGCCCTCCCCACTCCCCTCCGCAGCCAGCTGTCTCCCCCACACCCCCAGCCCAGTGGCAGTCCTCCCCACTCCCCTCCGCAGCCAGCTGTCTCCCCCACACCCCCAGCCCAGTGGCAGTCCTCCCCACTCCCCTCTGCAGCCAGCTGTCTCCCCCACACCCCCAGCCCAGTTGCAGTCCTCCCCACTCCCCTCTGCAGCCAGCTGTCTCCCCCACACCCCCAGCCCAGTGGCAGCCCTCCCCACTCCCCTCCGCAGCCAGCTGTCTCCCCCACACCCCCAGCCCAGTGGCAGCCCTCCCCACTCCCCTCCGCAGCCAGCTGTCTCCCCCACACCCCCAGCCCAGTGGCAGCCCTCCCCACTCCCCTCTGCAGCCAGCTGTCTCCCCCACACCCCCAGCCCAGTGGCAGCCCTCCCCACTCCCCTCTGCAGCCAGCTGTCTCCCCCACACCCCCAGCCCAGTGGCAGCCCTCCCCACTCCCCTCCGCAGCCAGCTGTCTCCCCCACACCCCCAGCCCAGTGGCAGCCCTTATCACTCCCAGACAGCTGTCTCCCCCACACCCCAGCCCAGTGGCAGCTCTTATCACTCCCAGACAGCTGCAGCAAACACAGATTAAGGCTGACCCATTGAGGAGACCTCACCTGCCGATTGTATCAACCCACCGCACTCTGCCAATAAACTGCTTGTTTTGATACATGCTCTCCTCTCTCCCTGTTGACTTTTGGGAATGCCAAACTTAAAGCCATGCATGGCCTTGTGTATGACAGGCCACAAAAAGATAGGGAACCACCAACCCACTGGCACAGACGTCTAGTTCAATGTCTAGTTTTGATTTACATTTGATTGAGTAGTCAACTAACGTGAATTCAATTTGAAATCAACAAAAAAAAATCACCTTGTCATTAGATTTAGGTTAAGAAATCAGAAATTCTCTTATGTTGATTACTTTGTTCAAATCCTACCAGTTTTCCACTTTGATTCAACATCATCATGTGAATTGTTTGGTTGAAATGACGTGGAAACAACATTGATTTAACCAGTTTTTGCCCAGTGGGAAGTATGAATGGCCCCTTCTGAAAACTAATGGTGACCCCATCCACATTCATCACCTGTGAAACTGGAATGGCTTCCCATTGCCAAAGAGGTATGAGCCCTCCACAACCAAGAGTTTGTATTTTTGACTAAACTTTCCTATCATAAATACACCCAACACCCCTTTTAGTGTTGCAAGAAAAACAAACTAGCATTGCCATGGGGTTGTAGGTTTATACATTTACATGGATACTAGATTACGGCAGTGGTGAGGCGCTTTGCTACTCTGAGCATAAACACTTTACTCATGTCAATTCTTCATTTTTTATTTTACCTTTATGTAGGCAAGTCAGTTAAGAACAAATTCTTATTTACAATCCTACCCCAGACAATCCCAGACAACGCTGGGCCAATTGTGTGGGACTCCCAATCCCGGGCCGAATGTGAAACAGCCTGGATTGAAACCAGGGACTCTAATGCCGCCTCTTGCACCGAGAGTCCTGATTGGCTCTTGAGTGACTTTGTTTTGGTGGACTTGATTTTAAGGGTTGACCGCTCTCATTTGGCTTGTGTTGGTTTTCAACTCAATCTACATAACTCTGTACATGCTGCTAACACTACTTTTTTACAGTCAGTGGTCAGGAGACATGACACGGACCTTTGAAGTTAAGAAAGTAGAAGTAGAAGAAATTAAATACTGAGATAAAGTTGTCTGAATGTAAAATGTTGAGAGAAATGAGGATGGATATTAGTCGGGTCATGAGTTTTAGGGTCTTGAGTAGCCCTGACCACAGGCCCTATCTCTAGAAAAGTATTACAGTTGCATGAAGAGGTGATAAGAGTCTGCATTTTGCTTCAAACAAAATTGGACTGACTTCCTTTTGTGTATGCTGTGAAATCCTGGTTTGAGATACAAGTGTCGAAAAATATTTCTCTGACTGTTAAGCTTCCATCTTAAATAAGAAGCAATGATTATTGGTTTGTTAATAGAAAAAACTGACTAAATTCCCATATGACCTTGGCGTAAATCTGTTTGGAATGAGTAAAAATGGCGAAACGGTTCTGGAGCTGGGGATTGGGGGGTGCTACGGTCGGCCTCTCTCCAGACAACTTTAATAGCTCTACCGTGACACAGAAGAAACTCCTGCAGATGAAATACATTAAAGCAACTGAAGGAACCCATAAAACACAATCTAATTTTTACTCTGCCCCAGAAACTGTCCAGGAGACTGAAGTGCGTTAAGATTTACGGCCTCCTCCAAAAGCGGCCTCCCTGCACAGCTGCAGCTTCGCCCCGAGCCAGTGTAGCCTATTATAATGATCTGCCCTTTAAGTTTTCACCACCCTACACAAGATAACACTAGAGGAAGAGAGATCAAGGCTTTCAAACATTAGGAAGACTCCCTGTAGTAACTACCAGCTCTGCTCTCTCTGGGAGATAATGGCCATTTTGATTCATGGGCTTCTGCATTCACAATGGCAAGCCAGACAGCCAGCCAAACATACAGACATGCATAACTTAGATGTCCCAAGGCCCATGTTCAGGGTGATTTCATATGGTCAAGTCATATGTAGACTCTATCTCGACAAATACTGCATGTTTTACAGTTATTGCTTGAATATAAATATTTATTGTCCTATCCACAAATGGTAGTAAAACAAGCTCATATTGAGGGTGTGACACAGATTTACATACTAAATGTAAGTAGATTTTTTTCCATCTCTAGAAAGAGCAAATGTAAACTCAGTTTGTGAGTTCAAGTTGTCTGATATCCTGGAGACGTTTTCATTTATCTAACAGAGGGGTGCTAGACCTAGCTGGATACACACACGCTGCCAAACCTTCTCAAGGAACAGCTGCGGCCTCCACAAGCATCAGGAAGTCACACTCATTTACCAAAGGTATAAGTTAGCTAGCCCACTCTGTGTGAGTGCCGAAAATCATAAGGTTATACTTAATCACTGGTAACGGCTGGAAAAAGGTGGCTAATGAGATGTAGTAGTGTCCTACTGGAATTCAATCCGCTGCTTTGTGAACAAAAAAACCTTTAAGAAATGCTTAATAGACCTCCGTGGATACATGCTAGCAAATTACACGACAAAGTTTAAGAATTTTACTGTAGATGATGTGACACTACACTCTCTTATTTCATTCAAGACCTAACTAAAGAAGCATGATGTAATGCAATCATTTGAACTCCACACTATTATTTAGAAACATTGAAGCTCCTTTTTGTCTTGAAATATGTGGATGGAGGCTTTTACTTAAGATAAGAGGTTTTCCGCAGTCCTTGAGAATGGAGCGATGATAGTGGGTCTTATTGTCGCAGCTAAAATAATCCAGTTCTGGCAAGACCGACTGTTATGCTAGCAGTATCCATTTCAACATTTATGGGCCTACTTATAAAACTAAGCATTTATTTGGGCATAAAACATAGTTGGCTGGCTCAATAAGAATTTACTGAATGAACAGTGATTTTCTCCGCCCATTGGGGTTGTGGTTCTGATTACTCTAAGGGCCTTGTGCTGGCATGTTTTAGATGAAGGTATGTGCTTTGTTATGGCATTATGGCCTGACATGTTTTTGGGGTCTTGGCTGTACTTTTAGCCTGGAGTTCAATAGTTTTAATTAATGATGTTCTCAACTTCTCATTCAAGCTACGGATATTCCTTATTTTGCCTGTAATTTCACTGGCTACATTCCTTGGCCTGATGTGAATGGTTCAACTTAATGAGAACTTTTCCTCAGAGGCTCTTCTGATGTTACACAACTTCCAGTAAAGGAAGAGAAAGTAAGTCCTCACAGTGTGGTTCATATGGAGGTGGAGGGTCCCCACATGGTATGCACTCCATATCTTGGAATCCGCTCAGCTTAGTTTTCCTGTAAAACCTGTTAAACACAACATAGCATTGGATTATTATGAAATATGTTTAATTGATTGTGTGCAGTAACGAACCAATACTTTGACCATTTATCTGTAGTAACTGAGTAGTAGTACACTGGTAGTAGAAGTAGAGTAGTTGTTGTAAGGGATTAAGCCCCTCCCTCACCCGGGCAGACAGTCTCCGCACACAGCATTTCTGGTGGTGGAACAGTTTCCCTTCTGGAAGCGGTTGTTCAGGCCACAGTCCAGGCAGGGCTTGCACTTCTGCAGGCTCCTATCTTCTTTGAAGCGGCTGCTTCTGCAGGGCACACACCGGGCATCCTCTCCGTAACCAAAGCCACATTCCTGGAGGGATTAACAGGAGAAACCCTCTGGGTGAGAGGTGGGGCTGAGGGCAGCTGGAAAAAGGCTCTGAATTATTTATTTTTATTGAACCTTTATTTAACTAGGCAAGTCAGTTAAGAACAAATTCTTATTTACAATGACGGCCTACCAAAAGGCAAAAGGCCTCCTGCGGGGACGGGGGCCTGGGATTAAAAATAAAATAAAAAATACAGTATAAATATAGGACAAAACACACATCACAACAAGAGAGACAACACAACACTACATAAAGAGAGACCTAAGACAACAACATAGAAAAGCAGCAACGCATGACAACACAGCATGGTAGCAACACAACATGGTAGCAACACAAAACACAGTACAAATATTATTACAAAGATCAAGAAGGTAGAGACAACAATACATCACACAAAGCATCCACAACTGTCAGTAAGAGTGTCCAGGATTGAGTCTTTGAATGAAGAGAATGAGATAAAACTGTCCAGTTTGAGTATTTGTTTCAGCTCGTTCCATTCGCTAGCTGCAGCGAACTGAAAAGAGGAGCGACCCAGGGATGTGTGTTCTTTGGGGATCTTTAACAGAATGTGACTGGCAGAACGGGTGTTGTATGTGGAGGATGACCAGGGTGTCTAGAATTAAAGAATGATCTTGGCTTCCAAGATCATAAGGTAACATCTTACACTGGCAATAATCTCCCTGACTCTCAGAATCAATGCATGACCTTCTGCAACAGGATCCAGAATGGCCGGGTATTTCAAAGATAAAGGCCCTCGGGGACAACCACTGTTGTATTAATGCAAGTATATTGCTGGGTTTATGTATGACTGGTTCTTTCTGGAACAACTCGGTGAGTGTCCTGGTGATTGAGAGGCCAGTGTATGTAGGCAACGCTTCAGTTAGATATGGGGCAGGGATTATGGAGAGGTGCACAAGAGTAAGAAGTTGAATACCTCTCCTGGTCCTACAATGGGGTACCGCACTTAAAAAGCACAGCATCTATTACTGAATGAGTGATCTAATATGGAATCAGCTCAGTTGTCATGCTTAAACCTCTATAGCGAATCTAAGATGGAAAATATTACTGGACCCATATTAGATATACAGTATTATCACCCTGTATATATTATCTATATAACATGAGTATATCTGTTTACTATTGGATTAATGGGTACACCTCATAAAATGGGGACAAGAGAATATAGCCTATTCTGTTTTGACCAAAAATGTATAATGGGGTGTATGTAGTAAGTCTAATGTTAATGTAATCCCTATTCAATGTTATATAGTATTTATTTGGCACACAGAGGCTGGCAAACTTGTTTTCCTGAGGTCATAGGAACATTTACATTCCTGCTGATCATCGCATCCCACGGCAAGTAGAAGGACTGTGCTGGAATGACATCAGTCATTGTGTTATCTGCAGCAGCTGCCCCCGTCCACTATTAAACCACTGTTGCCACAATGCATTCCCAGACCAGGCTGACTGATGGAGGGGGGGGCTCATATATCATTAACGTGAAGGTGAAATTCAAACAGGGCACTTCTCTCCTTGACCTTGTCATGTTTCACCGCCTGGGCATGCAGTCGCACCAGAATGTGGGCAGACTGGCTAAGAAAATGTTAAAAAGTGAGGCAAAGATGGGATCCCGTGATGGCCCCACAGAGTCGGGGCAGAAGACAGAGGAATTTAGCCATTTCAGCTAAACACATATAAGACGACATTGGACCTTGGCTCTGGCCGGAGGAAGGCTATGACAGGACTGCAGCTGTTGTTGTGTGATCTCCATATAAGGACCTTCACACCAGCAGAGCAGGGAACAGTGGAAAGATGAGAGACAGAGTGAGACAGAAAGAGGGAAGGGAGATGATGACAACGGAGAGAAGGAAATAAAGTTACAATTTTGATTCATGGAGGATGGTGAACCCTGGAGCCTGGGTTTCTCCTAGTGCACGCCATGGAAGGCTAGCTGCTGCAAAGCAGTCAGAGCAGAGCTGTTCAGAGTGGTTTTGGATAGAGGAGCGTCGTCCAACTTCCAGATGAAGGGGTCTTAAGAGGATTGATCCCCACAAAGCTGGGCGCTGGCACACTGTTCATGTGGCACTGCATGGCAGTAGATGGGGCTGCCATGTACACAGGCCAGGGCACAGAACAAAAGGAGCACTCAGCCAACTTGTCCTCTCTCCACCCAGGCAGAGCTGTAACATCCCGGAATGATCTAATGCAGTCCATTGTCTGGTAATTGGATGGAAACACCATGCTGTCAAGGTATCCCATCTTTGGATGCAGCCAGGAATCACATAATGCTACTGTCTCATTTAAATGGAGCTAATTGGGTATAGGTAAATTAACTTTCAAGTGTGTCATTACTTCCATGGGTTTAGGATGATCTAGCCTAAAAAGTGAGCACAAAAGCCAGTGCTTACAAGTCTCATTTTACTCCTATCTCCAGATCTAGTTTTTGGTGAGAATGCCAAGCAAAACAGCACAGAGGTAGAGCTGTGTGGAGGGAAGAGAGAGAGAGCTGGCTGGCTGGGGTTAAAGCATGTTCAGACGGGGAGATAGTTCAGAGATCAGGACGGAATTACAAGAGTCTCCAGGGGGGCCAGTCATCTGATCCAGTAATGAATGAGTTCGTAAAACAATATGAGTTTGTTAACGCAGTGTGCCATCTAATGTTCTCCACACACTACCACACTCTTTCAATGTCTAGTGTCTACAAATCAAAGACATGTTGCCTCTTTGCCAGTGGCTTAATGCAGTTCCCAGCTTGCATGCACTATATGTGGGGCAGTCATTCCTATGTGTACTGTATGTACTGTATGTACTGTGTGTACTGTATGTATATATGGTTTGGAATCGTAGATTTGCGCAAATGTGACAATGCTAGATGAAAGACAAGGCGAGGACTTCTGTATTTTTCGAGGATTTAATAGAAAGAAACCTGTGCACAAGTGAGAGTTGTGTGATTCTCAGAAGAGCTCGCAACAATCTGACCCTCAAGGCCAGGAAGCTTGTAAAATACCATCCCTGGTCAAAACATTAATCAAGATTGTTGTTGAGACCACTTGGGTCAGAGTGAATGGTATATTAGCTATCTCTGTCATTTGAAACCACTGGTGGCTGAATTTACAGCCTGGGGGGGTGGGGGGGGTTACCTACTTAATGGTGACTCCAAAGGGTCTGAGTTCAGATTTAAGCGGGACTGGGGGGACGGGGGGCAGGAATGTAGTTCTTAACAGTATGTATGTTTGATATGACGACAAAAAACAAAGCAACCCTTGCTAGCTATTAAGTTATGCTATGTTGATGAAAATGACAAATATCAAATCATTTTAATAAAATACTTCCCTGATGCTTTGGTGGTTCCCTGAACAAAGACCTAATTGATGTTTGTGATGTTGCTTTACAACAATACAGGCAGACATCCAGAAGATGGTATAATCGCATTCCATATGTCTCTATGGCAGCCACACAGCCTTATTAGAGCCTCCCTCCACTGTGAGATGGCTTCCCGCTACCACTTAGAATGAATGAGGCAGCCAATTATTAACCAGGACCCCCAGGGTGTCTAGCATTCATGACTGTTGAACTGGCAGAGAAACATGGGGCCCACTGAAGCGTACCACCACTGACTGCATGTCTGTGTGTAACAAGATAAAAGGCAACCTGGTAGAAATGTATGTGTGCAACAGATGATACAAGAGGGCAATTTAGTATAAGATGGAAGGTTTTTTACCTGTGCTTAGCTGAGCACATGTTGAAGTGGTAGGAAGAAAAGCATTGCTAAACTAACTTGCTTATGGCCTCCCAACCCGTTTCTACACAGCCCACACAAAGCACCATGTCTTTGGCAAGAATAGTGATTAAAGGCATTCCCCTCTCACTGTACAGCAAGTTTATGCATGGTTTCCTTCAAACAATGGATACAATAACTTGGACAGGGAACTTTGGGAAAAACAATGGAATCCATTCAGCAACAGAGGGTCGAAGTATGGGTGTGACTGATTAAATAGCGGTTGGTGTTCTACAAAAGCCATTTGGCCCTTTTCTCCATGAAACAGAGGAAGTCATAAATAACCTCAGTCCCCTGGATAATATTCACTATTCTAAACACTGGAATCCATTCTATTGATGAACGCAGGTCTTTCCTAAAAAAAGATCTGTGTTTTTTTTATTTTTACCAAGTGTATATCTTATCCAGAGGTTATTCAGGTTTATGAAGTTCCAACCTGATTTAAGTGATCTGTTAGTATCCAGTTTTATCATGGTTTCACTCTCTTTCATTTTTATAGATCAAGGTTTCCTTTCAACTGTGATGAACCATGCTATAAACTTGTTCAACAGAGGTGTAATCATCTGGACTACATTTCGTACATATTTTTGAAGTCTGTATGTAAAGTGCAGTACATTTAAGGGCACTCTTAAGAAGAACATAATATGTTGATGTCGAAGTTTTACTGTCTATATAGGGTACATTACTAGGCTTCAGACCTTTGATAGCTCCTGTCCCGCGTCGCACTGCTTGCAGGGTTTACAGTTCCCAAGCTGATCCTTGTACTCCTGTTCTCTGCATTCACTGGTCTCCTCCTCCGCCGTTACAGGAACCTGAGAGGGAATAATCATTTGATACTGAGCAGCTAGGGATTCCTGCGTTTCATCACGCCTTTCATCAGTAAGAGATCATGTGGACCGAGTCCAGAGCGGGCGTAATCCCCCTACAATAGTGACACTATTTCACCCACTGGCTTTTACTCCTCAAACTATGTAGACTACTATATCTGTCCGTCCACACATTGATGTCCTGCCAGATCTGACAAAACTAACTTAGAATGGAGACTGTTACAAAGGCTATTATACGTGGGCATTACAGATCACAGATCAGACTATAAATGGCCTGTCAAAAGCCTGATATCACACTAGTTGGGTAAATTCAATGCAGAACACTTACCAGTGATGAGTATATTACATGAAATGTCAGTAGAAGTAACCAGGTTTGACCAAACATCCAGGCCATTTTGAGGGGCTACTGTGGAATGAGTCTGGAAAAGAGAGAGAGATATTAGAATGAAGATGATAATTTCTACTCTGTTCAACAACAACAAAAAACATAAAGGAATATTGTGGAACCTTGTATTGGTGTCAAAAAGACCAATGTATGGCCAGTGAAAATTAGTACAATAATCAGGAGTAGGTACATATTTGTTCTCAGCTTCCAATCACAACATACCGGTTTTGTAACAACTATTGTGGAACATTGTAACAATGTTTTTGATTAGATAGTTTATATATTCAGCGAGGACAATGATGCGACGTCATGCGTCAAAACCGGCCAGGGCTATGACAGAATTATCTTATCAAAAGTCAAAACAGTTATGTTAATAGTTTCAGTTTGTTGAATGTCTCAAAATCATATAGGCTACAAAACAACTGCAGCCCTCTGTACGCTTTACCTGGTATGTGCTGCTGTAGTCTGATCGGTTCTTTAGTTATCTCTTCCTTTAGTTATCCCTTCCCTGGCTGAATGACTGTAGTTTGAGACAGATATCCACTCCTATGCGTTCTGCATAGGGCTCCAGACCATTCCAGCCATGCGATGTGCTCTCTGCCCGGCTGCGCTGCTCCAGTCCAGAGGAATCCCCGGATTGAAGACAAAATCAGCGTGGAGATCAAAGGCAGGGGATGGCTGCGATCTAAAACATGTAATCTGATCTCTGATCGGCCTCTAGGCCTACATCAAAGCGCAATCACAGGGCGGACACTAGAGCTACAAACAGGTCATTATGATCGCATGACAATAACCTCACAATTCAATACAATTGCATGCAAGACAGAGAGATCACAAAAGTGGAAATGCAAAGAGTTTGTAAAGTGCAAGGCGTCGAGATCTGGTTGTGTTGTTATTCCACTTCCAGCGCCGCCTCCCTCTGTGCGATCCCCGGTCTGTTTGTTTGGTTTATCTGAGGGTTCGCTGTTTGATGCCACAGCCCTTAACATTCCCTTTCATCTCAATGAGCTGCAGATGCCATGACGTCACTCTGCTGTTCTGGGATTGGTCGGGCCGACTGTCTGCAGCTTTTAGAGAGGAAACCAGCCACAAAGTTAACAATCTGAAAGAGGCTGTCTCTACTTTATGGTGGTCAATTTGGATAAGATAGGCTGCAGTGGGGACCCTTTATGTTTGGAGTTTATAAAGAGCTTATTTTTTTAACAAGTCAGTTAAGAATAAATGCTTATTTTCAATGACAGCCTAGGAACTGCCTGTTCAGGAGCAGAATGACAGATTTGTACCTTGGCAGCTCAGGGGTTTGAACCTGCAACCTTCCAGTTGCTAGTCCACAGCTCTAACCACTAGGCTACCCTGCCACCCTCTTATAAAGAGTTTAGAAGATGTTTATAGACTTGTGGCTTAAGCCTAAATTTTTAGAGTAACAACATTGACCTGACCAATAATACCATATAATAATTTACAATTGACCTGTAAATAATGTATGCAATTATTAACAACCTATGAACCCTTACAATATAATACATGAAGGCCTAATGCTAATTTTAACAAATAGCGTCCCTTCTCACATAGGCCTAGCCTTCAGTGTTTCACAAAAATCATAATTCTACTCCTGCCCTACTAACATTTCTGTTTTCAAAGCTATTTAAATAGGAAGAACTCAAACACAGTGAGAGAGAGAGAGAGAGAGAGAGAGAGAGAGAGAGAGTGAGAGTGAGAGTGAGAGGAAAGTAACATTTTGCAGTCAAACAGAGCAGCCAATTAGTAGACATGTTAGGGCATGTTGTAAATCAATTCTAGAGATTTGTGTCATGATTGTCAACACATTGCCCCACATTTCAAATAATGGAACTACAGTATTTCAACAGCGGAAGGTTGCTCCGCTTACTATTTCTCTTATAATGTATCTGGCAAATATCTCCAGTTTGAATACATTACAATAAATATTAAGTTCGTTATTTGAAAAGACCAAAATGCCTACACATTTATTATGTGTTGTATATCTTTTGTGTACTAAAAGATTGCAGTCCTTGACTTTTTAATGAATGGCACACATTTATAATGGTGCCATTCACAAATAGAAAAACAACTCTCCTCTGCATAAGACCTCCTTCCAATACACAAGTATAGCAACCAACTGTAGGTGCTTTCATCTCTACAAGTATGTGTTCATCTCAGCCTGGTGGACACACTGCTATGGGGCTGTAGTTATAAAACTGTCCATCTTAGTTCTTTCAATGCATTGTTCAATATGTTTTGATATAATCTCTTTGTGGGACTGTTGACTGGGGTTTATACATTGTCTCCATCTAGTGCATATAAACTGTCATGATATTTTCATGCATGGGAATTCGTCAGCAGTAGGATAGTTTATTTTAGCGCACCATTGTCTTCGTCATGACATTAAGAGGTTTGCACCTTAAAATCATATTTTCTAAAAGATCTGCTCCCTAAACTGATTACATGAAGGTATATGCCTGAGCCTATATTTGTCTCAGGTGTGAGGGACCACTTTGAATACACTTATTTGATTATATCCACAGAAACGTCCAAAATAAGCTGGATATTTTTAACACATTAACACATTTTGATAAATATATTGTGGTTTGAGCCACCATGGTGCAACTTGATTTGAACCCCAAATTGTAACCCCATGCATATTTCTTTGGGACAACAGCAAAAACACATTTTAATTGCATCTGGTGATTGGTGAATAAAGGTGCAATAACAAACAGGCCTAGGCCTATTGGCATATTCAAACAGGAAGTACCAGTGACATGCTCAATGCGGAAGTGGTCCGATGAAGTTGATGCTAATCTACAGGACTGTTTCGCTAGCACAGCACATGTTATCAGGATTCATCCGATAACATTGAGGAGTTTACCACATCAGTCACTTCATTAATAAGTGCATCAACAAGTTTGAGCCCACAGTGACCGTACTTATATATATTAGCCTTCTTTTTTTTCTTCTTTTTGTTGTTGTCATTTAGCAGACGCTCTTATCCAGAGCGACTTACAGTTAGTGCATTCATCTTAAGGGACAACCACATATCACAGGCATAAAAAGTACATTTTTCCTCAATAACGTAGCTGTCAGTAGAGTCAGAGCTAGAAGGGGGAGTGGGGTGGGGCGGGGCTGTCAACTGCAAGTGCTGGTTAAATGTTTGGGTGAGAAGTCGTGGTGAGGAAGAGGATTATTTAAGATACTGTTTGAAGAGGTAAGGTATGATATGTTTTCAGGAAGATGGACAGGGCTCTGCTGTCCTCAGGGGGAAGCTGGTTCCACCGTTGGAGTGCCAGGACAGAGAAGAGCTTGGACTGGGCTGAGCGGGAGCTAGCTACCCTCCCATAGGGGTGGGAAGGTCAAGAGACCCGAGGTGGCAGAACGGAGTGCTCGGGTTAGGGTGTAGGGTTTGAGCATAGCCTGAAGGTTGGGAGGGGCAGTTCCTTGTGCTGTTCCATAAGTAAGCACTATGGTCTTGTAGTGGATGCAAGCTTCAACTGGAAGCCAGTGGAGTGTGCAGAGGAGCGGGGTGACATGAGAGTATTTTGGGGGGAGTATTTTATTAGGATCCCCATTAGCTGTTGCAGTCCTCACTAGTCGCAGGATGTCATCTAGAGAGAGAGGGGAGAAAGAGGTCAAGGTGTAGGGTAGTTCTGTGTGAGTGAGACATGTGGACTCAATAGGCTGAGTGAATGTGTAGCGGATGTCGTTAATAGTTTTTCAAAGTGGTTGACAAAGTAATCTGCAGAGAGGGAGGAGGGAGGGACAGAGGGTGGAGCATTAAGGAGGGAGGAGAATGTGGAAAAGAGTTTCTGAGGGTCAGAGGCAGAAGCAAGTGGCTTCAGCAGTTCACACACCAAGTAGGCCACTGAGGAAACAGGCAGCACTTAAAGGAGATGGCCCTAGCTAGCAAAAAGACAGTACTAGACCACAACAGATAAATACAAAAAATATATATACTTATCAATCCTGGAGATATCAGGACTCCTCTAACTATAGAATGAAGCACACTGAGATGGAGCCTGAGAAGCTCAGAAAAGAGATGAAACCACTTCCCCTTAATACAGCCACTGATTACCAAAACAAGTCACAAATTGCCCTGCCCATTGAACCCGGTTGATGTGCCAACAACGATTTGCAAATTATGAGCAGTCAGCAGTTCACACACCAAGTAGGCCACTGGCAAAACAGACAGCACTTAAAGGAAATGGTGGCCCTAGCTAGCAAAAAGACAGTATTAGACCACAACAGATAAAGACAAAAAAATGATGCTTATCACTCCTGGATATAGCAGGAGTCCTCTTGCTATAGAATGAATACAGTACCATAGGCTACAGCCGCACTGAGCTAAAGGCAAGAGCTGCCGCTTTCAAGGAGCGGGACACTAATCCGGATGCTTCTCGTTGTATGACCTCAGACCAGCAAACTCATAGCATGCCCTGACCAGCTGACAAGTGTCTTCACTGACTTTTTAAACCTATCCTTGACCCGGTCTGTAATACCAAGTTGTTTCAAGCAGACTACCATAGTCCCCGTGCTCAAAGACGCCAAGATAACCTGCCTAAATGACTATCGCCCTGTAGCACTCCCATATATAGCTATGAAATGCTTTGAAAGGCTGGTCATGGCTCACATCAACACCTTCATCCCAGACACACTGGACCCACTCCAACTCACATACCGCTCCAACAGATCCACAGATGACACAATCTCTTTTGCACTCCACACTGCCCTCACCCACCTGGACAAAAGGAATACATATGTAAGAATGCTGTTCATTGATTACAACACTATAGTCCCCTCCAAGCTCATCACCAAGATCAGGACCATGCGGCTGAACACCTCCCTCTGCAACTGGATCCTGGACTTCCTGACGTACCGCCCCCAGGTGGTGAGGGTAGGCAGCAACACATTCACCACTCAGACCATCAACACGGGGGCCCCTCAGGGATGTGTGCTTGGTCCCCACCAGTACCCCTGTTCACCCACAACTGCGTGGCCGCAAATGACTCTAATGCCATCATCAAGTTTGCTGATGACACGATGGTGGTAGGACTGATTCCCGATGACAATGAAGCAGCCTATAGGGAGGAGGTCAGAGACCTGGCTGTGTGGTGCCAGGACAACAACTTCTCTTCAACATCAGCAAGACAAAGGAGCTGATTGTGGGATACAGGAAATGGAGGGGTGAGTGCGCCCTCATCCATATAGATGGGGCTGTGGTGGAGTGGGTCGAGAGAATTAAGTTCGTCTGTGTCCACATCACTAAGGAATTAACATGGTCCCCACAAACCCACACAGCCTCTTGCCCCTAAAGAGGTTGAAAAGATTTGTCATGGGCCCTCAAAAAGTTATACAGCTGTGCCATTGAGAGCATTTAAAAAATACATATATATTTATTTTACACCCCTTTTCTCCCCAATTCCGTGATATCCAATTGATAGTTACGATCTTGTCTCATCGCTGCAACTCCCCAACGGACTTGGGAGAGGCAACGGTCAAGAGCCATGTGTCCTCCAAAACATGACCTGCCAAGCCACACTGCTTCTTGACACACTGTCGGTGGAAACACCGTCCAACTGACAACCAGAGTCAGCTTGCAGGCGCCCTGCCCACCACAAGGAGTAACTAGAGCACGATGAGGCAAGGAAATCCCCCGGCCAGGTCCTCCCCTAACCCGGACGACGTTGCGCCAATTGTGTGCCGTCCCACGGGGCTCCCAGTCATGGCCGGCTGGTATCTAACCCAAAGCTGCAGTGGTGCCTTAGACCGCTGCACCACTCGGGAGCACATTGAGAACATCTTGACTGGCTGCATCAGCTCGTGCTAAGAGCAACTGGAAGGCATCCTAATGCAAGGCGCTACAGAGGGTGATGAGTACAGCCCAGTACATCACTGGGGCCGAGCTCCCTGCCATCCAGGTCTTCTATACAAGGCGGTATGAGAGGAAGGCCCAAAAAATGGTCAGACTCCAGCGACCCAAGCTATAGTCTCTTGTCTCTGCTACTGCAATGCAAGCGGTACCAGTGTACCTAGTCTGGATCCAACAGGGCCCTGAACAGATTCTACACCCAGGACATAAGACTGCTAAACAGCTAATCAAATGCATTGACCCTTTTTTGCACTAACTCTCTTGCACTGACTCTATGCATATGTAACAGTATAACTTTAGACCGTCCCCTCGCCCATACCCGGGCGTGAACCAGGGACCCTCTGCACACATCAACAACAGTCACCCACGAAGCATCGTTACCCATCGCTCCACAAAAGCCACAGCCCTTGCAGAGCAAGGCCTCTCTCTCCTGGCATGAGAGGGGAACCACTACTTCAAGGTCTCAGAGCAAGTGACATCACCGATTGAAACGCTATTTAGCGCGCACCACCGCTAACTAGCTAGCCGTTTTACATCCGTTACACATACACACACTGGACTCTACCCACATATGCACACATACTTACACTAACACCCCAACACACACATACATATGTGTGCATTTATTATCTATCCTGTTGCCTAGTCACTTTACCCCTGGATGATGTTAAAGCGAAAACTGGTTAAAAATGTATAAAAAATGAAAATATGCCAAGAGTGTGCAAAGCTGTCATCAAGGCAAAATGTCACTACTTTAAAGAATCTCAAACATAAAATATTTTTTGATTTGTTTAACACTTTTTTGGTTACTACATGATTCCATGTGTGTTATTTCATAGTTTTGACTATTCACTATTATTCTACAATGTAGAAAATAGTAAAAATAAGGAAACGCCCTTGAATGAGTCTGTGTCCAAAGTTCTGACTGGTACTATATATGTATATATATTTAACTGCATTGTTGGAAAAAGACACAAGTAAGCATTTCACAGCATGAGACAAATACAATTCGATTTGATTTTGATTTGGTGTGCAGTCGGTTCGGTCACCCATTCATACTGTAGCTTTAAGAAATGCACGAGTTCTGCAGTATAGAACTAGTTCAGAGATGTTTGGAGGAGACCATTCGATATAGGATTATGTCTCGCGTGTACAGTTTCTCGGAATATTTCTGTTGGAAAGTGGATACTGGATAGTCCTATACATTCATCTGATCACCCCAGTATAGGTCTCCCGTTTTAGAGACAGTCAAGCAGCGACGTTTGCACTACAAACTATGAGAGGGTGGAGAGGACAGGGCAGATGCCGCACAATGCGTGAGTCTGATGATTCTGGTGGAATCTTGCTCCGATGTAAGTATCCCGGTTCGTATATAGGCTTCTGCGGCATCAACCGTATTCTGAAAATTGCAAACTGGTTGATGCTGTTCTTTCCCCGTATCATGAATATGTTATTGTTTGTTTACGAGTAGGGTAGCCAAATAGGCCTAACAATGTGCCCTTCGTTTGTTGCACACAACAGTGTCAGTCTTTCATATATCATATTTTGCGAAAGCGTTTGTTGACATGCTAAGCATAAAATAATGTCTACGCGTGGAGATGGATCCTTTAAAGTGCTGAAAGTCCTTGATTACCGTTGGGTGATGTCATTTTTCTACGTTGCAGTGGATACTGATGCCAATTGCACTGCACCAAAATCATAAATATTATCGAAGCATTTTCAGAGATGATTATTTTATATTGAATTATACAACTACTTAATTCTAAAGACTATAACATAGATGAGCAACTGAAATTGATTTACTACAGACATAGAAAGTGTAACATATAACCTAATGCATCACCTGCAAAATATTCATATTATAACCATAGCTTATTTTGCAACCCATAATAATATGGGTTTATATGAGAAAGTAGCTAGATGGACGCAATTTGAGAGGGACTGCAATGTGTTTCTAATCTTGTTACTGTCGTGACTACAACTACCAGAGTTCATTAGCTTCCCACCAGCAGTCCAGCCAACCCGCAACAGACGCAGTTATCACATGCACTGATAATACATTATTAGAAACAGCGCCTTTGAAGGAATTACCATGTAGGAAGTAGCCTCACAAATTTGTTTGCTTACGACTTCCATATCTATAATTTTCAGAAACACAGATTCTATTGAAAAGATACAGCTGGATTACAGGATCATGAAACGAATGTCTTGGCGGGATACAAGTGAGTGGCCGTTTTACTGAATAGCTGATAACTGAGCACCGCAGTGATACATTGTAGCCTTAGCGGGGGACCCATTGAGGGGGAATGGCTAAATGAAGCTTCTTACAACCGCAACATTTGCTAACTGTACGTATCCTATGGAATGTAAACGAATAACAATAAATATACATTAGATAAGTGGCTCGAGTGAAAACGTTGTGAGGTGTATTGTGAGAAAATAACGGTCCTGTTTGTTTGTATGACAGTCTTTTCCCGGGTGGAGTTTCCCAACGCTCAGTGCAGAAGATAGAAAGAAGTCCAATGAATGTGTACGCGGGGACATAGCACGAAAAAGGCTTAGAAGTGATGGAAAACGGTCGAGACCCATGGTAAGTTCGATGTTTACACATTTCAAATTTAAACATGGGGGCTGAAGTAGGCCTATTCATCAACATCCCCAATCAAACGTTATGTCAACTGCTGTTGAACTATGTTGAGGTGTTAACTCACCATTATTCTCTCTATCACCAATTAGTTATACATTGCAGTATTCAGCACCTGTCTTGACACCCTGGAATCAGATGTCACAATCACCTATAATATAAAGGCCTAATGTAATTTCTGAAGTGTCTATAGAAGACTCATTGCCATTATAGTGAACCTTTGTCTAGAACATGTTGTGTTCCATCCATCTCCCTGTTGAATGCCCCACCCATTTGTTTTTGTATAAATATGGACATTGCAGAGATGGCAGCTTGATTCAAGTGGTTTGCAGAATAGGCAAAGCTATTACCCTTTATTGCTGACTGCACAATCAATATTTGTTGCATAAGTAAATATATGCATACAGATCTCTGTATTTAGTTACTCAGACAGAACCTAAATAGAGTTATAAACAGTGTTATTGCTACACTAGAAGATATTACTGTTAGGATCTAGCTATTCTCTTTCGGGAAAGTGCTGATATTTGTACTAAAGTGCACGTGGCCTATGTCCATATGACCTATCACCATCTTGAAGCTTTTGGAATTGGTGGTCATTTTTCTGACAGTATTTCTCTGATGCAGAGGAGAAAACACAAGAAACACAAGCAATATTAAAACATTTGATAACAAATGGATGTGACTTAGGTTATATACTCAGGTTTCTCTTTAATCAATACAAACTGCAAGCAAGCATTGCTGACCCCATTGTTCCCTATGTTTAAGTGCTACCAGTATTCTGTGCTCTTTCCATATCAATAGAAGAGCCATCTGGTCTTGTGAACTCAGGATGACCAAGGAAACATGTACACTACAATTATACACAAATTTAAATTTGTGATAGAATCAGTGCACTGCTTGAATAATATCGTCCCTGAACATCACCATGTAAGCTTGACGTTGCTCTATGCCTGTGACCTACCAAATGAAGAATGCCGTCTATGATTTACTGTGCCATTCTTTCCAGGACAAAGAAATAACTAATACATTTTTGTGTATTTTCTAGGTTGCCATGGGTGACAGTCCGTCATGAGTATATTGGCCAGAGGGCCTACCAGGTCCCTCATTCTGCAGCTGTTCGGGACATCAAGCAACTCATCTATGACGAAAGCGACCTGCCTGTCACCGAGCAGCAGCTGGTTCACAATGGGAAAGTGGTAGGTAAAAAAGCAATTTTACAAATTGTAGCTATTTTCATTACTGAAATGACTGAAAATGTAGTTTGGCATAGTTTGACTACAGTAGATTAAATGCTTGACATGAGCACACAATGGTAAAATTCATTGACAAGAGACAGTCCCTTGTCTGTACATATATCCTGTGTGAGACACTATTGATGCTATGGGGGCGCTATTTCATTTTTGGATAAAAAGACGTGCCCGTTTTAAGCGCAATATTTTGTCACAAAAAGATGCTCGACTATGCATAGAATTGATAGCTTTGGAAAGAAAACACTCGTGCCCAAGAACGTGAGCTACAGGCAAAACCAAGATGAAACGGCATCCAGGAAATCAGCAGGATTTTTGAGGCTCCGTTTTCCATTGTCTCCTTATATGGCTGTGAATGCGAGAGGAATGAGCCTGCCCTTTCTGTCGTTTCCCCAAGGTGTCTGCAGCATTGTGACGTATTTGTAGGCATATCATTGGAAGATTGACCATAAGAGACCACATTTACCAGGTGTCCGCCCGGTGTCCTGCGCCGAAATTGGTGCGCAAACCTCAGCTGCAAGTATTTTTCCATGGAATTCAGAGAAGAAAGCAGGCTTCCACGAACGATATATCAATGAAGAGATATGTGAAAAAACACCTTGAGGATTGATTCCAAACAACGTTTGCCATGTTTCGGTCGATATTATGGAGTTAATTCGGAAAAAGTTTGATGTTGTTGGTGACTGAATTTTCAGTTCGTTTCAGTAGCCAAATGTGATGTACAAAACGGAGCGATTTCTCCTACACAAAGATTCTTTCAGGAAAAACTGAACATTTGCTATGTAACTGAGAGTCTCCTCATTGAAAACATCCAAAGTTCTTCAAAGGTAGATGATTTTATTTATTTGGTTATCTGGTTTTTGTGAAAATGTTGCGTGCTAAATGCTACTCAAAATGCTAAGCTAGCTTTGCATACTCTTACACAAATTAGTGAATTGCTATGGTTCAAAAGCATATTTTGAAAATCTGAGATGACAGTGTTGTTAAGAAAAGGCTAAGCTTGAGAGCAGGCGCATTATTTTCATTTTATTTGCGATTTTCAGAAATCGTTAATGTTGCGTTATGATAATGAGCCTGAGGCTTTATTCACGATCCCGGATCCGGGATGGGGAGTATCAAGATTAATCTCGTCTGCTTCTCATACTCCTCCATTGTTTATTGTTGTGTGATGTATTTAAAAGGTCTTTAATATAGTAAGTTAAAGTGCTCCATCCTGAGGGTGCGTTTGTAAATTCACTCTGGCTATCTACTCCGATTTCAGAGCATTCTCATCTGGGTGTACCAGAACGCGGAATAATTTATTCATTTACGAACGCTCAACACCCGTTGAATATGACTGGTGTCGGTAAAGAACGTAATTAAATTAGTTACATGCTAACCAGACCGCTCACGCATCCACGTGCGTCATTGCATGAATTTTGATTTTGCCCACCCACACCAGACGCGGTCAGGACATGCAAGTATAAATATCAAAACAAACTCTGAACCAACTATATTAATTTGAGGACAGGTCGAAAAGCATTAAACATTTCTGGCAATTTAGCTAGCTAGCTTGCTGTTGCTAGCTAATTTGTCCTGGGATATAAACAACGGGTTGTTATTTTACCTGAAATGCACAAGGTCCTCTACTCCGACAATTAATCCACAGATAATAGGATAAACCATGTTCGTTTCTAGTAATCTCTCCTCCTTCAGGCTTCTTCTTCTTTGGACTTTATATGGCCTGGCTATGCAGACGCTCGCGAGCAATGTGGGTGCATTGATTAAATAACATAAATGTGTCAATTATTTTGCAAAGCTCACACACTCGATGCGAGCGGTGTGGTCAGCATGTTACAGTCACCAACGTTCTAGATAACATGAAAATAGTCTAACCAGCTCTGTAGGGAAAGTAAAATGGTCAGAGGGAGGTGTTTTCTCATTTATGTCTGGAATGAGCTAGCAAGCTAGCTAACTTTAGCCAGTTAGCTTGGGTGCTTGACTGCCGTTGTGAGTGTGAGGTCAGAACGCTTGGATCAACCCTACTCCTTGGACAGAGCATCCAGTGTGCGGCCTGAATGCTCCGAGAGTGAAAAGCTTACGAATGGACAATCTGACGCTCTAACGCTCTGAAATTATGAAAGCCCAAAGCGCACTCCTGCACTCCATAGTGAATTGTAGGCTACATAAGTGCTGGTTAGATTGTCAGAAAATATGTGTTCTACTAGTAAGCAACATTGGCCACTTTGTTTGACTACATAACAACAAAAACATCCAGAAATGTAGGGATTTAGGGAATGTATCACAGCCAGTGCTGCTGATTAAATACCCATTGTGTTTCCAGGGCAGGATTAGAACTCATGACATTCCATGTTTTGTTTTTAGTGTTGATATCTTTGTGCAGTCAAGCCTGTCTCTTTCCAACATGTCCTTATTCAATATTGGAACATGTTAATACCATCTTCGTTATATCACATTCTGTGCATTGACCTGGTCAAATTTCCCCTTACTATAGTGGCTGAGGGAATAACATGATGTATTTCCTTGATTAATATTTTCCCCAACAGATACATTTTCCGAAGTATTTAATGGCTCTCCATTGCGACAACAACATTACAATGACGTAATCTTCACCATTAACAATTTCATCATTGAGAGGACTACTTTTTATTGGTTTATCACCAGTCTGATAGGACAGTGTATTGATTCAATAGTTTCAATGCCCTTTGGTTTTTCTCTTGATAGAATTCCAGTCATTTTGATCAAGAGTGCCTTTGATTACAGACACAGTTAATTTTCATGTTTTGCAAAAGTAGGCTCTATGTGATGTAGCCTGTGATGTATTCTCTAATATGAGATTAAGGCGAACTAATTTATTCAGGTATGTACATTCACATATATGACCAGTGAAGCTTGATGACAGGTCTCACCTATTGCTAAACTAAGCTACTATACTGAACAAGAATTTTAACGCAACATGTAAAGTGTTGGTCCCATGTTTCATGAGCTGAAATAAAACATCCCATAAATGTTCCATACGCACAAAAAGCTTATTTCTCTAAAATGTTATGCACAAATTTGTTTACATCCCTGTTAGGGAGCATTTCTCCTTTGCCAGGTGTGGCAAATCAATAAGCAAATTAAACAGCATGACCATTACACAGGTGTACCTTGTGCTGGGGACAAGGCCACTCTAAAATGTGCAGTTTTGTCACACAACACAATACCACAGATTTCTCAAGTTTTGAGGGAGAGTGCAATTGGCATGCTGACTGCAGGAATGTCCACCAGAGCTGTTTCTCTACCAGAAGCATCATCATTTTAGAGAATTTGGCAGTACGTTCAATCGGCCTCACATCCGCAGACCACGTGTAACCACGTCAGCCAAGGAACTATACATCCGGCTTGTTCAGCTGGGGGATTGTCTGGGGCAGAGTATGTTAGCGGAGTTGAACGGTCGGATACTGGTCCTTTTCAAACACTTTGCTAAAAACCGCTCTGTGCTCACAGGAAAAAAAACTGCTGCTTCAAATTCGCTCCATTCATTAAAATCTGAATTTAACCAGCACCCATCTATTTTTGTGACTACCTGAACATACCATTTGGCTTTTGAAGTAGCCTGTTGAAATCAAACCATATGACTAAAAGTATTATAATTAACATTAAAAGGTGAATGTAAGAAGCACTTATCAGTTCAAATGAGGTACATGTCATATTAAACAGCATATAAACACTTTAAATAGTTCAGGAACCAGACAGGGAGTCTGAAGGAAAAAACATTTATTATTTAGGCTGTATTTTTTTCAATTATTTCAAGGCTATAGCCTACAACAAAATACATTGTGGAGCATTTGCGATTGCGACACAAAAGCTAGTAGAGTCATAAATCGCTAAGCACTTAATCAACATTTTGTTGTATTAAATCATTAGGCTATATATAGTCTATCAATTGTGCATATAGGCTGTGACTTAGAATTAAATACAAATTAAATAAAAAATACCATATTAGGCTCAGTCTGCAGAGCATTTGAATACATTTTTTAGAAACACGAGTTTGGCCAGTCTGTGGCATCAGGCTCATGCAATGGTTTCTGGAGAGCAGACCGGCAGTGGAGAATATCCTCTCCGCACTTGCAGAGCCACTGGTGATGCTAAACACCCTTTGGCCACTTTTGCCAGGCTGGGCAGAGATGCAGAGTTGTTGTTTTTCCATTTTTCCATATGTAGGCCTAAAGGTTTTTATGCAAAATAACCCAATCAAAACTAAAAGCTCCTGGAAAGGGGGAATATGCCAGGCCTATAGAACAAACATTTAAGAGATCAGATTTTTTGTTTATTAATACTTTGCTACAATGACACAGTTATCTACCCACCTCATTCCTTTCTTTTAGCATGTGCACGTAGTAAGTACACCATTATGCTTTCGGGATACGTGTCTTTTCAGATTCCACAATGATTCTTTAGTTGTGGACACTACATCACTGCACTACTTCTCTTGCGCTTGGTCCTCATCTTTGTAAGTCACATTGATTTTGCACCTGTGAGTTTAATCAGTTTCTTTCTGAAAATATTTAGCGAACTCCATGACAGTAGCTAAAGCAAGGGGCTATAGCAGCACACAAGTAGACTACAAATGCATGCAGGGCCGGGCATGCCCTGAGCTCGTGAAGTGAGCGCTACTGAAGTGAAATTGGAGCGTAGGCGAGAAGACCTATGCTTCAGTCTTTGGGAATGTTGCTCCGCGCTCCAGTCAAATTGGGCACACTCTGCTCCAGCTCCACTCCACTCTGCTCACATACTCTGGTCTGGGGATGGGTTGCTGAGGAGTATTTCTGTCTGTTTAAAGCCCTTTTGTGGGGAAAAACTCATTCTGATTGGCTGTGCCCTTGCCCAGTCATGTGAAATCCATAGATTAGGGCCTAATTAAGTTATTTCAATTGACTGATTTCCTTATGAACTATAACTCAGTAAAATCTTTGAAATTGTTGCATGTTACGTTTTATGTTTATGTTCAGTAAGTCCTAGGCCTACTGGTAGGCCTACTGATAAGAGCATTATGGGATAGAGTTTTATCTCCCGTTCTTTCATGGAAAGCCCTCCTGTGTGCCTAGCTCATATTAACAGGAAGCATGACTGCGCAGACAACTTTCTTTGTCACTTATGCTCTTATCATGTTACACATTACATTTTGTAGCTAATCATAACTTTGATCAACATTTACATGATCTGTAGTAGGTACATGTTTACAGCTTTAGCATTGTATTCTTTGTTGTGTTTTAAAAATGCGGGTTGTTATGTATGCCATGATTAACATGATTGCAGGACCCACTGTTTAGCTGAGCCTTTACTGACTGAGGGAAAGGGGCAGGTGGATCCCTGCCGTCAGCCCCTCTGATGTCACCCTCAGAAATTAGCCACAGTCCACGCCCACAAACTATCCTAGATCAGCTGCAATACCCACAGGGAGCCCTCTCTCTGCCCAGTCTAACAGAGTTGAGAAGGGTATCTGACTGACTTTTATGCAAGTTGAGATCTAATTTATTTGATTTGATTATGAACACAGCTATCTATCTGAAGGGTTGGCTCTGTCCCAGCGTCCATACTTAGCTTGGTAATGTCTTACTTAAGGGTGTAACAAGTTTAGACTTAGTCTCCATATTCTTCAGTGTGCCTCTGAGAGTCAGCTGACTCTGAAAAAATCATTAACTAAGATGGTTAAGTAACCATCTGAAGGAGAAAAATACACTGAATGTCAACTGTAAACTGAAAACATTAAAGTTCTTTGGAGAATTAGGGGCTTTGAAGCTTTTCAAGCTCAGAGGTAGGACATGGCACCACTACCAGTATCGTATTAGTAGGCCTATTATCGTCAGTCAGAATATACTACGATTCATGCCTGCTTCAGTCAGATTGAAAGCCCTGCCTTCTCTTTCAACCTTTTACACCATTTTGTGCTATTATTATACACATCTCATTGGCTCAACAATGGGGCCATTCATTGGCAGGTTAAGACCAACAACCTTAATGCACTCTCACTCACAAGATTACATGGAAAGTTCATTTTAGGCCTAGCCTAGTACCTGACCTGTGTTGAATTTAGTTGCTGAGTGAGATCTTGTGATTGCACATGATCAAATAAAATTTTATTTGTCACATGAGCCAAATACAACAGGTGTAGACCTTACTGTGAAATGCTTACTTACAAGCCCTTAAAGCCTTAACCAACAATGCAGTTTTAAGAAAAATATAAAAGAGAAATAACGAGGCTATATATAGGGGGTACCGGTACAGAGTCAATATGCCGGGGTACAGGTTAGTTGAGGTAATTTTTAAATTGAGGTAATATGCACATGTAGGTAGGGTAAAGTGACTATGCATAGATAATAAACAGTGAGTAGCAGCAGCGTAAAAATAAAGAAGCTTTGTGGGCACTATGGTGTTGAACTCTGAGCTGTAGTCAATGAACAGCATTCTCACATAGGTGTTCCTTTTGTCCAGGTGGGAAAGGGTCATGTTGAGTACAATGGAGATCATTCGTCATCTGTGGATCTGTTGGGGCGGTATGCAAATTGGAGTGGGTCTAGGGTTTCTGGGATGATGGTATTGATGTGAGCCATGACCAGACTTTCAAAGCTCTTCATGGTTACAGACGTGAGTGCTACGGGTCAGTAGTCATTTAGGCAGGTTACCTTGGTGTTCTTGGGGACAGGGACTATGGTGGTCTGCTTGAAACATGTAGGTATTACAGACTCAGCCAGGAACAGGTTGAAAATATCAGTGAAGACACTTGCCATTTGGTCAGTGCATGCTCCGAGCACATGTCCGGATAATCCATCTGGCACTGAGGCCTTGTGAATGTTGACCTGTTTAAAGGTCTTACTCACAACAGCTACAGCGAACGTGATCACACAGTCGTCAGGAACAGCTGGTGCTCTCGTGCATGCTTCAGTGTTGCTTGCCTCGAAGCGCGCATAGAAGTCGTTTAGCTCGACTGGTAGGCTTGTGTCACTGGGCAGCCCGTGGCTTGGCTTGGCTTTGTAGTTCATAATGTAGCCCTGTCACATCTGACGAGTGTTGGAGCTGGTGTAGTAGGATTCAATCTCAGTCCTGTATTTACGCTTTGCCTGTTTGGTTGGTTCGTCTGAGGGCATAGCGGGATTTCTTATAAGCGTTCGGATTGGACGTATGGACATACATTTGTCTTATTTTATTGAGTTTGTCCACAAGGCCTATGTTTTGTCCATTTGCAATATATGATCATATATGTGTTCGGTTTCTGAACACAAAAATCAGTGAACCATGACCAAATGGCATAGAAATGTCCAAATGGAATTTATAAGTATTAAAGGTACCAAATCAGGATGTTATATCCATTTGCCATATATGATCATAGGAAATCGGCTTCCAAACCCAAAAGTCAGTGAACCATGTCCAAATGGCATAAGAAATGTCCAAATGTCGTATATACTGACCAAATGATATATATCACTATGTTAAGCCCTGAATCAACCTAGAATGTCTATTTGTCATGTTTGGTCATAGGAAGTAAGAATTTCTCATTAATGTTGATTCTGCATGTCCATTTCGTAACACTGTCAACTTGCAGAATAGCATGTTCACACTGACAGTATAGCATATGTGTGATGGACACTGTCCAATCGCTCGTTGATGTTGATTTCAGCCTGTCCATTTGGTGATGGAAAATCCCGGTTTAAATAAATTGGAAATGGACAAATGTAAACTGTCCATTTGCAATGTCTTACAATGGGCATTTACCATCACGAATTGGACATGGTCTAATATACTGCAGAAATGCCTTATTGACTGGTTCGTTGAACTCGGGATGGACGAGCAGTGATAGTGGTTCCTTTCCATTGCTCATTGGTGCAATGAGAGAGAAGTGGGACTGTCGTTTTTTTAAATGTTTTTTTGACAAACATCCCCTGACGCCATTTGGAGCCATATTAAAAATATGCTCTTAGTAACCTGTTCAATTACCAGGTGCACGGCTGTAAATTTGCAATGTCTTACAATGGACATTTACCATCACGAATTGGACATGCTCTAATATACTGCAGAAATGCCCAATTGACCGGCTCGTTGAACTCGGGATGGCCGAGCAGTGATAGTGGTTCCTCTCCATCGCTCGTTGGTGTTGATTTCAGGCTGTCCATTTGATGATGGAAAATCCCTTATTAAATACATTGGAAATGTACACTGTCCATTTGTAATATAAAATGTACAATGCCAATATATTATACGGCCATCAAGTCAGCCATCAGTCAATAAGATATCATACTGACACCAAACTTACTTTGTTCAACTCTTTTAGAAGCCAACTGTCACATATTTCAGAGCTGTCCCACAATTCATAGCGCCTTTTGTTAAAACCATTTTAAAAAACATAGTTACATTCGAGCTGCGGATCCTGTTCTGACATTATGTGTAGGCCTAGCTGAGGCGACCCCGGATCTCGAGTTTTGGGTCGATAGGTTATTCAGAGCCCGAGTAGCAACCTTAATTAGTGATGAAAATTCACTTTGCCCGGGCATTGCGACAGGTTCCCTGAAAGAGTTATCGGACAGAAACTTTAGGGTCCAAGGCTGTCTTGTGATTCTGGGACTTTTTTGAGTGACGTCAATTTTGCGACGTTAAAAATTAATTGAAGTTAGTGCAAATGGACAAGGCTGTTTCTCGGCATGAGAACTTTTTAGATCTACATAACTCACAGTGCACTACAAACTGAATCCCTAGAACAGGTTTATAAAGTTTCAGATCTCTAGGTCTGACGGTTCTTTGATGGTTCGAACGCAGGTAACTATTGCAGGCTGCAGGCTGTAGGCTGTGTCAGTAAGCCCCACACTGTGTCACTCCACAATGACTGTGTGGGTGGGTGAGTACAGAAAATCACAGATATCACCTGAAACCCGTCTTAACGAAATTTGCCTTAACTGGATCTGTAACTTTTTGGAAAAAAGCACATTTGCTTAGCCATCACTAAACAGACGTTGTATGATTTCTCGTCAATTACGATAGATAAATGTCTGGTTATTTTTTTCCTTACACCATAGTTTTATGTACTTTTATGTGAAGTGGTCAAATTAGCGCTGTATTACCATTTTTCACCTTTAATCCTAGAAAATGGGCATTAACTCAGAGCGTTGCGGCTTCGACACCATCTTGTTTCTGGGCTAAAAGTACATTTGGCCAAACCTGTGCTCACCAAGTTTCATCTTTGAAGTCTTTTCCATTTACAAGGAATGTCCGTGTCCGTTTGGTGATGTTTTGTCAATTTGCAATAAGCAGCCAGTCACCATCTGGTGGAATCAGCCTATTTTAATAACACCTGCGGACGTCTAGTAAGGGACCGTACATTTTCAATATGGAGATCCTCATCAACCATAAGGGAAATGCCACTCATGCCCCTTATGCAGGTGAGCAAAACCTTGAGACTTCCTTAATATTTGTTTTTGCGCACCAGCTGTTATTGACAAATAGACACAGACCGCGCATCAGCAAGACTGAACAGATGCCTCCGGTAAGACGAGGGGTAGCAGTCTGTGTCTTGTTAAAGAAAAAAATATTTGTTTGAGGTGAGTAAACGCTGTTCTGATATCCAGAAACTGTTTTTGGTCATAAAAGACGGTGACAAAAACATTGTGTACAAAATAAGTTACAACAACGTGAAAAAAACACACAAAATAGCACAATTGGTTAGGAGCCTGTAAAACGGCAGCCATTTCCTCCGGCGCCATCCTCATTCATTTCAACTCTTAGACTAATCGTTTACATATCAGTAACAATATTGTACAAACCATGGCCAGCAAGAAAAAGTGACAATCGGTATTAGCCAGTCAGTTACAGTATGTGAGTAGTCAGACGGCCTCTGTGATGAGAGATTTGGTTTGCAGAGCAGGGCTCGTCGTGCTGGACTGCTTGTTCATGTGCCAGAAGTGCTGAGCGAAGCAAGTGACGCTGCAGATGAGGGTTTTCACCTTGGAGAGCGAGAGATAATGGTCTTAGCGTAAGCCTACCTGCCTGCTGCTGGTGCACGTCCAGCCTGCTCTGTTCAGTATCGATCCTGTTAGGTGCAGAGGGGGATTGTGTATCACACTAACACCTGTGCAATAACGCCACCCCAAGATTTTACCTGGTTGACAGTCAAATGTACTTCATTATGCTGTGAAGATTGTTCAATTTAATGGTCTTGTGCATTATGATCATAGGCTGCCTATATGGCAGCGAATAAATAAATGTGATCTGATGTGTAATTCAAGATATTTGTCAGGTTATTAATCGTTTGAAGCATTCATATTTAGGGTTTTGCATACAAGATGTTAATTACAGTTCCAGTGCAGGTACTAAAGCTTAAGGTCAAGCATATTGTATAGTACTCATGGTGTGTTCTGTCTCCCCTAACTTCAGCTGGATGACAAAGTACAGATTGGGACCCTGGTGCCCATGGGAAGCCTTGAAGTATGCATGACACTGGAGGGAAGGGGCCTGAAAGGGGGAGGTAAGATAATAGATTACTGGAAACAGTTCTGGGATGAATCCATTCTTACTTTTCACATAGGTGTTCATAATCCTTTAGTTTAGTTCTTCATGGGTAGTATATGTTTCACATAACATTCTATTTCACTGCTATTTTTACAGGGAGATTTGGACAGACGACACCACCATTGGTCGAGTTTTTGAAAGATATTCTAAGAAGGTATCCTGAAGGTGGACAGATTCTGAAAGTAAGTACAATGTATTAATGTTGTCTGTCTTTAACTTACTATAAGAGTCCATAGTAGCCAAACACATGGACTCATTGATGGTGAAGATGAACAACCATGCCTAGTAGTATGACATCCAGGCAAAGGTGATTATACTCTTGAGAGGAAAACACATTGGTTTGGTTCCGAAAACAGGCCTGACACTCACTCTCACTGTTAAGACAATGGAAGCTCATTACCTTGCGACGTTCCACTCATTTCACACTGCCCTGGAAGATGCAATACCTCTGGGGGAAGGAAAGGCTCCTAAAGTTTGAACCTTTCCGTGAAGATGATGGTTCAGAAGCTCTGTGACTATGTAATAGTGTGATAATGCACTGATATCGACATGCACAAAACCCTGTATGCACATAACATCTTTCTTTATATCAGTATGTATCATATGTATTTATGTATGTATCTTAATTTCACAAAACAAAGCCCTGAGCCTTCATATTGTTTTAAAAGATCTCAATGTTTTTCTCTGCAGGAGCTGATACAGAATGCTGAGGATGCTGGAGCCACAGAGGTTAAGTTTTTGTACGATGAAACAGAGTATGGAGTGGAGTCACTTTGGTCACATGACATGGCTCAGTATCAAGGTAGGTTTTTATTAATTCTCACAGATTATTCAGTTGACCAGATATAGGGACATTTTTTTTCAGTAAGAAAAGTCGCAGAGTAGTGAGAAATGGTTTTGTTGGTTTTTCCATAGCAGCAGCAAACATCTAAAAACTGTCATCAAGATTATGATCTTATATGGATGATCTTATTTCTTGTTCCGGTTTTAGGAACGGCCTTGTATGTGTACAATGATGCGGTGTTCACGACTGAAGATTGGAATGGAATTCAGGAGATAGCAAGGAGCAGAAAGAGAGAGGATCCTTTGAAAGTTGGAAGATTTGGTATTGGGTTCAACTCTGTGTACCACATAACAGGTGAGGCTTTTATTGAAATATTATTTTACCTGCAAATGGGTAAGGTGATTATTCAGTATTATGTTTGATATATCCTTCAATGTGCACGTTTTTTAAGTTACCTTTAATCAATAAATAAATACATTTTGTTTGAATGTTTGTTTCAGATGTCCCCAGTATATTTAGTGGGGAACAGATTGGCATGCTGGACCCTCACCAGACGCTGTTTGGTGCCCATGAGTCTGGGCAGTGTTGGAACCTGAAGACAGATATGAAGGAGATCACAGAGCTCACCGACCAGTTTGCGCCCTTCATCGGCTTATTTGGAAACTCCGGTAAACCCATCGAGGACGGCAGTTTTTCTGGAACTATGTTCCGCTTCCCCCTCCGCATTAAGCCATCCCAGCTGAGCGCCAACATCTACAACAAAGAGAAGGTGCTGGAGCTTTTCGAGTCTTTCAAAGCCGACGCTGACACGGTGCTTCTCTTCCTCAAGAGCGTTCAGAAGGTCTCCCTGCATGTGCGTGAGTCAGACGGTACAGAACGCATGCTTTTCCAGGTGACAGCAGGAGAGAACACAGAAGACAAGCTAGAGCGTCCTAACTCTCTAAAGACCCTGGGCCTGGCCACAGACAGCTACAGCAATGGAGTGCCCAGCAGTACTGTCACGTGCGCCACCTACCAGGTCAACATCGAGACCCAGGACGAGACAGCCAAGGAGATCCAGAGGACCACCTGGCTTGTGTGTAATGGAGTGGGGGGCCGGGGCTTGTGCAGTGACCTGGACTCCCTGGCAGATGACCTGAAGTTCATCCCCACCATCGGCATCGCCCTGCCTCTCACCCGCATCGACGAGGACAAGGGTGCCACGTCTTGTTTCTTGGGGAGAGCCTTCTGCTTCCTGCCTCTCCCCCCTGGAGAGGAGAGCCTGACGGGGCTACCGGTCCATGTCAGTGGCTTCTTTGGCCTCACAGACAATCGCAGAAGCATCAAATGGCGGGAGGTGGACCAGTGGAGGGACCCTGCAGCGCTCTGGAACGAACTCCTCATCGTCACCATCATCCCCAGGGCCTACTTCACCCTCATCATGGAGGCCATCAAGAGGATCCAAACCAAGAAGGACCAAGACTTCCCCCTCTTCCCTCGAGGTACTTACGGTGCCTGGCCAGACCTCAACCGGATCAGGCCTCGCTGGAGGCCCATACTGGAGCCTCTGTTTCATGACTTGCTACAGCAGCAGGTCATCTACTCTCTCACTAACAGCTGGATCCAGGTGGACGAGGCTGTGTTTTCAGAGTTGGACATGGACGTGGACATCACAGAGACGGTGATCAGCTACCTCCAAAGCTCAGGGATGCAGGTGGCCAGGGTGCCTGCCGCTGTAGACGCGGTCCTGGACACATACGTAATGGGGCCTGCCTCTGTGAAGAAGGTGACCCCTCATCTGGTGCGGCAGGTGATCAGAAAGGCCAAACATAAAGGGACCTCTCAGGAGAAGCTGCTTCTGCTGGAGTTTGTCCTCAGCGACAAAGGTTACAGCGACCTCATTGGACTAGAGCTGCTGCCTTTGCAAGATGAGACATTTGCAGCGTTCTCCTCCTCTGTCAGTGATAAGGATGCAATTTACATTGCTTCGGAAGAATACCCCAGGTACAGAATTAAAGTCCTCAGATTTTCTCTATGCCTTAGCAAAACCACAAAAAAAACACATTTGAATGCAAGTATTGTTGACTATCAGCAATATGCTAGATTGCAGCCTGTGAGCTAATATATAAAAGTGTGTACTCTCTCTTTGTTTTGTGTTAAGGTCTCTTTACCCTGGACTGGAGGGACGATTCATACTGGAGGGCATTAGACCATCAGTTATGAGCAGCCTGAAGGATGCAGCCAAAAGCAGAGGTAAATCCCCCACTCACATGTCTGGGGTGTGTCAGTCATCGGAGGATCCCACCTTAATCCTAATATTAGATTTGGACACCAACATTAATTCTAGGAAATAGAATCGATGAATCTAGAAGACACGCAGTCTAAACTGTAGTTCAATATACAGTAGATTAAAATTGTTACACGGTAGCTTCACTGCCTTCACTGCCTAGTTCACCCTGTGTTCTTTGAGGGATGTGTAAGGTTCGTAGCCAGGTCGTAATAACTCCTGGTCACCCCATTCCCCTGCTGCCCCCAGGGTACATTAAACCTGGTGCACTGCTGATAGATCATTTATGACTGCTGAGTGCGTGTGTGAGCTGGCAGATGGGGGTGACTCACATTCCATTCACTGCTATCAGATCCTGGACATGCTTGCTCCCATACCCAACCAGGAGTGTGCCAAAAGGGCCTGGAGCCAGTCAGGGGGAATATGCAGATTTGTCAATTAAAGCCCTTTGCTGCACGGTCCAGAGAACTCAACGTGTCCACATCCTGAGCGCCACATAACAAATAAATTCAGAATCAAACATCGTTTTCACAGTGTGTGTAATCTGGACATAATATAGCATTGAAGTCTTCTTCATGTTGAGCTAGGAGTTCTCTGTGAAACAGTAGAAAGGTCTAGCCAGGGCAGAGAGGTACACTCCATCATTCTGACTGCTCGTGGTAGCTAGATTGAAGGAGTGAGGCAATAATATGCTGCTCTAACTGTATCCAGTATATTTCTGTAAATAGACATGGATTCATTTGGAATATTGCCTTTCGGAAAAATACTGCAATCCTGAATAATATTTATCATTTTAATTTTACGAGTTGACAGAATTCCAACTTTCTACTTTACTCAAAGCCTAAGTAATTTTCCTTACACCTCTCTGGCTCTCTGCTGGTCTGTCATTGCCACCTCATAGCTAGGACACAGCCTTGGGTGCTGCTACATGCATCAGAGATTGAATTATCCTCATTACACTTCATTAAGTGGGTCACATAGAAGGTCCTCTCACAAAATAGACCCTTCACACATAGCCATTGAGAATGACATCTGTATGATCCTCAGATAGAGACACTAGAATTCCCCTACCTCGGCGGTGTTATATGATCGCTGCCCTACAGTGGCTGTTGCAGGCATTGACTGTCTGCCACTGTAGCCACCCATGTGTGTTCTGGGGACTCATCCTCAGAATCACCCCCTTGTCCTCACAGTCTCTTGGCAGGTTGATTGTATCCTCTGCTATCAATGCAAGCTAGTATATCAAAGTAAAATCCATTACAGTTACATTTTAAAATAACATTTATACAACTATAATGACATCATTTAATATTGGGGAATTGGAGGATGTAGTTATCAACGTGCTAACCTAAATGTCTAAAACATGTAATTTAAATGTAATTGCAGTGCAACAATTTCTTTGGGGGTGTTCAGGTAGGTACTTTGACATGTGGTGTTGTGTCCTGGAATCATGTTTTACATTAACCCAAACCAATACATTGTTTTAATGGGCACTATACAAACTCTAATCTGTATCATACATTTAATGTGGACAGTAGCTAACATTGCCTCAACATTGATAAAGACTGAACCTTTGTGGAGGTGGGAGCGTTTGAAATACTATGTTCCCTTCCCTCCAATTTGAAAAACATCACATTTCATAGTGCCCATAATGTTTTTGTATTTGTTTAGCTGTGTGAGTTCCCAGAAAAGTGTGTCTCTCTGGCAGTGTGAATTGTAACATGTCACTGGAACGCACTTTGTCTTTGCTCATTGCAGGAATTTGCACAATCTTTGTGTATCAGTCATTTAGTTAGAACTCATTGTAGAATTTGATGGCAGTCTTGTGACGTGACATTGAGTCTATTAAATATTAGCTTGTTAAGTGTGTGTTGTGCTTGCCATGCTGTGCATGGTAACTTAATATAATTTATGTTTTGCTGTGCTTTGGATTTTTTGAGTGTTGTAGTTAATCAAATTCTAGAAATATTTGTAATAAAATGCTTGTTGTTTGCCTAATTGAGCTCATATGGTATTGATGCAAATGGTCATACACTACTCAAAAAAATAAGGGAACAAAATGTAACACCAAGTCAATCACACTTCTGTGAAATCAAACTGTCCACTTAGGAAGCAACACTGATTGACAATAAATTTCACATGCTGTTGTGCAAATGGAATAGACAACAGGTGGAAATTATAGGCAATTAGCAAGACACCCCCAATAAAGGAGTGGTTCTGCAGGTGGTGACCACAGACCACTTCTCAGTTCCTATGCTTCCTGGCGGATGCTTTGGTCCCTTTTGAATGCTGGCGGCGCTTTCACTCTAGTGGTAGTATGAGACGGAGTCTACAACCCACACAAGTGGCTCAGGTAGTGCAGCTCATCCAGGATGGCACATCAATGCAAGCTGTGGCAAGAAGGTTTGCTGTGTCTGTCAGCGTAGTGTCCAGAGCATGGAGGCGCTACCAGGAGACAGGCCAGTACATCAGGAGATGTGGAGGAGGCCGTAGGAGGGCAACAACCCAGCAGCAGGACCGCTACCTTTGCCTTTGTGCAAGGAGGAGCAGGAGGAGCACTGCCAGAGCCCTGCAAAATGACCTCCAGCAAGCCACAAATGTGCATGTGTCTGCTCAAACGGTCAGAAACAGACTCCATGAGGGTGGTATGAGGGCCCGACGTCCACGGGTGCGGGTTGTGCTTACAGCCCAACACCGTGCAGGGCGTTTGGCATTTGCCAGAGAACACCAAGATTGGCAAATTTGCCACTGGCGCTCTGTGCTCTTCACAGATGAAAGCAGGTTCACACTGAGCACGTGACAATCTGGAGACGCCGTGGAGAACATTCTGCTGCCTGCAACATCCTCCAGCATGAGCGGTTTGGCGGTGGGGCAGTCATGGTGTGGGGTGGCATTTCTTTGGGTGGCCGCACAGCCCTCCATGTGCTCGCCAGAGGTAGCCTGACTGCCATTAGGTACCGAGATGAGATCCTCAGACCCCTTGTGAGACCATATGCTGGTGCGGTTGGCCCTGGGTTCCTCCTAATGCAAGACAATGCTTGACCTTATGTGGCTGGAGTGTGTCAGCAGTTCCTGCAAGAGGAAGGCATTGATGCTATGGACTGGCCCGCCCGTTCCCCAGACCTGAATCCAATTGAGCACATCTGGGACATCATGTCTCGCTCCATCCACCAACGCCACGTTGCACCACAAACTGTCCAAGAGTTGGCGGATGCTTTAGTCCAGGTCTGGGAGGAGATCCCTCAGGAGACCATCCACCACCTCATCAGGAGCATGCCCAGGCATTGTAGGGAGGTCATACAGGCACGTGGAGGCCACACACACACTACTGAGCCTCATTTTGACTTGTTTTAAGGACATTACATCAAAGTTGGATCAGCCTTGTAGTGTGGTTTTCCACTTTAATTTTGAGTGTGACTCCAAATCCAGACCTCCATGGGTTGATAAATTTGATTTCCATTGATCATTTTTGTGTGATTTTGTTGTCAGCACATTCAAATATGTGAAGAAAAAAGTATTTAATAAGAATATTTCATTCAGACCTAGGATTTGTTATTTTAGTGTTCCCTTTATTTTTTTGAGCAGTGTATATGATTCTACTTGATTTTCTAATGCCCTGTCGATCCCTACTGCATTCCAGGTCCAAAATGTGAATTTATCTTGTTGATACATGTGGTGTTGATGGGAATGAACCTGGGGCTGTGCAGTAAAGCTAATAAATCACCTAGAATACCTGCAGGACAAACATTGTTAAATGAAACGTTGGGCTATATACAGTGCCTTGCAAAAGTATTCGGCCCCCTTGAACTTTGCGACCTTTTGCCACATTTCAGGCTTCAAACATAAAGATATAAAACTGTATTTTTTGGTGAAGAATCAACAAGTGGGACACAATCATGAAATGGAACGACATTTATTGGATATTTCAAACTTTTTTAACAAATCAAAAACTGAAAAATTGGGCGTCCTTAAGTTAATACTTTGTAGCGCCACCTTTTGCTGCGATTACAGCTGTAAGTCGCTTGGGGTATGTCTCTATTAGTTTTGCACATCGAGAGACTGATATTTTTTCACATTCCTCCTTGCAAAACAGCTCGAGCTCAGTGAGGTTGGATGGAGAGCATTTGTGAACAGCAGTTTTCAGTTCTTTCCACAGATTCTCGATTGGATTCAGGTCTGGATTTTGACTTGGCCATTCTAACACCTGGATATGTTTATTTTTGAACCATTCCATTGTAGATTTTGCTTTATGTTTTGGATCATTGTCTTGTTGGAAGACAAATCTCCGTCCCAGTCTCAGGTCTTTTGCAGACTCCATCAGGTTTTCTTCCAGACTGGTCCTGTATTTGACTCCATCCATCTTCCCATCAATTTTAACCATCTTCCCTGTCCCTGCTGAAGAAAAGCAGGTCCAAACCATGATGCTGCCACCACCATGTTTGACAGTGGTGATGGTGTGTTCAGGGTGATGAGCTGTGTTGCTTTTACGCCAAACATAACGTTTTGCATTGTTGCCAAAAAGTTCAATTTTGGTTTCATCTGACCAGAGCACCTTCTTCCACATGTTTGGTGTGTCTCCCAGGTGGCTTGTGGCAAACTTTAAACAACACTTTTTATGGATATCTTTAAGAAATGTCTTTCTTCTTGCCACTCTTCCATAAAGGCCAGATTTGTGCAATATACGACTGATTGTTGTCCTATGGACAGTCTCTCCCACCTCAGCTGTAGATCTCTGCAGTTCATCCAGAGTGATCATGGGCCTCTTGGCTGCATCTCTGATCAGTCTTCTCCTTGTATGAGCTGAAAGTTTAGAGGGACGGCCAGGTCTTGGTAGATTTGCAGTGGTCTGATACTCCTTCCATTTCAATATTATCACTTGCACAGTGCTCCTTTGGGATGTTTAAAGCTTGGGAAATGTTTTTGTATCCAAATCCGGCTTTAAACTTCTTCACAACAGTATCTCGGACCTGCCTGGTGTGTTCCTTGTTCTTCATGATGCTCTCTGCGCTTTTAACGGACCTCTGAGACTATCACAGTGCAGGTGCATTTATACGGAGACTTGATTACACACAGGTGGATTGTATTTATCATCATTAGTCATTTAGGTCAACACTGGATCATTCAGAGATCCTCACTGAACTTCTGGAGAGAGTTTGCTGCACTGAAAGTAAAGGGGCTGAATAATTTTGCACGCCCAATTTTTCAGTTTTTGATTTGTTAAAAAAGGTTGAAATATCCAATAAATGTCATTCCACTTCATGATTGTGTCCCACTTGTTGATTCTTCACAAAACAATACAGTTTTATATCTTTGTTTGAAGCCTGAAATGTGGCAAAAGGTCGCAAAGTTCAAGGGGGCCGAATACTTTCGCAAGGCACTGCATATGTAGTTCCTATGAATTGCCATTGAGAAAGTCATCATTAAGGTTATATTAACTTGCGTTTTTGTATCTTCTACAGGAAGACCCTGCACTCAGGTACAAGTGTTAACTCCTGAACGGTCAGCTCGACTCATAAAGGAGATCCTCTCGACAGTCTGGCCTACCAGAGACTTCACAGTCCAGTGGGACCATGGGAACCGAGAGAAGAAGCATCCTACACACTCTTGGCTTAAGATGGTTTGGAAGCATCTATATATAAACTTTGCTGATGACCTTAGTACCTTTGAAGACATGCCATTGATCCCAAATGTGCCCCTTGAAGAAAGTGTGGACTCAATTGAGCTCCATCGTCTCAAAACCCCATCCCCTATTATCATTGTGGATGAGCAAGAGGCCCTAATTTCTGAAAGCCTTCTTGAAATCATGAAAAAACTTGGGGTAGTAGTGATGAAAAAGTTGGACCTGTGTTTGCAGCATCCTCTGTTGAAGAACTACATCCATCCTTCATCTCCCAGTATGGTACTGCAAATCTTGGACAGGTCGTCAACCCAGAGAGTGGCAAGCCTGGTCTCATCCTTCTCTAGCAAACAGAAAGTGGCACTGAGGGACTTCCTGGCAGGACTGTCTGACATCACAGAGAAAGAGAAGCGTATCCTCCTGGAGCTGACAATATTTGAGAAAGTAGGGCCCTGTTCAGAGAAAGGCATCCCAACATATACCTCACTGAGAGGAGCCAGGGCTTTACACCATACTGCGAAGTATCCACCAGACGTCAAACTATCCATCAATGTTGTGGGCTGCAGTGATGAGGCATCCATTCGCCTCATTAAGATTCTGAACGTGGAACAGGTGAAGACCACTGACTGCTTGAAGTTGGTTGTTCAAGACATGGAGAAAGGGTTTTACTCAAAAGAGGATATCACTAAGATCATGCTCTGGGCCCTTAAGCATCTGTCATTCCTAAAGAATGAAAACAAAGCTGTGATTGGATGGCTTTCGGCTCTAAAGTTCATTCATACATCTGCAGGGAAAACTGTTGCAACTACAGACCTTTTTGATCCTGAGCTGGAGATTTTACAGAATCTTTTCTACATGGAGGAAAATAATAGGTTTCCCACAAGTACATATACGTCTTCTCCTGATATGCTACATTCACTGAGACAACTTGGACTGAAAAACGAAGTACAACTCGGCGAAAAAGATGTACTCCAGGTGGCACAGAAGATTGAGGAATTGCAGGGTGGCAATGAGCCAGAATGGGAACCAGTTATACAGAAAGCAAAAACACTGCTGCAAATACTGAATAGACAAACCAAGCTGGTAAAGTCTTCAGAAGCTCAGAATTCCTTGAAGAAACTGAAATGGGTGCCAGTTTGCAAGGACAGACCTGTAAATTACCCAAAGTCCCTTGCCTGGATGGGAGACACCCATAACATCTGCTCATTCTCAGAAATGTGCGATATATCCCATGCAGTGCTGGTTGGCTCTTCAGTTGCACTTGTGGAGCGCACTTCTGCCGGTATGAAGAAGGCCCTGAAGTTATCTATAGAGCCACAGATTGATCAAGTGTTACAGCATTTAAAGGCAGTGAATGACTGGCACAGATCTCAAGCATTTACCACAGAAGACTGGTATCAATTCCAACAGATCCTTATTGAGATTTATGACTTCATGCAAGCACACCTTGAAGATGCAAGAGAGGCAATGAAGTCACTGCCATTTGATTGGGTGTGGACTGGCAAGACCTTTTCATCACCTAGTCACACAGTTCTAAAACCCATTTCTGACCTCGATTTGCAACCCTACCTGTACTCTTTGCCAAAAACCATTGCAAAGTTTCACAAACTTTTCAAATTCTGTGGTTCAGTTGAAGAGGTTGTCCCAAGCCATGTGTTCGATGTGATCAAAACAGTAAGGCAAAGGTGTGATGAAGAAATTACTAAAGAGGAAAGTAAGCATGATCTCCTCCTCCTGATAAATATTCTGAGATGGCTGTATAACAGTCAAATTTCTGTGGACATTGACATGCATGTACCAATCCTTTGCTACAAGGATCCAAGCAAACTGGCCATGAAACCCATTCATGAATGCACCTACTGTGACATTAAAGTGGAGGATCTACATGACTTGCTTGATGATACATCAGAGCCCATTATCTTAGTCCATGATGATATCCCCATGAAAACAGCAGAATGGCTGAATGTGCCTTGTTTGAGTACGAGACTGATAAACCCAGAAAACCTTGGCTTTGAACAATCAGGCCAACGGGAGCCTCTGACAGTGAGAATAAAGAACATTCTAGAAGAATATCCATCTGTTGCAGATATTTTCAAAGAACTTCTTCAGAATGCAGATGATGCGAGTGCAACAGAGTGTAGTTTCCTGATAGACATGAGGAAGAATATTGACATTCGAGAGAACCTGCTTGACCCTGGCATGCTTATATGCCATGGCCCCTCCTTATGGTCATTCAACAACTCTACATTCTCTGACACTGACTTTCTGAACATAACAAGGTTAGGTGGGTCAATGAAGAGATGTGAGGCAGACAAAGTTGGCAAATTTGGCCTAGGTTTCAACTCAGTTTATCACATCACTGACATCCCCATCATAATGAGCAGAGAGTTCATGATCATGTTCGATCCAAACATCAACCACATCAGCAAGCACATTAAAGACAGGTCAAACCCGGGAATTAAGATCAACTGGAGCAAACAGCAGAAACGGCTGAGAAAGTTCCCCAATCAATTCAAACCCTTCATCAATGTCTTTAATTGCCAACTTCCTCTTGCACAAGAGTCTCCGTACAAGTACGATGGAACACTGTTCAGACTCCCCTTCAGGACTGAGCAAGAGGCATCAGTGAGTGAAATCAGCAGTGTCTACTACAACACCCCAGACATCTACTCCCTTGTTGATGAGTTCAGCATATGTGGCCACCGGCTCATTCTCTTCACTCAGCATGTTGGCTCCATGGTACTGAAGTACCTGAAATATGAAGAGCCCAATCCAGCAGCAGCACAGGATGTTGTCACTATCAACAAAAGTGTATGGTCATCCAAAGCTGCATATGGGCCTCTGAGCATTCTGAAATCTGCAGCAAAAGTCATGAAAAAGGTGGCAGCCACCAACAGGGTACCTGCTGACACTCCCAAGTCTGGCTGTATCATACGCATTGTGGTGGAGGAGTTTCACAATGTGTTCAAGCGCATAGTTGATCTCCAGTCACCCCTTTTCAGAGGTTCAGAGGAGGATCCTTCCTCGTACTTTGAAATGGCTGCCAAAGACGGAAAAAACAGACGACTCACAGACGAAATGCCCCAAAAGGCAGTTGATCTCACAAACTGGCTCATTTGTTCATGTATGGATGTGACCGAAGCTCTAAAATTTTCACTCGGTGAGAATGGAAAACGACTTGGACTAGTGCCTTGTGGGGGTGTAGCTGTTCTGCTCTCAGAGGAGGATAATCGAAAATGGACAGTGAAGGCAAACACCAACCACACCAACCCGATAGGAGAGGTGTTTTGCTATTTACCTCTCAGAATCAAAACAGGTTTGCCAGTCCACATAAATGGCTGTTTTGCTGTGACATCTAACCGCAAAGAGATCTGGAAGACAGACACCAAAGGACACTGGAACTCAGTGTTCATGAGACACGTGATTGTCCAGGCATACCTAGCAGCACTCAATATGCTGCGTTCGATGGCAGAAAGTGGAGAACTGCTTGACTACAGCTACTATGTAGCATGGCCTGATCCAAGTGTAGTACACGATGACTTCACAGTGATCAGCCAAGGAGTCTACCAAGAGATTGCCAAAGGGGGTGACGGGGACCATGCAAAAGTTTTCTCAGATGGCAGAACCTGGGTATCAATCAAGTACGTCAGATTCCTAGATGACTCCTTGCTCTGTAGACCAGACATTGGCCCTGCTGCCTTCAAGATATTCCTAAAATACCTCAAGAAGAGCAGCTCGCAAGACCTCTGTGCTGTTGAGCTGCCTGACTGGGTCAAGGAAGGTTTTGATGATGCTGGATGCAAAGGGAAGCTGATAGAGAACACCCTGACTGAAAAGCAGTTCTTCTTAGATGTCTTTTTCCCACATATTCAAGACATCGACAAAGAACTTCGTGACCCACTAATGCATTATGTCTTGAATGGCAAACTGGATGAATTTGCATCAATTCTTAGAGAGACTCCATGCATCCCATGCTCTGGCCCCACTCATCAATTAGTCATACCATCCAGACTAATCCATCCAGAAGGAAGAGTTGCAAAACTGTACAACGCTGAAGATGGAAGATTTCCAGAAGGAACCTCAAAAGACTACATGAATCCAGTGTGCTTGGTCAAGCTAGTACAGCTGGGAATGGTCAAAGATGACCTTTCTTGGCAGGATTTGATTGAACGTGCAGAATCTGTGTTCGATCTAAATGAAAATGATCACACTGCTGCATGTCTTCGGAGCAGCATTATTCTCAGTCTCATTGATGAGAAGCTGAAAATGACAGACTCGGGAGCAAGTAAACTACTGGAGAAGCTACAGGACATAAAGTTCCTTCCATTTCTGACAAAGCCTGCAGGGTTTTCACTACCATGGCATGGGAATACTTTCCACCCATCCACCATGTTTTCTGCCAAAGAGCTTTTTACGACTGACCACCAGGATACAGTGTGCTTGATAAAGCCTATCCTTAATGAGAACTCTCCATCTTTCAAAGGGTGCGGCACAATCACATTGGCAGTAAAAGACTCTCTCGGATTGATAAGAAAGCCAACAGTTGGACTAGTTGTCAGTCAACTTAAGGAACTTGCTAAGTCATTTGACGGAGTTACTTTGTATCAGGAAAATATCACCAATGCCTGCTACAAATACCTACATGAAGAAATGCTCCAGGATGCCAAAGCAAAGACACAGATCAATGAGGAGCTGAAAACCTTCTGCTCCATTCTGGTGGAGAACACTTATGTTGAGCCCTTCAAAGTTGCATTCTACCAGAACTTTGATGCAGCACCATATCTCTACCAGCTTCCCAACAAGTACAGAAACAGTTGCCGTGAGCTCTTTGAGAATGTTGGGGTTCAGTCAAGCTTCACAGTTGAGAACTTTTCAGCAGTCCTTGAATTAGTGAAAAAGGAGTGTGGGAGAAGAGCCCTCTCTGAGGATTACTTTCAGCTCTCTCGCAGAATCATTAGTGAAGGAATATGGGGCTTAATCAGAGACAAAAACCAAGAATTCTGTCAAGCTACCTACGGGGAAATTCTCCTTCCTGACACCCATCTTACACTGCAGCCATCAAAGTCTCTGTGTTACAATGACTGTCCTTGGATCAAAGTCAGAGACACAACTGTGAAATATTGCCATGTAGATATTCCAAGGGAGGTTGCTGTGAAATTAGGAGCAGTTCCCAAACGTCACAAAGCCCTGGAAAGGTATGCCTCAAATATCTGCTTCACTACACTTGGAAGTGAGTTTGGACAAAAAGAGAAACTCACAAGTAGAATTAAAAGTATCCTCAACGCTTACCCATCAGAGAAGGAAATGCTAAAGGAGCTCCTGCAGAATGCAGATGATGCTAAAGCCACTGAAATCTACTTTGTTTTTGATCCAAGAATCCACCCCACAGACAGAATATTTGATGATAAATGGTTGCCAATGCAAGGCCCATCACTCTGTGTCTACAACAATCAGCCTTTCACTGAGGATGATGTCAGAGGAATCCAGAACCTAGGAAGAGGAACAAAAGAAGCAAATCCTGGTAAAACTGGACAATATGGCATAGGATTCAACTCTGTGTATCACATCACAGATTGCCCGTCTTTCATTTCAAACAATGACATTCTTTGCATCTTCGATCCACATGCACGATTTGCACCCGGGGCGACATCTGTTAGTCCTGGAAGAATGTTTAGGGACTTGGACTCTGACTTTAGATCTCAATTTTCTGATGTGCTAAATCTTTACCTGGGATCTCATTTCAGGCTAGAGCGATGCACAATGTTCAGATTCCCCATACGCTCAACAGAAATGGCCAAAATATCAGAGATCAGCTCTGTTCCTGCATCAGACAGAATGGTGCAAAACCTTCTGGATAAACTAAAAACCGATGGGGCAGAACTCCTCATGTTCCTCAACCACATGGAGAAAATTTCCATCTGTGAAATAGAGAAAGCTACAGGTGACCTGAAGGTGCTATACTCTGTGACTGCTAAAATCACAGATGGTGACCGTCTAAAACGCAAGCAGTTTCATGCATCAGTGGTGGATAGTGTGACAAAAAAGAAGCAGCTCACTCAAATACCAGTCCAGCAGATAACCTACTCAATGGATATAGAGGACTCCGATGGCAATCGAACAACATGGATGGTCTGCAATCGATCTGGCTTCTCCTGCATAGAGAAAGTCTCAAAGAGTGTGATTTCAGCCCACAAAAATGAAGACATTACTCTCTTTCCACGTGGAGGGGTGGCTGCATGTGTAAGCCACAACTACAAGAAGCCCCACAGAGCATTCTGCTTTCTGCCCCTTTCCTTGGAGACTGGCTTGCCCTTTCATGTTAATGGACATTTTGCCTTAGATTCTGCCAGGAGAAACCTATGGAGAGATGACAATGGAGTAGGAGTGAGGAGTGACTGGAACAACAACTTGATGACGTCTTTGATAGCTCCTGCCTATGTGGAGCTTTTGATTCAGCTGAAAAGACGATACTTCCCGGGACCCGATCCCACCATGACTGTGTTACAGGGAACACCAATTCACATTGTCAAAGACACTTTGAGGAAATTCCTGTACTTCTTCCCAGTCAACAGACTTGACATCCAGCCAGATTGGTACTGTCTTGTCAAAGCAGTGTACACCTGCATTCATGCTGACCTGAAACGTCTCCTTCCTGTTGTTAGGGCTCCCCACATTGACAACACAGACATGCACTCTGCCGTATACATCTCCTGGGTGAACACATCCTCTGCAAACAAAGGTCGTGCATTCTTTGACAATCTGCTGCAAGATGAACTTCAACATCTGAAAAACTCAGAATACAACATCTCCTCACGCAAGTCTGTTGCAGAAAATGTCTTCCGACTCAAGGCCCTGCTTTCGGATGTGGGGTTCAACTTGGTCCACAGTTGTGACGAAACAGCCAGTCTTTACATCTGTTTGGATGATGCAGGCATTCCCGTGAGCTATGTTACCCCAGAGGATGTACGAAACTTTCTCCTCACATTCTCGTCCCCAGACACATCTTGCCAAGTTGGGAAACTTCCCTGTCGACTCCAGCAGTCAAATTACAAGCTCTTCCACAGCCTGAAGCTTCTGGTTGACTACTGCTTCAAAGACGTAGAGGAGGATGGAATCAGCATAGAGGGGCTACCACTGATGATAACAATGGACAACATACTCCAGGTGTTTGATTCCAAGAAACCAAAGTTTCTGTCAACACACCATGAACTGGTCTCATCAAGGAAAGAGCTGTTCATGAACACACTATACATGAAGTACAACAACATCCTGATGAATTTAGGTGTTGCAAAGGTCTTCGACATCAGCAGTTTCGGGGAACTTTTGAGTTCTGTTCTACCGCGTGAATACAGAACAAGGATCCTTGTGAAGTGGAGAGACAGCTATGCCAGTGAGTCTTGGCTGAAAGGTGCGTGGCACTTCATCAGTGAGAACATTGCAGTCAAGGAAGAACAGGCAGGCATCAAACCCAATTTTGAGACTGTACTCGACCTACTGAAAGACTGGGCTTTGCTGCCAGGAATCAAATTTATGGTTTCAAGCAACAAGTTGGTTGTCCCTGATCACGATGTGTTACTACCCCTGAGTTTGATAAGCGCAGCTATCTTTCCAAATGGGCAAAATGACAAAATATTTCACATCCTAATGAAAGGGGGATGCATTCAGCTCGCCATCAACAAAATATGCTTCAAAGAGAATCCTGTCATGCCTTTTTTGGCACAGCATACAGCAAACATAGACAATCCATCCAGCATCCTGAAAGCACTGGAGTACATGATTCAGACGGCAGCTTTCAAAACAGGAAGTTTAACTGACAACGAGTTTGAGGCTCTTCTGTTGTACTTCAACTGCAATTTAATCAATCTCACCCAAGAGGACGCTCAAACTCTGAAACTGCTCCCATGCTTTAAAGCAGTCAGTGGCAGATACATCAGCATTGCAAACTTTGGGTCGTGCTATGTTCTGGCAAAAAGCATTCCCTCTGCAGATATGGAAAAATGGGCTCACACAACATCCTTCGCCTTTCTCGCAGACAATCCACAGTTGAAGGAACTGTACAGTTTCCTTGGATGTTGCCCAATTGATGATCTGGAAGTCTACCTGAGGCATCTCCTACCAAAGTTTGACAACCTGTCATACGATGCCAGAATTGAACACCTTGTCTATCTGAAGGAGAGACTTATGGCAATGGAAGAGTCATGTGGGATGAAGAATCATCTATATGAGAAACTAGAAGGTCTGTCATTCATCTATGACTACACAAACAGACTCAAGTCTACCAAAATGTTCTATGATCAAACAGTGAAGGTGTTCGAAGTGATGCTCCCTCCAAAAACATTCATACCCAATGACTTTTTCAAGAAGGTTGAGAAAGTGTCAAAGCCAAAAAATGGGACAGCATTTCTCACCTCATGGATCACATTCCTAAGGAATATAGGCCTCAAACACATTGTCTCTCAGCAGCAAATTCTCCAGTATGCAAAAGAAGTCAGCATCAAAGCTCAGACAGAGAACTGGTCCAAAGAAAAAGCCCAAATGATTGTTGATGTTCTCCTTAACCACATATTCAATGAGAGGACAGACCTATTGGTTGGCGCTTTCCTCAAAGAGCTGTCAATGATAGCATTCCTTTGTCCTGAGCGTGCACCCACTGAGCTGATCCGGCTCCATGCTCAATTCCAAGAGATGAATGGCACTCTCCCTCTGATACGTTTCAGTGGGTCTCAAGTCAATCCAAAATTCAAGCAAACTGATATCATTCAATTACTATGGACATCATGTCCCATTCTCCCAGAGAAGGCCACACCAGTAGCCATTAAAGACCAGGAGGGAAGCACGCTGACTGGCCAAGAACAACTGAACTTAGTGCTGACCATGTTAAGTGTCAACTTGGAACCCCCCTTGGACAAAGTGATAAGCAACTGCAAAAATATCTGCAACATATCCAATCCCGATGATGATATGGTGAAAACAAGAAACAAAGTCTTGAGATCCACCTACGAAATTCTCAATGCAGATAAAAGAGAGTTTCGCTTCCAGCTACGAGGGGTGAGTTTTATCATGGTTGAGGAGGGCTGGAAACTTCTAAAGCCAGAGGAGGTTGTCATCAACTTGGACAATGAATCGGACTTCAAGCCATACCTATACAAACTACCACTAGAGCTTGGCATCTTTCATCAGCTGTTTAAGCTTTTGGGCACAGAGGATGTTGTATCAACAAAACAATACGTTGAAGTGCTGTGCCGCATTCACAGAAATTCAGAGGGTAAGCAGCTCGATCCGAATGAAATGAGAACTGTGAAAAGGGCTGTCTCAGGGCTATTCAAAAGCCTACAGAATGAGCCAGTTCAGATACGCAAAGACCTTGAGAGCCTCAGAGATTTGATATTTTACCTGCCAAGTCACGATGGTAGATTAGCCAAATCCAACAGTTTAGTGTTTGACGATGCCCCACACTACAAGAGCAGAATTCACGGTAATGTAGGTGTTCAGATGCTTGTGGACATGAGTCAGTGTTATCTTGGCAAGGACCATTCCTTCCACACAAAGCTGATCATGCTGCTCCCACAGAAGCTAAGGCCAAGACTCCTGAGTAGTATTCTTGAGGAGCAGCTGGATGAGGACTCTCCAAAAATGTGCCAGTTTGGAGCTCTCTGTTCGCTTCAGGGTCGCCTTCAGCTTCTACTGTCATCAGAACAGTTCATCACAGGACTGATACGAATAATGAAGCATGAAAATGACAATGCATTCCTTGTGAATGAGGAAAAAGCCATACGATTGTGCAAAGCACTTTGTGAGGGTTTGAAGGTGTCTTGTTTCGAGAAACTCCAGACAACACTAAGAGTCAAAGGCTGCAACCCTATCCCACACAGCCGGAGTGAAACACTTGCCTTCCTGAAAAGGTATGGTACAGCTGTTATTCATCTGTACATCCAACACTCAGACAGCAAAGACATTAATTTTCTCTTAGCGCTGGCGATGACACTTAAATCTGCAACAGACAACTTGATATCTGACACCTCCTATCTAATTGCTATGCTGGGCTGTAACGACATCTACAGAATAACAGAGAAGCTGGACAACCTTGGCGTCAAGTATGACTCCACAGAGCCCTCAAAACTCGAGCTTCCTCTCCCTGGGACACCCATACCATCTGAGATACACCATATACTCCTCATGGATCCAATGAATGTGTTTTACCCAGGAGAATATGTGGGTTACCTTGTGGACTCTGAAGGAGGGGATGTCTATGGCGGATATCAGCCCACATACACGTATGCCATCATTGTTCAAGAAGTGGAGAAAGAAGAGGAGGACAACCCAAGCTTCCTTGGGAAATGCTTCCAAATTGACATTGGATATTCGGAGTACAAAATAGTCAGTTCTCTTGATCTATACAAATTCTCTAGACAAGAGGAAAGTGCTCATATCCGAGACAGCAGCGCCCCATCGACTCCAACAACCCCCCCAGAATGTCGCTCTCCTGGTCCTGGTCCACGATTGGTGCCTCCCCTTTTCACTAGAAAGGAAAATCACAAAGTCCCTCCCACAAAACATTCTCCCAAAAAGATAAGACTTAGTGCATTGCCAGAAATCCTAAAAGATGTGACATTAGTTATTGAGCAAGCTTGGAAGCTCGCTGAAACGGAAAGGAAGAAGATCATTCGCCGGTTGTATCTCAAGTGGCATCCGGACAAGAATGCAGAGAATCTAGACGTGGCTACAGAGGTCTTCAAGCACTTACAGAATGAAATCAACAGGATGGAGAAGCAGACTCTGACAGATCAGCAGAACACCGAGAGAGCATCCAGGAGAACTTTCTCAACATCTTCCACCCGCTTCCAGTCAGAGAAGTTTTCATTTCAAAGATTTTACACATCTTGGAACCAAGAGGCAACAAGCCATAGGTCTGAGAAACAGCAGTTCCGGGAGCAGTTCACTACTTATGCAGGTTCATCACATTCTAATCGCTTCTTTGTGCCCCCGACCTTCAAGTCCGTTGGCAATCCTGTGGAAGCCCGCAGGTGGCTCAGGCAAGCAAGAGCCAATTTTTCTTCTGCACGGAATGACCTTCACAAAAATGCCAATGAGTGGGTGTGTTTCAAATGCTACCTGGCTACAAAACTAGCCTTGATAGCTGCTGACTATTCTGTTAGAGGAAAGTCAGACAAGGATGTGAAACCCACATCACTGGCACAGAAAGTGGAAGAGTACAACCCACAGCTAGCAGGACTTGCGAAAGATGTCAACATCTTGGAGGGGTATGGTGTGGACAGCCTAAGAACTCGCTATCCTGACCTCTTACCCTTTCCTCAGATCCCCAATGACAGATTCACGTCTGAGGTGGCAATGAGAGTGATGGAATGTACAGCACGGATCATCATCAAACTTGAAACTTTTGTGCAGCAAAAAATCTAATTCTGCCATGGTATTGGAACATATCAGATATGTTAAATTAAAAAAATATGCATAGATCCTCTGAACAATAGAAGATTATAGTGGCTGTGTGCAATAGTGATATGTATATTATTGTTTTGAGGCTAAATGAAGTATCCAGCTGGCAGCTTAGATATGCAGTAAGCCAATTGGTTCTGTGGCCAATGCAGAATGTATACATGAATGGCTCTTCATATCCTAACACCAAGCTGTCTGAAAGTGATTTGATGTGGATGTACCATTTTACAAAGACACAAATTATCTTTAGCTGCAATGCTGTACATACAATTACCCCAGCAATACTTTTTTTAATCAAAGTCCCATGTTGAATATATTTGCTGTCAGATAATTGAGTACAACTATGCTGCTTTTTTACTTGACCTTTTATACAAGTATATTTTCCTGCCATAGACAACCATTTGTCTGTGCTTTCTTTGTTACCATCTAAAGAGTCAAATTGATTGATTTTAGCCAATTCTCTCATGTTGTCACTGTTGTCATGCAATGTGTTCTATTTGCAACATCTGAAAATGAACTAACAAAATTACAATAATATTTGTACTTTTAAAACATAATTATTTTATATTTTGATGGTTGGTTGGTTAATATTTATTTTTAATAAGTTGAAAATGTTCTGTATCATAGCCTTTTCTTGTAAATGGCCAAAGCACTTTCTGAAAACTCCTCCGGTACTTGCACTTGTAGAGTGTTTGTGACACCGCAGCAGATTGGGAGAAATAGACTGAATGGGAAATGATTAATGTTACAGTACATCTAGGTTTTATATGTCTATACTTTAGATTCTGTTTTATCGTCATTTAATGTCTCTCCACTGGACTCTTTGTCCGTTTATCAGACTTTGAATGGCGTCTTTTAGGAGCACAATTGTACACTACATCTACTGTAATTATCTGTATACTGATGAGTATGTATGTATGATTTTTTTTTTTACGATGGCCTAGGAACAGTGGGTTAACTGCCTGTTCAGGGGCAGAATGACAGATTTGTACCTTGTCAGCTCGGGATTTTGAACTTGCAACCTTTCAGTTACTAGTCCAACGCTCTAACCACTAGGATACCCTGCCGCCCCATGATATATCAGGTAGTTTTTGGAGGACTCATGATAAATAAGTAGTTAACTGTAATGAAGATCCATGGTGTTCAATGGATAGATAATGTAACACTTATATTTTGCCAAAGTTGAATCAAGCTTTGTTTCATTTTGTTGTCTGATCTTTTCATATTAGAGGAATATTGCAGGTGGCATCCTTGTGTGGTGCTTGTTTTTGTCAATTTTGTTTACTCTTTTCGTGTTTTAATATTCATTCATGATTTTTGGGACTATAAATACACTGGCAGCATATTGTTGATACACTATACATACAAAAGTATGTGGACACCACTTCAAATTAGTAGATTCGCCTATTTCAGCCACACCCGTTGTTGACAGGTGTATAAAATCGAGCACACAGCCATGCAATCTCCATAGTTGAACATTGGCAGTAGAATGGCCTTACTGAAGAGCTCATTGACTTTCAACATGGCACCGTCATAGGATGCCACCTTTCCAACAAGTCAGTTCGTAAAATTTCTGCCCTGCTAGAGCTGCCCTGGTCAACGGTAAGTGCTGTTGTTGTGAAGTGGACACATCTAGGAGCAACAACAGCTCAGCGGGGAAGTGGTAGGCAAACAAAAAGCTCACAGAATGGGACCGCCAGGTGCTGAATAGTGTAAAAATCGTCTGTCCTTTGTTGCAACACTCACTGTGAAGTTCCAAACTGCCTCTAGAAGCAATGTCAGCACAATAACTGCTAGTCGGAAGCTTCTTGAAAGGGGTTTCCATGGCTGAGCAGTCGCACACAAGCCTAAGATCACCATGTGCAATGCCAAGCGTCGGCTGGAGTGGTGTAAATCCACCGCCACTGGACTCTAGAGCGGTGGAAACGCGTTCTCTGTAGTGATGAATCATGCTTTCACCATCTAACAGTCAGATGGACTAATCTGTGTTTGGGGGATGCCAGGAGAACGCTATCTGCCTGAATGCATAATGCCACCTGTAAAGTTTGGTGGAGGAGGAATAATGTTTTTCATGGTTCCCTTAGTTCAATTGAAGGGAAATCTTAACGCCACAGCATACAATGACATTCTAGACGGTTTTGTGCTTCCAAATTTGTGGCAACAGTTTGGGAAAGGCCCTTTCCTGTTTCAGCATGACAATACCCCGATGCACAAAGCAAGGTCCGTACAGAAATGGTTTGTAGATTGGTGTGGAAGACCTTGACTGGTTTGCACAGAGCCCTGACCTCAACCCCATCAACCACCTTTGAGATGAATTGGTACACTGACTGCGAGCCAGGCATAATCGCCCAACTTCAGTGCCTGACCTCTCTAATTATCTTGTGGCTGAATGGAAGCAATTCCCCGCAGCAATGTTTCAACATCTAGTGGAAATCCTTCCCAGAAGAGTGGAGGCTGTTATAGCAGCAAAGGGGGCACCAACTCCATATTAATGCCCATGATTTTGGAATGAGATGTTTGATGAGCAGGTGTCCACATACTGTTGCTCATGTTTTTAATTTGATATATGTTTGTCTTATTACACCTCTAATAATCCTGAGGTGTGCAGCCAAGGGGAATTCTTTGAATAGATTTTTGACAAACTTTACTAGGGGAAAATGTATATCTTGATGTATGCAGTGCCATAGTTAATAAATTCCCCCAAATAAATTGACTCAACCTTTCTTCTATATAATGCATAACCAGTAAAATACACTTAATGGTAAACGTAAAAGTGAGAATATATTAAAGAATTAAAGGTACAGTTGCTGGCACATATATATGTTATATATTTTGTTTTATTTGAACTGTAATGGCGTAACTAAAGGATTTGTTATAACAGCTACAGGAATTAAGTACAGAAACACTGGAAAAGTAACAAGTATCCCAATGTATGGGCATGCATTCTGTGACTATAGGCAGTGGCATGGGATTGTCCATGGACCAGGAAATACTGCATGTTTGACTATTTTGTCTCTTTGAGCCATGGCTGGGGGATTTTTTATGATGTGCTACTGCTGCAGAAGTGCCTCACTAGAGAGTGCATCAGTGCTATACATTATGGAAAGAAAGTAATACGCATTGGACATCATTGTAGAAAAGCTTTAAATATATTTATTGTCGCAAGGAAGGTGATCATGGAACTTTTAAAATAAAGAGATTGATCATCCTTTTTTTCCCCATGGTATTTATAATGTTCATGGAAAATGTATTTTCAGATACATAATTTCAAACAATAATATATACAGTGGGGAGAACAAGTATTTGATACACTGCCAATTTTGCAGGTATTCCTACTTAGAAAGCATGTAGAGGTCTGTAATTTTTATCATAGGTACACTTCAAATGTGAGCGACGGAATCTAAAACAAAAATCCAGAAAATCACATTGTATAATTAAGTAATTCATTTGCATTTTATTGCATGACATAAGTATTTGATCACCTACCAACCAGTAAGAATTCCGGCTATCACAGACCTGTTAGTTTTTCTTTAAGAATCCCTCCTGTTCTCCACTCATTACCTGTATTAACTGCACCTGTTTGAACTCATTACCTGTATAAAAGACACCTGTCCACACACTCAATCAAACAGCTGTGTAAGGACATCAGGGTTAAATTGTAGACCTGCACAAGGCTGGGATGGGCTACAGGACAATAGGCAAGCAGCTTGGTGAGAAGGCAACAACTGTTGGCGCAATTATTAGAAAATGGAAGAAGATTAAGATGACTGTCAATCACCCCCGGTCTGGAGCTCCATGCAAGATCTCACCTCGTGTGGCATCAATGATCATGAGGAAGGTGAGGGATCAGCCCAGAACTACACGGCAGGACCTGGTCAATGACCTGAAGAGAGCTGGGACCACAGTCTCAAAGAAAACCAACACTACACCACCATGGATTAAAATCCTGCAGCGCACGCAAGGTCCCCCTGCTCAAGCCAGAGCATGTCCAGGCCTGTCTGAAGTTTTCCAATGACCATCTGGATGATCCAGAGGAGGAATGGGAGAAGGTCATGTGGTATGATGAGACAAAAATAGAGCTTTTTGGTCTAAACTCCACTCGCCGTGTTTGGAGGAAGAAGAAGGATGAGTACAACCCCAAGAACACCATCCCAACCGTGAAGCATGGAGGTGGAAACATCATTCTTTGGGGATGCTTTTCTGCAAAGGGGACAGGACGACTGCACCGTATTGAGGGGAGGATGGATGGGGCCATGTATCACGAGATCTTTGCCAACAACCTCCTTCCCTCAGTAAGAGCATTGAAGATGGGTCGTGACTGGGTCTTCCAGCATGACAACAACCCAAAACACACCGCCAGGGCAACTAAGGAGTGGCTCCGTAAGAAGCATCTCAAGGTCCTGGAGTGGCCTAGCCAGTCTCCAGACCTGAACCCAATAGAAAATCTTTGGAGGGAGCTGAAAGTCTGTATTGCCCAGCGACAGCCCCGAAACCTGAAGGATCTGGAGAAAGTCTGTATGGAGGAGTATGGAAAATTACAGACCTCTACATGCTTTGTCAGTCGGAAAACCTGCAAAATCGGCAGTGTATCAAATACTTGTTCTCCCCACTGTATATACATGTTATTATGTTAAAAAGACAGGAGCTTTTTTACAAGAATAGCACAAATGTTTTATTCAAACATACAAAACCTGGCAAACATGTTCCACAATTTTATCAAAACATCAACTTCACTGACAATCCTAGAATATTTACTGTATAAGGACAACAAGCGAACATGTATACAACATGGGTGAACAGTAACGCATTAGAATCTATATTACAGTCAAGGTCGTGACAAGATAACTAAGAAGCTACCATTTTTTTTTTCTAAAATCAAAATGTACAATAAATATTCCCTAAAATAGAACACATAGGCTACAGGGGCATATGCAAGAAAAATACTCTGAACCTTGCGAGCGCTAGTTTTCCTGCAAAGATTGGTATTTATCAATTGTGAACATGACAGGAAGGTGCCTATCTCCACGCAAATCTCAAAAGATTTGTGTACACAAGTTTTAGACGGTTGATCAACTGCATTGCAACAAATAGGTTTATTGCTCATTTGGGGAAAATGGGAGGTGTTTGATGTACGGGATTTATAATGATGATAGGCTAATAAAAACAAAACGTAGGCCTAATGATAAAACAGATGCATTGGTAAAGAGATTGCATAGCAGCATGTCATCTAATGTGTTTATTTTACTTGTATTATATAGGCCTACATCATAATCACATTGCAGGACGCGTTTCCTTTTCTGACATAACTGGTTTAAATTATTTCCGCCACATAACAGATAGTAGGCTACCATTTATCAATTGTTAATTCAATAGCCAAGCATGCGCAAAAGTAAATAGACTGGTAACCTTGACAGTATGTGACAGTTGGCTATGGGTAGGCTACAGTATTGCAGTGCAATAGGATTAGAAGTTTGACATCATAGCATATTTAATGTCATGGCCTATACCAAGGAAGGAGATAGAAACACAACCATGTATTGAAAAAGAAAATGTAGCAAATTTGAGAGATTTATGAAAATGCATGCTAGCCGTTCCTGTACACTTCCAGTCACAGCACTAGTTAGCAATGATTCCAGAAAGTACCTTCAACTTCCTTCATACTGCACGCAGAGACATACAAATGGTATTCATGAGTTCATCTGACTCTGGGTAAATAGAACAAGGGGCTTAGTTGCCAAAATGTCACACTATCCCTTTAATTTTCTATTCTTGCAAAGTTATTACTTACAGTATACTGATTAGTTTGACTGACTAATCTAAACTGGGTGATTCGAGCCCAGAATGCTGATTGGATGACAGCCGTGGTATATTAGACTGTATACCACGAGTATGACAAAAATTTTATTTTTACTTCTATAATTATGTTGTTAACCAGTTTATAATAGCAATAAGGCACCTCGGGGGTTTGTGATATATGGCCACACATAAAAAAAAAACATAAAAATAAATACATTTCACACAATAAATGCATACATTTAAAAAACAACAGAAACACAGTGGCAGCTGGTGAACTGTGAGATTAAATTAAGTACTTGGAAAAACACAGTCACTTTTTTAAAATCTCTAGCAGCAGGATTGGATGTATCAGATTGTGTAACACATTCATTCTGCAATGTTAAGCAAACAGAAATGCACGAATGAAAAGAACTACAGAAACACAGTGGCAGCTGGTGAACTGGGAGAGGAAATTAAGTACTTGGGAAAACAGTCCCTTTTTAAAATCTCTAGCAACAGATGTATCAGATTGCTTAACGTTGCATAATGAATGTGTAACACAAACACACTCAACTGTACCTCTATTTTATATTATCTTTCTTAGACCATAACTAGGTTGCATTTGTATACAAAACATTAAGAACACCTGCTCTTTCCATGACATAGGCTGACCAGGTGAATCCAGGTGAAAGCTATGATCCCTTATTGATGTCACTTGCTAAATCCACCTCAATTAGTGTAGATGAAGAGGAGGAAACAGGTTAAATAAGCATTTTCAAGCCTCGAGACATGGATTGTGTGTGTGCCATTCAGATGGTGAATGGGCAAGACACAAGATGTAAGTGACTTTGAACGGAGTATGGTAGTAGGTGCCAGGTGCACTGCAATGATGCTGGGCTTTTCATGCTCAACAGTTTCCCATGTCTATCAAGAATGACCCACCCAAAGGACATCCAGCCAACTTGACACAACTGTGGGAAACATGGAGTCATCATGGGCCAGCATCCCTGTGGAACAATTGACACCATGAGGCTGTTCTCAATATTAGGATGGTGTTTGGTATACCCAGTGTATCTACAGACTAGATCATATCATCCTTTTCTCTCCATTTGTCCAACATTAATACACAGACCCAGATGAAGCCTACACTAAAAATCACTTTCATTGGGAGATTCTCCATTGTGAACTAAGCTTCACCTGGGTCCAGGAAACCGGGCCCACATAAAACATATTGCATAGGATATAATCTGTTAACCAGCTCCTCATTGCCCAGCCATAATACCGTAATTACAAAATAAACAATAATCTCAACTCAGTGTAAACATAAAATGGTATCAATAACTATTCGGCAGAAGTAAGCCACTTATTAATGTGGTATAAAGTTGTCATGTCACTGTTTCAGTTACATAGTAAAATAGTCTCAAATGTAACTTCCATCAATAAAATGCACCATAGATAAATTACTTAGGAGGATATGTCTGCAGTTCAACTGGCAGTTTTGTTCAGAATTGAAAAGTTGTGTTTTTTTGCTTTATATGAAAGTGTGTCAGAGTACCCAATTTAAAGGCATTTTCATTCAATATGGTATAATCTGATGGCAAATACACTTGCTAGCACTCTTGGCTTTCGCTGCACATGGAGGTGACCCCAGCCTTGGACAGGAAGAGCTTTCCGCTAGGACAGACGCACACTTCGTAGAGTACCTGAGCGTTTCCAGACACCCCTCCATGTCCCAGGGGGAGACTCGGCAGACGCACCGTCTCGGCATCCAGAATCACCTACACAGACAACAAAGGGCGGGGTCAGACGCAGAACATACCATTGCTGAAACACATACATTTACACGCCACTGCAGAAACACATACATTTACACGCCACTGCAGAAACACATACATTACACGCCACTGCAAAAACACATACATTTACACGCCACTGCAGAAACACATACATTACACGCCACTGCAGAAACACATACATTACACGCCACTGCAGAAACACATACATTACACGCCACTGCAGAAACACATACATTACACGCCACTGCAGAAACACATACATTACACGCCACTGCAGAAACACATACATTACACGCCACTGCAGAAACACATACATTACACGCCACTGCAAAAACACACACATTTACACGCCACTGCAGAAATACATACATTTACAAGCCACTGCTGAAACACACACATTTACAAGCCATTGCTGAAACACATACATTTACAAGCCATTGCTGAAACACATATATTTACACGCCACTGCTGAAACACATACATTTACACAACACTACTGTAATACATTTACATGCCACTAGGGGACAGCATCACTGCTATTTATAAATATCAAGGCCAGTGAGTAAATGTACATGTCTCTGCCACATGTAGTGTAAAATGTAAGTACAGTACTGTCAGTCAATAGCAAGTAAATCACACATTGCCTCACCAGTCCTTCACTGGAGTGCAATAGAATATCCATGTTAGATGCCGCCTCGATGTTCCCGGCCAGTGCTTTGACAAAGACTCCCTTTGGTGCATCCATGCTGAGAGAGCGGGTTGGAGACTCCAGCCTGGAACACACAGGAGAACATCAGTTTGATCAGTTCCACGTGTGACTGTGATGAAAGAATCAACAAATTGCATGGAATTAAGAGTTCATATTTCATATCGGCCTCTTCCAAGAGGTCAGTGATTATTAGATCCAACATCTACCTCAAGTCTTTGAAGGGCTCAGCTCTAAGCAGGGGCGTCTCTACAGAGTGTTCAAACAGAGCACCTTCTGGACCTAAATAAAAACAAACACAGTAAGTGGATAGTTAATTACAATGAAAGATCATTGGAGATACATGTTACATATTGTAATATAATATCATATATAATAATAATACATAATAATAATAATAATAAATGCCATTTAGCAGATACTTTTTTCCAAAGCCACTTAGTCATTAAATAGTGTTCTATTTAATTCTACTATGTATTGTGAGTGGTTCTACAGTTTTTGACTGTCAATTGTTTCCCTAGGTGCTTGTCATCTGGTGTTAGCGAGAGGATGACATGTGCACTGGCTCAGTCACCTCCAACCCCCTGTATTGAAGGAGAGAGAATATGTGTACAGTGCTTTAATCACTATGGGTGACAGCTCCCTTGCCTAGCTAATTATATCATTATTACCATCAGCCTTTGCCAATCGTATGTTACCATAGCATGCAAAGCTGCTCACTTGACATTACACTATAGAGCCTCACTAGGTCTTAGAGTGCTATTGTGACAGTATACACAACTTTAGCTTTGTTCTGTTTGTGCATGTTTTTTTGGCGAAGGTTGTGTTAACTTCTGCTCTGTATTTCTGCTGTTGCATTATAGCATTCAGTGTCTTGCTAAAGTGAAATGAACGTCACCGTTCAGCGGTCAGTCAGGGTCCAGATGACTGAGATATAATGAAGGTACCAACGGGCACTCTCTTCAGCTAATTACCCCACACAGAATGAGGGCACTGACCTCCCACCAATTCTAAAACTGGACACAACAAAGATATTTAAGGAAAATAGGCAACTTGAGCATGTAGCATTAGTTAGCTCCAATTTACGTTATATTATAAAATATTACCTTTTCAAGGACAACTTGGCTGCTCCAGTCCAGTCATTATCAAAGTCATTACTTTTTATTTGACATGGTGTGTAAGAAAAATACTGAGTGATTCAGTACATTGCTCTCATTCCTTTAAATTACAAGAAAATGAATGAAAACCATGTTCGTATGTCCTATCTGGAATGCTGTATACACATATATGGGCTAAGTGGTGTGACACTGTCACGCCCTGATCATAGAGAGCCTTTTTATTCTCTATTTTGGTTAGGTCGGGGTGTGACTAGAGTGGGTGTCCCTATCTAGGGTGTTTTGTTTCTATGTTGACCTGGTATGATTCCCAATCAGAGGCAGCTGTTTACCATTGTCTCTGATTGGGATCATATTTAGGCAGCCATTTCCCCACTGTGTTTTGTGGGATCTTGTTTTTGTGTTGTTGACAGTGAGCACTCCAAAATGTCACGTTTCGTTTATTCTTTGTTGTTTTGTTGTGCGGTTCACTTATAATAAAAAATGTGGAACTCATATCGCGCTGCGCTTTGGTCTGAGTATGCTTACGACGGTTGTGACAGACACTGACACTGCAGACATGATTGTACCTGTAACACGAAGTTTGTCTGTTCCAACAACCACCTCTTTGTCATCTGCAGAAAACAGCATCTTGGTGTTGGAGCTGATGACAAAATTCGGTGCATTTCCCTGGGCCACATCTGGACCTGAAATGACACCAGGGACAATTATTAGAGACCAGAAGCAGTCAAAGCTGTGGGAACAGGAGACATAGGCTTAAAATAATTGAGATATTATATGCTGTATCACTAAAACATCTAAATTATGCACGCAGCTTTAACATTTGAATGAATTTTTCCACTTTGTCACCTCTCTCATAGGAAAAAAAAGCAAAGGTTGCAGGTATACCTACTGTACAACTGCCTCTGGGCAGTGAGATATTTAAAACACTTCAATACCATCTTCTATAGAAGAACAGAACAAGATGTTCTTTCCAAACTACTTAAGTCTGAGGGGGAATAGACCAAATAACTGGTCTTCAACGGTCTTAAACTTCCTTCACAGAGAGTCACAGATGGGTCAATGCCTTTTATGGCATAACAACCTAGAATACATAACTGCCTCGTGAAATACAATAATTAGTTAAGTCGTTTGTTACCCCTCTAATTATGGTACACTCGTCAACGAACCCCGCTGGCCAGCCATAAAAAGTGTGCAAATAATAGTCTCTGTAGGCCTGAGGGCCTTGGTGTAACAGATAGGCCATTCTGGTGCTTATGATAGAAAGCTGTGTTTTTGATTAAATGCGGTTTTAATGGCAATCTGATGGAATATGAAAGGGGATATGCGTTTTTGTCATTGCTAATGTTGTATTACATACAGTATAGCTGCAGGACAAGTCCATTAATGACATTGCTGAATTCTCCACATACCAGTTGAATAGTTTAATCTATATGAACATCGCCAGCATGATTTATGTGAGTAGGTATGTGTGTTTTCTGTCCTCTTACCTACGGAGAGACTTCCTGTGACATCATTATTTTCATCGCGGGCATTGAGAGTGACGTTTTCAGAGGAGTGCACCAAGAGAGAGGAGTCCTGGAAGAAAATAACTCTTCGGTCATCAATGAGCGTCCTGTGCACGTTATTATCAGTTATCACTGGACAGGACTGTAATTGAACATTTTGAATGCTACAAAATGTATCATTCTGCTCACAGGTTCAAGTACCTGGTCATCCCTCTTACCTTCCAGAAAACACTATTTAGTTACAATGGGCTAAACAGATGTAACCTATTTGGGGAGGTTGTGAAAATCAGGTTGTATATAATGAACTCTGAATCTCGTTAGAAACTGTAGACTTCATTGATGAATGTGTCAGTCCATATATGGTGAATACATTTCCTTTTTAATGAAGCTCATAAAGATAGAGTGAGGAAAAACCATAACATTTAAACAACTGCTGCAAAGTGTTGCCATCTGCTGCACACCAACTGTTTTCCACCACAAATATTCAGGAGGTTAATAAGGAACTCGCTGCACTGTGCATCCACAGGGACTGCCAAAGCTCATTGAGTAAGACACATTTCCCAACTACGCAAGAGAGTGATATAAAAAAACACAGAATTTAATGACTATGCCTCAGAAAAGTTGTTTTGATGTAATTGCCCAGCATTCTTAACAGGAACCGCTCAACAAACAAACAACTTTGATCTCTATGGTTTCCTGACAGTGAGTCAGAGCTTGGGCAGACAGACCACTTTATTCCACAAAAACCTATTGGACTGGGTGTGGGCGTTTGAGGAGGAGGATCAGGAGAAGGACGAAGAGAAGAAGGAAGAGGAGTGTAGGAGCCTGTTTGCTTACCACTCTGGAGTGGATCTCTTGGGTGTAGAGAGGACAGAGGAACTCTGACTTGCCGTCCTCAAGCCTCACTCCCTCCGCTGTTACTTTTAGATGTCCCATCCCTTCCTCAAATGACAAGCAGAACGAATTAACTCAACAATACATCAGAGAAAAGACTTTGCACAGGGTATAATGCAACAAATGAACTCACTAACCATGACCATAGTGTCCCCAAGGATTTTTGTGACACCATGTGTTGTTTTTAATTCTGGATGGTGAGTGAATCTATTTCAGGTGACGTTCTCTGCTGGTTTAGTGTTGGGAGTTAACCATACTGCAGTGAATATATGATTCATAGCACCCCAGGCAATAGTGACTTTGATAATGATCCAATAGTGTGAAACAAAAGCAGAATCTGATTTCAATTCCATCTAATAACTACTTCTCTCAGGCTATATTCCAAAAGGACGGAGAAATCATGAAATGTGTATAAAACTAAGCTTACCCAACTAGAGGGGAAATATTGAATTTGATTCGTCCCATCAGGCAGCAATTGGATGCCAAGGATAAGAGACATGTGTCTATACCCTCCAGGGCTGAGGCTAAATTCAAACTAAAGCAGCAGAGATTTGTTTGCTCTGCCAATGCAGTCACTATATTCCCAGGGTGTGTTGTGTTGTTTCAGTTACCCCAAAGCCCCCTTTATACCTGGTGCTAACATTAGTCCTTTGTTCTGATCTTGTCTACTTTCTGGTTATGCCCACATTTCCAGAAATGTGTCTACACATGGTATTAAAATGTGTCTGTTATCTGTCTACTGGCTGGCCATGCTTTCCTCCTGGCTACCCCTACCCTGGTCAACAGCTCTGCACCCCTCACAGAAACTTGCCCAAGCCTCCACATTTCTCCTTCACCCAAATCCACATAGCTGATGTTCTGAAAGAGCTGCAAAATCTGGACCCCTACAAATCAGCCAGGCTAGACAATCCGGACCCTCTCTTTCTAAAATTATCCGCCGCAATTGTAGCAACCCCGACTACTAGCCTGTTCAACCTCTCTTTCGTATCGTCTGAGATCCCTAAAGATTGGAAAGCTGCCGTGGTCATCCCCCTCTTCAAAGGAGGAAACACTCTAGACCCAAACTGTTATAGACTTATATCTATCCTACCCTGCCTTTCTAAAGCCTTCGAAAGCCAAGTTAACAAAACAGATCACCGACCATTTTCAATCCCACCGTACCTTCTCCGCTATACAATCTGGTTTCCGAGCTGGTCATGGGTGCACCTCAGCCACGCTCAAGGTCCTAAATTATATAATAACCGCAATCGATAAAAGACAACACTGTGCAGCCACCTTCATCGACCTGGCCAAGGCTTTCGACTAGAGGTTGACCGATTAATCGGAATGGCCGATTTCAAGTTTTCATAACAATCGGTTATCGGCATTTTTGGACACTGATTATGGCGGATTACATTGCACTCCACGAGACTGACTACCTGTTATGCGAGTGCAGCAAGGAGACGAGGTAAGGTGCTAGCTAGCATTGCTAGCTAGCGCATTCGCGAAAAAAGCACTGTCATTGCACCAATGTGTACCTAACCATAAACATCCATGCCTTTCTTAAAATCAATACACAAGTATATATTTTTAAACCTGCATGTTTAGTTAATATTGCCTGCTAACATGAATTTCTTTTAACTAGGGAAATTGTGTCACTTCTCTTGCGTTCTGTGCAACGGGGTCAGGATATCGGCAGCAGTTTGGGCCGCCTGGCTCGTTGCGAAGACCATTTCTTCCTAACAAAGACAGCCAACTTCGCCAAACGGACGATGATTTAACAAAAGCGCCATTGCAAAAAAGCTACAATCCTTGCACGAATGTGCCTAACCATAAACATCAACAACTTTCTTAAAATCACAACACAGAAGTATATATTTTTAAACCTGCATATTTAGCTAAAAGAAATTCATGTTAGCAGGCAATATTAACTAGGCAAATTGTGTCACTTCTCTTGCGTTCATTGCACGCAGAGTCAGGGTATATGCAAAAGTTTGGGCCGCCTGGCTCGTTGCGAACTAATTTTCCAGAATTTTACATAATTATGACATAACATTGAAGGTTGTTCAATGTAACAGAATTTCTTTTACTTATGGATGCCACCCGTTAGATAAAATACGGAACAGTTCCATATTTCACTGAAAGAATAATTGTTTTGTTTTCAAAATGATAGTTTCCAGATTTGACCAAATGACCTAAGGATCATATTTCTGTGTGTTATTATATTATAATTAAGTCTATGATTTGATAGAGCAGTCTGACTGAGCGGTGGAAGGCAGCAGCAGGCTCGTAAGCATTCATTCAAACAGCACTTTCCTGTGTTTGCCAGCAGCTCTTCGCCAAATGCTTCAAGGATTGCGCTGTTCATGACTTCAAGCCTATCATCTCCCAAGATTAGGCTGGCAATACTAAAGTACGTATTAGAACATCCAATAGTCAAAGATATATGAAATACAAATCGTATAAAAATAAATAGTCCTACAACCTAAAACTTCTTACCTGGGAATATTGAAGACTCATGTTAAAAGGAACCACCAGCTTTCATATGTTCTCTTGTTCTGAGCAAGGAACTTAAACGTTAGCTTTTTTACATGGCACATATTGCACTTTTACTTTCTTCTCCAACACTTTGTTTTTGCATTATTTAAACCAAATTGAACATGTTTCATTATTTATTTGAGACGAAATTGATTTTATTGATGTATTATATTAAGTTAAAATAAAAGTGTTCATTGTTCATTCAGTATTGTTGTAATTTTTGCAACCCCTATTACTTGTCTGTTCAACCTCTCGTATCGTCTGAGATTCCCAAAGATCGGAAAGCTGCCACGGTCAACCCCCTCTTCAAAAGGGGAGACACTCTACACCTAAATTGCTACAGACCTATATCTATCCTACCCTGTCTTTCTAAGGTTTTCGAAAGCCAAGTTAACAAACAGATTACCGATCACTTCGAATCCCACCGTACCTTCTCTGCTATGCAATCTGGTTTCAGTGCTGGTCATGGGTGCACCTCAGCCACACTCAAGGTCCCAAACGATATCATAACCGCCATCGATAAGAGACATTACTGTGCAGCCGTATTCATCGACCTGGCCAAGGCTTTCGACTCTGTCAATGGTTGGTTCACCAACTACTTCTCTGATAGAGTTCAGTGTGTCAAATCGGAAGGCCTGTTGTCCGGACCTCTTGCAGTCTCTATGGGGGTGCCACGGGGTTCAATTCTCAGGCCGACTCTCTTCTCTGTATACATCAATGATGTCGCTCTCACTGCTGGTGATTCTCTGATCCACCTCTAACCAGACGACACCATTCGGTATACTTCTGGCCCTTCTTTGGACACTGTGTTAGCTAACTTCCAGACGAGCTTCAATGCCATACAACTCTCCTTCCGTGGCCTCAAACTGCTCTTAAATGCAAGTAAAACTAAGTGCATGCTCTTCAACCGATCATTGCCCGCACCTGCCCACCCGTCCAGCATCACTACTCTGGACGGTTCTGACTTAGAATATGTGGACAACTACAAATACCTAGGTGTCTGGCTAGACTGTAAACTCTCCTTCCAGACTCACATTAACCATCTCGAATCCAAAATAACATCTAGAATCGGCATCACAAAACAAAGCATCCTTCACTCATACAGCGTAACATACCCTCGTAAAACTGACCATCCTACCGATCCTTCGGCGATGTCATCTATAAAATAGCCTCCAATACTCTACTCAACAAATTGGATGCAGTTTATCACAATACCATCCGTTTTGTCACCAAAGCCCCATATATTACCCACCACTGCGACCTGTACGCTCTCATTGGCTGGCCATCGCTTCATGCTCGTCGCCAAACCCACTGTCTCCAGGTCATCTACAAGTCTCTGCTAGGTAAAGCCCCGCCTTATCTCAGCTCACTGGTCACCATAGCAGCACCCACCCGTAGCACACGCTCCAGCAGGTATATCTCACTGGTCACCCCCAAAGCCAATTCCTCCTTTGGCCGCCTCTCCTTCCAGTTCTCTGCTGCCAATGACTGGAACGAATTGCAAAAATCACTGAAGCTGGAGTCTTATATCTCCCTCACTAACTTTAAGCATCAGCTGTCAGAGCAGCTTACCAATCATTGAACCTGTACACAGCCCATCTGTAAAAAGCCCACCCAACTACCTCATCCCCATATTATTTGCTCCTTTGCACCCCAGTATCTCTACTTGCATATTCATCTCCTGCACATCCATCACTCCAGTGTTTAATTGCAAATGTTTTATTATTTCTCTACTATGGCCTATTTATTGCCTTACCTCCATAATCTTACTACATTTTCACACACTGTAAAAATACTTTTCTTTTGTGTTATTGACTGTACGTGTGTTTATCCCATGTGTAACTCTGTTGTTTGTGTCACCCTGCTTTGCTTTAACTTTACAACTAAGTCGCAGTTGTAAATGAGAACTTAATGAGAACTTAAAAATAATAAACTGTGTCTGCCTTGCGACCAGATTTCCTGGTCTCTTCCTTTATGCAAATGATTTCACAGCTATTCTTTTAAAATAATATGAATTTATTGTAAGACACATATTGAAGTAGTCAGTTAATGGTGCCACCTGTCAAGGATTTTTGACGGCAGAATAATGATGATTTAAATGGTTTCTGTCCAGATCTTTCTACACTTGTAAGATATCCAGACACAATGTGTCTCTGACTACTGAAGGAGGTGGGCAGGATGATCTGATCACAATGTGTGTTTTGATTGTCTACAACTGTCTAGAAATGTGGGCACAATCAGAATGTAGACAAGGTCTCAATAACAAACATCTCACATTTTCATTGATACAGGAAAGATTATATGCCGTTTTGTCCATACAAGCGCCAAACAGTCTGTGTGTAGTCTACTGTAACGGTCAGGCAGCATGTGTTATGAATGAATTAGAGCTAAGTGACCCCACATACTGTGTTTAACCACATGACCCGGAGGATCCATATGGTGAGGGCAAAGTTCACGGTGAGGATGATGATGAGCAGCAGGACAAACAGGTATAGGCAGCGCTTCCTCCAACCGTAGATCCCGATCTTATTGATGGAGTCAGGGACCGGGGCAGCGACACTGCTGTCCTGGGTGGGGGTGACATACTGCTCCCTCACCATCTGCTGGGGAAAACACAGGGACATGAAAAGAGGTAGTTTAAATCAATGGACATGTTTGACATCAACTATACATCACCCTGAAGTGGCAGCTCTTTATAAAAATCATCATCATCATCATCATGCTTCATCTTATGGAAATTGCCTCATAACATAAGCAACCATGTACAGTACAAAACCTGTTCTTATTATTCTAAACACCTACGCTACTACTGATCAGCTGAATATCTGGCCAGAACACTGATGAAAAACTTTAGTATATTTCCAACAATTATTAAAGATGGCTAACAGCAAGAGAGCGAAAACTCCTTCTCATTCCACTGGCTTTCGTTTTAAGTCCAGACTAAATTAAACTGAACCGAGCGTGATTCTTGGGTTCTGTCGGAATGCATGCTTATATAAATCAACAATACCAGAGATCTAAATGGCAAAGGCATTGCTGCTTCTTCACATTCATGTCATATAAGAGCAGAGAAAACATGAGTAATATATTTCACAAGGATGCGATGAGAATATAGGCTGTGACAGCTGAGTACATAGCCATAGCTTTTTTTGCCCTACAGGAATGGAGCCAGGGCTGGTGTCACATTAAATGTATTAATCAACATTCATACTTTCATTCAAGGCAATGCCAGAAGAAAATGTATTGAGTTGTAGACAATAGCTAAATAAAATGCCTTTCACGATCAATGACAATGAAACAACCCCATTCACCAAATAATCTCCACACTGAATCCTAGAATCATGTTTAACTCTCTTTGAGTGTGTGTAAAGAAAACACAGGCACAATGATTAAATGTGACCGATAAAGGTGATACAAATGAATGAATCTGTTAAATTCATTTAATCTCTGTCGGCACCAGTGGAGGCTAGTGAGGGGAGGGCGGCTCATAGTAATGGCTGGAACTGAGTAGATGGAATGGAACATCTACTCCATTCCAGACATTACTATGGGCCGTCCTCCCCTCACCAGCCTCTAGTGGTCGACACCAATACTGCCAAATGCACACGTTTAATTAACAAACCATTCCAAACAACCAAGTCAGACAAGTTTCTCCAAGATCTGCTGTTTACTTCATACTAACATCTCAACTTGTTGATAAAAACTAGATAGTTGATTTGTTTCATGCCAGTCAGGAATGGAGACATAGCAGCTTGGGTGATTTACATATGTACAGATGCTCCGCCTCATTGCAGAAGTAAACATGGTTTCCATCATGTTTAAAGATCAACTTTTCATTGTGGACTATAATTCTATCCCGACATGAGCCAGAACAGCACCTCAGTGTAATTTGGCTGGCTCCCAACCAATAATGATAAGGTTAGGCCTATCTGGAGAGGCTGGGGGAGTTAACTGGTAATGTGTGGCGCTATTATAGCTCTTTGTTTTATTATTATAACTCATAATTTTTGATGGTTAAGACAACATTTTGGTACACAATAAAATTTTAATGCTTTTTGTGGAAAAGAAAACTCCAAATTTATAACCTCCAATTCCATAAAACTTGCCAAAGGCTTTTCAGATAAATACATGATTAATGAATCAGCGGTATATGTTAGTGTCTATTTCAAAGGTAAATGGATGAATAGTATACATGCTCCCTGCTTTGGTCCGTCCCCTAGGAAGAGATATTTCAGAGAAGATGATAACTCCTAGTCATTGTGTATATAAACAGCTCGTTTCCTGCTGTTACCATAAACATGCAAACTGGCAAGCGTGTTGGCATAAAGGATACAGAGTATCTCTCCCCACCAGGATCCACCTCTCCCTAGGACCTGTCACACTGGCTCCAGAGCCCAACAGTGATAAATAGCCCTTATTTCACTACAACACAAATGTAGCAAAAAAACCTAACCCAAGGATTACCTCCACAAGGGAATTGTAGAAGTAATCCTTGTTGTGTGGAATAGCTATTTTTCATACCAATGACCATTTGTATTATTAATTTGACTGAGTCATCAGGATGAATCATAATGACAAATTGGATTTCAACAGTTCCCAAAATGAGTTTCCTCTTGACCCGTCTTATAGTGAATACAAACTACATCTGACTAAAAAGAACATGCACACAGGGCTTATACCCTTGCTTTAAAAAACAGCCTCATAGTATATAAATGAGAGACATCCATGTAGTGTGTTGGCAGTAGGAATTTAAGAAAGTGCATACATGTCTTAAAACAATTACACTGTAAAAATATTCTGTGGAGTGCCTAAATGAATAATACAGGTTGAATAACTTTGAAATATTAATTGAGGTGTAAAAAAAAAAATTCTCTGCCCAATTAATTTAAAGAGAAGCATTAGGATGTGGTCTACTGCTAAAACAGAGGGGAGCATCCTGGTGATTTTCAGACTCCAGTTTCAGAGTGCCAGCCCAGTCACATAGCAACCCAAATAAACATTCCTTAAACAACCACGCCACTGTACTGCCATGGAAAGAATCCTCCTCGGCTAATGTGCTTTAGGAAACAAAATGCTAGTCATGTCCCTTTCACAGAACACAAGCCTAGCAGTTGAACAGTTCTTTATGAGGCCCAATCACATGAAAGGGTTTTAAAAGTAATTTCAAAATCCCAATAGTCCCATAAGATTTCACTGTCCTCCTGTGATGAAGAGTATTGAGTTCACCTCAGACTTTTCCGGTTGCTTTTTCATCTTGGGGCCCTTGTCCATTAACCTCAAACCAGTGATGCTGCTTTTACTGCCCTGTTCTGTCTTCACTCATGTGAAGCTAAAGGGCTGTAGCAGTATTGTGTATACTGCTGCCTGCCTGTCTAAATCACTAGGGTCTGACTCTAATTGAGATTCCAGGCTTCTCTTAGCACCTCACTTTGACCTGATTAGGCACCAGCAGAACTTCCAAAGCCGGGGAGGGAGTTAAAAATTACTTTCTCAAATTGTTAGCTGGAGGATGTTCACTTATAAAGACTGCAGGGGAACAAACAATACTCAGAGGAGCTCAGATGTGAGCTGTCAGAAAGAAGGCAATCGAAAGCCAAGCCCTCTCCGTTCTCTGCTAAGTGTTTTGTCTGTCTAAGCTGCTGTGTCCATATCTCCCATCTGCTGTAATGCTTCCACTTCTAAACATAGGGCATAGCATTGGGTTCTACATTTTAAAAGAGCCACAGGACATAACATGAGCAAAACTAATTAACAGAATGATACAGTAACAAGGGAAATTAACATAAATTATAACTGAGTTACACTGACAACATTTTTCTGTCTTCCAATATTCTTGACCATGTATGGTAAAATTATTACCAGCACATGAAACAGGGAAAATAAATTTACATTACATTTAAGTCATTTAGCAGACGCTCTTATCCAGAGCGACTTACAAATTGGATCCACTTACATTTAAATTCAATATTCTCTTTCTATAAAAATTGAAACAAAAAATCAAGAAGTGACACCGATGTCACTAGCAGACAGGTCAAAGGTTAGACTGTAAAGACTTGAGTTGAAACACTAGAGCATTCAAAAGATGAAGATATTCACAGAGCACTAACTCATACAGTAGCAAAGACATTAAGTAGTTAAGAAAGCAGAGCATGTTGCCTACCTTTGTGTGCTGAGACAAAGCTTCCTCTCCGGTAGCAAACAGAGCTCCTCTGAAGCAGCAGCAGCAGTAAAAGGGGTAGCAGCGGTGGAGCCCTTGCCTCCGATGTCTGTCAGGCGTTCAACAACTGCGTGCAAAAAACCTAGCCATGGAACTGCCCCAACTAATCACCAAGGGACGGCGCTCCCACTTCCTGCATATCCAATGTACCTCTCTCTACCTTGGGCTTCCCTTCTTTTGATTATCCTCTCAAATCATGTCTCTCTCTGAGCAGCCACTGCTCATAGATACAGAAGGGTGTCTGGGATCCTTTCAAAAGTGTCAAGGAGGGAAATCACAGTTGTCTAAAATCTGATTTGAGCCCTTAGCTTCCATGAATACCAGTGTCTGGAAAAGCATGAGCTTGTCTAATTTAAGAAGCTTCACTTATAGCTTTCACTAGTGAGTTTGGCGGTGGTCTTCTTGACAGCTTCAATATGACAGGTAGACATAGCTTGTCTTATGGAGGGCTGTCAGTGACAGAAGAAACAGGCAGACTACATTACAGTAAGTACTTATGCTAAAATGCTTATTCTATTCTACCACCATTTACATCATGTTCCACAGGTGGCTGGCACCTAAATTGGGGAGGACAGGGTTGTGGTAGTGGCTGGAGCAGTATAAGTGTAATGGCATCAAATACAGTTTATATGTGTTTGATGTAATTCTATTAGCTCCATCCTCCCCTCAAGAGCCTCCACTGTGTTTGTATTCATAACTTTTATTATTGGTGTTGCAATGTCGAGAAGGAACCTGCTAGTAAGCATTTTGTTGGACAATACAGTGCATTCAGAAAGTATTCAGACCCCCTGACCTTTTCCACATTTTGTTAGTTATGGCCTTATTCTAAAAATTTTTTTTTTTTTTTTTTTAATTCCTCAAATCTACACACAATAATATGACGCAAAGAGTTGAAAAATATTTGCAAATGTATAAAAAATGTAAAACAGAAACACCTTATTTACATGTATTCAGACCTTTTCCTATGACACTCGAAATTGAGCTCAGGTGCATCCAGTTCCCATTGATCATCCTTGAGATGTTTCTACAATTTGATTGGAGTCCACCTGTGGTATATTAAATCGGATTGATTCGGAAAGGCACACACCTGTTTATATAAGGTCCCACAGTTGACAGTCCATGTCAGAGCAAAAATCAAGTCAAGAGGTCAAAGGAATTGTCCGTAGAGCTCCGAGAGAGGATAGATCTTGGGAAAGGAACCAAAACATTTCTGCAGCATTGAAGGTCACCAAGAACCCAGAGACCTCCATCATTTTTACATGGAAGAAGATCTGAACCAAAAAAACTCTTCCAAAAGCTGGCTACCTGGCCAAACTGAGCAATCTGTAGAGAAGGGCCTTGGTCAGGGAGATGACCAAGAACCTGATGGTCACTCTGACAGAACTCGAGTTCCTCTGTGGAGATGGGAGAACCTTCCAGAAGGACAACCACCTCTACAGCTCTCCACCCATCAGGCCTTTATGGTAGAGTGGCCAGACAGAAGCCACTCCTCAGTAAAAGGCACATGACAGCCCGCATGGAGTTTGCAAAAAGGCACTTAAAGGACTCTTTGACCATGAAAAACAAGATTCTCTGGTCTGATGAAACCAAGATTGAATTCTTTGGCCTGAATGCCAAGCGTCACATCTGGAGGAAACCTGGCAGCATCATGCTGTGGGAATGCTTCAGTGGCAGGGAATGCGAGAATAGTCAGGATCGAGGGAAAGATGGACGGAGCAAAGTACATAGATCTTTGATGAAAAACTGCTAGAGCGCCCAGGACCTCAAACTGGGGTGAAGGTTCACCTTCCAAAAGGACAACAGCCCTAAGCACACAGCCAAGACAATGCAGGAATGGCTTTGGGAAAAGCCTCTGAATGTTGTTGAGTGGCCTAGCCAGAGCCCAGACTTGAACCTGATTGAACATCTCTGGAGAAACCTGAAAATAGCTGTGCAGCGACACTCCCCATCCAACCTGACAGAGCTTGAGAGGACCTGCAGATAATGGGAGAAACTCCAAACAGGTGTATCAAGCTTGTCGCATCATACCCAAGACTCAAGGCTGTAATCGCTGCCAAAGGGGCTTCAACAAAGTACTAAGTAACAGGTCTGAATACTTATGTAAATGTGATAATTTATTTGATACATTTGCTTTATCTTTAAGGGGTAGTGTGTAGATTGAGGGGAAAAAAAAACAATTTAATCAATTTTAGAATAAGGCTGTAACTGTGGAAAAAGTCAAGGGGTCTGAAGTTCCCGAATGCACTGTGTATTCAAATATATTTTCACTTTAAACACTTGTCTTGTAATTTGATGCGTTTATTTTACTTGCTCCAGTCCCGAGCCGATGGAGACAATTTTTACCCTACTCAAAACAAGTCCCATCTTATCTGATGGTTTGTTTCATAATGAACACATCTGGACAAACTAAGAAGTTAATCCAGAGTTGAGATAAAATTACATGCAAATATTAAATGTGACATTTGGCCACCGTAGCATAGTTATTTACATAAATCAATAAGTTCTGAAAGGGAATATATATATTTTTTAAAGTCACTCCGAGGCGGGATGCCAGAGGAATTCATGGTGGCAGATGAGGTTGTGAATCTATCAGTGCGCATCCTGCAATTGCTGTGTACGTTACAATATATCAATTGGAGTTATAATGAAACTAGATGCACAGATCTCCAGCCAAATGTAACTGACTCATTGCCCTATATCTGGAGTTATAAAGTCTCTTCAAAATGATGAGTCCACAGACGACAGCCATCCACTGTAGACTCCAACATGGACAGAAGCAGAAATGTATTGGTTCCTCAGAGAATATTAAAAGGAATACAAAAAAATGTAATGCAAATGTATTTTCAGAATTTTATTCACCTTACATCACACATCTGAATGCAGGAATCACAAGAGCACAACCTGAAAACAAACATGGTTTTAGATGGGATTCTTAGCAGTAGTCCTCCAACATGCCCTGTTAACATGTTATGTGTTCACATTTATGCTAAAACATTAAAAATCAACAGTGAATAGTAGTGAGCGATCTTCAGTGATTTTTAATACAATGTAGGCTAGTTCCAACAGGAATACTAGCATAATGCATACCAGTTTATGCTTTCTCTTCCTTCTCTCCCTTCTCTCCCTTTGATGCCTTAGCAGGCTTCTCAGGCTTGTCTGGCTTGTCTGGAACCACAACGCCACCCTCCTCCTCAGGACCCTTGGTGTTACGTGTGTAGATCACCTGCGATCTGTGTTTTGACACCAACTTGATCATGCCTAGAGGGTGGCAGAATGGAACGTGTCAGTTATTTTGTACAGATATTGAAGTTCTATGGTCCCACATTACCAACTGACCCATTCACGACCCTGACATGTTAAGGCAATATCCACAAGACATGACCCTGAAAGAGCAGACATCAAGTTGCAGTGCCAGTCTTTGTAGTCACTGATCAGAGCCAATGTTTACCAAAACAACAGTATCTTCAAAATCAAATGTTATTGATCACATATTTAGCAGGCATTATAGTGGGTGAAGCAAAATGCTGGTGTCTTCCTTTGAAGGAAGACTACTGCCGACTGGGGTTAAAAGTTATGTTTTAAAGGGAACTGACGTGCATTAGAAAGTGTTCGCTTTGTAGTAACGCCAAAATATTTAGTGTTTCATTTGGAAGGCAAGTGAGAAGAGTGTTAAACATGGGGATATGTACATGAGGCTTAATAGATTTTTTTACATTGGCTTTGTGGCATACCCATATAGTCTGTGCCTTGTAGACTTACTGGGTTTCACTGTAGCAAAGCTCAAAATTTAACCAGATATACATCCTCTCAGGAGACTGCCACAGAATGTAGCCTCCCCAAAAACTACACTATTGTAGAGACATGACAGAGCAGTAAACCAGGAAGGAATTCATGCAAAATGGGGCCCGCTTATTCTGACAAGCAATACTATCTGCACTTCTGATATTATGGCTCCAAAATAAAGCTAAATGTTGAAATGTGAGTTCAGTAACTGCTATACATACTTTTCTTACATTAAAGTCAGATCTAGCTACCCAACTACTTCCCAATTTCACCAAATTCCCTCAGTGAACACTGGTTGGGAATCAGAGTAGGGTTCAGGGTTTTACCTTTGCTGAGCAGTTCCTGGAGGGCAGCCCTGGCCAGAGAGCCTCTGATCTTTAGCCTCTCGGATACGACTGCTGGTGTGATGAGCTTGTAGTTGGGCACTTCCTTGTTCAACTTTTCGTAGGTGGCCTTGTCGAAGAGGACCAGGTTGTTGAGCTTATCCCTCACCTTTCCCTTGGACCACTTCTGCTCAGGGGAAATGGAGAAGTTGATGATGTTGCTCACACTCCTGACAGTTAAACCATTATGACCCCCAAAGGAATATCTAAACTCCCACCCCAAAAAATTTGATACCAGGACATACCTTCTTTTTGGCTTTGCCTCCAGATTTGTTGGCTGGATCCTTGTCCTTTTTGGACTTCCCAGAATCCTTCCCCTTCCCCTTGGCGTCCTTAGGAGGCTGGAATAATACAGATCGCAGTACCATTATCCAACTGATGCTGAATTAACCACCACACATTTCCCAAAACTAGTTAAACATTTCCAGCTAATGTTCAGTGCACTAACAGTAATAAGATGGTTCGCTAATAAAAAGGGAACCACGAGTCCCTCAATTGGAATTTAACCAAATATGATGTTAATCTTTGAACATTTTAGTGTAACAAATGTAAAACGTTAGATAAGCCGAAGCCAACTAACTAGGGCCTAGCTAACGTTACATGTTAAAAGCTAGCCTGTTAACGTCAGTTAACAACCGGCTTCAGTTAGGCCAATAGTGTCTGCTGAGAACTGGCGTGCAGTTTGCATAATCTCATCAATTGATACATTTTGGTGGGAAATGTTGGCTTGAGATATCTACACATGTGGCCATGGTCGTCTGATCATACAGTGCCCAATCAGCACTGGCAGCCGCATGTAAGGTTAGCTAGCTCCCAAGCATATCCAACTAGTATAACTGAGCCATTCCATCCACAACCACGGTCAGGACGAAGTATATTTTCCAACTACGCATCCTGATCTATTCAGACAGACATTTTCAGAGTCAAATGTTTTGTTCGCCATCGAATTTAATGAAAAACCACGCTAAAGACCTTACCATGATGTCCCACCGTCAAGATGTCGGAGTGAAAGGACGTTCAACCCGTGCACCAGCCACTAAGAGAACCCGTACATGCGGATGTTGAAGTACGGTACTGGGAAATGTAGTTATTTTTTTCTATTTCTTGGTTTTAGAATTAATAATTAAAAGATCTGCGAAATAAATATAGATGCGATCTTAAACAAAAACAATACGAATGAACACGCAGATAAAGTTACCTCTGTTGAAGATTGTATTTTATTTTGTATGAAATATTTCCTGTCACCTGACAATTTCGTCAGCTGTGCAGAAACAGGCAAAGATGGCGATATTCAGTGTGTATGTTGTAAATAAGGCTGGGGGATTAATTTACCAGTATGACAATTATGTACCGAGAGCAGAAGCAGAGAAAACTTTCAGCTATCCTTTAGATTTGGTGTTAAAGATCCACGATGAGAAAGTTGTTGTATCATTTGGTCAACGCGATGGAATCCGAGGTACAGTAAGTTGTCAGCAACAGTCAACTGATCACATCAAGGCTTACAAAATGTATATAGTGATAACTGGTAATCTGTCATGGTTGGAACTCAAATGTTGCATTGTGCATGTTTATATTTATTGTTAACATTGTGCACGCATACTCCTATTATTTTAGTGGGCCATGCTTTACTGTCCATCAACGGAGTGGATGTCAACGGCAAGTTCACGGCGGATGGGAAGGAGATCATCGAATACTTGAAAGACTCAACAAACTATCCGGTGTCCATACGTTTCGGAAGGGCTCGCTTGAGTTCAAATGAAAAACTGATGTTGGCTTCAATGTTTCATTCGTAAGTAGTTGCAGTTCTCAAGTTATTACACCTGTCTGCTCTAACATGAATAAATAATTTATCTATGGTGACATAGGCTTTTCCATGATCTTGCTGCATGTTGTATTGTACTCTTTCCTAGGTTGTTTGCTATAGGTTCACAGCTGTCCCCTGAAGTTGGCAGTTCAGGAATTGAGATGCTGGAGACAGATATGTTTAAACTGCACTGCTTTCAGACACTCACTGGTAAAGCCATGCATTCAAACACTGCTATCAGTCACTGTATGTGATGTCTACATGCAATGCTCTTGTTTTGAAAAACGAAATCTGCCAACATCTTTTTTTAATCAGGTATAAAGTTCATTGTGCTGGCAGACCCCCGGCAGTCTGGCATTGACGCACTCCTCAGGAAGATTTACGAGATCTATTCAGACTTCGCCCTCAAGAACCCCTTCTACTCTCTGGAGATGCCTATCAGGTAACTGTCACATGTAAAATATCTGCCCTCTGTCTCTCACATGAGTCAGCCAAGTCATTGATGAGCAACCCTGGTGAGATATATTTTGCCCTCTTGTTACAGGTGTGAACTCTTTGATCAGAATTTGAAGGGTGCATTGGAGATAGCAGAGAAAGCTGCTAACTTTGGACCTGGATCTTGAGCAGAAACAAACCTGAAAAATGTGTACGAAGGCAAATCCAGAGTATCCATTGCTCCAGTTTCTTTTCTTTTTCTGCCAATCCATTGAATTGTGTTTGTTGTGACTGGGAGGCTATAGTACACTGCATATGGGTCAACATGTCTCCAAGCAGTGCTGATATTTCAGAACTAATGTTGAATAACTTGTATGAGAATGATATGCTATACTGGGATACAATGTAAATACTGAATGTTTTGTTTTTGTATATACTTTAAGAATAAACACCACTGTGTAACATTTATCATCTCTAGTCTTTCTTTCCAATGTAATTACTTTTAGAATTAACTAAAACCACAACATAAAGTATTTTATTCAAGTCTTATATAGTCAAACACATTTCACGCATATGAGTACAGTGCCAATTTCAAAAGTGAGCAGTACATTTGACCATAAAGTGTCTTGGTGAAAAATGATCATACTGACACATTTTCAATACTTGAATTTAGGATCTGTTTTATGCCATGAGCATTGACAAGAGTTAACATAACATGGTTGATGTATTTGCATCTGAATACATCTTCAGTGAAAATAAATATTCCCTCGCTCACCATCTCTTAAAATAAGAATATACAGGACCATGTCTCCCGTCAATTCAATTGAGCCTTTTTCAAATCAAAAACACTTAATAAATAAGAATGTACATTCTTATCCTAAATTTCTCACATTGACAGCAGAGAGTTGGTGTAGTGATCAGTCAGTCTTCTTGGGGATGTGACCCATCTTGGTTCTGATGTTCCGCAGCAGGAAAAAGCAGATGGTAGTGATGAGACAAGTCATCTCTGCTACCCAGAAGGCCATTTCCCAGCTGTGGTGCTTGGCGATGGTGCTGAACGGCAGTCCAGAGCAGAAGCCACCAACTGAACGATACAGGAATGTCAATTAGGCTGGTTCTCATAAATAGGATATACAGATTTAGTTGTTCAACTACACTACCGGTCAAAAGTTTTAGAACACCTAATTCAAGGGTTTTATTTTCTACATTGTAGAATAATAGTGCACATTAAAACTATGAAATAACACATATGGAATCATGCAGTAACCCAAAAAGTGTTAAACAAATCAAAATATATTTTATATTTGAGATTCTTCAAATAGCCACCCTTTGCCTTGACATCTTTGCACTCTTGGCATTCTCTCAACCAGCTTCACCTGGAATACTTTTCCAACAGGAGTTCCCACATATGCTGAGCACTTGTTGGCTGCTTTTCCTTCAGTCTGCGGTCCGTCTCATCACAAACCCTCTCAATTTGGTTGAGGTCGGGGGATTATGGAGGCCAGGTCATCTGATGCAGCACTCCATTACTCTCCTTCTTGGTAAAATAGCCCTTACACAGCCTGGAGGTGTGTTGGGTCATTGTCCTGTTGAAAAACAAATGATAGTGGGACTAAGTGCAAACCAGGTGGGATGGCGTTTCACTGCATAATGCTGCCGTAGCCATGCTGGTTAAGTGTACCTTGAATTCAAAATAAATCACTGACCATGTCACCAGGAAAGCACCCCCACACCATCACACCTCCTCCTCCATGCTTCACGGTGGGAACTACACATCCTTTCACCTACTTTGTGTCTCACAAAGACACGGTGGTTGGAAACAAAACTCCAATTTGGACTCCAGACCAAAAGGACACATTTCCACCGGTCTAATGTCCATTACTCGTGTTTCTTGGCCCAAGCAAGTCTCTTCTTCTTATTGGTGTCCTTTAGTGGTTTCTTTGCAGCAATTTGACCATGAAGGCCTGATTCACAATGTCTCCTCTGAACAGTTGATGTTGAGATGTGTCTGTTACTTTAACTCTGTGAAGCATTTATTTGGGCTTGGAACTCAAACTTATCTTCTGCAGCAGAGGTAACTGGGTCTTCTATTCCTGTGGCAGTCCTCATGAGAGCCAGTTTCATCATAGCACTTGATGGTTTTGGTGACTGCACTTGAAGAAACTTTCAAAGTTCTTGAAATTTTCTGGATTGACTGAGGTTCATGTCTTATTATGGACTGTCGTTTCTCTTTGCTTACTTGAGCTGTTGCCAAAATATGAACTTGGTATTTTATCAAATAGGGCTATCTTCTATATACCCCCTACCTTGTCCCAACACAACTGATTGGCTCAAACGCATTAAGGAGGAAAGAACTTTTGGCAAGGCACATCTGTTAATTGAAATGCATTCCAGGTGACTAACTCATGAAGCTGGTTGAGAGAATGCCAAGTGTGTGCAAAGCTGTCATCAAGGCAAAGGTTGGCTATTTGAAGAATCTCAAATATAATATATATTTTGATATGTTTAACACTTTTTTGGTTACTATATGATTCCATATGTGTTACTTCATAGTTTTGACATCTACTCTATGATTGTACAATGTAGAAAATAGTAAAAATAAAGAAAAATCCTTGAATGAGTAGGTGTTCTAAAACTTTTGACCTGTGTACCTGTCTGGTACTGCTAGTAAAGCCAAGACACCAGAATACAATACAACAAAATGTGAGAAAAGCATTCATTAGAATTTGAGACAATTTAGTTGAGATAAACTTACTGTTGGCCATTAAGGCAACAATAGCATGTGACGTTCCACAATAGTTTGAAGGAGCACTCTCATTGGCTATCACGCCAAACAAGGCTATTGGTCCGTAAGATGAGAAGCCAAATGTAGCCCCCAAGAAGAGGATCCACATCTGAATTTATAACATAAAAACAAAACATGAACTAACAAACAGACTAACTAACTTTTGGCTCTGAAAGGAGTTTTGATGGAACATGATGTGTTTACTATACCTTTGGGCTGTCTGGCGTGACAGTGATCCGGAATAGATACATGGAACCAAACATCCCAGCCATCATTGAGATCAAGAGAAAATGACGGGGGTTTCCATGGCTTTTCATGCCTTGCTGTACAAAAAGAAATACAGTACCTTACAAACACTGCAGTGATTTGAATAGAGCTCTGAATTAGTGTATGATGCCACTATAAACCCACTTGTGCCACAGCCTTGTCAGAGAAGTATCCTGCAGCTAAACTGCCCAACAGGCCTCCCACCTCTAGGGCACTCATGTAGGAACTGCCTGTGAAAAAGAGATGCATTCAGTCAAACTTAACAAGAGGCAGTTATTATTAACAAGAGGCAGTCTACTGCATACTGGTAAAACAGGCAGGTTAGCGTTTTTAGTCATGAATCTGCAGTGGTCACTAGCTGGCACTAGAGGTCCACCGATTAATCGGAATGGCCGATTAATTGGGGCTGATTTCAAGTTCACAACAATCGGTAATCGGTATTTTTGGACACCGATTTGCAAATATATATTTTTTTACACCTTTATTGAACTTGGCAAGTCAGTTAAGAACACATTCTTATTTTCAATGACGACCGAGGAACGGTGGGTTACTGCCTTGTTCAGGGGCAGAAAGACAGATTTTTACCTTGTCAGCTCTGGGATTCATTTTTGCAACCCTCCGGTTACTAGTCCGAAGCTCTAACCACCTGCCTTACATTGCACTCCATGAGGAGCCTGCGTGGCAGGCTGACTCCCTGTTACGCGAGGGCAGCAAGAAGCCAAGGTAAGTTGCTAGCTAGCATTAAACTTATCTTATAAAAAACAATCCATCTAAACATAATCACTAGTTAACTACACATGGTTGATGACATTACTAGTTTATCTAGCGTGTCCTGCATTGCATAAAATCGATGCGGTGCCTGTTAATTTCTCATCGAATCACAGCCTACTTCGACAAACGGGTGATGATTTAACAAGCGCATTTGCAAAAAAAAGCACTGTCGTTGCACCAATGTGTACCTAACCATAAACATCAATGCATTTCTTTAAAATCAATACACAAGTATATATTTTTACACCTGCATATTTAGTTAATATTGCCTGCTAACATGAATTTCTTTTAACTAGGGAAATTATGTCACTTCTCTTGCGTTCCGTGCAAGCAGTCAGGGTATATGCAGCAGTTTGGGCCGCCTGGCTCATTGCGAACTGTGTGAAGTCCATTTATTCCTAACAAAGGCCGTAATTAATTTGCCAGAATTGTACATAATTATGACATAACATTGAAGGTTGTGCAATGTGTCATGACGTTGGCCTGGGGGGTAGGTTTATGACAGTCATAAATACCTCTTCCCCCCTTTTTAACTCTCTCTACCCTCCTGATGTTACATTTGCAAAGCCCTTGGTTAACATAGAGATTCTGGGAACATCAGAAGGTGGGGGGAAATGAACTATATTCTGGTAATCCGACCAATTGAACATATGCGGTGGTACTTAATGAATATGATGTCAGTTCGGTTGTCATCTGAGACATTCTCATCAATGATAAGATGACAAAACTCTCCAGTGAAAGTCTATACAGAGTTATCGGATTCAAATGGAATTGTTGTTCCATTTAAATGTTTGTATACGAAATTATTCGTGATGGGATGAAATGTGATTTTAGCTTCTAAAATGTGAGATTTGGGTTTTTATGAGTGAATTAGGCCCGACTCAGTGGCCCGCCCACGTGAAGAGATATAGGTTGTAAACTATGAAACACACCCCTTTTCTCCCTTCCTATATAAAGCCTTGACGACAATATAACCTCCTGTTCAGAGGACGACGGTCCAATGTCAGAATGGTTCAGATAATAACTACAGAACGAAGCCAACATCAGCGTGAGCTTTGGTTGCGAATGGTATGAACTTTGAACTCTAATTCACTATAAAAGTGATACCTCCTAGCTGTTGAGTTAGCAACAACCGCTGCAAACGAGGGTAGGAAGGACCAGACAGAGTATCACATCTACCACACAACAACATTACTACAACGTATTCAATTTACCAGCAGAGACATTCTTCAAAGGACAAAGGACTCGGTTGGGCAACACTGCCTTCCATCAACCACCAACCTACCGAAGCGCAGCTCAGAGTAAATATTTATTGCATTTTACTTTTCCAAATGGGCGGTAATTTAGAATGCATAAGATACTGTATTTACGATAGCACAGCTTCGCCCTTTGTTCCTCAGTCTTCTCGCTCTTTCACTCAAACCCAGCCCCTTTTCTTTTGCGTAACCAGCTGTCATATCTGTTCCGCCCACTGAAAGAATAAAAGTTTTGTTTTCTAAATAAGTTTCCGGATTCGACCATATTAATGACCAAAGGTTCGTATTTCTGTGTTATTATGTTATAATTAAGTCTATGATTTGATATTTGATAGAGCAGTCTGAGCGATGGTAGGCAGCAGCAGGCTCGTAAGTACTTTCGTGCGTTTGCCAGCAGCTCTTTGCAATTCTTCAAGCATTGCGCTGTTTATGACTTCAAGCCTATCAACTCCCGAGATTAGACTGGTGTAACTGATGTGAAATGGCTAGCTAGTTAGCGGGGTGCGCGCTAAATAGAGTTTCAAACGTCACTCGCTCTGAGACTTGGAGTGGTTGTTCCCCTTGCTCTGCATGAGTAACGCTGCTTCGACGGTGGCTGTTGTCGATGTGTTCCAGGTTCGAGCCCAAGTAGGAGCGAGGAGAGGTATGGAAGCTATACTGTTACACTGGCAATACTAAAGTGCCTATAAGAACATCCAATAGTCAAAAGGTATATGAAATACAAATCGTATAGAGAGAAATAGTCCTATAATAACTACAACCTAAAACTTATTTTTTGGGAATATTGAAGACTCATGTTAAAAGGAACCACCAGCTTTCATATTTACTTATTTATTTTACCTTTATTTAACTAGGCAAGTCAGTTAAGAACAAATTCTTATTTTCAATGACGGCCTAGGAACAGTGGGTTAACTGCCTGTTCAGGGGCAGAATGACAGATTTGTACCTTGTAAGCTCAGGGGTTTGAACTTGAAACCTTCCGGTTACTAGTCCAACACTAACCACTAGGCTATATGTTCTCATGTTCTGAGCAAGGAAATTAAATGTTAGCTTTTTTACATGGCACATATTGCACTTTTACTTTCTCCTCCAACACTTTGTTTTTGCATTACCTAAACCAAATTGAACATGTTTCATTATTTATTTGAGGCTAAATTGATATTATTGATGTATTATATTAAGTTAAAATAAGTGTTCATTCAGTATTGTTGTAATTGTCATTATTACAAAAAAAATTAAAATAAAATAGTCAGATTAATCGGTATCGGCTTTTTTTGGACCTCCAATAATTGTTATCGGCATTGAAAAATCATAATCGGCCGACCTCTAGCTGGCACAGTCATAAAATCTGATTTTAAACCCAACCTTAACGACACTGCTAACCCTAATGCTTAACCCTAACCTTAAATTAATAACAAAAAGCACATTTTTGTTTCAATACATTTTTACAATATAGCCAAATTTTACATTGCAGCTGGCCTATCTAAGAGCAAATCACTGTTCTGCCTCCAGGATAAGACTCATGACAATACGTGTTAACCTGTGTAAAAACAGAGGGAAAACGCAGGTCTTAATGTATCAGACTTCCATACCCATGAGTGTTGACTGGCCCTTGTCCTGGATGAGAAAGAGTTGGCCCCAGTCAGTGCAGGCTGTCTTCACCCCAAACACCACCAGGTAGCCCACAGACAGCAGCCACAGATAGGGGGACAGGATGAACTCTTTGAAGGTGGTCTCATCACTGGATGAGCCTGGTAAGGGAGAGGGGTTTCAGTCACACTAGCACATCACTTACAGTGTGCATGATCTTGAACTTGTTCACGCTAGCGTGTGAGGGAACACTGGGTGCAGAGTCCATTAACACAGAGTTTTACTGACCTTACACACAATTGCACATGCAGACAATACACAAAAAGGCATGCGTTCAAAATAAAACCTGTGCATGTCAGTCACACATATTTTGCAATGTTTCAACCACAGGACAAGAAGAGGTTAGCTCCCAGCTCTGACCTGCTTTGCCCTTCTTGCCCCCCCCAGTGTCTATGTTGGGCAAGCCCACGTCTTTGGGCTCATTCCTGATCAACAGCAGGCAGACGAAGGAGACCACACAACAGGAGAGGCCTGAGATGGACAGGGTCGTCCTCCAGCTATAGCTCTGGGCCATCAACGTTGCAATAATGGGGCCTAAACTCCCAGCCAGGTTCATACTGCAGGACAGAATCGCCCACCACGTCCCAAACTGAGAGGGCTCGAACCACTGAGGAGCAGAAGGGAATGATATTTCATAATATCAGACTAGTGATGTGCTTCATGGCTTGACACGACTAGTATTGAATGGACAGGGATATACAAAATGTTACTGACTGACCAGTATTTTAACAGTGCAGGCAATTGATTTATATGTGTCTGACAGCTTCATATCCCGTGGACTACAGTGTTACTTCCTGGTCCTACCTTGCGCAGCACCCTGCCACATGGGGGCCACCCCAGGCCCTGACCCAGGCCGTTGAGGAACCAGAGGCCAGAGAAAATGGCCACAGTAGAGGACCAGGAGAAGACCACATTGATGGCACCCACCATGAACAGGCCAATGGAGAAGAGCCAACGGGCACTGATCTGATCCGACAACACACCGCTGATGAACTTGCTTATAGCATAGGCCAGAGACTGGCTACTAGTGATCATGCCTGAGGGATAGTGCACACAATACAGAGGCAGAACACAATGTTAAATTGATTTTGGTACTAATATAAACATACACAAAGCATTAACTGATGTATCCCCATATGATCGTTCAATTAAACCAATCAGCCAGACCACTATCAGCAGTATCTAAACTTTAGTTGTTAATTGTTGTTAGGGACATGCAAGACAGAAAGAGAGGAGAAGACAATAGTGAGGCTTCTCTTACCCAGGTCATCTTTGTCCAGCTTGATCTCTTGCATGAGAGAGGGCATCACAAAGGAAAAGGTCTTCCTGTTGAAGTAGTACAGCGTATAGCCCACAAACATGGCCAGGAAAATGGTGGTGCGGTAATATCCATACCCTGCGGTTGCCATGGTTTTTGCAGTGTTGAAAAAAGTGCTAAATAATAGAGGATTATAAAACAAAACTACAGAGGAGTAGTTGTTCGAGTGTGAAATACTTCTGCCACCAGTGACTGAACTTTGGTGTCAGGATCCACGGTGCAGAGCAGAGCTGGTTAGAAGAGGGAGACAGAGCTGTAATCAATAGTTGGGGTTAATGGTCAACTTCTTTACTCTAAGACTGATTTCCTCTGCCTTATCTGAGTTCTACAAGGGCCAAATGGAAGATAATGGAATTGACCTACTCCGATGCTGTTATCTTCTGTAATGCTGCTTGTATTGTCCAACAGTCTGTAAAAAAAAATGAAAGACACTCCTGATTCCTATTATATACCTTTCACCCCCCTCTTGATGATCCTGACTGTTCCTCCCTGCTGGTGTGCCTGGATGTTATTGAATGTCCTTAGTTAATGATTCATTGGAGAGTCCAATGGTGACTGCAAGCCCAGAGGGTGGATCCTCCTCAGCCCAGGGAGTGTGTGATGAGAGATGACCATCAGCACAAAACACAACCCCATTATCACGGTGGGTTGGTTTGTGTGAAAATGCATCATTAGCTAGGTTTCCAGCCAATTGGCAACATATTTTCATGCAAATAACACAAAGCAAATATGCGCATTTTACCCAACAGTGGTGTTTCCAAACTGACTTGTTGCAGATACAAATCTGTGCGCGATGACGTTGTGCACACAACATACACTTCTTCGCAACATTTGTTATGTACCTAATAAAAATCTAAAGTTCTGTGTGTTTCCATCACATTTTCGATAGCAAAAATGTACCTACTCTGGTCTTGGCACGTGCGCCCTAGCCAACAGCTCGCAGATACAGTGCGGGTAAACTAGTCTACATTATGAGATTATAGCGAGAATATTTGTATTTGTCGAACGGTAGCCAAGAATCGATCATCTGCGGGCTACTGAGAATGTGGACGTAACTCCAATCACTGAATTAAATATTAATCATATGTATATGAACTGAATATGCTTGTCAATAGCCAGTGATCATTAGATTTTTTTAACCTGTAGCCTAATCTGATTGACTGTTACCGTCAATCTAATGATTTATAGCAATTGATCGTCAGTTGCGGTAGAGCTTTGGTAACTTCTAATTTAATTAATTTAACATGGCCATTAGTAATTGCATAATAACAAGGCCACAACAATTCACCCAAAAGTTATAGGCTATTTATTAAATTGGTCTGCCAACTGCAGGTAGGCTAAACAAGTGGAACAAATTGTTTTGCAATGACTCCAGCGATATAGTTATTTCAACATAATTTATTTTATCAAATGGTAGACTACAATGGCATAATATAAGTTATGGAACTCCCTGGCATGCTTCTGTTATGAGGTAAAATCCTCAATGAAACTGAAATTAAATGTGGAGAATGACACATTTGCATCTGTTGACCATCAAGTAGCCAACTAAATTATAGGTGGGCTATGTACAGGTGCAGTAATCTGTGAGCTGCTCTGACAGTTGGTGCTTAAAGCTAGTGAGGGAGATAAGTGCTTCCAGTTTCAGAGATTTTTGTAGTTCGTTCCAGTCATTGGCAGCAGAGAACTGGAAGGAGAGGCGGCCAAAGAAATATATATTTTTTTTTATATTTTTTTTTTTGTTAAATTTTACCTTTATTTAACCAGGCAAGTCAGTTAAGAACAAATTCTTATTTTCAATGAAGGCCTAGGAACAGTGGGTTAACTGCCTGTTCAGGGGCAGAACGACAGATTTGTACCTTGTCAGCTCGGGGGTTTGAACTTGCAACCTTCCGGTTACTAGTCCAACGCTCTAACCACTAGGCTACCCTGCCGTGACGAGAGAGATATACCTGCTGGAGCGTGTGCTACAGGTGGGAGATGCTATGGTGACCAGCGAGCTGAGATAAGGGGGGACTTTACCTAGCAGGGTCTTGTAGTTGACATGGAGCCAGTGGGTTTGGCGACGAGTATGAAGCGAGGGCCAGCCAACGAGAGCGTACAGGTCGCAATGGTGGGTAGTATTTGGGGCTTTGGTGACAAAACGGATTGCACTGTGATAGACTGCATCCAATTTGTTGAGTAGGGTATTGGAGGCTATTTTGTAAATGACATCGCCAAAGTCGAGGATTGGTAGGATGGTCAGTTTTACAAGGGTATGTTTGGCAGCATGAGTGAAGGATGCTTTGTTGCGAAATAGGAAGCCAAATCTAGATTTAACTTTGGATTGGAGATGTTTGAAATGGGTCTGGAAGGAGAGTTTACAGTCTAACCAGACACCTAAGTATTTGTAGTTGTCCACGTATTCTAAGTCAGAGCCGTCCAGAGTAGTGATGTTGGACAGACGGGCAGGTGCGGGAAGCGATCGGTTGAAGAGCACGCATTTAGTTTTACTTGTATTTAAGAGCAATTGGAGGCCACGGAAGGAGAGTTGTATGGCATTGAAGCTTGCCTGGAGGGTTGTTAACACAGTGTCCAAAGAAGGGCCAGAAGTATACAGAATGGTGTCGTCTGCGTAGAGGTGGATCAGAGACTCACCAGCAGCAAGAGCGACCTCATTGATGTATACAGAGAAGAGAGTCGGTCCAAGAATTGAACCCTGTGGCACCACTATAGAGACTGGCAGAGGTCCGGACAGCAGACCCTCCGATTTGACACACTGAACTCTATCAGAGAAGTAGTTGGTGAACCAGGCGAGGCAATCATTTGAGAAACCAAGGCTGTCGAGGCTGCCGATGAGGATGTGGTGATTGACAGAGTCGAAAGCCTTGGCCAGATCAATGAACACGGCTGCACAGTAATGTTTCTTATCGATGGCGGTTAAGATATCAGTGCTGTTGACCGGGGTAGGAGTAGCCAGGTGGAAAGCATGGCCAGCCGTAGAAAAATGCTTATTGAAATTCTCAATTATGGTGGATTTATCAGTGCTGACAGTGTTTCCTATCTTCAGTGCAGTGGGCAGCTGGGAGGAGGTGTTTTTATTCTCCATGGACTTTACAGTGTCCCAGAACTTTTTTGAGTTAGTGTTGCAGGAAGCAAATTTCTGCTTGAAAAAGCTAGCCTTGGCTTTTCTAACTGCCTGTGTATAATGGTTTCTAGCTTCCCTGAACAGCTGCATATCACGGGGGCTGTTCGATGCTAATGCAGAACGCCATAGGATGTTTTTGTGTTGGTTAAGGGCAGTCAAGTCTGGGGAGAACCAAGGGCTATATCACATCTGGTGATGTAACTGTAACATTTTCCGACAAGATAGAGCTGCCAAAGGGGACGGAGTTGCAATCTACTGCAGAGACAGCCTGCAGAGTTCTGTCATACTATCCAGGTCTGTGCCCAAACAATTCGAGCTTCTACTTCTAAAAATCCACCTTTTCAGAAACAAGTCTCTTACTGTTGCCGCTTGTTATAGACCACCTTCTGCCCCCAGCTGTGCCCTGGACACCAGATGTGAATTGATTGCCCCCTATCTATCTTCACCTACGCTAGATGCCCTCAATCTCACACAAATTATCAATGAACCTACCAGGTACAACCCCAAATCTGTAAACACGGGCACCCTCATAGATATCATCCTGACCAACCTGCCCTCTAAATACACCTCTGCTGTCTTCAACCAGGATCTCAGCAATCACTGCATCATTGCCTGTGTCTGTAATGAATCTGCGGTCAAACAACCACCCCTCATCACTGTCAAACGCTTCCTAAAACACTTCAGCGGGCAGGCCTTTATAATCGATCTCGCCAAGGTATCCTGGAAGGATATTGACCTAATTCCGTCAGTAGAGGTTGCCTGGTTATTCTTAAAAAGTGCTTTCCTCACCATCTTAAATAAGCATGACCCATTATTTTTTTTTAACCAGGAACAGATATAGCCCTTGGTTCACTCCAGACCTGACTGCCCTTGACCAGCACAAAAAACATCCTGTGGCGTACTGCATTAGAATCGAATAGCTGCCGCGATATGCAACTTTTCAAGGAAGTTAGGAACCAATATACACAGGCAGTTAGGAAAGCAAAGGCTAGCTTTTTCAAACAGAAATTTGCATCCCGTAGCACAAAATTCACAAGGTTCTGGGACACTGTAAAGTCCATGGAGAATAAGAGCACCTCCTCCCGGCTGCCCACTGCACTTGGGCTAGGAAACAATGTCACCACCGATAAATCCACGATAATTGAGAATTTCAACAAGCATTTATCTATGGCTGGCCATGCTTTCCACCTGGCTACCCCTACCCCGGTCAACAGCCCTGCACCCCCCCCCCCCCCCAGAGCAACTTGCCCAAACCTCCCCCATTTCTCCTTCACCCAAATCCAGGTAGCTGATGTTCTGAAAGAGTTGAAAAATCTGGACCCCTACATATCAGCTGGGCTAGACAATCTGGACCCTGCCTTTCTAAAATTATCCTCCGCAATTGTTGCAACCCCTATTTCTAGCCTGTTCAACCTCTCTTTCGTATCATCTGAGATCCACCAAAGATTGGAAAGCAGCCACGGTCACCCCCCTCTTCAAAAGGAGGAGACACTCTCGACCCAAATTGCTACAGACCTATATCTATCCTACCCTGCCTTTCTAAGGTCTTCAAAAGCCAAGTTAACAAACAGATCACTGACCATTTCGAATCCCACCGTACCTTCGTTATGCAATCTGGTTTCCGAGCTGTTTATGGGTGCATCTCAGCCACGCTCAAGGTCCTAAACGATATCATAACCGCCATTGATAAAAGACAATACCGTGCAGCCGTATTCAGCGACCTGACCAAAGCTTTTGACACTGTCAATCACCACATTCTTATCGGCAGACTCAACAGCCTTGGATTCTCAAATGGCTGCCTCGCCTGGTTCACCAACTACTTCTCAGACAGAGTTCAGTGTGTCAAATCGGAGGGCCTGTTGTCCGAACCTCTGGCAGTCTCTATGGGGGTGCCACAGGGTTCAATTCTCAGACTTTTTTCTCTGTATACATCAATGATGTCGCTCCTGCTGCTGGTGATTCTCTGAACCACCTCTACGCAGACAACACCATTTTGTATACTTCTGGCCCTTCTTTGGACACTGTGTTAAATAACCTCCAGACGAGCTTCGATGACATACAACTCTTCATCTGTGGCCTCCAACTGCTCTTAAATGCAAGTAAAACTAAATGCATGCTCTTCAACCGATCACTGCCCCCACCTGCACGCCCGACTAGCATCACTACTCTGGACGGTTCTGACTAATGTGAATATGCGGACAACTTATGTGAATATGTGGACAACCACAAATACCTAGGTGTCATCTATAAGTCTTTGCTAGGTAAAGCCCTGTCTTATCTCAGCTCACTTGTCACCATAGCAGCACTCACCCGTAGCACCCGCTCCAGCAGGTATATTTTCCTGGTCACCCCCAAAGCCTATTCCTCCTTTGGTCACCTTTCCTTCCAGTTCTCTGCTGCCAATGATTGGACCGAATTGTAAAAATCACTGAAGCTGGAGACTCATATCTCCCTCACTAACTTTAAGCACCAGCTGTCAGAGCAGCTCACAGATCACTGCACCTGTACATTGCCCATCTGTAAATAGCCCATCCATCTACCTCATCCCCATATTGTAATTTTGTTTTACTCCTTTGCACCCCAGTATCTCTACTTGCACATTCATCTTCTGCACATCCATCACTCCAGTGTTTAATTGCTCAGTTGTTACTTCGCCACTACTGCCAATCTATTGCCTTACCTCCCTAATCTTCTCATTTGCACACATATAGGTTTTTTTCTATTGTGTTATTGACTGTACGTTTGTTTATTCCATGTGTAACTCTTTGTTGTTGTTTGTGTAGCACTGCTTTGCTTTATCTTGGCCAGGTCTCAGTTGTAAATGAGAACTTGTTCTCAACTGGCCTACCTGGTTAAATAAAGGTGAAATAAAATACATTTCAGCTTTTGATTTTTAAATAGTTTGTAAAACATTTTTTTTTAATGTATCCCACTTTGACATCATGGGGTATTGTGTGTATGCCAGTGACACAAAATCTAACTGTAATCGATTTTAAATTCAGGCTGGAGCACAACAAAATGTGGAAAAAGGCAAAGGGTGTGAATACTTTTCTGCTCTTTACCTGTCTCGTTAGTCCACGTTTCTTGTCAACATGAACTGCCTTCCACTGGGCGCACGCACACTGGTTGAATCAACGTTGTTTGCACGTCATTGCAATGGCATTACATGAAGAAACACAGGAATAGACGTTGAATCGATTTACGTCTGTGCCCAGTGGGCTATTTATTTCCATTTCTGTACACCAAGCCCGATATTCAAGTCAATGACCACGCTACCAAACATGAACTTTCTTTCGAAAATGCCATGAACTATGATGTGTCATCATGACGGTGTGTTACATAGTTGCTGGGTTGTCTCGTTTGCAGAGATTAGGTACTTTGGCGCCACTTAGTGAGCACAAAGTGTGATGTACCACCTCCACCATACAGCAACATGCATTGCACATTTTGTATATTATGTCGAACATGCTGCATGCATGCACTGAAACCAAACATTTTATCACATTGTATCAAGGCACCTCTGATTCACCTTAATAGAAAGTATACAAGACAATAAATGATTCATCTGGCTGTGTCTAGAGGGCGGGTACGGAGGCCACGTGAACTCTTCCGTTTTAAGATCAGGTTTCCATGGATACACAACAACAGAACATCTCATTTTCAGGGATATGCCAAGCACTTCTCCCATAATTAAGAACGAAAAATAGCTAACTAGGTGTTTCCTAACCTTGGATATTCGTTGTGTTATTATAATGGTGACCTTTCTGTCATTATTTTAGCTGTTATTTATTTTGGTTGATGATAGTGGACTATTTTTGACGATCATCATGGTAAGTAGAATCAGAGACAGGCCCACAATCTTGCTTGACATAAAAATGACATTCATGAAAGTCATAATTATTTGCTGGTCTGTACAAACTTTCAATTACTGTATAACTCTACCAGTACCAACACTGTTGACTTTGTCGCAGCCGCAGAGTATAGGGTCTTCATCTAGGCTCTCTGGTAGCTCCCGTTCACGTCGCTATCGCACCCGTGCACTCACCTCTCATGTGGATGAGAGCCTCTTTGGAACCCCAAAACAGGTGGGCCATATGTCAGCCATTTCTTTGATCTGCATTGGATAAACACATAGCAATACGATGTGACAATTGAACTGTGCAAGGTCTGTGTGTGTGTGTGTGTGTGTGTGTGTGTGTGTGTGTGTGTGTGTGTGTGTGTGTGTGTGTGTGTGTGTGTGTGTGTGTGTGTGTGTGTGTGTGTGTGTGAGAGAGATAGAGATTTATTGTAAATGTATGTTGGATATTCTTACTCAAGGCTCTGTCAGCCTGCAATGTCAAGGACGCTGAGAGGGGTGGCCGGTTCGGACCCAGGGGTCAGTCCAGGTCTGCTCCAAGTCAGAAGACTCAGAACCTAGAGACAGTTCGCATCATCACAAAGGACCTCATCCGAGACCTGAAGCAAGTATCAGTCAATACCTCAACTTCTCATTTGTTTACTTGATGTGATCATCAAGTCTAATGCTTTGTGAACATAACAGTACTACACTTGGCAGTGTTTAGTACTGTTTACTCATTATAAAAGAGAATGCCATCCAGTTCCATAAACCTACATTGCACCAATAAACATATCCCACAATCACATTTTACAAGTGGTGGTGAATTACAAAATAAAAACAAATCATGCTGTCATTTTTCCAGGATCCCAAGTAAGGATCCGTCTGGGTTGTCTGTCATCCTCCGCCCAACTGATATCGAGCGGATTGCAACAGCTTCTCTGGTTTCAACCAAGGAGGAGCGGGAGTTCATGTTGGAATCCCAGAGGAGGGAGAGAGAAGCAGCTATGGTGAGAAAGGACAAATGTACCTGATGAATTTGTAAGCAACCTTTACCACATGAAAGCTGGGTGACTAACTGGCAGTACATGGTCCCAGCTACAGCATTACACTCAAACTAACCTTTGCACTGTTCCAATGTTGCTGTTTTTCTTAACCAGGATGCTGCTGAGGATAGGAAGGCCCATATCCGCCAGGCTGACCTATCTCGTCAGAAGAACCAGGGCCTAAGTGAACTGGAGGCCGAGGCCAAGGAAAGAGCTCAGTATCTGCTGGAGAGGGCCAACGCCATGAGGATGGAGCAGGAGGACGAGGTCAAGAAACTCAATGAGGTACAGCAAGAGAATCAACTGTTCACTCTCTCTTCGCTACTCTTTGTTATTTGTTTTATCTCAACTTCAGTCCCAACATGCAATATCACACTTTTCCCCAGTTATTATACCCATGCCCTATCCAGATTATTCCATCTTTGTGTCCTTGTGTGTGTCGTGTATGGTACACTTTTGTTGTGGCCAGTTGATCCTGGGTGCCCGGTGCCACGCGGTGAGGGATGCCCAGATCCTGGAGAGGCAGCAGATCCTGGCTGAGCTACAGGAGGAGGAGAGGCGTCTGGATGCCATGATGGAGGTGGACCGCAGGAGAGCCCTGGAGGCCCAGGAGCAGATCGATGAGCTGCGCAAACACCAGAGGATCCAGTGAGGACACACACGCTCACACACACACGCACGCACGCACGCACACACACACACACACACACACACACACACACACACACACACACACACACACACACACACACACACACACACACACACAATGGCCCATTTAAAAGCAAATACACTACATCTCTTCCAAACTGTAATGCCTCAGCTGTCTTCCCTGTGTGTGTCTATAGGGGAAAGCAGCTGATTATAAACCAGATTGAGGAGCGTCTGGAGGACAGGATGCTGCAGAATGAGATGAAGGAGCAGGAGGGCCAGCAGATGCTGGAGAACCTGGAGAAGATGCAGATGGAGGAGCTGGAGGTATTATTAGTTAGAGACAAGTCTCCTTGTGCAGTACAACAGTTTTATTGCCAGGGTAATGTATTACCACTTTGAATTTCAGTTAGAAATTCCTCATGAAATAGCCTGGTCCCAGATCTGTTTGTACTCTTGCAACTAATGAATATCATTAATGAATGAATCGAAATGCAGTTAGGCATAAGGAATAATAAACAACAGAATGGTGTGGTGTGTCTCCCAGGCTCTGGAGAGGAAGAAGGAGGAGCAGCAGCGTCTGCAGCAGGAGATCCTCCGTATCAACGAGGACAGCCTGCTGGCCAAGGAGCGCAACAAAGAGGAGGAGAGACTGGCCGACCTCCGGGCTATGGAGTACACCCACAAGAAAATGGTAAGAGTTACTCCATTATGGACTTTATTATAGGTTTGGCCTTCTTGTTTTAGGTCAGAAAGCAAAAGGGCAAAAAAGGTGTCTACGGCTACGTTTACACTGGCAGCCTAAGTGTAATATTTTTCCACAAATTGGTATTTTGAGCAATCAGATCAGTTCTTTTGCCAATAATTAGAGAAAAAAATCTGAATTAGAATGCCCGTGTTAACACAGCCAAATATAATTTTGTATGACCCCTATAGGAGCGGGAGGCTGAGTACGAGGCTGAACAGAGACGCATCAAGAGAGAGAAGGAGAAGGACGTGGCCAGACTGCGAGCCCTACAGGAGAGAGAAAAAGACCACAAGGCAGAGCAGGTGAGCAGCACCAAAGTTCCATTTGTTTTACAGTGGCTCACACTGACCTGTTGTTGTCATAATTGATCATAAAAGGTATGGAGGAATGGTTACAGTGGTTTTGTGTATGACTGTAAGGATGAGCTTCGAGCCAGGAGGAACCAGGAGGGAGCAGAGAGAGATTGGAGGAGAAAAGAGAAGGAGCAGCTCAAGAAGAAGGTGGATGTTGAGGAGAGGTTGAAGGCAGCTCGCTTGGAGCAGGTCACACATAAGGAGCACCTCCTATCCATCGAGGCTGGGCGAGAGAGGGCTGAGTTTGACAGGGTTTTGAGGTACACCATGACACAATGTAGATGTACCCACTGAGCATACACTGCTCAGTGACGTTGTTTCCACATCATATCAATGCAATTACGTTGTATCAACGTGGAATAGATGTTGAATTGATCTGTGCCCAGTGGGTAGTTACTACTGTACTAACCCGATAACTGTACTTGTATTATAGGCGTTTTCATAAATCAGAGCATAACACTATGCTATGCCTCGGACAACCAGACTTTAAAATGTTAGTAAAGGTCTCTGTATTAGCAGTTGCGTTTTACAGCCAGTTTTTTTCTCACCCCAGGGCCCAGCAGGTATCCATCTGTAAGGAGAAGGACAAGGAGGAGAAACACAGGATCAAGGTGTTGCGTCACGCTGACGGGGTGCGCCAGCAGGTAAGGGAGCGGGAGATGCAGGCCATCGCCCTGCGCAGGGAGGTCTACAAAGAGGGAGACCGGCTGGACGAGGAGGCCCGCCATCGCCGCATCCGCCTTGATGAGATCAAGGAGAAGAAGCTCAGGGAGCTCAAGTAAGTACAGGGACTGGGTAGGGACTAACTCTATGTACAGGGACTGGGTGGGGACTAACTATGTACAGGGACTGGGTGGGGACAAACTATGTACAGGAACTGGGTGGGGACTAATTATGTAAAGGGACAAAGTGGTACGTAGAATTGAAGGGAACTGAGAGGATATTACGTGAAAGCAACAGCACTGTGTGTAAACCAAGTGTTTTTGGGGGCGATGGTCAGGTTTAGTTTTGTAATTGGTCAGGTTTAGTTTTGTAATTCATGTTTGCTCATTTTACTTGTAGGGCTGCTGGACTTCCAGAGAAGTATTGCAATGAAGTGGAGAGAAGGGTGCATGCTCTCCCTGCTCTGGCTCACTAGCATGACTGACAGACTGCAACACAAACCCTGATCTTTATCAAAGATTTCACAATAGAGAAATTGCACTGCCATCATACTTTGACAGGGTAGAGAGAAAATAATTAGTACAGGGTATAAATCTAGTGCAGCACCTTTGTGTTAGTGATCATTAGATCATTTCTGAATAAAGATGACTATTACAAACTATGAATATTTATAATTGTACTGTAGGCATGACCTTAAGTAGTTCACATTAACTATTCAACAACTGATCGAAGCAAAAAGAAACATGTATTGTTAATATATTGACTTAAATGTGATTTTAAAAGGTATGTTTTTTTGTTAGATCAATTAATTGGACTGTGCCTAACAGATTCCAGTCATACAGGACCCAATATTATTTTATCTACAGGATATCATTTTTATTTAGTCTTTTAAATGTCCCTTTCAGCATGGCTTTTATGACAATGTTTATTGTTAATATGCATGATAATAGAAAGGTATGTTCAAAGATTAGGATGACGCTTTACACACACAGCTCAAAAGCACTTTGGGAATACATCAAGGTAAATACAGGCTTTTATTTCAGACCATTCTCAACAAATCACTATGCTGTAGTACTGAGATCTAATTCTTCATAATAACCATTGAAATACATAACCTACAGGAGTGTTACTGATCTAAACAAGTTGACATTAGGACACCAAAAGGAGCCGGTCCTCCAATTCCTCCATTTGTTCTCAGAGCCAATCGCACTGACCGAACCAAACGTGACAGCGCTGTGGAGGACGACGAGTAGGATCGCCACTTTTTTTTTAAATGATCCTTCTTATGTACACACAAAAATATGGTGACCTAGAACACCACAACACCTGGCATACACAGACCTCAGCACAAGGAGGGTGATGAGTAAATACACATGTACGGGTCTGCAGTCAGCCTTCGATCGCCCCTGCATATACACAGACACAGTCTCACACACAAGCACTGTACACAGCAAAACAGGTCACCTAGATTAAAAACACACTGAGTCAACAAAGGAGGACTAACATCTACTGGGGTTGACTGGAGAGCCAGTATAGGCCGAGGGAGATTCAAATTCTTATTTAGATCATTAGAACACACACTCAGATACATACGTCTATGCATTTAAAACTCCATAAAGCTACACGCCTGTGCAGAATATACTATTGTTACTTAGTGTTGCTAGCTATAGTCATTGAAGTGGCAATATATGTTCAAATATTATGTAACCTTTTTTCAGAATATACAATAATGAAATGCATTATACAGACAATGTAAACTGTTCACACGTTCAGTACATCAAAATTAAGGGTTTCTATTAGTTTCTTCTCACGACAGTGCAAATCAGATGTTCCAACTACTTCAAAAAGGCTAACGGCTTCTTTCTAAGGTCCACTTAAATACATAACATAAACCTGTTAAAAAAAAAATCATTAAAAGGAAGTGTTCAGTAGTCATAAATATGGAATGTGGAAAACCAAGAAAAAAAGTAGTCCAATTTCTGTTCAAAAACAATACAAATAAAAAAGTAATTCATTGCAGTTAAGGGAGAACAGAATAAAAATAATTGAATGAGCACAGGTTTGCTTGATGTTTGTCTATTCTGTGAGTAGAAGAGCATGGTAGGCTGGTGAGGAACATAAGGAGAGAAACATATGACTTTGGGGTTGGGGTGGTGGGGTGGGCATTCACATGCCATAGCCAAAGCCAGGCTGGGGAGGCTGGCCGTAACCAGCGGGTGCTGCTGGGTAACTGTAACCTCCGTAGCCAGGCTGGGGGGGCACAGCCTGACCAGGGCCTGAAGTGAGCATGAGCTGGGGCGTGCCTGCAACACAGAGGACACTAGCATGAGATGCCAAAACTGCTGATACAAACACTCTAAAGGGTTAACATTACCGAGGTGCTAAAACTACAAAGCATAGCATAATAGGCCCCCGTTTAACATATTCAACCAATAGAGGGGCAGGGTTATGTAGAGGTCGTCGTACCATAAACAATGGGCTGGGACTCGGTGTTCTGCTCCTCCTGTTTCCTTAGTGACTCTGAGGCGTCAAGCTTGTCGACCTGAGAGGCAAGCAGAGAAGTGAGCATGTTAACCAGACACAACCAGCAAGGGGAGCTCTAATGAGATGCCCTTATAACTGACCTCTGGATTATTTCACTGGCTAGCCGATGGGACCATTCCTGACAGGCAGAGACGAATAAAGTCAAGATTAAAACAGGCTGCAAGAGACAGGCCATGCTACGGGTGTGGGAGTTTTTTTGTTGTTATCAGGCATTGTCACTAGTGGCTACTGGTGTTACTAGCTACCAATCTTGACAAGCATTAGGGTTGTAAATAAATCTAACTTCAGATTAGACACACAGCTAGGCCTAAACAAAAACAATGGTCCCACCATCCAGCCACCAGATGAATCTATTTCCATGTGTTTGGACTGTATGTAGAGAACCAAACCCATTTCAACAGCTCTAATATGGTCCAACGTCACAGAAACGGAACTACCAGGGATTACAAGCACTACCACAAATGCTAACAAGAAAACTTTCCCTACCATGAAGTAGAACAGATCCAACGAATCAACTGGAAACCACAATAAAAAAAAGCTCTAAATGGTAAGATTATATTTACATTAAATTGTCGACCAGCAAATATGGCAAATCTTTATCCTGTCGGTCCTCTTGATAAGTTGTTAAGCAGCTCAGAGCAGGAATTGTAAGACAAGATAAGACAATTCACAAGAAAAAGCGAGCAGCGTCTTGAATGTAAGTGAAACAACCAATTCATCCTGAAAATTCACAATATCACTTCTGGAAAACCATGATAAGGCAACTTGAGACAGTTACTTCTCTCCTGTCAGATCACAACGTAGGGTTCAGTTCTCTACATACTTGCTCTCTGGCAAAACAAAGTCAGTACGTTGTTTTAAGATACAGGTAAACAGGCTGTAGGCTCATTGAAGGGGAAAGAGACATGCTGAAGCGGCAGTTCGGTTCATTCGTCTGTTTAGAAGAGTGCATGAGAGGCAGAGAGCCACAGTGGGGGGAGTGAGAGGATGGAGGGATGGTTTGTACGGCCAGTCAAGGCGTCGCGAAGCAGGCACAGCCAACAACAATGTGTCCTAGCCTGTCCAAAGTGCTGCAAATGCTATGGAGGGTGAAATGCATGCTTGCCCTGAACACACTACAAGTTTGTAACACGCGTTCCACACCCTAAGCACACACAGTACCCCACACTTAAGTTCTGGAATAGAGAGCAGAGAGCAAATAGCAAAGAAACTACAATGCAACTAATAACAAATCAAAGGAAAAAAATTATAATAACATACAAAAAAAACATCTACATACTTGTTCCAATTTTTATTTAACTAGGCAAGTCAGTTAAGAACAATTTATTTACAATGACGGCCTACCCCGGGCAAACCCGGACGACGCTGGGCCAATTGTGCGCCGCCCCGTTGGGGCTCCCAATCACAGCCGGATGTGATTCAGCCTGGATCCGAACCAGGGACTGTAGTGACGCCTCTTGCACCAAGATGCAGTGCCTTAGACCACTGCGCCACTCAGGAGCAGGATATTTAACATTAAAAAGTTCAATTTTTTTTACTTTGCGAGTTAATTCCGTAAACAGTCATATAAGAAGGAACTCTGAAAGAATGGTCACTTCATCAATTTCCATACAGAGTATGTTCTACACTCCCACTTCACAGCAGTCTACAGCTGTTCATAGCCAAATGTGAGGCTACATAACTTCACTATAAGGACAACATTGAACAATTCAAATGTGGTCCCAGGGCTGTTTTAACATACATTTCATTACAAATCAAACCTCATTACCCTACCAAGGTTGATCACTAAATGGCAAGTGGTACAGATTCTCACAGACTCAAGCCAACAGCAGCTCAGTGATATTACAGACAGTGGTAGTTTCTCATTAGTATCTACAGGTTTAAGGGAGAGGATTGTCTGACTACAGTAGGTTATCCTTTCCTGTTCCTGGACAGTTACTGAGTTTGCTGGTTTATGTGGACAGCCGCAAAGGAATGGAACTAAACATCCCTCTGTTTGGGTGTTGCTGGGGTGAATGAGTTCCTGAATCCTGATTGGTCAGTCACTGATTCAACCCTGGAACAAAGAGCAATAGCTAACAGAGCCATTCCAAACCCCAGCATGCCCAGCAGCTCACCAAAGGCAGGGTGGGAGAGCCCCACTCCAGACGACTCTGGGTGGGTTGTCTAGGCAAGGTGTGGAGTCAGAAGCAGCAGTGACATGGGGAGGGGACAGACTCATGCAGTTTCCTCTAGTTTTACTCCTCCAAACTACAGACTACAGGGGGTCAAAAAGAATGACTGGAAATGGACTGGACTTTCACCTTTTCCTTAATCGCATCAACCTGAAAGGGAATTCAGAGAGGCAACTTAAGGAGAAAAGAAAACACTGAAACTCTCCCCCAACAGAGAGAACAAATGTGGAATCAGATCAACAAAGAAAACAGAAGAAAAATCACAGCGAGAGATGGAAATGAGCCACTTTTGATACAAACACAAGCTCTAGTACAATTGTTGATGTGGTACGTTTAAGTTAGAACTACAATATTTATCAGATATATTTTATAATCAGCAGATTTGTTTCTGAAATATCATTATATTAAGCTTAACATAACATGCATCATGTTTTACAAGAGCCCTCCCAGTAGACTCTACTACCATTTTGTTCCATCACAAGAACTGATAGTTCTGGTATTTCTTGCCATATGACAAATATGTGGCATTGGGAATACTAAGCAGTATGAATCTCCTGAACTTTTGTATGGAAAAGTAGCAGAGATAAAATCAAAAAGAAACATGATTACCGGTATCATGATCGAGATAAACAGAACAGGATGAGATCGGCTGAAGTTGTGGTTGTTTAAAATCTCCTAAAAGAAGGTGCACTCAAATTGCATCACCATGTTAACAGTACCTACTTTTCACTGGAGACACTGATAATCTGTAAGGGTTTAGGTCATGTATAAAATACTGTATGGGGTGAACTGCCACCCGAGGAGTGGCCAACCTAACCCACCTTGGAGAGGTACTCCCTCATGACCTGGATGAAGTAGGGCATGGAGAAGTCCATGATGTTGTGCCTCCAGGCCGTCTCCAGCACCACGTCAGGCCTCAGCAGGTCGTAGCAGGTGAAGAGGCAGGCGGCAAAGCACTCCTTCTTGTCCTCTTCCAGGAACCAGGCCAACAACTCCTCAGCCAGCTCCACGTCTTTTGACTCAGACGCATACTGCATGGCGTCCTACACACAAAACACCACAGACAGGCACATCAAAACAGGGGAGACACAAGGGGAGAGAATTCAGACAGTGACATATCTAAAAGCAATGATATGACTCACACATTTTACAAAAACAGCAGCAGCATGGGTATCTGTGTGAGCTGATGGTCACTGGTCTGTAGACAAAATATTAGTTAATATAAATTTGGAGAAGCTGGACCTTGTAGAGTTTGTCCTTCTTGCAGAGTTCCACGCTCTGCTTCCAGCGGTTGTTGCCTTTGAAGAGGTAGGCAGCGATCCTCCTGAACTCAATCAGCTCGTGCTTCTCCAGGCCCTGGGCCAGAGTGATGTTGTCAAAGTTGTCGTAGGCATCGATGGAGGCACGCAGGGCCTGGACAGGACAGAGGAGTAACAAGAGAGAAAGTCATTTGCATTTCGCACCAAAGTACGTTCATCTCTAGGAGACAGAACGAGTCTCCTTCTCGAGCGGTATGATGGCTGCGTGGTCCCATGGTGTTTATATTTGCAAACTATTGTTTGTACAGATGAACGTGGTACTTTTAGGTGTTTGGAAATTGCTCCCAAGAATGAACCAGACTTGTGGAGGTCTATATGGTTTTTTATGAAGTCTGATTTTCCCATGATGTCAAGGAGAGGCACTGAGTTTGAAGGTAGGCCTTAAAATAAATCCACAGGTACACCTCTAATTGACTCAAATGATGTCAATTAGCTCATCAGAAGCTTTTAAATCCATGACACAATTTTCTGGAATTTTCCAAGCTGTTTAAAGGCACAGTCTACTTAGTGTATGTAAACTTATGAACCACTGGAATTGTGAGACAGTGAATTATAAGTGAAATAATCTGTCTGAAAACAATTGTTGGAAAAATTACTTGTGTCAAGCACAAAGTAGATGTCCTAACCGACTTACCAAAACTATAGTTTGTTAATAAGAAATGTGTGGAGTGGTTGAAAAACAAGTTTTAAATGACTTCCAACTTCAACTGTACTTTTTCTTGCCACTCTATGTTAAAAGATCTTAGTACCGCATAGTCTTCCTCTGTGATGAAGAGGTTGTTAAGTGCTTCGTTGACACCTTTGTTGTTGTGGTTCTGCACTGACCGCAGGTATGGCTTGACCAGTGACAGCTGCTTGGTCTGGAGGTGGACAGAGAAAAGTTCAGTCAGTGGACAGTCAAGCAGGTCGTTCTGAATGCCAAATATTGACATACTTGATAGCTTTCAATCTATCTTGTATGGACACAGTAGCGTCCCAGTACCTTCATGAAGAAGTTGACAGCGCGGGTGTGGTCGAGTCGTGGTGATAACACTATGAGCAGGTCGTTCAGTAACAATGGTTTGAACTCCAGGTAGAACTGGATAGCCTTGTAGTATAACTCCACATTGGCCACCTAGTACAACAAAGAATCATACATTCAGCTGCAGGATGTGCATTTCTATTCAGTGACAAATACTTGGTCTAATACAATGACCATGGAATACATCTCAACCTTGAGTGACAAACACCAAATGTTTGCAAATCTAAAACATGAGATCAGGTTAATGCTGAGATTGGGTGTTGTTGCAGTCAGTCAGTTACCTTGGTGACGATGTCTTTGAACTGTCCTTCCTTCCAGGCATCGGAGGGGTGGCTCATCATGGTGATGATGGCATTGTCAAATTCCTCATACTTGTCATAGAGGAAGACCAGCTCCGCCCACAGGTGGGCCTGCTCTGCAGCCCTCAGGACCTGCAGACACGCATTAACATTATCTTCACCCACCCCAAAACAGCACACCGAGATAGTCACTGAATCTCTCACACACAAATAACATATGAACAAATAAAATAGGAAGACTATGCAGATCATTGGAATCCCCTTGCATATAGACATCTATCTGGCAGTGTTATTCCTCTCCCACCTTTGGAATGTTGACTCTGGACCAGAAGAGCTCCAGGTGCTCCCTCATCTTCTGGGGTTTGAACTTGGAGTAGAGGATGGCCAACTCGGTGAACATGCCCATGTGAGCCCGCTCCAGGCCCAGGGCTGCCTCCAGCATGGTGATCAGCTCCTCAAAGTAAGCACGGTCCTAGAGACAAACACAACCATGGCATCTTCAATCAACACAGGACCATTAAAAACACATTTATCACATGCTATGGTATGATGGGGCTAAAAACTCTTGCCTGAATAAGGCAATTGCTATGAGAGTGACTATTGGTAGTAATTGAACCAAATGGTAGTACCTTACCTGGTAGTAATTGATGAGCTCCTCCAGTTCATCAGCATGGACAACGATGTGCAGGCCACACATCTGGGCCAGGCGGAACTCTTTCCCATCCACACAGGCAAAGCACACCTCTTTCCAGGTGCGGGTGCTGTTGGCCTTACGGGCTCCGTCCACGGCGGCCTGGTACTCTCCCAGGTGGACCAGGGTGGACGCTAGCCGCCCGAAGTTGGACACATTGTTGTAGAGCAGCTTAGCCGCATCATACATCCTCTCATCATAACACCGGTCACCCACCTGGTATAGAGAAGGACAATAAGAAAACATATGATACTGGTCAGCAGTGATGGAGAGGGATGTGTCAGGTAAACCTGTGTGTGTGTGGCAGCGTGTGTATATCGTGTTTGGAGAGTACCTGTTGGATGTGGGCGTTGTTGGGTCCATTGATGAACTCCTCCAGTTCAGCCAGGCGGTTGGTCTTGGCCAGGGCAAAGATGAGCTCGGTCTCCACGTAGGACTCACGGGACTTCTTACGGGCCATCTGAAGGAACTTCACTAGGTCCTCCCAGTTACCTGAGGATAGTAGGGGAACACTAAGCCATTTTCCCCTTGCCTGGTTGCCATCTCTGTTCAGCTATTACATTCTACTCCTTGTACTCTGTCATTTGCCAGATACTGGTCTTTCTTCAATTCTGAACATACTATAATTTGAATCATGATTTGATCATGATTTGATAACCCTCACAGCTATCCTTACGCAAATATTGAAACTAACACCTTTTTCCTCTCTCAGATTGTGTTGGTGTCTGGTTGCTCGGTTTGGTTGCAACCATTTTGTTTCTCCAGACTAAACCAGTTGGTCAAAAGTTTAGCTCACACCAAAATTCTCAAACTAAAAACATACTGCAATTCCAGCCACAAGACATCTTAGCTTTGATTTTATGCCTCAAAATAAAACTTTCCTAGCTAACAGCTAAATGTTTGTTTTGAGGCTCCATATGTTGTCAAGGGAAATATGAATGATTTCCTACAACCAATGAGCAACATCGCCAGAAATTCAGCTGCATACTGAACGTTGAGATTGGAGAAAGGCCAGTCTCTTTGGCATATGACACAAAGAGTGGAACCAGAGACTGGTACCCAGACTACGTTACCCCCATTTAGATACAGCATGTGAATACCTTCACCTCAAATGGTAAGGCTACATTGAAAAATGTTGTTGCTCGTATGCTGGACATTACGTGGAGCAATGTTGTCTCTTACCGCTCTGGGCTGCAGCTTGGCCCACCTCCATGTAGGCAGAGGGGTCGTCAGCCTTGATGTAGGAGTCGATGGCCTCCTTCACCAGACCCTTCTGGAGCTGAGCCTTGGCCAGCTGGCTCCACACTGGAGGCTCATTGCAGCGCTCAGCAAACTCATAGGCCCGGTCCAGGTTCCCAATGTGCTCAATCAGAACCTAAAAACAGAGAATAATTGTCAAGTTCACCTCTTGATCTGTAGAATTCAAGCAGAACAGTAGCATTGTCCACAATGTGAATTGAACCGGCAACTGTTCGGTCAATGGTCCATTTCCCAGAGCAAAAGACTTGACCACTGACCTGCACGGCAGAGGTGTTGACGTCAAACTTCCTGAAGATGGCGAATGCCTCCTCAAAGAGCTCATTGCTGATGGCGATGTTAGCGATGTCAGGGGCGTCGTAGTTGTCCAGGCGGTTGATGTACTCCATTACACGGGTACGGTCTGCCTTGATGGCTGTTAGAATCAGCAGGTTCTGAAGGTTTCTGAATAAAAACACAAATGAATTCTGCTCAGCGTTGACAAAGTAAAACAAAAGTTTAACATTCCAAAGCTTCCCAATATTGAAAGAGCAGACACACAATGGACAGCTCAGTCTGCCAGTGAGCACAGATAGTAGAGCTTCAGTAGCCCTAGTACCTGTGTTCACTGAAGACTGAGTTATCCAGAACGATCTTCTCCAGCAGCTCAATGAGTTCGTTGGGGAGGTCTGCAGTCATGAAGGCCTTGACTGTGACTGAAACCTCCTCTGGGTCCTGGGTCTCAGACAGGGCAGTCTGAACAACCTGATAAAAGATAGAGACATAATCAACATCAATCATTACTCCAGAATGGAGGAAATATAGCCACTTGGAGCCAAAATGGGTCACAAATAACAATTTAACCATCATGAGAAATATGAGGAAAGTGTGGGTGGGGCATCGCAGTAGAGGTTGGGACAATGGTTTTCGTGAGGATGATGTTCTCGCCCCAATTTTGTGGTATCCAATTGGTAGTTACAGTCTTGTCTCATCACTGCAACTCCTGTACAGACTCGGGAGCGGCGAAGGTCGTGATTCCTCCGAAACACAACCCAACCCGGAAACCAGCCACACCAATGTGTAGGAGGAAACACTGTACACCTGGCAACTGTATCAGCATGCACTGTGCACGGCCCGCCACTGGAGTCACTAGTGTGCGATGGGACAAGGACATCCCAGGCCAAACCCTCCCCTAACCCGGACGAAGCTGGGCCAAATTGTGTGCCACGCCATGGATCTCCCAGTCGCAGCCGGCTGAACCCAGAATCTCGAGTGGCACTGCGATGCAGTGCCTTAGACCACTGCGCCACTCGGGAGCCCCGATGTTTGCATTTCTAACATGCAGGAACAGGTCCATACCTGGTCGATGAGGGGTCTTCTGAACGGGTTAGTCTCCAGCAGCACACTGGCCCACAGCTCAGGGTCTTTACGGCGAACCAGGTAGCGAGACAGACTCTTGAACAGAGAGTTCTCATTGCACACCTTTACAGGAAATGTAAGATGATCAGTATGAGGCCAAACATACGCAAACACTGCTAAATTACCATTACCATAATAAAACGTATTTCCCCACTCACATTAATGAGCTCCTGGTCACACTGTCCTCTCTCGTAGGCCACGCAGGCCAGGTGGGGATCCCTCTTCTCACAATATTTGCCCACCACGCGGCTGTCATAGAAGGTGTTCTCACGCAGGAAGCGCTCTGGGTTGTTGTTGCTGTCGATGTAGATCTTGGCCAGGGCATTGTGGGTCGCTGGCTCCTCACAGCCATCGTGGATACGGGCTTCCAGCCAGGGTAGGAGCAGCTTCAGCCTGGAGACAACACGCAGATACATTTTCAAGTTTCAGGCGCTCATAAACTAGACATATTTCCACTTTTAACTGGGTCAAACAGCACCACTTCATCCTACTTTTTCTTTCAGAAGTAATGTCACAATTAAATGCACTACAGCTGCAGTTGGTGACAAAAACAAGCCCTCGCAAGACAGGTCCCTTTAATATAAAGCCAGTCTGGGCTGAGACAAATCATGTTCCCATGCTCCTTACCTGTTCCTCTTCTCCACCTCAGCCACTAGTTCATCAGTGGAGAACTGTCCTTTCACCACCAGGATCAGGTTCTTAATCACATCCTCAGCACAGTCCACATCCAGCAGCCCTCCAATCACCACCGGCAGACGGCTGGGGTTCACCTGACATACACAAATATATATTTTAGTTACAGAACATTTATAAATCATACAATGGTAGTGACCCTTTAATTCCGTGTGAATAAAGAAGCTGTAAAGTCCTACACAGGTTGATAGGAGGTTGTATACCTTCTGCACATAGATCTCAATGTATTTCTGCAGGGTGTTGCGGTACAAGTAAAGGACCAGGTCGTGGACAAAGTCGAAGCGGTCACACACGATGATCAGGGGGAGCTGATCAGTCAGCTTAGCTTCCTGTGAAGAGGCAAGATTCATATCAGCTCACAGAATCAAACTAACATCCAGACCTGGCTTTCAGGGTAATTAACCAAATAAAGATCGAAGTATGCGGAGCTGTGATGTCATGTTGCAGTATGCCTCCTTTTCTCCCTTACCTTGAGGAAGTTCTTGACTCGTTCGGGGTCGTAGCAGTTGCTCTCTCTGCAGATCCTCTCCACCTCTTTGATCTGTCCCGTCTTACAGGCGGCCTGGATGTACTTGAAGTGGACCTCTGGGTCCTGGCTGAAGTTAACGATGGAACCCAGGAAGTAGAACAGACCTGGAATGAACAGAGACAGAACTTAGGCCCTTAACAGATCGAGCGAAATAAAGAACAACTGTGGTTGTTGAGACACTCATGACCATGTTCCATGCAGGTGAGGACAAGACTAGGTGGTTTGCCTCAAGTGTATGGTCTGCTTACCTTCAAAGCTCTTGAAGGACTCAAAGAGCTCGGTGAGGGAGTTGGTGGAGAGCTGCTCGTGGTACTTCGAGGCCACCTGGACACAGATCTGCAGGTTCTGACGGATGTTGGCCGACAGCATGGCCCGAAGACACTCCAGAGAGTCCTCCACTGACAGGGAGCCAAAAAAGTTCACCAGCCACTGTAGGACAGAATCAATATATATACACAGAGTCAGTGCACAGACAGAAGATGCACACATTAGTCAAGGTCAGATTTCTTAAGAGCAAAAAACAACAAGCGCACACACACCGCTCTCCAAGACTATGAACATTCTGGTCAAAGACATTCTATTCCACGCAGTGTGTGATTGTGTGTTAGATAGAGTCCTATACCTCAGGGTTGAGCAGGTGTGTGTGCACCACAGCCCGTTTGATGTCGTACAGGTCGGTGTAATGCTCCAGAGCCCTCTGCAGCAGGCCAGCCTTCTCACACAGCTGGGCAACGTGGGCACGGTCGTAGTGGGTGAACATCTGGTTGCCCAGGATTGCATCAGCCACCTGAAGTGGGGAAAAAAAAACAGCATTAATTTAAAATAGAGTCTACGAGTCAGTGGAACAAAAAAACATAAAATTGCTGTGGGTGTGATATGCATGTGTACCTGTGGGGCGTGGACCAGATTCATCTCCAGCAGGCGTGTCTGCAGAGGCCCCTCAGCAGGCCTGTTGTTCTTCAGGGCATCCAGGAGGAAGGAGGTACACTGCTGGATCAGGTTATACTCCATAAACACGTCAACGATCTGAACAGGGAGACAGACAATACATCAGCTACCACACATCATTCATGTTACTGTATACAGCCATCATTTGATACAGCCACCTCACAGAAAAGCAATGAACCCGGTTTTTTTCCATTCAGCAAATTTAAATCTAAAAAAAAATAGGACGATAAATTAATTCTTGAGGTGGGGAAGACATTTGGCCCTTTGCCCTCTGACCTGTGTGATGTCAGCCAGCGGCTCCTCGTCCTGCACCAGCATCTGGGAGAACTGCAGGCCTTGTTCTGGACTGATTCTCATCACGTTCCTCAGCAGGAACATCCAGTCTGGGGTGTAACCCACCTAGAGTGAAAATACGGAAAACATATACGTATAGTTGAACACAATCTAATTTGACCATATTACAGAACTCCATTTTGTGTCAAGTCAAATGTTATATTGGACAGGTCTAGTAGATAAAAATAGAAACACCACTAACCTTTTTGGCGTAGAGGACAATTTTCTGGAACTGTCCGGTCTCAGCGAAGCACTGGATGACCTTGTTGGGCACGTTGGCCCTGAGGTAGACGCTGAGGGCCAGAGTGGGGTCCACTGACTTCACCAGGTCCCCCAGCTCCTCAGAACACTCCAGCTGTAGAAGAATACATGCAATGTTCATTCATTGAGACACCTCACAACAAGCTGTGAATTCCTAACCATCACTGTTTCTAAACGAGTCCTAGCCAGCCCAATAGTTACAGGCATATTTGAACAGACCAGTGCTAAATGTTGAGCAGCACATAATTGGAACATAAAACTGTAAAGCTCAATGTTGAACATCCGCACTTAACAGTGAACAAAGCTATAGTATCAGTTTATTATGATAACTATGTTTTCCTTGCCTTGTCCTCTTTCAGCCATTTCTCCAGCAGCTGCTTGCGTCCCTGCTGTAAGACGGGCCTGCACAGCTCCAGGGACTCAAACTTGTTGAGCTGGCCCTGGTCCAGCAGGATGCCAAAGTACTGCAGCAGGGGAGAGGTCTGTCCCGGCTGGGCTGGCACACTCTGGAACTTACGGATGGTGTCTGGGGTACGCAGGATACCCTGGGGAGGAGGAAAGGTGCGAAAAATGCAAGATGACATTTTAAAAAGTGTGATAATGATAAAAGACAGAACGAGTAGAGAAAAGAAAACATCCACAAGACAGAAATGTGTTTTGCAGACAAAATATCATCCCACAGATAGCGATTACGTCATTGTTCGGGTGTTTTGGTGCATTGGCAGTACCTTGGGAGCATTGGCGGCCACCTTGGCAGCCTCAGAATAGTTCCCTGCAGCGAACAGGGTGTTGAACTTGCGGGCGAACAGCTCCTCTGCCCCGGCCAGGTTGTTGCGCACGGCCATACGCAGGGCCAGGTCTGGGTTCTGGAGCACGTTGGTGATGTAGGGGATGATGTTCTCCTCCTCCACACACACAGACAACACCTGGACAAACGCATTAACACACAGACAGGGTTAGACTCCACTCCTATACAGACATGAAGATATGTGTACTATTACATTAGTTTATAAGTGGAGACAATTGTAACAAAAATGGTATATCATTCCTTTGTTAAACTCATATTTATTCCAAATTGAATTGACTGTGTAAAAAAACAAATTGCTGCTGGAATAGAGAATGGTATTTGTGAATTAGGCTTGGTAGATTCATGAAGTACACAGATGGCCATCCCCATGGAGCAGTGTGTGTGTGTGTCTGTTTGATACATAAAGATGTAAAGGAGCAGCAGACTTGGAGGGTTAGCGAGCCAGGAGCTTTAAGGAGATTAGGACGCCTGAGGGGACTTCCAACTGCGTTACACATGGTGCTCACTGCTGAGGCTTCCCTCAGCCAAGGTCACCAAGTGACACACACATCAATCATACTCTTAAGAGACAAAAGCACACTGCCACACAATTTCTAACACACACTGTTTAATAAATGGGACTCTCAAGCCATCACACAGGTATTTGTGATTTCTGAGGAGAGCTGGAGCAGTGGGCTCTACAGACATGGATCAGCTTTCCATCCTCCTGAATATTTAATGGTTGTGCGTGTTTTGGATAGGAAACTCATTGATCAGCTCACTGGTATTTGGTTACTCCCGATAAAAGGACTAACACACACCCCTTCACTCCTGGCTACCCAGTGGAGACTTACCTGTCCTTTCCTGTTGACTCCAATGATGCCAGCGGTTGGTTCATGTGGGGCTGTAACAAAGATGGTCTCCCCGCTGATCCTGTTCATGTAAATACAGGTGCCAGTCTCCAGGTCATACAGGTGGATGTAGCCATATTTGGTGATGAGAAAGACAACATCCTGCTTAGAGCTGATCTAGAGGACAGAGAGCAGGGACACACGGCTTCAGTAGCTGTATCATAGCGGGTATTAATGCTGAGGCCCTGCATGTCTGTATGGAATAGGTATGAGTGCTTGTCAGTCTACCGTGAAGTGGTTCCAGTACCTGCATAGCTACAGGGAAGTCATTCTGGGCCTCAGGAGGGAAGAACACGTCCACTGCCTTCTTTGGAAACGGCTGATTGCCTGTTGGTGGGGTTCCCACTTCAATTATGTGTAACTAGGAAAGCAAAAACATATTCAGAAGAAAAACAACATCTCCCGTTCTTCTCCCCCCCCATTAAATTACAGCACTTGCTGACTATTCCATGTCCATGCTGAGAGTCCTACCTTTCCTCCAGCTTGCCCTCGGACAGCGAAGCAGAACAGTGTGGATTCCTCTGTGTTGCCCTCCATTTTGAACTGGGCAAAGCCTGCGGCGTGGCCCTCAATGGGCTGGGACACCTTCCTGTCCACAGAGTACAGCTGCATGGCTCCCACCACACGGTTTTGCTAAAATCAGGGAAACACATACTGTATAAGAGCTCGTCTTACAGCAGTCTTTTCCAGTGGTAAATAAACCTTCTGGGCAGAACATTTCATGATGATGTTCAAGCTTCAATACAGTTAAAAAGCAAGAGATTAGCCTCTATCAGGTCAGTGTATTGCTGTACAGAAGAGTGGACACTCACAAGGATTAACTGATTAATTTAAAAAAAATGCAAGTCACTTTACAGTAGATTACAGCTAGTGTCAACCAGAAATACAATATAATTCCTTCTATTTCAGTACCTGTGCTGAAATCCCAATGAGAAGCAGCCATTTCTGTTTGGCGTCGGTGCGGTAGTTGATGATTTGACAGCCTGCAAGGCTGGAGTGTCGGTCAAAGACTTTGGCTGGCTGGGAGTCTCCCTCCATGCTCCAATGGTAGACGGCGTTGTCTGTGACAAGTGCTACAGTGTTGAGGGAGATCCACTTCCAGAAAGTAACATCATCAGTCATGGTGTGAGCCTTCATCTTGCTCTTCATCTCAATGTTGAAAATCTGGAGGGTTTTTGCAGCTGAAAATTCATACAGAAAAAGGTATGATGATATAGCACTTGCCTAGTTAAATAAAATAAATAAACACCATCACCACTAACTAATGTCATCTACTAATCCCCACACACAAACATTAGACTATAGGGAAAATTAAAATACTGTAATAGCAAATTCAGCTTGATTTAGAAATATTGGTAGTCATTGGTAGTAAATGACCATACAAAACAGCACTTGCAATGTAGAAAGCAAGACCACAGCGGACAACCAATAACATGGTCAGATCTGCATTCAGTTATGAAAACACTCAATACAAAAAGGCAGAAGACACTGACCAATCCAGATGAGGCTAATAAGCAACAACCTCTTGGGACTGGGTGAATTGACAACTTACAAACAAGTGCCTTCAGAAAGTTCATACCCCATGACTTATTCCAACATTTTGTTGTGATACAACCTGAATAATTCAAAATGGGTTAAATAGATTTATCAACCATCTACGCACAACACCACATAAAGTGAAAACGTGGGTTATTGAAATGTTGCAAATTTACTGAAAATGAAATACAGAAATGTCTCTTTTACATAAGCATTCACACTCCTGAGTCAATACTTTGTAGAAGTGCCTTTGGCAGCAATTACAGCTTTGAGTAGTCTTGGGTATGTCTATCAGCTTTGGACATCTGGATTTGGGGATTTTCTCCCATTCTTCCTTGCAGATTTCCTCAAGCTGTTAAGTTAGACGTGGATCAGCAGTGAAGTCAAGTCTTTCCACAGAGTCTCAATGGGATTCAAGTCTGGGCATTGGCTGGGCCACTCAAGACCTTTTACATTCGCGTTCTGAAGCCATTCCAGCATTGCTTTGGTTGTATGCTTGGGGTCATTGTTCTGTTGGAACATAAATCCTGTCACAAGTCAAGTCATTTGTACTCTGAAGCAGGTTCTCGTCAAGGACTTGCCTGTATTTTGCTTCATTCATTGTTCCCCCTTTACCAGTCTCCCAGTCGACTGAAAAGCATCCCCATAGCATGATGCTGCCACCACCATGCTTCAGGTAGGGATGGTGTTAGACAGGTGATGAGCTGTGCCTGGGTTTCTCCAGACATAGCACTCTGCATTCAGGCCAGAGTATCTCATCAGACCACAGAATCTTTTGCCTTATGCTCTGTCTTTCACGTGCCTTTTTGCAAACTCCAGGCGCGAGGTCATGTGTGTTCCTCAGGAGTGGCTTCTGTCCGGCCACACTCCCTTAAAGCCTAGATCGGTGAAGTGCTGTAGACTTGTCCTTCTGGCAGCTTCTCCCATCTCAGCCAAGGAACTATGTAGTTCTGTCAGAGTGGTCATTGGGTTCTTAGTCACCTCCCTGACCAAGGTCCTTTCCCGGTTGCTCAGACGGCCAGCTCTAGGCAGTGTGGGTAGTTCCATATTTTTTTCCATTTCCCAATGATGGCGACCACTGTGCTCTCGGAAACTTTAAACATTCTAGAAATAGTTTTATACCTTTCCCCAGATATATTCCTCATAACAATTCTCTCAGACTTCATTATATAGTTTCTGCTCTGACATGCACTGTCAACTGTGGGACCTTACACAGGTGTTTTTCTAAATCATGCCAAAACAATTGAATTTGCCAAAAGTGGACCAATCAAGTTGTAGTGACATCAAAGATGATCAAAATAAGTTGGATGCACCCGAGCTCAATTTCGAGTGTTACAGCAAAGGGGTGTGAATACTTATGTAAATTAGATTTCAGTATTTTATTTTCAATCAATTTGTAAGCATTTCCAAAAACGTGTTTTCACTTTGTAATTATGGGGTATCAACACATTTTTTAAAATCAATTTTGAATTCAGGCTTTAACAACGAAAGCCAGAGGCTGTATAAGGCCCTTCTACTCAAGTTCTAACGTATCTGCTTAGTCATAAGTCATCTTCAGGGGTGTGAATCTGAAGTTCAAGCAGCTCAACAGGATTCCTAACCCACTATTAATCCTGAGATGAATGAAGGAGTTTGGGTTGGGTCTGAATGCAGATTAACGCAAGACCACAAAGCACAAACAGATGTGATGAGGTACGAGAAGCGTCTTGGGATGCATCGACTGACACCAATTTAATTTCAGGCTTATTATTGGAGCAATGAAAGAGTTTCCTAGTCATTCATTTCTTGTGGCTGTAGCCTATGATGAACCTGCTATAGTTCTCACATGTTACCATCGAAAAGCACAGCCCACAGTACCAGTCAAAGGTTTGTGCAAAGCTGTCGTCAAAGCAAAGGGTGGCTACTTTGAAGAATCTCAAATCTATTTTGATTTGTTTAACACTTTTGGTTACTACATGATTCCATGCGTGTCATTTCATAGTTTTGATGTCTTCACTATAATTCTACAATGTAGAAAATAGCAAAAATAAATTTAAACCCTTGAATGAGTAGCTGGTACTGTTGGTCTATAGGCCTACGTTTCCTGTTGTAGTCCAGGTGTTTTAAGATTACACAAGTCACAGAGATTAAAAAAATATATAAAAAAAACAGGTTAGCCCATCTAATGCAGAGATGACACATTTCATCACTTATCTTGCCTGACAAGTAAACAATTAAAATATAATACATTATAGGCTACATAAAGACCAATATACAGGGGCGGGGTGCAAATCAACATGAATCAATCAACACAAAAATACAAATGAAATTGGCTACCATAGTCTAGCATTGAAATAAATATTGCATTGCATATCTGATTTTCCTGTAGTCTAATAATATGCAGGATCTGCAATACATTTGGTCTCTGAATGCAAGTCTCTCTTACACTGCAGTCAAGGACGCACTGACAAAACCATGCAAACCATGACGACTTTGGCCTATAGGCCAAGACCAGCTCTCAAACTGGATATAGTTATAATAGGTGCATGAATAACAAATTATCCCAAGGATCTTGCTTCAGAGGAATATTTCACCATCTCAGCCTGTGCAAGCCTTGATCTCTAGGCCATTGAGACAGTAGTGTGCAATGTGCCATAATGGGGACTTGTCGGTATAAAAAGTTGCACATGGCATACTCACAGACGTTTTACATCAGGGATTTTTCCCTCTACCCTAGAGGTCTTGATGAACTTCCTTGTATTTCCATATTCTGTTTGTCATTTATCCTATATTCTCCCGCTCTTTAAAATCATCCCCCCTTGTGCTTCCATTCCACTTTCTAACACTCCTTCCTATGTAAACAGTACATAACACAGTACTGGACAGACATTCCAACACAGTGCAAACATGATTACAACTTCCACAACTCATGATATATAAAATCCAACTCACCGTCTGCAAACATATAAGAAAGCATTAAGAAACGAAAAGAGCAAAAACAAGCAAAAATAGACAAGCATTCATGAATGTATGACAATTTTATCAGTGTACAATGGAGTTACTTTATTTCAAATTGGACTATAAATTGTAAATTACAAGCAGTTTTTACTACAGGCCTGTATATGGTCATTAACACGCAGAGCAGAATGTGACAGGTCTAGATCAATAACTTGCTGACAAAAATTAAGACAGCAACACACAGGGAAATGATGGTCAACAGCAATCAAAGTTGTAGTTAACCACTTAGTTTGGGTGAATTAAATTGTTAAAAACACAGCCTCTGTACATATTAGTTTAGTCAAAGGAAACAGTTCAGGGGGTGGGGTAAGTGGAAGTACTTACCTTTGAGGGCAATAACTTTGCTAGCAGGGTTCATGATGGCGCTATCTGCAGAGATGGGTCTACGGATGGGAGTGTTGGGGTCAGCCATATCAATGATGACCACCTGTGCCTGCTCGCCCACCTTCTCTCTTATACAGATGAACTTATCAGACTCCATAGTCAGGGTGCTGAATCCAATGTTAGCTGGGTTGATCCCCAGGTTCTGGAGCTAAGGGAAATATAATTACATTTTTTGAATGGTTTATTGAAAAAACAATTGCTAGCATGACTGTGTTGCAGAGGTGGCTCTGTGAACAATGCTTGCATGATGAGTGAGTAATCTTGTCTGAGACCTGAACGTGTTGGCTCCTGTCCTGGAACTAATGCCTTAGCTTTAGTTCAGTGGGCTAACTGGCCTCAAGGCCCATGCACAGGCTCATTGATTAAGATGTTATGTTGATGATTCGTGATGTAGTTAGCCATTTATAAAAACTCAAACACATGACCCTTTTATCATCCTATAGCCATATAACTAGCTACATCCAAATAAATAATACTAGTACTAACTAGCTAGCTGTGCTGTTTTGACCAGCATAGAACTACTGTCTGTTGATTAAGCCAATTTAACTCAACACCTGCCTTACCTGAATGAAGGTCCAAGGTAATCTAAGATCAGTGTCAGACTAGCAGACATAGATAAATACATCTAGCGGCTATTGAACGGACTGTCACGCAGAAACATCGTTCGAGTTAAGTAGCTAGCCATTAAATATGTGAGTTAACAGGCCAATACAAATAGTAGCGGTCATAGGAAAGCAGGTTGTTAACGTTACGTTTGATGGCAACCCTAAAGTTAACTAGCTAGCTGATAACCTGCTAGCGAAAAGACTACCACAGTGTAACATTGCATGGCAACGGTGGAAGAGAGGTCATTCATTTCAGTGCAGGTGTTGGACAGCTAGCTACAGTTAGCTTGTTAGCGAAAATCATCAAGCAGTCGAGAAAAATCTGGTGGTGTGTAGCGCGATAGCTACGCTACCTGGTCACGACTAGTATTTAACTATATTGTTTTCATACCTGCAGGTGCTCCTGGAAGCGGATCGGTAGTATTTGTGCCATTGCGGGTTTTTCTTTGCTTTTACGGTGTCCTGAAATTCTAGCTAAGCCGCTACGATAGCTGGCTAGGTTAGCACTGTGCTAGCTACGACCTCCTCACTCACTGATTCTTAAATCGTAGTCAGACAGTGAATCTTTACGTCCAATCAATGTGATATTTTGTATATTTTCTTAGTCGTGATTCCAAAATCGTATGTCAAGTGTAGCCGCCGGATGTTTGTGCGTTTTCTCCACTGCCTGAATGGATGGCAGTGGCTTTAGCACTGATCTCAGTCCAAACCTGCAATGGCGGCGGAAACGACTCAGAATCAGAGATGGAAGAGGAAGCGAGATATCCCACTCCAAGTGTTTTGTTTATACGGTCAATGAACTAAACCGACAAGACCAAGCTGCTGTCGCATTGAGAACCACCCCTTAAGTAAACCGGAATTGTGAAACATTTTCAGAGTTAAACGGCCTGAGTAAATCATCTTCATTTGCCACCAGCTTTGTCAGAATGTTCTCAATCCGGAAGCAGCTGGGGATATCTCGGGAAGGACATCCCAACATGATCGTTCCATCTGTGATTTCATCTTTGCTTTCGACATGGAACGGTCAAAAACACACTTTAATGTGTATAATTGGCCAAACACTTATTGACTCTTATTTTACAATGAGTTCCAATCTTTGTTACGTCATTCGCTCTTTTACATCAGTTCCGGATTAATCACGCTTCAGACAGGCAGCTGATTTTGAACGCCCCCTCTGCGTTGATGTGTTTCAATATCGTGTCTGTCACAGGGTCTCAGCTCTAGAATGACTGATTTGTCATTAAATAAATTCGAAACATAGAATAGCACCTGTCATGCATGCTACTGTCCATAATGTCCTGTAGTACTGTCCCATGCAGATCCTTTCTGAATTATTGTATAATTTTGTGGATAGCCTACCATTTGATCCCAGTAAATGCAAAGTGGGATCCTACCCTAACCATAAATCTAACCCTGACCAACGTTTTAGTTGGGTTGTCCCAAGCATCCCACTTTAATAGCAAAAACAGTTTGATCCAGCACTCTAGAATGAACATCAACCAGAAAAACGGTCTTAAACCCCCAAGCCCTATCCTGTTGAGTCATATTGAAATACAGTTTCAAAATTAATACATACTTTCTTAATTATTCAAAATGTTCATAAATGCATTTGTGCAATTTTTTGACTAAATAATCCCATTCAATGCCTTGACAGCCAGAATATCCTAAAAATTATTTAAGGCTTAAAAAGAGCAATGGAAAAAACAAAAAAAGGAGACTCAAGAAGCTGATGCATTACAAGAAGCGGCTGTATTTGACTATAAAAGGCATCTCTAATCCAGTGTCTCTACGCTGTTTTATTTCAGTGTAAAAAGCCTATACTCTATTAGAAAAACAAAACAAAAACAGTAACCCAATTACATCTCTTAAAAAGAAAGCAATCCAAAAATGTCCCATTCACCTCAACTAAAATAGAAACATCATTTCAATTTTGCTAGCCCCCCCCTCAATTATTTTTTAATATATATTCTCCAAGGCAATTGGTCATGGCCAATTAATTGACTTAGTCATGGCCGAATTCTTATATTTCAATGTAGTTAGAAAACATTTTTCAAACAAAATAAACAGTACAGTTTAGGACCACTGCACTGGCAAATTATTAGTGTCTCATTTTGAGCAGAAGGGAAAGATGAGTGTTTTGTCGATTCTGAGTGGCACACAAAATACACACTTTCTCCAGGCCAAGTGCAATGCAGAAAGAAGTAGGATTCCCTCCATAGCACAGAACCACAGTACTCTCCTCTCTCACGGCACTCCGGGAGGTCGTCCATCACATTCCCTTTGCATGTCTCCTCTGACTTCTTCTCAAAGTCTGTAGAACTGAAGTTTGTGTATGGTCTCTTTTTTGGCCATTGACAGAGCAGTACACTTGGGAGCAGTAGCGTTGGGTTCAAGGCAGTGGTGCAGTGCAAGCTCTTGTGCACCAGGCCTGAAGGGAGCAGTGTGTGCTGTGGATGAAAGCCCTCCACCATGGGGTCCCTGTACAATCTGTTAGTTTCCTCCCGTCACCACACATTCTCAAGATAGGCCTATGTCGTCTTGGCCCATATAAAATGTTTTTATTTGAAGGCCGTGTTTGAGGTCAACGCTGTGCCAAGTTAAAGAGGATTCTTACAAAAGCCAACCAACCACTCTGCCATTACAGTAACAAGAATTAATGATATGATCTTCCCTGAATACTGAAGACCCCAGTGAAAACACTGGTCTGTCTGACAAAGAGAGTGAATAGGAGCAAGATTTCTATGGGGCAGATACATGGGGGAAGAGAAACAATTGTACATGACAAGGAGTAAGAGTAACAGCAGCCGTGAGTATGTGCTCTACAGTGGTTCTCATGAAATGAAGGAAGAGTTGGATACAAGAAGGGATGAGTGAGGAGAGGTTGTGTCATCACAGATGGGGTGGTAGTAGGTGATCTAGTCCTGTATTTGTGAATCGGTTCCCTGGGTTAACGTGTACATGTCGTGTGCAAGTATGTAGGTGTGTGTGAATGTGAGAATGTGTGAAGGGGAGAAAGAAAAATCCCTGGGCTACACTGGAGGGGGTGATATGGGAGAGGTCCACAAAGGGCCATAACCTCCATCCATCGCATCCCCCTGTTCCTCTAGTAGAACTATGTGGAACCCCTCTTCTGTAGCTCCTCAATAAAGGCTGTGGAACAGGAGCGAGACAAGAAACAATCAATACAACACCTGACAAAGAAAAGTACTGCCTTTGTTCTATCCCCCCCCCACACTTAATTTTGACTTTTTTACAAATGTCATTGAAGCGGTTTCCGTGTGAAAAATATCTGCAGTCTCACCTCCGATTATCTCCTCCTTGACTTTTTGTAACTCCTTCCGCATCTCGTCAAGAATCTCCTACAGGAAGGAACCAAAACATTCTATAATTTGCAGTCTTAGTATTGCATATGATTATATGTCTATACTTGTCTTGGAATTAGAGGTGCTTCAGAAAATAATATTTACCTGTTTAATCCTCTCCATATCTGTCTCTTCACCACCTCCAGCATCATTACTACCACCTGCATGCTTCACCCTGGATACGGTGTGGAGACGGGGTGGAAAGAAAGCGAGTGGGTAGGGGAGGCAGAGAGAAAGGGAGAGACTGATTAATATCGAACATAGTCCCATCACTGACAACCCACGCTGTTAATCCAACCCATCACCATAGCACCCCCAAAGAGGCCTCAGGAAGCACCACACATACACCATTGACTGTTGACCACAGAACCAAATGTCCAGAAATGCCAGACAAAACACACAAAATTCCATTCTATACTACATCAAGGGATATCAATTCACATATCAGAATGGAATGATGCAGATGAGAAAGGCTGTCAAAGTAGTCATAGCTTTCTGAAGTCCACTAGGTGGTGCTGTCAACAGTACAATAGCCCAGCACCACGATCTGAAGCTGTGCCCCTGTTGACCGGACAGAGAGAAGGGAGATGGGACGGTATGCTAGAGAGAACAGGAAAGCATTAGTCCTGTTGTCTTGTCAGGGGAGGGACTTTGTACCTGGGACCCTGGGGCAAGGGAGAGGTGGAGTCCATGCTCTTGGAGATGGAGTTATTCCTGTTTGTAAAAGACACACACTCTGCTCTTACAATGTGAAGCAACCAATTCATCAACACACACACCCCTCTTTGAATTCTGAGACTGACATACGTCCACAAAGGCTGCTCTCACTACAGACAGAGAGAGACAGAGAGAGAGAGAGAGAGCATAGGAAGCTGAAAACTTACCTGGGCATAGTGGCTGATTTCTCCCATGGTCTTCTTCCAAGAGTGTCTAAAAAGGAGAGAGGGATATTTTACATCAAAATTGTATAAAAAGTCTAATATTAAGCACATTTGTCTTCCTAGGTACAAACAGACTGACACACGCAGTTCTCACCACTTTGGCCTTGAGACTCTGAGTCATCCTGTAGGGAGAAAGGAAACAGAGACCAGACAAACGTGAGTGTTTTTTGACTACATGGAAATTGCTCAATTATGTACTCACGACATAGTTGGCCAATAAATTAACAAATACTTACATTATCTGCTGTCTTAGCGGGTGGCTTCGCCCCACCGTCTGCCATTTTTTTCCTGAACAAGACAGACAAAAGGAGAGTAATAGTGTGGTATAACACTTAAAGATTCACTAAGCCAGATCAGATCCATAGAGGTGCATACACAGCGCTCTTGACTGGGGTGTATGAATCTGTTCATTTATAGCAGTGCTCTCTTCAGTACCACCTACCTCCGTGCCAGGATGGATGCCATCTCACCCATCAGGCCTCCTCCACCACCACCACCGATGGACCCACTGGTGCGGCTTTGATCAGGCTTGGCAGCCGGTGCTGCAGCAGAAGAAGCAGCAGCAACACTACCACTATCGTCCTACAGAGAGCAGTAGAAGACACAGGAGCGGTTAGAGTATCGATACAAAACCACCTTTAGCTCTAGCTAGCACTGCAAAACAGAGAGGCTCGGCATTATAAAATGATTTGCATTGAAGTCCAAATCAGAAATAATTGGTGGTTGCATAAAATGTGGAGATCGATACAACAGATACAAAACAACTGTTACGCTAATTCTTATCCTGAGGCCACTATTTCTCCTTTCTGTCTCTCACCTTGGCCACTCTGCGGAGCTTGGCCGCAGCTAAGGCTGTCGCCAGGCCCCCTGCACCTCCCCCTAGGCCCCCATCTCCTCCTGGGGAGGGCAGCGGTGGGGCGGGCGGGGGTCCTGATCCTGCGGCCGGGGGTCCTGGGGGAGGAGGTCCAGGGGGAGGAGGGGGCCCAGACGGAGGAGGTCCTGGGGGTGGAGGGGGCCCCGGAGGTGCTGGGGGGGCCAACGGTGGGACTGGGGGAGTGGGCACTAAAAATAAAAAAGGTAAGAGACTGTCACAGTGTTGAAAAAGGCTAATTGTATTGCTGTCAGTGTGGCTGTTTGACACAAGATGGTGCCTCTGACCTGCTGCAGCTTGTTGTCTCTCTCTCTCCAGTCTCTCCCACTCCTGCCGCTCTCTCTCTTGTTGCTCCAGCCTACAGGGACAAAACTCATGGGGATTAACACAGAGACAAACAAACATACACCAATACACCCAAACAGATTTAGAAAGGCACAAATAATATAACAATGTTGTATATGGTGAAGGGATGAATGGGAAGGCACCACATCCTCCATGAAAATAAGGTATCTAGCCAGAGGTGGCATAGCAGAGAAATTACATTTTGTTTTTCATCTTTCGACAATAATAACATGGCAAGTGAACTGTACCAGCAATCCTTTCATTAAAACAACAACCATGTTCAAACAATCACAGTGGGCACTGTCTAATTGTGACAGATGGCTCTGGAGCAGTGTTAGACTGAAGAGCATATTCGTGAATAAATTGTGCAGACTATGCGGCCATGCTGGGTCTGTGAAGGGGCATTTCACAGCTTCTGATTAGCCCTGCACTGATATTAAAGTCCACATCTGGCCAGAAGCCCTAATCCGGGTCGCTCCAGGTCCCCTACCCCAACGCATCTGTCACCCACAGGAGCTGCTGTCGCCACACACACTTTAAAGCACTGTTGGTTGACTGAGGGCTGGTGTAGACTTTGCCATGATAATTACTTACGAGCGCATCTCAATGATGCAGAGTTTATAATAAAACACACAAGAATGGAGATATATATATGGAGTAACAGTACCAGATCAATGTGCAGAGATACAAGGTATTTGAGGTAGATACACTACATGACCAAAAGTATACGGACACCTACTTGTCGAACATCTCATTCCAAAATCATGGGCATTAATATGGCGTTGGTCCCCCCTTTGCTGCTATAACAGCCTCCAATCTTCTGGGAAGGCTTTCCACTAGATGTTAGAACATTGCTGCGGGGACTTGCTTCCATTCAGCCACAAGAGCATTAGTGAGGTTGGGCGGTTAGGCCTGGCTCGCAGTCGCCCTTCCAATTCATGCCAAAGGTGTTCGATGGGGTTGTCAGGGCTCTGTACAGGCCAATCAAGTTCTTTCACACTGATCTTGACAAAAATGTCTGTATGGGCCTCGCTTTGTGCATGGGGAATTATGCTGAAACAGGAAAGAGCCTTCCCCAAACTGTTGGAAGCATGGAATTGTCTAGAATGGCATTGTATGCATTAATATTTCCCTTCACTGGAACTAAGGGACCCACCCGCCTGAACCATGAAAAAACAGCCCCAGACCATTATTCATCATTCACCAAACTTTACAGTTGGCACTATGCATTGGGGCAGGTAACGTTCTCCTGGCATCCGCCAAACCCAGAATAGTCTGTCCTCATTCTTCACCCCAGAGAACTGCCTCGAATCTTGTTGGTCCGAGACCGATGCTCCGGTACCGTTTGCTGGACGGTAGCAGAATGAACAGTTTATGGCTAGGGTGGCTGGAGTGTTTTTTGGGCCTTCCTCTAACACCTCCTGATATAGAGGTTCTGGATGGCAGAGAGCTTGACCCCAGTGATGTATTGGGCTGTCCGCACCCCCCTTTGTAGTGCTTTGCGGTCAAGGACGGTGCAATTGCCATACCAAGCGGAGATGCAACCAGTCAAGATGCACTCTATGGTGCAGCTGTAGAACTTTTTGAGGATCCAAGGGCCCATTCCAAATCTGTTCAGCCTCCTGAGGGGGAAGAGACGCTGCTGTGCCCGCTTCACGACTGTGCGGGTGGACAATGTTAGGTCCTTAGTGGATGTTGGCGCAAAGGAACTTGAAGCTCTCGACCTGCTCCACAACAGCCCTGTCGATGTGGATGGCGGGGCGTGCTCTCCCCGCAGTCCACAATCAGCTCCTGTCTTGCTGACATTGAGGGAATAGGTTGTCCTGGCAACACACTGCTAGGTCTCTGGCCACCTCTCTGTAAGCAGACTCATCGCCGTTGGTGATCAGGGTTACCACTGTCGTATATTCAGAAAACTTGATGGTGGAGGACAAAAAGTTGTGGGTGGAAAGGGAGTACAGGAGGGAACTAAGCACACACCCCTGAGAAGCCCCTGTGTTGAGGGTCAGTGTGGCAGAGGTGTTGTTGCTTACCCTCATCACCTAGGGCTGGCCAGTCTGGATGTCATGTTGAAGGCTGCGCTGTAGTATATATATATTTTTTTTACAAAATGTATTTAACCAGGCAAGTCAGTTAAGAACAAATTCGTATTTACAATGGGTTAACTGCCTTGCTCAGGGGCAGAACGACAGATTTTGACCTTGTCAGCTCAGGGATTTGATCTAGCAACCTTCCGGTTATAGGTCCAACACTTTAACCACTAGGCTACCTGCCACCCCTATGAATGGCATTCACATAGTTATTTCCCCTCTTGTCCAGATGGGAGAGGGCAGTGTGAAGTGCAATTGAGATCGTCAATGCTATCGAATGAATCCCAGAACACATCCCAGTCTGTACTAGCAAAACAGTCTTGTATCCTTGTGTCTGCTTCATCCGACTACTTCCATATTGAGTGAATCACTGGTACTTCCTGTTTGAGTTTGTTTGTAAACAGGAAGCAGGAGAATGGAGTCATGCTAAGCTTTTCCCGAAGGGAGGACGGGGGAGGGCCTTGTAAGCACTTATGTGGGTAGAATAAAAGTAGTCTACAGTTTTAGCACTCCTACTGGAGCAGCAGACGTGTTGGTAGAAGTCAGGTAGGACGGTTTTATGTCCCCCTGTGTTGAAGCCCCATACAGTTCAGTGTTAGCTTGTGGAGGGATGTAGACTGCCATGATAAATTAGGTGAAAACTCTTGTTAGATAAAAGGGTCTGCAATTTACCATGAGGTATTCTATACTGAACAAAAATATAAAAACACAGCATGCATCAATTTTAAAGATTTTACTGAGTTACTGTTCATATATTGGACGTACTGCCCAAATCTCTAAAACAATGTTGGGAGGCAGCTTATGGTAGAGAAATTAATATTAAATTATCTGGCAACAGCTCTGGTGGGAGTTGCAGAGATGGGACAAGACTGTAACTACCAATTGGGGAGAAAAATAAAAATAATTGCTAGAGATTTCCTTCACACTTGAAGCAGTACAGTTGTTATTTACTTTAAAAAAACACTCCATTTCCTTTCGACTTCCCCGAAGCCACCGGCCGATCCTGCCGCTGCATGGAGAATCCACCGAGTACTACGTGCATAGTGTTTCAGTAAGACATAATATTGCAGCTTTCAAGTCTTTTTCTTATTCTCAAGTGACTGAAAATTTGCTAATAGAATCGACTCCACCTCGACTCCACTTCGTCTCGCATCTAGGCCTGCAGATTCTTGGTAGCCCATGAAACAAAGGTAATAGGGTTCGGTATGAATAGTGGAACAGCTGAGTTGGAGCTGAAGTCAAAATTGGGGTTAGTAACTGTCAATCTGGTTTCCAGAAGTGCATATGTGATAATACTATGAACTTTCTGTACAAATACAATAAAAGTCACTATATAGCAAACGACTTGGAACTCGTAAGATGTCGCCCTTCTCTGTCGGCGCCATCGTGACAATCATATCTGTGACCATTACTACCACCATTTGACAGACAACCTTGCCAGGCTATCCCAGAGTCTCCACAGTGTGTTATATTGCCCATTAGACTAAATGAGATGAGGGGTAAAGCTGAATGTATCCTTGGTGAGTGTGGGGTCCACAGGAAGAGGTAGGAAAGGATGGATTTCGATATCAAAGAGGAGTTGACCTTCTATAGCTTTTCAACCTCCGACCTCAAGAGGCTGGCTGAGGGCTAAGCGGCATAAGGCTAATGCTGACAAATCCTCTGAGTCAGTGTGGTTATGTCAAACCGTGTCAGTGGGACTGGTCATATGAAACTGTCTTGTCTTGATACCTGTACTGACCCTTAATTACAACTCAATGTGGAAGTAAAGGTGAGTGTACTGTACTCCCCCCTCCCTCCCGGATATCCCACACTTGGTACCTCCGCTGCTGTTCCAGCTCCTCTGGGGAAGGTCCATTTGACACTGGGCGGGGGAGGGTAGCGTAACCTGGAGATAAAGCGATTTTCTTAGTATAACTTAAAAAAGCTGTGAGATGCAAGTCATGCTCATGTTTCCACACATGCATCTCTTAATTATTTCTCAGACTGTGCTGTGCCTTTAGGTATTGTATGTATGTATGTTGAGGCTACATGTAAAATCCATTCTAATAGTACCTGCGTCTGCCACGGAGTTAAGCACCTCCAGTGCATGGGCCATTCCGCTGGCGAAGAGGGCGGCATCCTCCTTACTGCCGAAGTTGAGCCCCCACACCTGCCGCGCGTCTCGCCACTGGTGGAAGTTGGGCGTGGCCTCATTGTACTTCAGGCCCTTCACAATCGGACAGTTAATCACCACCTTAGAGAGAAAGGGGTCGGAGTCAAGACACGAGTCATGACACTCCCAACATTGGCATATCATGGATAAAGGAAAGGGGGACACCTAGTCAGTTGTACAACTGAATGCATTCAACTGAAATGTGTCTTCTGCATTTAACCCAACCCCTCTGAATCAGAGAGGTGCGGGGGGCTGTCTTAAATCGACATCCACGTCATATCCCACTTCTTTTATCAAGAAACAAGGTGATGCTCAGAATAGTTCAAATGGACAAACGGCAGATTTTAGAGAAGTGAACGGTCCTTACTCAGGTTGTATGGAAGGAACTACATGTGTAATGGCAATATTAGACCTTTATACAAACACTCAGTGATAAAAATCCATACCGGTATGTGGATCCATACCAGTAATCATGATATATCGCCCAACCCTAAGTGTTAGTGTTTAGGGTGCATCTCAGTCTAATGTGGCATGGTATCCTCTCTTCCATCTTCCTAATTGAAAGCTTTTTCCACATTGCACTCAGCCTGTGCTTTCAGATCAAGGACAAGAAGCCAGTTATGACAAGAGAAATGCACTCTAGGTCTATATCAGTCCAGCAGGTGGCACCAGCCTGGTGATTCAATACAGGCCATGGTGCTCTGGGTTTGAGTGACTCAGTTTGAATGTGCTGATGCATCATTTCTCTATTTGTTTTAAAACCCCTGAATTCCACAGAGCGGAGGAGCGAGCGAGCAGCTAAACTCCCCGCGCCAAAAGAGTCAGGGAGAGATAGAAGCAGAAGCAGACACAGAGGGAGGGGACAGATATACTCAGAGAGAGGGGGAAGGCTTCCTTAATTGTCACAGGAAATGGTTGAGCTGCCCAAATACCTCTCAGGAAACATAATCCACTTTAAGATACGTCTATGGGAAACACTTAGGCGAAAGAATTGTACGGAGAGAGAGCAGGAGAGGCGGAAGCGAGAGGGGGATGGGATGGTCAGATACTATATCTATACTGAACAAAAATATGAATGCAACAATTTCAACTATTTTACTGAGTTACAGTTCATAAGGAAATCAGTCAATTTAAATAAATTCATTAGACCCTGATCTATGCATTTCACATGACAGGGCAGGGGTGCAGTCATGGGTGGGCCTTGGAGGGCATGCTGCCAATAGGAATGAGTTTTTCCCCCACAAAAGGGCTTTATTACAGACAGAAATATTCAGTTTCATCCGCTGTCCGGGTGACTGGTCTCAGACGATCCCACAAGTGAAGAAGCCGGACGTGGAGGTCATAGGCTTTTGTGGTTACATGTGGTCTGTGGTTATGAGGCTGGTTGGATGTACTGCCAAATTCTCTAAAACAACGTGGCGGCTTATGGTAGAGAAATTAACAAAATTATTTTGCAACAGCTCTGATGGGCATTCCTGCAGTCAGCATGCCAATTACACACTCCCTCAAAACTTGAAACAACTGTGGCATTGTGTTGCGTGACAGAACTGCACATTTTAGAATAGCCTTTTATTGTCCCAAGCACAAGGTGCACCTGTGTAATGATCATGAGGTTTAATCAGCTTCTTGATTTACCACTCCACAGGTGGATGGATTATCTTGGCAAAGGAGACATGCTCACTAGCAGGGATGTAAAAATATTTGTGCACAGAATTGGAGAGAAAAAAGCTTTTTTTGTGAATGTGGAAAATGTCTGACTTTATATGTTGTGTTTATACATTTGTTCAGTATAGATAGTGCTGTTTGTCTTGTTCCATTGTTAAAGCTGTGACAGTACAGGAGATGTAAGTATTGATAGGTCTCACCCAGGACTGTACTAGCCTGTTGGCCCTGATGGGGGAACTACAGGAGACAGAACACAGCTCTTTGAACCAGCACATAGAACCTGGGGTAGGGTGTTTGTGCTTGTGTCACAGAGGTGGTTAGTGGGTGTTAGCCTGCCTGGGCATGGCCATAGGTGGATAAAGGGCTGATTCACAGTTCTCCAGCTGGCCGGGCTTGTTGGTACTAGAGGTTTGAAGCTGTTGATGATGTACAACATCACACAAGACCAAACACACACACAATCAGTGAAACAAGCATGCACACAGACTAAAACCCATTGCCATAGATACTGTACATATAGACACACACGCACTCTACCTGTTGATCTGTCTGCATCTTGCGTCCCACCACTCTGAAGGCGTTAGTGGAGGGGTTGTGGTAGATCTGGACCCTGCTGAAGGTCTGAGGCCCTGTTCCTGCCGGGAGCCACATCTTATTCCCATCATCATAGATCATCACCGTGGCCCGAGCCTGGCAGATACTGGACTCACTAAAAGGAGAGACAGTGGAATTATTTATTATGCAAAAAAAGCTTAGAGTTGAATAGATAGAGAGCTAGAGAGAGAGAAAGGGGGGCCAGGAGTAAGGGAAGAAGGGATGGTGTTGGGAGAGGGGCTAATAATGGAGAAGGAGGGAACCAGGGGAAAGTATAGTGGAGGACAGCAGGGTAGGAAGAGAGGGGGCGGAGAAGAGAGGGAGAAAGAATCATAAAAATGAGCTAGGTCACATGCTGCCATAAACAAGACATGCTTGAGAGTTGAGCCAGTCCATACAGGCAATCGTCCAGTTGCTCTGTTCAAACTCACCCAGCCACTGTCACACTATGGCTGTCAATGGACCCCCGAGCACTGATGCAAGCCAACTCAATACACTCTTAATGAAAGGAGGGAGCAACAGGTAATACAACATAATGAATGGTGTCTCTTCAGCACAATCAACAGGCCATTTATACGCCTGTGAGTGTATAGTCTAAGTTTAGGTCCTCCCTTGACATGTATTGTGAGAATATGCAGATGCATTTACCAGATGTTAGTGCATGTATGAAAGAGAGAGACATTGTGAGGGAAGCGAAGGTGGAAGAGTAGGAGAGACAGACAAGATAAACACGGGGCAGCAGGTAGCCTAGTGGTTAGAGTGTTAGACTAGTAGCCGAAAGGTCGCAAGATCGAATCCCCGAGCTGAAAAGGTCAAATCTGCCCCTGAACAAGGCAGTTAACCAGAGGCTGTCATTGAAAATAAGAATTTGTTCTTAACCGACTTGCCTAGTTAAATAAATATAAAAAGAGAGAGCAGGAATGCAGTAGGATTGTTCCACCAAGTCAGCGCCCTTTGAGAAGTGTAACTTGGTCAGAAAAATGTTACTTTAGATTTCAACATGATAAAAAGGTAGTAAGTGCCAAATAAAGTAACAGGGTTGACAATTTCATCTTAAATCAGCCCTAAATCTTCTTGTGACGGGGGAATGGAAACTTGTGTGCAACAGGGAGTGGCAATCGAATGCAAGCTTCACAAAAATGTATAAATTGCTAAAATATTTTTAGCCTGTCTATCTATGGGTAATAGGGTTGACGTGTTACACTCGACCCACTTATTTTCCCACCACAAAACACCAGACAAATGGCCCAAAAGAGTCAAACCAGCTGAAGTAAATAATAATCTTTGTCAAAACAACAAAATAACTAGAGCTTTACAATGCTGAAAATGTTGTGGTTAAGTGGGTTAAAATCTTCCTAGATGTCAAAGAGGAACATGTCAAAATGAAGAATTTTGGCACTTTAACAAGTCTTTATTCATATCTATTGAATTCTCTATGTGGTCTATATTAAAATGCACTTTAAAAAATATTTATAAACAGGCTTTGAAAATTCAATATTGGTTCACAATTTCTACTTAAAATATCAACAGTGGGGCCTCCTGGGTGGCGCAGTGGTCTAGCTGTGCGACCAGAGACTCTGGGTTCGCGCCTAGGCTCCTTCACAGCCGGCCGCGACCGGGAGGTCCGTGGGGCGAGACACAATTGGCCTAGCGTCGTCCAGTTTGGCCGGCAGGGATATCCTTGTCTCATCGCACACTAGCGACTCCTGTGGCGTGCCGGGCGCAGCGCATGCTAACCAGGCCACCAGGTGCACGGTGTTTCCTCCGACACATTGTTGCGGCTGGCTTCCGGGTTGGATGCGCGCTGTGTTAAGAAGCAGTGCGGCTTGGTTGGGTTTCGGAGGACGCATGGCTTTCGACCTTCGTCTCTCCCGAGCCCGTACAGGAGTTGTAACAATGAGATAAAAGGGAGTAAAATTTAAAAAATGTTTTTTTTTTTTTAAATCAACAGGGATGCAAAAGGCACTCTTTTTGCGTAACAAAAAAATTAAAATGGCTAATTTAAGGAGTCGAACCAGCTTAGACAACTACCGCCACTTAGAAATGTCCTTGTTTTTGAAAGAGAAGCACATTTGTCTATTAAAATAACCTCAAATTGATCAGAAATACAGTGTAGACATTGTTAATGTTGCAAATGACTATTATAGCTGGAAACGGCAGATATTTTATGGAATATCTACATAGGCTTACAGAGGCCCATTATCAGCCACCATCACTCCTGTGTTCCAATGGCACGTTGCGTTAGCTAATCCAAGTTTGTAATTTTAAAAGGCTAATTGATCATTAGAAAACCCTTTTGCAATTATGTTAGCACAGCTGAAAACTGTTGTACTGATTAAAGAAGAAATACAACTGGCCAACCTGTTCTTAGGGAAATGTACCAGCTAATAGAAACCTTGGCATTTCGCAGCCCCTGGTCTTTAAGAGAAAGTAAACACATTTTAGAGACTACTGGAAATTCAAACCAATCTATAGGAGAGGACTGCAGTGTTATGCAAGTAGGCTTATGTGCAGTGGCACTGACAGACAAGTGTTACTGACTAGAGCCAGACATGGTGACAATGACAGACAGATAGTGAGGGCCACCCCGATACTCTGGCTCATATCAAGGTTCACACACTCCCCTAGTCACACAAAGGAAGTCCCTGACCTTCAGACAGGCTTAGTGAGTGAGTGACAGAGTCCCTATTCCAACTACGAGAGATGAGTCTGAGGAGCGGTGTGTGTGTGTTGGTCGTGGTGAGTAAGTGTGTAGAATGTGCATAGAGACAGTATAAAAATTAAATAGGAGGGTCAATGCAGATAGTCTATGTAGTCATTTTATTAGCGATATAGCAGTCTTATGGCTTGGGGATAGAAGCTGTTTAGGAGCCTGTTGGTGTCAGACTTGACGCTCCGGTACCGCTTGCCGTGCGGAAGCAGAGAGAACAGTCTAAAGCTAATAACATGCTTCATGATCAAGTAATGTTAGCATATCAGTAATGTACGTTTACCTTTCCAAAACAAATATAAAAGTACAGTAATGTTATCGAACGATGTCACTCATGTTATAATATAGGCTACACAGCTAGGAAACGTTAGCTAGAAAGCTAGCTAGCTAAATAAAATAGAGTGAATAAAAAGTGCCACAGATGTCTCAAGTTGAAGGAGCGTGCAATTGGCATGCTAACTTCAGGAAACGGCTGTGCAAAGTTCCTTGATATTGGCAAGAACTGGAACACGCTGTTGTACACGTTGATCCAGAGCATCCCAAACATGCTCAACGGGTGACATGTCTGGTGAGTATGGCCATGGAAGAACTGGGTCATTTTCAGCTTCCAGGAACTGTGCACAGACCCTTGAAACATGGAGCAGTGCATTATGCTGAAACATGAGGTGTTGGCAGCGGATGAATGGCACGACATTGGGCCCCATTGAAGAGAAGTGGGACAACATTCCACAGACCACAATCAATAGTCTGATCACCTCTATGTGAAGAAGACATGTCGTGCTGCATGAGGCAAATGGTGGTCACACCAGATACAGATTTTGTTTTTAAATGTTAAGGTACCTGTGACCAACAGATTCCCGGTCATGTGAGAAAAAAAAATTATTGACTGATTTCCTTATATGAAGTGTAACTCAGAAAAATCTTTGCAATTGTTGCATTTATATTTTTGTTCAGTATAATTTCTGAATACTTAAGTAAAACGTGCTGGCTGTAGCTGAATGCTGATGTTTAGCTGAACAATAACTATTTGGAGCTCTTAGGCAGACACTAGGTAACATATTAAAAGATACCTTAAAATGAAGCCTGGTTTGTTCCATCTATATCATGGAAGTCACGGAGGTAAAAGCAATTGAAACAATTTCAGATGTAACTGGCTGTTACTACAATATCAGGTAAAACCTAAAGAAAAATAAGTGAAATGTCTATACGTTTCAAAAACATTGCTATGCTATAACAATTTGTCCGGTACGAGTTTTATGTCAAGGAGATAGTTGTGTTTACACTGCCCTGCACTACCTCCAGAGGTATCGGCCCAGACATGATAAGTTCACATTGCAGTACGTGTAGCCAATGGTCTTTTTGCCAAAGTGGAGTCTAGTCAAGAGAGAACCAGGAAGAGCAGACTCATTTTCTTTATCAATCTCTTTTCCCCACTCCTCCTCCTCTCTCCTCTCCCTCCCTCCATCCATCCATCCATCCCATGATACAGGAAGTGCGAGATTGTGACACAGCTCTGTAGCCACAGCCCACCTCTTGCTCCCAGCAATGCCTAATAAGGGTTGACTCAGCCTGACTAGTGAACACACACAAACGCACACCCTTTCAAGTTTACACACTGATGTGCTCACTGTTGACCCAAATGCTTGTTAGGTAAGGTAGGTGAAGAAAGAAGTTAATAGATGGAAAAATAAAAATAAAGATGTCCCTGGCTGGGGACATAATGGTGTGAGGAAAGAGAGACGTGGATTGTGGTCAGTAAGCACAGAAACAGAGGTGCCAGCTGAACTTATCCAGCAAGTATGCCAATATTCTATTTCAAAAGCTTTTCTCACATTTGTTTTCAGTGAACGTGACCCACCCAGGTATAGAGTGGTGAGGGCTGCTGCTAACTGGGAAGGTACAGAGAAAAGGACTGGGAAACAAATGCATTTTTAATATGAGAGAAAGCATAGGCTCAGGAGGACAGAGTAAGGAGTGAATTATTGATACATCTACAGATATTGAGACTACATGTGTGTGCATACGTCGACAGAGTCCGAGGCGTTGGCAGGATGCTACATGGACACACGTTTTTCACACTTTAGCTTCTGAATGAACCATGAACAATAAATGCCATAAGCAACCTATTCCTGTGACAGTGTCCAAAACACACATATAATGCAGTCCTCGAAGGTTAGCTAAGAGTCTAGACTAGTAGTTAAGCTAAGCGTTAACTAGCTGACGAGTTCATTTAACCTGTGAGAGTGGACTGTGAGAGCCAATAGGTCACTGGCTGAACCTTAAAATAACTCAACCAGGCAATGGTCATTTTTAGTCTTAATCAGAGGAATTTTCACATACCCTTGAAACATTAGCTGTGGCTACTGCACATGTTAAAATCATAACCAAGTGCTCTTGCATGCAAAGGTTATGAAAATATCCTGTCTGTCAAGATGACAAATTATAGGCTCCTAGCAACCTAACTGATAACATTATGATAATAACATTAAGATAAGTTTATGGCCTGAATACAGACAGACAACGCCTACAGGAGAACCAATAAACCAAACTCAAAGGCCAAGTTTAGCTGAGAATTAAAATAAAAAGAAAGAAACTCCAAGTTAGCCAACACTGACATTTGGAGCCGGAATGGGAGCCTATAGTTTCTCAGTCAGTGAGGGGTTAACAGGAAACTGCAGCGCACGACTGGGGCACATGCTCTAAGAAATGTCTGTATAAGGCTTTGCTCAGAGCTTGTACTGACAAGTAGAGTCAGGTCCAGTGGCTCTCCCGCTCTGTTTACCAGGCCATCCCACCATGATTCTCCACACTCCTTATTTCTTCCTCCCCCTCTCTTAGTCTCCACATCTGGCCCCCATCGTCCCTCTTAATCCCTCAATCCTCTTCTTCATCACTGCGTTCATACTTAGGCTACCAGTTAAATCAGTCTACGTTTTTTTGGACTCAAGCCCCCTCCGCTAAACAATTTCCCTCCACTTGTTCCACTTTGGCCTTCTATTTCTCTGTTAATCTGGCAGAAGATGTTGGACACTTATACACTACATGACCAAAAGTATGTGGACACTCGAACATCTCATTCTAAAATCATGGTCATTAATATGGAGTTAGTCCTCCCTTTGCTGCCACAACAGCCTCCACTCTTCTGGGAAGGCTTCCACTAGATATTGGAACATTGCTGCAGGGACTTGCTTCCATTCAGCCACAAGAGCACAAGTGAGGTCGAGCACTGATGTTGGGTGATTAGGCCTGGCTCGCAATCGGCGTTCCAATTCATCCCAAAGGTGCTTGATGGAGTTTAGGTCAGGGCTCTGTGCAGGCCAGTCAAGTTCTTCCACACCGATCTTGAAAGAACCATTTCTGTATGGACCTCGCTTTGTGCATGGGGGCATTGTCATGCTGAAACAGGAAATATGCTGCTGGGCCTAGTCCGAACAATGAAACACAGCCCTAGACCATTATTCCTCCTCCACCAAACTTTACAATTGCCACTCTGCATTCAGGCAGATAGCGTTCTCCTGGCATCCGCCAACTCCAGATTCATCCGTTGGTCTGCTCCACAGTTCATTGGCAGCGAGCTTTACACCACTCCAGCCGACACTTTTATTTGTCAAATGCGCCAAATAAAACAGGTGTAGACCTTGTTTTGAAATGCTTACTTACAAGCCCTTAACCAACAATGGAGTCAAGAAAATATTTACTAAATAAACAATAAGGAGGCTATATATTGCGCATGGTGATCTTATGCTTGTGTGAGGCTCAGCCATGGAAACCCATTTTACGAAGCTCCCGAAGAAACAGTTATTGTGCTGACATTGCTTCTAGAGGCAGAACTCAGTACTGACTGTTGCAACTAGAGGTCGACCGATTATGATTTTTCAACGGCGATACCGATTATTGGAGGACCAAAAAAAGCTGATACAGATTAAAAAAAAATCGGCCAATTTATTTATAATAATGACAATTACAACAATACTGAATGAACACTTATTTTAACTTAATTTAATACATCAATAAAATCAATTTAGCCTCAAATAAATAATGAAACATGTTCAATTTGGTTTAAATAATGCAAAAACAAAGTGTTGGAGAAGAAAGTAAAAGTGCAATATGTGCCATGTTAAAAAGCTAACGTTTAAGTTTCTTGCTCAGAACATAAGAACCTAGTTCCCAGGTAAGAAGTTTTAGGTTGTAGTTATTATAGGAATTATAGGACTATTTCTCTCTATACCATTTGTATTTCATATACCTTTGAATATTGGATGTTCTTATAGGCACTTTAGTATTGCCAGTGTAACAGTATTGCTTCTGTCGCTCTCCTCAAACACATTGACAACAGCCACCCTCGAAGCATCGTTACCTATCGCTCCGCGGCCCTTGCAGAGCAAGGGGAACAACTACTTCAAGGTCTCAGAGCGATTGACGTCACCGATTGAAACGCTATTAGTGCGCAACCCACTAACTAGCTAGCCATTTCACATCGGTTACACCAGCCTTATCGCGGGAGTTGATAGGCTTGAAGTCATAAACAGCTCAATGCTTCAAGCACGCGAAGAGCTGCTAGCAAATGCACGAAAGCGCTGTTTGAATGAATGCTGACGAGCCTGCTGCTGTCTACCACCGCTCAGTCACACTGCTCTATCAAATCATTGACTTAATTATAACATAATAACACACAGAAATACAAGCCGTAGGTCATAAATATGGTCAAATCCGTAAACTATCATTTCGAAAACAAAACATTTATTCTTTCAGTGAAATACGGAACCGTTCCGTATTTTATCTAATGTGTGGCATCCATAAGTCTAAATATTGCTGTTACATTGAATAACCTTCAATGTTATGTCATAATTATGTACAATTCTGGCAAATTAATTACGGTCTTTGTTAGGAAAAAATGGACTTCACACAGTTCGCAACGAGCCAGGTGGCCCAAACTGCTGCATATACCCTGACTGCTTGCATGGAACGCAAGAGAAGTGACACAATTTCTCTAGTTAAAAGAAATTCATGTTAGCAGGCAATATTAACTAAATATGCAGATGTAAAAATATATATTTGTGTATTGATTTTAAAGGCATTGATGTTTATGGTAGGTACATTGGTGCAACGACAGTGCTTTTTTCGCGAATGTGCTTGTTAAATCATCACCCGTTTGTCGAAGTAGGCTGTGATTCAACGACAAATTAACAGGCACCACATCGATTAGATGCAACGCAGGACAAGCTAGATAAACTAGTAATATCAACCACGTGTAGTTAAGATTCATTGTTTTTTTACAAGATAAGTTTAATGCTAGCTGGCAATTTACCTTGGCTTCTTGCTGCACTCGCGTAACAGGTAGTCAGCCTGCCATGCAGGCTCCTCGTGGAGTGCAATGTAGTCGGCCACAATCGTGTCCAAAAATGCAGATTACCGATTGTTATGAAAACTTGAAATCGGCCCTAATTAAATCAGCCATTACGATTAATCGGTCGACCTCTAGTTGCAACCAAGACCAGATGGTTTTTACACTCTACTCGTTTCAGCACTCTGCGGTCCCGTTTTGTGAGCTTGTGTGGACTACCACTTCTCAGCTGAGCCGTTGTTGCTCCTAGACATTTCCATTTCACAATAACAGCACATACAGTAGACCGGGGCAGCTCTTGCAGGGCAAAAATGGACAAACTGACTTGTTGGAAAGGTGGCATTCTATGACAGTACCATGTTGAAAGTCACTGAGCTCTTCAATAAGGCCATTCTACTGCCAATGTTTGTCTATGGAGATTGCATGGCTGTGTACCTGACTTTATACACCTGTTAGCAACGGGTGTGGCTGAAATAGCTGAATCCACTAATTTGACGGGGTGTCCGCATACTTTTTTATAGATAGTGTATGTTATGTGCTTGCCATGTCCTGCCATTGTGCCTTGTGGTCATTCATGCCAGACAAACTGTCCAGTATAGCACATCACATCAACAGATCAATACAAAAATCGGTATTGTGCTATACAAATCAGTAACTGTGCTCTACTCCAAAAGCATTTTATGTTTCCAAAGATAAGAGTTTGAGTCGTAAATCATCAGTCATATTGAACATGACTAAAGGGAATGAATAAAAGGCATCACAGTTCAGTTTATTCAGATCTCAGGAGGAACTTCGCACCTATTGGAAATGTGAACAAATGTTTTCACTCATAGGTCCTCTTCCCTCTCAGCCCACTTTAAAACATCTACTTTGAAGTGAGAGCTAAAACAATGAAAGGTAAAGCAACGCTAACTCCCCCTCTCAGCCTTGATAAAAATATAGACCACAGTTCCATGTTCTGGATGATGATGCAGATACCGATATCACACATTCTTAAAAGCAGAGTAGAACTAAGCTGGTCCTGTCTCTCTAGGATACAGCGCACAACCTGGGACTCTCTCTAGCACCACCAGGTGAGTACACACACACATACGACAGGGGCATAGGTGACCAACCGTGTAACCTCTTATCCAGTTTATGTACAAAAACAAAAACAATTGCATTAGTTGAGGCAAAAATTGAAGTTTAAGTTACCAGTGTCATCTGACAGTATTGTCCTCAATGAACTTTCCCTCCAGCCAAGTACAGGGCTGTCAGTGACATCACAGACTCAGTGATACCTCTGGCCCAAGTGACAGACACACAGTGGGACACAGACAGTAACTTCACTGAATAACAAGTAGTATTAATCTCTCGAATACAAAAACACAGAGCATCCTCTTCAGCGTACAGCCAAAGTAATTTAATGCTGTCCAAATAAACAGTTGTAAAGATGGATCGCATACCTCAGCCCCTTGAAGTACAGGTATTTATAAGAAGCTAACCATATGGAGCGACTGGCTGACTACTGAAGCCCCAGACTAAAGATTGAGGAGGACCAGGGCCGCTGTGGTAATCCTTGGCCTACTGCTGATAACTTTCCTAACTCTATCCTTCTCTCCGTCTCCCTCCCTTCCGCGTGCCTGCTCCCTCACACAGGTCCTAGCATGCTGCGACACAGACTTTAGGATACTGCCTTTAGTCTCTCCCCCGTCAGCCACACGCTGGCCATCTCTCTCTCTCCTCAAACTCTCTCCTCAAACTCTCTCCTCAAACACACTCCTCAAACACACTCCTCAAACACACTCCTCAAACACACTCCTCAAACACACTCCTCAAACACACTCCTCAAACACACTCCTCAAACACACTCCTCAAACACACTCCTCAAACACACTCCTCAAACACACTCCTCAAACACACTCCTCAAACTCTTATGCACCAACTCTCTCACTTTCAAGTTCAAACCACTCAGCATTCTTTGCGTCAGCATTCTTTGTGTGCTGACTCATCGGTGCCTGAGTTTCTCTGGAATAGGTCTCTCCAACATTGCGGAAACATTCCCTGGCTGTCTGGGCCAGGCCTCCGACCACTTGAAAGAGGCTGAGGAGCAAAAGCAGCATTCCAGCTCCTGAAGCGCTGTGGGGGGAGGGGGGAATTGTGACTGGCACTCACTATGCCCTTATTTGGACCATCGAATCATCGCTCTCCTCTCTGCGTTCGCTTAATTCCTTTTACATGTCGAAGCGTATCCTCCATGAGAAGCTAAGGAGGCAGATGAGGAGGCAAACCCCCTCGGGGAAGATCCCCCTCATTAGGGGGTGAGAGATGGAGAGGGTGGGGAGTTTCTCTTCCTATCTGTTGTCCAGACATGTAACTATGTCCACATCTCCAGAGAATATGCTATGGGTATGAAACTGTGCCCACCGTGCACAAAAGAGGGAGCGAGGAAGGATAGAATCTATATTGAGTTGATAACTCACTGTTATGGAGGTCTGTGAGTGCTGCATGCCTCTGGCTTGACACTTAGCATTAGCTATATATTTCACTGAACAAAAATATAACATTTAAAGTGTTGGTTTCATGACCTGAAATAAAAGATCCCTGAAATGTTCCATACGCACAAAAAGCTTCTCAAATATTGTGGAAGTCCTTGTCAGTGAGAATTTCTCCTTTGCCAAGATAATCCATCCACCTGACAGGTGTGGTATATCAATAAGCTGATTAAACAGCATGGTAATTACACAGGTGCACCTTGTGCTGGGGACAATAAAACAGCACTCTACAGCACTCTACAATGTCCAGTACAATGTTTCAAGTTGGGGGAGCGTGCCATTGGCATGCTGACTGCAGGAATGTCCACCAAAGCTGTTGCCAGAGATTTTAATGTTAATTTCTCTACCATAAGCCGACTCCCAACATCATTTTAGAGAATTTGGCAGTACATGCAGCCCAAGACCTCCACATACGGCTTCGTCACCTGTTGGATCGTCTGAGACCGGACAGCTGAAGAATCGGAGGGCTATTCCTGTCTGTAATAAAGCCCCTTTGTTGGTAAAAAAAAAAAATCTTTCAGACAGGCTGGGCTTGGCTCCCCAGTGGGTGGGCCTGGCCCACAAGTGGGGTGGCAGGTAGGTCTAGTGGTTAGAGCGTTGGACTAGTAGCCGAAAGATTGCAAGGTCGACTCCCCGAGCTGACAAGGTAAAAATGTGTCGTTCTGCCCCTGAACAAGGCAGTTAACCCACTGTTCCTAGGCCGTCATTGAAAATAAGAATTTGTTCTTAACTGACTTGCCTAGTTAAATAAAGATAAAATAAAATAAAATAAAAAGTGGGTAGGATTGGCCCGCAAGTGGGTAGGACTACGCGCTCCCAGGCCCACCCATGGCTGCACCCCTGCCCATTCATGTGAAATACATAGATTAGGGCCTAAAATGTTTTTCAATTGGCTGATTTCCTTATGAACTGTAACTCAGTAAAATCTTTGAAATTGTTGCATTCATATTTTTGTTCAGTATAGATGCTGAGTAGTAGTAGTGGAAATTCCTTTATCACGATACACAATCAAATCATGTAATCTATCAAATGTTGCTGTCCTACTCTTTGATGGTATGCACGGTGTCTTGAAAACGGTTCAACTTGCCTCGTGGTCACTAAAGTTCATGCATGAACATGCTTATAACTTGAAAATGAAGCAATGGATCGAGGACCAGTAAGTCTACCTTTTGAATGAGGTGGTCATTTCTACAGTTACAGCCCATTGAGACGATACATGAATTCACTACCCATTGAAAAGGTATCCAAATTACTAAAACCTAGAATTATTCAACATGGATATTATCAGACAGAGAGACCCAACTGGGAGCACTGAAGAGGCAACCAGTCCCGCGATATCACAAAAGCTGATAGTTTCGGTAAACAAGATTAGTCGCTTCGCTAATCATTCACAAAAATGTCACCCATGCAGGAAATAGTTTTTGATGCCCAATCTATTTAACCCACAGTGGCATCGCTTGAGCCTCAATATGCATTTTCCAACCAAAATATAGCTTTTATCCAGTTAATGCACTCTCAGCATCCTCATGTATGGCTGTAGGGGAAAGTCAGTAGACATGACAGAGAGAGTGCGATGGCTGTCACTATAAAACCGTTCTCCACAGACGCCCATTATGCCACATTATGGAGTGGCACTCTTCTGAAACTACTCTGTGTGTGTCCATTAGCAATCAGATTCACAACAACAGTGAATCACTAGACATTAATATTTGCCTAGGGAGGAAGAGAGAGTTATGAATGGAGAGAAAGAGAAGGAAGGAGAAATGGCAGCCTTTGCTGACCATGCATTAAATCATTACAGCATGGCTACTGCAACAAGACCCAGCCTGTCTCAGCCATGGCCAGCAATCACTTTTAGAGTATCCAACATAGAGATCCTATTAAATGACTATTCTAGGTCCTAATTCTATGCTATCCAATGCCTAGTGGTTAGTCGCTCACCTACAGCTCCACAGTGACGGTGCAATTTGTACCTTGTGTAGCTATGCTGATGCCCTGGGCTTGTTGGGACGAAGCCAACCAAGGCCTGGAGCAGGGAACCAGAAGGAGAATATGATGACCGTTGTTCCAGAGACAACAGTGGCTCTGTGAAAGCACAGTTTCCTCCTGACCTACAGCATCTATATGGATCAGCTGCAGCACTACATGGGATATAAAAGGAGAAACTGGGAGCGTTGGGAATGAGGGATATGGGTGTGTGGAAAGATACTAGCTAGGGTGGAAGGAAGGAACTTAAATGGTAAATATGGGAGTGTCAGGCTGAATCCCAAATCACCCCTTAGCCTCGACCCTCCATTTGCTCATTCACGCTCGCCTCCACTATATGCACAAGTGTCCCAAATCTGAGGGAGTAGCGGCTAATTTAGACCCTCCGTTAGCCACTAGGACCGAGCCAGCAAGGCTGCAGGCTCCAGAGCTAAGTGCTATCCCAACACACTGCGATATGTTTGGCGTTTAAGCAATTTCATAGAATTGAGAGGTGTACCTAATTATATGACGCGTGCGTTTGCTTCACCGTCAGTGTACCATGCTATAGGAGGGTGTAGAGGATTCTTTTGTCAGTGGCAATGAACAAAGCCCTATTGTTGCTTCCGGTTTACAATGCCCTACCCACCATTCTACAGATGCCTCTAGACTGTATACGTTTGAGTAACACCTCTGAACAAGGAGGGGGGATATTGTAATCTAGATGCTTAGTAATAGAACCCACAACAACCACCAAGGAAACTGGATTTGGCACTATTGAGACAATAGAAGGTTTTGTACATTGTGCACTGCTTCTAATCCAAAGGCAGGTCCCCCCATATAGGCCTATTTATTTGCCTTGGAACAAGGAGCACCGATGGGGGTAAATTGTTATGGGGCAGTGGTGATCAGGTGTTGACATAAAAGGCCGGTAGCGTTCAATGGAAGAGCTTGTGATAATGCATGGCACAGATTGCTCGGCCACAGCGACATTCAGTGTTAACGTATAAATGATGCGCAAATTATTTTTGGGTGAATACTATCACACACATCTCATTGTGGTGAGGGAGAATCCCAATGAGTTTTGTACAGGGAACCCACCTGAATGTACTTTCATGAACAAAGGAATTATGGAAATAGTTTACATTAAAATCACCATACTGACATACACCAAATGATTAGTGATGACAAATATACAACGACGTTGTGCCATAACATTCTTAACTACATGATTAAGGCAATGAATGTTACTAATGACTGTGTCAAACAGAGACAAAGTTAGACAAACACCTAAACATCAGGCATAATAGCTCCTGACTCAACCAGGGGTCACAGGGTCAAAATATCACTGATGATGGTAGAGGGGGACGGGAGGGTAGCAAGTGGAATACCCTCCCTGTGAGTCTACACTAGCCACCGGCTTCCAGTCAGGCCTCCATAGCCCTTCCAGTCAGGCCTCCATAGCCCTTCCAGTCAGGCCTCCATAGCCCTTCCAGTCAGGCCTCCATAGCCCTTCCAGTCAGGCCTCCATAGCCCTTCCAGTCAGGCCTCCATAGCCCTTCCAGTCAGGCCTCCATAGCCCTTACAGTCAGGCCTCCATAGCCCTTCCAGTCAGGCCTCCATAGCCCTTCCAGTCAGGCCTCCATAGCCCTTCCAGTAAGGCCTCCAGAGCCCTTCCAGTCATGCCTCCATAGCTCTTCCAGTCAGGCCTCCATAGCTCATTTCAATACAGGCAGACAAAGAATGATGTGAGAGAAATAAAAGGAGACTGTAGGTGAGTCAGAAATCATTGTTCCTGCTTTTAAGTAGATCAATACTACATGTGCTCAGCATGGAGAGTGAAAGGGGAACATTTTAAAAACTGATGAGAGCAGCCTTTTATTACTCTAAACACACAAGGCGCCAGTTAGCCTAGTGGTTAAGAGAGTTGGGCCAGTAATCGAGCAAGACATTTAACCCTAATTGCTCCTGTAAGTCGCTCTGGAGAAGAGTGTCTGCTAAATGACTAAAATGTTGAAGAAAAAAATATATGTTTGGGGAAAATAGTGAAAGGGGAAAATGTCAAACTGGCGAGAGCTGTTGCTTGTCGACATACAGTATATATTTTACCTTTTTACCTTTATTTAACTAGGCAAGTCAGTCAGTCACTAACAGCCTAGAAACAGCTGGTTAACTGCCTTGTTCAGGAGCAGAATGACAGATTTTTACCTTGTCAGCTCAGGGATTTGATCTTGCAACCTTTCGGTTACTAGCCCAACGCTCTAACCACGAGGCCACCTGCCAGCCCAGTGTAGTATATCCTGTTGCCTAGTCACTTAAAGCAAACACTGCCTTTGGCCACCTTTCCTTCTAGTTCTCTGCTGCCAATGACTGGATCAAATTGCAAAAATCACTGAAGCTGGAGTCATATCTCTCTCTCTAACTTTAAGCATCAGCTGTCAGAGCAGCTTACCGATCACTGTACCTGTAAATATCACACCCAACTACCTCATCCCCATATTGTTACTTATCCTCTTGCTATTTTGCACCCCAGTATCTCTACTTGCACATCATCATCTGCACATCTATCACTCCGGTGTTAATGCTAAATTGTAATTATTTCACCTCTATGGCCTATTTATTGCCTTACCTCCCTACATTTGCACACACTGTACATAGATGTTTCTATTGTGTTATTGACTGTACGTTTGTTTATGTGTAACTCTGTTGTTTTTGTCGCACTGCTTTGCTTTATCTTGGCCAGTTCGTAGTTGTACATGAGAACTTGGTCTCAACTGGCCTACTTGGTTTAATAAAGGTGAAATAAATAAATAAATAAACCCCTGCCTATTGATATTGTAATGGTACTCCTTGTATATAGCCTCATTATTGTGTTTTCTATTCTTCTTTAACTCTGCGTCATTGGGAAAGAGCTTGTACCTTACATGACCAAAGGTATGTGGACACCTGCTCACTGAACATCACATTCCAAAATCATTGGCATTAATATGGAGTTGGTCCTCCCTTTGCATGCAACAAGAGCCTCCACTCTATTGGGAAGGCTTTCCACGAGATGTTGGAACATTGCTGCGGGGACTTGCTTCCATTCAGCCACAAGAGCATTAGTGAGTGTCTCGCAGTCTGCGTTCCAATACATCCCAAAGGAGTTCGATGGGGTTGAGGTCAGGGCTCTGTGCAGGCCAATCAAGTTCTTCCACACAGATCTCAACAAACCATTTCTGTATGGACCTCACTTTGTGCACAGGGACATTGTCATGCTGAAAGTTGGGAGCAGAGAATCATCTAGAAATGTCAGTGTATGCTGAGAGTTAAGATGATTTCCCTTCACTGGAACTAAGGGGCCTAGACGAACCATGAAAAACAGCCTCATTATTCCTCATCCACCAAACTTTACAGTTGCCACTATGCTTTGGGGCAGGTAGCGTTCTCCTGGCATCAGCTCAGCGTTCAAGACCATAATGCCCTCGAAGCTCATCACTAAACTAAGGACCCTTGGATTAAACACCTCCCTCTGCAACTGGATCCTGGACTTCCTGATGGGCCGCTCCCAGGTGGTAAGGGTAGGTAACAACACTTACGCCATGCTGATCATTAACACAGGGGCCCCTCAGGGGTACGTGCTCAGTCCCCTCCTGTACTCCCTGTTCACTCATAACTGCAAGGCCAGGCACGACTCCAACACAATCAAGTTTGCCAACGACACAACAGTGGTAGGCCTGATTACCGACAACAATGAGACAGCCTATAGGGAGGAGGTCAGAGACCTGGTCATGTGGTGCCAGGACAACAACCTCTCCCTCAACGTGATCAAGACAACGGAGACGATTGTGGACTACAGGAAAAGGAGGACCGAGCACGCCCCCATCCTCATCAACGGGGCTGGAGTGGAACAGGTTGAGAGCTTCAAATTCCTTGGTGTCCACGTCACCAACAAAACTAACACGGTCCAAACACACTAAGACAGTCGTGAAGAGGGCACAACAAAGTATTTTCCCCCTCAGGAGACTGAAAATATTTGGCATAGGTCCTCAGATCGGCAAAAGGTTCTACATCTGCACCATCAAGAGCATTCTGACTGGTTGCATCACTACCTGGTATGGCAACTGCTCGGCCTCGGACCGCAAGGCACTACAGAGGGTAGTGCATACGGCCCAGTACTACACTGGGGCCAAGCTTCCTGCCATCCAGGACCTATATACTCAGTGGTGTCAGAGGAAGGCCCAAACAATTCAAAGACTCCAGCCACCCTAGTCATAGACTGTTCTCTCGCTACTGCACGGCAAGCGGTAAAGGTGCACCAATTAGAGGTAAAAAAGGCTTCTAAACAGCTTCTACCCCCAAGCCATAAGACTCCTCAACAGCTAATCAAAGGGCTACCCAGAACCCTATTTTACACTGCTGCTACTCTCTGTTTATAATCTTTGCATAGTCACTAACTCTACCTACATGTACATATTACCTCAACTGACCCAAGCCCCTGCACATTGACTCTGTACCCCCTGTATATAGCCTCACTTGTTAATTTTACTGCTGCTGTTTAATTATTTGTTACTTTTATTTTCTATTTATCCATTTTTTACTTAACACTTTTTTCTTAACGCATTGTTGGTTAAGGGATTGTAAGTAAGCATTTCACTGTAAGATCTACTCCTGCTGTATTTGGTGCATGTGACATAAAATTAGATTTGATCCCCAAAACCCAGATTTGTCCGTCGGGACTGCCAGATGGTGAAGCGTCATTCATCACTCCAGAGAGTCCAATGGTGGCTAGCTTTACACCACTCCAGCTGACATTTGGCATTGTGCATGGTGATCTGAGGCTTGTGTGCAGCTGCTCAGCCATGGAAACCTATTTTATGAAGCTCCCGACAAACAGTTCTTCATGAGGCAGTTTGGAACTCAGTAGTGAGTGTTGCAACCGAGGACAGACAATTTTTACATGTTATGCGCTTCAGCACTCTGCGGTCCCGTTCTGTGAGCTTGTGTGGACTACCACTTCTCGGTTGAGCCGTTGTTGCTCCTAGATGTTTCCATTTCACGATAACAGCACTTACAGTGGACCGGGGCATCTTTAGCAGGGCAGAAATTGACAAACTGACTTGTTGGAAAGGTAGCATCCTATGACAGTGCCACGTTGAACGTCACTGAGCTCTTCAGTAAGACCATTCTACTGCCAATGTTTGTCTCTGGAGATTGCATGGCTGTGTGCTCAATCTTATACACCTGTCAGCAACGGTTGTGGCTGAAATAGCCAAATCCACTAATTTGAAGACGTGTCCATATACTTTTGTATATATGGTGTAAGTAACCGTGTTGGGCTTAACTCAAATGGAAGGCAGTCAATTCAGGAAGTGATTTGAATTTAAAATTCTGACATTTTTAAACTTTTGAAATAAAAAGTTTGACTTCTCAAGAAACTGAAAAGTACATTGAAAACTAATTCCCTTTTTTTGATTGTTGAATTGTACTTTCTGTTTACTTCCAAAATTGACTGTCTTCAATTCAAATTGACTCCAACCATGGTAACTAAGCATTTCACCATAACGTCAACCTACACCTGTTGTATTTGGCACATGTGACATAAAATTGGATTTGGTTTCAACACAGAGCATGGAATGACTTGTTCGATCAAATGTGACATGTTTCACAACCACCTTACACTTGAAGGGTGTCCTGTGTAGGTCGACTGTATGCTAGCCCAGCCCAAGGGGGAGTCAGTTAGTACCAGACACCTGGAGCGAGTCACAGCAGGCGTCACTTTGATAACAATTAATCCTCCAGCTGCCATTAAGGAAGACTGATTTATTTCCTGTGTGTCAGTGTGCATACAGTCAGAGAGAAACATGGTGGAAACTGGCCAGAAAGGCTCAGCTGATTATGTTTATAGGGAGAATGTATGCAAAGCCAGGGTAGACAGAACATGTAACAAACTGCCTTGGATGTATTGACTGAGGTTTCTATGTATTAGATTTGGGTCAGCTCAGGATCTAGGACTAGGCCTACCTATATTGGGAGAAACCATGGAACATTTAACCAGTTGGCTGCATTTCTGTGTCAACATTCAAATACGGTAGAATATGCTGGAGGACAATGAACTTGATGTGACCGACAACATTACATTCCTCCCCCCATTATGTAAGCAAGGTAAATGACATGACCTCTTTAGGTGGGGCCGGAGCCCATTAATTTAGTAGGCTTAGAGGTCAGTGTTGGTTTTAACAAAGTAAACCAAAGTGATCAGCAACAGGTTAAAAACAATACAAGGCCTTACTTGCCCAACTAGGTTTTACAAAAGCAGTGAGAGATTCAAGATTGGTTAAAGATAAAGAACTTGTTACACAGGTTATGGAAACACTACAAATATACATTGTGGATAGAGTAAGAGTATACAAATGTACATATGCCCAGGTCATATGCTAGGGGCCATTGTGTTTGAATAAAAAAAATGATTGAAACATTCCAGAAAAGCCGAACCAGTGTCTGCTTCAAAGCATGTAATTGCCAACTGCACAAGCTTCAACAGGATGTGGAATTTGGAGACTGGAGTGTTCCATGCTCGGTGCAATTTGGTTCCGTGTACAACCCTGCTTGGCCAACTACCGGAGGGAAAAAAATAGAGACCTTGCATGGATACGTGGTGTTATACGGCAAGCCAGCTGACCAGACAGCTCCATGCCTAGCTTACACAGAGTGCTCAACCACAGGGCACCATTACAAATAGCAGCATCCCATTTCCCAAATAGGCCACAATAAATCTTGATTCCATGATAAACCTAAATCACTATGGGACACAAATTGCCATTCAAGTAAAGTACAAATGACCCGCTCTAATGCCCTCTGGGCCTAATGTACTGGAATTAGGCCACTTGACAATATGTTCAACTATGACAGAGCAACAGGCTACTACTGTATGACAAGGGGACAGAGTCGTATACATTTTTGACTGACACAGCGCTCTAGCGTGCACTTATCTGATTATTCTCTCACTCAGCCCCGTTCCAAAATTCAACTGGGCCACAAAGTGAAACATTGTATTAGGTATTCTACATTGAAACAAGTTGGTCTAGTCTGGCGGTCACTTTAATAATGACATGTTTAGTCTATCTTGAGTCCAAACTAGACTACCGAAACAGTTCGAGATCTATCGGTGTTACATGATAAATCATGTGATAGACTCCAAACAAAAACTTGCACCGTCCATGCGCGAGCACTACAAGCTCACAAAACTGTTGTATTGTAGTTCCAAAACACAATGAACAGACCGATCAGTTTTGACCCGCTTTACCTCATTGTTAGGCGAGAAGAGAGATCCACTCCGATGCAGTTTTTTCGGCTTCAGATCTGAGCCCGGGTTCAAAAGCAAAACAATTAAATAAAAGACGACGATATCGACGAGATACACATGGATCTACCCGCAAAGGGGTAGCCTACGATCCACAAGCAGGATAAAGATAAGCACACCTCGACGATTTCCTGGTTTCGGAGAGGGGTTGAAAGGCTGGATACAGTAGTGGAGCGCGCTTGTCAACTCCAATCAGGATCCGAGACTCATCTCTCCTTTCTAAACAGGCTACCATAAACCGTGCCAGGACAAACTAAAGTCTCTTTCTTATTTTTCTCAAAGTGGGAACTCCTCTTGATCGGTAATGCTGTGAACCTTCTCTAGACCTTCGTCCTGGTCTGCGTAATTTCGTTGGTGTTTAAACCGGCGTTTAACTCGAAGTAGGTTTTCATTCCATGTTCACCAGCCCCTCCTCTCTGTAGTTAGAAAATAGGTCCTTGCTATCTGGGATCAGTGGGACGTCCCAATGAAGTGGACATTTTAAAACGGTTAAGGTTAGGCTTTTGGGAGTGATGTCCATGTCCCAAGGATGCCGGATTGCACTAATCTTTGAAAAAAATCCACACAACTCTGCCTTTCCCTAGTGGTTGAAAGGCATAACTCTAATTCGGATATTCAAGGTTGATAGAAAGTTGGGAACAAACTGTATTTATAATTATTTAAGCAACATAGGCCTGTTGGACTGAACAAGACTGCCCTATAATCAACGTTGTGCACATAACGTGAATAGTGGTGAGACAACAAATAGTTGAAGAAACTAGTTGTAGACTGTATGTAGGCAAAACACACACACACACACACACACACACACACACACACACACACACACACACACACACACACACACACACACACACACACACACACATATATATATATATATATATTGCCACATAGGTGCAGTGAACTGTGTAGATCAGACATAGTAGTACTGTGCCCCTGGAGCAAATTATGGTTATGTGGCTTGCTCAAGGGCACATTGACAGATTTTTCACCCTGCCAGCTCAGGTATTCAAACTGGCAACCTTTCTTTTACTGGCCAAACACTCTAACCGCTAGGCTACCTGCCACCACCACAGGCCTTCTAACTGTATACACAATGAAGGAGGAAGATAATGGGAAAGAATATAGCAAATTATACAGTGCTGTCACCACCATGATATCTTGCACTGCATTCCTAAAACTTCTTGAGCAATACTGTAGCATTTTTCTCCTTATGGGGGAGAGGGAACTGGAGCAGAAGAGGAAGGACTGCATTATGTCTCAATGGCATGTGTAAACATCTGAAGCACTGGTAGGCCTGAACACACACGGCAGCTGTCTACAGAGCAACTGTCAGCCTGTCACACAATTTGAGCTCCCTCCATTCAATCTGCTGTCTGCAGGCCACTACTGAAACTGCACCCAAAAATAGAGTACACATTTTCAAGAAATGATATAAACTCATGTTAATTATATAATCACATTTTCCCCATCCAAGCATGTCATTTTGTGGGAAACTGGTGAGAAAATGAAAATGTGTGTGTCAAAGACGGTCCCTCTACTCCCAGAAAGTGGTTCACCTAGAAGTAGACTGTGCTGTAATGTTAGGATTCTCCCCTCCTTTCCTCTGTAACACTTTTCCACAGTGTGACGTCAGCTCTCTCCATAGTTGGCACAGTTTCACATGGGACCTGTTGGACTTGGACAAGTGATTAGATAATATGAGAGTCAGATTAAGGTAGAGACCAAGGTTATGTTAGAGTGGCTGGACAGTGAGAGATAAGTGGGAAGACCTGGGTACATTAGGGTGTGTGTGTGTGTGTGTGTGTGTGTGTGTGTGTGTGTGAGAGAGAGAGAGAGAGAGAGAGTTTGTGCCCTCTTTTAGAGGGGGCATTATGTAAACAGGAATCTAGTTTACTGCATTATAAGACAGTAGCAAAAATGAGAGGAGAAGAGATTGAAACCCAGTCTGGAAAACAATGTGAATGGTGGTGGAGGCAAGGGGTTGAGTACTAATCAATTTAATAAGGATTAATATGGGTCAAGGATTATTTCACTCTGCATAATAGATAACATTCTCTTGTGAAAAAGAGTGTGTGTGTTTGGACAGGAGAGAGAGGGGGGGGGGGGGGGGGTAGAGAGATCTGGGCCAGTCGCCAGGCTGAGGGAAGCTAAAGAAATGTAGCCCAAATGAGCTGACTAGGTCTCTGACCTCTACTAGGGGAAATGGGGAGGATGACCTAAGACACAAATATGTAAGTCACAGCACAGTGAAAGAAAATAGGTCTATGTTAAGGAGGATTTAGAGCTGAAACTCGTAATTTTTTCTTTATGAGGACAATGCTTTATCAAACCTCGGCGGTTTGTCCCTCTTCAACTGTTTGCTCGGTCTGTAGACTGGTGGTGTTTGACAGGTATTGAGTGTTGCTCAGCATTTTGCACTCATGTAGCCTGCAGTTGTTAAAACGTTTAAGCACGCCCTCTACTGGCCGGCCAAACAAAATACAGTACTAATATACGCCGTTAGATGGCGGAAGATACTACCTGTTTTTATTTAGAGAATGATGTTTTAATATTGATAAGTGTAGGCCTACTATTTTGTTTGAGAAAATTCCAGTCAGTTTGTATACATAAACTATATTTGTTGCTATGTAGTCTATAGTTGCGCCCTTATCTGATTTATCAGGAAAAAGAACACGTAGCAGCTCAACATAACTGGTGTGTCCATGTACCAGTACACATTGTATCTCCACATTTCCCTTTAGTCTGCCAATAACATACAGTATGTGATGTATTTGTATTAAAACTCCTATATGTAGGCCTAATTAAATTAACAAAAAAATATTAAATAATGATGTGTGGGGTAGCAGCATATTTTCTTTCACTGGGATGAGGTGACCTCAAGTGTGTTTGTGTATGTCACAGTAGGTTTTAGTGGCACCTTTATTGTGGAGGACTGGCTCGAGGTAATGGCTGGAGCAGAATATGTGATATCAAATATTCCATTTGCTCCGTTCCAACCATTATGTTGAGCCGTCCTCCCCTCAGCAGCCTCCACTGCTGTTTACAGAGTTGATACTCTGTCACTCTTTCTCCACGTGCCTCGTGGCACTGATACCCCGACCATGGATCTGCTTGGAAACAAACTGCAGCGGTTCGGGTTACCAGGCAAGATCGATGGCGAGTGTGAGCCGCACGCTGGATGAGGGTGTCGCGTTGCGCGGAGGAGAGAGTATCGATGCATGGCCGATCGCTATCATAATCACACTTCCCCTCTTATCGCGCCTTCTGCTCCAGCTGCCTACTGAATAAAACATCCTCCTTCCTGCTGAAGAGTCACACCCCAAAATCTGGAGGGAAATGGACTCAAGAAGTCTCACTCATGCGTAAAGACACATGGCACCCTTTTCTATAACTCATTAGGAATGAATGAATGAATAGGTGTGTGTAACAGTATAACTTTAGTCCGTCCCCGCGCCCAAACCAGGGACCCTCTCCACACATCAACCGACACCCACGAAGCATCATTACCATCCCTCCACAAAAGCCGCAGCCCTTGCAGAGGAAGGGGAACCACTACTTCAAGGTCTCAAAGCGAGTGACGTCACCGATTGAACCGCTGTTAGCGCGCACCACCGCTAACTAGCTAGCAATTTCACATCGGTTACATGTGCATGCTTTTCACTAAACAGAACACTCAAGAGATTGAAAATACTGTATTATTGGGGCTAACATGAACTGCTGCAGACAGAGACCAAAAAAAGAGAAATAGGAACGTTTCCCCCATCTCTGATCAGGAAAATAACAAGTTGGCCTACAGATTACAAAGACAAGGATGAGGGGGGTTAGTTTGAGTTTTATCCAAGTTCGTTTTAAGTTCCTTCTTCCTCTCTCTCTGACACACACATCCCAGAAGGCTTCACCTGAGGGCTGTAAATCAGATACAGAGAACTGCCCCCCACACAGAGATACCACAGGTGCAGTGGCCCTTAGGGCGAGCAATTTAACAGGGAGAGGGGGTGGGGGGCATGAAGAGGATGTATTTGCCCAAGATATGTTCCCTCATATGTGGGAGACCTGGAGGACAGCCCCAGGGTTGGAAGGACTGGGTGGGCCAAAAAGAGCATGGGAAAACTCTCAAAAGAACATGTGTGATGCAGTGCCATGAGTAAGACTGAAGTTGCTATGGGAATAGAGAGGCACAACAATAGTTATAGTCATCTAGAAGAGAACTCGTCTCAATGGAAAATATGGAATAGGAATCAACACATAAGACAGTGAGATATAGACTAAGATGCATATAGGTAACTGTGAGATTCCCATCTGGCTTCTGACTGCTCTGCAAACATATTTAAATTCCAAAGCACATTCAATTAAACTTAAATGAAAATGGTATCAACATCACAACATTCAAGATGGGAAAAGCAAACAAATAGCTTCCATAAAATTACCTGGTTATTTTGGGGAAGAGGAAGCAATTGGCAAAATTCCTCAACAATGTTCATGTCCCTCCTCCTCTGGGACTCAAGTTTAGGGGATGTCAATCAATAAAACATAATGAGATTTATGAACTAACTGCTACTCTTTATGCCCAGCTGGGAATACTTTGTGACCTTTGAACAAACCTAAAGAACCATGCAGTCTTAATTCAGACAACAGATGATTTAAAAGAGTCCTGCAAAATGAGAATGATTGTGCTCTTGCACATACAGGGCATTTGGAAAGTATTCAGACCCATTGACTTTTTCCACAATTTGTTACATTACAGCCTTATTCTAAAATGGATTAAAGAAAAAAAAATCCTCATCAACACATACACACACAATACCCCTTCATGACAAAGTGAAAAGGTTTAGACATATTTGCAAATGTATTAAAAATAAAACAGAAATACCTTATTTACGTAAGTATTCGAAATTGAGCTCAGATGCATCCGGTTTCCATTGATCATCCTTGAGATGTTTTTACAATTTGATTAGACTCCCCCTGTGGTAAAATTAAACTGATTAGACATGTTTTGGAAAGGCACACACTGGTCTTTATAAGGTCCCACAGCTGGCAGTGCAAAGTCAGAGCAAAAACCAAGCCATGAGGTCGAAGGAATTGTCCATAGAGCTCCGAGACAGAAAACTAGCTCTGTGGAAGGGTAGCAAACATTTCTGCAGCATTTAAGATCTTAAATGGAAGAAGTTTGGAACCGTTAAGACTCTTCCTAGAGCTGGCCGCCCGGCCAAACTGAGCAATTGGGGGAGAAGGGCCTTTGTCATGGAGGTGACCAAGGACCCGATGGTCACTGACAGTGCTCCAGAGTTCCTCTGTGGAGATGAGAGAACCTTCCAGAAGGACAACCATCTCTGCAGCACTCCACTAATCAGGCCTTTATGGTAGTGGCCAGACAGAAGCCACTCCTTTATTTTTATTTATCTGTTATTTTACCAGGTAAATTGACTGAGAACACATTCTCATTTGCAGCAACGACCTGGGGAATAGTTACAGGGGAGAGGAGGAGGATGAATGAGCCAATTGTAAACTGGGGATTATTAGATGACCATGATGGTTTGAGAGCCAGATTGGGAATTTAGCCAGGACACCAGGGTTAACACCCCTAAATGCCATGGGATTTTTAATGTCCTCAGAGAGTCAGGACACCCGTTTAACTTCCCATCCGAAAGACGGAACCCTACACAGGGCAGTGTCCCCAATCACTGCCCTGGGACATGGGGATCATTATTTTAGACCAGAGGAAAGAATGCCTCCTACTGGCCCTCCAACACCACTTCCAGCAGCATCTGGTCTCCTATCCAGGAACTGACCAGGACCAACCCTGCTTAGCTTCAGAAGCAAGCCAGCAGTGGTATGCTGCTGGCAGTAAAAGGCACATGACAGCCCACTTGGAGTTTGCCAAAAGGCACCGAAAGGACTCTCAGGCCATGAGAAACAAGATTCTCTGGTCTGATGAAACCAAGATTGAACTCTTTGTCCTGAATGCCGAGCGTCACGTCTGGAGGAAACCTGGCACCATCCCGCCGGTGAAGCATGGTGGTGGCAGCATCATGCTGTGGGGATGTTTTTCAGCGGCAGGGACTGGGAGACTAGTCAGAATTGAGGGAAAGATTAACAGAGCAAAGTACAGAGAGATCCTTGTTGAAAACCTGCTCCAGAGCCTCAGGACCTCAGACTGGGGTGAAGTTTCACCTCCCAACAGCAGAACGACCTTTAGCACACAGCCAAGACAATGCAGGAGTGGCTTCGCGACAAGTCTCTGAATGTCATTGAGTGGCCAAGCCAGAGTCCGGACTTGAACCCGATCAAACATCTCTGGAGAGACCTGAAAATAGCTGTATAGCGTCGCTCCCCATCCAACCTGATAGAGCTTGAGAGGATCTGCAGAGAAGAATGGGAGAAACTCCCCAAATACAGGTGTACCAAGCTTGTGGCATCATACCCAAGAAGACTCAAGGCTGTAATCACTACCAAAGGTGCTTCAACAAAGTACTGAGTAAAGGGTCTGAGGGTCTGTAAATGTGATATTTTTTATTTTTAATAAACCTGCAAAATGTCTAAACATGTTTTTGGTTTTAAATTATGGGGTATTGTGTGGAGATTGAGGGAGGGGGGAATAGGGCTTGAACGTAACAATCAAGGGGTCTGAATACTTTCCGAAATGCACTGTACAGTATGCCACTTACTGGCAAATAACCTTGGGACGGGCACTCAAGCCCCAAGTTAACCGCACTGGTTTAAGTGCCAACTGTTTGAGAAGAAATAAATATGCTATTGAGACAATTAGCTAACAAAGTGGTCAGGATGGGGTGAGTCGCAGCGAAGAGACAAGATGATACGGAGAACGCAGAGCAGGGTGTGAAGTGACAGTCAGCACATCTGGTCTCATCTATAATGCATGGTTCTTTAAACGGCAGTTTGTCGCATATTGAGCGCTGCCACCTGAAATCAACACTGACACCCGAGCTTCTGCCTGGGGAAACAGGCTAGAGGAGAGTGAGAGGATGGAGAGGAGGAGGAGAGAAAGAGAGAAGTCAAGAGTCCTGTTCATCCCAACATATCCCTTGCTTTCGAGCCTGAAACTATTTGAGATACAGTAGAGAATACATCTGGCTATGTTCTAAGAGTGTGTAGACGTATTCACAACACTGAATACCATACTTCTCGTCTTTTATTATTAAAATGAAAAACTAAATTAGCGCCCTAAACAAAATAGAACGTCAGAAATAATCTTAATCAGCAATCCAAAGTGTGAACTTGGTATCATTTTCTCACATTCAATTCTAAACACACAGCTCAGATTCCTCTCGGTTCCAAAACAAAACCTTATTTTCACATAATGACAGCCCATCCACTGCATGCCATCATCTCTTTGACAAAGACAGCTGAGGTGGGCAAATTAACAGTTTATTTCCCTGTGATGAGGGGGTTTCTCAGCACCACGATCACCGAGTCTCCTCTCAGGAACATCTTGGAGACATAACGGTCCTTGTTTACTGGTTTGGACTTCTTCTTGCCCTTGCCACTCTTGGGCACTTCTGTCCACATCTCCTTCACATTCTCCAGGACCATGTTGCAGTGTCTGCATTGAGAGGGGAATACAAATGTATACAGTTAACCAAAAAAGTATTAAGAATCGAGTCTTTGGGGGGGATATGGGTAACATGTGATAACAAAATGCACACATTATCTTGTCTTTATATTTGTTGGACATTTGTGGTTAACCATATAACTCCAATTGATGACTTCCCAACTATTTTTTTTTATTTAACCAGGTAAGCTAGTTGAGAACAAGTTCTCATTTGCAACTCGACCTGGCCAAGATAAAGCATAGCAGTGTGAACAGACAACACAGAGTTACACATGGAATAAACAAAACATACAGTCAATAATACAGTAGAAAACAAAGTCTATATACAGTGAGTGCAAATTAAGTCAAATAAGGGAGTTAAGGCAATAAATAGGCCATGGTGGCGAAGTAATTACAATATGGCAATTAAACACTGGAATGGTAAATGTGCAAAAGATGGATGTGCAAGTAGAGATACTGTGGTGCAAAAGGAGCAAAATAAATAAATACAGTATGTGAATGAGGTAGATAGATGAGGAGCAAAATAAATAAATACAGTATGGGGATGAGGTAGATAGATGGGCTGTATACAGATGGGCTATGAACAGGTGCAGTGATCTGTGAGCTGCATTGACAGCTGGTTCTTAAAGCTAATGAGGGAGATGGGAATCTCCAGCTTCAGTGATTTTTGCAGTTCGTTCCAGTCAGTGGCAGCAGAGAACTGGAAGGAAAGGCGACCAAAGGAGGAAATGGCTTTGGGGGTGACCAGTGAGATATACCTACTGAAGCGCGTGCTACGGGTGGGTGCTGCTATGGTGACAAGCGAGCTGAGATAGGGCGGGGCTTTACCTAGCAGAGACTTGAAGATAACCTGTAGCCAGTGGGTTTGGTGACGAGTATGAAGCGAGGGCCAGCCAACGAGAGCGTACAGGTCGCAGTGGTGGGTAGTATATGGGGCTTTGGTGACAAAACAGATGGCACTGTGATAAACTACATCCAGTTTGCTGAGTACAGTGTTGGAGGCTATTTTATAGATGACATCGCCGAAGTCAAGGATCGGTAGGATGGTCAGTTTTACGAGGGTATGTTTGGCAGCATGAGTGAAGGAAGCTTTGTTTCGAAATAGGAAGCCGTTTCTAGATTTAATTTTTGATTGGAGATGCTTAATGTGAGTCTGGAAGGAGAGTTTACAGTCTAGCCAGACACCTAGGTAGTTGTAGTTATCCACGTATTCTAAGTCAGAGCCGTCCAGAGTAGTGATGCTGGATGGGCGGGCAGGTGCGGGCAATGATCGGTTGAATAGCATGCATTTAGTTTTATTTGCGTTTAAGAGCAAGTTGGAGGCCACGGAAGGAGAGTTGTATGGCATTGAAGCGCGTCTGGAGGTTAGTTAACACAGTGTCCAAAGAAGGGCCAGAAGTTTACAGAATGTTGTCGTCTGCGTAGAAGTGGATCTGAGAATCACCAGCAGCAAGAGCAACATCATTGACGTATACAGAGAAGAGAGTCAGCCCGAGAATTGAACCCTGTGACACCCCCATAGAGACTGCCAAAGGTCCGGACAACAGGCCCTCCGATTTGACACACTGAGCTCCATCAGAGAAGTAGTTGGTGAACCAGGCAAGGCAATCATTTGAGAAACCAAGGCTGTTGAGTCTGCCAATAAGAATGTGGTGATTGACAGAGTCGAAAGCCTTGGCCAGGTCGATGAATACAGCTGCACAGTAGTGTCTCTTATCGATGCCGGTTATGATATCGTTAAGGACCTTGAGCGTGGCTGAGGTGAACCCATGACCAGCTCGGAAACCAGATTGTATAGCGGAGAAGGTACGATGTGATTCAAAATGGTCAGTAATCGGTTTGTTAACTTGGCTTTCGAATACCTTAAGAGATGCAGGGTAGGATAGATATAGGTCTGTAGCAGTTTGGGTCTAGAGTGTCTCCCCTTTGAAGAGGGGGATGACCGCGGCAGCTTTCCAATCTTTGGGAATCTCAGACGATACGAAAGAGAGATTTAACAGGCTAATAATAGGGGTTGCAACAATTTCGGCAGATAATTTTAGAAAGAGAGGGTCCAGATTGTCTAGCCCGGCTGATTTGTAGCGGTCCAGATTTTGCAGCTCTTTCAGAACATCAGCTATCTGGATATGGGTGAAGGAGAAATGGTGGGGGCTTGGGCGGGTTGCTGTGGAGGGTGCCGGGCAGTTGACCTGGGTAGGGGTAGCAGGTGGAAAGCATGGCCAGCCGTAGAGAAATGCTTATTGAAATTCTCAATTATAGTGGATTTGTCGGCTTGTGGAAACTACAGTGGCCTAGCTACATAAATACCTGTCAAATGCCTTGACACGGCCAAGCAGCTTCTTGTTGTTTCGGCAGTTGACGAGGACCTGTGTGTTGTTTTTGACAGACTGCGTGAGCACAGACAGGGGCCCAGTATTAAACTCCTCCTCCTCCCGCTTCTGGAGCTCCTCAGGAGTCATCTCAGACTTGGGTTTATTTAACAGGCTCCTGGAAGGATTATTGAGGATACTTATTGTTAAGAGTTAAACTCCAGGCAATTCAAATATTGTTGATCGAGATGATGATGGAGACTTGACAAAACTAAAGTTAATTCAGACCAACAGTTAGCTGCTAACAAAGTGGAAAACTGTTTTACATGAAGTGTATTAGCTTGTTGGCTGATAAGTTCCTAGGTTTATTATGGTTAGCTAGCTAGAGTAGTTACTATCGCTAGTAACGTTAGGTCATCATACACTATCGTTAACCAGCTAGCCAAATTTAACCACAATTCTTTCCACAGTGATGAGGCTCTGTTTAACTGTATATAAACAATGCACACATTGGTCATTTAAAGTAAGTTACTTACATATTTTCTTCAGCGAATGGCGATTTTAGCAGGAAACCAAGCTAGTAAATATGTTATGCCTGCTTCTTTAATCTCCAACGCCACACTCGTGTGTTCTCTGTACATCAACTTCTTCTTCTTCTTTGGTGTAAGGGCAGTTGGCATTCAATTTTGTTGTATTACCGCCACCTACTAGACTGGAGTATAACTCCCTTATACTTTGCTTGAAAAATAAATCAACAAATACCCTACCATCTAACTCTACACTCAACAAAAACCCACCACCATACTCCACTATTTAATCTATCAAGTCCTACCTCAGGCCAAAAGCCTTAAAAGACAGGACACCACTACACAACACACCCTGTAACTCTGACATCAAGTCTCGTACACCCAAATTTCTCTCTGCATCTGCCACTACAACCTACATTTTCTGTGACTTAAGTTCTATCCCTGCAGTACAGTTGATAGCCATTGCTATAAATGCAAAAAATCCAATCTTACTAAAACATACATCACTTGTTGGCCTATCCCTCTGTACTGGGTCCTATGGGCCCTAGTTTTGTCGCACCTTGACTACTGTTCAGTCATGTGGTCAGGTGCCACAAAAAGGGACTTTAGTACCACAAAAAAGGGAAAATTGCAATTGGCTGAGAACAGGGCAGCACTGCTGGTCCTTGGATAGAGAGCTAATATTAATAATAAGCATGTCAGTCTCTCCTGGCTCAAAGTGGAGGAGAGATTGACTTCATCGCTACTTGTATTTATGAGAGTTATTGACATGTTGAATGCACTGATCTGTCTGTTTGAACTACTGGCACACAGCTCGGACACCTATTCATACCCCACAAGACATGCAACAAGAGGTCTCTTCACAATCCCCAAGTCCAGAACAGGCTATTGGAGCTGCACAATACTACATAGAGCCATGACTACATGGAACTCTATTCCACATCAAGTAACTGATGCTAGCAGTAAAAAACACATCTTTAAAAAAACACGTCTGATGGAACAGCAGGGACTGTGAAGCAACACAAACATAGGCACATACACATGCATACACACAATAACATACACACTATATACACACATACACATGGATTTAGTACTGTAGATATATGGTAGTGGTGGAGCGGGGGGCACACATTGCCTGAGGGCACACAGTGTGTTGGGAAATCTGTGAATAATTTGTAATGTTTTTAAAATGGTATAAACTGCCTCCATTTTGCTGGACCCCAGGAAGAGTTGCCAAGGCAGCAGCTAATGGGAATCCAGAATAATTACAAAAATATAAATACTGGTACAGATCTTCTACTCACACCACTCCTTTCAGGAACCCTCCCATTCGACCCATCTTTCTCTGCCTTCGTCACTGCCTCAGCATACGACAACTTCTGCACTACTCTAACCCTGGGAATCTCAACCTGCCTCTCTTAGTGATAATGAATTTTACAAAAGACTTCCTAAGGACCCTACTAATCAATCAAGTCTCTGATCCACGATAAATTGTGAACATTTTTGAATGAAGGGGAAATTACAAAGATAGAATATGAGAATATGAAAATTGACTACCCAACCACACTTGTCATATAAGCTTTACCCAAAATTCACAAGAGCATGACACCCCCTATACCAGGCAGTGGTGTAAAGTACTTAAGTAGAAATACTTAAGTCGTTTTGGGGGTATCTGTACTTTACTTTACTATTTATATTTTGGGCAACTTTTACTTTTACTTCACTACATTCCTAAAGAAAATAATGTACATTTTACTCCATACATTTTCCATGACATCCAAAAGTACTCGTTACATTTTGAAGGCTTAACAGGACAGGAAAATTGTCCTATTCACACACTTATCAAGAGAACATCCCTGGTCATCCCTACTGTCTCTGATCGGGCGGACTAACTAAACACAAAAGCATCTTTTGTAAATTATGTCTGAGTGTTGGGGTGTGCCCCTGGCTTTCCAAACATTTTAAAAACAAAAAAATGGTGCTGTCTGCTTTGCTTAATATAAGTAATTTGAAATGATTAATATTTTTACATTTGATACTTAAGAATATCTAGAACCAAATACTTTTAGACAAATGGTATTTTACTGGGTGACTTCTACTTTTACTTGAGTAACTTTCCATTAAGGCATCTATGCTTTTACTCAAGTATGACAATTGGGTACTTTTTCCACCACTGATACCAGGCAGGCCCATTGTAGTAACAGATCTCTGAGAGAGAATATCTTTACCTTTAAAGACCATTTTGTGAAACCCTGGGCAATCTCTCTCCCCATGTATTTTTTGTAACCTTTATTTATTTAACTAGGCAAGTGGTCTGATACTCCTTACATTTCAATATTATTGCTTGCACAGTGCTCCTTGGGATGTTTCAAGCTTGGGAAATCTTTTTGTATCCAAATCCGGCTTTAAACTTCTTCACAACAGTATCTCGGACCTGCCTGGTGTGTTCCTTGTTCTTCATGATGCTCTCTGCGCTTTTAACGGACCTCTGAGACTATCACAGTGCAGGTGCATTTATACGGAGACTTGATTACACACAGATGGATTGTATTTATCATCATTAGTCATTTAGGTCAACATTGGATCATTCAGAGATCCTCACTGAACTTCGGGAGAGAGTTTGCTGCACTAAAAGTAAAGGGGCTGAATAATTTTGCACGCCCAATTTTTCAGTTTTTGATTTGTTAAAAAAGTTTGAAATATCCAATAAATGTCGTTCCACTTCATGATTGTGTCCCACTTGTTGTTGATTCTTCACAAAAAAATACAGTTTTATATCTTTATGTTTGAAGCCTGAAATGTGGCAAAAGGTCGCAAAGTTCAAGGGGGCCGAATACTTTTGCAAGGCACTGTACATCCCCATCAGTGCAGCCTAAAGGCCTTCAAGCTCTACGTCAAGGAACATCCCCCTAATGCTCTTCCCAGCACCAATTGTGCTGTGGACTTGGCTGATCTGTACTAACTTGGCTGATCTTGTACTATCCTCCAACAATTTTCTCTTCAAAGGATACTTTTTCTTCCAGACCAAAGGGACAAAGATGGGGAGTACTATGGCTCCTAATTATGTTAACATATATCTAGGAATGTCTGAAAAACATGTGGTGCTGAATCCAGACCTTAACCCCTTTCTCTTCAATATTATCCTAATTTGGAGATATGTGGATTATGTTTTTGTGATTTATACAGGGACCCAGGAAGAACTCTTGGAATTCCATGCCTATCTAAACTATGAATGAGCACCTTCGTTTCATCATTAACTAGTTTTCTTGATGTGATGGTTATTAAAGACAAAATCTCCCTCTACAGATCCCTATAGGAAACGTACAGACAGGAACACCCTCCTTAGAGGTGGCAGCTTTCATCCACATACACTTATTAAAAGTCTCACTGTCAATTCAGCCGCATCAGAAGAATATGCAGCTCTGATGCTTCCTACCAGAAACAGACCATGGACCTCACACAAAGGTTTAAGAAAAGGGGGTACAAAGACAATTGGGTGAAACATGCCCAAGTTCAAGAAAAATCAGAACATGTCCCCTCTGGCTTCACACAAAACTCACCATTGAGGAAGCCATTTAAGGACATTATCAGGAAGCACTAGTACAATTGAAACCCATCTTTAAATATCCCTCACGTTTGTTCTCTAAAAGACCCCCAAAAACGTGAAGACAAGGTTCTGAAGGGAAATTACAAATGTGGCCAATGTGCAGTTTCACCTACAAATGGGACTCACTGACCCACCCCAGCAAAGAACAAAGATATAAGATCAATGGCCTGATTACCGGCATGTCCATCAATGTTGTTAACATGTTGAAATGTCCTTGTGGTCTGTCTTACATAGGGAACACCGGTAGAAGCCTTAAGACCCGGATCAGTGAGCACCGCAGCAATATATGGACAGGTGAGACAAAACATCCGGTTGCTATTTCTTTTGTACAAGTTCGACATCCTATTAGTTCACTGAGATACATTGGAATAGAAATTGTCAAGATGTCATGCAGGGGAGGTTTGAGAGGAAACTTCTTCAAAGGGAATCTTTCTGGATCTACAGGCTCAACACACTGTCTCCTCTTGGCCTTTACTAGGAGTTTGAGTTAAAAAACGTTTTTATAGTTTTAAAATGTCCAAATTATTGTGTTTTTATCCAAATTGAATATTGTGTGTATGTACAGTTGAAGTCGAGGGAAGTGTAAATACACTTAGGTTGGAGTCATTGAAACTTTTCAATCACTCCACAAGTTTCTTGTTAACAAACTATAGTTTTGGAAAGTCGGTTAGAACATCTGCTTTGTGCATGACACAAGTAATTTTTCCAACAATTGTTTACAGACAGATTATTTCACTTATAAATCACTGTATAACAATTCCAGTGGGTCAGAAGTTTACATACACTAAGTTGACTGTGCATCTAAACTACTTGGAAAATTCCAGAAAATGATGTCATGGCTTTAGAAGCTTCTGATATGCCAACTGACACCATTTGAGTCAATTGGAGGTGTATCTGTGGATGTATATCAAGGCCTACCTTCAAACTCAGTGCCTCTTTGCTTGACATCATGGGAAAATCTAAAGAAATCAGCCAAGGCCTGACTTACCTAGTTAAATAAAGGTAAAAATAAAATTTAAAAAAAAGTCTGGTTCATCCTTGGGAGCAATTTCCAAACGCCTGACGGTACCACGTTCATCTGTACAAACAATAGTACACAAGTATAAACCCCATGGGACCACGCAGCTGTCATACCACTCAGGAAGGAGACGCGTTCTGATTCCTAGAGATGAACGTAGTTTGGTGCAAAAAGTGTAAATCAATCCCAGAACAACAGCAAAGGACCTTGTGAAGATGCTGGGGGAAACAGGTATCTATATCAACAGTAAAACGAGTCCTATATCGACATAACCTGAAAGGCCGCTCAGCAAGGAAGAAGCCTCTGCTCCAAAACCGCCATAAAAAAGCCAGACTACGGTTTGCAACTGCACATGGGGACAAAGATCATATTCCATAGTAACATCTGACAAACATATCTAAAGACATCGGTGTCTTTAGATCAGCAGGAAACTTTGTGGAAATTAATATTTCTGTCATTCTCAAAACATTTGGCCACGACTGTACATATTGATCACTTTTCTTGTGTATGATCATATATTTTGATACATTGAATGTTAATATTGTGAATCTGTTATATGTTTATACCTCCTGTTTTAGAAAGTAATGTCACTGAGTACTGCCCCTATATACAGTGCATTCAGGAAGTATTCAGACATTTACATTTACATTTAAGTCATTTGGCAGACGCTCTTATCCAGAGCGACTTACAAATTGGTGAATTCACCTTATGACATCCAGTGGAACAGCCACTTTACAATAGTGCATCTAAATCATTTAAGGGGGGGGTGAGAAGGATTACTTTATCCTATCCTAGGTATTCCTTAAAGAGGTGGGGTTTCAGGTGTCTCCGGAAGGTGGTGATTGACTCCGCTGTCCTGGCGTCGTGAGGGAGTTTGTTCCACCATTGGGGGGCCAGAGCAGCGAACAGTTTTGACTGGGCTGAGCGGGAACTGTACTTCCTCAGTGGTAGGGAGGCGAGCAGGCCAGAGGTGGATGAACGCAGTGCCCTTGTTTGGGTGTAGGGCCTGATCAGAGCCTGGAGGTACTGCGGTGCCGTTCCCCTCACAGCTCCGTAGGCAAGCACCATGGTCTTGTAGCGGATGCGAGCTTCAACTGGAAGCCAGTGGAGAGCGGAGGAGTGGGATGACGTGAGAGAACTTGGGAAGGTTGAACACCAGACGGGCTGCGGCGTTCTGGATGAGTTGGAGGGGTTTAATGGCACAGGCAGGGAGCCCAGCCAACAGCGAGTTGCAGTAATCCAGACGGGAGATGACAAGTGCCTGGATTAGGACCTGCGCCGCTTCCTGTGTGAGGCAGGGTCGTACTCTGCGGATATTGTAGAGCATGAACCAACAGGAACGGGCCACCGCCTTGATGTTAGTTGAGAACGACAGGGTGTTGTCCAGGATCACGCCAAGGTTCTTAGCGCTCTGGGAGGAGGACACAATGGAGTTTTCAACCGTGATGGCAAGATCATGGAACGGGCAGTCCTTCCCCGGGAGGAAGACCCTTTGACTTTTTCCATACTTTTTCTACATCTTCAGTAATCTATACACAATACCCCATAATGACAAAGCGAAAAAGGTTTTTATGATTTTTAGCGAATGTATTAAAATTTTAAAACATAAATATTTACATAACTATTCAGACCATTGGCTATTAGACTCAAAATTGAGCTCAGGTGCATCCTGTTTCCATTGGCCATCCTTGCCATATTTCTACAACTTGATTGGAGTCCACCTGTGGTAAATTCAATTGATTGTACATGATTTGGAAAGGCACACCTGTCTATATAAGGTCCCACTGTTGACAGTGCATGTCAGAACAAAAACCACGCCATGAGGTCAAAGGAATTGTCCGTAGAGCTCCGAGAGAGGATTGTGTCGAGGAACCTGATGGTCACTCTGACAGAGCTCTAGAGTTCCTCTGTGGAGAAAATTCCAGAAGGACAACCACCTCTGCAGCACTCCACCAATCAGGCCTTTATGGTAGAGTGGCCAGACAGAAGCCACTCCTCAGTAAAAGGCACATGACAGCCCACTTGAAGTTTGCCAAAAGGCACCTAAAGACTCAGACCATGAGAAACAAGATTCTCTGGTCTGATGAAACCAAGATTGAACTCTTTAGCCTGAATACCAAGCGCCACACCTGGAGGAAACCTGGCACCATCCCTCCGGTGAAGCATGGTAGTGGAAGCCTCATGAAGTGGGGATGAATGGAGCAAAGTTCAGAGAGATCCTTGATGAAAACCTGCTCCAGAGCGCTCAGGACCTCAGACTGGGGCAAAGGTTCACCTTCCAACAGAACAACAACACTAATTACTATGGCAGACCAGGGGGTTTGGTCAAGATGTTTACACAGATCAGACAGTGACAGAGTTGGATTATCTCGGTTTCAAGGATGTTTATTTAAATAGCAAGCAAAAATAAAATAATAGGTCTCCCACAGGAAACCCTCTCCAGGGTACCGTCTTCTGGACTCCGGGTCTTGCTGCATCCTGTGGGGAACAAAACGGAGCTCCCTCCGTTATCCCTGGGACTGAGCATGACTATACAGGAGTAACCTCTCTTCCCCCAGTCCCCTCTCCGTGTGCTGCCCTTTTGGCAGCTTTCTTGTAAGCTTCCGGATTAGAGTCCCGCACCTTGAAAGCTCTACCCTTTAGCTCAGTGCGAATGTTGCCTGTAATCCATGGCTTCTGGTTGGGGTATGTGCGTACAGTCACTGTGGGGACGACGTCCTCGATGCACTTATTGATAAAGCCAGTGACTGATGTGCCATAGGAAGAATCCTGGAACATGTTCCAGTCTGTGATAGCAAAACAGTCCTGTAGTTTAGCATCTGCTTCATCTGACAACTTATTTTATAGACCGAGTCACTGGTGCTTCCTGCTTTAATTTTTGCTTGTAAGCAGAAATCAGGAGGATAGAGTTGTGGTCGGATTTACCAAATGGAGGCCGCGGGAGAGCTTTGTATGCGTGCGTCTCTGTGTGTGGAGTACAGGTGGTCTAGAATTCTTTTCCCTCTGGTTGCACATTTAACATGTTGATGGAAATTTGGTAGAATCGATTTAAGTTTCCCTGCATTAAAGTCAACGGCCACTAGGAGCGTCACCTCTGGGTGAGTGCTTTCCTGTTTACTTATTTCCTTATACAGCTGACTGAGTGCGGTCTTAGTGCCAGCATCTGTCTGTGGTGGCAAATAAACAGCCACAAAAAGTATAGCTGAAAACTCTCTAGGCAAGTAGTGTGGCCGGCAATTTATCACAATATACTCTACTTCAGGCGAGCAAAATCGGGAGACTTTCTTAGATTTCCTGCACCAGCTGTTGTTTACAAATAGGCACAGACCACCCCCCCCTCATCTTACTGGAGTGTGCTGTTCTATCTTGCCAGTGCAGCGTGTATCCCGCTAGCTGAATATCCATGTCGTCATTCAGTCACGATTCCGTGAAACGTAGGATATTACAGTTTTTGATGTCTCGTTGGTAGGATATTCGTGAACGTACCTCGTCTAGTTTATTGTCCAATGATTGCACGTTGGCGAGTGGTATTGACGGTAACGGCAGCTTTCCCAGTTGCCTTATTCGGCTCCTGACCAAGCATCCGGCTCTTTGTCCTCTGTACCTGTGTCGCTTCCTCTTGCAAAAACGTAGATGTCGGCCCTTCCGGGTTTTTAGAGGATGTCTTGTGCGTCTTGTTTGTTGAAGAAAAAAATCTTTGTCTAATCTGAGCTGAGTGATCGCTTTCTTGATATCCAGAAGCTCTTTTTTGCTGTAAGATATGGTTGCAGATACATTATGTACAAAATAAGTTACAAATAACGCGAAAAAAACAGTGCCGCGAACAGCGAACAATCTCGTCCCATTGAGAGAGGTACCGGCACCTCCGGGACAGCACCAAACATAGTCTGGCAGTTCCCTTGTGGCGTCACAATATTGGCCCATACGGTTTTATACCACTTTGTGTCACCGTGGACACAGGCATCTCCCTACCACGTTCAGTCCGCTAATTCAGCAGGCTCGTGGTTACAAGCGCAACCATACTTCCGGAGTCTAATAGAGCTTCCATGTCGTGTCCGTCAACCTTCACCGTGACCATGAGTGCTGTTTATTTATGGTGCGCCCAACAGGAGGTGACGTAGATCACTGCATGGCCCACCTCGCTTCCGGGACTTGCTGATTGCATCGACTCCTCTCGAGCCGGGCAATTCCAGTCAAGGTGCCCCCGGGCGCCATGCTCAAAACACCTGGGCTCGGGGGGATGCGTCAGCCACGAACCTCCAGTTGTGGAACAGTTGGGCACGATGGGCCAGGCTGTACCCATAGCGGCAGAGTATCTCCTGTTTGAGTCCGTCATAGTTAGCCGCCTGTTTGTCGGTAAGGTCCCACTTCAGCCTTGGCAATCCTTCCCGTAGTGCTGTCCGTTCAAATGTACAGAGGTAGGTTTTGATGTCGTCGTCTTGTTAGCGTGCTTGTTGGGACCGGATGAACTGAGCTATTAACTCGTCCATGCTGATTCTGTGTAAATGTCAACCCTGATCTGACCACCTTATCAGACTACCCGCATTCTCCACCACTTGTGGCAGACTAGGGGGGTTTGGTCAAGACATTTACACAGATCAGACACTGTCACGACTTCCGTCGAAGTTGGTCCCTCTCCTTGTTCGGGCGTTGTTCTAGCCATCGATGATCAATTTCTAATTTTCCATTGGTTTTGTCTTGTCTCACATCACACCTGGTTTCAATCCCGACATTACATGTTGTGTATTTAATCCTCTGTGTTATCTCATGTCTTTGTTGGTGATTGTTCGTTGTATGTATTGGTGCTAAGTATGTTATGGTGTGCGACGGGTTTTGTACCCACTTTTGTATATGTTGGTTTTCTGAGTTTTTGAGCATTTATTAAATAACTCTGTTAATACCAAGTTCGTTCTCCTGCGCCTGACTTCCCTACCACCAGCATGCACCCCATTACAGAATCACCAACCGTATTATGGAGTCAGCAGGACAAGGTACCCCAGCCATAGAGGTGGAGGAGCGCGTCCAGGAACATGCAGCAATGCTTCACCATCTTGGCATCACCATGGACCTCGTTGTTCTTACTATGGACCGCTGGGAGAGACAGGGAGTTCTTCCAGCGCCTCCACCAGCACAACCGGGGTCTCTCCCGAGTGCCCCGTTTCCACCTGGTTCCAGTGGGAATCGTCTCTCCCTTCTCCAGGAGTACGACGAAGAGGCTGCAGGCTGCCGGGGATTCCTACTTCAACTGGAGCTATACCTGGCGACCGTTCACCAGGCTCCATCGGACCGTGAGAGGGTGTCATCCCTCGTCTCGTGCCTCACCGGGAAAACCCTGGAGTGGGCCAACGCCGTGTGGAGAGAGGGAGATGCGGCGTTGGACCAGTTTGAGGAGTGCAGCGTTGGACCAGTTTGAGGTGAATGCCTCTACCATCTGAGGCAGGAGACGAGGAGCGCCCAGGAGTTCACACTAGAGTTTAGGATCCTGGCTGCCGGCGCGGGATGTAACAACAGGGCCCTGATCGATCATTACCGCTGCAGTCTGTGCGAGGACGTCAGTCGGGAGCAGGCCTGCAGAGACACCACTCTCACATTTGACCAGCTGATGGACCTGTCCATCCGGCTGGGCAACCTGCTGGCTACTCGTGGACATTCAGATCGGGGTCTAGTGGTTCCATCATCCCGCACCCCCTCTCCGATACCCATGGAGCTGGGAGGGGTGGTGCGCAGGGAGACCGGAGGGGGTTCCCGCTCGTGCAGTATCTGTGGCCGCAGAGGTCACACTGCCTGTTGGTGCCGGGTGGGTTCCTCTGGGTATCGAGGCAGCAGGCAGGGCGCTCTGGCGTCACCCCAGGTGAGCTGGCAGCATCCTCACCCAGAGTCCTCTGTTGCACATATGTTTGTATCTGTCACTTTTCCTGAGTTTTCCCTGCATTCCCAGCATAAGGCGCTCATCGATTCAGGCGCGGCTGGGAACTTCATTGATAGAGCTTTAGCCCATAGTTTAGGGATCCCCATTTTTCCCGTGGATGTGCCTTTCCCCGTTCACGCCTTAGATAGTCGACCATTAGGGTCAGGGTTGATTAGGGAGGTCACCACTCCTTTGGGCATGGTGACGCAGGGGGTCATACGGAGAGAATTAGTCTCTTCCTTATTAACTCTCCTGCGTTTCCCGTGGTGCTGGGCCTACCCTGGTTAGCTTGTCATAACCCCACTGTTTTTTGACCACAGAGGGCTCTCGCGGGGTGGTCACGAGAGTGCTCAGGTAGGTGTTTAGGGGTTTCCATTGGTGCTACTACGGTGGACAGTCCAGACCAGCTCTCCACCGTGCGCATTGCTACTGAATATGCCGATTTGGCTCTCGCCTTCTCCAAAAAGAAGGCGACTCAATTACCACCTCATCGACGGGCGATTATGCGATAGATCTCCTGGTAGACGCTGCACTTCCGAGGAGTCGCATATATCCACACTCACAGGCGGAGATGTAGGCTATGGAAACATATGTCTCCGAATCCCTGCGTCAGGGGTACATTCGGTCCTCCACTTCACCCGTCTCCTCAGGTTTTTTTTGTGAAGAAGAAGGAGGGAGGTCTGTGTCAGGGTCTAAATCAGATCACAGTGAGGTATAGTTACCCGCTACCGCTCATATGCACAGCGATAGAGTCAATGCACGGGGCGCACTTCTTCACCAAACTAGATCTCAGGAGTACTTACAATCTGGTGTGTATCATGGAGGGAGACGAGTGGAAGACGGCTTTCAGTACCATCTCTGAGCACTATGAGTACCTCGTCATGCCGTATGGGTTGATGAATGCGCCATCAGTCTTCCAAGCTTTTGTAGACGAGATTTTCAGGGGTCTGCACGGGCAGGGTGTAATGGTGTATATTGATGACATTTTGATATACTCAGATGCTTGCGCTGAGCATGTGTCCCTGTGCGCAGAGTGCTTGGTCGCCTGTTGGAGCATGACCTGTACGTCAAGGCTGAGAAATGCCTGTTCTTCCAACAGTCCGTCTCCTTCCTAGGGTATCGCATTTCCATGTCAGGGGTGGAGATGGAGAGTGACCGCATTGCAGCCGTGCGTAATTGGCCAACTCCCACCACGGTAAAGGAGGTGCAGCGATTTTTAGGGTTTGCCAACTACTACCGGAGGTTTATTCAGGGTTTTGGTCAGGTAGCGGCTCCCATTACCTCACTGCTGAAGGGGGGCCGGAGTTCTTTCAGTGGTCAGCTGACGCCGACAGGGCTTTTAGGCACCTGAGGGCTCTGTTTACCTTGGCCCATCCCTCTTTGGCGTTCATAGTGGAGGTCGATGCGTCTGAGGCTGGGATAGGAGCTGTGATCTCTCAGCGCTCGGGTACGCCACCGAAGCTCCACCCCTGTGCCTTCTTCTCAAAGAAGCTCAGCCCTGCGGAGTGAAACAATGATGTGGGGGACCGGGAGCTGTTGGCCTTTCTCATCTGGACTGACCACCGCAGTACATCCAGGCGGTGAGGAGACTGAACCCTCGCCAGCCAAGGTGGGCCATGTTTTTCACCCGTTTTGTGTTTACCCTTTCCTACAGACGAGGCTCCCAGAATGTTAAGGCAGACGCATTGTCCCGGCTGTATGACACAGAGGAGCAGCCCATGGATCCCACTCCCATACTCCCCGCCTCTTGCCTGGTGGCGCCGGTAGTGTGGGAGCTGGACGTGGACATTGAGTGGGCGTCACGTGCAGAGCGCGCTCCCATCCAGTGGTCAGCTGGGCGCCTGTATGTTCTGTCCGCGACCGGCTGATCTATTGGGCCCACACGTCACCCTCCTCTGGTCATCCTGGGATCGGTCGGACGGTGTGCTGTCTTAGTGGGAAGTACTGGTGGCCAACTTTGGCTAAGGACGTGAGGGTTTATATTTCCTCCTGCTCGGTGTGCGCCCAGTGTAAGGCTCCTAGGAACCTGCCCAGAGGTAAGTTACAACCCTTACCTGTTCCACAACGGCCGTGGTCGCACCTGTCGGTGGATTTCATAACCGATCTTCCACCTTCACAGGGTAACACCACGATCCTGGTCATTGGGGATCGTTTTTCTAAGTCCTGTTGTCTCCTCCCTTTGCCCGGTCTCCCAACGGCCCTACAAACTGTGGAGGCCCTGTTTTCTCACGTCTTCTGGCACTACGGGGTGCCTGAGGATATAGTGTCTGATCGGGGTCCCCAGTTCACATCGAGGGTCTGGAGGGCGTTTATGGAACGTCTGGGGGTCTCGGTCAGCCTTACCTCAGGTTTTCCCCCTGAGAGTAATGGGCATGTGGAGAGAGTTAACCAGGATGTGGGTAGGTTTCTGAGGTCTTATTGCCAGGACCAGCCAGGGGAGTGGGCAGCATTCGTTCCCTTGGCAGAGATGGCCCAGAACTCCTCCACTAACCTCTCTCCCTTCCAGTGTGTACTGGGGTATCAGCCAGTTCTGGCTCCTTTGCATCAGAGTCAGACCGAGGCTCCTGTGGTCCCACCGGAGGACCGGGTCTGGCTCTCTACCCGAAACCTGCCCCTCCGCCTGCCCTGTCGGAAGCTGGGTCCGCTGTTTGTGGGGCCATTTAAAGTTCTGAGGAGAGTGAACGAGGTATGTTATAGGTTACAGCTTCCTCCCGATTACTGCATTAACCCCTCGTTCCATGTGTCTCTCCTCAGGCTAGTGGTGGCTGGCCCGCTCCAGGAGTCTGAGGTGCGGGAGGTCCCTCCGCCCCCTCTGGACATCGAGGGGGCCCCGGCGTACTCTGTTTGTTCCATACTGGATTCGAGACGTTGGGCGAGGAGCCTTCAGTACCTTATGGACTGAGAGGGGTATGGTCCGGAGGAGAGATGCTGGGTTCCGGTGGAGGATGTGTTGGATCCTTCTATGCTGCGAGAGTTCCACCGTCTCCAACTGGATCGCCCTGCGCCTTGCCCTCCGGGTCGTCCCTGAGGTCTGTGTCGACGTGCTGCTGGAGCCGCGCGTCAGGGGGGGTACTGTCTGGACTTCCGCCGAAGTTGGTCCCGCTCCTTGTTTGGGCGGTGTTCGGCGGTCGAAGTCACCGACCTTCTAGACATCGCTGATCCATTTTTCATTTTCGATTGATTTTGTCTTGTCTCACATCACACCTGGTTACAATCCCATCATTACATGTTGTGTATTTAACCGTCTGTTTTACCTGTCTTTGTCTGTGATTGTTCGTTGTATGTATTGGTGCTAAGTATGTTACGGTGTGCGATGGGTTTTGTACCCACTTTCTTTATTTTGTATATGTTGGTTTTCGGAGTTTGTGAGCATTTATTAAATAATTCTGTTTATACCAAGTTCGTTCTCCTGCGCCTGACTTCCCTGCCACCAGCACGCACCCCATTACAGACACGGACAGTCGGATTAGCCGGGTTCAAGGATGTTTATTTAAATAACAAACATAAAGATAACAATAGGTTTCTCCCAGGAGACACTCTCAGGGATACCATCTTCTGGGCTTGCTGTATCCTGCGGGGAACAATACTGAGCTCCCTCCGTTATCCCTGGGACTGAGCATGACTATACTGAAGTAACCTCTCTTCCCCCAGTCCCCTCTCCGTGTGCTGCCCTTCTGGCAGCTTTATGGGACACGTCCAGCTGGTGAGCAATCAGCCCCTTGATTACTCACCAACCACAATCAGTCCCAATTAGTCCTGGCCTGAGAGCCCGTTGAGACCTGGCACATCCAGCAGAGGGAGCCATCCCCTCGTAATGTATACTCTGTCTCTCACCAGGACTCAACGAGTCTCCCCCTGGTGGCTGACCTGCTATATGCCACAGTACATAGTCAAGACAACGCAGGAGTGGCTTCGGGACAAGTCTCTGAATGTCCTTGAGTGGCCCAGCCAAAGCCCGGACTTGGACCCGATCTAACATCGCTGGAGAGACCTGAAAATAGCTGTGCAGCAAAACTCCCCATCCAACATGACAGAGCTTGAGAGGATCTGCAGATAAGAATGGGAGAAACACCTCAAATACAGGTGTGCCAAGCTTGTAGGGTCATACCCAAGAAGACTCGAGGCTGTAATCTCTGCCAAAGGTGCTTCAACAAAGTACTGAGTAAAGGGTCTGAATGCTTATGTAAATGTGATATTTACGTGTTTTCCTTTTAATAAATTAGCAAACATTTCTAATTTTTTGTTGTTGTCCTTATGTCATTATGCGGAAAGTATCTGGATGTGCGTATATTCTTCATCTTTTGTACATGACACCTACAATACTACACATTCCTTTGTCTCATGCCCTTCTGCACACTTCTCCAACCTAGAAACACCATCCTGTCTGCATCGCACCAAATGACGAGCATCACAAACACCGGGAATCTTCCCCTTCAGTTGGTCAACTTCATATTTACCGCTACCCCAGTTATCGCTCCTTTTAATGGTGCCCTTTTCTTGAGAGCAAAACAATTCACGTCTCTTGTCCCCATTACTTTAACACAGGGTGTCTGCTCCCTCTGACCAGCAGAAACACAAACCATTATCACCAGATAACTTCTGGTTACCTTTACTGATTCCACACCACCTAACTCTGTTTTCACCCACCCTGAAAACACAAATGGATCAGCCAAAAGGCAAGGGTTCACTTTTCCCAAAAATGTCCCTCCTAGCGTCACAGACTCATCTTCATCCTGACACTCGGCACAAGCCTCTGGCTCCGAGAACTTAGTCTGTACAAAGGCTTCCGGGTCTCGTTAAAATGTCTTTCTGATACATTATATGGAGAAACTCTAACCCATTATGGGTTATACTTAGGACACACAGCAGATTCCCTAAAAACATGGCACTTCGACACAGCTACGACCGGAAGTTACTTTTTCGTAGCAGGTTAGGAGAATTAGGTTAAGGATAGGAAAAGTGTTAGGGTTAGCGAAAATGCTCTCCTAACCTGCTATGAAAAGTCACTTCCGGTCGTAGCTGTATCGAAGTGGCATGTTTTTAGGTCCGGGATACATTGAGCTTTAAGCTACATATCAGTGCCCACTGCAAATATTGGCAGACACAGACCCAATGTAACTCTGTTGTAGACCTCTTGGTGACAGAGATGAGAGTGAACGCGTGTGAGAGACAGAGATGTACATTATCTGCACAGTACTGAGACATAGGGAGATTGGCTTACTGGCGAGAGACACGCAGGCGCCTGGGGGGGAGATACATCCACCAACCATTTCACAGGGTGGCTCCTCTACCTTGGGAGGGCACATGCTAGGGGATAATCACACCCACAGTGTGCTGATTTGGGAGGCCCAAATTTGGGATTGATTTACAAAGCTTGACTATCATTATGAAACATACACCCTCTACCTGTCTCAGCCAAACAGCTTACATAGGCCCCTTTTCACTCACTCTCTTCCTTAATGGGGGAGCCTGTCATAAATCCCAGATTAATTCTTACAGAGAGGGTGGGATTACTTGGGATTACTGACTGTTAGCTGTCCATACACCCGTGTGTGTGTGCGTGTGTGTGTGTGTGTGTGTGTGTGTGTGTGTGTGTGTGTGTGTGTGTGTGTGTGTGTGTGTGTGTGTGTGTGTGTGTGTGTGTGTGTGTGTGTGTGTGTGTGTGTGTGGATTTGTATTTGTGTGCGGTCTAGCTACACAGTCTTGGTGAGCACAAGCTGCCCTTGAGTGCACAGACACATCTTGAGGCCTGCCTCAGTCCCTCTCCTCATGCTGATTTACTCTCTGCCCTGTGGTACTGTGAGTCTGCTGGCTGGGTGATTTAGAGGTGTGGGATTATTATCAATGCCTGTCAGAGGATGGCTGTTATTTATTACTGAATTCACAGCAAACAGGATTGTATTACAGTTGCCCCAGGACACACAAAGCCCCATTCTGTACTAGCTTACTTGTTGATTCACTCTCTATCTTGCTCTAAGTGGTTATACCACAATTACTCATGTGCGTAATGAAAATGTTTTTATAATCTTTGTATCTAGATCCTAAGTTTGCCAACAGTGTTGGTGTAAGGTTACATGAAACATCCTAAGAGCAGTATCCTGGTCTAACCGCAGCCGACTGTGTTTGAGACTGGGCTGTCTAGGAAAGGTGGCTACAGTCCACATAAAGCCTCTTTTGTTTGATAGAGGCACACTTCCAGAAATCTGTCCTTATCTGTGTCCTCACACATCTATTTTTATTAAATTATATCTCGAATGAGCCCCAAGAAAGGTAAGGAAAAGTTCATCAGGCGGTGATGTCATGTGCAGGCGAAACAGTAGAAGTAGTTCAATGAGATCAGCTAGGCTATGATGTCTATCTCTCTCTCCCTATACATCTCAGTCAAGGCTCTGCATGCCCTTTATCACACTGACACGTCTGTAGTTTCAGATTTGAACTTTTGATGATCTTAAAGTCCCAGTGCAGTCACAAAACGTGATTTCACCGTGTTTTATATTTATTTCCACAATATGAAGTAGGAATAATACTGTGAAATTGTGAAAATTATGATAATACTATTTTATTGTAAGAGCTGTTTGAAAAGACCACCTGAAATTTCAGCCTGTTCTGGTGGGATAGAGTTTTGACCTTCCATGGTGACATCACCATGTGGTAAATAAGTTAATAGAACAATAAGAAAGAGAGTTCAAAACCTCTCTGACACTAACAGCTAGTTTTCATTTTTCCCTCCCCACTCCCAGACAGTCCCATAAAAATTATTGCTTGAGAAATTGCTCTTTGCTCAGAAGCTATTTTTTTTAATTATTTTTGACCATTTAAATTTAAAACAATCATAGTAAGGTACTTAATTGTTACCCAGATATTGAGATGAAAACAGCTGCATTGGAACTCTTTCAGATACAGCAGCATGGCTATTTGTGGTGGTAACAGTGGGTTTCATCAGCAGGTGCTAATGAAGTTTCTGTTTAAATATGACCATGAGTGTTGAGCTCAGCTATTGAATGGACTGGGGGAATGTGTGTGTGTCCTGCATGCATGTGTGAGTGCTATTTGGATGCAGCTGGATTCCTTCTGGACTCATTGACACTCTCTTCCTGTTCCTTAAGTATCACATAACCGGCTGTTATGTTTTGAATGCATATGTAATACAACTCATCCCTTTTATATCACTATTTTTGTTTTTATTGCACACACATTATAAAATGGATCAAATTAATTACACGTATAGCCTACAGTATATGACATGCACAGAGTTCCCTGTAAACAAACATTTTCAGGCTTAAAAGGGAAAAAGATAGCTAGAGTGCAGATACAGTACAAATCATGCAAGACATACAGTCACCACCTCTGGGATGAATCATTTCTCAAAGCATATTTAGTATAGTTATTTTCTAAAATGTAAGAAGTGCATAACACAGCATTGTGTTCATATTAAGCATTGAGACAATTGAGATACATTTACAAACACAAATGGAGACAATCACTGCAGATTTGATTTTGAAGTAATAGGAGAGTGCAGACAGAGAAAACTCTTAGCCTATATATTTTTATGAGGAACTTATACTCTTAATTCAGGAACATCAAAATAATTCTGGACTTTTGTCTGTAATGTATACATTATTTTAATGGCATCAGAGTAAACACTATATTTCCAATACTTTTTCAGACATGACCAAAGATTTCGTTTTTAATTAAAGGGCAAACCGTTAATTACGCACAGCCTTCCTCAAGCAATATCAAATCAAATCAAACTTTATTTGTCACATGCGCTGAATACAAGTGTAGACTTCACCATGAAATGCTTACTTACAAGCCCTTAAGCAACAGTGCAGTTCAAGAAGAGATAAGAAAATATTTACCATGTAGACTCAAATAAAAAGTAATAATAAAAAGTAACACAATAAGAATAACAATAACGAGAATATATACAATAAGATTGATAGAGGACATTTATGAAGACAATTGTTCTTTCAAGTTTGTTATAAGATAATAACAGTGAATTGTTAAAACACATCCAGTTGTCAGAAGATATGTTATATTAATGGAAATGTCTGGAGAGCACCTATGGAACACAGTCGGACAAGATATTTTCATTTTTTCAAAACATTTTTTAATTAAATGGTTAATGTTTCATGTAGCCCACATCCCTAAGAACTAGGCCTACGAATCGCAAAACGAAGTTATAACACCAATAACGAAAAAAACGAATACAAACTTCAGAGAGTGATGGTTTAGCCTGTTTGTAAAAGTAGCCTAAACGATGATGCAAAATCTTGCAATAACAACCTCGACCATGATAATTACCTTCACAGGTACCAAATAGTTTGTTATTTTCACGACATTATTCCTCATTATGAAACTCTTACTTCATGCGCAATAATTAAAATACAGCATCATTTTCTCATCTCTCTTCATCTTGTGATGTTTAGTTAGTGGTCTATTAAAATACAAAATAAAATACTAACGAAAGAAATAAAATAAAAATAATGATCTGAACCCACCACAAATATTGACCATTAATTATTCGTGAAATAATACAACATTATTATAGGCTGTTGCACTGAAAACAATTTTAATGGTGAATGGCATTTTTTTGGTGTTGATACGTTTAGATTAAATTGCACATTAAAGCGTGAGTGGCAATTATTTAAAAAAATATTAAATAATTGTTTTCTGTCCAAAGACAGATATGCCTATTTGGGAAATAGCAAACTCACATAAATTATTTGAATACATTTCGCAGGATTGGTAGACATTGGAAAGATTTAATCCATAAAGAGAAACTAACGTTTTTAATTTAAATATAGTCATTTCCCTGCATCCCAAGAAAGATTGGTGTTGAGGGAGCTCATGGGGCTGATTGAGGGAAAATAATTAGGGAACTCCGCACACAAACCCCCCAAGCAATCCGATGGCCCATTTTTTCCGGAGTAAATGGGTCCGGCTGGAGATGCCTTGGTTGGGGGGTACTCATCCTGGCACCATGTATTGAATGTCGCCGGGTGGGGTACCTGGTGATGCGAGTAAAAATAGCTAGCTTGTCGGTTGAGCAAGTTAAAGGAACAAGGGTTAGGGAGAGACAAAGTGCATGGCAACGATGAAGAGGCGAATGTTGTGGCTGCGCTCATTTGGTGATGACGACGGTATTGCGCGCCTGCACCCATGCCAAAATACGATGACTCCTGGTTTGTTTGGAAGAGTCGGTCTGCTCCAGCATTTATGGCACTCATGTGGTGTGACCGTTGAGAAAGGATCGAGGTGGCATAGTTGGAGTGATTGGGCCCTACACATGACCCCATGCCCGGGTGTGAGTTCGCAGGAGGTTGAAGGTTTAGAAACGATGGCACCGGCCAATAAAAGGACCCAGTGAACGCCAGCCCGGCTGCAGTGGTGGAGGTCAAACGGGCACCCCGTTTTATTGCCAGCTTTGTCTGGGTGCCCGCCGTGGAACGGCGCCGGAGTTTACCAGTTGTGCCACCTATGAACACGTCCTCGCTTGAAGGGTCAAGCATCCAGTAGTTGCCTTTGCCTGGGTCATCATAATGGCGAGGTACTTTGACGAAGCACTTGTTCAAACTCAGGTTATGCCGGATTGAATTCTGCCATCCTTGTCTATTTTCTTGATAGTAAGGGAAGTTGCCCATGATGAACTCGTAAATGCCGTTGAGGGTTAGCCTTCGCTCCGGGCTCTGGCGAATAGCCATCATTATCAATGCGTTATAGCTGAAAGGAGGTTTCTCCGGTTTAGCTTTTCCCTCTACTCCTCCAGATGTCTTCACCTCTCCCACTCCATCGGTATCTTCTCCGTCTTCCCTTTCTCCATTTCTGGAGAGGCGTTTGTCTTCTTGGACTGCGTATTCTTTATGACAATTCTTGTCTCCATGTAAATCATATGTTCCATCTTGAGCACAAACTTCTTTAGGCCGAGTAGATGGCCCCGAAGAAATGTGTTTTCTGGAAAGATGCCCATCCAGCACGGCACCGTCATCACTCATCACTCCCTCTCGTCGAAACAGCAGGCTGCTGATGCTGAATGAAGACTTGTGGAAAAATCTGACAGGAGCTTTCAAATCCTCCATGTTCAACATCACCCACTTCCCCCGGCGTCTGGCAGTCTGAAGAGAAGGAAGGTCTAAATCCACGAAATAATACGCACGTCGTCTTGGGGTGCCAAAGACAAAATGCGCCACTCGTGCTTAAACTCCTGCTCAACAATCCTGATCCAAACATGCATAGTCACACAAGCCGTATACTACAAACTTTGCGATTAGTTTAGTGCGCTGCCAATTTCACTGACTGGCAGATGAACTCCCAGGTTCAATTATAACACTTCCCGAGGAGCGTGAAACTCAAACCTCTCACCTGCGTTTCGCCCTCTGGGAACGCCTCTCTCCACTCCTTTCCGTCTGTTTACACAATAACCTGGCAAACAGCCCATCAAAGCCGAATTGTTGAAGGTGTGTAAGTAACTCAGGAGTAGGTAAACTCGTAAAGTAAGTAAACAAGCGGAGAACTTAAACGAGACATAGTTGCGGGGCAGATTGTGTAGCCTCGACGTCTGGCTGGAGAGCATGCAGCTTCCTGCACAACAGTTGACAGGTAAGATGTGTTGCAACATCAAGGCACACAGTATGAAGCAGCATTTATGTTTCACCATCTCTATTTTCTCAATTTGATATGGGGTCCCCTTTAATACTCTATCATGCAATACAAGTGTTCACTTGTTTGGAAATACGCATAGCTTACAATGTTGAAACATCTACAGCTTTTCTACCTTTGACAAATTGTATTATTTTATTTTTTTAGTGATTTGAGAAGCCATTTCAAATAAACCCAAAAGCTTAAACTCATTCAGGACAAAACAGCAAGTCAGGACAAGATATTTTGGCCACCCAAAATGGAAATCCCATCCAGTTATGTCAATAGTTTGTACTTGTTCAGCAGCATATTTTTATTTACTCAGTGTAAATTACCCTTACACCCTTCTCAGTTCTTATTTCCTAGAACACCTTATAGCAGCACACTCATAGAAAAAGGAATATAATGGTATGTGGACAATTTAATGTGAATACCCAAATAAATCATGTTTAGCCTAATCTAAACAGAAGCATTTTACAACCTTAATATTTTGCCTCTACAATTACACTGAATGGGTGGCGATTTACAACAGATTCCTGAAGCCGCTTGCACATCAATTGGCAAATCAGACAAACTGTACATTGCCCTCGTACAGTGAGGGAAAAAAGTATTTGATCCCCTGCTGATTTTGTACATTTGCCCACTGACAAAGAAATTATCAGTCTATAATTTTAATGGTAGGTTTATCTACCATTAACCCAAATCCAGAAAAACACTTGTCAAAAATGTTATAAATTGATTTGCATTTTAATGAGGGAAATAAGTATTTGACCCCTCTGCAAAACATGACTTAGTACTTGGTGGCAAAACCCTTGTTGGCAATCACAGAGGTCAGATGTTTCTTGTAGTTGGCCACCAGGTTTGCACACATCTCAGGAGGGATTTTGTCCCACTCCTCTTTGCAGATCTTCTCCAAGTCATTAAAGTTGCGAGGCTGACGTTTGGCAACTCGAACCTTCAGCTCTCTCCACAGATTTTCTATGGGATTAAGGTCTGGAGACTGGTTAGGCCACTCCAGGACCTTAATGTGCTTCTTCTTGAGCCACTCCTTTGCTGCCTTGGCCGTGTGTTTTGGGTCATTGTCATGCTGGAAAACCCATTCCGCGACCCATTTTCAATGCCCTGGCTGAGGGAAGGAGGTTCTCGCCCAAGATTTAACAGTACATGGCCCCGTCCATCGTCCCTTTGATGCGGTGAAGTTGTCCTGTCTGCTTAGCAGAAAAACACCCCCAAAGCATGTTTCCACCTCCATGTTTGATGGTGGGGATGGTGTTCTTGGGGTCATAGGCAGCATTCCTCCTCCTCCAAACATGGCGAGTTGAGTTGATGCCAAAGAGCTCCATTTGGTCTCATCTGACCACAACACTATCACCCAGTTGTCCCAGTTGAATCATTCAGATGTTAATTTGCAAACTTCAGACGGGCATGTATATGTGCTTTCTTGAGCAGGGGACCTTGCGGGCCCTGCAGGATTTCAGTCCTTCACGGCGTAGTGTGTTACCAATTGTTTTCTTGGTGACTATGGTCCCAGCTGCCTTGAGATCATTGACAAGATCCTCCCGTGTAGTTCTGGGCTGATTCCTCACCGTTCCCATGATCATTGCAACTCCACGAGGTGAGATCTTGCATGGAGCCCCAGGCCGAGGGAGATTGACAGTTCTTTTGTGTTTCTTCCATTTGCGAATAATCGCACCAACTGTTGTCACCTTCTCACCAAGCTGCTTGGCGATGGTCTTGTAGCCCATTCCACCCTTGTGTAGGTCTACAATCTTGTCCCTGACATCCCTGGAGAGCTCTTTGATCTTGTCCTTGGTGGAGAGTTTGGAATCTGATTGATTGCTTCTGTGGACAGGTGTCTTTTATACAGGTAACAAACTGAGATTAGGAGCACTCCCTTTAAGAGTGCTCCTAATATCAGCTCGTTACCTGTATAAAAGACACCTGGGAGCCAGAAATCTTTCTGATTGAGAGGGGGTCAAATACTTATTTCCCTCATTAAAATGCAAATCAATTTATAACATTTTTTACATGCTTTTTTCTGGATTACTTTGTTGTTATTCTGTCTTTCACCGTTCAAATAAACCTACCATTAAAATTATAGACGGATCATTTCTTTGTCAGTGGGCAAATGTACAAAATCAGCAGGGGATCAAATACCCCCCACTCTATGTCCTCTACAAAACACAGATATATAAAGTGGTCTAATGGTCCACTACACAGCTGATTCAAATAATCAAAGCTTGATGGTGAGTTGGTCATTTGAATCAGCTGTGTAGTGCTAGGGCAAAAACAAAACGTGCACCCAGGGGGGCCCCAGGACTGGGTTTGGGAAACCCCATTATCAAATCAAATTTTATTGGTCACATACAAGTGTTTAGCAGATGTTATTGCGGGTGTAGTGAAATGCTTGTGAAAAAAAGAGTATGCATTTTAGGGCATGGCTACGATAAAGCATCATTGCCCCATCTAGTGGTTTAAAAACACACAAGGAAGTCCCAAAATGTTAAGTGTGCTGTTCAGGGTAATTCTCTTTCATCACCGACTCACTTTCTCTGTCGAACCAGTAGCAATTGAGCCTGTGGAAGAGGTTATGTTTAGGGAAATTTTAGATGTTTTAGTGCAGCATATAGTCTCTCCCCAGGACATTCAGTGTCCCCCAAGTCTCTATGCCCAAGCAGGGTAAATCCAGGGTGCAAATGCCCCTGGGAAACCCCACACTGCAGGAGCTGTTTAACAGATGACAGGGCTGCTGGACTGGGGCTCTCATCTGAAACAGAGAAGCGGAACCCATTGTCACCAATGCCTTACACACTGTAATGACTTGGAGATGAAAAGTCCAATATTGTGTTTCTTACTGTTGAAGTTGCCCATGAAGGCAATGCCCAAAGAGTCACGGTTATTGTCCTTGGTATGTGCACCCACAACACCCCAGCCTCGGCCCTCATACACTGTGCAATCTCCCCCAATAAGAAAGCTGCAAATGCAAGAAAACAGTTATTTCCATTTAGTATTATCCTGACACAATGAATGATAGAAAACACCAGGAAAGGAGAGGTCACTCACTTGTATCCAATGTCATCAAAGTTCCTATCCTGCATATGCATTGTCTGTATGTGGATGAGCTGGTCCATACATTCTCGGATGCCCCTGCAGTGCAACAGTGCAGTGTGGTGTATGACAACTCTTTGAGCAGGACACTTGAGGGTCTCCCGGCATCGAGGGGCTACTGCTCCCCACTGTTCCCGAGTAACCACCTCTACTGAAATGCATGCATATGGTTAACAAACCACAGTAAATCTGTGGTGTTCTATATCCAAACTATAGACCTAACAATTCACTTTCGTTTACCCATTCATAACAAAGTATCATACCTAGACCTCAAAGCATTATCAGAAAACTTAATCATTACCTTTCGATAGAACTCTTAGGTACTTCCTTACCAGTGACTCTTAAATCCATGTATTATATTATCCAGACTTGCTTTTGATTTAGTCGCTAGAGGCCATTTAAAAGAGGATGTTTCCCTGACGTTCCTTAGAATAAGTTGTTAACAACGTATTGTAAAGGGGGTGTGGACTGTTTCTCCAGCGGGTTATTACATGTTTTGCGTACTTTCCTTTCACGTGCATGCCAATCACATTAGTCATGCGTTTCTCAATGACACCAACTCTCAGTGGGTCTGAAAATAACTGAAAAATACACACATTGGGAAATACACTGCAGTGGCCAAACAGGTAGGCCTAGAAAAAAAAGAGAAGTCGAAGCCACACCACTAAAGAGGAACATTTCATATGCCCAGTTATAAAACACAATACTTTTTTTAACCATCTCTATTTCAGCTCTTTTGGGATGGCAAGTATTGCAACAGAGATTGGTTCACGGGATTGTGTAACCACGGTAATTCAGGAAATATTTAATATATACAACAGTGGCATTCACAGTTTTAGAGAAGTCTTTTTGAAAGAAATCAGAAACATTTAACAAAAGTTTTATTTTATTTCTCCCAGTTAAAAAAATAATAATAATACGACAAATACCTGAAAAATGTACTAGAGCTAATACATTATTAACACAATGTCCCAACAGTTAGGTGTTCCTCCACAACAAGGCAATACATGGGATTTATGTGGTCCATACAAATCTTAGCAGTTCCACGACGTACACGCCAACAAGATGATGAAGAACTAACACAAAAAGTTAGTATTCCTGTAAATAAAGTTTCTGATTTGGCTGAGTATTTTAGACCCACATAACGATCAGTCATTCTGATTTAAGCCACAGTGAAACAGTGAGACACAGTAGCCTGTTGGGTGACAGCAGACGCTGTGGATGCATACATCTGACCTCTTCTTCACTCCGTCCAGCGGTGTCCACAGTGAGGGGCCGTGCAGACATAGTACAGCCTCATGGCATCCTACATAGAAAATACAGCAGTTACTTTCATATACACCACATATTAATGTATCCATATGGCTCAGTGGACTCTAGTATTTCTATATTTGGGGACAGAGAATGTTCAATGATGAAAAAATATCAACGCACCTCAGCCTTCATACTGTGGGACTGGAAAAACACTGCCTCCTTGTGACCGCACCTGAAAAGAGAGAAAAGAGATCAATGTTAGATTTATTTGGAAGTTATTTTGAATTGATAGAGATGTTTGTGAATCGAAAAAGTGTGGAAAAATTGCCTGATTTCAGAGAGCTAAAGGAGGAAGATAGAGAGAGTGTTTGTTTGAGTGTGTGTGAGTGTTGGCCACTCTCACTTTGGGCAGGGGTGATCCTCTGTCCGGGGTAGCGTTGGATCCTGAGACACATCTGCAATTATCTGCGTCAGCTCACTGAGGAGAGAAGAGAAAGGGGTGAAAAAGATAAGACAAATTACTTAATTTCCCATGACAGATGTATATTTCAGTGTCTGAGAATAAGTGGTGGAAAATAGGGATCACTTACTCAACTTCATGGGTGATCTTGTTGACATAGATGCAGCTGTTGTCTGCTTCTTGTTGATAGTCACAGTTCCTGCACTGTTGAGATACACAGCGGAGTCAAAAATGGTTACTACATTCATGCATTTACTTGTTTCAACAATTGAAAGCTCAAACACTTCCCAACCAATAAAGGTAGTGCACGAAACTAGCTAACTACTGTAAGCCATTTGGAGTGGGTATATAAATGTCATCACACTTACTGCATAGAGCAGGATTCGATTCTCCTTGTCTTCTTTGGGATACAACATGTTGTTGCTAAAACAGAATGAAACAATTTTGTTATAACATTCTAGCTTGTGTTAAGATAATGGTCATAATGACAACCCAGAGATAGCGCTAGTGGGGGCACCTATCTAGGATAGCTAAACAGGTGCATTATGATTGTCTGATTAGGATGTCGTGACAGGTAACACCTGAGTAAAGTCTAGATGCATGTGATATCAGGTCAATGAGAGACGAAATGATCAGACAGACTTGTGATAGATCGTAAAGAAAACATTGACCGTAATTGATTGACCGTAAAGACCACAACTTACGCCACACAGGAGCGGCAGTGTAGCCGAGTGGTTAGAGCATTGGACTAGTAACCGAAAGGTTGCAAGTTCAAATCCCCGAGCTGACAAGGTACAAATCCGTCGCTCTGCCCCTGAACAGGCAGTTAACCCACTCTTCCTAGGCCGTCATTGAAAATAAGAATTTGTTCTTAACTGACTTGCCTAGTAAAATAAAGGTTAATTTTTTTATTATCTATGCAAGCACAATTCTTTACTGAGGTATTACAGGTCACGACATCCTAATCAGATACTCATTATGCACCCGTTTATCTATCCTAGATACTACAGGTGCCCCACTATCTCTGGGGTTGGCATTATACCCATTATTTTCATATATAACACGTTAATTACCTCACGCACTTCATACAATTTTAGACTATCCTGGTACTGTCAGAGAGAATAAGGATTGCGACTCAATTTCATAGCTACTAGTCTTTAGCTAGCTAGCTACAGTGACGTTATGCACTTTCTAAGTGAACTTCTTTATAACCATCTGCTCTTACCATTCTTGACAAAATCGAATCCCAACGAATCCGGGTTCATATGTACCACCCTCTATATCCATTTGAAATGTTTTACAAATAAAAATCAACGAAATAATGAACAACTCAGAATTTCTGGCAAGCTAGCAACGTTGTCTCCCGCTTCCACGATGAAAACAAGACGCACGCGCACAAAATGTTAGAGAATTCGATGGCAGTTTATTAGTTGCAGCGCCAACTGCTGTGGAGGACTAAATGACACCCAACACGCGTGTGTCATTCCGTGTTTATTATTATCAGAATATAAAAAATGCGTTGTTGTTAACCGATAAAATGCATTATCAATTTAATTATACCACTGAGGAGTTGAACACAAGTAAATTGGCACTAAATAAATACATATCAGGACACCCTCTTAGTATGCAATGAAGTTATTATGCCAAAAGAAACCCAACAAACACAGTGTCATTGTCTTCAGTAGCAAAAATGTCATGTCTTATAGGTCCCCACAGATTAACCCAAACCTGGTCTCCTTCAGTGAGCTCAATCACACTACCAATGCTGACTACTTGGCAACACTTGTCTGGCAGGCTGGTGTGGTATGCTGAGACAACCCGCTGGCCATTCTTTAAGATACTACACTGGGCGCGGCCGTAGGTGGACATATGCAATGTGAAGTGGTACAAGCCAGCCAGTGGGCAGTTGAATTTTCCTGTATGAGTACTATAGCCGTCTCCCTCATTGACCAGGACGTTGGCAAACTTCAGGATACTGCTGTGAGTTGGGTAGCTGTCACAAATGTTTAGTTTGGCTGTGAAGGCTACAATCTTTCCTAGAATGGAAGAATGAACATAGAGAGGGAGAGAGAGAGAGATCAGTCCAGGCCTAGGGCATTTGATACATGCTCAAAGATTTGCTAATAAGATGTGTACAAATTCTTCCTTTTCACAGAAATTATGAAAATACAGATGCCATAAGATATATGTGAAAAGCACATACAGTGCCTTGCTAAAGTATTCGGCCCCCTTGAACTTTGCGACATTTCAGGCTTCAAACATAAAGATATAAAACTGTATTTTTTGTGAAGAATCAACAACAAGTGGGACACAATCATGAAGTGGAACGACATTTATTGGATATTTCAAACTTTTTTAACAAATCAAAAACTGAAAAATTGGGCGTGCAAAATTATTCAGCCCCTTTACTTTCAGTGCAGCAAACTCTCTCCAGAAGTTCAGTGAGGATCTCTGAATGATCCAATGTTGACCTAAATGACCAATGATGATAAATACAATCCACCTGTGTGTAATCAAGTCTCCGTATAAATGCACCTGCACTGTGATAGTCTCAGAGGTCCGTTAAAAGCGCAGAGAGCATCATGAAGAACAAGGAACACACCAGGCAGGTCCGAGATACTGTTGTGAAGAAGTTTAAAGCCGGATTTGGATACAAAAACATTTCCCAAGCTTTAAACATCCCAAGGAGCACTGTGCAAGCGATAATATTGAAATGGAAGGAGTATCAGACCACTGCAAATCTACCAAGACCTGGCCGTCCCTCTAAACTTTCAGCTCATACAAGGAGAAGACTGATCAGAGATGCAGCCAAGAGCCCCATGATCACTCTGGATGAACTGCAGAGATCTACAGCTGAGGTGGGAGACTCTGTCCATAGGACAACAATCAGTCGTATATTGCACAAATCTGGCCTTTATGGAAGAGTGGCAAGAAGAAAGCCATTTCTTAAAGATATCCATAAAAAGTGTTGTTTAAAGTTTGCCACAAGCCACCTGTGAGACACACCAAACATGTGAAAGAAGGTGCTCTGGTCAGATGAAACCAAAATTGAACTTTTTGGCAACAATGCAAAACTTTATGTTTGGCGTAAAAGCAACACAGCTCATCACCCTGACCACACCACCCCCACTGTCAAACATGGTGATGGCAGCATCATGGTTTGGGCCTGCTTTTCTTCAGCAGGGACAGGGAAGATGGTTAAAATTGATGGGAAGATGGATGGAGCCAAATACAGGACCATTCTGGAAGAAAACCTGATGGAGTCTGCAAAAGACCTGAGACTGGGACGGAGATTTGTCTTCCAATAAGACAATGATCCAAAACATAAAGCAAAATCTACAATGGAAAGGTTCAAAAATAAACATATCCAGGTGTTAGAATGGCCAAGTCAAAGTCCAGACCTGAATCCAATCGAGAATCTGTGGAAAGAACTGAAAACTGCTGTTCACAAATGCTCTCCATCCAACCTCACTGAGCTCGAGCTGTTTTGCAAGGAGGAATGGGAAAATATTTCAGTCTCTCGATGTGCAAAACTGATAGAGACATACCCCAAGCGACTTACAGCTGTTATCGCAGCAAAAGGTGGCGCTACAAAGTATTAACTTAAGGGGGCTGAATAATTTTGCACGCCCAATTTTTCAGTTTTTGATTTGTTAAAAAAGTTTGAAATATCCAATAAATGTCGTTCCACTTCATGATTGTGTCCCACTTGTTGTTGATTCTTCACAAAAAAATACAGTTTTATATCTTTATGTTTGAAGCCTGATATGTGGCAAAAGGTCGCAAAGTTCAAGGGGGCCGAATACTTTCGCAAGGCACTGTATTGTGTCAACTTTACAACAGTATACAAAAGAGTTAGAAGGCCTACTTGGTTTGGGACTCTCTGGGCCACCCTCTGTTGAATCAGGATTGGTGGGTTTGGGTTCTGTGTTCCAGAATACAATAGAGTTGTTTAGCTCTGTTTTACTGTAAGGATTTGTCAGTGACATTCATCATATGTCATTTACAAGTGCATTGGACTATTGCATACATACAGAGATCTAGAATCTATTGTAAGAAATATACACAGGGCCTTCAGAAAGTATTCAGACCCCTTGACTTTTTTGATATTTTGTTACATTACAGCCATATTCTAAAATGTATTTAAAAAAAAATCCTCACCAATCTACAAACAATACCCCATAATGATAAAGTAACAGTTTTATTTTTATTTTTTATAATTTATAAAAAATAATATCTTATTTACATAAGTATTCAGACACTTTGCTATGAGACTCAAAATTGAGTTCAAGTGCCTCCAGTTTCCATCGATCATCCTTGATATGTTTCTACAACTTGATTGGAGTCTACCTGTGGTATATTCAATAGATTGGGCATGATTTGGAAAGGCGCACACCTGTCTATATAAGGTCTCACAGTTGACAGTGCATATCGGAGCAAAGTACAAGCCATGAGGTCGAAGGAATTGTCCATAGAGCTCAGAGACAGGATTGTGTTGAGGCACAGATCTGGGGAAGGGTACCAAAAGATTTCTGCAGCATTGAAGGTCCCAAAGAACACGGTGGCCTTCATCATTCTTAAATGGAGTTAGGAACCACCAAGACTCTTCCTAGAGCTGTCTGCCTGGCCAAACTGAGCAATCTGGGGAAAAGGGCCTTGGTCAGGGAGGTGACCAAGAACCTGATGGTCACTCTGTGGAGATGGGAGAACCTTTCAGAAGGACCACCATCTCTACAGCACTTCACCAATCAGGCCTTTATAGTAGAGTGCCCAGACGGAAGTCACTCCTCAGTAAAAGGCACATGACAGCCCGCTTGGAATGTGCCAAAAGGCACATAAAGAAACAAAACAAGAGAAACAAGATTCTCTGGTTTGATGAAACCAGGCTTGAACTCTTTGGCCTGAATGCCAAGCGTCACGTCTGGAGGAAACCTGACACCATCCCTACGTTGAAGCATGGTTGTGGCAGCATCATGCTGTAGGGATGTTTTTCAGCGGCAGGGAGTGGGAGACAAGTCAGGCTTGTGGTAAAGATGAATGGAGCAAAGTACTGAAAGATCCTTGATGAAAAACTGCTCCAGAGTGCTATAGACAACAACCTGAAGCACACAGCCAAGACAACACAAGAGTGGCTTTGGGACATGTCTCTGAATGTCCTTGAGTGGCCCAGCCAGAGCCCGGACTTGAACCCGATTGAACATCTCTGGAGAGACCTGAAAATAGCTGTGCAGCAACGCTCAGCATCCAACCTGACAGCTTGAGAGGATCTGCAGAGAAGAATGGGAGAAACTCCCCAAATACAGGTGTGCAAAGCTTATAGCATCATACATCATCATACCTACTCTAGGCTGTAATTGCTGCCAAAGGTGCTTCAACAAAGTGCTGAGTAAAGGGGCTGAATACTTATGTAAATGTGGCATTTCTGTTGATTTGAATAAATTAGCAAACATTTCTAAAAAACCTGTTTTTGCTTTGTCATTGTGGGGTATTGTGTGTAGAAAAAAAAACATTTTTTTAGAATAAGGCTGTAACCTAACAAAATGTGTTAAAAGTCAAGGAATCTGAATACTTTCTGAAGGCACTGTATATGTATTTCACATCATAGGCCTCTTAAAATATAACTATGTAGGTGAACAGGATACATGACATTTACAAAGATTATTTGCCCAACCAACCTGTATTTCATTAGAAATAGATATTTAGGTCACTATTGTGTGAATGTTATTACCAGGCGTAAGGTTTCCATTATTGTCTCCACAGCCATGTTCAACATCCATGACTATGTACAACTACAGCTGATGAGTTTACTTCTGTAGAAATGGAGTATAGGCATATTGCATGTGAATTAAATATGACTAACTTTTGTTACAAAATACATGTCTGAATGTATTATGAATGTACATTTGGAAATCTATTTTGAATGTATACAACAATAGTTCGTTTTACCTGTGAACGTCTTGCAGAGGTGATGTTCCAACTATTCGGACTGGTTTGACTACTTGGCTGCTTGCAGACAGACATGTAAAGGCGGTGCTCGTTTCCCAGGTGTGCAAGATGTAGGCAGAATGAAAGCTAGAATACAACTACAAAGCTTTGAGATGATTCGCGTAACTTCCATATTGAGAAGAGGAGAATGTTGTGTGTTTGAGAACTGGACAGTTGTAACAACATTATGCGATCACAACGAGTAAAATAAACAGGAGTTTAACTTTTGAAAAATGGTTTATCGTCAAGCAGGTGGAGCACAACGTCATCACCAACATTCATGAGGTTCTTTTCAGCACTCTAATAACAATAACAGAATTGTTGTAACATGCTGACCACACTGCTCGCTTCATGTGCGCAAGCGTTGCAAAATAAATGTACACATACACGTTATTCAATCATTGCACCCACACTGATCGCGCACATCAACAAGCATCTGCGTAGCCAGGTGCTAAAATATAACTTTGTTCAAAATTGTGACCCTTGATGCGCTGCAAGTCCCGCTTCTCCCATATCCTCATTGGTTTTTAGGAGCATGATTGATTGAAAAGATAAACTAGGGTCCACACTCCATTCGGTAGTGGTAATGCACATACCTTTAAGTTGGTTGCCAACCTCCATATGAAGACCAAAGAAGAAGAGGCGTGAAGGAGGAGAGATTACTAGAAACACATTTTTGCCCTTTTATCAGTGTATTAATTGTCGTAGTAGAGGAACATGTGCATTTCAGCTAAAATAACAACCCAATGTTTATATCCCAGGACAAATGAGCAAGCAACAGCAATTGGTTCAGAGTTCGTTTTGATATTTCAACCTGCATGGCCTGATCACGTCTGGTCTGGGTGGACAAAATCAACATGCGCACGCGGAGGAGCGGTCTGGTCAGTATGTTAGTGAGGGGGATAAATCTGGTTGACATTCAGAAAAGGTGTTAGGTCATTTGATACAGGGATGAAAATGAGATTAGGTTGACATTAGACATATTTGTGATAAAAATGTACAATCAATGGCCTTGTCAAAAGCCCAGACCTCAATCCAATTGAGAATCTGTGGTATGATTTAAAGATTGCTGTACACCAGGGGAACCCATCCAACTTGAAGGAGCTGGAGCAGTTTAGCCTTGAATAATGGGCACAAATCCCAGTGGCTAGATATGCCAGCCTTATAGAGACATACCCCAAGAGACTTGCAGCTGTAATTGCTGCAAAAGGTGGCTCTACAAGGGGGGGGGGGATAGTTATGCATGTTCAAGTTTTCCGTTTTTTTGTCTTATGTCTTGTTTGTTTCACAATAAAACATATTTTGCATTTTCAAAGTGGTAGGCATGTTGTGTAAATGATCCGTTTTAATTCCAACATTAGCACAATGTTTTTATGCACTAATAGCACAAACTTATGGCAAAAACATTGTGCTTATTTGTACATATAGTACATACTTAATGAGAGTCTTGGATGCCTGTCTGCATACCCTTCTGTTTTGTTCATCTGCTTCTTTTTATCATTAAACTTACGTTCTGCACCTGCTTCCTGACTCCCAGCATTTTTCTTTACACCACTCAATCTCTAAAACAGATTTGATTAATTTGAACCACTTCCTTTGAATTGTACAATCATAGTGCTTCATAAGCACTAATCTATACATAATATTGGCTTGCAGTTAAACTTATTTACAGAATAAAAAAACACTTTAACTGAACGCTAACCTGCACTTCATAATTCCAGACTCTTTAACAATGCACAGTCTATTTTCTGAGACTATATCAGATCATTTTACCAGCATTGCGCCGTGTGGAAAAATAGCTTCTAATTTGACTTTATATATACTTGTGATGCCTTTGACACTCATAGCTGTTTTCTGTCATTGACTCCCATGCATTCTTTTTCCTGCATGAACATGCTTATTCGCGCACATATAAAAAAGGCTCCCGTGTGATTTGGGCTTTACCCATAGTGAATCAGTCGGTCCCAGTACACTGCCTGACTCTTTCCCTTGGCCCTAAGCCTTCAATTTTTCTATATGTGAAAGGTGTAAGCAATATGGTGTAAGCTCCACCACTTTCCTGATTATACCTATCCAGACCCTTAAGAAAAATATAAGGGTTAAGTCAGGGCCAAGGAGGAGGGGTAGGGAGGGAATTTGGACCAGCAAATAATGAGTATGTGCCATCTAAGTGTTTCACTACCAATCATGTGGTAGTCAGTATAGTCCATTCCATCATCCAATTGAGTACATTTTTGAATTTAGTAAAAGGTGTTGTAAATTACACAACCACAAATCAAGTGATTGCAAAAACTATTTTTTATTTTATTCTGTTAATAAAGGGGCAGAGTTAATCAGATGGAAGCCATGCTCCTGGTAAGTAGGCTGCTATGCCAGAGTTCTATCACTATTACTATCTATTGGGACATATGCAATGCTGGACTTGGGTTGAGGCTCACCGCAGCTGAGTACAGGCACCTCAGAAATATGCATGAGCTCCTGTTCCTCTTATAGAATATTAGCTCAAAAGTATTGTGGAGTTCCTGCAACTAAATGTTAACATTACCAGCACCCAAAATTAGCATCAGCACCTATGTTAGTCCAAATCAAGCACTGCACCGAGGTCCACGATTCGATTCTTGCTGAATCCCAAATGAGTCTCTTCCTCACCCATCCATCTGTGCATTCACCCCCTCCTCTGCCTTATGCACAAGTGTCCCAAAACAGAGAAGCATCTAAGTAAGAAAAAAATTCAACAACAAAAGTATTTTTTTTAATTCTTCCATTTGACCTATCTTGATGTAGTTTGATCATTTTGTTGTTTGTTTCATTGCAGTGGCAGAAAATGGCAGAGCACCAGGGTCCACCTACCTACCATCTCCTAAAGGCTACTCTTGTTCCTATAGATGTGAAGGGGCAAAAAAGTATTTAGTCAGCCACCAATTGTGCAAGTTCTCCCACTTAAAAAGATGAGAGAGGCCTGTAATTTTCATCATAGGTACACTTCAACTATGATGGACAAAATGAGGGGAAAAAATCCAGAAAATCACATTGTAGGATTTTTAATGAATTTATTTGCAAATTATGGTGGAAAATAAGTATTTGGTCAATAACAAAAGTTCTCAATACTTTGTTATATACCCTTTGTTGGCAATGACAGAGGTCAAATGTTTTCTGTAAGTTTTCACACATTGTTGCTGGTATTTTGGCCCATTCTTCCATGCAGATCTCCTCTAGAGCAGTGATGTTTTAGGGCTGTTGCTGGGCAACACAGATTTTCAACTCCCTCCAAAGATTTTCTACGGGGTTGAGATCTGGAGACTGGCTAGGCCACTCCAGGACCTTAAAATGCTTCTTATGAAGCCACTCCTTCGTTGCCCGGGCGGTGTGTTTGGGATCATTGTCATGCTGAAAGACCCAGCCACGTTTCATCTTCAATGACCTTGCTGATGGAAGGAGGTTTTCACTCAAAATCTCATGATACATGGCCCCATTCATTCTTTCCTCTACACGGATCAGTCGTCCTGGTCCATTTGCAGAAAAACAGCCCCAAAGCATGATGTTTACACCCCCATGCTTCACAGTAGGTATGGTGTTATTTGGATGCAACTCAGCATTCTTTGTCCTCCAAACATGACGAGTTGAGTTTTTACCAAAAGTTATATTTTGGTTTCATCTGACCATATGACATTCTCCCAATCTTCTTATGGATCATCCAAATGCTCTCTAGCAAACTTCAGACAGGCCTGGACATGTACTGGCTTAAGCAGGGGGACACGTCTGGCACTGCAGGATTTGAGTCCCTGGCGGCGTAGTGTGTTACTGATGGTAGGCTTTGTTACTTTGGTCCCAGCTCTCTGCAGATCATTCACAAGGTCCCCCCGTGTGGTTCTGTGATTTTTGCTCACCGTTCTTGTGATCATTTTAACCCCACGGGGTGAGATTTTGCGTGGAGCCCCAGATCGAGGGAGATTATCAGTGGTCTTGTATGTCTTCCATTTCCTAATAATTGCTCCCAAGTTGATTTCTTCAAACCAAGCTGCTTACCTATTGCAGATTCAGTTTTCCCAGCCTGGTGCATGTCTACAATTTTGTTTCTGGTGTCCTTTGACAGCTATTTGGTCTTGGCCATAGTGGAGTTTGTAGTGTGACTGTTTGAGGTTGTGGACAGATGTCTTTTATACTGATAACAAGTTCAAACAGGTGCCATTAATACAGGTAATGAGTGGAGGACAGAGGGGCCTCTTAAAGAAGAAGTTACAGGTCTGTGAGAGCCAGAAATCTTGCTTGTTGTAGGTGACCAAATACTTATTTTCCACCATACTTTGCAAATAAATTCATTAAAAATCCTACAATGTGATATTCTGGATTTTTTTCCCCATTTTGTCTGTCATAATTGAAGTGTACCTATGATGAAAATTACAGGCCTCTCTCATCTTTTTAAGTGGGAGAACTTGCACAATTGGTGGCTGACTAAATACTTTTTTGCCCCACTGTATGCATTACAAATAAACAGTGGTGATTTCAGCATGTAAATCTTGGATGGGGGAAAAAAGTGGGATTCATGCCAGCAAAGCCACTACATTACACAACACTAAACAATATATTAATTAACTATGACATAAGGTGATAACAAACGGATAAGAGGCAATCCATAATTTTGATTAAGGTATTAATAAACCAGCTAGGACGGACAGTCAATATAACTATTTGTTAAGCACATTTGAAATGTACAGCAACAGAATTCAGAACTTGTGCGTTCTTAGTGTTCTCCCTGTACACCAAGTCAGAACCGTAGGATAAATAAAGGGGGGCTAAAAGCAGGCAATGAAGCTCATACAATATTTGATTATTAACTTTCTCTAAAACAGGTTATAGGCTACATGTGCACTACCAAGTCAGTCCGGAGCTGCCCCTCAGTCCAGAGGCGCTCCTCAGTCTAGTGGGGCCTGTAATTGGGGTCTTAGGCCCAAGGTCGGAGGCGAGGGTCGTCACTCTAAAGAGGCCCTTGAAGAGGGCAATGACTATCGTGGAGTTGGGTCCACGTCCCACACCAGAGCCGCCAGTGCGGCCAGATGCCCACCCAGACGATCCCCTATAGGTTTAGGTTTTGCGGCCGGAGTCCGAACCTTAGGGGGGGTACTGTCACTCTCTGAGTATGATTTGCATTGTTTGTTTCTATGTTTTGTTTGATCAGGGTGTGATATAAGTGGGAATTCTATGTTGTATGTCTAGTTTGTCTATTTCTATGTGTTTTGGCCTGATATGGTTCTCAATCAGTGGCAGGTGTTTGTCGTTGTCTCTGATTGGGAACCATATTTAGATAGCCTGTTTGTATTGTGGTTGGTGGGTTATTGTCTATGTTATACGTTAGTAGTCACGTTTGTTTAGTTAGTTAGTTAGTAAGTATACGTTGTGTTTTTTCATCTTTCATTAAAATCACGCATTCACACCACGCTGCGCTTTGGTCTACTCAATACGACGATCGTGACAGCTTGTTTATTCCCGACTTCCCAGTTGTCTTGAACTCACCGAAGTCAAGTTATTGCAGTTCCGAGTTAACAGATGTTTTGAGTGAGGTACAAATCATGCTTTATTGACAGCATGGCCAACGTTGAATGTTCATCATTTTAAAATTGGAAAATAGCCCCTTAATGTTAGATTTGGGGCCACACAGCCACTCCACTGAATAGCAAGCTAGTAACTGTTTTGCAATGCTTGCAGAGTTATCCACTGTCACTGATTCCTTCCAAACCACTCATTGTTGAATTTGCGATTTCCAACTTGTGTAATATTTATGTCCAATGGCAGATGATAATTTCTCTTCATTATTTCTCTTCATATGACAATGATTAAAAACAATTTGTCAGTAGATTGTCTACTTGATTCATGATGACGGCTAGCTAAGATTTTGAAAGTATGATGTTCACATGTTCAGTCCAATCAAAGCTACTGTGGCCAATGACATTCAGCCTTCTTGGATGGGCACTTCTAATCTAACTCTATGCCAGCACCCAAGGGGCTAGAATTTTCTACCTCTACCCTTAGACTTGGCTGTGATGTAGTGTCCCCATGAATGACAGAACACTGAGCCAATCATGGCGCAACGCTCCGTATTTTCTGCTCGCTTGCCCCATCCCCACAGAAAGCACTCAGCTCGGCTGAAACACCTGCATTTTGGAGCTGCCTTACTCATGAAAAGAAAAAAAGAGACCATGTTTGAATGCAGCTTTAAGGACTCAATGATGTATATATTTTTTTTACATTTTTTGCAAACTGATATGTGATACGTATTAATGCCAATATAACATACAGAACAGGCAAGCCCCCCCAAAAAACGTTGTTTTTTTTTTTGCATAAAAATGTGGGGCTCAAAATAGGTGGGGCTCTACAAATAAAACACACTATAATAAAACACATAATACACATTAAACATATTTAAGAAAAGCAATCACATTCTGTAACAAAGTCTCTAATCAATCATTTAAGGTACCAGAATATCTAATTTCGAGGAATTCTGTGGTATTGTTCCACACAAGGGGCCAACAAAAAAAGAAAATCAGACTTCCCCAATTCTGTGGCGACCAAAATAAACTCCAGAGTTAAATTAATATTTAGTTCAGTAACAACAATTCTCAGGTCAACAAACTACTAAAATATGTATAGGGCATACATTCATTAGCAGGCGATACATGTCATACTTAATCGGTATGTTCTTGGTCAATATTGAAGTGTTGTTATAGTTTGTACCTCTAACACGATTGCTTATGTAAAGTTGAGCCCTGCAGAACAGGTCCCGTATTTATGGCAACAGCGACGTTTGCTAGTAAAGCTCGCAATTGTTTGTATTATTACAATTAGAGGAAATAAATTGTAAAAGAGGGAGAATGGGAAACATGCACTTCAAAGTTCGAACAGACAACTCTCTCTCTCCGTATTTTGGGTCAATGCTGGGTTTTTCCGGTACGGTTACGTCGCCTGACGTTGATACTCCTTTGTAGGAAGGTTATCATGTGATCCTCTGAACAAGTCTTTGTTCTTTCCTAAGTAGTTCGAAATACATATTATATTTGTGCTTGATTTATTTGATAAAGAAGGAAATATAGTCTCTTATAGAAAGTTCTTAGAAACATATAACTTCCTAATACACTGTAAAGAATTTCATTCTATATTCAAAGCAATACCTTCAGGACTTACTCAATTCATGAAATCTCATGTGTGTTTTGGCGAACATGTCACGATAGATGCACAATTTATGTTAGAAGGGTTCCCCCTGCTGGATAAGAAATGTAATAAACATTCATAAGTTAACTTTTAAACTCCAAGAACAAGCTCTCCTAGAGGGAAATTCTTCTGGAACGCTCATATTACTGAAATTGAATGGAAGAATGCTTGGTTGCTCTCTCACAAATTGTGTATATCAAATAAAGTAAAATAAATTCACTTTAAAATCTTGCACAAAATATACCCTTGCAATAACTTGGAATTCATGGATTTAGAGGACATATGCCTTTTCTGTGATAAAGAAGGATAAACTATTATACAAATTTTTTATGAGTTTGACTGTGAAGTTAGTTTGGAGCGAGTTAAGTATTTACATTTTTTATCTAATCAATAAGACCCATGTATTTACAATAAAAGATCTAATGTCATCATTTAAATGAAAACAAAATCACTGAGTTAGTCGTTCGTTTCTTAATTCTCGCTGGTAAATACACAAAAACACAAAAACACAAAAACAAATATTTGAAATCTGTCCCTAAATGCAATATAATTTTACTCAATAAAAAAACCCACTGTGTTCTTACAACTCTATCATAAGTTTATGCAACTGTAAACCCTGGCTTTTTATCTTTTTTAAATGTATTTTATTTTAGGAACTTTAACTTTTGAAACTATTTTTTACAATTTTTAATACTATTTTATGTTTATTCAGAAAACATATGCATGTAGTGATGTCTTCTGTTTGTATTGTATTGTAATTTTAAATATTATATGAAAAAATAAATAATAATAATTATGTGATCATGTCAGATTTGTATTATTTATTTTTATAAATAAATTATAAACTACAAATATGGCGAACTTTTGTAGTTTATTTTTCTAACCCCAAAATTATTCTTATCAATATATTCGCCAATATCATTATAATATGCCTGTAAATTGATATACCTTCATTGAAACATACATACATTTAAATTGGTGCACTTTCTGTGTGTTTCAGTCCTTAATATTTAAGTTTGAAATGTGGGAGCCTCATGATTAGGATCCCTTAGTTAACCTTCATGTACAATAATGTTTGGATATGTTAATCTGTTTTTGACATACAAATCATAAAAGTTTGGAAAAATTACACATTTGGGGGGTGCTACTGAGCACCCCATGGCCACCAGGGGTATGGGATTGCACAAATATGTCTGATTTAAAAATATTTTGTGCCAAGCCACAAGTCTGAGCTACAAAAAAAACAAAAATATACTTGTTTGGATTCCAAGACCTGAGGAAGGCACAGTGATGCCGAAACGTTGGTAAATACCCATTAAATTGCTGGGAGATTACACATGGAGTGTGCGACTTTCTTTATTTTGATGGATTCCATGACCAGACATGGCTTGTTAAAATAGAAGGTTTTGTAGGGGTGTATAGAACATTATTGCAGAAAACAAGTGTATGTATGGAAATGTATATACATACTGTTTTATATTGATATTGGAGCCTTGAGAACCTTGAAAATATATTATTTAAACATTATACACCCTTTATATGGCCATTCAATACCGATACCCATTCTTCGCATAATGGCCATAACCACACCTATTTTGCCATGGTTTTCGGCACAGCATATTTCTGAAAAGCAAGACAATTATGCACTGAATTCTCTCTTTCTATCCAAATAGAGCAGCTTTGCCATGATTTGGCTTTCACCTTCAGAAAACACATCCCTCTGTTAAGTAGCATCCCTCTGTTAACCCAAGCAGATAAATGCACCTGTAAAAATCATGCAGCGTGTCAATATGATGCAGTGGTAGCTTCCAGAAAGAAGCCTACAGAAAGAATGCACGTAAGGTAATAAACATAATAACACGGTAGGCTATATATACAGCATATAAGCCATGATGATATACAAGTAGGCCTATATGTATTTTAATCTATAGCTCCACTTAGTGTCACGAATACAACCGAAGGTGGCTCCCCTTCCTGTTCGGGTGGCGCACGGCGTTCGTCGTCGCCGGTCTATTAGCTGCCACCGATCCCTTTTTCCTTTTCGTTTGTTTTTGTCTAATTGTTTCCACCTGTTCCTTGTTGGGGTTTTGGGATGGGTGTTATTTAAGTTCGTTTAGCCGGCTGGTGTTTGTGCGGGCTTGGTGTTATTGTTACGTTAGTGGTGTAGCGGTGTCTTTTGGGGACGACGACGACGACGACGACCTCGACCTCCTGTTACGTTGTAGAGGACATTAAAGCGTGTTTTCCCGTTTACTTTTGCTCTCTGCGTCTGACTCCACACCCATCACTCACCCAACGTTACACTTAGCCTATTATAGGCCTGTAATTAACTGCTCAAAGAAGATGGCCTCATTATCGCATAGGCCTATAATAGCCCTGTATTGCCTGGACTATTTGAAGGTCAGTTGGCAATATAATAAGCTATAACCCAAAAAGTTGTTCCCTGTTAAAAATGGTAACAGGAGCCCTGCTCGGCCTAAATAGTGAAACACAGTATCAGCCCTTTCAAAACGCTCTGTTTCTTCATGACACCCCTCACGCAGGTCCACTGATGTGGGAACTTGCCTACCAATTCAATTATAATTATTTGATTTTCAAAATGCAATATTCCCATCACTTTTGAATAATCTTTTTCTCATTCCTCACAAAATCACTAGGGCTACTAAAGTGTCCTTCGTCAGGCAGTAAGCTTTAACAGGACACGTGACCTACCATTTGAAATGATGGTGTATGGTACAATGTACTGCTGAAGTATATGGATTGGGCAACAGTACATTCCACTCAATATCAGATTTTCATTGATACACCGTTAACTGATATAAAGTCAAACATAAACCGAGCGATAGGCTATAGTTAGATATGGCAAGTGACATTTTAGAAAGGTGATGTTGTACTTACAATGCTGCAAGGGGCAGCAATAGCTTACAGCATGCGGCACCAACACTTTTTATTACGTCAAAACAATTAATTCATACTATGTCATACACACTCACACACACACACACACACACACACACACACACACACACACACACACACACACACACACACACACACACACACACACACACACACACACACACACACACACACAGCAGTTAGTGCTTAATGCATTTATTTATCAAGACCTTTACTTTATTTATTTATTTTAGCAGACCCATTGAGACCTCTGACTCTTTTGCAACTCAAAATTACACAAAAAAATCACAATCCCAGTAGCATAGATAATATATAGATATTTTTAATCATGAAGAACAACCACATTCCTCAGTAAAGAGATCCTCAACCACATTCCTCAGTAAAGAGATCCTCAACCAACATTCTGAGTTGCTGATGATGTCGCCATGGTCTAGGACCGGAAGGGGAGGAGGTGAGGAGAAGAAACATGGCAACAAATCTCCACCAGACCATCATCAGGCAAAATACATTTCCCTGGATGCGTTCAGAAGATAAGGGGTCAGGGGTCAATGTTGGAACCCTGGCTGCTCATGAAGGAGGTGGTGGCAGCCTTCCCCCTCTCCTGCGGGAGAGAGAGAGTCCGAGAGAACGAGGGCGGTTTGGTGTATGATTTCAGAAAGCATAGCAGTCGCCATCTGAGCTCTCAGCAATAGGACTTCTATCTTCATCTGAGTTTTCATTTGCATCAGAGTCATTAAAAATAGCCCCTTCTCCCAGAATCAGCTTTTAATAGGTGTTCCTGGTGTTGTCTTGGTCTTGTGTCAGTTCACTCAATCATCTCTTCAGGAGGAAGATTCCTCCCTCTGACAACTCCACTGCATTGCCTAAAAATCATATGTAAAAAGCAGTACATTATTTACAATTCCACTACACAAAATAATGTGGAGGGTATATGTAAAAGCAAGACAAAAAGTTCAGTCCAAAAATAGTATAAACCTCAACTCACTCTGATTTTGCAGCTGTATGGACAGTGCCTCCAGAGTTCCCGCTGCTCTTTGTAGGCTCCCCAGTGCCTCTTCATCTCCTGCACCAGGATCCTCTAATCCCTTGCAGTCCGTTCACCAACATCAGTCTGTCGAAGATTGCCTTTTTGATGGCAAGATGGCTGTTGCCTGTGAGATGTAAACTCACAGAGGTATATAGTAGAACAACAGCAATGATTGTAGCCTACACTGAAGGTAAAATTTCAGTCACAATAGATACTGTACCTTCTGTAATCATATACTTACTGGTGCGAGGTCTCTCCCATGGCCACCAAAAGTTGTCAGTATTGAGCAGCTCATCCACTGTGGGGAGCCTAAACTCTGCCTACTGTGTGGGAAGTTGAACAATGGCAGTTGTCAAGGCTGCCTTGTCCTCAACAATTTTTCTCAGAATCTGATGCCTTCTCTTGTTGCCGTCTGAATAAAAAGGTCTGATTAGACTGACTGTAGATTTAGATATATTACATGACAATAGGTTACAGAGCTACTTTAGAGGCACTGATTTGTGAATGACTAATGCATCTTCTTTCACAAATCAGTTTTACTGCTTGATTTCTAATGTGTTTGAGGTCATATTGTTGTTGGACCTTACCTGTCAAACAGTAGAGGTAGTGTTTCCTCTGTTTCACAATGAGGTAAAGCCCCTCAATCTTCTTCTGGAGATGCCCTGTCTGACTATCCTGAAGATTGGCTGTCAAACATAGGACAAGTTACAAACATGACTCCACTGAGCAGAGAAACATTCACTTTTCTACCTGTTGGATTCTGGCTTGAAATATAGTTATTCCTGTCATCATATTAGAATGTATTGATGACTTTAAATGTATAAGAAATGTATATGTTAGGGGACAATTGATAGTTAATAGGAACTTTGTGCATGGAATGTTACTGAGTGAGGCAAGGGGATGTGAAGAAATTTCATTTTCTGTTCAAATATTCATATTCTGCTGAATATTGATATTTCTAAGGAAGGAGACAAAGGGGAGCAGTCTAGTTTCACTTCCTGATAAGGCACGCCAGTTGCTGAAGAACTAGGGCAATGAGGGAAGTGGAACTCAACTCGAGATAAGGTCAGCAGTTGAAGAGAGAAGACACTGCTTAAAGTCAAATATTTTAGTATAATTCACTTGAAAAATTAGAACCTGTTGGAAACATAGTATGGGATAGGACTGTAGTCAGATTGTTTTCGGGGTGGGCCATATGCTCTATTTGTTCAGAACCAGACATACTTTCAGGCCACTGCTGGACCTCAGCAACCCACTCCTGAAGCACAGCTTCGTTTATGTCCAGCTCTGCCCACTTATCTTCAAGGAAGCTAGTCTCCTCCTTTAGTCTTTTGACATTCTGAAAAAAATACAATTCAATTGAGGAATAACATAGGTGAAGGTTCTAATTATTCAAGTGAATCACACTAAAAATATTAAAAAGCTGAGCCAGGATTGCAGACAGAAGTTAGACATGTATAAATAGGATAAACAATAATGGGAAAGCAGGTCAAATATATATTTTTTATGATCATTTTGGCCATGTTCTGGCTAGTTGAGAACAAGTTCTCATTTGCAACTGCGACCTGGCCAAGATAAAGCATAGCAGTGTGAACAGACAACACAGAGTTACACATGGAGTAAACAATAAACAAGTCAATAACACAGTAGAAAGAAAAAAAAGAGTCTATATACATTGTGTGCAAAAGGCATGAGGAGGTAGGCAAATAATTACAATTTTGCAGATTAACACTGGAGTAATAAGTGATCAGATGGTCATGTACAGGTAGAGATATTGGTGTGCCAAAGAGCAGAAAAGTAAATAAATAAAAACAGTATGAGGATGAGGTAGGTAAAATTGGGTGGGCTCTTTACCGATAAGACTATGTACAGCTGCAGCGATCGGTTAGCTGCTCAGATAGCAGATGTTTGAAGTTGGTGAGGGAGATAAAAGTCTCCAACTTCAGTGATTTTTGCAATTCGTTCCAGTCACAGGCAGCAGAGAACTGGAACGAAAGGCGGCCAAATTAGGTGTTGGCTTTAGGGATGAACAGTGAGATACACCTGCTGGAGCGCGTGCTACGGGTGGGTGTTGCCATCGTGACCAGTGAACTCAGATAAGGCGGAGCTTTACCTAGCATGGACTTGTAGATGACCTGGAGCCAGTGGGTCTGGCGACGAATATGTAGCGAGGGCCAGCCGACTAGAGCATACAGGTCACAGTGGTGGGTGGTATAAGGTGCTTTAGTAACAAAACGGGTGGCACTGTGATAAACTGCATACAGTTTGCTGAGTAGAGTATTGGAAGCTATTTTGTAGATGACATCGCCGAAGTCGAGGATCGGTAGGATAGTCAGTTTTACTAGGGTAAGTTTGGCAGCGTGAGTGAAGGAGGTTTTGTTGCGTAATAGAAAGCCAATTCTAGATTTGATTTTAGATTGGAGATGTTTGATATGAGTCTGGAAGGAGAGTTTACAGTCTAGCCAGACACCTAGGTACTCATAGATGTCCACATATTCTAGGTCGGAACCGTCCAGGGTGGTGATGCTAGTCGGGCGTGCGGGTGCAGGCAGCGAACGGTTGAAAAGCATGTATTTGGTTTTACTAGCGTTTAAGAGCAGTTAAAGGCCAGAGAAGGAGTGTTGTATGGCATTGAAGCTCGTTTGAAGGTTAGACAGCACAGTGTCCAAAGACGGGCTGGAAGTATACAGAATGGTGTCGTTTGCGTAGAGGTGGATCAGGGAATCGCCCGCAGCAAGAGCAACATCATTGATATATACAGAGAAAAGAGTTGGCCCGAGAATTGAACCTTGTGGCACCCCCATAGAGACTGCCAGAGGACCGGACAGCATGCCCTCCGATTTGACACACTGAACTCTGTCTGCAAAGTAGTTGGTGAACCAGGCAAGGCAGTCATCAGAAAAGCCAAGGCTACTGAGTCTGCCGATAAGAATATGGTGATTGACAGAGTCGAAAGCCTTGGCAAGGTCGATGAAGACGGCTGCACAGTACTGTCTTTTATTGATGGCGGTTATGATGTCGTTTAGTACCATACAGCACTCGTAGGCATACAGTATATCTTGCCTCTGTACATGTTGAGGGCCTTGAGGAGCACACCGTGTCGGCAAACTGCTATCTCAATGCCCTCCTCATCTACTTTGGCAGATGATTTTCCTGACGTCTCTTTGGCCGCTGTCCAGTCTGACGTGCCACACAATCCTTTGCCTGGCGTATACAACATGAAAATCACGGTGAAGTGCCAAGATTAACTGAAAACAAACAACATCTAAACTGGGTGACATTAAAGCTATGTTATAGAAGCTGTGAGAATAATTACATGGTTGGTCTTTGTATGGACGTTTGATGAAGGATGACATCATCGTCTTTCGCCTGGAAGACACCATAAGACATTCCTAGTTAAATAAAGGTTAAATAGAAACTTTAAAAATAGTATAAGCACTTCTCAACACAAAATAGAAAGTGAGACTGCAAGATTACATGACAAAATTATACATCAAACCAAAAGATTGAGGTATGGCAAGTAGCCTAGAGGTTAGAGAGGTGGGTTGCTTGTTCAAATCCCAGACATCTGACCGTGTTTCTCCAACCTCCGTGTGTGTGCTTGTGTGTGTGTGTCTCAGAGGGGATTGGATACAGCAAAAAGACAAATTACTGTCCCACAATTTTTTTTCATGGAAAATGACATTCTAGTTTACAATCTGCAATAGACCATCTGCAATATAACATCACAAAAATATACTTCATAGCAAAAAGAAGACCAGCATGAAATTTAAGAAGGTATAATTATAACCTGAACAAAACATCAACACATAAGAAGGTAGTACAAACCCTGAAGCTTTGTGGAAGCGGTATTGCTTGCAATTCCCATCCACTGATACAGCATGCATCTCCTGTGAGCAGGCAGGAAAATTGAGTTTATTTCAAACCGCCCGTACGTCCAATCGAGGAATGCCTTCTGGAATGTGTCCCCACATATCTTTCCACTCTAATAACATGCAAAACAAACAGAGGTATAAGTAAGGGGCACATTTTATATTAGGTACAAATATGAACAAATACTAACCCCTAAAAAAAAATATATAAAAATTATATTTTGATGAGTATATACACTTACCCTGCCAAAGGGCTTTGTTCTTCTGTCAAGAACTCACACAAAGGCTTGACGGGAGCATCCTGGGGCCAACACCTTCATGTCTTCAAAGGACTTGAAGAGGTCCATTGTGAAGATGGTCTGGTGAGTCACGGTAGCTGGCCAGTGGCCACTCTTTACAACTTCGTCTATCCCTACTGTCAAATGTCTCAGATATCCGGAGCAATTCAGAGCAGGAAGGGACGGGTTGTAGTGCCCTAAGTCAGGAGTAATTATTAGGAAGTGATGAATTACATTCTTTAAACAACCATACAGTTGTTACACAGCCATGGGAAAAAGATAGAAACCAAAATGTGATACCAAATTGTTCTATATATTTGGACTGTAAATGCTGATGCATTGAAAATTGTGCAGCATGACTAAAAAGTTGGTATTGCAGGAGTTGCGATCAGATTTAATTTGAAACACCTAAACAATAAACACACACCTTCAGCTCCTGGAAGTTAAGGGACCCCTAATCATCCTGATGAATTACGGTGATTGAGGACAAGGGGCGAAATGACCCTTCAAACAGAGACTCCATTGTCGTGCAAAACCTTGGTGCTATGGGTGGCTATGTCACATGCAGCACAGAGAAGATGCCTGGGCAGGCAAATCTCTGCATCGCACAACCTTTGGGGTTACATGATAATCTGGCCCAGTGAAACTCCCCATCAGCTCCTGTAGGTCCTGCATCAGGGAGTCTTGTGGAGATAAAGAAAAATTCAAATAATAACACGACAGAATTAATGAAAAGAATAGCTTGCCTATATTAACAAATGTTAAGGATGGTATGGCATTTGCTTCGGCATTCTAGCATACTGTACCTGTATCTTGTGGGTATAAGTGCAGGAGCATGTGTACTGCAAGAGGATGGGTACTGGTACTGGAAACTATTAAATAAAAATGTAGTTATATTTGTTCATCAATACAACTTAAAGGCAATAGTATAACTGTGCTTTTTGGGTAAAGAGATCCACTATGACAGATAGAATTATGATATACTGTATGTAATTATATTAGATATATACTGTATGTCAGGGGTCGGCAACCTAAGGCACGAGTGCCAGCGTTGGCACGTGAGGGCACCCCCCACCCCGGGGTATACTCACCCACGTGAGGGCACCCCCCATTGGTATTCACTGCAACATTGTAGTTCCCAAGGTATGTCAAACCTGATTAGCCAATGGGGTTAAATGATTTGGCAGCAGTTTCATTTTATTAGTTCAGCCTCAAAACCAAGGCAGCGCTGTAGAAGAGAGAGTCGTTTTCACATGGCAAGCACGTTATTTAAAAAATGTTCATGGTGGAAAACGTCATCAGCTAAGAAAAATAAGGCAGATGTCCGCTAACTTTTGCCTCTTGATCAAAGGAATATGGATTTGTTTTACCGAAGGATCAGTCTGTTTGCGCTCTCTGTTGTAAAACTGTTGTTTGTCGGACATGAAGTGTACGGCATTATTTTGAAACGAGACATGGGAAAAACTTAAAGGACGAGGTGTGTTTAGATTTCTACATGCAGTCAAAAATCAAGATACAGAGGGGAGCTATAAAGTTGCACAGTGCATTGCTAAACATCGAAAACCATTTACTAATGGGGAATATATCAAGCAACCTTTCCTCAGTATTTTGCTGGCTTTATTTGATGGATGGCCTAACAAAGACACAATCATCTCAAAGATAAAAGACATGCCTGTGTCTGCCATAACTGTTGAAAGGTGCATTAACAAGATGGTTGAAAATGTAAAGGCGCAGCAAACTAGCATTAAAAGATGCACCTGTGTTTAGTGTGGCTCTTGATGAGAGTGAGGATGTGAATGACATTCCATGTCTGGCAGTTGTTGGAAGATACTGTGACTCAGAGCAGGTACGTGAGGAGCTGCTTTGTCTATAACCCTTGCATGGTATTACTGAAGGAGAAGATGTAGCAAAAGCCTTCACAGATCATTTTGAGGAGAGAGGTGTTGATATTAAAAACATATTCGCTATCACAACTGACCTTGCCCCTGCTGTGGTGGGGAAACATAAAGGATTTGTATAGCTGATTGAAGATAAGATTGGCCACTGCATGGATAAATGTCTCGGTGTCATTCACCAAGAGAATCCGTGTCACAAGATCAAGCCGGTGGTGCTAATGGAAATCGCCTCTGTTTAGCGAGTTATTGAATTCTTCCGTTTGTGGGCAATTAGTTGTAATGCACATATGAAAATCATAACTGGCGCGCAGATCATTATATATTTTTTGATTTTACATTTAATTTTAATAAATGTAACCTTTATTTAACTAGACAAGTCAGTTCAGAACAAATTCTTATTTACAATGACGGCCTACTCTGGACGATGCTAAGTCTGGACGATGCTGGGCCAATTGTGCACGTCCCTATGGGACTCCCAATCACAGCCGGATGTGATGCAGCCTGGATGGTAGGATAAATTGTAAATTGGCACTCCACACAAAAGGTTGCCAACCCCTGCTTTACAGTGGCGTTTTTCCTATTTTGGTGTTTTTGGCGTTATGGCCGTTTTTCCTATTTTGGTGTTTTTGGCGTTATGGGCGTTTTTCCTATTTTATTGCGTTGCAACCTGTAATTTAAATGGATTTTTATTTGGATTTCATGCAATGGACATACACAAAATATTCCAAATTGGTAAAGTGAAATGACAATAATAACCTGTTTTAAAAACATTCTAAAAAATGTAAACAGAAAGTGGTGTGCGCATTTGTATTCCCCCTTTGCTATGAAGGCCCTAAATAAGATCTGGTGCAACCAATTACATTCAGAAGCCACATAATTAGTTAAATAAAGTCCATCTGTGTGCAATCTAAGTGTCACATGATATGTCACATGATCTCAGTATATTTACAGCTGTTCTGAAAGACCCCAGAGTCTGCAACACCACTAAGCAAGGGGCACCACCAAGCATGCTGCACCATGAAGACCAAGGAGCTCTCCAAACAGGTCAGGGAAAATATTGTGGAGAAGTACAGATCAGGGTTGGGTAATAAAAAAATATCAGACACTTCGAACATCCCACGGAGCACCATTAAATCCATTATTAAAACATGGAAAGAATATGGCACCACATCAAATCTGCCAAGAGAGGGCCGCCCACCAAAACTCACGGACCAGGCAAAGAGGGCATTAATCAGAGAGGCAACAAAGAGACCTACGATAACCCTGAAGGACATGCAAAGCTCCACAGCGGAGATTGGAGTACACTCCACAGAGCTGGGCTTTTTGGAATAGTGGCCAGAAAAAAAGCCATTGCTTTAAGATAAAAATAAGCAAATATGTTTGGTGTTTGCCAAAGGCATGTGGGACACTCCCCAAACATATGGAAGAAGGTACTCTGGTCAGATGAGACTAAAATTGAGCTTTTTGGCCATCAAATGAAAATGCTATGTCTGGCGCAAACCCAACACTTATCACCCTGAGAACATATCCCATGGTGGTGGCAGAAGCATGGTGGTGCGAGAATCATGCTGTGGGGGATGTTTTTCATCAGCAGGGACTGGGAAACTGGTCAGAATTGAAGGAATGATGGATGGCGCTAAATACAGGAACATTTTTGAAGGGAAACCTGTTTCAGAGGTTCACCTTCCAGCAGGACAATGACCCTGAACATACTGCTAAAGCAGTGGTGGTTTGCGGGGAAACATTTTTAAATGTTTTGGAATGGCCTAGTCAAAGCCTAGACCTCAATCCAATTGAGAATCTGTGGTATGACTTAAAGATTGCTGTACACCAGTGGAACTCATCCAACTTGAAGGAGCTGGAGCAGTTTTGCCTTGAAGAATGGACACAAATCCCAGTGGCTAGATGTACCAAGCTTAGAGAGACATACCCCAAGAGACTTGCAGCTGTAATTGCTGCAAAAGGTGGCTCTACAAAGTATTGACTTTGGGGGGGTGCATAGTTATGCATGCTCAATTTTTCAGTTTTTTTGTTGTCTTATTTTTGTCTTAAATGTTGTGTAAATCAAATGACACAACCCACACAAAAATCCATTTTAAGTCCAGATTGTAAGGTAACAAAAATGAAAGATGCCAAGGAGGGTGAATACTTTCGCAAGCCACGGTATGTCATTAAATTACGTGTGCATAACTATGTGGTTTTAATTCAAATTATCTTTGGTTCTTCTTATTTTGGGACCAATATAACATGTTGTATTTGTTTTCACATGAAACCTAAGAGTTCATGCATGCAAGACAAAGGCTTAGGTTAGAGTCAATTGGTCTGAGGATTTGAAAGCTTTATAGCACTACTTTGTATTTAATCCCACATTGAAATGAAAGCCAGTGAGCCAGCTAAAATTGGTCAGTATATTGCAACTGCCTTTGGTACTAGCTAGAAATGTCCTAACAAGGTAGTCATATGCTGCATGACAAGTTAAATGACTCTAGCCTTGATAAGGATCTTTCTCCTTTGGGTTGTTGTGTTGAGCATGATTTCCTTAGGGTCAAGCGATCTGGCTTCAAGTCCACCTCTGGTTAATACCCCCTCCTACCATTTGCTACTCTGATGAGCAGTAGGATAGTGTATGAGGGTCAAAAGCATGTCCTGTTAAGGCATGAGGGATTTGAGGCAGAGAAGCACAGGTTGTGTTTTCTGAACCGAGGAAGTAGTGTTACGATCCTAGCCTTGATAAGTCTGCTAAGAAATTCCCCAAGGGAGATCTCCCTTGGAGTTCCTTTAGGGCAGGGTTTCCCAAACCTCTCCTCGGGCCACTCCAGATGTTGAACATTTTTGTTTTAACCCTTAACTGGCACACATGGTTCAATTAGTTGACTAATTAAATCAGGTGTGGCAGTCTAGGGTTAAAACAAAATGTCTCCCTAGTGGCGCAGTGGTCTAATGCAGTGCTAGCTGCGTTACTACAGATCCAAATCAAATTTTATTTGTCACATACGTGCTTGGCAAGTTTTTATTGTGGGTGTAGCGAAAAACGTGTGTTTTTAGCTTAAACAGTGCAGTAATATCTAACAAGTAATATCTAAGAATTTCAGAAAATTACACACAATACAAACAAATATAAAATAAAGGAATGTAATTTTGAAAACAAATATTTGTGCGAGCAATGTCAGAGCGGCATAGACTAAGATACAGTAAAATAGGATAGAATACAGTTGAAGTCGGAAGTTTACTGTCACAAACGTCATCTTGAAAATGACCGGACCAAGGTGCAGCGTGGTGAGGGTACATTTTCCTTTATTTTTAAATATCGCCAACAAAACAACAAAAACGACTGTGAAGCTACGTAAGGCTATACATGCATTAAACTAAGAAAACAACCCACAAATGAGAAAAGGAACACAGGCTGCCTAAGTATGATTCCCAATCAGAGACAATGATAGACAACTGTCCCTGATTGAGAATCATACCCAGCCAAAAACAAAGAATCAGTAAGCATAGACTTTCACACCCTGACCAAACAAACATAGAAAATAAAAGGATCTCTACGGTCAGAGCGTTACATTTACATACACTTAGGTTGGAGTCATTAAAACTTGTTTTTCAACTACTGCACACATTTCTTGTCAACAAACTATAAATATAAATAGAAACTATAAAACTATACATTTTGGCTATAAATTTGTCTTTTAGGACATCTACTTTGTGCATGACACAAGTAATTTTTCCAACAATTGTTTACAGACAGATTATTTTACTTATAATTCACTGTATCACAAGTCCAGTGGGTCAGAAGTTTACATACACTAAGTTGACTGTGCCTTTAAACTACCTGGAAAATTCCTGAAAATGATGTCAAGGCTTTAGAAGCTTCTGATAGGCTAATTGACACAATTTGAGTCAATTGGAGGTGTACCTGTGTATGTATTTCAAGGCCTATTTTCAAACTCAGTGCCTATTTGCTTGACATCATGGGAAAATCAAAAGAAATCAGCCAAGGCCTCAGAAAAAACAATTGTAGACCTCCAAGTCTGGTTCATCCTTGGGAAATGCCTGAAGGTACTGCGTTCATCTGTACAAACAATACTATGCAAGTATGAATGCCATGGGACGACGCAGTCATCATACCGCTCAGGAAGGAGATTCGTTCTGTCTCCTAGAGATGAACGTATTTGGTGCGAAAAGTGCAAATCAATCCCAGAACAACAACAAAGGACCTTATGAAGATCCTGGAGGAAACAGGTACAAAAGTATATAAATCCACAGTAAAACGAGTTTTATATCGACATAACCTGAAAGGCCGCTCAGCAAGAAAGAAGCCACTGCTCCAAAACCTCCATAACAAAAGACAGACTACGGTTTGCAACTGCATATGTGGACAAAGATCATACTTTTTGGAGAAATGTCTTCTGGTCTGATGAAACAAGAATAGAACTGTTTGGCCATAATGATCATCGTTATGTTTGGAGAATTAAGGGTGAGGCGTGCAAGCCGAAGAACACTATCCCAACCGTGAAGCACGAGGGTGGCAGCATCATGTTGTCGGGGTGCTTTGCTGCAGGAGGGACAGGTGCACTTCACAAAATAGATGGCTTCATGAGAAGGAAAATTATGTGGATATTTTGAAGCAACATCACAAGACATCAGTCTGGAAGTTAAAGTTTGTTCACAAATGGTTCTTCCAAATGGACAATGAACCCAAGCATACTTCCAAAGTTGTGGTAAAATGGCGTAAGGACAACAAAGTCAAGGTATTGGAGTGGTCATCACAAAGCCCTGACCTCAATCCTATAGAAAATTTGTGGGCAGAACTGAAAAAGTGTGTGCGAGCAAGGAGGCCTACAAACCTGACTCAGTTACACCAGTTCTGTCAGGGGGAATGGGCCAAAATTCACCCAACTTATTGTGGGAAGCTTGTGGAAGGCTACGCAACATTTTTTACACAATTTAAACAATTTCAAGGCAATGCTACCAAATACTAATTGAGTGTAGGTAAACTTCTGACCCACTGTGAATGTGATGAAAGAAATAAAAGCTGAAATGAATAATGCTCTCTACTATTATTCTGACATTTCACATTCTTAAAATAAAGTGGTGATCCTAACTGACCTAAAACATGGAATTCTTACTCGGATTAAATGTCAGGAATTGCAAAAAAAATGAGTTTAAATGTATTTGGCTAAGGTGTATGTAAACTTCTGACTTCAACTGTACATATGAGATGAGTAATGCAACATATGTAAATGCTATTAAAGTGACTTGTAATGATTTCAAGTCTATGTATATAGTGCAGCAGCCTCTAATGTGCTAGTGATGGCTATTTTACGGTCTGATGGTCTTGAGATCGCTGTTTGACCTCGCCTTCTGGATGACATTGGGGTGCACAGGCAGTGGTTTGGGTGGTTGTTTTCCATGTTGATCTTTTTGGCCTTCCTGTGACATCGGGTGCTGTAGGTGTCCTGGAGGGCAGGTTGTTTGCCCCCGATGATGCGTTGGTCAGACCGCACCACCCTCTGGAGAGCTCTGTGGTTGCAGGTGGTGCAGTTGCCGTGATACAGCCCAACAGGATGCTCTCAATTTTGCATCTGTTAAAGTTTGAGGGTTTTAGGTGCCTCCTGAGGTTGAAGAAATCCTGGTTTGATCTCAGGCTGTGTCTCAGTCGGCCACGACCGGGAGACCCATGAGACAGCGTACAATTGGCCCAGCGTCGTCCGGGTTAGGGGAGGGTTTGGCCGGCCTTGTTGTCTTTGTCACATCGCGCTCTAGCGACTCCTTTGGTGGGCCAGGCGCAGTGCACGCCGACACGGTTGCCATGTGTGTGAAATTTCCTCTGACACACTGGTGCGGCTGGCTTCCGGGTTAAGTGAGCATTGTGTCAAGAAGCAATGCGGCTTGGCGGGGTCGTGTTTTGTAGAACGCACTGCTCTCGACCTTTACCTCTCCCGAGTCTGTACGGGAGTTGCAGCGATGAGACAAGATTGTAACTACCAATTGGATATCACGAAAAAGGTGTAAAAAAAGGTGGCCGGTGGGGAAAGACTGTTTTAGGGTCAGATGGCCCAGGGTAAAGCTCTATTTAGGGCGATACTCATCCCCGCCATTAGCTGCAATTTGGTCACCTCTTCCGGGAAGGTCCATGTCCATGACTTTGATGACAATAATATACAATTAACATATGCCAGTCTTGGCTGCCTCATGTTATCTATTTAGAAAAAATAGTTACACTTTTCATGCGTAAACAGACACACAACTAAATATGTACATAACACTTACCATGTCTTGAGGCCTTAGACCTTTTGTCACGTTCTGACCTTTATTTCCTTTGTTTTTGTCTTTATTTAGTATGGTCAGGGTGTGAGTTGGGGTGGGCAGTCTATGTTTTTGTTTCTATGTTTGGTTTCTGTTTCGGCCTAGTATGGTTCTCAATCAGAGGCAGGTGTCGTTAGTTGTCTCTGATTGAGAATCATACTTAGGTAGCCTGGGTTTCACTGATGGTTTGTGGGTGTTTGTTTCCTGTGTCAGTGTTTGTGCCACACGGGACTGTTTCGGTTCGTTTATATTCACTTTATTGTTTTTGTATTTCATAGTGTTCAGTCTTTTCTATTAAAACATGGACACTTACCACGCTGCATATTGGTCCGATCCTTGCTACACCTCTTCAGACGTTGAGGAGGAAATCTACCGTTACACCTTTTATGTCCGGGTCTTTGGTGAATTATGTTTCCTTTGCTGTCCCTCTCTAACCATTGGACAGGGGCAAGGCCAGTGGCAGGAGCAGGTGACTGTCGCTTTGCAGCTCGCTCCTTCTGATCCTAAAGTATTTAAAAAAATCAAACACAGAATGGGAATCTGTCTGTGATTAAAATTACAGCACAACAACATTGTGGTATGTACCCACAATTCAACTGCCCTAAAAATACACTGGGGAAATGTAAAGAAATATCACTTCCAGCGAGCTACATGTTGAAATTGTAATGCTGTTTTCATGTTGAAATTGTAATGTAGTGTTCTCGAAGTGCCTCCTCAAATTTCACCTCTGCCTCATCCTGCTCTTTGCTCAAGTTCATTTCTCTATTTGTTTGAACATAAACAATAGTGCATGTTAACGTAAGGAAAAATAAGTACCAAAATGTGTGATCATATACTGTGAGACACAATTACAAATTTTTATTTTCAATGGTGGCCTAGTAACAGTGGTTTACCTGCCTTGTTAAGGGGCAGAATGACATATCTTTTTTTTTTCAGCTCGGGGATTTGATCTTCCAACCTCCCGGTAACTAGTCCAACGCTCTAACCACTAGGCTACTCTGCCACCCAAATTATATGCACTGTGTATGTATATTATTTCCAGTGCGTCCGGAAAGTATTCAGACCCCTTAAATATTTCCACATTTTGTTACGTTACAGCCTTATTCTAAAATGTATTTAAAAAAATGTTTCCTCATCAATCTACACATTATACCCCATAATGACAAAGCCAAAACAGGTTTTTAGACATCAATCTCAGAGGATGGGACAATTTGCTTTGTCCTCTAGTTGTAAAATGAGTATAGCAGGTGTCTACAAAGGGGTGAGGAACACATTGATGCAGACAGGTGGCGCTAGTTTGTTCTGACCCTAATAAACCGGTCAACATTAGGACATGGCAGGTCCTCTCCACTATGGTGACTGTGTAGATATCACATAGACGGTACAGAAAATCATCTTTGTAGATACCATTCTGACTGCATAACCTCATGGCTCATGATCTCCTGTGTCATATCTCAACACATCTGTGTCAGAGGCTTGACATCATCATTTTGATTGTGACCATCGGGAGGGGTTACATCCGAGAAATTGGGATTGCTATAGATGCAATCCCTGGGGAACCAGTTCATATGAGTCATACCAAACTGTCAGTACTTATTGTGACATCGACATACACAGCTGAGCTGTTCTTGTCTCTAATTACTCTGTATTATGTCATCCTTCATGTTTTGTGTGGACCCCAGGAAGAGTGCTACTGCTTTTGCATCAGCTAGGATCCTAATAAAATAACAGAACCATTGACGTGAATAAGATGAGGTCCTATAGATCACAGAGATAAATCAATCATGGAACAAGGTTAAATACTATTAAGCGTTAACATATCAATCAGTGGCTTCGGCACAGGTGCATGAGTGGAAAATCAATCAGTGAGGCCATTAAACAGGTTGATTGGCAGTGGCTGGTCGTCTCTCTGCTTGAACCACAGGATGTGTACTATGGGGATTACAGTGACTGATGCTGCGTTTGAGTGGACATGGCTTTCCTGCTGCCTGCTGCTATATATATCTCCACCACACCCCTGAGACTTTGATCCCAAGGCTAATTCCCTTGAATTGTCCAAATCCACTCTGACGAGAGTGACAGCACACACCAGGAGAGAGAGACAGAGAAATAGAGAGAGAGAGAGCTGGTGGGGGCACAGCCTGCTTAGTCTTGACTGAAGGAGTGAAACGTCTCCTCGGCAGACTGCGCGTGAGCAGCTGTACACTTACAGAGCCAATGTAACAGTGCACGTCGCTGGATGGTGTGCATGTTTCATGTTCCACAGATTTCCTGCACTGTGTGTCCACTTGGCAGAGGGACAGCCTGATGTCACCCACCCAACCTCCATAATCAAATGAGACGCTAATCCCACAATCCCACTTCTGCAAAGCCCTACCCGTAGAGAGAGGGGGAGAGAGAAAAAGAGAGGTAGGGGGAGGGAGAGAGAGAGACAGAGAGGGGGAAGCTGGTAGACAGAGAAGCCCAGAGGCTGTGGACTAGTGGACCACATTTATTTTTTATGTCAGTCCCATGTTGACCCACAGAAGGAGCGACCTTACAGATCACAGTCTCCACCCTCAGAACCCCTCCCACGTGGACCCCGTCACAGCCCATCCAGGCGTAACCCTGGAGACTAGCTGCTCCCCTGAGGGGCCAGCGGAGGGAGAGTGCTGTAGGAGCTGCACCCCTCCGTCTGCACCCCCTCCTCGGCCCCCTATGCCCACCATGAGAGTGACCACCTTGGAAGGCGTGGAGGTCTGCCAGGATGGGGAGGACTTCTGCCTGACCACAGAAGGGTAAGACTCCTCTCTGATTGTGTGTGTGGATCACACAGGTGTGCAGTGATGCTCTAGTTACAATTGATAATGACTGTTATGGAGATGTTGACCTGTGTCAGGACCTCATAGTAGAGTGTAGAAATTATACTAAGAAAGCACCAGTGGTAAACTAAAGAAAGTGTGGGTTTGATGGTTTGGGGAAGTAGAGAGTTAAATTGGTGTATGGGTGAGTGAATCAGTGGTGGAGCTGAACATGTTTGTGTTATCTGTGGTCTGTCATCAGTTTACACATTGTTATTTGTCCCCGTTTCCTGCCCACAATCCTCCTGCGCTACCATGAAGTGAGTGACCATGTTAGCTTGTTACTGACAGGCTGGCAGAGGAATGTTCAGGAGCGAGGGAGGAGATTACATCTCGGCTTAGCCAGCTGAACATTTTCCATCACAGATGACACACAAACAGCTTATCCATGCACATAGCACAGTTACTGTGTCAATAACATATGATAAAATAAATTGGGTCAAAAACATGCTATTTTTTTAAGCTGAAACAAATTTTACAGAAAACTGGACATGAATGTAAAAGTGGTTAACACAGTTGTTCTGCCGCTTTCAGACTCTTACAGCCCAGCCTCATTAAAACGAAAGGCATGTCAACAGGAGTGAGTGATGGCCACTGTGACAGAAGGCCATAATACCAGACTTTAACTGGGAGGAGCGGTGAGAATGGGGAGACAGAACTTCCGTTCCTCTTAATCCTCGGGGGGCTTTTCTGGAAAACATAAACAGATTTAAAGTGGAAATAACTCAGGCTCACGCAGTGGAAATAATTCCGGCTCATACAGTGAATGGGAAACTATGTTTCTCCGTTTTAGCATGGAGGCTTGGCTTTGGACGCAGCGATATGATGACCACATTCTGCCAATACGTCACATAATGAAAAACAAAAAGATGGACAAGGACATATTACATTTTTATATGATAAAATCCATAAGCAATCTAATCTGAAGCTCAGTGCTAAATGTGTTTGTTTGTGTGTGTGTGCGCGCACATGCATGACTGTGTGGGTTGAGGGGCCATGTGAAAATGGTGATTAGGCTCACCACAACTGGGATTCACTCTGCTACTTCACAGATCAGTCCCAGCCAATCAGCTATAGCACTGACCCCTCTGACCAATGAAGGGCCTGTTTCAAAGTGATGAGGGACACGCAATGTGGCCTGCATTCATGGGCATGAGGGACTAGAGAGAATTATCAGGCAATATCAGGCAGTGATGCAACCTCGATGGTGCAGCTTTAGAACCTTTTGAGGATCTGAGTACCCATGTCAAATCTTTTCAGGGGGAATAGGTTTTTTCGTGCCCTCTTCATGACTGTCTTGATGTGCTTGGACCATGTTAGTTTGTTGGTTATGTGGACACCAAGGAACTTGAAGCTCTCAACCTGCTCCACTACAGCCCTGACGATTTCCTGTAGTCCACAATCATCTCCTTTGTCTTGAACACTTAGAGGGAGAGGTTGTTGTCCTGGCACCACACGGTCAGGTCTCTGACCTCCCTGTAGGCTGTCTCGTCGTATTCGGTGATCAGTCCTACCACTGTGTCATTGGCAAACTTAATGATGGTTTTGGAGTCGTGCCTGGCTGTGCAGTCATGAGTGAACAGGGAGAACAGAAGGGGACAGATCACGCACCCCTGAGGGGCCCGTGTGTTGAGGATCAGCATGGCTGATGTGTTGTTACCTACCCTTACCACCTGGGGGCAGCCCATCAGGAAGTCCAGGATCCAGTTGCAGAGGGAGGTGTTTAGTCCCAGGGTCCTTGGCTTACTTATTAGCTTTGAGGGAATTATGGTGTTGAATGCTAAGCTGTAGTCAATGAATAGCATTTTCACATAGGCGTTCATTTTGTCCAGGTGGGAAAGGGCGCTGTGGAGTGCAATAGAGATTGCATCATCTGTGGATTTGTTAGGGTGGTATGCAAATTGGAGTGTGTCTAGGTCAACACATGCTCGCAGTACACGTCCTGGTAATCCGTCTGGCCCTGCGGCCTTGTGAATGTTGACCTGTTTAAAGGTCTTACATCGGCTGTGGAGAGCGTGATCAGGTAAAGCTCCGCCTTATCTCAGTTCACTGGTCACGATGGCAACACCCACCCGTAGCACGCGCTCCAGCAGGTGTATCTCACTGATCATCCCTAAAGCCAACACCTAATTTGGCCGCCTTTCGTTCCAGTTCTCTGCTGCCTGTGACTGGAACGAATTGCAAAAATCACTGAAGTTGGAGACTTTTATCTCCCTCACCAACTTCAAACATCTGCTATCTGAGCAGCTAACCGATCGCTGCAGCTGTACATAGTCTTATCGGTAAAGAGCCCACCCAATTTTACCTACCTCATCCCCATACTGTTTTTATTTATTTACTTTTCTGCTCTTTTGCACACCTATATCTTTACCTGTACATGACCATCTGATCATTTATCACTCCAGTGTTAATCTGTAAAATTGTAATTATTTGCCTACCTCCTCATGCCTTTTGCACACAATGTATATAGACTCTTTTTTTCTTCTTTTTTCTACTGTGTTATTGACTTGATAATTGTTTACTCCATGTGTAACTCCGTTGTCTGTTCACACTGCTATGCTTTATCTTGGCCAGGTCGCAGTTGCAAATGAGAACTTGTTCTCAACTAGCCTACGTGGTTAAATAAAGGTGAAATATATATATTTTTAAAGTCATTTGGAACAGCTGGTGCTCTCATGCATGTTTCAATCTTATTTGCCTCGAAGCTAGCATAGAATTAGTTTAGCTTGTCTGGTAGGCTCGTGTCACTGGGCAGCTCACGGCTTTTTTCATTTTGTAGTCTGTAATGGTTTTCACGCACTGCCACATCCGTGTAGTACTACACAGCCACTGTAGTACGATTCGATCTTAGTCCTGTATTGACACTTTGCCTGTTTGATGGTTCATTGGAGGGCATAGCAGGATTTCTTAGAAGCTTCCGGGTTAGAGTCCCGCTCTTTGAAAGCGGCAGCTCTAGCCTTTATCTCAGTCTGGATGTTGCCTGTAATCCATGGATTCTGGTTGGGGTTGTCCCCAGGTCACTCTGGGGACAACGTCATCGATGCACTTATTGATGAAGCCAATGATTGACGTGGTGTACTGCTCAATGCCATAGGAAGAATCCCGGAACATATTCCAATCTAGGGTCTACTCTGGTGCCAGGATTGCCAGCGCAAACAAGGGTTTCATCAATACCACCTGATCCAAGGTTTTGTGTAGCTCAATAGCATATATTCCTTCTGAGACACTTGTGCATGCAGAATTGTGTATGTGTACAGTGTAGTATGAGTAAGATGTGTCTTTTTGTTTCTGTCTACTAAGCCATGTAAAGTGTTGCACCAATGCTGAGTGTGAATGTGTTTCTGTCTAAGTGTACTGCGTTCCAGTAGTTCATCCCAGTGGCTTTGTACAGTATATACTTTGTGTGTGATATCAGTTAGCAGAACTATCTTTTACACACAGAGGGATGGAGGCGCTTGGTGCCCAGGAGTCATCGATGGGCGAGATGTCACCGCAGAGGAATAATGAGAACAGGTTACCTTTCCAGGTACATATCCACCCAACATCTGCATCTATGTTCAATATCACATATATGTTTATCGTTCCAAATACCATTAATAAATGGCATGCTAATCAATAGATTATGATGGGTCTTCTAATAAGGTTTATAATACAGGTGTCAATACTAGTGAATTAATGTCACCATCCATGTCAGCCTACATTCAATCACCCACCTGTGGACCCTCCCTCTGCCTCCAGATCTTCCCAGAACCAGTGGAGGTGTCTCTGAGTCCAGAAGGCTCTCCCAATCACCTGCAGCAGTTCAGTCCCTCAGAGAAGGAGCGGCTTCCCTCCATCATGGTGGAGCCCACGGACATGAGCGAAGTGGAGAGTGGCGAGTTACGGTGGCCCCCGGAAGACATGGAATTCTGTTCTGAGGAGGATGATCTGTTCCTGGAGCAGTGTATCCCCCCAGCCAACATTGCAGACTGGGGAGAGGAGGAGGAAGAGAAGTCTGTTGTCATCAACCACCAGCAGAACACATCACTCATTGGTATGTTGTGTGTATCTCTGTATCTCTCTCTATAAATGCGTGTTCTTTCTTTTTTTCAGACTCTCTTACTTTAATCCATGCTTCTTTGCTTGCGTAGATGAAAGACCAATAGGATCATCAGTCATTCTTTCTAACTCTCTGATAATGTATTATTATGTCTGTCTTACAGATCTCCAGTCAGATGCGTTCAGCGATGAAACACCTATTCTACCACCTAGCAGCTCACCTGCCCTGAACTGAGTCACCAACCTCACCCCTAAACCCCTGCTATCTTCCCGAGGAAACCACTCACAGACCATGGGTCACAGGTCAATAGGAAACAGATTCCTGGACAGAATGGTACCACAGTTCAAATATTGTCCAACAATGAACGGAGATAACTTATTTACATAACGTTGAAGATTAAGTTAGGCAGTAGTGTAATGTTCTATGCAAAATGTCATAAATAAAACCAAGGACAGCTCTGAGAGAGAAGGGTTATCTGAAGGAGTTGTGTGAAGAAGAATATCTAACACTATCTATCAAGAGTGCTTATTTTAAGAAAAGTACTAACACTCATCTGTGGAAAGAAGGAAATAACACTTTGCTGACATTTGTCATTTTTTCATGAAGTCATTACTTCATTTATTATTTCCCCCTATTTCCAAGGGCCCAACAGTGGTTTTGGAGTACATTGTAGACCATACTAGAGTTAGTAATTGTATAATGTTTACATATGTTTATTGCATTGTTTAAATTATGGGATTGCCAATGGATATGTAGTAGTGGTCGACCGATTATGATTTTTCAACACCGATACCAATTATTGGAGGACCAAAAAAGCCGATACCGATTAATCTGCCAATTTTTTAAAATTCGTAATAATGACAATTACAACAGAACTGAATGAACACTTATTTTAACTTAAATTCATTTTATTGATGTATTATATTAACTTCAAGTAAATGAAACATGTTCAATTTGGTTTAAATAATGCAAAAACAAAGTGTTGGAGAAGAAAGTAAAAGTGCAATATGTGCTATGTAAGAAAGCTAACATTTAAGTACCTTGCTCAGAACATGAGAACATATGAAAGCTGGTGGTTCCTTTTAACATGGGTCTTCAATATTCCCAGGTAAGAAGTTTTAGGTTGTAGTTATTATAGGAATTATAGGACTATTTCCCTCTATACCATTTGTATTTCATTAACCTTTGACTATTGGATGTTCTTATAGGCACTTTAGTATTGCCAGTGTAACAGTATAGCTTCCGTCCCTCTCCTCGCTCCTCCCTGGGCTCGAACCAGGAACACAACGACAACAGTCACCATCGAAGCAGCGTTACTCATGCAGAGCAAGGGGAACAACTACTAGAAGGCTCAGAGCAAGTGACGTTTGAAACGCTATTACCGCGCGCTAACTAGCCAGCCATTTCACTTCAGTTACACCAGCCTCATCTCGGGAGTTGATAGGCTTGAAGTCATAAACAGCGCAATGCTTGACGCACAACGAAGAGCTGCTGGCAAAATGCACGAAAGTGCTGTTTGAATGAATGTTGACGTGCCTGCTTCTGCCTACCACCGTTCAGTCAGATACTTAGATACTTGTATGCTCAGTCAGATTATATGCAACGCAGGACACGCTAGATAATATCTAGTAATATCATCAACCATGTGTGGACTAGTGATTATGATTGATTGTTTATTTTTTTACTAGGCAAGTCAGTGGGTTAACTGCCTGTTCAGGGGCAGAACGACAGATTTGTACCTTGTCAGCTCGGGGATTCGAACTTGCAACCTTTCGGTTACTAGTCCAACGCTCTAAACACTAGGCTACCCTGCCGCCCCATTGTATTTTATAAGATAAATTTAATGCTAGCTAGCAACTTTCCTTGGCTTACTGCATTCGCGTAACCGGCAGTCACCTTGTGGAATGTAACGAGAGAGAGAGGCAGGTCGTTATAGCGCTGGACTAGTTAACTGTAAGGTTGCAAGATTGGATCACCCGAGCTGACAAGGTGAAAATCTGTCATTCTGCCCCTGAACAAGGCAGTTTACCCACTGTTCCTAGACCGTCATTGGAAATAAGAATGTGTTCTTAATTGACTTGCCTAGTTAAATAAAGGCAATCGGTCAACCTCTAATATGTAGCCTGGTACGCCACCCCACGTGGTCCAAAGAGTTGTCAGCCAGTTTAGGGGATATTGCACTCCACCCATAAGGGTTAGACATACCAACCTGGTTGTGGGCTTTCCCACAAGCAATAGATTTATCAGTGTTGGCCTAAACCAAGAATGGGCAACTCCAGTCTTCAGGGGCCTGATTGGTGTCACAATTTTGGGTCAGCCCCAGCTAGCACACGTGACTCCAATAATTAACTAATCAATTAATTAATTATTTTCTTCAGTTTAGAATGAAATTAGTTTAATCGACTGTGTTTGCGAGTGATGGGGATAAAGTGTGACACCACTCCAGGCCCCGAGAACTGGAGTTACCCATCCCTGGCCTAAACTTTTCAAACTAAACTCTGGACCTCAAAGCCAGTTCCACTGCTTTTTAAAAATTGTCCCCCTCTAATCACTGGCTGATTTAGACCTGGAACACCAGGTGGGTTCAATTAATTATCAGGTAGAATAGAAAACCAGCAGGCTCCGGACCTCATAGGGTAAGAGTTGAATACCCATAGACCAGGGTTTCCAAAATTCAGTTCTGGGCACCCCCCGGGTGCACATTTTGGAATTTGCCCTAGCACTACACACAGTGGTGGAAAAAGTACCCAAATGTCATACTTGAGTAAAAGTAAAGATTTCTTAATAGAAAATTACTAAAGTAAAAGTGAAAGTCATCCAGTAAAATTCTACTTGACTAAAAGTCTAAAAGCATTTGGTTTTAAATGTACTTAAGTATCAAAAGTAAATGAAATTGCTAAAATATACTTGAGTATTAAAAGTAAAAGTATAAATCATTTCAAAGGGCTTGTATTAAAGCAAACCAGATGCACCATTTTCTTTTTTTTCCTTCAGATAGCAAGGGGCACACTTCAATACTCAGACATAATTTACAAACAAAGCATTTGTGTTTAGTGAGTCCAACAGATCAGAGGCAATAAGGATGACCGGGGATGTTCTCTTGATAAGTGCATGAATTTGACAATTGTCCTGTCCTGCTAGCCATTCAAAATACTTTTGGGTGTCAGGGAAAATGTATGGAGTAAAAAGTACATTATTTTCTTCAGGAATGTAGTGAAGTAAAAGCAAAAGTATAAATAGTAAAGTAAAGTACTGATACCCAAAAAAACTTAGGTAAAATACTTTAAAGTACTACTTAAGTACTTTACACCACTAACTACACAGCTGATTCAAATAATCAAAGCTTCATAATGAGTTGGTTATTTGAATCAGCTGTGTACTGCTAGGGAAAAAAACTAAACGTGCACCCGGGGGGGACCGAGTTAGGAAAACCTGGGCCTAGACCACACTTTTATGGGCACCCGATAGTGGTTGCTAGATCTGCACTATTGTCTAGGATTGATGTGCATTCCCGGTAATACACTTCTGCCCATCCTTGGACCAACTTGTGCATAAAGTATCCACCATTCAGGCTGTAAAGGCATCATTTTCCTACTTAACCAACTTTAATGGCAAGCCGCTGGAAAAAAACTGGAAAACTATGCTTTGGCTAAACGCGGTGTGCAACATTCTAAGTTGTCCAAAAATGGTTATGGAATTGTTTTTTTATTTAGACAGGACACATTTTTCAGGGCGGCTAACCATTAAAGCTAGTTGGTTGCTTAGGCTAGGGCACCCACAAGAGTAAACACATGCAAACCCTGAAGGTACTTGTTGATATCAAAAGGGAACAACACAGTTATTGTGTCTGCCTTTGGCAGTTTAATATGGAGATACAGCTATATATTAAACATATGTGCAGTACAGGTGCTGTCATCATTCTCAACATGTGTGTATAGCTTTGGCCTCCCAACAAATTGTAAATATGAACAATGTCACGTTTTTTATGTAACAGTACTGTAATAAGCATAAGGACTAACAATAAAGTTGTGAAATTCAAATTTAGTAGTGTAGTTAGACAAGGATTCTGTAAGGCTTGCTGTGTAAATTAACAATGATGACACTAATAGCTGCTAACATTAGCAATGTAGCTCAGGGTAAACACCTTTTTGAAAAATATTTGATAAGCTATGCACAAAAGTATATATACAGTACATCACAACTCAATTTACCTTTCAAATGTTTGTGAAAAGTATAATATTTTCTACCTGATTAGAGGTAGGCCTGGCCTACAATATACGTTGCATTCGGAAAGTATTTAGATCTTTTCACTTTTTCCATATTTTTTAATGTTACAGCCTTATTTGAAAATGTATGAAAAAAAATCCCCTCAATACACACAACATCCCAGACTGACAAAGCAAAAGTTTCAGACCCCTTTACTCAAGACTTTATTGAAGCACCTTTGGCAGCGATTACAGCCTTGACACTTCTTGGGTATGATGCTACAAGCTTGGCCCACATGTATTTGGGAAGATTCTCCCATTCTTCTCTGCAGATCCTCTCAAGATCTGCCAGGTTGAATGGGGAGCGTCGCTGCACAGCTATTTTCAGGTCTCTCCAGAGATGTCGATCAAGTTCAAGTCCGGGCTCTGGCTGGGCCACTCAAGGACATTCAGATACTTGTTCCGAAGCCCCGATTGCGTTGGCTGTGTATTGGCTGTGTATTGTCATGTCTTTGGCTATGCCGGATTAAGTGATATGACATGCTATTCTATAAAATAATTTCTCTGTAATTAATATTACCTGATTAAGCTAAACAGGTTAATGTAATTAACTAGAAAGTCGGGGCACCACGAAATAATGTTTATAGAGCTGTTATCTTCCAAATAAACTCTTAAAGACCTGGTAATCTTTTACCTCAATAGCAGTCAATATTTAATCGTCACTTTATTTAGTCTCATCTGAAAGTTGTAAATTCTTCACGAACCCTGGCTAACAAGTTGAATCAGCAATACAAAATTGGGTTTAATTATGTATTTACTAAATACCCAAATAGTCACACAGAATTATATATACACAGAATGTGTCATACATTGATTACAAATTATGTCATAAAGGAAAACATCCCGAGCGGACAGAACAGATACGACGGCTGTCACGTTCTTTCAAAATCAAACCCAGAAGCAGACCAGGACAAGGAGAGTAGGAAGAAGGTGAGTATTTATTTACAAGTGAATGTGAATGGGTAGATATATCCAGGTGGCGTAGCGGGCAGCGGTGGTGAGTTGATGGGAGTAAATAGGTGGATCCAATGGGGTAGCGGAATTGTCCGACGACCAGGCGGGAATGGGGTAAATGATCCGGGTGAGTAACTGAAGACAGAAACTTACCTCCGTTTGTTAAGGCAAGCAATACGTAAAAAACAACAAAACAAATTCTACCCAACTTGAGGCTGATACTATGGCAAGACATACTGTTCATGGCTAACGATCCGGCAGGGAATGGATGTCAGGTCCGGGCTTATGAAGAGGAGAGATGATGATCAGGACCAGGTGTGCAGATAGCTGATGGGATACAGGTGCGGGTAATCAGAACTCCCAACTGGCTACATTGCCCGGCAACCAGACAGGGTGCGTTCCAGGACGCCGGAAAAAACACTCCAGAACAGAACACAGGCAAAAAACAGACTCAGGTAACGGGATTCGTGACAACGGCTGGTTACACAAAGAGAGTGGGTTGTGTTTGAGTGAAAGAGTGGGAAGACAGGAGCAAAAAAGGTTTTGTGTCTCTATCGGACTGTAGGCAGCTATGCTATTGTAAATACAGTATCTTATACATTCTAAATAACCACCCATTTGAAAAAGGAGAATGCAAAAACATATTTATTCTGAGCTGCACTTCGGTAGATTGTTCGTAGATGGGAGTCCGGGTGGACCAGCATGGATCTCTGGTCCTCTGAAGACTGTGTAGTGGTGAACTGGAGTGTGGTAGAATGGATACTCTGTCCGTCCTCTCCTAGCCCACGTTTTGCAGACGGAGGGGGTCTTCAATAGTCACTAGTAACAAAGGGATCTTCAATAGTCATATCGGTAGAGTCGAGAGAGGAAAAAGGGGAAAGGTATTTATGAGGGTCATAAACCTCCCCCTAAAGCCAACTTCATGACAGTACTTAGGATCGTTGTCCGGTTGGAAGGTGAACCTTCACCCCAGTCTGAGGTCCTGAGCGCTCTGGAACAGGTTTTCATCAAGGATCTCTCTGTACTTTACACCGTTCGTCTTTTCTCAATTCTGACTAGTCTCCCAGTCCCTGCAGCTGAAAAACATCCCATACCCTTCCCCAGATCTGTGCCTCGACACAATCCTGTCTCGGAGCTCTATGGACAATTCCTTCGACCTCATGGCTTGGTTTTTGCTCTGACATGCACTGTTAACTGTGAGACCTTATATAGACAGGTGTGTGCCTTTCCAAATCATGTCCAATCAATTGAATATACCACAGGTGGATTCTAATCAAGTTGAAGAAACATTTCAAGGATGATCAGTGGAAACAGGATGCACCTGAGCTCAATTTCGAGTCTCATAACAAAGTGTCTGAATACTTATGTAAGTAAGATTTATATGTTTAATACATTTGCAAGAAATTCTAAAAACGGTTTGTCATTATGGGCTATTGTGTGTAGATTGATGATGAAAATGTATTTAATTTATTTTAGAATAAGGCTGTAACGTAACAAAATTGGAAGTGAAGGGGTCTGAATACTTTCCGAATGCACTGTAAGGGGATTAATACAGTTGTATCCAGCAACTGGTGTTTTACTCTGGTGAAGCCCATGGGAAATGAAGAAGAAAAGTTTAAGTACACTGGGGTAGAGGAAGAAAAACAAACATAAAAGGCTGTAAACTGCTGTTACACCATGCTAACATGATTAAAATGATATTAAACGGTACCTTTCACGTCGGAGTTTATATTGTAAGCTCATAGAAATTGTAACAAATTTGGAGGCACTGCTGAGATTTATTTTTATGTGAGCACCGGCCCATATTCCTTGAACGGACAACGAGTGAGAGACATTGGGAGAGTAGCCAGCTAGCTAACGTTACCGGCCAAACCAATTTTAGCTATCTTGCCATTGCCTGCATGGTCGTTGTTGCTAAGTGAGTAGGACAATATGAGTCAAGAGAGGGAAACATTGGATGAAATCTAACAGAGTTTTTGGACTTTAACTGAGGACAATTTACGGCACCTGTCTGTATATTGTGGAATAGGAGCTGTAGATGACTTTGAAGTAAAAGGAAAGAGCCATTGCGCCATAAACTGATTGAAGGTTACTGTGAGAAGAAGGAAGAAGGCTTCAACTAAAAGAATAAATCAAAGGAATATCGAACTTGGAGGACGCTGTCAAAAAAGTCTGCCTACATGTCCCAGGCAGTCGGCGCCAACGACACACGTGGACAGCGAACCCAGCGGAGAGACAGGAGCTGCGGCAGGACGAAAAGAGGGAGAGGCTCCTCAGCCCAGCAGAGAGGTGGGCCCAGCTCCAGCAAGGCACACACCACAGAGAGAGAGTGGAGTATGCCCAGTCATAAAGTCTTTAAAATCCATGGACAGATCAGAATCAGAAAGATAAGCTCAGCTTCAGCAGCCTAGAATATCAGATTGAAAATGGACTGAGAAAAGGATACAGTGAATTAGACATCATAGAAGCAGTAATCAGAGCTGTGAGCCCAGGGCTTATGATGAGAAGTTATATGGAAGGAAATACAGACATGACACTCTACACACTAAGGCAAATCTTGAGGACACATTATGCAGAGAAGGATGCTACTGAACTGTATCACAAGTTTACTAAGGCAACACATGAGCCGGGAGAGTCCGCTTTGGACTTACTAGTCCCAGAAAGTGTTATCAGCCTCAGCTCGTTCCTAATCAGGACTGAAATATGGCACAGTGTTAGTCAAGAGCCATTGTTACTGGATTAACAACGATAACGTCAGGGCGGAGATGAGTGTGGCGGAGATGAGGGGGCATCTCCAGAAAATGAACACCAGTGATGAACTGTTGCTTGAGAAAATGCAAATGATCCAGGGAAACCACCCCAGCATAGAGGTCTGTGGAGAAAAGAACTACCCCAGCATAGTGGTCTGTGGAGAAAAGAACCACCCCAGCATAGAGGTCTGCGGAGAAAAGAACCACCCCAGCATAGAGGTATGTGGAGAAAAGAACCACCCCAGCATAGAGGTATGTGGAGAAAAGAACCACCCCAGCATAGAGGTATGTGGAGAAAAGAACCACCCCAGCATAGAGGTCTGTGGAGAAAAGAACCACCCCAGCATAGAGGTCTGTGGAGAAAAGAACCACCCCAGCATAGAGGTATGTGGAGAAAAGAACCACCCCAAATCAGAGCAATGAGTCTGAGAGCTCAGATGAGGATTCTTATCCAGTATTCATCAACAAGCCATGTAGGGATGAAGAGAGCAGATATAGTAGCACACAGCTAGTATCAGATCAGATCAAAATCAAATCAAATTCATTTATATAGCCCTTCGTACATCAGCTGATATCTCAAAGTGCTGTACAGAAACCCAGCCTAAAACCCCAAACAGCAAGCAATGCAGGTGTAGAAGCACGGTGGCTAGGAAAAACTCCCTAGAAAGGCTAAAACCTAGGAAGAAACCTAGAGAGGAACCAGGCTATGTGGGGTGGCCAGTCCTCTTCTGGCTGTGCCGGGTGGAGATTATAACAGAACATGGCCAAGATGTTCAAATGTTCATAAATGACCAGCATGGTCCAATAATAATAAGGCAGAACAGTTGAAACTGGAGCAGCAGCACGGCCAGGTGGACTGGGGACAGCAAGGAGTCATTATGTCAGGTAGTCCTGAGGCATGGTCCTCCGAGACAGAGAAAGAAAGAGAGAAAGAGGGAATTAGAGAGAGCACACTTAAATTCACACAGGACAGGAGAAGTACTCCAGATATAACAAACTGACCCTAGCCCCCCGACACATAAACTACTGCAGCATAAATACTAGAGGCTGAGACAGGAGGGGTCAGGAGACACTGTGGCCCCATCCGAGACAGGGCCAAACAGGAAGGATATAACCCCACCCACTTTGCCAAAGCACAGCCCCCACACCACTAGAGGGATATCTTCAACCACCAACTTACCATCCTGAGACAAGGCTGAGTATAGCCCACAAAGATCTCCGCCACGGCACAACCCAAGGGGGGGGGGGCGCCAACAATCAGATAATAGTGAGGAACAGGGTCAAACTTCACTGTGAAGGAGTGCCAGCCTGTCCTCAGGGAGACCCCAGAGAAGACAGGCATAAATATGGAAACAGCTAAGGGCTCAGAGATAAAGTGGACACTATTTCATTGGAGTCACCCATGACCTTGACATCCAAACCTTTAACACTTTACGGCTGCCAAGCTCTTATCAGGATACACACTAGAGATGCTCAGATTTCTTATTTTTTTAATCCTTACTAATCAGTGTGATAATATTTAGTGGGGGTTGCGTCTTTGCCCACATAGGTAGACTGGGTATGTCTATATAGTTATATGGGTGTTTGTTCTCATGACCAGTACTATGTAATTTGTGTTTGTATCTCTCCCTGTATATTTGGCAATGCGTTGACATTTTTACAATTCCTGATCATAAGGAGGTCAGGTCATGATTGGGTGAGGTGTCTGTGGACAGAAATTGTGCTAAAGAAGAACAGTTCCTATTTTTTCTGTTTGTGCGCGGAGTCATCTACAAGAGGTCGTCGATACATGAATCTGAAATCTAAGGTAAAGTACAACCTTAATTGTAACCTTAATTTTACAGTGTTCGGTGATTGATTATCTGATTAAAATTATTTCATTTTAGAGGTATTTTGCACTTGAATGACTTGAATGTCATGTAAAATGCTGACTGGTCTTGTATCACTTTATAAAGTGTGCTTGTGTTATTCCTCAATTTCAAATCCTGTTTAACCATGTTATCACAACTAAGCCATTCCAGCATTAATGAAATGTTCATTTCCTATGGTTATTTACCTTGGTCTTGATATGGACAATTACGGATTGAATAAAAAAAACCTGTGTGAATAAACAACTAGCAAGTCATCATAATAGTATGTAATGGTAAAAGGGGGGATACCTAGTCAGTTGTACAACTGAAAGCCTTCAACTGAAATGTGTGTTATGCATTTAACCCAACCAAGATCAATGCTTTAACAATTATACCATTACATTCAGGGATTCTTGAAAGTCAGGACAATCCTTGTCTGGCAGTGAAACTTTATAGTTGGAAAAAAAAAAGATTTTGTCGCATTATTTGAGCTTATTTTTAAAGGGCTGTGGAGAAAGGAACCACCCCAGCACAGAGGTCTGTGGCATCACCCCAGCATTTTTAAAGGGGAAAGATTTGCTTCAGGAAATTCAAAAATATTTTCAATATTATTCATTTCCATATGGGCTCTATGCCCAGAAATGCCATTATCCAGAGCAAAGGATCCCAGTTTCAAACTCTGCTAAGATTAGATATTGCAGATAGATTGTAGATATTGCAGATAGATTGTAGCTTCTATCAATGTAATTGTCTGCATCACTTCCAATCTCCCATATATATTTTTGTAAATATATACATACAGTACATGCATATCTCTCCTAAAAATGTGCATTAATTCAAACGAACTGAAGAGAGATCTTATGTCATTTCTTGCCCTCTGACTTCAAATAATGTTTCTCACAAAACTGATTCCGAACCAATGTGTCCGGAGATTTGAGGTTCTATTCAAATCAAATCAAATGAAATGTATTTGTCCCATACACATGGTTAGCAGATGTTAATGCGAGTGTAGCGAAATGCTTGTGCTTCTATTTCCGACAATGCAGTAATAACCAACGAGTAATCTAACCTAACAATTCCAAAACTACTACCTTATACACACAAGTGTAAAGGGATAAAGAATATGTACATAAAGATATATGAATAAGTGATGGTACAGAACAGCATAGGCAAGATGGAGTAGATGGTATCGAGTGCAGTATATACATATGAGATGAGTAATGTAGGGTATGTAAACAAAGTGGCATAGTTTAAAGTGGCTAGTGATATATGTATTACTTAAAGACGCAGTAGATAATATACAGTACAGTATATACATATATATTTGAGATTAGTAATGTAGGGTATGTAAACATTATATTAAGTAGCATTGTTTAAAGTGGCTAGTCATATATTTTTACATCAATTTCCATCAATTTCCATTGAGTCTGTGTGTTGGCAGCAGCCACTCAATGTTAGTGGTGGCTGTTTAACAGTCTGATGGCCTTGAGATAGAAGCTGTTTTTCAGTCTCTCGGTCCCTGCTTTGATGTACCTGTACTGACCTCGCCTTCTGGATGATAGCGGGGTGAACAGGCAGTGACTCGGGTGGTTGTTGTCCTTGATTATCTTTATGGCCTTCCTGTGACATCGGGTGGTGTAGGTGTCCTGGAGGGCAGGTAGTTTGCCCCCGGTGATGCGTTGTGCAGACCTCACTACCCTCTGGAGAGCCTTACGGTTGTGGGCGGAGCAGTTGCCATACCAGGCAGTGATACAGCCCGACAGGAGGCTTTCGATCGATTGTGCATCTGTAGAAGTTTGTGAGTGCTTTTGGTGACAAGCTGAATTTCTTCAGCCTCCTTAGGTTGAAGAGGTGCTGCTGCGCCTTCTTCACGACGCTGTCTGTGTGGGTGGACCAATTCAGTTTGTCCATGATGTGTATGCCAAGGAACTTAAAACTTACTACCCTCTCCACTACTGTCCAGTTGATGTGGATAGGGGGGGTGCTCCCTCTGCTGTTTCCTGAAGTCCACAATCATCTCCTTTTGTTGACGTTGAGTGTGAGGTTATTCAATGCAGAAGTTCAGTGTTACAACTTGATTGAAATTTAAAGGCAATGTTCCCACTTGAGCAGAGACTGCATTCACTGTAAACGCTGCATACAGTATGTCGGCTAAAACAGAAATGACCTTCATTTCTAGCGTGCAAGCTGTTATGCTTCAACGAGATTCTAGCGTGCAAGCTGTTACGCTTCAACGAGATTCTAGCGTGCAAGCTGTTACGCTTCAACGAGATTCTAGCGTGCAAGCTGTTACGCTTCAACGAGATTCTAGCGTGCAAGCTGTTACGCGAGATTCTTCAACGAGATTCTAGCGTGCAAGCTGTTACGCTTCAACGAGATTCTAGCGTGCAAGCTGTTACGCTTCAACGAGATTCTAGCGTGCAAGCTGTTACGCTTCAACGAGATTCTAGCGTGCAAGCTGTTACGCTTCAACGAGATTCTAGCGTGCAAGCTGTTACGCTTCAATGAGATTCTAGCGTGCAAGCTGTTACGCTTCAACGAGATTCTAGCGTGCAAGCTGTTACGCTTCAACGAGATTCTAGCGTGCAAGCTGTTACGCTTCAACGAGATTCTAGCGTGCAAGCTGTTACGCTTCAACAGATTCTAGCGTGCAAGCTGTTACGCTTCAACGAGATTCTAGCGTGCAAGCTGTTACGCTTCAACGAGATTCTAGCGTGCAAGCTGTTACGCTTCAACGAGATTCTAGCGTGCAAGCTGTTACGCTTCAACGAGATTCTAGCGTGCAAGCTGTTACGCTTCAACGAGATTCTAGCGTGCAAGCTGTTACGCTTCAACGAGATTCTAGCGTGTAAGCTGTTACACTTCAACGAGACAGATTGAACAGAGCCGTTGGGTTACCTCCGTCAGATTACTCTGAAATCCTAAATGAATCAGGAATGAGCCGGGTCAGCTCCACCATAATATCCTTCATGTCCTCATTACATGTAGTGCAACGAGGTGGCCTGTAAAGTGCTCGACTTTTGATAGAATTAAACAAACAATATTGAAATCACCATGGTTTGTGACGTGGTGAGGTTGGACCAAGGTGCAGAGAAGAGAAGAGACAAGGAATCAGTGGTTAAGGACAAATATAGTACTTTACTGAGAAATGGTAGCTACCAATGGTAGTGGAGGGGGGGGGAACACTAAGTCTCAAACTCACTCAGGGGACGGACGCACACACGCACCCATCTCCATCTCCCTTATACACAGAACAACATTTTTTGAGGAGTATTTCTGTCTGTAGTTATTGACTGATTTGCTGGGCCTGGCTCCCCAGTGGGTGGGCCTATGCCCTCCCAGGTCCACCCATGGCTGCACCCCTGCCCAATCAAGTGCAATCCATAGATTAGGGCCTCGACAACTGTTGAAAGATAATTTAATGTTCATTTCTCTACCGTAAGCCACATCCAACGTTATTTTAGAGAATTTGGAGGTATGTCCAACCGGCCTCACAACCGTAGACCATGTGTATGGCGTTGTGTCAGCGAGAGGGTTGCTGATGTCAACTTTGTGAACAGAGGAACGGGCAGGAATAATGAACACAATTGGGGACAATTCCCAGTCATGTGAAATCGATAGATTAGGGGCTAATTAATTGATTTCAATAGACTGTATTCCTCATATGAACTATAACTCAATAAAATCAATGAAATGGTTTTTATTTTTTTTATTTCACCTTTATTTAACCAGGTAGGCTAGTTGAGAACAAGTTCTCATTTACAACTGCGACCTGGCCAAGATAAAGCATAGCAGTGTGAACAGACAACACAGAGTTACACATGGAGTAAACAATTAACAAGTCAATAACACAGTAGAAAAAAAGGGGAGTCTATATACAATGTGTGCAAAAGGCATGAGGAGGTAGGTGAATAATTACAATATTGCAGATTAACACTGGATTGATAAATGATCATGTACAGGTAGAGATATTGGTGTGCAAAAGAGCAGAAAAGTAAATAAATAAAAACTGTGGGGATGAGGTAGGTGAAAATGGGTGGGCTATTTACCAATAGATTATGTACAGCTGCAGCGATCGGTTAGCTGCTCAGATAGCTGATGTTTGATGTTTTAAGATAGGAATTAATTTTGGTTCAAATATGTTTATTTTAATTAGGTTTTGGAATCATAAAGCAACTGAGGGAAAACAACAGTTCTACTTTGTATATCACTTGAATGATGAAGAATAATGCATTTTTGTCAACTCCGTAAAACATAATCTCGTCTAATGTTATCTCCGTCAGAGTGCAGAAAGACCTTTTTACTGGGGATTTTCAATTTAACAATTTTCTATACTTTACAAATAATTGTACTTTTATTTTTAGAGGTACAAATATGTCTGTTTCAAGGATCACCTCCATCAGTGGCTTGTCAATATTCAGAAAAAAAGATTTATTCACTGTTCTGCAACACAGTGCATTCGGAAAGTATTCAGACCCTTTGACTTTTTCTACATTTTGTTACGTTACATCCTTATTCTAAAATGGATTACATATATATCTTTTCTCATCAATCTGCACACAATACCCCATAATGACAATGCAAAATCAGGTTGTTAGACAATAAATGTAAAAATGTAATTCCTTTTAAGGTGTCTGACGGAGATAACATAAGTCTTATGTGAATATATATTTTAAAAAAGTTTGAGATTGTCCCGTCTTTCAAGAATACCTGTATTATTGTACTGATACAATGCTATTATAGGAACTATCATATTACTGTCTTTCCCTTCCCCTCAACAGTCATCTCCAAGCATGGATGATTTGGGCTCGATTTTCACTGATGAGGAGTTGAGCCTCCTGAACATCACTGAATGGGAATTTGTCGAGCCTGAGGACCTTGGTCCTGTGCTGGGGCCCCGTCACCTGTCCGCCCTGGTGTTCTATAGCTTGGTCTTCCTGCTGGGAGTCCCAGGCAACGCTCTGGTGGTGTGGGTGACGGGCTTCCGCATGCCACGCTCAGTCACCTCTCTGTGGTTCCTCAACCTGGCCCTGGCTGACCTGCTGTGCTGCCTGTCCCTGCCCCTCCTCATGGTGCCCTTGGCCATGGACCAGCACTGGCCGTTTGGCCCCGTGGCCTGCAAGCTGCTCAAGGGACTCATCTACCTGGTCATGTATTGTAGCGTGCTGCTGCTAGTACTTATCAGCCTGGACCGCTGGCTGCTGGTCAGCTTGCCCGTGTGGTGCCAGAACTGGAGGAGGCCACACAAGGCCGCCTGGGTATGTGTCGGGTTGTGGCTCCTGGCCCTGCTGGGCAGCATCCCCCAGTTTGTCTACGTGAAGGAGGTCCAGCTAAGCACCAGTAAATCAGAGTGCCTGGGATCTCACACTATAGTTAGCGCCTGGACTATCACTACAGTACGCTTCCTGTTGGGTTTTGTGATGCCATTCATCACCATCGTGGCGTGTCATTGGGTTGTGTATAGCAGGGCCGGGCGGGGGTCTGGGAGGGTGAGTGAGGTGCGCTCCAGACGCACCTTGAGGGTCATTTTTGCTGTGTTGCTGAGCTTCTTCCTGTGCTGGGTTCCACTGCACATATTGGATTTCCTGATCCTATTGACCCCCCGGCACTCATCGCACAGCGCCAACATACAGCTGGCCCACACCCTGGCCCTCTGTCTTGCCTACTGTAACAGCTGCCTCAACCCTCTGATCTATGTGTGTCTGGGACGAGGCTTTAAGCAGAGTATTAATCGTTCCCTGCGCAGTATGTTCAACTTCGCCACCGAGGAGCCGCTACCCAGAAAGAGCATGTCCAAGAGCACATCAGAAAGAACCCAGGAGATGAATATAATGTAAAGTTCTCTCTCTGTGTGTGTGTGTGTGTGTAAACCATGAGAACCTGCTGAGTCAGAGTGTTTTGTGACATTAAAAAGTGCTGAGAGACGTGATTCGAATCCAGTGTTGTTTAACAGAACAGGAACTTCTGCCCTCTCTGCAATATATTTGCGTCAGCAATCACACTTGTGCAATTACATTTGGCTTTATCTGTATTTAAGGGCTCTATTCAATAAGATCCGCTTTAGCTGACATCCCCAATAAGGTTGTTTTGATGGTGTGAGAGGTGGAACTGCGTTAGAGCTGTCACACCAGTGCCATGATTACTGTATATATGTGATAACCTTTGTATGCTTGCAATGCGTAATGATGGAAAAGTACTGGGTAAATGGAGAGTACTGGGTAAATACTTCTCAGGCTGAGAATTGTCTGCACCTGCTGATAGTCACACAGGCTCAAGGCCGAGATAGTAGAGTGAAAACCCACAGTGTAGACATGTTTTTCTCATCTTAGATGCTTTGTATCTAATCCAATGCAACAATGTTAACTGCTTAGTGATCCCTTCACGCACCAATCCCGTTACCTTCTTGGTGACGGGACAGTATTTTCACATCCCGGATGAAATGCATGCCCAAATTCAACTGCCTGCTACTCATCCCCAGAAGATAAGATATGCATATTATTAGTAGATCTGGATAGAAAACACTCTGAAGATTCTAAAACTGTTTGAATCATGTCTGTGAGTATAGCAGAACTTATTTAGCAGGCGTAACCCTGAGGACAAACCATTCAGATTTTCTTTTTTAGGTCACTCTCTTTTCAATGGGACTTCATTGGGAATCCAGATTTCTAAGGGACCTTCTTGCAGTTCCTATCGCGTCCACTGGATGTCACCAGTCTTTAGAAATTGGTTGAGGTTTTTCCTTTGTGTAATGAAGAAGTACGGCAATCTTGAACGAGGGTCACTTGAAGTGTACTGTTAGTGTGACGGCTTTCTTTAGGTGAAAGAGAGTCGGACCAAAATGCGGCGTGGCTATTGAGATTCATGTTTAATAAAACAAGGAACACGAATCAATACAAAAACAAGAAACGTAACATGAAAACCGAAACAGCCTATACTGGTGCAAAGTAACACAGACACAGAAACAAGGACAATCACCCACGACACACTCAAAGACGATGGCTGCCTAAATATGGTTCCCAATCAGAGACAACGATAAACACCTGCCTCTGATTGAGAGCCACTTCAGACAGCCATAGACCTTGCTAGCAAACCCCACTAAGCCACAATCCCAATACCTATGAAAAACCCCAAGACAAAACACACCACAGACCAAAACCCATGTCACACCCTGGCCTGACCAAATAAATAAAGAAAACACAAAATACTAAGACCAGGGCGTGATAGTTAGATAGAGGCGCGTGACCAGAAAGCTAGCTACAGTTTGTTTTCCTCCTGTATTGAACACTGATCTTCCCGTCTTCAATTTGACCTATTATTTACGTAAAAAAATACCTAAAGTTGTATTACAAAAGAAGTTTGAAATGTTTTGGCAAAGTTTACAGGTAACTTTTGAGATATTTTGTAGACACATTGTGTAAGTTGGAACCGGTGTTTTTCTGGATCAAATGCGCCAAATAAATGGACATTTTGGATATATATCAACAGAATTAATTGAACAAAAGGACCATTTGTGATGTTTATGGGACATATTGGAGTGCCAACAAAAGATGCTTCTCGAAGGTAAGGCATGAATTATAATTGTATTTCTGGGTTTTGTGTCGCGCCTGCAGGGTTGACATATGCTTCTCTCTCTTTGTTTACTATGGTGCTATCCTCAGATAATAACATCGTTTGCTTTCGCCGAAAAGCCTTTTTGAAATCTGACATGTTGGCTGGATTCACAAAAAGTGTAGCTTTAATTTGCTATCTTGCATGTGTGATTTCATGCAAGTTTGATTTCTATAGTAATTTATTTTAATTTGGCGCTTTGCATTTTCTCTGGCTTTTGGCCAGACGCTACCGTCCCACATATCCCAGAGAGGTTAACGGGATTGATTTGACAACACCCAGTGAAATAGCAGCGTGCCAAATTCAAAAACAGAAATACTCATAATAATAATTCAGAAATCATACAAGTGTTATACATCAGTTTAAAGATGAACTTCTTGTTAATCCAGCCACAGTGTCAGATTTCAAAAAGCCTTCATGGCAAAAGCAAACCATGCGATTATCTAAGGACAGCGCCCGGCATACCAACACATGAAAATCATATTTCAACACGCCAGGCGCGACACAAAAGTCAGAAATAACGATACAAGTCATGCCTTACCTTTGAAGATCTTCTTCTGTTGGCACTCCAATATGTCCATTAAACATCACAAATGGTCCTTTTGTTCGATAAACTCTGTCGTTATATCCCCAAAATTTCCATGTATTTGGTGCTCTTGATTCAGAAAATACACCGGTTCCAACTAGCGCAACATGACTACAAAGTATCTAATCAGTTACCTGTAAAGTTGATCCAAACATTTCAAACAACTTTCCTAATACAATTTTGGGTATTTTTAAACGTAAATAATCTATCAAATTTAAGACGGAATAAACCGTGTTCAATAGCGGATAAAGTGAAAGTGGAGCAAGCTTTCAGGTCGTGCGCCCCAAACACAACAGTACACTTGGCTCGACTCCCAGAAAGGAAATAGCTACTTCTTCATTTCTCAAAGGAAAAACATCAACCAATTTCTAAAGACTGTTGACATCTAGTGGAAGCCATAAGAACTGCAACCAGGTCCCTCATAAATCTAGTTCCCCATAGAAAACCAATTGAAAAGAGAGTGACCTCAAAAATAAAATTCCTGGATGGTTTGTCCTCGGGGTTTCGCCTGCCAAATAAGTTCTGTTATACTCACATACATAATTTTAACAGTTTTAGAAACGTTAGAGTGTTGTCTATCCAAATCCACCATTATATGCATATCCTAACTTCTGAGCCTGAGTAGCAGGCAGTTTACTTTGTGCACACTTTTCATCCGGACGTGAAAATAGTGCCCCCTTGCCTTAATTAAGATATGATTGACGGTAGGTTGTATAAAGACTGTTGTCTCCTGTTTCGCCATACAAATCTTTACTATGGACTACTGAGGTACTCTGTATGTATGTATCTGTCTGCAAATGCATTGTATTACTAAAGAGTTTTATACCAAGGTTCCTGTGACGGTGTCATCTATCTGGAAGACTGATTGTTGAAGGAAATCACCCCATGCAAAGGACCACCCAACAAGATCTTAGTTTGGATTTTAGTTCATTGTCATATGTCCTTTTGACAAATATGTCATGTTTCAGCCCTTAGATAATAAGAACTCTTAATGAGCGTACCACAACATGAATTGTGTCCCCCCAAAAATATAAGAAATAAAATAAATAATACTGATCTTGTAAATAAATGTATTTGTGTTGAAATAAACGTTTGTATGAAATCAAGTTGCTCTTTAAAATGCTTTTTTGGTGTCTTATTATCCCCACATCCAAGTCTTCTTCCTCTCCACCACTACTGTGTTAAACTCTCTCAGATATCATCTGTGGTAATGACTAGGGTGGCTGGAGTCTTTGGCAATTTTTACGGCCTTCCTCTGACACCGCCTGTATAGAGGTCCTGAATGGCAGGAAGCTTGGCCCCAGTGATGTACTGGGCCTTCCACACTATCCTCTGTAGGCAGAGCAGTTGCCATACCAGGCGGTGATGCAACCAGTCAGGATGATCTTGATGGTGCAGTTGTATAACTTTTTGAGGATCAGAGGACCCATGCCAAGTCTTTTCAGTCTCCTGAGGGGGAATAGGCATTGTAATGCTCTCTTCACGACTGTCTTGGTGTGTTTGGACCATTATAGTTTGTTGGTGACAACAAGGAAGCTCTCAACCTGCTCTACTACAGCCCCGTTGATGAGAATGGGGGCGTACTTGGCCCTCCTTTTCCTGTAGTCCATGATCATTACCTTTGACTTGATTATGTTGAGAGAGAGGTTGTTGTCCTGGCACCACACTGCCAGGTCTCTGACCTCCCTATAGGCTGTCTCATCGTTGTAGATGATCAGGCCTACCACCGTTGTGTTGTCGGCAAAAACGTAATGATGGTGTTGGAGTCGTGCTTGGCAACGCAGTTATGGGTGAACAGGGAGTACAGGAGGGGACTAAGCATGCACCCCTGAGGGGCCCCTGTGTTGAGGATAAGAGTGGCAGATGTGTTGTTAACTACCCTTACCACCTGGGTGCGGCCCGTCAGAAAGTCCAGGATCCCGTTGCAGAGGCAGCTGTTTAGTCCCATGGTCCTTAGCTTATTGATTAGCTTTGAGGGCACAATGGTGTTGAATGCTGAGCTGTAGTCAATGAACAGCATTCTCACATAGGTGTTCCTTTTGTCCAGGTGGGAAAGGGCAGTGTGGAGTGCAATAGAGATTGTGTCATCTGTGGATCTGTTGGGGCGGTATGCAAATTGGAGTGGGTTATTTAAGCAGGTTACCTTGGTGTTCTTAAGCATATGGATTATGATGGTCCGCTTGAAACATGTAGGTATTACAGACTATGCCAAGGACAGGTTGAAAATGTCAGTGAAGATACCCATGTGAGAGACGCAGACTCAGTCTCAACCTTTAAGTCTTCACTGAAGACTCATCTCTTCTAGTCTAAAGAAGGCCAGTTGTATTGCTTCTTTAATCAGTACAACAGTTTTCAGCTGTGCTAGCATAATTGCAAAAGGGTTTTCTAATGATCAATTAGCTAATCCAAGTCTATCATTTTAAAAGACTAATACAACGTGCCATTGGAACACAGGAGTAATAGTTGCTGATAATGGGCCTATGTAGATATTCCATTAGCAATCAGTCGTTTCCAGCTACAATAGTCATTTAAAACATTAACAAAGTCTACACTGTATTTCTGATCAATTTATGTTATTTTAATGGAAAGAAAATGTGCTTTTCTTTCAAAAACAATGGAATTTCTAAGTGACCCCTAACTTTTGAATGGTAGTGTACATTTTTGTCTTCTAATGCCTCTTAAGGGGGAAGTAATCTAAAAGTAACTGCATGTAATCAGATTAGGTTACTGAGTTTGGGTAATCCAAAAGTTACATTACTGATTACAATTTTGGATAGATAACTTGTAACTGTAACGGATTACATTTAGAAAGTAAGCTACCCAACCCTGTCACAGATACACAGCGTTCCAGTTCTGGCATAGGAATGGCCTGGTGTTTTTCAGTGACCTCTTTGTTAATAACACGTGTCTCATTTGAAACTCTGAGTGTTGACTATAATATTCCCAATACACACTTTTTTAGGTATTTCTAAAATCGCGACTTACCTAAAAAAATATTCCCCTTCATTTCCGCTCCTGCCTTTTTAAAGTGTCTAGTTGAGAGGTGCTTAGACCTTAACCCCTATCTGAAGAGCACAATATCCAGGTTATACAACATGATACAGAACATTAACTTGCCTTCCTGGGCAAATACCAAGTCTGCATGGAACAAGACATGGGTGGCGAGCTACCCGATGACATTATGGCAACGTAGTATAGAGCGATTTCACATCTCATCAGTTTGCTAAGGCACGGTCTCATTCAGTTCAAGTCTTACACCGTCTCCATTACTCAAATTACAGACTGTTAAAAATATATCCAAATGCCGACCTAAAGTTTTTGAGATCCTATCAGAGTTCAGCAACTGTGGGGCATATGTTTTGGTCATGCCAATCTCTGAGGGGGTATTGAGACCCCATATTTGATGTATTTTCATATCTATGTAACATCTGTTGACCCCAATCCGTTCACTGCTATTTTTGGTATACCACCTTTGGATTGTACTTTTACCACACAGCAGATGAATGCAGTAGCATTTGCTACACTTCTAGCTTGCAGTCTTACCCTCTTTTAATTGGAGGTCGGCAAGACTTCCTTCTCTTAAGTAGTGCGTTATGGATGTGATGTCATCTCTGCCACTTGAAATGGTTAGATACATTTTGTGCAGGGGTCCTGAGAGAAGTTTGTCCTGACTTGGTCCCCTTTCAGTGAACATGTAGAGAGCCTATTTTTCATAGTTTAGCTCTCACATTTCAGTATAGGCAGTCAGGTCCTGTGTAAGTGGCTGCGATTTGTTAATAGGAATCCACTGTTACTATCATACCTGATTTATCTTTGTTATATTTACTATTATGTTCTCTGTTGCCTTGTTGTCTCCAGCCATTGTATAGACTGGATTCTCCTGGTCCTGGGGGCCCAGAGGGTGCAAGTCTTTGTACTTGCCCAAGTGATGGAACACTTGATTCAATTTACCAACTCATTACCAAACTTGTGACTGGAGTCGAGCGAGTTGAATGTGGGGGCAGGGATGTGTGCCCCCTCGGGTCCCCGGGGCCAGGACTGGGGGACGCTGTCGTGGGCCAGATGGTGTTTGAGCTGCTAGTGGAGAATGGCTGTAATTTTTTTCATTATAGGCAGTTATGTCATATGTCAGAGGCTACGGTGTGCAGATAGGATTCCACTGTTATTGTGACACCCATTGTATTTTATTTTCTCTTTTGTGTTATTTAATGTTTTGTATTATTATATCGTTTTTTTGTAAAATGCCTTGGTGGTTGCGATAAAGGACTGGGGATGTTGTATTGATGTCAATGTCTCCATGTTCTCAAATTTGAAAATAAATATGTGATATAGATATAAAAACAAAAGATATGTGATTTGAATCCAGTGTTGTGCAACAGAACTATCTCTGTAATATGTTTCCAGCAGCAATCACACTTGGCAATTAGATTTGGCTTTATCTGTATTTAATCTGTATTTAAAGTCTGTTTTCGATCAGATCCGCTTTAGCTGACATCCACATAGAGGTTGTTGTTTTTGCGGTGTCGGAGGTGGAACTGTGTTAGAGCTGTTAAATCCACAAGTGGCTCCTGACATTATTCCTAAAGCAGATATTCTCTTTCACATATCATCTGTGGTAATCAAGTGTCCCTTTCTCAATAAACCACCCCTGCATTCCCTCAATTTTTTATTTCACAGGTGTCACTTAGCAATCATTTCAAACACTTTATTTGCATAGTTCATATGTAGATGCTTTAGACTAACTATCTACTAACCTCATCCTTGACTTAAAGTTAACCCTTGGCCTAACCTTAACCTAACCCTTATTCTAAACCTCACCCTAACCGCAAGCTTAGCAGGCATTTGCTTATCAATAGATAGTTTGTTGATAGCATGATAATCTGTAGAGCATCTACAGGCACAATCTATCCAAATAAAGTGTGACTAAATTGTTTATCATTCACAATCTCTTTGCTCTGTGCTTGACTAAAGATGAGGGGGTTCAACCTTGGGACATAGTTATTTTTAAGTTAAAAGGGTAAGGCCCAGGTTAGGGTCAGTATTTTCTACCATACTCTCAATCATGCACGAAGTGATGGAATAATGTCATTACATTTCAGAATTAACAACTTTTTCATAACTTGGTCTGTGAAAATATGCGGAAGCAGATGTTTGGAGAAAGATTAAGCAATTATTGCTGTAAGTTTAAGGCAGGTTTACTGATACACCCCAGGGGGGCGACATTGATGTACACTTTCTGTTATACAATGTTGCACACGGAAAGCAATTTAGGCTGCCAGAGAGGCTATGACTACACAGGCAGCTCAATTCTGATCTTTTTTCACTAATTGGTCTTTTGACCAATCAGATCAGCTCTGAAAAATATCTGATTTGAAAATAACTATTTATGTGTGAGAAATATCCAGTAGGCAAACATGAGTCCACCATTCCAGGTTGAATACTAGAAAGTGTCAAATGAAACACATGGCTTAAGAGACCACAAAACTTTTATTTACAAACTACATTCATACAAACAAGGCCACAGGTAGGTATTTACAGAAGTGTGTGTGTGTGTGTATGTGTGTGTGTGTTGACCCCTCACTGCAGTCGCCCCCTACATGGCCAGTGCTACAGACATTGGCTTCAGGTCAAGGCTGCAAGGTGGTGCAGCTAAGAGAAGAGAGGTAGCAGTTCACGTTCAGGTGTCCATATGTGACATGGCAGTGTAACCATCAGAAGATGACTTCATTAGACATGATGGTTGATGGTTAATGCACATTCTGATGATGGTGAAATGTGGTTTAGCTAGATGATATCATGATGCTGATCTTAGGCCAGTTACAGACATCATAGTTTGTCCCAAAGGTAAAGTAGCTGATTTTTTTTTATGACAGTGCTGCATGAACCAGCAGAGGTAGACGGAGGGTGTAAACTGTAGGTTATGTAGGATTAAACTGTGCAGGATATGGGCAGTAGAAGCAGTGACATATGTCTCAGACTGTGGTCATGACTTTGAGAGAGCCGGCGCGGAATCGCAGAATCTTCTTCTTCAGGGCGTGAGAGGCTTTGATTTTGACAAAGGCCTTGGGCTGCGAGGAGGCCTCTAGGGAGGCCTTAGGGGAGGAGGAAGCGGAGGGGGCAAGGCGAGGGGGCAGCTGCTGGGGCCATACCAGCCCCCCCTCATCAGAATCACTGGAGAGAGAGCTGGAGGCAGGGGAGTACACCTCACTCATGCTGGACTCTGACTCCCCAGGGGCGGCCCGCACATAGCCCTCCTCTCCCCGACACAGAGGTGCTCTCTCTGAGTATTCTGAGAGGCAAGGCTGGGCATGGACCTGGGAGTGGTGGTTGGGGTTGGGATGAGAGCAGGCCTGGGTGTGGCGGGCTCTACGAGGTGGGCGTCTGTGGGCCTGCTCACCCTGGGTCTCCCCTTCCTCCTGGCTGAGCTCCAGGGTGGAGCACCAGCGTCGCCCCCCAGCATTGTTCTTATGCTGGGGGCCTGCATATGGGACCTGGCCCCTCTGGTGCTGGGGGTGCTCGGCTGTGCTGTACCTGCGCTTAGGGAGAGCCCTCTTCCCCATCAGACTGTTCTCAGACTGGGAGCGGCAGGTCTTGTGGCCAGGCTTCTTGGAGCACTGTCTCTCCTCATGGCTTTTTTTCCCCATGGCCCTGGGCTTTGAGCTGCTCTGGTCTGGGGACACAAAGGTTTGGCTGGGCTTGGAGGGCTCTAGAAGATAGTGTGAGGGGGAGCGTTCTGGAGGAAAGTGTGCGAGGGAGCGTACAGGGGTGTGGCAGGCCTGCCCAGGGATGTACTGGGCACTGACCAAGTGGTTATATGAAGCCGGGGAGTGGGGCAGCGGGTAGTGCTTGGGGGAATCAGACGCACTACTAAAACAAGGGTCCAGAGCTCCACAAGTGGGGTCCAGGGAGGGTGGATGGCCCCCGGCCAGGGAGTGGGGTCTGAAGTGGGGGTAGGCCAAAGACCGATAACAGTCCTTATCCATGGATGGGGCCTCTCCCCCCCATTCCTCCCTGTCTAGCGAGTCACACCACCAGGCCTGGCACTCAGGGTCAGGGTAGAGGTCCTGTGGGTCAGAGATGCAGTGCTCGGAGGTGTGAAGAGTAAGTTTCCTTCGCAGGCTGCTCTGCCTGTTTATGCTGGAGGAGTAGGGGGTGGAGGGGTCAGGCCCCAGGCTGGTACGAGGCATGCAGGGCCGGGGTGAGAGCGCGTAGCGATGGATGAGACTCAGGATGTAGCCTTTAACCCTCATTGCCTGCTGGAAATCCTCCTGGGTGGCCAGGTCCTCATCCTCCCAACCCTGGGCACAGTGTAGGTCCCACTGCCAGGGCTCCTCGGCCGTACCCTCCTCAGCGATTCCCTCAAGGTGTGGATAGGGGGCGGCAAAGGAGAGGGGAACAGTAGCATGAGGGGCTGGCTCCATCAGACTCTCACCTGTCAGCTGGAGGGCATAGCCTGTAGACAGAGAGCACAGAGAGAAGTCAATTGATCAATTGGCGGGTTTGTTTTACTACTGATACGAGCACTTAATGCAACTAAAATAATGATGCAATAAAGTAAAGACAGTCCATGGTATTGTTGCTATGATACCATGAACCCTATTGTGGTTGAAAGAGAGCTGTTGAAAGTGGAGAGTGGAACTGAACTCACCCAGAGACTTCGGCCTCTCTGTGCTGCTGAAGCCCCAGCCAGGGTGGGGCTCTAGGAAGTCAGAGCGACAGGAATGCCCCTTTGGAGACTGGCTCTCACTCAACTCATAGAGCCCTGGGAAACACAGATGATGTCACTCATTACACCGCTATCAGGCTTTCTCAAACCATATGCTGACAAAACTAATTTCCAATTTTATGTCCCTTTGACAAACCCCAGAACAACTAACAGTAGCAAGAAGGGCATGAAAACAACCTTTGTCAAAACTAATGAAATGTTAGTCATTATATATGTACTTCAGTGAAATATAGGGCCACAATTCATGTAAAAAAGTACACAGAAAATATACAGAACATGGGTCAAATATGCAAAAAATAAGTTTAATTAAAGTGTCTACATTAAGAAAAATATAACTACACAATACCCCTCTGATGTGGATCAGAGGTTAAAGTTCAGAGAATTGAAAGGTGGTAGCATGAGGAGTACCTGAGTTGGGCCGACTGTCCCCTTGGGTCCCCTCATAGGTGACATCATCTGTGTCCACTCTCAGCTCGCCCACCTGCTGTTCCAGTGCCAGCATCAGCCCCCAGGGGGAGCTCTGGAGTGCACTCTGAGGCAGACCAATACACAAGCATGAGCACACAAACCCAAGACATACAGTACAAGTCAAAAGTTTGGACACACCTACTCATTCAAGGTTTTTTTTTTTTTTTTACTATTTTCTACATTGTAGAATAATAGCGAAGACATCAAAACTATGAAATAACACATATGGAATCATGTACTAATCAAAAAAGTGTTAAACAAATCAAAATAGCGGTAGAGATACTCTTAATGATCGGCCATGAAAAGCCAACTGACATTTACCCCGGAGGTGCTGACTTGCTGCATCCTCGACAACTACTGTGATTATTATTATTTGACCATGCTGGTCATTTATGAACATTTGAACATCTTGGCCATGTTCTGTCATAATCTCCACCCGGCACAGCCAGAAGAGGACTGGCCACCCCTCATAGCCTGGTTCCTCTCTAGGTTTCTTCCTAGGTTTTGGCCTTTCTAGGGAGTTTTTCCTAGCCACCGTGCTTCTACACCTGCATTGCTTGCTGTTTGGGGTTTTAGGCTGGGTTTCTGTACAGCACTTTGAGATATCAGCTGATGTAAAAAGGGCTATATAAATACATTTTAGCTAAAAGAAATCCAGGTTAGCAGGCATTATTAACCAGGTGAAATTGTGTCACTTCTCTTGCGTTCATTGCACGCAGAGTCAGGGTATATGCAACAGTTTGGGCTGCCTAATTTGCCTACATTTTACGTAATTATGACATAATATTGAAGGTTGTGTAATGTAACAGGAATATTTAGACTTATGGATGCCACCCATTAGATAAAATACGGAACGGTTCCGTATTTCACTGAAAGAATAAACGTCTTCGAGATGATAGTTTCCGGATTCAACCATATTAATGACCCAAGGCTCGTATTTCTGTGTGTTATTATGTTATAATTAAGTCTATGATTTGATAGAGCAGTCTGACTGAGCGATGGTAGGCACCAGCAGGCTCGTAAGCATTCATTCAAACAGCACTTTAGTGCGTTTTGCCAGCAGCTCTTCACAATGCTTCAAGCATCGAGCTGTTTATGACTTCAAGCCTATCAACTCCCGAGATTAGGTTGGTGTAACCGATGTGAAATGGCTAGCTAGTTAGCGGGGTGCGCGCTAATAGCGTTTCAAACGTCACTCGCTCTGATACTTGGGAGTGGTGGTTCCCCTTGCTCTGCATGGGTAATGCTGCTTCGAGGGTGGCTGTTGTCGATGTGTTTCTGGGGCAAGGAGAGGGAAGGAAGCTATACTGTTACACTGGCAATACTAAAGTGCCTATAAGAACATCCAATAGTCAAAGGTATATGAAATACAAATGGTATAGAGAGAAATAGTCCTAAAAATACTATATTAACTACAACCTAAAACCTCTTACCTTGGAATATTGAGGTCTCATGTTAAAAGGAACCACCAACTTTCATATGTTCTCATGTTCTGAGCAAGGAACTTAAACGTTAGCTTTTTTACATGGCACATATTTTACATGGCACCCATTTTTACATGGCACATATTACTTTCTTCTCCAACACTTTGTTTTTGCATTATTTAAACCAAATTGAACATGTTTCATTATTTATTTGAGGCTAAATTGATTTTATTGATGTATTATATTAGGTTAAATAAGTGTACATTCAGTATTGTTGTAATTGTCATTATTACAAATAAAAACGTTTTTTTTTTTTTTTTTTTTTTTTAAATCGGCCAATTAATCAGCATTGGCTTTATTTGGTCCTCCAATAATCAGTATCGGTATTGAAAAATCATAATCGGTCGACCTCTAGTTGAGATGTTATTTTTGTGGATGCACACGCAGCAGGACACACACAAATCATACACCAGGGAGGAAGAAAAAGTGCAATTGGACATGCTTGTTCAAGTCAGCCAGGCAATTTCAGGTCATCTGAGGAGCAGATGTGTGTGTGTGTGTGTATGTGTGTGTATGTGTGTGTGTATGTGTGTGTGTGCGTGCAAGGGGCTAATTTCAAAAAGGATGTAGTTGTACACTGCTGGAATGCAAAGGATTTCTTAAAAGTGACCAAGGTTTCAGCAGCAAGCTGACTCCAGCAGTGTGGCAGGGAGGGAAATTATTCCCTGAATTAAATGAGTGTATGTAGAGTGTGCAAAGACAGGTTAATGAAAAATTCAGTCTGTCATTTTGTCATAATAAGGAGCCAACCTTTACCTGAGCCAAACCAGCATCATACCAATGCAGGCTAACATAATGAGCTAGACAGTATAAAAACACTCCATATACTGTAGATCCCAACTTTCCTATTCGGATGCTGAGTCAAAAAACAACAAGCAGCACCATATCTGGTCATGAGGTTGGCTGCTGTTTTGGTCACTCAGCAGCGCTGGAATAATTTCTGGGATTCTGGGTCATTTTTCTCAGGCAGACAAGACTAGATCAGTGTGATAGAAGCTCTGTGTTTGCGAAGAGACAAAATACCCAAGCCAGGCTGTGTCTACCCAAGCATCCATTATGCAATGAAACCTATTGGAGATATGCTTTCTGTCACTAAACTAATATCAAACATGAAACCATTGTATTATGGTGGTTACTAATAGGTGAGTGGAAGTGATCTCCAGGTTTTATAGCTACCTGAGTGCGAGCAAAATAAATAATACAAGGAAAGAAGGAGGAAGAGAGTGTATTGGAAATCAATATATCCATGACACACTTTCACCCAATTGATCATTAGGCCTAGGTCCTCCGGCAAGCTCACATGGATCTAGAACTAGCAGACACTGTGACAATTAGGCTAGCTAATTAAAACATAATGACACAGAACACAAACAAAGCTTTGAGGACACACACAGGACACATACACAAACATAGCTGACTTCCAGAGTGTGTAGCTCTGTAGGGGTCTCTGGCAGCTCCCTTTCATGACGATACTTTTGATTCTGCTGCATTATTAATTGACGCCTCTTGATCTCATAACGCACACTGCCTGGTGTCATTACTATTTGACTGCATCCTGTGCTCTCTCCGGTGGAGAGAGGGATGGAAGGGGAGCAGTCAGGCAGCTTCATGGCAGCACACAGACATGCATGCACACACACACCATGTTTACATAACAGGCGTGAATGGGGCATGCAGGCTGCACACGCCAGCCTCTGTGTTCTGCCTCCCCAGCAAGGACAACAGGCTCTGAATGGACTTTATCCAGCTTGACTTCAGTTAGTCAGTGCTCAGGTGACACAGCTGCTCAGGGCCTCCAGCTCAGGGGGAAGCTAAGTTAAAGAAGACATTACGGGACAAGGCCTGCGCCCAGGCAGCTCTCACCTACCCATATCATCAGTCACTCAAATCCCCGGACCCAGGCAGCTCTCACCAACCCATATCATCAGTCACTCAAAGCCCCAGGACCAGGCAGTTCTCACCCACCCATATCATCAGTTACTCAAATCCCCGGACCCAGGCAGCTCTCACCTACCCATATCATCAGTCACTCAAATCCCCAGGACCAGGCAGCTCTCACCTACCCATATCATCAGTCACTCAAATCCCCAGGACCAGGCAGCTCTCACCTACCCATATCATCAGTCACTCAAAGCCCCAGGACCAGGCAGTTCTCACCTACCCATATCATCAGTCACTCAAATCCCCAGGACCAGGCAGTTCTCACCTACCCATATCATCAGTCACTCAAAGCCCCAGGACCAGGCAGTTCTCACCTACCCATATCATCAGTCACTCAAATCCCCAGGACCAGGCAGTTCTCACCTACCCATATCATCAGTCACTCAAATCCCCAGGACCAGGCAGTTCTCACCTACCCATATCATCAGTCACTCAAATCCCCGAGCCCAGGCAGTTCTCACCTACCCATATCATCAGTCACTCAAAGCCCCAGGACCAGGCAGTTCTCACCTACCCATATCATCAGTCACTCAAATCCCCGAGCCCAGGCAGCTCTCACCCACCCAGACATCAGTCACTCAAAGTCCCCGGCCCAGGCAGCTCTCACCCACCCAGACATCAGTCACTCAAATCCCCCGGCCCAGGCAGCTCTCACCCACCCAGACATCAGTCACTCAAAGCCCCCCCCCGCCCAGGCAGCTCTCACCCACCCAGACATCAGTCACTCAACGCTGAGAAGGGAACTCACACTAATGATGTGGCACTCACAGTAATGATGTAGCACTCACACTAATGATGTGGCACTCTATGGAAGACATGGGCACACAGCGTCTTAGACATGCCCAAATCACCACACACTGAGGCCAGGCACATAGATCAATAGAGACGCAGATGTATGCGCTCGCACACACACAAGTCTATCGACATGCGCACACACGGGCTTGCTAATGTTTGCACTCTCCAAACACACACAGCATGGTGGCTCAGAGTGGGGTCAATGTCTTGTGCTTTACCAGCTGCTGTCTGGCATGGCATGGCTATCAGCAACTACACACTGGGCCCCTGGGCCTATAAACAGGACAGGAGGCCCTGGGGCAAAAACAAAGGCCAAGGTAACTGTCCCAAACACTCCCAGGAGAGGGCAACATGGGTCAGTAGCCACTGTGTGAACCTGCCTTAAAAACACCACACAACATAGACTCTCTACATGCAATATGAGTTTGGGTCCAGTGGGAAACACATGGAGAAGTAACGTTTGAAGGGCTCAATAGAGGGGGTTCAATTAGACATTCTTGTTACACAATTCTCCAACCAATAATCTCCAAGGAATTTTCTGCAAAATTATTTGCATGCTTGGAAAGACAATTAAGTTAATATCTGTCAGTATCTATCGATCCAAATGTACAGATCCCTCAAATGGACCGACCGGAATGACTTAATGAAACGTGCACAACAAATTGCGAGAAAATGTGCGGCATTTAGGGGCAGTCACTCGTCGCACAGTGTAAAAAATAGTATTCACCATCACCGTTGAAGCGGAGCCAGTTTGCTCTGCGTTGGCATCTTATTGGGTGATGTGTTCCAGTTGTGCATTCAAAGCGGCGGCCGAGGTGCATGATTCGCCTGTCGGCACACCGAGGCCCTCGTGTGCATTAGTATTCCTCTCCATATGCGCCTATTGTTTGGGCCGCGGCGGAGGAGAGGAACGCGGGGGGAAGCTGGGAGGAGAGGGAGGCGGCTGCTTTAATTTCTTTCACCCTCTTATATAGGAGCGTTCTATTGAGAACAGTGGGCGTGTGCGAGTCGATGGTGTCGTATAGTCTAAAGGCTACTAGCCTGTATATCTTTCTTTTTTTAAAGATAGAGGGCTGAAAATTGGGTGTAAGGAAATAACTGTTACATCCCATTCATTCAAAAGAAAAACATGTAATGTTTGAATATATTTTTTTTTACAAAAGCCCATTTTCTCTATAATAGGCTAATGTTAAGCATGCGTAATAGTTGCCATCACGGATAGTTAACGCTCTTTTTATTATTATTTGGGATGACATCGGTTGGATGGTCGGATTCTCCGTACCTGAGGTGATTTGAGTGGTGGGACACGCATCACGCCCACCTCTGGCAGCATAGTACATCCCTGCCTATAAACTAACGTTAGTTCCCACAAGGACAACGAAAATCTCCACAATCTAAAGAAACGTGCCTCATAACTTATATCTAAATCATATCATATATGATACTATACTATTAGTATCAGATTAAAATATATGTAATACAAATGTAACTATTCACATGTCCTATCAGCTCCCATTATGAACTAATTTGAAAATAAAAGTCAACGAATGAATATGTATAAACACTTGCTAAGTAAAATACAACATAAATGTAGGACCATGCAGGGAACATGCAGGGAACAATGGGTCATTAAACAGTGGACTCCAACAGACGGGTGCTCCAACCCCCATTCCGTTTCCCCAAGGCATATATTTGCAGCCGAAGGATGGAAACGATTAGATCCTTTCAGATGGGGATACTATTAATCAAGTTAAGTAACTTTTCTTGCAGATACGTTTCGTTGCTGGACAATAGGCGCACACCACCAATGCATTGTCCACTAACGGGGGAAAATAAATCGTATTTTATATAGGCTACGTTGCCTATCCCTCTATAGAGCCTAGGGGTAAACTGGGGGTTAATCGCGGTGGCGACCGACCACCCTGGTCGAGTAGCCATTCTGTGCACTACAACAATGTTCCTACGAGGTGAATTAGCCTTTATATTTGTCACATAAAAAGGCAACAATGTCCAAACTACCTCCACCTCTTTTAACGTCTTACCAGATGACGTCTCAATGTCAAGTTCTCTTGCCCCCAACTGCTGAAACCCGATAGCTCGTCCCTTGTGTAATTTTCGGGCATGGGCTCCCCCAGGGCCAGAGCACCGAGGACCAGGCACTCTTGCCTCTGCTTGCGGATCTCCAGCTCACAAAGTCCGGTCAGACTGGCCTCCATACGCTCCTTATTCCGACTGCGCTCCACAGTCATTGGGAAAGAAAAGGCACCGTACATGGTTCCAAAACCTTTTCCAATGGTTTGATAGAAACACCTGAATTACTTGCAGTATTTATTTTTACAAAATATTATTGCTCAAGTCCTTATCTTGTTGTTTTTGACCCCCCCTTGTTGCAACCACTTTTGTTCTTCATCGCACATGTGGATATCCAAGCTGATTTCTTTGAATTTAGGTTAGGCTATAACGCTGGTTGCCTATTTGCAGCATGAGTGCATGTGGCTGTGCGCTATACATTTTCTATTTCGTAGCTGTCAGACGTAGAATGGTGTGCTCCGCCCTCCTCCACAGTCTATTGGCTCTGATATCACAGTCAGGATTTCATCCACCCCTTGCAATCTAGCCTCAATTGTCATTTGATGAGGAATGCTGTGTGTCTTGGTGGGATGGCTATAGCCCATTCCCTATGTATTTTCTCGTTACTTTTACGCACTATACATCTTCCCCAGCCATGCACACTCGAATACTGTGGGTTGAGGCTGGCCGGATGGTGTCATCCTGTTGATGGCATGCTTCATTGGGACATTTTGAATGAAATCTGACGATAAATAAGAGGATCAAGAGATATGAACTGGCCATTAACCCTTATCATCAATGGTATCGTTAGTCATATCCCAGTAAGCAACATGAAGTAATACATATATTTTAGACATATTTTCCAGGCGTTGCCATCAGGTGCAATTTAGGTGCTGAATGAAAGATGAAAATACATTTAAAAAAAAAACTATTTTCCGGATGTTGAAAGTAAAAAATTACTTTGAAAATACGTATTTTTTTGTCATTTATTCTACATTTCAACTGCACAATACTGTATATTTTCAATTAAGTAAGCATGATATTACAATAATATTTTTTCAAGCCCATTAATATAAGAAAAGAGGAGCCAACTGATGATTGCAACATAATATTTATTTTGCTCCCTTCTGTCACATCCACTTATGTTAGAACTGGCAGTAATTATGTTCAAACCTATAGAATAAACCAATAGACCATTCCAACTAGAATAACATTCTCAGTAAGGTTTACATAATTTTATTGTGTTGCTATGACTATTATATGTTGTTGTGTATCTATCTACCTTAGTTGAATGCACGGTCTGGCCTGTAAGTGACTCCGGATAAAATTAGATAGAGTACATTAGAGTTGGGAAGAATACAGTACCCTATACTTTTCTTTACTGTACTCTACTGTCCCCTAGCTAAAAAACGATAGCTGATCTGGACATTTCTGACAAGTTATAAATAACTTTGTAAGGTATGCAATGACTGACATGACAAGAGGAAAGCTGATGATGCACTACTGAAAGCCGGACTGAGTTCTTAAAATTAGTCTTTTATTATTGTTGTTTTTAATTGTTTATTGTTGTTGTTGTTGTTGTTTTTTTTTGGGGGGGGGGGCTGCCGACCTCTCCCACACAGCCTAACGCGTCCTCTGCTACCACACAGCCCAACGCTTCATTCTGCCCCCGACACAGCCTAAATCCACCTTCTGCTCCCACACAGCCTCCTTTTGCTCCCACACTTCCTATGCCTCACAGTCAGTCCTGTGTCTGCGCCTCCTAGGGACTGGGCGAGCACGAGAGTAGCGTCTGCGTCTGGGCAGTATGATGATAGACGATATTTCAAACTATACAGATTGAGCGGCTGAACCTGCGCTATTTACAGCTTTCAGCATCAGTGACATACGTCATCACATTCACATGATGCAACAACCAACAAAGCAAATCACTGGTGACGTCATCCCAATGGGACTATAAAAAGGGACTGCACGGCATACCTCTGAATTCAGATGATATTTTGAAACGATCATGGATTCAATAGTTTTATACTAAATCAGAAGCATCAACAGTAGCGGCAAAGCTGCCACAGATGTGGTTCTACTGTAGTAGAACCCGCGCCATAATGAGAAGTTACACCCCAAAAGTCCCTTCAGTGGTGGCTTCGGCCGGGCAATATTTGTCTGGCAGGCCAGCCTTGACAACAAGAGCTGCGGCAATCACCCATTGAAAATCTGGTTGATTTCTCTATTTAGTTTTTTATTTTCTTTGCTTAAAATGTTTATTTCAAAAGTATATTTATTTGAATAAATAAATATATTTTAATATAACTTTCATTATGTATGTCGTATGTCTTTGTATATATTTGGGTAAATATTGTAAAACAAAATGTATTAAAGACATTTTGTATTTTAATCATTTCATACATTACTGTGATACAAATTAAATATAACTTCAAAGAGATAAAAATGACATACTTAAAATGTGGAGGCTCAAAATACCATGTTTCTCTTAAAATGGGTATCTCAATTACCTTGAAAAGGCCTTTATGCAAGACATATTAGCTTATTCTGTCACACCCTGATCTGTTTCACCCGTCTTTGTGATTGTCTCATCCAGGTGTCGCCCATCTTCCCCTGTGTATTTTTATACCTGTGTTGTCTGTTTGCCTGTTGCCAGTTCGTCTTGTTTGTCAAGCTTACCAAGCCTTTGTCCTGTCAACTCCTGGTTGCCTGTCCTGACCCTGAACCTGCTGCCTGACCCACTCTACCTGAGCCTGCCTGCTGTCCTGTACCTTTGCCCCATCTGATTTCCGACCTGCCTGACCCGATCCTGTGCCTGCCTTGCCTTCCTGTACCTTTGCCTCTGTTGCTGTAATAAACATTGTTACTTTGACAATCTGGGTCTTACCTTACTTATTATCACTGATATGTTCCAAAATAGCAACACATACACTTTATTCATTTCTAACAATATTTCATAGAAATACCCATATACAATTGTGCAGAAAAAGTGCAGAAATATATCAGTATTACATTGGTGTGTGTGGGTCCAACATGTTCACGCAACATGTTCCCACAATACACATTTCTGAATGTCAAGAAAGGTCTTTGAGGATAAGGAACTGATTTTGCAAGGAGAACAGTGAAGTCTGAAATCTGATGGTCAAAATATTGACACATTTTGAGAAGGTATGAGTAAGGAATTTGTTGTGCGCATGGGGATTTCTGTACAAATTAATTACTGATGTGTTGTTGTAGAATAATGGCTGAAGCAGGAACAACCCACACACTATAGTGCTAGAGGTACATTTATTTTACAGGTTACATAGCGTAATATTAGTCTGGTAAATATGTATCCAGTACTACAAGCGTGGGATGGCATTATTCTAAAAAACACGTAAATCCGTCCCTCATTGACAGCCTACTTAGTATGCGTAGATGAACCATGTCCCCATCTTGTGGCCTAAATAATAATTGCATTAGCATGCCACAGGGGCATGGCTGAGCGTTTCTTGAAATATATTTATAACTAACCACATAGTTAGTTCATCTGTGTCGTTTACACTGGAGCTATTTAGCATAGTGGGCAGAACCAGTAAGGAGATGGGGCGAAGACAATCATGAGCTAGGGAGATCCTACTGAGCCTATTGTAGAATCAGTCATTTGCATATTTAGGTTATGGAATGGCTCCTCTGTAAAGTGAGCATGTGCACAAACCAATTTCGACTGTGCACAGATGTTTAATTAATCGATGAGAACATTATTAGGTGTTGAGAAAACGTTCTAAACGGATGCTTCAGTTTCATATCCCCTTTGACGTGTCTGGGTTTTTGTGTCTGTGGTTTCCTTTTGCAAGGGTGGAGACTTCGTTCTAACGCATATAAACACAAATTAATCACACAGCTGACCAAATTACGCAAAATATTACTTCTGGGTTAACAGAGATTAGATATAGTATGTCCAGGTGTGCTTGATAAAATTTGTTATTAACCAAGACTGCAAGAACCCCAGAATCTAACTCACCAATGTTCCCCTCTTTGCCTTGCATGTTCAGTTGTTGCTGATGTAGTTCTTGTAGGCTTCATCATGGAGAACATATTTTTTTAAAGAGGAAACGTCACAATCTTGAATCTTTTTGTTCAATTTTTTTTATTCATACCTCCAATCTCAACTTCACATCTACCAGAAAGCCACTTTATCTGTCTCTATTAGGTAAAGTCATTGGCAAGTCAAAACCCACGCACAGCGCAGGTTTGATTCACTTGTCAGTGTGTGTAGACTGCAGATATACACAACGTATACGTACAGTATACCATATATAAATCTAATTAAGAATAATTTTACAGATCAAAACAGGTCTAAAAAACAAAACATTAGGTTTTGAACTGAGCTACACCAGTAAGATAATGCCAAGACACACTTGTTAGAAGTGTTCAGTAGTCATTTGTTCAGTAGTAATTTTCAAGGAGGTTGGGACTCCTGTAAGTTAGCCAGAGATTCAGCAAGGCATATTTCAATTAATGTAGTCAGTGAAGCACACAATGTATGCAGTGTTGATGACAACATAATGGCGCTGTCAAGACATCTGGAGCCTTGGTTACAGAGCTTTAGAGCCAGAATAGCAATCATACAATCATACTTTCTAATGCCAAAATATGTGAGAGCGAGTGCGAAAAAAAAAAAAGCTAATCAGATCTATAAGGGATCATGAGTTTTATTTTTTAGGTGATTGCTTGTAATGCTGAATAATATGATTGAATATCCTGTGTTTTCTATGAATATTGTTACACTATGGTATAATAGCTTGTTGCATAAACAAACATCAACCATACCCTTATAACTAGTTCATAAGCACCAGCATAAGATGTTTACTCATATGATACATAACATGCTATAATTCTGCATAACAGCTAATTCCATACTTATAAACTAGTTGTAATGTTTTGTGGTATTGTCATGAATTTCAGAATTAGATGACTTTAAGTTAACATTTGGAATGAATGACAATTAATACACCTATCTTATGGAGACATTCTAGTTGCTCTAACATGAGAAACCCATGGGTGTGTTACCGATTATTTGAAATGGTCCATTTCAATTACTGAAATAAATATAGAAATCCAAGCAATTTTATAACTCAAAAAGTCCATACAAATAAACAAAGCATTTCAATCACATTTTCACATATGAAATATAATCACATATTTGAAACATAACCTCCGCACATCTTTCAGTATAATATAGCTTGATTGTGAAAGGGATTTCTATAAAACAGAAATACTTTCCAATCACTGTTGTTCAGATCGTAAGATTTCCACAAATGATCAATAATACACCTTGTGATATTAAAAGTCATCATATGACAGGCTGCAGGAGAGCCAAGCCTAAAACATGTTCATTCAGTAACCTTGGAAACCCAGAACTAGAATCTAGAGCCTATAGTCTGTCATGAGAGATCACTCATTCAGTAACTCACCAATGCTACGCCAGCACACATTAAAGCCGGGGAGTCAAACATTTTCAACATACTTTAAAACGACTAAAACCAAATCGAAACTGTGTAGAAATCATATAATGGACTTACATTCATACAGTTTCTTGACTGTGTCCAGCTTGTTATCAATCACCAAAATTAAAGCTAGACAGTCAGAATAGATGAATGTCTTTGTTGCACATTTTGATTGCGAGTAAATACTGTATAACACATTTTCAAAACGCCACTCGTTCATTGAGGACCGAATGCGGCCCCTGGGGCAAAATCCGTTTGACGCCCCTGCATTAAAGAGATAGATATCCACTCCTCCACAGTTCACACACAACCCACTCCTGTCCTGTCTAACCCTGAAATATTTAAGAGAACAGTCGCTCACAAAATCATGTAATTACATCATCAAGTGAACAGAAATGTGTTGAAAGGAAATTTCAATCAAAGATACAGAGTAAGCATTCTATTATATTGGATACACATAATACTTTTTAGAATGCAAAAAGGGCTTCTGTTTCACTATAACATAAGGGCTGCAATACCACTGAATTTCTTTCATTCACTATTTGGAAGGTCTTTAAAGTGCAGTACTGTTTCTCTTTTTGGAAGTGATTTTATCACTGATCTCATGCCACAGCTAGGGGTTACACTTCAGACATTGCCTACCGGAGGTTAATCCAGCAGGTTTTTGCTTGTCTTTCAATAAATCAACGATAAATAGCTAATTGAAAATGAATGACATCGACTGAAGGCTTTATCTACCCCCTGTTATGGTTCAATTGAATTGTGTACAGATTCCAACCCAAACACTGGACATGGAGAGTGGAGGTGTGTATATGATTTGGAATAAGCAGGGATGCAGGTTGTTGATATGGATAAGCAAAGAGGTGTGTGTGTGTGTGTGGTTGAGTCAAGCCACTTGGCATGGACACAGAGATGTCCATATGGGCTGATTGTAAACAGTTAGCCAGAGAGGCTAATGCAAGGCTGCATCCAAACGCATGGGCATTATAAAAGGCAGTTTGGCTACATGTGCCAGAAATTAAATGTTGAGACGCATCCATGTGTGGAATGATAGACATGTCACACTGTATAAATTAACACATGTGCACACACACACACACACACGCACACAGAAACATACAGTACACTCAAGCACACATGCATACTAGACATGTCACAGACATATCTGGCATGCTTTTCTGAAGAAAACAGTTTTCTTTATAGATTCTTGTACCCAGCTAGAGCTTTGATAACTTTCCTATATACATAAATAAACAATTAATATATGCTATGTATATATCTTGAAATATTCAATATTGAAATATATATTTCAAATATATTTATATAATTTTTTCATCCTCAAACATTTTTAAGAGATATAGTCACAGTTTAGTAATAAAACACTTACATAAGAACACAGGTCTCCCTAATTGTCTTGCTGCAGTATCCCTTTTTCAAGTATCAATGACTTCTTAGTCTACATGCTGTCTTTTCCTACAGAAAAGACTACGGGTCAAGTTGTACTACATTCTCGGGTCTTATGGATCAGTACAAACTTATTTTGATAAATGTGCAACAAATAATTGAACTAATTAACACTGTGCATAAAACAAATCACCAGTAACTGATAAATAAAAGCTCTGTATTGTTGCCGTACTTTGAAAGTAGAAGTGACAGGCTAGCTATCATTCTTAAAAATGGATCAAAATACTGTTCCACAACTGATAAGTTGATAAGTCTGATGGACAATGAACTGCATTACCCAACTAGTACAATAGTGGCAATACCACGTAAAGCTCATTCATAAACCTTCAAGAAGACTCTAAATTCCATAAATTCCTGTTGTTAATAGGAGATCCATTTGACACCAAGCATGGATGTTTTGACACGCCACATTACATGTCCTCAACAACATCCTGCAATCTCTTAACGTTTCTCTTTATTGAGTACCTGTGAGAAGGAACCTCCTCCACCTAAGTCGATCATTATGCAAATTCCAACACAACAGCCTAGCTCTAGGTGATTAGGGAAACCAGCCCTGATGCACTGTTGAGCCCGGTGCAAAAACAAGGCAGTTGAGACATTTCAGTGGAAATGTGCTTGCACATACACATACTCTATAATATATATTTGCTGGTGATCCTGCTACTCTAGAGCATGATCTGTGGCCACGATCAGAGGAGTTCATAAAAGGGACACTGCAGCGCGGACCTGTAGGGGAGGATCGGTTTGGAACAGTCAAGGGAGACTGTAGGTCCCCTGTCCTCATCTATCTCTCCTCTTTTGTATGTCTTTAGACACTCACAGAGCAGGAATGGAACCACCTCATTGAGAGGAGTTAAGGTGATGAGTAAAATCACATGCTGAGCTTTTTGTTGTCCTCCATTCCCCATGTGGCAAAGGCTGACAGTACGACGTCCTTCCAACATTAAAAGACAAAGAAAAATAAGAGACAGAAGTGGCGTCAAGGTAAGCGGAGCTGTTGCCTTCCCACGATGCCTCAGTGCTGTGGGAACCCCACTGTTCAATTCCTGTCTGTGATAGGGGCACGACCTGACCTGCGGGGTCATGACCTCTGAGCTGGGGGACGGCAGCCGGTAGGCGGTCCCTGTCACACTGGGGCCAGCTTGCCTGGCAGTCGGTTGGTCTCTTGTCTCTCATTGTTTTGTTTGCATATTTATACACAAACAGTTCCTATATTGCACACCATGCCCTCATGGCCGAAGCTCGTATGTCAGTTGTAACCGCTTCTTTTCTCCTCAGCTTCTGAGCTGTAGTCCCTTAAGCCAATGCCCCTTTGAAGGTTCAGTAGAGAGTCTTTCATCTGTAGAGGAAAACAGAAAACATTAAAACCTTGCAAGTAACTATAATCATAGTTTCTTATGAGAAATATCTTTCACACTTTGAGACCCTGCACAAAAACCTAGAAGATTTGATTCTTAGCCTTGTGTTAATTCTTGTAACTGTATCTGTCCTCTGTGTTCCCTACCTGGACTAATAGTACCACTGTTCCCTACCTGGTCTGATAGTACCACTGTTCCCTACACGGTCTAATAGTACCACTGTTCCCTACCTGGTCTAATAGTACCACTGTTCCCTACCTGGACTAATAGTACCACTGTTCCCTACCTGGACTAATAGTACCACTGTTCCCTACACAGTCTAATAGTACCACTGTTCCCTACCTGGTCTAATAGTACCACTGTTCCCTACACGGTCCAATAGTACCACTGTTCCCTACCTGGTCTGATAGTACCACTGTTCCCTACCTGGTCTGATAGTACCACTGATCCCTACCTGGTCTGATAGTACCACTGTTCCCTACCTGGTCTGATAGTACCACTGTTCCCTACACGGTCTAATAGTACCACTGTTCCCTACACGGTCTAATAGTACCACTGTTCCCTACCTGGTCTGATAGTACCACTGTTCCCTACACGGTCTAATAGTACCACTGTTTTCTACCTGGTCTAATAATACCACTGTTCCCTACACGGTCTAATAGTACCACTGTTCCCTACCTGGTCTGATAGTACCACTGTTCCCTACACGGTCTAATAGTACCACTGTTTTCTACCTGGTCTAATAGTACCACTGTTACCTACCTGGTCTAATAGTACCACTGTTTTCTACCTGGTCTAATAGTACCACTGTTCCCTACCTGGTCTAATAGTACCACTGTTCCCTACCTGGTCTAATAGTACCACTGTTCCCTACCTGGTCTAATAGTACCACTGTTCCCTACCTGGTCTAATAGTACCACTGTTCCCTACCTGGTCTAATAGTACCACTGTTCCCTACACGGTCTGATAGTACCACTGTTTACCTGGTCTGATAGTACCACTGTTCCCTACCTGGTCTAATAGTACCACTGTTCCCTACACGGTCTAATAATACCACTGTTCCCTACACGGTCTAATAGTACCACTGTTCCCTACACGGTCTAATAGTACCACTGTTCCCTACACGGTCTAATAGTACCACTGTTCCCTACACGGTCTAATAGTACCACTGTTCCCTACACGGTCTAATAGTACCACTGCTCCCTACACGGTCTAATAATACCACTGTTCCCTACCTGGTCTGATAGTACCACTGTTCCCTACCTGGTCTGATAGTACCACTGTTTTACACGATCTACCACCTGGTCTAATAGTACCACTCTTCCCTACCTGGTCTGATAGTACCACTGTTCCCTACCTGGTCTGATAGTACCACTGTTCCCTACACGGTCTAATAGTACCACTGTTTTCTACCTGGTCTAATAATACCACTGTTCCCTACCTGGTCTAATAGTACCACTGTTCCCTACACGGTCTAATAGTACCACTGTTCCCTACCTGGTCTGATAGTACCACTGTTCCCTACCTGGTCTGATAGTACCACTGTTCCCTACCTGGTCTGATAGTACCACTGTTCCCTACACGGTCTAATAGTACCACTGTTTTCTACCTGGTCTAATAGTACCACTGTTCCCTACACGGTCTAATAGTACCACTGTTCCATACACGGTCCAATAGTACCACTGTTCCCTACCTGGTCTAATAGTACCACTGAGGATTTGATGATCTCTCTCCACTTCTGCAGCTCAGCGTCATGGTAAAGCTGTTGGGACTCCAGGAGCTGGGCCCACTCCATCTGCGTCTGGGGCAGTTTACTAGACAGAAATACACACATACTGTCAAACACACCCAGATGCCATAGCCAAGAGCAACTCAAAGCTAAGTATTGTTCAGGGGCAATTCTGCAGCATTGTTTTTTGAGGTTGGGAAAACAGGATGAAGCCCATGTGGTTTTCAGATGAAACTAAACAGACATATGCAGTCTGGGTTTGACTAAGTACACAGTTATATCAATTATAGTATTATGTAGGCAATAGGCATAATGCCAAAAACCTATGGGTGGTTAGCAACTTAGCGTACCTTTCATGTATCCGCAGCCCTTGCCAGGTGGTAAGATGCTGTGCAGAATACTCCAGCATCCACAGCTTATAGAACAGCATCATGTTGAGGAACACCAGCAAAACCAGGCTGAAGGAGGAGAGGAAAACAGAAGAATGTAAGGGACAAAGGAAAGAAGATGAGTAATGAAAGCTACACAGGTGCTTTAGTCTGCATATTCATTAACCTATACAGGATCGGTGTCCAGACCTCGGAACAGTTGAGCTAATGTAGGCTAATGTGATTAGCATGAGGTTGTCAGAAACAAAACAAAAATCCCAGGACATAGACATATCTGATATGGGCAGAAAGCTTAAATTCTTGTTAATCTAACTGCACTGTCCAATATACAGTAGCTATTACAGTGAACAAATATCAAGCTATTGTTTGAGGAGAGTGCACAATTATGAACTTGAAAATGTATGAATAAACCAATTAGGCACATTTAGGCAGTCTTGACAACATTTTGAATAGTATGCAATAGTTCATTGGATCAGTCTAAAACTTTGAACATACATTGCTGCCATCTAGTGGCCAAAGTCTAAATTGCACTGGGGCTAGAATAATTCATTATGGCCTTTCTCTTACATTTCAAAGAAAAATATAAAAAAACATGTTTTTTTTCTTTCTTTTATATTATCTTTGACCATATCTAATGTGTTATATTCTCCTACATTAATTTCACATTTCCACAAACTTCAAAGTGTTTCCTTTCAAATGGTATCAAGATTATGCATGTCCTTGCTTCAGGTCCTGAGCCAGAGGCAGTTAGATTTGGGTATGCCATTTTAGGCAAAAATTGAAAAAAAGGGGGCGGATCCTTAAGAGTTTTTAATGAACCAGTTAAAATGAGGGAGGAGTATGTTTCCTGGTCAGGTCTAAGTGGTTTATCTTTAGCCAGATGTACCTTAGACAGATCCTATGGCAAGCAATGAAAGGAGAGGAAAGGAGAGGAGAGAAGAGGACAGGACAGGATAATCACATTCAGAAGACAAACAAAACAAATACATGTTTAACACAGAATCAGATTTTTGCTCACTACTAAATATTTCAAAGAGAGTTGAACTGAAATAACTACAAATGAAACACAAATTGTTAAGATGGATCTGAAAGTGAGTGTGTATACTGCATGTGTGTGTGTGTGTATGAGTGTGTACTCACACAAAACTGATGATGAGCAGCAGTTTGGACACGCTGTAGAGGGCGAAGCCTCCAGGAAGGTGCTCAGGCATGTGCCTGGTCTGAGTGGAACCTGAGGGGGGCAGCACAAACACGGACAAGGTCAACTAGATATATTTAACACGATATGATGTGTGAAAATGTATAACAGTATATGTAATGTATGTACCTTATGAAAGTGTATAAGAATCTACAGTGCATTAAGAGTTTATAAGAGTATAAAAAATATAAAATATATAATATAATATATATAGTTTATATAATATCAACTTTTTTAAAGTGTCCCCCTGCCCTCTGACCTGTCACGCCCGCATGTTTGATGCGGTGGATGACCTCATCGTCGGTTGGCGTGGTGACGGGGCTGAGGAGGGCGTCGTCCAGGTGCTGGCTCCGTAGGTGGACCAGGGGTCTCTTCCTCCGTCTCACAGACGTCTTCACCCCCTTGACCTTGGGAGAAGACAGGGTCGACCCCAAAACCACATCCTCCACCTTCGACAGCTCCAACTCTGACAGGGCACCACAGAAGCCGTTTTTACGTTCATACATTAGGATGGCATTCGGTCATCAGATTAAATGTTGCTGGATATTTGGTGTGACAGACATAACAGCTAGTAGAGGAATTTACCAAGATGGTGGAAATTCTCGTCCAGCCCGCTCCAGAAGTTCTTCTCGATAAAGCCCTTCACTAATCCCCATGGCTGTTTTCTGTAACGCAGCTCAGTGGACACCCTAGGGACAAGGCCTCCACTGGTATAAGTTGAGGCAGTGTTTCTAAATGAACATGTAATAGTTTCAAGAGCCACATGTTATTACAACAGCTTCTATAAGGTCCTCCTCACCTTAACCGGCACTTGTTCTTGGCCACCCGTGTCAGCATGTAACGGTTGAGCGTGTAGAAGTAGTCGTGGTAGGGCACGTCGTGTGTGATGACCTCAGCATCGATGATGTAGCACTCACTCTCATGGCTGGCCTTGTACAGTGTCTGTGTCTCTGTGACCGTGGCTGTCTTGGGGGCCAGGGGGTTGGACAGGGAGATGGTATACATGATCTCTCTCGTCTGGTTCCCCGCTGCATCGTCCTTCTTCCAGGGGTGAAACACTATATCTGTGTGGCATTATATGGATACACATTAGATCACTACATAGTCAAAGGACAACACCAATGGAAGAGACAATAATGTGATGCTAACGCCAACGGACAGAATGTCTAACTTACCTGAAAACCTGCGCTGCTCCATGAAGTCGGTCATAAACTGGGATTCTGTGAAGAGGATGTCATACATCTTGTCCACACTGAACTTGTAAACCTCATCGATGTACTGTCTCCCTTTAAGGTCATCGTGGAAGGCCTGCACCTCCCCTGCTGGAGAACCATAGAGGGAAACACACTTTAGATGAAGTGCCCTTGGGGACATACTATCATATGGAGACAGTATTACCAAGACTTAGCGGCATCACTGAAGAGCCTGTTTCATGCCATATATACAGTATATGCATCAAATCTGTTAATGGACGGAAGATTGAAGCCGTACCCTCATCGTGGGTCTCTGAGGAGTCGCTAAGTTCGGTGGGGATGTCTTCATTGTCATTGAAGTCCAGGGAGGTAGAGGGCACCAGGCCGCTGGCCTCCGCTAGCCTCTGCTCCAGCACCATGGGCAAGGCCAGCAGTTCTCCGTCAGGGAGGCAGTCGATGTACTTCTCTGGAGGGAGGTCAAACTAGGACACACAGAGGGAAGGGGGGGGGGGGGTCAGTCACTAGAAAGGCACTGTGGGATACTTTAGTACATAGTTACGAGTAGGATTGGGCTGTGTTCATGTTTTGATTATCAAATTACGAAACATTCCCCATATGCAAGTTATAGGCAGAATAACAAATGCATTTCCCACTCCATCAAAACAAATAACATAACAGTAATTGATTTAACCTCTGACCTCTATTATGTCGCTGAGACTCACAGAGAGGGGCTCGCTGCTGATGGATGAGCTGATGGTGCTGTTGGTGATGATGCATTTCTTGTGTATGGATGGTGGGCTGCCATCGTGTTTGGCCTCCGCGCTGCTCTTAGACGAGTTGTCATTACTGATCTCATTCTCCTCGTTAGGGATCTCCTCACAGAACCTGCACCATCACCGTGGGGGAACAGGGACCAGCTGGAGGTTAGGGTTAGGAGTTCTGGAGTGTTGCTGAGAGGGATGTGAAGCGGGGCTGAGAGAGTGGTGTGTATTTGTGTATGCTTCAGTAATGAGGCCAGCCTCTCATAATAACCCGCAGAAGATCAAGGGCATTTTAATCAACCATGGTAATTGATGAGGCATTGTTTATATCTGTAGCCATGGAAACCACACCCACCCCATGGTGTTGAAGTCATCGTCTGGGGGAACGTAGTCTTCGTCGTCACTGGTCAGGCCTAGTTCGTTGCCATAGCACTGATGGACAAAGTGCCATAGCTCTTTGGGGCACAGGGGCTAGAGCACAGGGTTAGAGACGACACTCAGTACGGCAGAGACTTGGATTCAATGGAAAAGAAAAGTAGCAATATACTGAACATGTAGATCTATTTGTGATGAGGTTAATTGAGGTTGCTGGCTTACTTTGTCCAGCAGTGCATTCTGCCATAATCTGAACATCATCATGTAGGTCCTGTCCCGCGCTCCAAATGAGGTGAAAAAGTGCTGTGAGGAGAGAATGGAAATAGTTAAAAAAATATGCTCTGAAATAAGGCTAAGGAGAAGGTTTGAGCCTCCCCTCAGTCAGTGAATGCCAAAATTCAGTCCCTATCCTGTCTTACCTTCTCACCATCTGTGGACACCTGGATGGCATTGGGGATGAGGCGGGCTGTCTTCTCCTTCGTCATGGTGCAGATGTCCTTCAGCCTCACTGTCAGCTACCCACACATGCAAGCAAAACAGTTTTTGTTCCAGCATTGCTTAATATTCAGATAAATATATCTGTTGAACTGTTACTGAACCACAATAATGCAATATATACTGTGATGCAAACTATAGAAATACAATCAATTCTATTTCAATATTGCAAACTAACCAATACCAGAGAAATATAGATAAGATCAAAAGAACAGAAAGCCCCAGGCAGAGGCCCAGTGCGTACCAGCGTTTCCCAGCGGAAGATGTTGCTATAAAAACAGATCCAGTTTTCTGAGAGGTAGAGTCGGCCCTGCAGGAGGATGTCTCGTTGTAGGGCGCAGGAGTAATCTGCCAGCACAGGTCAGAGGTCAAATATCAGAGCCCAGGAAGGATACATCCACTCATCAAGGTCGGGGTTAATTATATTTCAACATAGTCAATTAAAAAGATGAATTACCTGAATTTATAGTTTAAATGGAATTGACTCCAACCAGCCAATGCAAACGTGTCCAAAACCAAAAGATTTTCCTATATCCACCATATTGCTGACAGAATTGGCCATAGTTGCCTAGTATTTTGCGTTAGTAACTCACCCACGATGAGTCGCTCTGTGTCCGGTAGCTGCTTGAAGAGCTTCCTGAAGTCCTCATTACGCTGTTTGTATGTGGGGCTCAACACCTGGAGAGACGGAGAGCAACAATGATAACTTCTTGAGAGAGGGACGACTCACACATACACATTCCTGAACACACGCTCTCTATCTCACATATACACATTCCTGAACACACGCTCTCTATCTCACACATACACATCCCTGAACACACGCTCTCTATCTCACACATACACATCCCTGAACACATGCTCTCTATCTCACACATACACATCCCTGAACACACGCTCTCTATCTCACACATACACATCCCTGAACACACGCTCTCTATCTCACACATACACATCCCTGAACACACGCTCTCTATCTCACATATGCACACTGGACTGCATCCATTTTCACAAGGGCATTTTATACAAAAGCACAATCCCCTGTTGACATTCAGCCACTTCAAAACATTCAATAAGCATGCTGTTGAGCATCGTGAGCATTCCTAATGTGAGTCACATTCCCAAGACAACAATATATAGTAACATCATTATACGAACACACACAATGCTGCTTTTTGTGGCGCAACAGTTAATATGTAGGACAGAGAGGGACAAAGACACAAATCAAATCTGTTCTGTTAGCAAACCCTTATGTAGCTATTGGTTTATCTTATCAAATTTAGTCTCTGTCCATTGTCGGTTTAGAAATGTTCTGTTCTCACGCAGAGGAATTCATTCTCTCTTGTTACATTCTCAGTCATTAAGGTACATCTTATCTTGGGCCTCGATTCAGGCTTGTTTAAAGAGGGAAGTATTGCTGTGACCCACAGCCAGTGTGAGTGCAGGGGTGAGTGATCTATGTGTCTGAGCCAGATGTTGTCTTTTAATAGGAACAGCTTCAGGAAACAATGCCTGCCAGTACGGTAACCAAATACATCCCTTCATGGGAAAAAACTATCGCTGCTTCAATCTGAAGGAAAACATCAGATTGTTCACATTAACATCAACTAGCTACAGTACATGTTCTATACTCATATAACCAGAACAGCCCAGAGTGGATAGACATAATCTGTTTCTGTTAAGCTATGAATGAAAACCACTGGCGCCTGTCAAGAAAAATGTGAGAACTTTTAAGGCTGGAAAAATGGATTATGAGTCGGACATATTTACAGTCTAGAAATGTTCACAGAAAGTACTCTCTATAACTGCCTAACATATCAAGGGTATTAGAGCCCCCGTTTCACAACTAAAGCCTGCCTATTCCCCTTAAACTGCAGCCTTCTTACATTGTCCAGGGAAAGGGTCCATGGGTACGATGGGAATTCAAATAGCTAATGACTCATGTGCCTTTCATTTAATTTGCTTTCCAAAATATAATTGCGGGAAGGAACCACAGAGTTATGCTCTTGGCGCAGGTACAGTACACAAACTGCCCATCCCAACCTTCTCACCCCTCTTCCCTCCCCGCTGCTACCCCTCCTGGCATCAGCTCTCTGGGGGGAGGGTCAGTCACTTACTGCAGGGACCTCCTCTGACTCCCATTCCTGGTCTTGGTTGTCCAAGGCAACCCAGCCCCACTCCCAGCCAAACTCTCCCCGGGCCGGATCCTGTGGGAGCCACCCAGCCAGGGCTTTATCCAGCTCCAGCACCACCTGCCAGTCTGACTCCAGTCCCCTGTGAGCCTCCTGAGCCTCCATATTCCACTCACTTCCCTCAGGCACACGGGCGGACACCTAAACCAGTGGTGCCCTCGTGGGGTCCTCAGAGCGGTCGATTTAAATGCGAGTGGGTTAGGGTCCAAGTCTGCTGCAGACAAACAGACAGAGCTGTTGTGTGTCCAGTGGTTGTTTCTTGGAGACTGCTGTGACTGACCCGGTATGGGTGCTACTCCCTTTCAGTGAGAGAGCTGGACCCAGCTGACTGCTGCCACATGATTCCAGTCCTCTCTCCCTCTCCCTCTGTCTCTATCAAACACAGAGAGGAGCTGCGGCCGATGGCCTCTAGTAACCCTGGCCACAAGTCTTTTATTATAATGGCATCTCTGGCAGGCATGCAGTGTTACCCTGTCCAGATCCAGATGCCTCAGAGTGCTTTGGTGAGCACAGCTCAGACACACCAGCAGCGAAAGCAAGAAAAATATCCTTGGTAAAGAGAAAAACACAGAGAAAGAGAGAGTGTTTCCTAACTGGAAAGGAGTGCAGCCCCGTCTCGCTGGCTGCCAAGGTGATTGAGTTACAGAGGACAGATGTGCACACAACCTTCAGTTACTTCTATGCTCCGTGAAGAAAAACATGTCCATTAATCTTGAGTGGTGCGGCACGGAGTCGCATGACGGCTCAGTCTAATGCAGTTGGAGTATTGCACTTCTGGGAGTATGTCCACTTCCCCTGTTGTTGACCATTCAGGTATTAGAAAGCAATTGCATGAGAGGCTTAACACATTTAGAGGTGTTACTATTACTAAACACCCCCCCCTGGATCCCTGTGACCTATTTCCCTACTTCTACCCCCCACAACTCTCCTGGCCCTTAAGGTCAAGTAATGCACTCCTGAAACCAGATCCCTGTCAGTTACTACGATCAGACTAGATAGACAGGCACAGAGATTGGTTCTCATCTGACTCTGAGCTGGGTAAAACAACCTATCAGCACAGTGGTGGGAGGTGGACACGACAACAGCAACAAAACAAAAACTGTGGCTCCATTTGGCACTCCATTAGTCTCAGTTGTGGTTGGAATTGTGCCCTGGAATCCCGCCACAAATTCTACACCTTTCCTGCTTACTCAATTTCCACAACCCCCCTCAACATCTAGCCAAATCAGTGAGGAGAAATACGCTCCAGGAAACTGAATGTGAAGGGAAGCAAAATAATCCTCAGCACACTATTGAAACCAGATCATTCACAGATCCAGACGCGAACAGCTTTCGTCCTGTTGAAAAAGCCTCTGCATGCTGTGAATAAGGTTCCACCAGACATTTGCGAGCCATGCAAGACCACTCTCTTCTAAAACTGCATCCAACAAAAACAGTCAGATAATCGAGTAGTATCTGAATTCAACGTTTTTCCAAGAGCTTTTCCTAAAAAGGAAAATGAAGACTAAAGCAAATGCAGAAGCTATTGATACGACTATCTCCCATCTTCTCCAGGTGACAATGTGACAAGTCCTAGGACAGTGTAGCTGCCAGGTGGTGATGGGGCTATAGACAGTCCCTGAGGTGGCGGTTAATCATTAACCTGCTGGGTAAACAGAGAGAGATGTCGGAGACTGGCACAGTCAACCAGGGTGGGGCCCCATTAGTTTCAGGGATGGTTTACGGTCTATCCCCACACAAACAATGAGGCCAGTCTCTCACCCCACTGTCCATAGGTTGCTACAAAACCACTGTAGAGAGGAGTGGTCAGGAAGGTGTATGTATGTTTATAGCCATTGTAAGTGGCACTGTCAAGTGTGTGCATGAATGTGTGTGCGAAGACTTTCGTCTCTATCTGAAACACACCTTTCTTTGTCAATTTCCCTGCCAATGGTCTGTTGATACTGGGAGGGTGGAGGGTCTGTTGATTAGAACCAGATGTGGGAACAGCTCAGCAGAGAGCAGAAACACAGCCAAGCCAGGATCTCTGACTATTCACCCTGTCCTGCATAAGTCACACTGCTGTAAAAAATATGTGTTAGATCTACAGGTGTCCTTTGTGTGAGAATCTACCTCAGAGTAAACATGTCCCCCCCCTTCTCTCTCTCTCATATGCAGGGGTGATAAACTAGAATGTTTTCATAGACGAGAGAGTATGAGGAGGCAGACATTTCACCTCACAAATCTCTAGGAGAAAAGCTGTCTCTTAAACCAGCCACTTTAGTCACTGTCGATACTATGAGCCACTACATTCGGTGTCTGGCAGACATTGATTTCCTTGTTAATACCTCAACTCCCTGCGTAGGTCCTGTACAGTTGCCATGAAAGCATTGCAACAGAGTCATTAGGAAAGTTGATACGGCAGGGTGGGGCCTGTTGTGTGTCTCTACTGGGCTTAGACCTCATATCAGGAAGGTTGTGATGTAATCCAGTAGGTTCAGTGCCATGGGAGAACATCACTGCCTTGTAGAGAAACACAGTGACTGCATGGCCTACCACATACCCTCAGGTATAGCACTGCATCAGACACATATACGTTTCAATGGTGCAGAACAGAGATTAGGTATAATTACATAGTTAATGCTTCTGGGAGCAACATCATGTCTGGATTGGCATTATGATGCTTTCCTTTAGTAATGGTAGAACAGTAGAGAAATTAATGTGAGTAGCTAAAGGTGAGAGTATCAGAAAGCATTAGATGTAGACCATGTTTTTCTTCAACATTCTGGAGAATCCCCATTTCAGGTTTCACTATGCAACAATGCCCAACTATAACCAATGAGTCCATAATGACAAAACGAACACATTTGAAGACGTGGGAGGACTGGAACATGCTAACCAGTCTCATGCTCCATTCCCCTGTCATTCAAGGCATTCAGGGCTGCTACAGACACTGACCATGGTCCGTGGGTTTAGTATGATACATTGAGCAGACTTGTTACCACCTCGGGTGTATTCAGTAGTCGCAGACTACTGGGCACAGCAGACTGGCCTGTTGCAAAATGTTTTGCAATGGAAACTGTTTACTGTTTACTCTAGGAACCAAATGGAAGCAAATGGAACGAAACAGGGAGGGACATACAATAATTAATCCATTAGAAACTCTGGTTTTTGTTTACCTCAAAAAAGAAACAAAAGAAAAATAAACATTTTCCATTTGGAGTAAACAGTTTCTGTTGGTGAAATTTTTGCAACAGACGAAATGTTTTGCAACGGTCTCCGACTAATGAATACACCCCTGTTGCATCACCACCATCACAGCTCTGAGAAGCCTATAGTTCCCCTTCACACAGCAGCCATTTTGAAAACACAATTTTTCCAGACACAACCACAATGTGGCCATGGCATTGGGTCATCTAACCACGATAGTGCTGCATATTGTGGCTTCGCTCTCAGGTGAAAACAACATACTGATCAATCAAATCAATGAGGGATGAGGAGCAGACAAGTGGAAAGGCAGACCAGCCAAGTGATCCAAGAAAAAGGAATAAGCAGAGAGATATTTGAAAAGTTGCACAAGAATACAAGTCATGCTTACTCTCAGGATGTGTTGTCTTTCATGCTAGGGAGAGAGGGGGAATATATAGACACAAAGAACAACAAAAGAAAGGAATAAAACAACAGAACAAGGGAAAAGAGACCCACAGAGACACCATAGGAGAAACCATGGCTTCATAATACCACCATATCTGGGTATCAAATCCTTTCTCATATAAAGATGGCCAACTGAGCCATCAAGTAGATTTACTTGGCTGTTTTAGAAGAATCATAACGAAAGGAACTCATTTCAGCCCCATTAGAATGTAGCAACCTTGTCTCTTAGTACACTGGCTGGCAACCTGGTGTTAAGTCAGGCCCTCTTGGTGTAATGGTCTTGGTGTTGGACTGAGATCACTGGATCAGGCTGTCACCATACTTTCGCTACAAGACGCTTCTGTCTGTCAAACATTTCATCTATGAATCACATCTGTAGTAAGGTATAGGAGTTTGCAACAAAATGGACACTTTTATTCATCCTCACAGCATTTGGTTCATTCATTATTAATCAGTCACTTTTCTGATTAATTCAGCATGCCATCACACTGTAACCCTAGACTCTTAGAACTCTAAATCCCACTGGTTAGCATCCTGGGTAAGCCTGATATGAAAGTGACCTTTGGCATATAACCTTGTGTGATTCTAAACAGGGTCTAGGACCCTTCACCTCATAATCTCTCTCACACACACACACACACACACACACACACACACACACACACACACACACACACACACACACACACACACACACACACACACACACACACACACACACACACACACACACACACACACACACACACACACACACACACACACACACACACCTCTTAACAGAAAGAGTAAGAAGAGGATGAAACTTACATTGTACCAGCTCTGGCTCTTCTGTAGACAGTGAGGAACAAAGCAGATAGGAGAGAACAAAGACAAGTGTAAGTCAATGAGTCAAGGACACACCAATACTTGGCCACAGGGCTAAATATCATAAACACATGGAGGTCAAGGGACGATAAAAACCGACAGTGGGTAATTATAGAAGGTGTGAATGTCAATCTCTGGGTGGGCACCTCCTACATTGAAAACAGACCTCTGCTGCTCTCCAACAGAGTTGTATCCCTTTGAGCTTGTCACATATTTTAGTTAGACTCTTCAACGATTTCTTGATTTCTTTGTTGTTTTTGGGCCTCACAAATATTAATTTGCATGGATATTTGATAAGCAGATGGTAGATTAGGCTAGGGTTGTGTGTGGTACAATATATTTATCTTTGTTTCTAAGTGTTTAAAATAATGTATTAACGATTTAGAGTTGCTTCTAAATGCTTGCGTATAGACATGAATTGTGTACTGCTGTGTGTTGTATATTTTCTGACAGCAGAGGGCAGTATACACTCTGTTATTGGCAGGACCATAACAAGAGTGCTTATTCCAACCATAACTCACCTGCTTCTGTTTTATGGGGCTATAAAGAGAGTGTAATACGTCTCACCATTGTGATCCGAGAGGTAGGCATGCTAGGGAGATCCAGTGGGTGAATAAATGGCAGGGTAATCAAGCACGATTTTAGCGGTAAATAAATGTCAGTTTGTGTCAAGTAGTAAATAGCAGGAGTAGAACAAAATGGCTTCCTCTTGACGTCATAAAAAACTTAACCAGGCAACTACAAATAATATGTTTTGTCATTTCAGTGACAACATACAAGAGGCATATACTGGTGCGAGGCTACTATTGTCAATCAATCCTTTGGAGATGTGAATGTAGATAATCCAATATTTCAGCCATCAGATAAGCGTGTAGTGTTTCCTGTCTGAGAGTTGTGAGGCCCCAGTCCTGTCCCTGGGCTTTGGGCTCTGACGTGGACAGGGCTAATCTCATCTGAAGGTGACAGAGGCGTGAGAGACGACTTAAGCCTTAAGGTGTCTGCAAAGTGTGTGTGTGTATGCGTGCCATTGTAAATGTGTTTTGGAGTTGGTGTAATTGCATGTTTGTAAGTGCATCTTTATAGCCTACATGTGTGTAAATGTGCATGCATGTCTAAATCACATATTTGCTTCCCCACGAAGCACATGTGTGTCTGGGGATGTGTGTCAGCAGCACTACGAATCAGGTTAACACCCACTGATTAAGTGCACTGTGTAACAGAGAGAGCTTGTGCACGGTAGTAGTGTCTTGGCCTGGATTCCCCTAAGGATCAGAAAGGCTTGGAACGACTAGTTACTTTACACAACCAGGCCAGAGTCAGGGCCAGCTCTCTCACCCAACCAACCGGGCCAAACCAGAACTGGCCAGCACTAGCTGTAACCCAGACAAACCTATCAGGTATAACCCACATAGCTTCAATCAACACTAGAACAACAACGTAGTTCTGATGAACAGAACTGAGCAGGCCTGCTCAACCTAGTGGAACAGTAAATAAAGACTGTAGCACCAAGCCTAAAGAATAATCCGTTCTAAGTGCATACATTTTCATACTGGTCCCCCGTGGGAATTGAACCCACAACCAACTGCTAAATCCCACAATTCCACAACTACTAAATCAAACAACCAACCATGCTCTACCAACTGAGATGTTATATCAACGTTTTGATATATAACATTGTACAAAAGGAGGGACACTTTAAGGAGGGAGGAGAGAGAGGAGAGGAGGAAGTTCTGTTCTGAGACAGGAAATGGAAACAGGTAGGGGCACTGACTGACATCACACCACAGGAGGCTGCTGAGAGGAGGATGACTCATAATAATGGCTGGAAAGGAGTAAATGGAAACCATGTCTTTGATACCACTCCATTTATTCCTTCCCAGTCACTACTATGAGCCTATCCTCCCCAATTAAGGTGCCACCGGCCAGCTGTGCATCACACATCTACAGATGACGGGAAGAGGAGGTCACTGGTCAAATCAGGCTAGGGGACCAATGGGCAAATAAAAGCAAGAGGAAATGCTTACTTTAATCAGGTTAAGTCTGTCATACTGAAAGGAAATTAAAGAGAAAATGAAGAGTTAACCAACATGAAGGACAGAGATCAGAAACAAGACAGGGGAAAAGGCTTTGTTTTTACATGTGTACTAAGAGTACGAGGCTAAAACACTAAAATATCCAGGTTTGCGTACTTGTAGTGCCAAGACACACTATTGTCCCATCTAACTCTACTTTCATGATGTGTCCATGGGTCTTTATGCTGAGTCTCTATGTACTCTCTCTGTAGTGCTGTTTACTGTTTACAGTTCCATAAACAGCCTCATTGATTGGTGACAGTGGGAGACTGAGCAGAGCCGTCATCACTGAAGCGGCCAGCCAATTAGTTAGTGTGGGAACGCCGGCCCAGGTCCTATACAGAGAGGAGCCCCTCTCCCTGCCTGTCTGTCTGTGTGTTTCTGGATTGCATTAGACTAGGGTGACAGAGCTCACGTTGCCTGGGCGACTGCACACAGTGCCAGGGTCATGTGACTCCTGCTGACCGCCGGCTGGGTGCTCACGTGGGACCAGAAAGGGATGGCACTCGGCCACACCACGGGCCTGAGGGGTGATGTCATCGACTGGGTGTGCTGTGAAATGGGACAGACACCGCCTGAACACCAACTCAACTGACCAAATGTCGCTTGGCTGCCATTAACCCCATCCTGTCTGCCTGTCTCATAGCCCGTGACAAAGCTGAATGTAGCCGAATGCATCAAAGGGTCCTTACATGAGAATGCTGTAACTAACTGGTGACACATGGCCTCTGCTGCTGTCTTGTCTGAGGAGAGGAGTGGTGTATTCTGGGCTTTTGATGCGAGGCAGAGAAAAGGAGCTTCTGATGTAGAAAGCTCTAGGGTCATCAAAAATTCATGTCACACAGGAGTGGTGGAAAGGGATGCGGAAGGAATTTTACAGTCTCCCCCTGCCACCGTCCCTCTGCATTCAGGCACATACTCAGCATCTCAGAGATTAGGCTGCTCTTAGTTTAGACACAACAACGAGCTATGTTGAAGTTTTAATGGACTTGGGAAAGGGGTTGGAGGAGATAGAACAGAAGCACACTGAGACAAGCTGGGAGAGAGATGTGTCTGAAAGCCAGCAGCCCTGCAGGGAGTTAGATGAGAGGACAGGTGGCAGGGTGGCAGAGGGGGGTAGAGGAGAAGGTTATAGCAACATGGATACCATCTGCAGGGAGTGTGTTCAGATGGAAGAGGTGGGTGGAGGGGGCACAGGACAGCTCACAAGACATGGAGGTGGGGTGGGATTAAAGAACAGAAAAGAGTAATGCTTACTTTGGAAAGTCGCTTGTGAGACTAGCATGCATCAGGAGAAGAACAAAGAAAACAGAAACTAAAAAACTGCAAGATACAACAGCTGAAAGAACCCTTTTTTTTTAAACAGTCAGTTTCAGATCATAGACATTTCATATGGCGGCAGCGAAAGTAAGAGAAAGCAAGCGCTCCGTGTCAAGAAGAAAGGATGAGAGAAGAGGAGAACACAATGACAGCAAAAGCAACAGGTGTGTGACACCACAAGGACTGGGGAGCACTGTGAACAGTGAGTGAATGGGAAAACGGATGAGAGGTGAGAGAGCCATTACTGCCAACTACCACACTCCTTATCACTTCACAACAATAAGATTTTCAGAGGAGGAAAGTACTAAATATATCACCCAATATTCTCATGTTCATGTTTTGCTTGAGATGTACGCTGAGTTACCCACAGTCAAAGCTCCTGTCCTTCACTCCACTTCCTTACTCTTCAATTCAGATTCTGATGAGAGAGAAGTGAGACTACAGCCTCTTGACCTGCCTACTACCCTCTGTCAGAACGAGCCTTGCAGAGTTGAGATAGCTGCAGTTAATGACTGCCTGAGTGCTGCGATGGAGTGGGCTGACTGACTGCCCGGCCTGTGATTACAATGCTGCTCTGATAGGACCAGATGGATCCAGGGGATGGAGGGAGGGAGAGACGGATGGAGGGTGGGAAAAGGGAGGGAGGGAGAGAGGGATGGAGGGTGGGAAAAGGGAGGGAGGGAGAGAGGGATGGAGGGTGGGAAAAGGGAGGGAGGGAGAGATGGATGGAGGGTGGGAAAAGGGAGGGATTGAGAGAGGGATGGAGGGAGGGGAAAAGGGAGGGAGAAAGGGAGGGAGGTAATAAGGGAAGAATACAGTGAATACAGTGAATCTGAATACAGTGAAGCATCTTTCCTGATGATGATGGGTCCATATCCACAATTGATGTGCTGAGGGTCTCGTTACTCAGTCTATGATTGGCCAATTGTACGAGAGTGACAGTTAGATATGACCTATAGTTTGAGGATGGGAGTTGGACATTACTCTATCAGAGTTATAGCAGCGTTTATCAGGAGTACATTATACCGCTGTCAATTGGGGCTACATGAGGATGGCATGTTTGATCCAGTATGTCGTGCCTAATGCGGAGGTGTGATGGGGGTAAAATCACTATGGAATGGAAAATAAAAGCTGATAAAACCATGCCATTTCACAAGATATCACTATATCGCACTCCTTCTCGTTGACTATTTCTTACAGAACATGTTTTATGGAATGCAGGAAGACAATAAGACTTGGAGGTTATCAAGACACTATGTCAGGGGTAAACAGTAAAAAACAAAAATCTTATCACAAAACATAATTAATCCCCCTGTATCACCTCAGTGATCACCAAATAAATGTTGATTTCAGATTGTATTGGAAGTGATGTTCAGGGATGATACAAATGTATTGCTGAACTGAAGTGATAGGCCAGACTGACATTATTTATTTGTGAGTTATGAATGCACTGTATGATGAACTAGTCATTTTGAAAACGGCACTGTTGGCAGTACTATTTGAGACTATGACCTACTGTCTTGTAGTGTGATTGGTGGAAGAGGACTATGCCCCTGTACTGTGCTGTAGTGTAATTGGTGGAAGAGGACTATGCCCCTGTACTGTGCTGTAGTGTAATTGGTGGAAGAGGACTATGCCCCTGTACTGTGCTGTAGTGTAATTGGTGGAAGAGGACTATGATCCTGTACTACTGTGCTGTAGTGTAATTGGTGGAAGAGGACTATGCCCCTGTACTGTGCTGTAGTGTAATTGGTGGAAGAGGACTATGCCCCTGTACTGTGCTGTAGTGTAATTGGTGGAAGAGGACTATGATCCTGTACTACTGTGCTGTAGTGTAATTGGTGGAAGAGGACTATGCCCCTGTACTGTGCTGTAGTGTAATTGGTGGAAGAGGACTATGATCCTGTACTACTGTGCTGTAGTGTAATTGGTGGAAGAGGACTATGCCCCTGTACTGTGCTGTAGTGTAATTGGTGGAAGAGGACTATGCCCCTGTACTGTGCTGTAGTGCGATTGGTGGAAGAGCACTATGATCCTGTACTGTGCTGTAGTGTAATTGGTGGAAGAGGACTATGATCCTGTACTGTGCTGTAGTGCGATTGGTGGAAGAGGACTATGATCCTGTACTGTGCTGTAGTGTAATTGGTGGAAGAGGACTATGATCCTGTACTGTGCTGTAGTGCGATTGGTGGAAAGAGGACAATGATCTTGTACTGTAGTGTGGGTGGTGGAAGAGGACAATGATCTTGTACTGTAGTGTGGGTGGTGGAAAGAAGAGGGCTCTGAGACGGAGACGGCCCACCTGCACAGTGAGGCTCACCTTGGAGTTCTTGCCTCCGCTGCGGGCGGACTGCAGAGAGTAGGTTCGCTGGACCACTTGCTCGGGGGTGGAGGGGGACTTATCAGAGGAGTGGTCTGAGTGGCCCTTCTCCACCATATTCTCACCAGGCTCCAGGCTCTGGTGCGTGGGCGAGCGCGAGCGTTTAGGACGCAGGATGGGCGAGCAAGCAGGCGTACTCCTGTTCGAGTTACTGGCAGTGCTGGGGGTGAGAAAGAGAGAGAGAGGGAGTATTAATTATACTTCTCTAAACTCTTTCATCACATCATGAAACTACATATTCTGCACTGTTTGAAAATGTAGGGACGGAGCAAAACCCATTAAAAAACAATGACGCACATTACATGAATAACATAGTAGTAACTAATAGTACCACTCTACAGTTCTTTAAACACCTTATCTAAGTGTAAGCCATTTTTTTTACACTTATTTAACCATGTAAGTTAAGTTGACTGAGAACACATTTACAGCAACGACCTGTGGAATAGTTATATGGGAGAAGAAGGGGGATGAATGAGCCAAGAATGAAGCTGGGGGTGATTAGGTGACCGTGATGGTATGACGGCCAGATTGGGAATGTAGCTATGACACCGGGGTTAACACCCCTACTTTTATGATAAGTGCCATGGGTTCTTTACTGACCACAGAAAGTCAGGTCAGCTGTTTAACGTCCCATCTAAAAGACTGCACCCTACACAGGGCAATATCCCAAATGACTGCCCTGTCCCCAATCACTGTGCCTCCTACTGGCCCTCTAACTTCCAGCAGCATCTGAACAAACCCAGCTTAGCTTCAGAGGCAAGCCAGCAATGGGATGCAGGGTGGTATGCTGCTGGCTAAATGTTAATGATGCTAATGTGTTGCCGTCCCACAGGTAATGCTAGGCCTACTAGTGTACCATGTAAAGACCGAAACGTATGTTCCCATTCATCCCCGGAGTGAGCATTCAGGTTACATCACGGCAAATAGGCTTGAAAGCTACCCACTAATACAGTTAATAACAACAGTAGCTAGCCTACATAACCCACAGATCAATAACCACAACAACAGTAGCTAGCCTACATAACCCACAGATCAATAACCACAACAACAGCAGCTAGCCTACATAACCCACAGATCAATAACCACAACAACAGCAGCTAGCCTACATAACCCACAGATCAATAACCACAACAACAGCAGCTAGCCTACATAACCCACAGATCAATAACCACAACAACAGCAGCTAGCCTACATAACCCACAGATCAATAACCACAACAACAGCAGCTAGCCTACATAACCCACAGATCAATAACCACAACAACAGCAGCTAGCCTACATAACCCACAGATCAATAACCACAACAACAGCAGCTAGCCTACATAACCCACAGATCAATAACCACAACAACAGCAGCTAGCCTACATAACCCACAGATCAATAACCACAACAACAGTAGCTAGCCTACATAACCCACAGATCAATAACCACAACAACAGCAGCTAGCCTACATAACCCACAGATCAATAACCACAACAACAGTAGCTAGCCTACATAACCCACAGATCAATAACCACAACAACAGCAGCTAGCCTACATAACCCACAGATCAATAACCACAACAACAGCAGCTAGCCTACATAACCCACAGATCAATAACCACAACAACAGTAGCTAGCCTACATAACCCACAGATCAATAACCACAACAACAGCAGCTAGCCTACATAACCCACAGATCAATAACCACAACAACAGTAGCTAGCCTACATAACCCACAGATCAATAACCACAACAACAGCAGCTAGCCTACATAACCCACAGATCAATAACCACAACAACAGCAGCTAGCCTACATAACCCACAGATCAATAACAACAACAACAGCAGCTAGCCTACATAACCCACAGATCAATAACCACAACAATAGCAGCTAGCCTACATAACCCACAGATCAATAACCACAACAACAGCAGCTAGCCTACATAACCCACAGATCAATAACCACAACAACAGTAGCTAGCCTACATAACCCACAGATCAATAACCACAACAACAGCAGCTAGCCGACATAACCCACAGATCAATAACCACAACAACAGCAGCTAGCCTACATAACCCACAGATCAATAACCACAACAACAGTAGCTAGCCTACATAACCCACAGATCAATAACCACAACAACAGCAGCTAGCCTACATAACCCACAGATCAATAACCACAACAACAGTAGCTAGCCTACATAACCCACAGATCAATAACCACAACAACAGCAGCTAGCCTACATAACCCACAGATCAATAACCACAACAACAGTAGCTAGCCTACATAACCCACAGATCAATAACCACAACAACAGCAGCTAGCCTACATAACCCACAGATCAATAACCACAACAACAGTAGCTAGCCTACATAACCCACAGATCAATAACCACAACAACAGCAGCTAGCCTACATAACCCACAGATCAATAACCACAACAACAGCAGCTAGCCTACATAACCCACAGATCAATAACCACAACAACAGCAGCTAGCCTACATAACCCACAGATCAATAACCACAACAACAGCAGCTAGCCTACATAACCCACAGATCAATAACCACAACAACAGTAGCTAGCCTACATAACCCACAGATCAATAACCACAACAACAGCAGCTAGCCTACATAACCCAAAGACCAAAAACAACAGCAGCAGCTAGCCTACATAACCCACAGACCAAAAACAACAGCAGCAGCTAGCCTACAAAACCCACAGACCAACAACAGAAGCAGCAGCTAGCCTACAAAACCCACAGACCAACAACAGAAGCAGCAGCTAGCCTACAAAACCCACAGACCAACAACAGCAGCAACAGCAGCTAGCCTACATAACCCTCAGACCAACAACAGCAGCAGCAACAGCAGCTAGCCTACATAACCCTCAGACCAACAACAGCAGCAACAGCAGCAGCTAGCCCACATAACCCACAGACCAACAGCAGCAGCAACAGCAGCAGTTAGCCTACATAACCCTCAGACCAACAACAGCAGCAACAGCTAGCCTACATAACCCACAGACCAACAGCAGAAGCAGCAGCTAGCCTACATAACCCACAGACCAACAACAGCAGCAACAGCAGCAGTTAGCCCACATAACCCACAGACCAACAGCAGCAGCAACAGCTAGCCTACATAACCCACAGACCAACAGCAGCAGCAACAGCTAGCCTACATAACCCACAGACCAACAGCAGCAGCAGCAGCTAGTGTACATAACCCACAGACCAACAGCAGCAGCAACAGCTAGCCTACATAACCCACAGACCAACAGCAGCAGCTAGCCTACATAACCCTCAGACCAACAACAACAGCAGCAGCAGCAGCAGCAGCTAGCCTACATAACCCTCAGACCAACAACAGCAGCAGCAGCAGCAGCTAGCCTACATAACCCTCAGACCAACAACAGCAGCAGCAGCTAGCCTACATAACCCACAGACCAACAACAGCAGCAACAGCAGCAGTTAGCCCACATAACCCACAGACCAACAGCAGCAGCAACAGCTAGCCTACATAACCCACAGCCCAACAGCAGAAGCAGCAGCTAGCCTACATAACTCACAGACCAACAACAGCAGCAACAGCAGCAAGCCCACATAACCCACAGACCAACAGCAGCAGCAACAGCTAGCCTACATAACCCACAGACCAACAGCAGCAGCAACAGCTAGCCTACATAACCCACAGACCAACAGCAGCAGCAGCAGCTAGTGTACATAACCCACAGACCAACAGCAGCAGCAACAGCTAGCCTACATAACCCACAGACCAACAGCAGCAGCTAGCCTACATAACCCTCAGACCAACAACAACAGCAGCAGCAGCAGCTAGCCTACATAACCCTCAGACCAACAACAGCAGCAGCAGCAGCAGCTAGCCTACATAACCCTCAGACCAACAACAGCAGCAGCAGCAGCAGCTAGCCTACATAACCCACAGACCAACAACAGCAGCAACAGCAGCAGTTAGCCCACATAACCCACAGACCAACAGCAGCAGCAACAGCTAGCCTACATAACCCACAGACCAACAGCAGAAGCAGCAGCTAGCCTACATAACCCTCAGACCAACAACAGCAGCAACAGCTAGCCCACATAACCCACAGACCAACAGCAGCAGCAGCAGCTAGTGAACATAACCCACAGACCAACAGCAGCAGCAACAGCTAGCCTACATAATCCACAGACCAACAGCAGCAGCTAGCCTACATAACCCACAGACCAACAACAGTAGCAGCAGCTAGTGTACATAACCCATAGACCAACAACAGCAGCAGAAGCTAGTGTACATAACCCACAAACCAACAACAGCAGAAGCAGCAGCTAGCCTACACAACCCACAGACCAACAACAGCAGCAGCAGCTAGCCTACATAACCCACAGACCAACAGCAGCAGCAAGCCTACATAACCCACAAACCAGCAACAGCAGCTAGCCTACATAACCCACAGACCAACAACAACAACAGCAGCTAGCCTACATAACCCACAGACCAACAACAACAACAGCAGCTAGCCTACATAACCCACAGACCAACAACAGCAGAAACAGCAGCAGCTAGCCTACATAACCCACATACCAACAACAACAACAGCAGCAGCTAGCCTACATAACCCACAGACCAATAACAGCAGCAACAGCAAGCACCAGAAAAAATAGCATGGTCAAAAACAGATGGCATACTCTACATGAGTCATGAGGATTAGTGAAAACCATGAGTCAGATAATAGATGTAATATCCCACTGCTGTATCTTTGAAGAGCCAGGAGAAGCACTCACCCAGGGTGCACGTGTAAATACACACTGAAAAATTATATTTGGAAAATAATTGAACTTAATCCACCTGACATTGACAATTAAACCTTTGTTGGATAGCTTTTTTGCAATCTCATTTTCATGCTTAAAAATCCTAATGATGTAGGTGCTGTTTTCAATCTCTTCAGACTGAACAAGTTATCGACACCATGGAAAGATGAGCTATAGACAAAATAAGGTTTTTCTAACGATTCTGGACAGATGAGAACAAGTCCATGAGCAGACCCTCAGACTACCAGGGGCAGTTAAGTACCATGGTTATTATAATGTTGTTGATATTCAGTTGAGTTATGGTGCAAGTGTCAATCTGAAAATATGACCAGAGAACACTGTAGCAGGGGACAGGAGGAACGATGCCAGCCTCTCTCTCTCAATCTCTCCCTCTCCATCTCCAGCCTTCCCAAAGACAAACTCTCCTGGCCATTGTATACTGCCTACATTACAGACGATCAAGACAGACAGATTGGAAAGAGGTAGAGAAACATGTAGCGCTAATAGAAGAGGAGTGCAGAGGAGGATAGGAGAGGAGTAAAGGAGAGGCGAGGAAGAGAGGAGAGGAAAGGAGGAGAGAAGTGGAGGAGTGGAGCAAGGGACGCTTCCCTTCCTGAACCACAGGCCAACCTGTTTATTAGGTCCTGTCTCTTGAGACCAGCCTGCAAAGACAACGTCCCAAATGACACCCTATTCCCTTTATAATCCACTGCTATTGGTCAACGCTAGTGAACTGGTTGGGGAACTGGGTGGGGATCTGGGTAGTGAACTGGGTGGATAACTAGGTGGGGAACAGGGTGGATAACTAGGTGGGGAACAGGGTGGATAACTAGGTGGGGAACTAGGTGTGGAACTTGGTGGATAACTAGGTGTGGAACTTGGTGGATAACTAGGTGGGGAACTGGGTAGTGAACTAGGTGGGGAACTGGGTAGTGAACAGGGTGGTTAACTGGGTGGTGCTGTGGGTAGTGAACTGGGTGGGGCTGGGTAGTGAACTGGCTGATCCTAACTGTCAGGGATCTCTGTGGCTGTGCTCTGCAGTACCCAGAGATGATCTCTCATTTAACTAATGGGATGGATCCTCAGCACTGATCGAGTATATTGTGGTTACAAACAAATTATGTGGTGTTGTATTTGATAAGCAAAAGTATGTTTGTACAAATGTACTGCATGTTTCTGGAGAACTGACTGTATGCACACGCACCTACTGCATAATACTTCAATATTCAAGAGAATGATGATTCAGAATATGTTTGAGCATTTGTGAGTAAAGGCCTATACTCATGTGTGTGTAACGGTATACAATTGAAGTTGGAAGTTTACATACACTTAGGTGGGAGTCATTAAAACTTGTTTTTCAACCACTCCACAAATTTCTTGTTAACAAACTATAGTTTTGGCAAGTCGGTTAGGGCATCTACTTTACGCATGACACAAGTCATTTTTCCAACAATTGTTTACAGACAGATTATTTCACTGTATCACAAGTCCAGTGGTTCATAAGTTTATATACACTAAGTTGACTGTGCCTTTAAACAGCTTGGAAAATTCCAGAAAATGTCATGGCTTTAGAAGCTTCTGATAGGCTAATTGACATAATTTGAGTCAATTGGAGGTGTGCCTGTGGATGTATTTCAAGGCCTACCTTCAAACTCAGTGCCTCTTTGCTTGATATCATGGGAAAATCAAAAGAAATCAGCCAAGACCCCAGAAAAAAAATTGTAGACCTCTCATCCTTGGGAGAAATTTCCAAACGCCTGAAGGTACCACATTCATCTGTACAAACAATAGTACGCAAGTATAAACACGCAGCCGTCATGCCACTCAGGAAGGAGACACGTTCTTTGTCCTAGAGATGAACGTACTTTGGTGCGAAAAATGCTACTCAATCCCAGAACAACAGTAAAGTACCTTGTGAAGATGCTGGAGGAAACAGATACAAAAGTATCTTTATCCACAGTAAAACGAGTCCTATATCGACATAACCTGAAAGGCCGCTCAGCAAGGAATAAGCCACTGCTCCAAAATCACCATAAAAAAGACTGCATCTGCACATGGGGACAAAGATCATACTTTTTGGAGAAATGTCCTCTGGTCTGATGAAACAAAAATAGAACTGTTTGGCCATAATGACCATCGTTATGTTTGGAGGAAAAAGGGGAGACTTGCTACCCGAAACGTTTGACCCAAGTTAAATAATTTAAAGGCAATGCTACCAAATACTAATTGAGTGTATGTAAACTTCCTACCCACTGGGAACGTGATGAAAGAAATAAAAGCTGAAATAAATAATTATCTCTACTATTATTCTGACATTTCACATTCTTAAAATAAAGTGGTGATTCTAACTGACCTAAAACAGGGATTTTTTACTGAGATTAAATGTGAGGAATTGTGAAAACTGAGTTTAAATGTATTTGGCTAAGGTGTATTTAAACTTCCGACTTCAACTGTACGCATGTAAAAGTGTACAGGATATATATGAGTGTACAGGAAATATGAGTGTACATGAAATGTCTCACAAGCGGCCCTCATAATATGTAGTGCTGTGGTATCAGCGAATAATGCAATGAGCTGGTAAAAAGCAGAGGACACTGCTATTTCTCCTGCATGTGAATCACTGCCTGAACCCAGAGACTGTCTGAGACACACACACACACACACACACACACACACACACACACACACACACACACACACACACACACACACACAAGTATAGACGTACGCACCCACAGGGCGCAGATGCACCTGGGTGCACATTGACGCAGACACTGACACACACAAAGAACAGTTCTCATATGCCAGTGGGCTGTGTGAGCTGCATCATCTTTCATGTCACATCCTGGCTCAGTTACTAACGAACGATCTCACGCTCACCTGACTTTCATCAGATCTACAGAACCAGACAGAGTTAAGATCAGAACTGAGCACACACCATACTAGAACTACCCAGTCAGATATCTGCCAGTCATCATCATTACCATTAACTGTGGGTTTATAACCCCATTATGGCCAGTCTCACTCCATAAGTGTAATGGCTCTGACTGACCCCAGGGTCATAATGATCACAGGCCCTAACATCACCTGCTGTCAGCTCTGTTCTCTGTCTCCTGTTTGGATAGAAGCCTATGCACCTGTATTTCAAAACATGAATCATCAACCTAAGCCGACTAATATTGCATGCCTAGAGCCTAAATACATTGAATGTGTGTCTGAAAAATGTTCAGAAAAGTGCAGCCAGTTATCGTGAGCATTCAGAGTTGGATCACACATCCCTCAACATGATAAAGGTTGCGTCTCCATGGAAACCAACATCACTGCTTTTCGACAGGGAATTCTCGGCAGTGCTCTCCTCTTGAGATAAAACAAAACAATGGGAACATGGATAAATCCTCAGCATATGAATGGAGGTTTGATCAGCTCACTCCCAGTAATGTGTGTCTTTGCTTATTAGACAAGACCAGGTACACATGCTGCTAACATGTACAGTCAGACAAGAGCGTTATAGCCTTAGCCAAATCAAATGATATATGTCACATGCTTAATTTACAACAGGTGTACACTAACAGTGAAACGTTTACTTATGGGCCCTTCCCAACAATGCAGAATTTAAACAAATAATAACATGAGGAATAAGTACACATGCTACAATGGGTTACTCTATGAACCAAACACATTACTGTCAAGTAAATTGTCTCCCATTTGTTCAGCATGAGAGGAGAGGACCGATACATGGGCGGTAAGAATGGCATCCTACTGCAGAACAATAGAGACAGCTGTTTCTGGACATTAGCCTATACCTGAAGCTGACCCAGAACAATGACACAAAATATTAAAGTAGCTGCACCATTTGTATATTATGACTCGTAAGAGAAAATGATGTGGTTGTCATAACTAGTGAGAGACAATTCATGGCAGATTGTGGGTGAACAGCTAAAAAGCCTATCTGGCTTCTCGCCCCCACAAATGAAGCGCAACAAAGCACCGTCTATATGAATATTGCTATAGCAACTGTGACTAGAGAGAATTTATTTCAATATTCATAATATGCTTCTATATATAATCTACTGGGCAGAGACAGACCTTCTGTTGAGCTTGGCCTTTTAACTGGAAATAAGGGATTTGGAGAGGGAGGGAGAGAGAGAGAGACAACACTATCATGGTTGACTTTGATTGAGGATTGAGTAGAGAAGGGTAACCTGACACTTTTTCCGCTACATTAGTATAATACTCAATCTGCCATCTAATAACATAATTTGCATACAGTTTTGAAGCCTGGCTTCACGGCCATACAATACTTATTTCTGAGCCCCTCCAAGACGTATGATACCTACTAATGGTCTAATTACTTTAGACAGAAAGTAGGGAGGTTTATCAGGGAGGATGTATGAGTGTTTAGTTGCGACCGTCTCGCAATCCAAAGGTTGCCTGCTCGAGTCGAAGACAACTGTAGCATTTTAACTTTTCCCCTAACCCTAATTCTACCCTTAACCCATTTGACCTAACCTGCTGCATAATTTGTCTAACCTTTGTCGTTAGTTCACCTAACCACCAACAGAAATTCTGCCCATAATTCTCCTTTGTTGCAACTAGCAAACTGGCCTCAGAGAAAGACATACAATACTATACGTTCTCAAATATGTATAATATGTTACTTCAAGTAATTCATATGCTGCTGTACGCCCGGGTTAGACATATGATACTGTACATCCTCTAATTTGTATGATATTTTTTAAAGTAATGTAATATACCATACTAAATGTACGTACCAAATCCTACAAATTGCCCTAAGACCAGGTTGTGTGTGTAGCTACAGCAGGTCCCTAAGGCAGGGAAGCAGCTGGGCTGATCTGCATTACAGCACCAGAAACAATCAGTCCTGACTGTATTGTATGTAAGATAAGGTTGATAAGAACATGGACTGTACATACTGCAGCAGAACGACAAAACAATGCACTTGGACTGCACATGGAACACAAATAGACCAAATATAGACCACACAAGCAAATGATGGTCAAAGAAAGAACACTGAGCAATAAGATGCAGGTTAAAAAGCATTATAATGAGATTGGTACTCTACACATGCCCAGTGAGAAAAGCAAATCCGTCTGCTGGTGACACTTTGTTGCTGTCTGTTTGTAATGTGCTCTAAATCTCTGGGCTCAGGCTATCCAAATGAGGAGGGCAACGCTTCGCTTCACAATGCCCAGAGTTCCGGGCTGTTCCGAGGGGCCTTGTTCTCACTGACGCTTTTGCTGACCCTGGAAAATACCCATCTGGCAATGGACCTTGTGCTTCACCATTCTAAAAGTGCAGGGGTGGACCGAACTCAACGGCAACACACGCACGCACACAAATCATGCATGACATAGCTTCAAACAGCACATACACACAACTAATACTAGCCTACACTTTCACACACCACACTCAAACATCACGTACACACACCCATGCAATAAACTCCATACAATAAACACACTACCCCCCCAACTACCTACATACATGCCTCACACACACGCACGCACGCACGCACGCACACACACACACACACACACACACACACACACACACACACACACACACACACACACACACACACACACACACACACACACACACACACACACACACACACACACACACACACACACACGTTAAATCCGCTTGGGCCACAGAACTACAAGGCCACCATGTCCAAGCCGATCGATGGTCTCAACTCCTCACCAGTCAATCATAGGCACAACAGCATCCTTTACATTGTTCACAAATATCCAGCTTCCATTGGTTGCTGTGATGCACTCAAAAACCTCCATATCCTCATATAGAGAAAGGAGCAGCAAGGAGCCGTTCATCCAAGGCTCATCTGAGAGCTCCTTCTCCTCCTCTCTCCCCGGGAGAGAACAGAACAGAATAGAGAGAAGAGAAGAGCCCTGGGAGATTTCCTTCAGCAGGCTTAGGGGTCTGATCTCCTCCTGCCAGCGTGATCTCTTAATAACAAGCTAGATTACGTCCCTGTGACAACACCTGTCAAACGGGACAAGAGGATCGCTGTGCTGTTGACAGACACTCCCCTTCCACCTCCACCCATCTGCATATACAGCACTGGAATGCAGCACAAGTGTGTCTGTCTTTCTGCATGCAGACAGGCAGGCTGCTCTCTCCCTCCCCACTAACCTGGTAGCCATGTAGACCCAGCTCCGATGCGATCAGCCCCCTTTCAAGCCAAGGCTTCATTCAACCAGAGGGAGCCATGGATGGGGGAAAGGAGGAGGGACAGGAGGATGAGGGGAAGGGGGGAGGATGGGTTCCGGAGCATGCCAGGCGGATGAGAGGAAGCAGAGAGAGCACAGATCGTTCCTTTTGGAGGGTGTACTGAGGCTAGTCCACAGCCTATTTCTATCTCTCTGTGTCTATCTCTCTGAGGCTGCTCCCTCCCTCCCCTTTTCACTCACAGACTCCCCCCTCTCCTGTTCCCTGTGCATTTGTCAGCTCTTCCTCTTGACTGGTGCGCCCTGTTCCCCATGCATTTGTCACCGCTTCCTCTTGATTTTTGCGCCTGCTATGTCTGTATCCAAGCAAGGGTGTTCTCAACTCTCACAATCACCAGTTTTATCCAATATTCACAGGCACACACAGGCTGGTAGAGTAGAAGAGGGGGAGAGGGACAGTGGCAGAGAGAATGAGGGAGGGAACGTGACAGTGGCAGAGAGAGTGAGGGAGGGAGAGTGACAGTGGCAGAGAGAGTGAGGGAGGGAGAGTGACAGTGGCAGAGAGAGTGAGGGAGGGAATGTGACAGTGGCAGAGAGAGAGTGAGGGAGGGAATGTGACAGTGGCAGAGAGAGTGAGGGAGGGACAGTGACAGTGGCAGTGAGAGTATGAGGGAGGGAGAGGGACAGTGGCAGAGAGAGTGAGGGAGGGAGAGTGACAGTGGCAGAGAGAGTGAGGGAGGGAGAGTGACAGTGGCAGAGAGAGTGAGGGAGGGAATGTGACAGTGGCAGAGAGAGAGTGAGGGAGGGAACGTGACAGTGGCAGAGAGAGTGAGGGAGGGAGAGTGACAGTGGCAGTGAGAGTATGAGGGAGGGAGAGGGACAGTGGCAGAGAGAGTGAGGGAGGGAGAGTGACAGTGGCAGAGAGAGTGAAGGAGGGAGAGTGACAATGTCAGAGAGAGTGAGGGAGAGAGAGTGACAGTGGCAGAGAGGTAGGGAACGTGACAGTGGCAGAGAGAGTGAGGGAGGGAACGTGACAGTGGCAGAGAGTGAGGGAGGGAGAGTGACAGTGGCAGAGAGAGTGAGGGAGGGAGAGTGACAGTGGCAGAGAGAGTGAGGGAGGGAATGTGACAGTGGCAGAGAGAGAGTGAGGGAGGGAACGTGACAGTGGCAGTGAGAGTATGAGGGAGGGAGAGGGACAGTGGCAGAGAGAGTGAGGGAGGGAGAGTGACAGTGACAGTGGCAGAGAGAGTGAAGGAGGGAGAGTGACAATGTCAGAGAGAGTGAGGGAGAGAGAGTGACAGTGGCAGAGAGGTAGGGAACGTGACAGTGGCAGAGAGAGTGAGGGAGGGAACGTGACAGTGGCAGAGAGAGTGAGGGAGGGAGAGTGACAGTGGCAGAGAGAGTGTGAGGGTGGGAGAGTGACAGTGGTAGAGAGAGTGAGGGAGGGAGAGTGACAGTGGCTGAGAGAGTGAGGGAGGAAGAGAAAGACAGAAAGTGGTGGCTCTACTTTGCATTCTGCCACTGCTTGGTGCTCTGAGCCTGCTGGCCACTCAATTATTCATGGTGTTCATGAATGGAGGGGCTGACATCACCGGCATTCAGGTCACTTTACATTCTGGCCTCTTCTGAATCATACAACCAATCCCCAGAAGGCCCACTACACCCCAGAGCACACTGATATAAAACTTATACATACAAACAATACACATACAGTACAGTCCAGTCCACCCACCTAAACTCAGCAAAAAATTAAACGTTCCTTTTTCAGGACCCTGTCTTTCAAAGCTAATTAGTAAAAATCAAAATAACTTCACAGATCTTCACTGTAAAGGGTTTAAACACTGTTTCCCATGCTTGTTCAATGAACCATAAACAATTAATGAACATGCACCTGTGGAACGGTCATTAAGACACTAACAGCTTACAGACAGTAGGCAATTAAGGTCACAGTTCTGAAAACGTAGGACACTAAAAGGAGGCCTTTCTACTGACTCTGAAAAACACCAAAAGAAAGATGCCCAGGGTCCCTGTTCATCTGAGTGAACGTGCCTTAGGCATGCTGCAAGGAGGCATGAGGACTGCAGATGTGGCCAGGGCAATAAATGACAATGTCCGTACTGTGAGACACCTAAGGCAGCGCTACAGAGAGACAGGATGGACAGCTGATCTTCCTCGAAGTGGCAGACCACGTGTAACAACACCTGCACAGGATCGGTACATCCGAACATCACACCTGCGGGACAGGTACAGGATGGCAACAACAACTGCCTGAGTTACACCAGGAACGCACAATCCCTCCATCAGTGCTCAGGCTGTCCGCAATAGGCTGAGAGAGGCAGGACTGAGGGCTTTTAGGCCTGTTTTAAGGCAGGTCCTCAACAGACATCACCGGCAACAACGTCGCTTATGGGCACAAACCCACTGTTGCTGAACCAGACAGGACTGGCAAGAAGTGCTCTTCACTGACGAGTCACGGTTTTGTCTCACCAGGGGTGATGGTCGGATTCGAGTTTATCGTCGAAGGAATGAGCATTACACCGAGGCCTGTACTCTGGAGCAGGATCGATTTGGAGGTGGAGGGTCCGTCATGGTCTGGGGCGGTGTGTCACAGCATCATCGGGCTGAGCCTGTTGTCATTGCAGGCAATCTCAATGCTCTGCGTTACAGGGAACACATCCTCCTCCTTCATGTGGTACCGTTCCCGAAAGGCTCATCCTGACATGACCCTCCAGCATGACAATGCCACCAGCCATACTACTCGTTCTGTGCATGATTTCCTGCAAGACAGGAATGTCAGTGTTCTGCCATGGCCAGCAAAGAGCCCGGATCTCAATCCCATTGACCACATCTGGGACCTATTGGATTGGAGGGTGAGGGCTAGGGCCATTCCCCCCAGAAATATCCGGGAACTTGCAGGTGCCTTGGTGGAAGAGTAGGGTAACACCTCACAGCAAAAACTGGCAAATCTGGTGCAGTCCATGAGGAAGAGGCACTGCAGTACTTAATGCAGCTGGTTGCCACACCAGATACTGACGGTTACTTTTTGATTTTGACTCCCCCCTTTGTTCAGGGACACATTTTTCCATTTAGGTTAGTCACATGTCTGTGGAACTTGTTCAGTTTGTCTCAGTTGTTGAATCTTGTCATGTTTCTACAAATATTTACTCATGTTAAAACTTCTTATGGCTGCAGGGGCAGTATTGAGTAGCTTGGATGAAAAATGGCCTGTTCCTCAGTCCCAGTTGCTAATATATGCATATTATCATTAATATTGGAAAGAAAACACTCTGAGGTTTCTAAAACTGTTTGAATGATGTCTGTGAGTATAGCAGAACTCATATGGCAGGCAAAGACCTGAGAAGAAATCCAAACAGGAAGTGGGAAATCTGAGGTTGGCACTTCCTAAGGCTTCCACTAGATGTCAACCGTCTTTAGAAACTTGTTGGAGGATTCTACTGTGAAGTGGGACCGAATGCGAAGGGAATGAGTAAGGTCTGCCATGAGCTGACCATGCTCTGACCATGTGCGTTCACATGAGAGGGAGCTCTGTTCCATCGCACTTCTGAAGACAATGGAATTCTCCAGTTGGAACATTATTGACGTTTTATGTTAAGAACATCCTAAAGATTGATTCCATAAATCGTTTGACATGTTTCTACAGACAGGAACGGAACTTTTTGACATTTCGTCTGCATCTAGGGAAAGCGCTTCATGACTTTGGATTTGTTTACCAAACGTGCAAACAAAAGTAGTTCTTTGGACATAAATGATGGACATTATCGAACTAAATCAAACATTTAATGTGGAACTGGGATCCCGGGGAGTGCATTCCTGGTAAGTGAATATTTATAATGCTATTTCTGACTTCTGTTGACTACCCAATATGGTGGATATCTTTTTGGCTGCTTTGTCGTCTGAAAGCTGTACTCAGATTATTGCATGGTTTGCTTTTTCCGTAAAGTTTTTTTGAAATCTGACACAGCGGTTGCATTAAGGAGAAGTGTATCTACATTTCCATGTCTAACAATTGTATTTTCATCAACATTTATAATAAGTATTTCTGTAAAATTATGTGGCTCTCTGCAATATCACCGGATGTTTTTGGAACTAGTGAACATAACGCACCAATGTATACTGAGATTTTTTAAAATATAAATATGCACTTTATCGAACAAAACATATGTATGGTGTAACATGAAGTCCTATGAGTGTCATCTGATGAAGATGATCAAAGGTTAGTGATTAATTTTCTCTCTATTTCTGCTTTTTGTGACTCCTCTCTTTGGCTGGAAAAATGGCTGAATTTTTCTGTGACTTGGTGGTGACCTAACATAATCGTTTGTGGTGCTTTCGCTGTAAAGCCTATGAAATCGGACACTGGTGGGATTAACAACACGATTACCTTTAAAATGGTATAAGATACATGTATGTTTGAGGAATTTGAATTATGAGATTTCTGTTTGAATTTGGCGCTCTGCACTTTCACTGGCTATTGTCATATCAATCCCGGTAACGGGATTGCAGCCCTAAGAAGTTTTAAGTTTGCTGAAAATAAACGCAGTTGACACTGAGAGGACGTTTCTTTTTTTGCTGAATTTACAAACACACGTAAGAACTAGGCCATTTCTAATTGTGAAATGTCAATAGGCAATACAAGCATCTCTTTCTATTCCGGTATGCTTCTATTTACAAGGTGTGAAGTATACTGAACAAAAATACAATACAACAATTTCACCAATTTTACTGAGTTACAGTTCACTTAAGGAAATCAGTCAATTGGAGAGGACGATCAGCTGTCCGTCCTGTCTCTCTGTATATTCATTAGGACCCAATGGGAGGGCTTGGGGGGCATAGGCCCACCCAGTTAGGAGCCAGGCCCAACCAATAATAATTTGTTTTTCCCCACAACAGACAGAAATACTCAGTTTCATCAGCTGTCTGGGTGACTGGTCTCAGACGATCCTACAGGTGAAGAAGCCGGATGTGGAAGTCCTGGGCTGGTGTGGTTACACGTGGTCTGCGGTTGTGAGGCCGGTTGGACATACTGGCAAATTCTCTAAAACGATGTTGGAGCAACTTATGGTAGAGAAATTAACATTCAACAGATCTGGTGGACATTCCTGCAGTCATCATGACAATTGCACGCTCCCTCAAAACTTGAGATATCTGTGGCATTGTGTTGTGTGACAACTGACATTTTAGAGTGGCCTTTTATTGTCCCCAGCACAAGGTGCACCTGTGTGATGATCATGCTGTTTAATCAGCTTCTTGATATGCCACACCTGTAAGGTGGATGGATTATCTTGGCAAAGGTGAAATGCTCCCTAACAGTGATGGAAACAAATTTAAGAGAAATAAGCTTTTTGTGCATATATAAAATGTCTGGGATATTTTATTTTAGCTCATGAAACATGGGACCAACACTTTAAAGGTTGCGTTTTTATTTTGTTCAGTATAATTTTTGTATTAACACTTTAATCTCACAACATATAGTGGATTCAATATTTACAGTTTATTATTTACTTATAGTTGCCTCCAGCACCACCAATAGCTGGTGTAATGAAAACAGGAAACAATGAAATACTTGAGATATTACACTGGCGTATGGATCATAAATCTAATGGTCCAACTCCTACAGACCTTAAGCCATATGTCAATCTGCACTTCGAAGACGTTCGCATTTACAACTTTGTCATTAGTCATCTGCTGCAGTGAAAAACGCTTGCTTAAGTTATTTTCACTGACCTTTGCATTTGAAGTTACCACTTTAAATACTGTCATCCTCATGACTCGCTAAAAAACTGTAGTTTTAAGTTGGCAACAAGGTAATTTATCAGCCAATGCCACTTCAGTAATCAACATACCTAGCTTCACATAGGCTAGGCCTAAGTTTAAACAGGCAGCACAATTCTGATATTTTTCCACAAATTGGTATTTTGACCAATCACATTAGATCTTTTCACAGCATATATTTTTCAGAGATGATCTGATTAGTGAAAAAAGATCAGATTGGGGTTCCTGTGTAAACACGGCCATAATTAATAACTCATTTACACAAATTAATATTACCCTTCATCAGGCTTTAGCTTCTTGCTGCTTCTGCAGGGTTGGACTTGAGTGGTTCCATCAAGACAGAGAGCATCTAAAAATACCACTGGCAAAGTTGTGATTTATACTTTTTTTCAAAGCCTATTAAGGATGTGTATGCTGCCTGGATACACCATATCACTAAGTTCATCAGGTTGAGCGGAAAACTTCACCCACAGGTTCTCCCAAAAAGGCCTTAACCAAGGGGGTGGAACTCTTTGTCCAAAGTTAGGTCACTCACATAGCTTAAAATGCTGATGTAAAGTGGATTAAACACCTAACCTTCTCATGCTCTTAAATTTGAAAGCTGCATATATCAAAAAGACCCATTTGTCAACTTTGTATAATACATACAGTAGTACATAGTACAGCACCAGACATACTGCAATGATACGCCTAATGATGTAGCCTCAGTTTCATGTAAAGAAAACACCCCAAAAAATGCCTGAGGTCTGGTGCTGGAAATAATTGACCCTGTGGGTGCTCTGGCTAGCGCTGTGGGACAAAGACTCGTACCCAGCCCACAGCCCAGTCTCTCCCTGCCTGGATAAGACTGCCTGGCCTTACATCAAAACTAACCTACTTTTATTTGCTCTCATTGTTGTGCACCCAAGGGAGACCCAGATGGCCCAACTGACCAAGACTGAGAGAAACACTAAGGCATGACTGGGTAGTGTATGGGGTCCATAGGAGTAGCTAAATGGCTTGTTCTGCCGCAGGACTGGTTTACTACTAGTGCCACACGGGTCAGCATTGTGTTCTTTTAGACGCTGTTCCAATGACCACCCAATGTTGAGAGCCTCTGTTCTGTCTTTCTGGGCCAAAGGACTGTTTACACCGTCACCATGGCAACCCCAATGCGGCATTGCACAGCTGAATCAGAAGTGTCTGTCTCAGCCAGGCGTAATTTGGCCATGTGTTACCACGGCGACAAGCCATGTGTGTGTGTTGCCACCACTCTTGAAGTGGGAGACCAGAGAAAGACAGTGAGAGAGAAAGGGAGGGAGAGAGAGAAACAAAGAGGGGTGGAGTTGGGAAGAATGGACCACCTCACAATCAGATATTTATCCTGTCAATGGGTGTTGGGACATATTAGGATAGCACTCACACACTAGGTTATCTACTGGCATGGTGTATTAAAGTGCACTTCGCTGAAAGCAGTGTTGCACAAGCTCCAATCTGAGAGCATCATCCTCTGAGCATGGATCAATGTGCTTTACTCACATTAGAACTTTGTCAAAACAACACTTCTCCCCCTTACACTCAACAGACAGGACACAGAGAAGATATTTAGTGAGTCCTGCTGAGACAATTCAGCAAAGCTGTAGTGTGTGTGTGTGTGTGTGTGTGTGTGTGTGTACAAGCCACAGTCTGATAGTGTTTTACACTAGACTATAAATTAAATATGTATCACAGTGAAACTACCACTGTACATCCATCCCTGCTGCCCTGCTTTGAGAGGCACTTGGGGACAGAAAGACAGCGCACTTGGGACTGCAGGGAGTTGTGGGGGCAGGGTCACTGAGAGGTGACAGAGGGAGAGGAAACAGGCTGCCAACAGGACAAAGCCATCCACAGGACACACGGCATGGCGCCAACGGGACAGGGCCATCTGTGGAGGACATCTGTGGCAGAAGCAGGTTTCTGGGCATGGGGGTGGTGAGGAGAGGTGATTGTGACATGCAGGACTGACTGACTGGGAGAGAGGGGTATTTCTTTATTTGGGCCCCAACTTACTGCTGTACCCCTAGAAATCTGACCACTATAGGGAACCACTGTGATCAAGTCAATACTTCATGTACCTGTACACCCAGCGACTGTATTACAGAATGACTAGTCTGAGATTAGGGATTTTATCTAGAAAGAAATCATACTAATGCATTGAAATAACCTGATATGGATGAAACACAATTAACTATATGACATGCTGTAAAATCTTTGAAAATGATAATAAAAACATTGAAAAGAGAAACAATGCCTTAATACAAGGGTAATTCAATTAAAATGTTGTGCTTTACAAAAACATGCAGATTGGGGTTAGAAACGGCGAAATGTCCATGCTGCCTTTATCAGCAGGCCTATGACGAATCAAAACCTGACCTATTCTTTTTATCTCATTGAAAAAACAAGCATACAGATGGAACCCTTCAGCGTGCACTTTCATTAGCTAGCCACTCGTCAGGCAGGAATGGCACGGACGGACGCTGTGGACTGTGTACGCCTGGCTGCTCCTAAATAACACGGCTCACGGTCCATTAATGACGAGGTGCAGGCCTCTGTGTGAATACAGGGAGTGTTAACACGGTAGACTAAATGCGCTCAGATTCTGTTAACACTCAACTGCCCCGGCCTGAACCCATACGATACATCATTACAACAGGCTTGTTTCAGCCTATATAAAGCACAGCTGCTGCCTTTGGGTCAGTGTCCCCTGCTTTCTGTTATATTGGTTTTCCTCACACAGTAGCATTGGAAAGCTTAGATAGAAACGTGTGAGAATATGATGCAGAAATGGCACTTAGCCTGTGAAAACTATGTCTTAGCCAGAATCTACCTCCACTTGAATGACAGTCAATCCAAAAATAACCCAAAGCTGAGATACATTCTTCACCATCCCTTCTCCTCACACAGAAATCAACAGATATGGGCTGTACTATCCCCTTTCCAATGCCAGCAATCAAACACACAAGAGCATGTTGAAGCAAAAATATGGCCAGCTAGTTATATGACTGTTGTTTTGCAGGTTTGTATGGATTATTATAGGATGCTAGGTGCATCTCTGAACACTTCAGAGCTCGTTTCATTTGACCACAAATAGATAAAAGGAAGCTTATAACCTAAAACATATCAACCTGTGTCAGATTATATTGCTAGTCTATGGTGCTTGTCTATGTCACATACTGTACATTAACAGCATCATGTTATTACGTTATCCTTGCACTAATAATGTTATGCATTACATCAGGGTGCTGGATATACAGGGAAAGAAGGGTTTTTTCTGGATCTAAAAGGGGCTTAGGTGGTGGGCGTGGCGGGGCATGTCAATGGACACGGTTGGCTGTTGGCTCGGCTGACTTTTAGAGAACATTTTAGAAGCCCCCATCGCACCGGATTTTTGAATTTAAGCCAATTTCCTGCAATTCTACAAAAATGTTCATAGAAAATAGAGACGTTTTAAAGGTCAATTCCTGCAATTCTACACGTTTTGCCATGGAGCTGAGAGAAAATGTTCTACTTTTAAAGCTATTTTCCTACATATTCTATGCATTCAGTCATGGCTAATGTTATTTTTCTCAAACCTAATAACAAAATCAATACTGCTAAAATCATTGTTTTAGGAATTTATTCTCCCAGACAGTCCAGCTTTTACTTTGTATTTTATTTTAAATTTTTTTAAACCTTTATTTAACTAGGCAAGTCAGTTAAGAACAAATTCTTATTTTCAATGACGGCCTAGGAACAGTGGGTTAACTGCCTGTTCAGGGGTAGAACGACAGATTTGTACCTTGTCAGCTCGAACTTCGAACTTGCAACCTTTTGGTTACTAGTCCAACGCTCTAAACACTAGGCTACCCTGCCGCCCCAGGAATGGATGACTGTTAGTTCTCCAAGATTATATTATAAAAATATATGGCGACATGATCTTTTCCACATACTTTATCTCTGGTTTTAGTCATTAAAGTTTACACTGAAAACTTTTTTCCATCCTGAAACTTAACTGTTTGGCAGAAATACCCCTGGAAAGCTCTGACCGCGCAGGAGGAAAGCTTATAAAGAATTGGAGATGACAACAGGCCCCTTGGAGAGAATATGGTGAATACACAGACAGAGAGACAGAGAGATATTGACAGTCATCACCTACAGAGAGATGAACCTGGAGAAGAGTCCCTTAAGCAAGCTGGCCATGGGGCTCTGTTCAAACACAAACACACCCCCAGAGCCCCAGGACAGCACCACAATTAGACCCAACCAAATCATGAGAAAACAAATAGATAATTACTTGGCACATTGGAATGAATGAACAAGAAAACTAGAATGCTATTTTGCTCTAAACAGAGAGGTGGAAACTGAGCTGCACTTCCTAACCTCCTGCCAAATGTATGTTCATATTAGAGACACATATTTACCTCAGATTACACAAACCCACCAAAAACAAATCCAATTTTGATGAACTCCACAGTGCGCCATCATTGCCACAAGAAAAGGGCAACCAGTGAGGAAAAAACACAATTGTAAATACAACCCACATTTATGTTGATTTATTTTCCCTTTTGTAGTTTAACTACTTGCACATCGTTACAACACTGTATATTGTAATGAACAAAATGGGAGACAGATGGTTTCAAGCGCAGGGCGCAGCAGGTGTTTATTTGTAAAGGACCACAGGAGGAGGCATGTAGCTGGGTCCAGGGGCAGGCAGAAGGTCATACACAGGAGGAGGGAGGTATCTGGGTCCAGGGGCAGGCAGAAGGTCATACACAGGGGTCCAAAAAGGCAACAATACAGGCAGGGAAAAGGCTATTCATGTCTTCTGGGAGATCAGGCAATATGTTGATAACAGGAAATACAATAGACTAAAGTACAGACAGGGAATTTTGTTTATTATCTATTTAACTTGTTTTGGCAATATAATCATATGTTTTCCATGCTAATAAAGCCCTCTGAATTGCATTGAATTGAATTGAATTGAGAGGGAGACAGAAGGAACAGCAAAACTCCAGTCCAGGGAGAACAATCGTGTGTCTCACTCAGAGACTGACAGAAAGAGCGAGACAAGATTTTGTTCTGAAATTCTGGCAAACCCAGGCCACTTTGCAGTTGTTCTTTTCATGGCAAGTGGAAAGAGAGAGACAGCGTGTAAGTGGGTGTCTGTGTATGTGTTAAGGGATAGGGGAAATTGTCTAGCGTTTTGTCATGTGTTGGATGCTTCCATCGGAATCATTACGAATAATACAAATTCAGCTTGCCACATAACAGTTACCATGGCACTGGCCTTACTGAATAATACAGAGACATTTATTTTATAAGGGCCTTTCTTTATCCCTTACGGCTTTTAATTATGCATCCCCATCTTGGTGCAGCCCGGGTTGGGGAGCCTCCATTGTTATGTCACTGAAAATAACCCTGCAGAATATGTCCCTGTAGGAAGACATGGCAGCACTGTATAATGGCTGTTTTGTGTGTGTGTTTGTGTGTGTGTGTGTGTGTGTGTACAGACAAACACTGCAGTCCGCTCTGAGTGCGAGTGTTTGGTCCACATGATAAAGGAACTGCCTTTACAGTATCAGCCACTACTATAAGTAACCAGCCATAAGTAACTAACAGTCAGACACGTGCAGTGGAAGGGTTAAAGTTAGGGTTAGGGGAAAGGGTAAAGTTAGGGTTAGTGGAAGGGTTAAAGTTAGGGTTAGGAGAAGGGTTAAAGTTAGGTGAAGGGTTAAAGTTAGGGTTAGGAGAAGGGTTAAAGTTAGGGTTAGGAGAAGGTTTAAAGTTAGGGTTAGGAGAAGGTTTAAAGTTAGGGGAAGGGTTAAAGTTAGGGGAAGGGATAAAGTTAGGGGAAGGGTTAAAGTTAGGGGAAGGGTCAGAGTTAGGGGAAGGGTCAGAGTTAGGGTTAGGAGAAGGTTTAAAGTTAGGGTTAGGAGAAGGTTTAAAATTAGGGTTATGAGAAGATTTAAAGTTAGGTGAAGGGTTACAGTTAGGTTTAGGGGAAGGGTTAAAGTTAGGTGAAGGGTTAAAGTTAGGGGAAGGGTTAAAGTTAGGGGAAGGGTTAAAGTTAGGGGAAGGGTTAAAGTTAAGGGAAGGGTTAAGGTTAGTGTTAAAAGTAGGATTAGGGTTCAAGTTAGGGTTTGGTGCAGCGTGGTAGGCGTACGTTCTGAATTTATTAAATGAACATGCCAAAAAAACAAGATAAACGACATGTAAAGTAATGTAGCGCTAAACCAGCAACTATGAAAAACAAGATCCCACAACAGAAAGTGGGAAAAAGGGCTGCCTAAGTATGATCCCCAATCAGAGACAACGATAGACACTGCCTCTTATTGGGAACCATACTCGGCCAAAAACAAAGAAATAGACAACATAGAATTCCCACCCCAAATCACACCCTGACCTAACCAAATAGAGAAATAAAATGTCTCTCTAAGGTCAGGACTTGACAGTCCCCACAAGGTCAAATTCTATTTCTAGGGGGTTTAGGGTTTTTCGTAACAAAGCATCCTTGACTCATGCTGCCAAACATACCCTCGTAAACCTGACTATCCTACCGATCCTCGACTTTTGCGATGTCATTTACAAAATACCCTTCGACATTCTACTCGGGGAAACTGGATGCAGTCTATCACAGTGCCATCCTTTTTGTCACCAAAGCCCAATATACTACCCACCACTGCGACCTGTATGCTCTCGTTGGCTGGCCCTCGCTTCATATTTGTCACCAAACCCACTGGCTCCAGGTCATCTATAAGTCTTTGCTAGGTAAAGCCCTGCCTTATCTCAGCTCACTGGTCACCGTAGCACGCGCTCCAGCAGGTATATTTCACTGGTTGTCCCCAAAGCCAATTCCTCCTTCGGCCACCTTTCCTTCCAGTTCTCTGCTGCCAATGACTGGAACGAACTGCAAAAATCACTAAAGCTGGAGACTCATACCTTCCTCACTAGCTTTTAGCACCAGCTGTCAGAGCAGCTCTCAGATCACTGCACCTGTACATAACCCATCTCTAAATAGCCCATCCAACTACCTCATCCCCATACCATTTAGTATCTCTACTTGCATACATCTATCACTCCAGTGTTTAATTGCTATATTGTAATTATTTCGCCACTATGGCCTATTTATTGCCTTACCTCCGTTATCCTAACTCATCTGCACACACTGTATAGACTTTTTCTATTGTATTATTGATTGTATGTTCGTTTATTCCATGTGTAACTCTGTTGTTGTTTGTGTCGCACTGCTTTGCTAAATCTTTGCTAGGTCGGTGTTGTAAATGAGAACTTGTTCTCAACTAGCCTACCTGGTTAAATAAAGGTGAAATAAATGTAAAAAGTTATAATTAGTGTTAGGATTAGGTTTAGAAGCTAGGGTATGTTTTAGGGTTAGGTTTAAGGTAAGAGTACGGGTTAGGGAAAATAGAATTTTGAATGGGACTGAATTGTGTGTCCCCACAAGGTTAGCAGTACAAGACTGTGCGTGTGTGTGTGTGTGTGTGTGTGTGTGCTTACATATGGGAACATATTTTGTGAGAGGGTTGACATGTTTTGCCATGGGTTTTGTCATGGATGTTCTTTTCACAACACATTGAGAACATTAAAGGTATTATACATGGGGAGGTGAGGAAGCTATATCACTTCCTGAAGCTACTGGGCATTAGTGTCACAAAGCACCTTTTCCATGCCCCCTTAAAGACAACTCTCCAAACACATTAGGCAACTAAACCACAGGCACTGACTGGGTCAGAGTGCATCCCATTCCCCCATTGGAATCACCTTAAAGAGGGCACACATGACACCTCATTAAGACAGCTAATGCAGCTATCACTAATGTTAACCACTCTCCATGTCTGTTACCACAACCCAGACCTTTACTGACTCTCTAGCTTATTACACTAGGTAGGTAGAATTACAGCAGAATACATATAACACAAATTCAATCATGTGTATTCATTGTACTAATATGTAAGTGGGGAATAATTAGGGAATAATGGGGTGAAACAAAGCACTTGTCAACACGGCAGACTAGGCCTACTTAAAATAGTTATATGACGTGTTTTTTCATTTTAATGTCTCTGACATTTTCTCACGAGGGAGGTGCATCCACAGAGCATGAGGAGAGTAAGTTTAAGAAGCAAGCAAGGGATTTGATAAAGGAAGGAAAGAGGGAGAGAGGGACACAGGGTGTGAAAGGAGGGTGAGATCATATTAATGTTCTGGTGACCAGAACAAGCCTGGCAGAGATCCGACTCAGAGTCAGACCCGTGATAAATCTGCTGCTCCATCCACATCAGCAGAGAGAGAGAGCCTGCTGCTGAGTCACTGTCCCTCACTGTCCCCTCCCCCCCACTCTGCTCCCATTCTGGTGGGCCTGAGAGGGAGACCGAACAGAGGGGCTCACAGAATGATGTAAATTACACTCCAAATTGATTCCAACAAGGTGCTGAGCATGACAAAATATCTTCCAGAGATGTGATAAGACATCGTCACACTATCACAGACATGACTTTAGTCACTGTTACTAACCAGCTACCACCCAGTACTCAGCCCTGCACCTTAAACACAGCTTCCATATGTAGACTTAACAAAAATATAAACACAACGTGCAAAGTGTTGGACCCATGTTTCATGAGCTAAACAAAAGATCTCATACATTTTCCATACACACATTTCTCTCAAATTTTATGCACAACTTTGTTTACATCCCTGTAAGGGATAATTTCTCCTTTGCCAAGATACCATCCACCTGACAGGTATCAAGAAACTGATCAAACGGCATGATCATTACACAGGTGCACGTTGTGCTGGTGACAATAAAAGCCCACTCTAAAAAGTTCAGTTGTCACACAACATAATGCCACACGTCTCTGGGATGCTTTGGATCGTTCCAGTTCCCACCAATATCCAGCAACCATTGAAGAGGAGTGGAACAACATTCCACAGGCCACAATCAACAGCCTAATAAACTCTATGCGAAGGAGATGTGCCGCGCTGCATGAGGCAAATGATGGTCACACCAGATATTGACTGGTTTTCTAATACACACCCCTACCTTTAAGGTATCTGTGACCAACAGATGCATATCTGTATTCCCAGTCATGTGAAATCCATAGATTAGGGCCTAATGAATTTATTTAAATTGACCGATTTCCTTAGGATGAACTGTAACTCGTAAAATCTTCGAAATTGTTCCATGTTGTGTTTATATTATTGTTCAGTATACATAGTCATTGAACTCTGGTCACTTTAATGTCTACATATTATTTTACACACTTCATATGTACAGTGGAAATTTTAGCATGTAAATCTTGGTGCGGGATTTTAGCATGTAAATCTTGGTGGGGAATGCATGCCAGCAAAGCCACTACACAACACTAAACAATACATTAATTGCACTATAACGGTGACAAACGGTGCCCACAAACTGTTAGGGCCTACATTAAGCTGTCCCAACAGCAGAGTTCCAACAGAAGTCGCAAAACCTTACCAAGGCAACACCTGGCTATCAGCGGAGCCTTGTCTGGCAGTGAAACAGTTAATTCAGCTTAATTTACTTCCTTAAAAGAAACATAGCTAATGTGGCTGACTTGCTTAAACAAATGGTGGTTTCTACTGACAATTAAGATGTACAAACTACAGTAAGGGGACGACGTAATTTCGATAAAGACATTAGTGAGCGAGCTAGGATGTAGTCAATATAGCTATTTGTTCAGCACTTTTTAAACATACATAATTCAGAACATGGGCCAATATTACAGTATTCTCCCTGTACACCAAGTCAGAACCGTAGGATAAATAAAGGGGGCAAAAAGCAGACAATGAAAGCTCTTACAATATTCAATGATGACATTTCCCTAAAACAGGTTATAGGCTACATGTGCACCACCAAGTCAGAACAGTAGGCGGAATTAAGAGGAAAAAAACTGACCAAATTATTTGGACGAGGCACATGGGCTACTAATAGCTTACTACACAACATACACTTAGTATTACTTTCTTAGCTACAGTATACATACAGTGGCAAGAAAAAGTATGTGAACCCTTAGGAAATACCTGGATTTCTGCATAAATTGTCCATAACATTTGATCTGATCTTTATCACAGTCTGCTTAAAATAATAACACAAACAATTATAAGTTTACTTGTCTTAATTGAACACACCGCGTAAACATTCACAGTGCAGGGTGGAAAAAGAATGTGAACCCTTGGTTTTAAAAACTGGCTGACCCTCCTTTGGCAGCAATAACCTCAACCAAACGTTCTCTGTAGTTGAGGATCAGACCTGCACAACAGTCAGGAGTAATGTTGGACCATTCCTCTTTACAAAACTGTTTCAGTTCAGCAATATTCTTGGGATGTCTGGTGTGAACTGCTCTCGTGGTCATGCCACAGTATCTCAATCGGGTTGAGGTCAGGACTCTGACTGGGCCACACCAGAAGGTGTATTTTCTTCTGTTGAAGCCATTCTGTTGTTAATTTACTTCTGTATTTTGGGTTGTTGTCCTGTTGCGTCACCCAACTTCTGTTGAGCTTCAATTGGCAGACAGCCTAACATTCTCCTGTAAAATTAATTTTTCTATCAATGATAGCAAGCTGTCCAGGCCCTTAGGCAGCATCAAACCATGATGCTCCCTCCACCATACTTTACAGTTGGGATGAGGATTTGATGTTGATGTGCTGTGCCTTTTTTTCTCCACACATAGTGTTGTGTGTTCCTTCCAAACAACGTAACTGTAGTTTCCATCTAGGTGCACTTTTTCAAACTTCAGAAGTGCAGCAATGTTTTCTTTTTGGACAGCAGTGGCTTCTTCCGTGGTGTCCTCCCATGAACACCATTATTGTTTAGTGTTTTACGTATTGTAGACTCGTCAACAGAGATGTTAGCATGTTCCAGAGATTTCTGTAAGTCTTTAGCTGACACTCTAGGATTCTTCTTAACCTCATTGAGCATTCTGTGCTGTGCTCTTGCAGTCATCTTTGACAGTCACTCATAGGGAGAGTAGCAACAGTGCTGAACTTTCTCCATTTATAGACAATTTGTCTTACCTTGGACTGATGAACATCAAGGCTTTTAGAGATACCTTTGTAACCCTTTCCAGCTTTATGCAAGTCAGCGATTGCTTAGCCACTAATATCTTCCAAACCACTCATTGTTGAATTTCTCTTCATTATTTCTCTTCATATGAAAATGATTAAAAATGTGCCAGTAGATTGTCAACTTGATTTATGATGACTGCTAGCTTGCTAGCTAAGATTTTGAAAGTATGATTTTAAATCCATTTTAGAATAAGGATGTAACGTAACATAATGTGGAAAAAGTCAAGGGGTCTGAATACTTTCCCGAATGCACTGCATTTATATTCCGTGGTTTGACACTGCTCATTCTAATATTTCTATATTTCTTAATTATTTTCTTTTTCTTTTGGGGATTAGAGTGTATTGTAGGCATTACTGTACTGTTGGAGCTAGGAACATAAATCATTTCGACTATATAAAATCTGCCTCAAATGTACGCAATCAATGACATGTAATTTGATTTGACAAAGCATGGACAAAATACATTGTTTATAGCTTCCTTGTGTGCTATAGCTGATGCAGAACGATAGAACAGTGAGGGAGCCATCAACTCAGATTAACTCACACAGCAGGACAATACTTTACTCATACCCAGTTCCTTTATGGAATACCAAAGAGAAAGATGAACCACTACCAAAGAGACGTATACTTGAGGTCTGAGATGTTTTCCCAGAGAAACGATACCCAGAGAGCCACTGGGCTCCACAGTAACAGAGTGACACAAACCACCACAATGTCTTCCACTCCACAGGATGTTTCCTGGAAACCAGCAGAATTTTCAGCAATGACACGTCACATTCTCTCTTGCCCAGTGTCTTTGCGTACAAAGTTGACATGGTTATTGTGTCCCTGCCTGTGAAGAACACTTCCATGAACAAAATAATGACGCAAAAGCTTGTTGCTCTAACGATGTCATCAGACTAATGAATGTAATCAACTACACTGGCCATCTATGGGCATTGAGGAGGTAGCTCAGGTGGCCTTTTACAGTTGGATGTTTTTAGGGATGTTGTTGTGGCTAAGTGAGTGCTTACTATAACTGGTTTGATATTCATTCATTTATTTTCACTAGTTAGTTTCATCCAGTGAGTGTTCATTTGATGTTGAGATGATTTCAGCCCTTGCTGTTCTTCTGCACTGTACAGAATGCAACAGGAGGATGCTGTGGAGGTTTGTCTGTGAGGCTGAGGCTCCAGCGCAGTAGCAGGGTGGTGCTGAATGGACAGCTCCCTGTAGGAGAGAAAGCCTGTCAGGCGGGCGAGATAAGGAGGCTACTGACCTGCAAACGACTAACCTGGTCCTTACCTTAACCTAATTTAAAACAAATCTGGAATGGAATATCAGTTTTCAGGTCAGGAGTGTACGTATAGCCTTTTCCCTGTCAGGCAGCTGGGACAGATTTGTCCCTCGCTCATCAACACCCACTACTGACTGCACTACACCAGCAGCAACACTGACTATTAAAGGTTTGTGCCAGTTATAATAAGATCTATCACAGGAATTAGAATTAGAATTGTCGAAAGAAAGACAAAATGGTATGAGTTTAAAATATATATTTTTTTTAAAGAACAGCAATGTCAATGTCCTGATCTACAGCTTGCAGTGGCTGTAGATCTTGACATACATTTGTAGTTTCAGTATATCTGTACATTTATTATGTAATCTCAGTACATTTATTATGTCACTGTTATCCGAGTCAGCAGCAAGACACACATGATTTGTGTAACTATTTCAAATGTCCTGAGTCCAAATCCAGCCCAGACCTTTTATTTGTTCCTAAGAATAGTATTTCTAGCTAATCTGCATTACTCCCACACTGTGGTGTGGTGTGTGGGATGGGATGTCTATTTTCTTCTGTCAGGCAGGCAGGCCAGATTTTGTGCTGCCTGCTGAGAGTCTCTCCCTAGGACCATATTTATGGTCACTGTTTTTTTCAGACACATATAGGTTGACCACTGCCAGCCAACTCAGACTACTATGGGCGATCAGGTGACTGAGTGGCTGTCACATTTGTTTACCGTCAGACCGACCAGGGAAAATGTGTCCACGCTCGCTAATGCCAACCCCACAGTCGCACATGGCCAATGGTAGAGACATAGAGCTGTAATGGCCCTACTGTCATAACCACGCACACCTGATGTAATCCACATGGACAAATCTAACACACATACAGTTCAAGAGTTTAAATACTATGGGATTAGCCAGCCCAGACATAACCAAAACACCACAGGGTGGAAACAATGGCCAAGGTAAGGAAACACTGTTTTTCCAAAAGTTAAGAGAGATGTGATCATGCTCTGGCTCCACCATAAATAAAATCACAAAGTACATTAAAGCACTCATTAAAAACACAGCCACTTCCTGCTTCTGCAAGGGAAGCAGGACCAAAATAGACAGGCTCTGACACAAAATCCCCAACACACAGAATTAATACCAGAACAAAAAAGGAGAGGAGAGGGCTGGGCCAGGGAGCAGACTGTTTGGATGCATAAAGAAATCAATAGACAACTCCAACATAGCCAGTCGAGTAAAAACATTTACGTTTCCAGACACCATGACTGACAAAGCAACTCTTGCTGTCTGTTGACTGTGAAGACGGACAGAGAAAGAGAAAACAGGCTTGATGAGAGTGCAACAGGGTATCTAACACACCTCTTAGTGCATGGTGGGGTCAAATGGAGGGGATAGTAAGTGATGTGACAATGACAAACAACTTGTAGGTTGCAGTGAACAGGAGTAGTGTTCTGCCACAGTGAGAGATGGGTTGTGCTATCCGGGAACCTTGGAACGTCCCTACCCTAAACCCTAACCCCTACCATAACCTTAAGCATAACCCTTACCTTAACCCCTTACCTTAATAATTTATCATTTTTACTAAAATGGGGTAAAATCAGAGTTGGGACATCTCAAGGATCCCACTTAGACTTTTCCGTGAGAGACGTGCTCCTGTACCCTTACAGTATATCAATGACTCAACCCAAGATGGGCCCTGAATGCAAAAAGTAGTGGCAGCTGTGTTTGTTCCAGGAAGGGATGTGGTGTGGTGAGGACTGGAGGATTGTGTTCTGCTCTCATCAGGTTTAGTCAGCATTCTATTTTATTCTGTATGGCTGTGACCTCGCTGATGATGCTCACAGGCTATGGGGACAGTCTCCCAGAGCCTGTCTGTACGACAGTATTGTATTTACAATACCCACTACTTGTCCCTAACTTCGTCCTTCAATATTTGACTTATTCATCTCTGCAGTGGACATACAGGTAACTTCCAAAACAAAGTATATTGAAAGCAGGTGCTTCCACACAGGTGTGGTTCTTGAGTTAATTAAGCAATTAATACATCACATCATGCTGAGAGTCATGTAGAAAAATAACCAGTTGCTCATTATTTTGGCTACAAGAAGAGATCTCAGTGACTTTGAAAGAGGGGTCTCAAATGAGCATAGATGGTTTAAAGTGTGTGTGTGTGTGTGTGTGTGTCAGTCACCAGTTCTCAACCCAATTAAACACTTATGGTAGATTCTGGAGCGGAGCCTGAGACAGTGTTTTCCACCATCAACAAAATACCAAATTATGGAATTTCTTGTGGAACAATGGTGTCACATCCCTCCAATAGAGTTTCAGACAATTGTAGAATCTATGTCAAGGCGCATTGACACTGTTCTGGTGGATCTGGTGGCTTGTGGTGACCAAACTTTATGTTGGTGTTTCCTTTATTATGGCAGTTACCTGCACATATGAGCCAGGTTATCTTTACTCATTGTATATTTATTCCTTTTTCCATTTTTCTCTCTGAATTGTTGGGAAGGGCCTGTAAGTAAACATTTCACTGTTAGTCGACACCTGTTGTTTACTAATCATGTGACAAATAACATTTGATTTGAATGTGCCTTTCTTTTAATAAAGCTGGGAAACATAATACTCAGCCTTACTCTTTAATACAAAAAAACTCAATTGCACATTGGAGTATTACATCCTTTCCAAATGGATAAACTGTACACAACAGTGATGCTTGCTGTGCTGAGTGTAGGCACAGCATCATGACGTAACCTTAACCCTCTATTCTCATAACAACAATGCCCATGTGCATGCATAGTGAGATCAACTTCAGCTTCAGGCCTCTTGTCTGTTTATAGCTCTGTGTTCAGATGCAAACCACTGGAGGTTTGCATCTGAACTGGAGGTATCCTTACAAACCCGTATCCTTACAAACCCGTATCCTTACAAACCCGTATCCTTACAAACCCGTATCCTTACAAACCCGTATCCTTACAAACCGCACTTCCTGGTGGCGGAAGGTATTATTAAGGTCGAGGCTGCATGAGCAGATCGAACTACCCATCCCGCCCCCCCAGGACACCTCTTCCCCATAGCTAAACAACCTTATAAAGTATTTCACGTGTTACGTTACATACCACATTCTTCACCCTCCCTATTCCTTCATGAACCCACTTCTCACCCTCTTCTAAACCTTTCCTATCAGTGACACATGACGATTTACATCTGTCTCATATTTCTGAACAGCTGAAATAAAAACCTTGAGATACGAACAAACATTCCAAGAGCAAAACTGTATTTTTCCAGACCCCAAAAAGAATACTCTGTTGCCATAGAGATACATGGGATGCGTCATTATTATCAAAGTCAGTAGTAGTTTGCCTGCTGTTTGAAGGCCATATGTGGACCTTGCCTGCTGTTTTCATTCACACACACACACTCACACACACACACACACACTTTCATCTGTTACTGTTAGTTGTCATGCCACAAAACCCCACAAGGCATTCAAGGATGGCACTTGAGCTATTTTGAGCTGAGCAGATGATCCACGCCACTCACTAAGAAAAAGCAGCATCATTTACCAAAGCTTCCAGAAAACAGCCTTGCAGGCCCAAACTTCACATTCCAAAATCCCACAAAGACAGAGTACATCCTTTACAATCCCACCTCAGGGGATGAATTGATGGAAAGCTGAGATTACATCATCATCAGGTCGTGTACCACCAAAAAGGAGGTTATAGTATACTCTGATGGACATCAGAAACTGACATAAACAACACATATTACATAACTCTGCTAGCGTAATCTCAGAGGTGATCTATTACCCTAATGTTTTGACATATTTGGTTGCGTTCCCTTGTTTGACAAATCCACCGGTACAATTGGAGTGGGGCGAATGCACCAATGCAACTCAGGTAAAGCTGTTAAAATACATCTAGTCTGGATCTAGTTTTAGGATACAGCTATCCTGTTCCTTAGGGACATACAATACAGTACAGTAGTGGGCCGCCTCTGGATCAGCTAACCAGGGTGACTGTGCAGACAGTGCAGTGCAGAGCACACTGGAGCCAGGGTGACTGTCCCTATACAATACAATGCTGACAGAAACCTGATAGACCATGTGCTTGCAGGAAAGGACAAGTGGCAGCAACTCTAGTACAGTATTTAATGAGAATGTGAAATGTGAAGACTGACGAGCCATTGGGTCAACACAGTACCAGGGCAGTCATGGCATTCACACCATAGGGAGAATGCCCCCTCTGGACGTATTCCTGAATATAGTTCCAGCTGAGTGAAGTGTTTCATCTGGGTAGGATATACATTATAGGAAGAACAGTATGAATGGTGGAATACTAAAGGCTTTGATTTGAGTGTTTTTAAACAAACTACAGTACTTGAGTCTTTATTGAATACAGTATATCCTACCTTTGTGGTCTCCATATCAGTTTCTTCCACTTCCTCTGCTTGGCCTATCAGTAGAGAAGGTGTGAGACTTTAATATTGCTGAGGAAACAAGACATGGGGTGGCACACAGGAGAATTACCATGATACCTAACTTGAAGCATGCCACCGAGCAGGGGTGGGAGCACTGTGAGAGCTCTGTTAGTTCACCACAGCCCACTGGCGGGGAGTCAGTATCTGTATTCCTGGTCCTCTGAGGAACAACATACAACAGAACCCCCATTATTAAAGGAGGCCCAGGCTAGCAGATGCCTGAGGATATGAACATAGTCCCTGTCTGGCTTTGCTCAACGTGATGAAGAGCAGCATGATATTTCAATGCTTAGGATGATGCATGCTCTGTTCTGCTATTATCATATTATTATAAAGAGTGTGTGTGGAGAGTGGCATAAAAGAAAGGCAGGCTTCATTCAGATTATAATAATAGAGACAACTTTGTGATATCTACTTAGATCAAAATAATGGCCTTATCCTAGCCTAACTCATTTAGAGCCACTGCTTTACCAAGGGATGGTGCAGAATTAAAACCCATATAGGGGAAATCCCTGCCTCTCTCCAGTGCCCACTGACTACAGGGAACACAGACAAAACAATCACTCAAGGTCATGGAGTGATGATGTGCGTTGGAGGCCAGTGGCTCATCCTCCAGGCCTCTATCTTCCACCAGTGACTCAGCATGCAGCGCTGTGCCCACACCTCCTTTAAATCACTGTTCGGCGGCCCTTAGTTCATTCTATCAATTCATATCCTCAGGAGGGTGAGAGTCTTACATTACTGGATTCCACTCACTAGGCAGACTCATAACTTCCCACTCTCTCACTTATGTATGAAAGTGGGCTTCCCGGCACCCATTAAAGTGGTTCCCTGAGCTTGGCTGGCTGATGATTTTCCCTCAAACCCACGCTTGTTATTTAAGGCTGAATTCATTCAGCTGAATTCTTTACAGAAAAAAATCTTACATTTGGCTCAATTTTCCTGAGATATTGTTAAATATGGTGGCTTCAAAACAGATGACAAATTCTACCATCTGCTTTGGTTGATCTGTCTCTCCATACCCTCACAGCTCCCTCTGATCATCCTCTGATAAGTGCCAGACCTCCAGGGCTTTCATCCCACGGGTAGGCAGAGTGAAAGAGACCCATGCCCTCAGAGAGCTGGCCCCTCTGGGGTAGTGACATTGAACCAGGGTCTTCCTATCTCCCCACCCCTGGGCTAGAGGTGGACTGCCCTAGATTGGTTAATATATGGCACCTTTAGGCAAGCTTGGGATAAATCTATCACGTCTGGACAGATAGGATACAAATTACTTCTTGATTTATGAAGTCTGGGAGATACCTCCCAAAAAAAGAGGGATGGGATGAAGAAGAGGGATATTTTTAAACTTCATTTAGGCTCTGCATGTCCTCTTTGAACACATCTGCCAGTCGACAGTTCTCTGTAGTTCTGCAGTATCCCTGGTAAGTTACCCACTTGGGCTTGCAGCGGTTTTGTCACCAGCCCACCGCTACTCCACAATTAAGGATCTAACTTAATTACCTAACTGGGTATTTGGCAGATGGACTCTGCTCATAATGATGGGTACATGAGTGCTGCTTGTATGCAGTAAAATTAGCATTCAGTAGTTTGTCTGCTGATGTGGTGAGATGCAGGTGTTTACTGTGCCTAAGCAGCAGGACAGATTCACTAATGATCATAACAGAATTACAGCCAGTCACCAGAGGTCTGATGATTAGTCAGCACGTTACAGCACAGAAGCTCAAGTTCAGGTCTACCTGCAGACACATGGTCTAATGGATGTGTAAGGATGGATCAGTGAGGGGAAAACATTAGCACAACATGTACAGTTCCCTATTGGTGACAGAGATGAGAGACAAAGTACCAGCCATATCATTAATACACCAGTTGGGACCACTCAGTTTCTCGCTGGGTAACTAGCCTCACCTGTGTCGGGAGATATCAGGTGAGACCGATACTAGCCCTTTATGTGCTCATTAGTGACAATCATTCACAGTAATTGAAAAGAAACAAAGAGTTACGCAAGGATAGCAGAAAATGGTCTGTCGGGTATTCATCACTGTGGGGTTACAGGGAGTGCCCGCAGGCCGCACTGGGTTCTCAGCTTTACAGGGAACATAAATCTAGCCAAATTACCCCTAATGGAGCCGACTGAGGAGCACAGATCCCAGGACAGATTTGGGAGGCCCACAAGCCGGCTGGAAGATCCCTATACTCCCCTGGAGGTCTTAAACAATTATAAACATCTACTGTCTGCTAACTGGAGTGGCGATCTGATTATGTTACATACAGTGCCTTGCGAAAGTATTCGGCCCCCTTGAACTTTGCGACTTTTTGCCACATTTCATTTTGCACGCCCAATTTGACAGTTTTTGATTTGTTAAAAAAGTTTGAAATATCCAATAAATGTTGTTCCACTTCATGATTGTGTCCCACTTGTTGTTGATTCTTCACAGAAAAATACAGTTTTATATCTTTATGTTTGAAGCCTGAAATGTGGCAAAAGGTCGCAAAGTTCAAGGGGGCCGAATACTTTTGCAAGGCACTGTATATAGGTGTTGTAATGAAGGATCAAATTCCACATAATGTATTATGTTTGTTATGAAGTGCTCAGGGAAGGAAACTGGGGCTGTTGAAACTGTTGCAGGAGGTTAATTGGATATTGAAACACAAAATGCATTTAACAACAAAGATTAGAGAAGTCAATGTCACCATCAGCAGAAAAAAACAACTTAAAAGGCCCAGTGCAGTCAAAAACGTTTTATATATTGTGAACATGATGATAATACCCTTTTTGTATAACAGCTGTTTGAAAAGGTCACCTGAAATTAGAGCCAGTTTTGGTGGGACAGACTTTTGGCCGACCTGGTGACATCACCAGGCAGTAAATGTGTTAATACACCAGTAAGAAAGAGCGTTACAAACCTCTCTGCCAATTCTTGATTGAGAAATTGTTCTTTACTAAGAAGCTATTTTTGTTTCTTTTTGACCATTTTAAATGAAAACAATCACAGTAAGGTACTTAATTGTTACCCAGAAATGATTTTGATATTGAGATAAAAACAGCTGCATTGGACCTTTAACACAGCAGTTTTACTCACAACTCACTTTCTTAGAAAATGGAAAGTAGAAAAGTGGAATACACTTTTATACACACAAGATGTCAACCTCATATGAAGAGACCACATTCTATTAACAGAGCAAATACTGTAGAACAGACTCATTTTACATGTGGTACAAGACTTAATAAACTATAGGTAAAAACTTGATAAGAATAGAGACAAAAGAACCTGACCTTATTTTTGTACATGGTGAACAGACACCATGCTGTCCCTTCGCCTGGCTCTCATGGCCTCGCCCGCTCTGCTCTCTGTCCCACTGTGTCTCTCTGTCAGCCTCAGTCTATCACAACACTACTGGCCTGCTATGTCATCCTCCCGGCCCCCACGAGTACAATCACCACATCCCCTCTCACACAACAACCCAAGCTCTAACAAAGACAGCTCAAGTCTCATGCCAGCATAAAATGTGATGTCTAACGTAGACAGCAAACGTCTCAGTAGGTTGTTCTTCTGAGAAGCATTAAAACCAACATCAAGTCCAAAGAGTTAAGGTTGAGTGGCTCAAATGCTTCCATTATAACCATCAAAGTAAAAATGTAACACACAACATCCGACTCATCTTCTGCTTTAAATTCCATATGGTTAATAAAAATGTTAAGCTATTTCCTCTAAAATTCTCCAGTAAAGAGGTTGTTTCCTGCTCAGGTCAGGTGCTCGATTGGTTACATTCCTACCATACCTCTCCTCCACAGATGCTCTCTCATTCTCCCTCTCCTTTCTCTTTCGCCCGTCCTTTCTCTCTCTCTGTGCTGTAGGAGCTGCGAGACATGTGTTAGCAGCTCAAGTTGCTCTAGACTGGAACCTAGCGGTGTCTATGTGAATAGGCATATCAGCACTTCACTCCACAGAGACAGAGAGAGGGGGGAGGGGGGGAGTGCAGCTGCGTCATGCCCTCACAGTATATCCTACAGTCATAGCTGCCCTGCCCCTGACCCAGAATTATCAGTCATCCATTATCACGTCATCATTTAAAATCCCAAACCATCATCATTACCGTATCATTGGCATCATCATCGCCATCATCATGATCATAATCATCTTCATCATTATATAGCTCAGTGACAAACATTAGTGAATGTCAACTCATAAAATCAAATATGGAGTACTGCAATATACTACTGTATAAACAGTCTTAACAAGGTGCAGTATTATTTGAAAAAAGATTCACTTAACTCCCCTCTGCAACAATGTCAATTTTCTGCAAATGATTTATTCATTTTGTTTCCTCCAGTGCTCCCCCTAACAGAGTAAAGAGGAGGACCAGGTTTCACAAACTGAAGGGGGAATAGGTAATGTCTCACCCCACGGACGGAGGGATGGATCAACGATCTACCGATTGAAAGGCGGAAGAAAAACGACGTGAGAAATCTATTCCATTGAGGAATAAATGGATAATGCCTCACAAGCACTGAATGAATAACTTTACAGTCCATTTAACTGAACCTGTGTGGAGATAATACATACGATATTCACAAGCTGTGTAACAGGAGGCAATTGACCAATAATATCACATTGGCTACCTCTGGTATATAAGCAGAATCTATTTTATTTAAGAGAATGTGCGAACAGTTTTACTGTCTTTACCATTGGTAACACCCTTGTATTTTTATGTTTTCCTAATTAACACATCGGCTTGGTGTATTCAACCAAAAGATCAACAGCGTACAATCTTTGTTGTTACTACACAGCGAAACCTATATCACGACTCATCTTTTTATTTTAGTCCTGAAAAGTGCAGGTTTAAACAGTTTTTAGACAACACATCCACACTTTGGCCAACTGAATGGATTTCTGCATGTATTACTTACAGTGGCCAATACAACCAACAACATACTGATCGCAAGTCAACATTGTGTGAATCATGACCACCAAGGCACTAGCACTCCAGTCTTCTGGTCTCAGTGCAGGGTAAATACCCTGTTGACCACAGAACCGAGAGCTCTATTGCACAGCCTGGAAAGATAAAAGGCACTTCCTGTGCCCTGAAATTACACTTCTCAATAATGCATGAAGATGCTCAGTGATCTGCCTTAACCATGACTGTCTAGCATTATCGCTGGATGTTTGAGCTTGGTAAGCTTCTGAAGACCGAGGCTTCCATCCTGTGTTGTCTTAAAGCATGAGATACATTTCTAAACAAAGTTGTAATCATTTGCTGAGTTGCGTAGTTGACATGAAGGTACACTTGGCTATAGAAAAGCAACAAACCCGGCTTCATCCACACTCCCACAATACACTTATTATGGCTTACTGTATTGGCTATTTTGAAAGGCAGGGACTTAATGGCTGGACACAAAAGAAAGAGTATTAGATGGAGTTTAGTCGACCATCTGTAGCTCCCGTGATGTGGTGGTGGTCAGGGGCTATAGTGATCCAAACCTGGCTCTGTCTGTTCATCACACAACCCGCATGACTGGCTATTCAACCCAGGCCAGACACATACCACCACTCCACCAGTGTGCCTGATCATATCCTGTTCGCCACGATCTGAACAGATAAGGTCATGATATTAACGACCAATAGGAATGCATTTTGAAAATTGTACAAGATAGTTATGAAAGAGGATATATCTGTGCAAACACATTAATTGTAAGTAACCACGGTAACCCAAGACAAATTACTTCAAACTTGCCTAACAATGACGAGGGACAACGGAGGATCAGCTCCCTGTGTTTTAAGCAGCTTCACCTGCAAACACATCAACATTGTCCTTAGACCCCTCTCCCTACCTATAAAATCACTTTAAATCAGCAATCCCAACCTTAACACAACAACAACCAGTAATCCCATATACACACACATCCATACTAAAATCACGCACTCCTGACAGACCTACTGAACTGTGAATTGTGTGTTGATTGTAGTTTCCCAAGGAGTAATGACAGGGGAACAAAGACAACTATCAAACTGCACATCCAAATCAAAACCTTCATAGCTCCCCATTGCAATACTATCACTCACCTTTAAGGCTTGTGTCATATAAACAGTGTTACTCAGACCTGGCAAGTGTCGCCACAGGTGTAAGAGTCTAAAGAGACCCTTCAGAATGAAGTGACTGCACACAGATCTTCAAACCTGACCAAACAGAGTAGCTAACAGACGAATAGCAGCAGCCTGCTGTCCACGAACAAAGCCCTGTTTGTTTCCCTTATTGTGACTGATGTTGTTTCTCCAGTAAAAAACAAACAATGACATTCCATGGCTTGCAACTGTATTCCCGACTCGCCTTTCCAAATGAAAAGCGTATTCAGACACCTCAGTCAGCAGGGACAAAGCCACAGATCTAGCACATGCAGGGTGGGTGAGCTGGGGGCCATAGGGTGACAGGACAGCAGCCTCCTATACACCACACCATCTAACCCCACAATCTATACACCACCCCATCTAACCCCACAACCTATACACCACGCCATCTAACCCCACAATCTATACACCACCCCATCTAACCCCACAACCTATACACTACGCCATCTAACCCCACAACCTATACAACAGGCCATCTAACCCCACAACCTATACACCACGCCATCTAACCCCACAACCTATACACCACGCCATCTAACCCCACAACCTATACACCATGCCATCTAACCCCACAATCTATACACAACCCCATCTAACCCCACGCCATCTAACCCCACAATCTATACACCACGCCATCTAACACCACAACCTATACACCATGCCATCTAACCCCACAATCTATACACAACCCCATCTAACCCCACGCCATCTAACCCCACAATCTATACACCACGCCATCTAACCCCACAATCTATACACCACGCCATCTAACCCCACAATCTATACACCACCCCATCTAACCCCACAACCGATACACCACCCCATCTAACCCCACAACCGATACACCACCCCATCTAACCCCACAATCTATACACCCCCCATCTAACCCCACAATCTATACACCACCCCATCTAACCCCACAACCTATACACTACGTCATCTAACCCCACAATCTATACACCACCCCATCTAACCCCACAACCTATACACCACCCCATCTAACCCCACAACCTATACACTACGCCATCTATCCCCACAATCTATACACCACCCAATCTAACCCCACAACCTATACACCACGCCATCTAACCCCACACCATCTAACCCCACACCATCTAACCCCACAACCTATACACCACCCCATCTAACCCCACCCCATCTAACCCCACAACCTATACACCACGCCATCTAACCCCACAACCTATACACCACCCCATCTAACCCCACAACCTATACACCACCCCATCTAACCCCACAACCTATACACCACCCCATCTAACCCCACAACCTATACACCACCCCATCTAACACCACAACCTATACACCACCCCATCTAACCCCACAACCTATACACCACCCCATCTAACCCCACAACCTATACACCACGCCATCTAACCCCACAACCTATACACCACGCCATCTAACCCCACAACCTATACACCACGCCATCTAACCCCACAACCTATACACCACGCCATCTAACCCCACAACCTATACACCACGCCATCTAACCACACAACCTATACACCACGCCATCTAACCCCACAACCTATACACCACGCCATCTAACCCCACAACCTATACACCACGCCATCTAACCCCACAACCTATACACCACCCCATCTAACCCCACAACCTATACACCACGCCATCTAACCCCACAACCTATACACCACGCCATCTAACCCCACAATCTAACCCCACAAACTATACACCACGCCATCTAACCCCACAACCTATACACCACACCATATAACCCCACAACCTAAACACCACGCCATCTAACCCCACAACCTATACACCACGCCATCTAACCCCACAACCTATACACCACGCCATCTAACCCCACAACCTATACACCACGCCATCTAACCCCACAATCTATACACCACCCCATCTAACCCCACGCCATCTAACCCCACAACCTATACACTACGCCATCTAACCCCACAACCTATACACTACGCCATCTAACCCCACAATCTATACACCACCCCATCTAACCCCACAACCTATACACCACCCCATCTAACCCCACAACCTATACACTACGCCATCTAACCCCACAATCATATACACTACGCCATCTAACCCCACAATCTATACACCACCCCATCTAACCCCACAACCTATACACCACGCCATCTAACCCCACGCCATCTAACCCCACACCATCTAACCCCACAACCTATACACCACCCCATCTAACCCCACAACCTATACACCACCCCATCTAACCCCACAACCTATACACCACGCCATCTAACCCCACAACCTATACACCACGCCATCTAACCCCACAACCTATACACCACACCATCTAACCCCACAACCGAAACACCACGCCATCTAACCCCACAACCTATACACCACGCCATCTAACCCCACAACCTATACACCACGCCATCTAACCCCACAACCTATACACCACGCCATCTAACCCCACAATCTATACACCACCCCATCTAACCCCACGCCATCTAACCCCACAACCTATACACTACGCCATCTAACCCCACAACCTATACACTACGCCATCTAACCCCACAACCTATACACCACGCCATCTAACCCCACAATCTATACACCACCCCATCTAACCCCACGCCATCTAACCCCACAACCTATACACTACGCCATCTAACCCCACAACCTATACACTACGCCATCTAACCCCACAATCTATACACCACCCCATCTAACCCCACAACCTATACACCACCCCATCTAACCCCACAACCTATACACTACGCCATCTAACCCCACAATCTATACACTACGCCATCTAACCCCACAATCTATACACCACCCCATCTAACCCCACAACCTATACACCACGCCATCTAACCCCACGCCATCTAACCCCACACCATCTAACCCCACAACCTATACACCACCCCATCTAACCCCACAACCTATACACCACCCCATCTAACCCCACAACCTATACACCACGCCATCTAACCCCACAACCTATACACCACGCCATCTAACCCCACAACCTATACACCACACCATCTAACCCCACAACCGAAACACCACGCCATCTAACCCCACAACCTATACACCACGCCATCTAACCCCACAACCTATACACCACGCCATCTAACCCCACAACCTATACACCACGCCATCTAACCCCACAATCTATACACCACCCCATCTAACCCCACGCCATCTAACCCCACAACCTATACACTACGCCATCTAACCCCACAACCTATACACTACGCCATCTAACCCCACAACCTATACACCACCCCATCTAACCCCACAACCTATACACTACGCCATCTAACCCCATAACCTATACACTACGCCATCTAACCCCACAACCTATACACCACCCCATCTAACCCCACAACCTATACACCACCCCATCTAACCCCACAACCTATACACCACGCCATCTAACCCCACAACCTATACACCACGCCATCTAACCCCACAACCTATACACCACGCCATCTAACCCCACAACCTATACACCACGCCATCTAACCCCACAACCTATACACCACACCATCTAACCCCACAACCTAAACACCACGCCATCTAACCCCACAACCTATACACCACGCCATCTAACCCCACAACCTATACACCACGCCATCTAACCCCATAACCTATACACCACGCCATCTAACCCCACAACCTATACACCACGCCATCTAACCCCACAATCTATACACCACCCCATCTAACCCCACGCCATCTAACCCCACAACCTATACACTACGCCATCTAACCCCACAACCTATACACTACGCCATCTAACCCCACAATCTATACACCACCCCATCTAACCCCACAACCTATACACCACCCCATCTAACCCCACAACCTATACACTACGCCATCTAACCCCACAACCTATACACTACGCCATCTAACCCCACAATCTATACACCACCCCATCTAACCCCACAACCTATACACCACGCCATCTAACCCCACGCCATCTAACCCCACACCATCTAACCCCACAACCTATACACCACCCCATCTAACCCCACAACCTATACACCACCCCATCTAACCCCACAACCTATACACCACCCCATCTAACCCCACAACCTATACGCCACGCCATCTAACCCCACAACCTATACGCCACGCCATCTAACCCCACAACCTATACGCCACGCCATCTAACCCCACAACCTATACGCCACGCCATCTAACCCCACAACCTATACGCCACGCCATCTAACCCCATAACCTATACACCACGCCATCCAACCCCACAACCTATACACCACGCCATCTAACCCCACAATCTATACACCACCCCATCTAACCCCACGCCATCTAACCCCACAACCTATACACTACGCCATCTAACCCCACAACCTATACACTACGCCATCTAACCCCACAATCTATACACCACCCCATCTAACCCCACAACCTATACACCACCCCATCTAACCCCACAACCTATACACTACGCCATCTAACCCCACAACCTATACACTACGCCATCTAACCCCACAATCTATACACCACCCCATCTAACCCCACAACCTATACACCACGCCATCTAACCCCACGCCATCTAACCCCACACCATCTAACCCCACAACCTATACGCCACCCCATCTAACCCCACAACCTATACGCCACCCCATCTAACCCCACAACCTATACGCCACGCCATCTAACCCCACAACCTATACGCCACGCCATCTAACCCCACAACCTATACGCCACGCCATCTAACCCCACAACCTATACGCCACGCCATCTAACCCCACAACCTATACGCCACGCCATCTAACCCCACAACCTATACGCCACGCCATCTAACCCCACAACCTATACGCCACGCCATCTAACCCCACAACCTATACACCACGCCATCTAACCCCACAACCTATACACCACGCCATCTAACCCCACAATCTAACCCCACAACCTATACACCACCCCATCTAACCCCACAATCTAACCCCACAACCTATACACCACCCCATCTAACCCCACAACCTATACACCACACCATCTAACCCCACAACCTATACACCACACCATCTAACCCCACAACCTATACACCACGCCATCTAACCCCACAACCTATACACCACCCCATCTAACCCCACAACCTATACACCACGCCATCTAACCCCACGCCATCTAACCCCACAACCTATACACCACGCCATCTAACCCCACAACCTATACACCACGCCATCTAACCCCACAACCTATACACCACGCCATCTAACCCCACAACCTATACACCACGCCATCTAACCCCACAACCTATACACCACGCCATCTAACCCCACAACCTATACATCACGCCATCTAACCCCACAATCTATACACCACGCCATCTAACCCCACAATCTATACACCACCCCATCTAACCCCACAATCTATACACCACGCCATCTAACCCCACAATCTAACCCCACAACCTATACACCACCCCATCTAACCCCACAATCTAATCCCACAACCTATACACCACCCCATCTAACCCCACAACCTATACACCACACCATCTAACCCCACAACCTATACACCACGCCATCTAACCCCACAACCTATACACCACGCCATCTAACCCCACAACCTATACACCACACCATCTAACCCCACAACCTATACACCACACCATCTAACCCCACGCCATCTAACCCCACAATCTATACACCACGCCATCTAACCCCACAACCTATACACCACGCCATCTAACCCCACAACCTATACACCACGCCATCTAACCCCAAACCTATACACCACGCCATTCAACCCCACAACCTATACACCACGCCATCTAACCCCACAACCTATACACCACGCCATCTAACCCCACAACCTATACACCACGCCATCTAACCCCACAACCTATACACCACGCCATCTAACCCCACAACCTATACACCACGCCATCTAACCCCACAATCTATACACCACGCCATCTAACCCCACAACCTATACACCACGCCATCTAACCCCACAACCTATACACCACGCCATCTAACCCCACAACCTATACACCACGCCATCTAACCCCACAACCTATACACCACGCCATCTAACCCCACAACCTATACACCACGCCATCTAACCCCACAACCTATACACCACGCCATCTAAGCCCACAACCTATACACCACGCCATCTAACCCCACAACCTATACACCACCCCATCTAACCCCACAACCTATACACCACGCCATCTAACCCCACGCCATCTAACCCCACAACCTATACACCACGCCATCTAACCCCACAACCTATACACCACGCCATCTAACCCCACGCCATCTAACCCCACAATCTATACACCACGCCATCTAACCCCACAAACTATACACCACGCAATCTAACCCCACAACCTATACACCACGCCATCTAACCCCACAACCTATACACCACGCCATCTAACCCCACAACCTATACACCACGCCATCTAACCCCACAATCTAACCCCACAACCTATACACCACCCCATCTAACCCCACAATCTAACCCCACAACCTATACACCACCCCATCTAACCCCACAACCTATACACCACACCATCTAACCCCACAACCTATACACCACACAATCTAACCCCACAACCTATACACCACGCCATCTAACCCCACAACCTATACACCACGCCATCTAACCGCACAACCTATACACCACGCCATCTAACCCCACAACCTATACACCACGCCATCTAACCCCACGCCATCTAACCCCACAACCTATACACCACGCCATCTAACCCCACAACCTATACACCACGCCATCTAACCCCACAACCTATACACCACGCCATCTAACCCCACAACCTATACACCACGCCATCTAACCCCACAACCTATACACCACGCCATCTAACCCCACAACCTATACACCACGCCATCTAACCCCACAACCTATACACCACGCCATCTAACCCCACAACCTATACACCACGCCATCTAACCCCACAACCTATACACCACGCCATCTAACCCCACAACCTATACACCACGCCATCTAACCCCACAACCTATACACCACGCCATCTAACCCCACAACCTATACACCACGCCATCTAACCCCACAACCTATACACCACGCCATCTAACCCCACAACCTATACACCACGCCATCTAACCCCACAACCTATACACCACGCCATCTAACCCCACAACCTATACACCACGCCATCTAACCCCACAATCTATACACCACGCCATCTAACCCCACAACCTATACACCACGCCATCTAACCCCACAACCTATACACCACGCCATCTAACCCCACAACCTATACACCACGCCATCTAACCCCACCACCTATACACCACGCCATCTAACCCCACAACCTATACACCACGCCATCTAACCCCACCACCTATACACCATGCCATCTAACCCCACAACCTATACACCACGCCATCTAACCCCACAACCTATACACCACGCCATCTAACCCCACAACCTATACACCGCGCCATCTAACCCCACAACCTATACACAGCGCCATCTAACCCCACAATCTAACCCCACAACCTATACACCGCCCCATCTAACCCCACAATCTAACCCCACAACCTATACACCACCCCATCTAACCCCACAACCTATACACCACACCATCTAACCCCACAACCTATACACCACACCATCTAACCCCACAACCTATACACCACGCCATCTAACCCCACGCCATCTAACCCCACAACCTATACACCGCGCCATCTAACCCCACAACCTATACACAGCGCCATCTAACCCCACGCCATCTAACCCCACAACCTATACACCGCGCCATCTAACCCCACAACCTATACACAGCGCCATCTAACCCCACAATCTAACCCCACAACCTATACACCGCCCCATCTAACCCCACAATCTAACCCCACAACCTATACACCACCCCATCTAACCCCACAACCTATACACCACGCCATCTAACCCCACGCCATCTAACCCCACAACCTATACACCGCCCCATCTAACCCCACAATCTAACCCCACAACCTATACACCACGCCATCTAACCCCACAACCTATACACCACACCATCTAACCCCACAACCTATACACCACGCCATCTAACCCCACAACCTATACACCACGCCATCTAACCCCACAACCTATACACCACCCCATCTAACCCCACAACCTATACACCACGCCATCTAACCCCACGCCATCTAACCCCACAATCTATACACCACGCCATCTAACCCCACAACCTATACACCACGCCATCTAACCCCACAACCTATACACCACGCCATCTAACCCCACAACCTATACACCACGCCATCTAACCCCACAACCTATACACCACGCCATCTAACCCCACAACCTATACACCACGCCATCTAATCCCACAACCTATACACCACGCCATCTAACCCCACAACCTATACATCACGCCATCTAACCCCACAACCTATACACCACGCCATCTAACCCCACAATCTATACACCACCCCATCTAACCCCACAATCTATACACCACGCCATCTAACCCCACAATCTAACCCCACAACCTATACACCACCCCATCTAACCCCACAACCTATACACCACCCCATCTAACCCCACAACCTATACACCACACCATCTAACCCCACAACCTATACACCACACAATCTAACCCCACAACCTATACACCACGCCATCTAACCCCACAACCTATACACCACGCCATCTAACCCCACAACCTATACACCACGCCATCTAACCCCACGCCATCTAACCCCACAACCTATACACCACGCCATCTAACCCCACAATCTATACACCACGCCATCTAACCCCACAACCTATACACCACGCCATCTAACCCCACAACCTATACACCACGCCATCTAACCCCACAACCTATACACCACGCCATCTAACCCCACAACCTATACACCACGCCATCTAACCCCACAACCTATACACCACGCCATCTAACCCCACAACCTATACACCACGCCATCTAACCCCACAACCTATACACCACGCCATCTAACCCCACAACCTATACACCACCCCATCTAACCCCACAACCTATACACCACGCCATCTAACCCCACAACCTATACACCACGCCATCTAACCCCACAACCTATACACCGCGCCATCTAACCCCACAACCTATACACAGCGCCATCTAACCCCACAATCTAACCCCACAACCTATACACCGCCCCATCTAACCCCACAATCTAACCCCACAACCTATACACCACCCCATCTAACCCCACAACCTATACACCACACCATCTAACCCCACAACCTATACACCACGCCATCTAACCCCACAACCTATACACCACGCCATCTAACCCCACAACCTATACACCACGCCATCTAACCCCACAACCTATACACCACGCCATCTAACCCCACAACCTATACACCACGCCATCTAACCCCACAACCTATACACCACGCCATCTAACCCAACAACCTATACACCACGCCATCTAACCCCACAACCTATACACCACGCCATCTAACCCCACAACCTATACATCACGCCATCTAACCCCACAATCTATACACCACGCCATCTAACCCCACAATCTAACCCCACAACCTATACACCACCCCATCTAACCCCACAACCTATACACCACCCCATCTAACCCCACAACCTATACACCACACCATCTAACCCCACAACCTATACACCACACAATCTAACCCCACAACCTATACACCACGCCATCTAACCCCACAACCTATACACCACGCCATCTAACCCCACAACCTATACACCACGCCATCTAACCCCACGCCATCTAACCCCACAATCTATACACCACGCCATCTAACCCCACAACCTATACACCACGCCATCTAACCCCACAATCTATACACCACGCCATCTAACCCCACAACCTATACACCACGCCATCTAACCCCACAACCTATACACCACGCCATCTAACCCCACAACCTATACACCACGCCATCTAACCCCACAACCTATACACCACGCCATCTAACCCCACAACCTATACACCACGCCATCTAACCCCACCACCTATACACCACGCCATCTAACCCCACAACCTATACACCACGCCATCTAACCCCACAACCTATACACCACGCCATCTAACCCCACAACCTATACACCGCGCCATCTAACCCCACAACCTATACACAGCGCCATCTAACCCCACAATCTAACCCCACAACCTATACACCGCCCCATCTAACCCCACAATCTAACCCCACAACCTATACACCACCCCATCTAACCCCACAACCTATACACCACACCATCTAACCCCACAACCTATACACCACGCCATCTAACCCCACAACCTATACACCACGCCATCTAACCCCACAACCTATACACCACGCCATCTAACCCCACAACCTATACACCACGCCATCTAACCCCACAATCTATACACCACGCCATCTAACCCCACAACCTATACACCACGCCATCTAACCCCACAACCTATACACCACGCCATCTAACCCCACAACCTATACACCACGCCATCTAACCCCACCACCTATACACCACGCCATCTAACCCCACAACCTATACACCACGCCATCTAACCCCACCACCTATACACCATGCCATCTAACCCCACAACCTATACACCACGCCATCTAACCCCACAACCTATACACCACGCCATCTAACCCCACAACCTATACACCGCGCCATCTAACCCCACAACCTATACACAGCGCCATCTAACCCCACAATCTAACCCCACAACCTATACACCGCCCCATCTAACCCCACAATCTAACCCCACAACCTATACACCACCCCATCTAACCCCACAACCTATACACCACACCATCTAACCCCACAACCTATACACCACACCATCTAACCCCACAACCTATACACCACGCCATCTAACCCCACGCCATCTAACCCCACAACCTATACACCGCGCCATCTAACCCCACAACCTATACACAGCGCCATCTAACCCCACGCCATCTAACCCCACAACCTATACACCGCGCCATCTAACCCCACAACCTATACACAGCGCCATCTAACCCCACAATCTAACCCCACAACCTATACACCGCCCCATCTAACCCCACAATCTAACCCCACAACCTATACACCACCCCATCTAACCCCACAACCTATACACCACGCCATCTAACCCCACGCCATCTAACCCCACAACCTATACACCGCCCCATCTAACCCCACAATCTAACCCCACAACCTATACACCACGCCATCTAACCCCACAACCTATACACCACACCATCTAACCCCACAACCTATACACCACACCATCTAACCCCACAACCTATACACCACGCCATCTAACCCCACAACCTATACACCACCCCATCTAACCCCACAACCTATACACCACGCCATCTAACCCCACGCCATCTAACCCCACAATCTATACACCACCCCATCTAACCCCACAACCTATACACCACGCCATCTAACCCCACAACCTATACACCACGCCATCTAACCCCACAACCTATACACCACGCCATCTAACCCCACAACCTATACACCACGCCATCTAACCCCACAACCTATACACCACGCCATCTAATCCCACAACCTATACACCACGCCATCTAACCCCACAACCTATACATCACGCCATCTAACCCCACAACCTATACACCACGCCATCTAACCCCACAATCTATACACCACCCCATCTAACCCCACAATCTATACACCACGCCATCTAACCCCACAATCTAACCCCACAACCTATACACCACCCCATCTAACCCCACAACCTATACACCACCCCATCTAACCCCACAACCTATACACCACACCATCTAACCCCACAACCTATACACCACACAATCTAACCCCACAACCTATACACCACGCCATCTAACCCCACAACCTATACACCACGCCATCTAACCCCACAACCTATACACCACGCCATCTAACCCCACGCCATCTAACCCCACAATCTATACACCACGCCATCTAACCCCACAACCTATACACCACGCCATCTAACCCCACAACCTATACACCACGCCATCTAACCCCACAATCTATACACCACGCCATCTAACCCCACAACCTATACACCACGCCATCTAACCCCACAACCTATACACCACGCCATCTAACCCCACAACCTATACACCACGCCATCTAACCCCACAACCTATACACCACGCCATCTAACCCCACAACCTATACACCACGCCATCTAACCCCACAACCTATACACCACGCCATCTAACCCCACAACCTATACACCACGCCATCTAACCCCACCACCTATACACCACGCCATCTAACCCCACAACCTATACACCACGCCATCTAACCCCACAACCTATACACCGCGCCATCTAACCCCACAACCTATACACAGCGCCATCTAACCCCACAATCTAACCCCACAACCTATACACCGCCCCATCTAACCCCACAATCTAACCCCACAACCTATACACCACCCCATCTAACCCCACAACCTATACACCACACCATCTAACCCCACAACCTATACACCACGCCATCTAACCCCACAACCTATACACCACGCCATCTAACCCCACAACCTATACACCACGCCATCTAACCCCACAACCTATACACCACGCCATCTAACCCCACAACCTATACACCACGCCATCTAACCCCACAACCTATACACCACGCCATCTAACCCCACAACCTATACACCACGCCATCTAACCCCACAACCTATACACCACGCCATCTAACCCCACAACCTATACACCACGCCATCTAACCCCACAACCTATACACCACGCCATCTAACCCCACAACCTATACACCACGCCATCTAACCCCACAACCTATACACCACGCCATCTAACCCAACAACCTATACACCACGCCATCTAACCCCACAACCTATACACCACGCCATCTAACCCCACAACCTATACATCACGCCATCTAACCCCACAACCTATACACCACGCCATCTAACCCCACAATCTATACACCACCCCATCTAACCCCACAATCTATACACCACGCCATCTAACCCCACAATCTAACCCCACAACCTATACACCACCCCATCTAACGTCCACAACTTATACACCACCCCATCTAACCCCACAACCTATACACCACACCATCTAACCCCACAACCTATACACCACACAATCTAACCCCACAACCTATACACCACGCCATCTAACCCCACAACCTATACACCACGCCATCTAACCCCACAACCTATACACCACGCCATCTAACCCCACGCCATCTAACCCCACAATCTATACACCACGCCATCTAACCCCACAACCTATACACCACGCCATCTAACCCCACAATCTATACACCACGCCATCTAACCCCACAACCTATACACCACGCCATCTAACCCCACAACCTATACACCACGCCATCTAACCCCACAACCTATACACCACGCCATCTAACCCCACAACCTATACACCACGCCATCTAACCCCACAACCTATACACCACGCCATCTAACCCCACCACCTATACACCACGCCATCTAACCCCACAACCTATACACCACGCCATCTAACCCCACAACCTATACACCACGCCATCTAACCCCACAACCTATACACCGCGCCATCTAACCCCACAACCTATACACAGCGCCATCTAACCCCACAATCTAACCCCACAACCTATACACCGCCCCATCTAACCCCACAATCTAACCCCACAACCTATACACCACCCCATCTAACCCCACAACCTATACACCACACCATCTAACCCCACAACCTATACACCACGCCATCTAACCCCACAACCTATACACCACGCCATCTAACCCCACAACCTATACACCACGCCATCTAACCCCACAACCTATACACCACGCCATCTAACCCCACAACCTATACACCACGCCATCTAACCCCACAACCTATACACCACGCCATCTAACCCCACAACCTATACACCACGCCATCTAACCCAACAACCTATACACCACGCCATCTAACCCCACAATCTATACACCCCGCCATCTAACCCCACAATCTATACACCCCGCCATCTAACCCCACAATCTATACACCACGCCATCTAACCCCACAACCATCTAACCCCACAATCTATACACCACCCCATCTAACCCCACAAGAGACAAGAGAGCGAAACACTCCACAGAAACGGCCAACTGCTTTCTTCTGGAAAATGTGAAGTCCAAGATGGACAAAGGGGGTGCTGTTGGGGCTGTGTTTCTGGACCTAAGGAAGGCTTTTGATACTGTTAACCATGAGATTCTCATCACAAAATTGTCAAAGTTCAACTTTTCCCCTGATGCCTTGAGATGGATGAAATCATACCTTGAAGGCAGAACTCAGTGTGTCAGAGTGAGCAATGAGCTGTCGCCCTATCGTAGCTATGATGTGGGCGTGCCCCAAGGGTCAATACTGGGGCCCCTCCTGTTCAGCCTGTACATTAATGATCTGCCTTCTGTCTGTACTGGGTCTGAAGTTCAAATGTATGCAGATGATACAGTGATATATGTGCATGCAAAGAGCAAACAACAAGCTGCACAAGAACTCACTACTGTAATGGTCCAGGTTACAAAGTGGCTCAGTGACTCGTGTTTGCATCTCAATGTGAAAAAAACTGTTTGCATGTTCTTCACAAAGAGGGCAACAGATGCTACTGAGCCAGATGTCTATGTGTCAGGGGAGAAGCTCCAGGTGGTATCCGATTTTAAGTACCTTGGCATCATACTTGATTCCAACCTCTCTTTTAAAAAGCATGTGAAAAAGGTAATTCAAATAACTAAATTCAACCTAGCTAATTTCCGATTTATACGAAATTGTTTGACTACAGAGGTAGCAAAACTGTACTTCAACTCTATGATACTCCCCCACTTAACATACTGCTTGACTAGTTGGGCCCAAGCTTGCTGTACAACATTAAAACCTATTCAGTCTGTCTACAAACAGGCTCTCAAAGTGCTTGATAGGAAGCCCAATAGCCATCATCATTGTCACATCCTTAGAAAGCATGAGCTCTTGAGTTGGGAAAATCTTGTGCAATACACCGACCCATGTCTTGTATTCAAGATCCTTAATGGCCTGGCTCCCCCTCCACTCAATATTTTTGTTAAACAGAAAACCCAGACATATGGCAGCAGATCCACAAGGTCTGCCATGAGAGGTGGCTGTATAGTTCCCCTAAGGAAAAGCACCTTTAGTAAATCTGCATTATCTGTGAGAGCTTCCCATGTCTGGAATACACTGCCATCAGACACACATAACTGCACCACATATCACACTTTCACAAAATGCTTGAAGACATGGCTAAAGGTCAATCAGATTTGTGAACATGGTCCCTAGCTGTGTGTTGCCGCTTTCCATGTTGTCTGTTGTCTGTAGCTTGTGAGGTGTGGAAACACTTTGTTGCTTTTATGAATTTTGGCTTGCTGCTTTTTGCTCTATGTTGCTCTGTCTGTATGCTACGTCTTGCTTGTCCTATGTTGCTATTGTCTATATTGTAATTGTTTTTAATAACCTGCCCAGGGACTGCGGTTGAAAATTAGCCGGCTGGCTAAAACCGGCACTTTTACTGAAACGTTGATTAATGTGCACTGTCCCTGTAAAAATAAAAATAAACTCAAACTCAAACCATCTAACCCCACAACCTATACACCACTCCATAACCCCACAACCTATACACCACACCATCTAACCCCACAACCTATACACCACTCCATAACCCCACTCCATAACCCCACAACCTATACACTACTCCATAACCCCACAACCTATACACTACTCCATAACCCCACAACCTATACACTACTCCGTAACCCCACAACCTATACACCACGCCATCTAACCCCACAACCATCGAACCCCACAACGTATACACTACTCCATAACCCCACAACCTATACACCACTCCATAACCCCACAACCTATACACCACTCCATAACCCCACAACCTATACACCACTCCATAACCCCACAACCTATACACCACTCCATAACCCCACAACCTATACACCACTCCATAACCCCGCAACCTATACACCACTCCATAACCCCACAACCTATACACCACTCCATAACCCCACAACCTATACACCACTCCATAACCCCACAGTACAGGTTCCACCACCCCAGCAGAGAAAAGTAAGCATAGGGAAGAGTATAGACTTACCTGATCTTGTCCGCTGGACTGTCAGACCTGGAAGGCAGAGAGATGAGAAAGGAGATTCACAGGGGCATCCTCGTATATTTCACTCATACAGGTGAATACCTTAAACCATGGCATAATCAACAGTTATTGTCCAATCGCAGAATTCTGCAAATGGCACCTAAAACAATGAGAGAAGAGGCAGTCATCCTGGATAATCTTGTAAGCCAGTTAGCAAACACAACAAACCACAGAATGCATTTGTCAGAGCAAAACCTCTTCAGCTGGTGCAATAAATGCTAACGCTAATAACCTAGCCTGCTCCTATTACACAGGAACATCTGCACACTGCCACCGGAATCCCAGCTAGCCTACCGGTAAGCCAGCTTGCCTGTGCCGTGCTGTAGCTGCACTGTGAGCAAACACACCGCTGCAGACAGCCACAGATCAGACAGAACATCCAGAGCAGACATTAAATGTAGCTGTTACCTGCAGAGGAGACATGACATTCTGTACCCTCTAAAGCTGGGTACAGACCGTTCAACCCCCAGCAGCAGCAGCCAGGTATTGCCAGCAGAGAGAAAAGAGTAGCATTCAGGAGAAATCCCATAAGGTCAAACGTAAGGTTCCTATTCGGAGCAGTACACAGAGAAATAGCGGGGGAGGAACTGTAGAGAAAAAGAGCGGGACGGAGAGGAGAGCAGGACAGAGGGAGAGAGAGGAAAGGGAGAGTAGAATGTTGTAGCCTACCGTAGATACCATAGAAGAGTGAGAGAGAAATAAAGAGAGAGATAAAAAGGGGGGATTTCAACAGCACCAGCTCAGCTGATTCTTCAATAATGGTTAATACTCTGTATTTCAATTTATTCAAAGCCATTATCACTGCTTCAAGTTCTCACAGTCAATTTGGCTGTGATTCGTTTGAATATCTTTTTCTGTCACCACTAAACCACTGTATGACAAATTTATTTTCATTACAAAGACGCAGCATTTGAAAGAGGCAGATATGGCAGGTGCCTTTAGAAGCTTCAAACAGCCTTCCCTTTCTCCAGAGTGAGTTCAGGCCATTGAGTTCCTCCTGATGTGGTATCTCATAGCTGAGGCAGGCAGGCACCACGCTCTCTCCCTCTCTCTGTTCTCTATCTGATTTACTCCCCATGCCTGACATTTGTGCTCCCTGAGACCACTGCGATATATCCCCACTGCTGACAGAGGTAATATTGAGCTGGAGCCGCAGCCATCCACCCAGTCACACCACAGCCCACTCACACCACAAAGAGAGGAACAGTATGTTCTCACATTCAAAGCCATGCCACTAACATGTGAATTACAATTGCTAGCAAATTTAGCATGCTTAATAATCACAGGTCACTCACTTAGTGAGGAGCGACGAACCGCCCTTGCTGTCTCTGCCTATCTAGCTCCCCTCTCTCCACTGGGATTCTCTGCCTTTGACCCTATTACGGGGGCTGAGTCACTGGCTTACTAGTGCTCTTCCATGCTGTCCCTAGGAAGGGTGCGTCGCCTAAGAGGGTTGAGTCACAGACGTGTTTTTGACAGGTTTTGCTCCCCCACGGGCTCGTGCGGTGGAGGAGATCTTTGTGGGCAAAACTCAGCCTTGTCTCAGGGTAGTATGTTCGTGGTCTGTTGATATCCCTCTAATGGTGTGGGGGCTGTGCATTGGCAAAGTGGGTGGGGTTATATCCTACTTGGTTGACCCTGTCCGGGGGTATTGTCGGATGGGGCCTCTCTCGCTCCCTCCCGGAGGACCTGAGGCCTAGGCCCATGCCTCAGAACTTTCTGGCCTGATGACTCCTGACTATCATGCTGCTACTCCAGTTTCAACTGTTCTGCTATAGAACCCTGACCTGTTCACCGGATGTGCTACCTTGTCCTGGACCTGCTGTTTTCGTCTCGTCTCGAGACAACTGACATTTAATCCTGAGGTACTGATCTGTTGCACCCTCAACCACTGTGATTATAATTTAACCCTGCTGGTCATCTATGAACGTTTGAACATCTTGACGAACCATCTGGCCTTAATGGCCATGTACTCTTATAATCTCCACCCGGCACAGCCAGAAGAGGACTGGTCACACCTCAGAGCTATGTTCCTCTCTAGGTTTCTTCCTAGGTTCCTGCCTTTCTCGGGAGTTTTTCCTAGCCACCGTGCTTCTCCATCTGCATTGCTTGCTGTTTGGGGTTTCAGGCTGGTGTACTGTATAGCACTTTGTGACATCTGCTGATGTAAAGAGGGCTTTATAAATACATTTGATTGATTGCTTGATAATATCAAGTGCCTTGAATCCTTAACTTATCATATTACTTCTTGTTATTGTTGCTAAATTACAATGATTAAAAACAGCTAAATTGAAGACTGACATGTCCCATAGAAGAACATGTTCATTGCAATCATTACCAACACCATAGAAAGTGCCTCTAAATTGTCAATAATGAGCGTTCCAGTCCAATTGCCAAGCACTGCTGAGGACCAACTGCCATCTAGTGGTGAAACAGAGTAGGGCTGAGGACCAACTGCCATCTAGTGGTGAAAAAGCAGCAGAGCTGAGGACCAACTGCCATCTAGTGGTGAAAAAGCAGCAGTATAATAAGTAGACAGAATAGTCAATTCCTGAGCATCCTGATTCATAGTCAGCGCTCTCCCCTTGCTTTCATCAAACCAGACAAACAATTAAACCCTTTTGCATAAATACAAAACGTAGAGTACAAACAGAATACACATACAAGTAAATTCAGAATCTTCTTGTATTTACCTCTCCTCTCGGATGAAGGGAGTCAGGAAGCGAGAGGAGTCATCGTCATGGCTGCTCTGCTGGCTGCTCTGCTGGCTGCTGTGTGACAGAACACAACAGAGAGGAACAGATGTCAGTCATACAACAATACGCAATCACACAGAATAAATCTTATGAAAACATACCATGTGGCCCTACCCACTCCAGGTGCATTCATAGAACATTTCACTGCTACAGTGATTCTGTGTCCTGAGAATATGTACATCAGTTCACCACAATAGATGCACTTCTTAGGTATATCCACTAGATGGCACTACAAGACACACACAAACACTGATCATGAGTCATACAGAGATACAGAGGTAAAGGTCTGTGGTGGTGATGTTCACCATCCATATACTGTGGCATTTAAGAGAATCCCACCCGTCCTGTTGTGCTGCTTGGATACCCATTAAACCCATTCTCTCTCTGTATACTGATTTGATTCCCAGTTAGAGGCATTTTAAGTCCTTCCAGAAATGTTGAAGACATACATGTAACTGCCAAAATAAAGGAAACACTAAGATAAAGTGTCTTAATAGTGTGTTGGGCCACCATGAGCTGCCAGAACATCTTCAATGCACCTTGTCTGGAACTCTACTGGAAGCATGCAACACCATTCTTCCACAATAAATTCTATAATTTGGTGTTTTGTTGATGGCGGAAAACGCTGTTTCAGGCGGCGCTCCAGAATCTACCATAAGTGGTTTATTGGGTTGAGATCTGGTGACTGAGATGCACACACACACACACACACACACACACACACACACGCACACGCACACGCACACGCACACACACACACGCACACGCACGCACACGCACGCACGCACACCCTTTAAACACCCTATGCTCCTTTGAGACGCCACTTTTAAAGTCACTGAGATCTCTTCTTCTAGACATGGTAGCTAAAAATAACAGGAAAGTGGGCATTTTTATACATGACCCTAAGCATCATGGGATGGTTACTGATGAATTAACTCAGGAACCACATCTGTGTGGAAGCACCTATTTTCAATATACTTTGTATCCCTCATTTACTCAAGTGTATCCTTTATTTTGGCATTACCTGTAGGTAGCTGACATTGAGAAATGGTCCAATGTCTAAGGATGAGCACATTTCAAAGAAGAACTTTGACATCGTCTGTAACATGATCATACAGTCATAGGGGCAGCTTTTAACCTAATACATTTGCATAAGACAGATGTTCAGAATTATCAAAAGAGAAACTGAGAGCGATGTTTCCTCCAGTCTTCAAAAGTAAAACAGAACTTTTTTTGCTCACTACGTTGCCTCTGAGGAGCCAGTTTAAAACTGCAGACTAGGCTAAATAATGCTTCAGTAAAATACTGTCAATCATTACGTGTTTTGAGACCTTGTAAAATCGTGGTTGTGTCCATGACTCCATTGGTTTTTTAGAGGAGGGCCTTTTTGTTGTTGTTGCTTTGGTCATATTCCCCACTGTCACGTTAGAGTCTGTGGTTTCTCAACTGGCCTGCCAGACAGTGAAGTTCTGCCTAAGTTTTCCAGGTAGTTATTAATGTTGTTTTAAGGGTTGGAGGGAGATATATACCCTAGTGAAACATTCAGCAATGCCTGGATTGTACTCGCTCTACAATAAATCAGGTGTAGGTTATTAGTGAACTCACTGCTCGAGTTTGTTTGCATGTGTGTGATGGTCAGACGAGTGTATGGAGTGTACACCATTGTTGCATGCCTTTTTCAAAACACAAGCAATGAAAGTTGAAGTGGCATAAAGCCTCACTAAATCATTCATAACTCATACACAATTGGTTCAATATGTGCTTTGAACATGATAGCTACTGTAGGAGATCTAACAAAACACTGTAGGTTTAAAGAGCACTGGCATTGCTTCAGACTTAGAGGCATACAGAGTAGTGGTCATGGTGTTTTCTCTGGGCTTTGAATTAATTCCAAAGTATTTGCTTTTCAGGATGAGTTTTTGAGAGGCAATCCAAACAAAATGGAGGACTTTAATAGACTATGAGACAACATCCCCTCGGCAACCATATCTCCTATTATGTTATCTGTATAAGTATCAACAGTGGTTGATTCGCAAGAAATAGCCACTTACAAAAAAAACGTGAGCAGGATTAACATTTCTCCTTCACCACATTCCTTAGTTGAAAGCTGAGGAAAACCTGAGGTAACACTGAGGAAAACCTGAGGTAACACTGAGGAAAACCTGAGGTAACACTGAGGAAAACCTGAGGTAACACTGAGGAAAACCTGAGGTAACACTGAGGAAAACCTGAGGTAACACTGAGGAAAACCTGAGGTAACACTGAGGAAAACCTGAGGTAACACTGAGGAAAACCTGAGGTAACACTGAGGAAAACCTGAGGTAACACTGAGGAAAACCTGAGGTAACACTGAGGAAAACCTGAGGTAACACTGAGGAAAACACTAAAGAAAAATAATAATCTGCTCCTGGAAATCTCTTCAACAAACCATATCAGAAATAACCCTTCTAAAATTTCATCTGGGAGGCATTTCTAATCTCTTCTATTGCATTAGCAACACTTTCCAAGTCTTGTTAACTGTTATCTTTAATCTCCAGTATCTTTCCGAAAGTTTTTGTCTCTGAAATACTTAAATCCACAGTCCAGACAGAGACACTAATGCCTGGTGAAAGATACTGTCCTGTTTCCCCAAATAATTCCAGGTCTTATCTGCTCACAACAGAGACTCCACAGGGGCTAAAGCGACTACCACTGCCAGACCTCCCACACACACTATACTCACACACTGCCAGACCCCCCCCCACACACACATATATTCACACACTGCCAGACCCCCCCCCCCTCCCCCCCCACACACCCCACACTCATACAGTGCCCCCCAGTTTATAATAGCAATAAGGCACCTCGGGGGTTTGTGTTGTATGGCCAATATACCACGGCTAAAGGCAGTATCCAGGCACACCACTTTGCGTCGTGCCAAAGAACTTTGCGTCAAGCCTTTAGCTTTGGTATATTGACATACAGTGTACATAGCCGTACATAGCTGTATTGCATAGCTGTAGCTGTACATAGCTGTATTGCAGTATGGAGATTAAACACAAACCTTTACATCTTAAACTGAAACAATAAGTTACTTTGCAAACTCTTGCAATTCTCAACCAGCTTCATGAGGTCGTCACCTGGAATGCATTTCAATAAAAGGGTATGTGGAATTTGTGGAATTTCTTTCCTTAATGCCTTAGATTATCTTCTGTACGCCACCCCTACCTTGTCACAACACAACTTATTGGCTCAATTTGGTAAAAGACCAAGTCCATATTATGGCAAGAACAGCTCAACCATCAAGCACAGGAAAGGAAGACCCAGAGTTTCCTCTGCTGCAGAGGATAAGTTCAGTAGAGTTACCAGCCTCAGAAATTGCAGCCCAAATAAATGCTTCAAGTAACATACACATTCCAACATCAACTGTTCAGAGGAGACTGCGTGAATCAGGTGAATTCATGGTCAAATTGCTGCAAAGGACACCAATAAGAAGAGACTTGCTTGGGCCAAAAAAACACGAGAAATGAACATTAGACGGGTGGAAATCTGTCCTTTGGTCTGATGAGTCCAAATTTGAGATCTTGGGCTCCAACCGCCATATCTTTGAGATGCAGAGTAGGTGAACATATGATCTCCGCAGGTGTGGTTCCCACCATGAAGCATGGAGGAGGTGTGATGGTGCTTTGCTGGTGTCACGGTCTGTGATTTACTTAGAATTCAAGGCACACTTAACCAGCATGTCTACCACCGCAATCTGCGGCCATACGCCATCCTATCATTTGTTTTCAAAAGGACAATGACCCCAAACAGACCTCCAGGCTGTGTAAGGGCTATTTGATCAAGAAGGAGAGTGATGGAGTGCTGCATCAGATGACCTGGCCTCCACAATTACACGACCTCAACCCAAATGAGATGTTTGGGATGAGTGAAGAAAAAGCAGCCAACAAGTGCTCAGCATATGTGGGAACTCCTTCAAGAGTGTTGGAAAAGCATTCCAGGTTAAACTGGTTGAAAGAATGCCAAGAGTGTGCAAAGCTGTCATCAAGGCAAAGGGTGGCTACTTAAAAAAAAATCTACATATTTTAGATTCTTCAAACACTTTTTTGGTTACTACATGATTCCATGTGTGCTATTTCATAGTTTTGATGTTTTTCACTATTATTCTACAATGTAGAAAATAGTAAATATAAAGAAAAATCCTTGAATGAGTCAGTGTGTCCAAACTTTTGACTGGTACTGTATATCAAGAGGACTTGATATACAGTACCATCTAAAACTGTAACAAATACTTTATTGGATATCATACAGTAGACATGGATCAGTTTTGATATCTGGTAAGACACAAATGAAGACCCTACTCCAATATATTCTCCGAACAGAGTTGTCCCTTGTGTCAGAGACTGGAAAGATCTGACCTCTGACTGAAAACAAAGTGTGTCATGCCATGTCCGACTGTCTCACTTTCAATCTTACTGCTGTATGAGAGAATAATAGACAATCCACACAGTGGGATTTGCATACAAACTGGAATACATTTGCCATTGAAACAATTCAAATTCTAGACAGATAATAGTACATTGAAGACAACTTCAGACGCTATCAAACACGTCTTTGGCAATGATAAGGCCTAGACACTAGTTTGAAACACTGTTACGAGTCAGACAAAGCACACATAGTTGTGCACTGTCTTGGATTGTCGAACAGGAATTCAGCTAACTGCTAAGGAATAGTGCCTAAACCATGGTCCAGTATTCTCCCATGGTACAACTTATAGCATTATCAGTAGTTAGCGTACTGTACTCACAGCATGTTTGACGGGTGTTCTCTGTGAAGTCCTGCTAAAATGTGCTAAGAACGTCCGGAGGGGTACATAAGTCACACAAGCCAGTTTAACTATTAATGTCATCATACCATGTTTATACATTAACTGATCAAATACACAGCTAGGTCACACTTGAGCTTGGACTGAAGCTGTAGTTACCTGTAGCCATAGAAACTAGTCATCCATTCCTTCAGGTTACAAGATTTACCTTGTAAAACAGATACCTCAAAGCCACATTTTTATATACACTATCACCCTTGAGTAAGAATGTAACAATAAAACAATACTTCCTCTGTAACTGATTTACTTTTCGCATTGTTGAAATGACTGAGTTCAGGGCATTCAATACAAATACAACACAATGAATGCTTATTGCATTGCTTTCAAGTACACTGACAATGGCCTTGAACCAGATGTGACCACAATGGCTTCACTCGAGGCTTGCTACAGACAGAATCTCAATGCAAAATAGGAAACCTGGAAACCATACTTTGTTGGTGTGCAAAGGCTAGTATGACAGACCATCCATTTCCAGAACCATGCTGTGGGGGTGAATAATGTATGAAGTACATTTATTGTGGTGTTGCAGTTGGGAGGGGCTGCACATAGTATCTCTGATATGGCCATGGTATTGGAACTGAGAGCCAGCCAGGGGACATATACGGTAGCTTCCACCAGACCATCCCCCAATTTCCTCACTACATCACCTGAGCAAGAAACAGTTCCTTGTTCCCATCAAGGCTGCTCTGACCATGCACTTACATGCCATGCTGGCACTGACAGCCCCCATTGCACTACATTGTAAATCATAGCAATATAAAGAGTGGGAGGAGAACGCTGGAGCCAGAGCAGCATATGACAAACAGACATCCACTGTGGGTTAAGTCTGGACCAACGGCACAGCCCTGAATATAGTGTGCCGGCATTGGTCACAGCTTCCTTTGTGAATGCTTAATTCATGGCTGTGTGCTGCAGAGGCAGTGGTTCCCTTAGGGCTACAAGAGTTGAGATGGAGAAAAATATGTAAATATCTTGTTATGTTCGCTATCTGTGTCGCCTCTACCAAATATGAAGGAAATATCTTGGGTCTGCAATACTGCCAAATAAATAATTGATGATGGGATCATTAATATTGAGTTGTGGTGGTTTTTGTAACATAAGCCCACTGTTGGTCTTTTCAGTCTTCATATATCACTTATTTCACAGCAAAACAGACCAAGACAGGACTATTCAACAGCAGAAAGGAATACTGTATGTGTATGTGAACCATTGACAGATAATATAGTGTGAACAAACTGGTTTTGCATCCCTAGAGGGGGATATACAGTGGGGAGAACAAGTATTTGATAACCTGCAAAATCGGCAGTGTTTCCTACTTACAAAGTGTGTAGAGGTCTGTACTTTTTATCATAGGTACACTTCAACTGTGAGAGACGGAATCTAAAACAAAAATCCAGAAAATCACATTGTATGATTTTTAAATAATTCATTTGCATTTTATTGCATGACATAAGTATTTGATCACCTACCAACCAGTAAGAATTCCGTCTCTCACAGACCTGTTAGTTTTTCAGACCTATTAGTTTTCCTGTTATCCACTCATTACCTGTATTAACTGCACCTGTTTGAACTCATTACCTGTATAAAAGACACCTGTCCACACACTCAATCAAACAGACTCCAACCTCTCCACAATGGCCAAGACCAGAGAGCTGTGTAAGGACATCAGGGATAAAATTGTAGACCTGCACAAGGCTGGGATGGGCTACAGGACAATAGGCAAGCAGCTTGGTGAGAAGGCAACAACTGTTGTCACAATTATTAGAAAATGGAAGAAGTTCAAGATGACGGTCAATCACCCTCAGTCTGGGACTCCATGCAAGATCTCACCTCGTTGGGCATCAATGATCATGAGGAAGGTGAGTGATCAACCCAGAACTACACGGCAGGACCTGGTCAATGACCTGAAGAGAGCTGGGACCACAGTCTCAAAGAAAACCATTAGTAACACACTACGCCGTCATGGATTAAAATCCTGCAGCACACGCAAGGTCCCCCTGCTCAAGCCAGCGCATGTCCAGGCCCATCTGAAGTTTGCCAATGACCATCTGAATGATCCAGAGGAGGAATGGGAGAAGGTCATGTGGTCTGATGAGACAAAAATAGAGCTTTTTGGTCTAAACTCCACTCGCCGTGTTTGGAGGAAGAAGAAGGATGAGTACAACCCCAAGAACACCATCCCAACCGTGAAGCATGGAGGTGGAAACATTATTTGGGGATGCTTTTCTGCAAAGGGGACAGGACGACTGCACCGTATTGAGGGGAGGATGGATGAGGCCATGTATCGCGAGATCTTGCCCAACAACCTCCTTCCCTCAGTAAGAGCATTGAAGATGGGTTGTGGCTGGGTCTACCAGCATGACAATGACCCGAAACACACAGCCAGGGCAACTAAGGTGTGGCTCCGTAAGAAGCATCTCAAAGTCCAGGAGTGGCCTAGCCAGTCTCCAGACCTGAACCCAATAGAAAATCTATGGAGGGAGCTGAAAGTCAGTATTGCCCAGCGACAGCCCCGAAACCTGAAGGATCTGGAGGTCTGTATAGAGGAGTGGGCCAAAATCACTGCTGCGGTGTGTGCAAACCTGGTCAAGAACTACAAGAAACGTATGATCTCTGTAATTGCAAACAAAGGTTTCTGTACCAAATATTAAGTTCTGCTTTTCTGATGTATCAAATACTTATGTCATGCAATAAAATGCAAATTAATTACTTAAAAATCATACAGTGTGATATTCTGGATTTTTGTTTTAGATTCCGTCTCTCACAGTTGAAGTGTACCGATGATAAAAATTACAGACCTCTACATGCTTTGTAAGTAGGAAAACCTGCAAAATCGGCAGTGTATCAAATACTTGTTCTCCCCACTGTAGATGTGATTAGTCTGAAATGGTAATGGTCCAGTTTATCTAACTTAGGGTTATGCACACATGCCTCTGGGTAAAATAGGATGTTTTCAGTCAAATGGCATGGACATGACATAACCCTCTGTATGTCTACCATCTCTGCTCCCTGCTAGGGTCGAGGGAGAACACAAACCAGCAGAACTAGAAGCTTCTCCATTTCCCTTAACATAACAAGAATAGTCTGCACTGCATGTTCATCTTATTGTGTAATTTGCTGACAATTCAAATCAAATGTTATTTGTCACATGCTTCATAAACAACAGATAAAGGTGAACAGTGAAATAAATGCTTGATGTTAGTGTGCTGTGTGTTACTCCGGTGCAAACCTCCCACTGGGTTGAATCAACGTTGTTTTCACGTAATTTCAATGAAAGAGCAGTATGTCCAACATACTGTAGATATTAGAACAAATTACAACTAGCTCTTTTCTCATGTCAATAAATTGAGAAACTACTGGTTCTTCTACTGGACAGGAAAGAAGTTGAGAATAGATGATCATGTGTGCTATGGAATTCTCTGCTTCTTAGACAGTGACTCCAAACAGTAAGGCAATTCCATGGTAACAGAATGACGCTGATACTTTTTGTCACTTTAAAAGTATTCCAAACTAAAACCATTGATTGCAAAGTTAAACAAAACTCTATACACAAGGACTGCTTTTAACAAATTCCATTGTCAATTTTACAAAAAAACATTTACTTGAAAAACAGTGCAGATGTGAAGCTGGGTAATAGAATGAGGTTAAAATCTCCCTCAGTTTTTTAGGTGACCATGTTTTCCAAAAAGTCAAGCCTCTACCTGCTCCTGAAATAAGATTCAAAGATGTCTGCAGAAAGAATGTGGTGTCAGCTATGACATGGCACCTTGAGTTTGCAAAACATCTTTTTTAGTTATTTAGTAAGATATGTGGATTAACACCCGGTAACAGAATTATGGTAACAGTATGACATCATGGGTCCCCTGTCATGTATCCTGAATAGGTACACAAAAGGTAGAACGTGTGATATCCCCCTTCGCATGTTTAACTCTACACACTGGCTATTAGGGTTTTTCCATTAAAACAATAAGAAATATTCATAAATGTGCACAATGCAGAATACGTTCCTATTGCGTATTTTGTGCATATTGAATATGACCACTAGAGGGCAATGAAGTTATCCACTGCAGTTAATGGCAGAATCTCAAACCGAACACTTGGCCCTTAAGGCCTTTATCAAGTAGCTACTTTCTGTTGTGTTCGATAGTGATCACTTGAGTCTGCAGTGTTTTGGCCAAAATTCACATCGAGATTATGGACGCTCGACATCTCAACTGTAAGGTATAAATATTCCAAAATTCTAAATCCATTTGCGTGCATTGTCTCCCGCAACCTGTCTTGTGCACGTGCAGAACGCTTTATATCCTTGGCAAATAATTTGAAAGCTGCATAAATATTACTAACATTACAGCAGTGTTGCGTTAGGAATTAGTTAAAGATTATATATTTTTTTATGATGATAATGATCGGGACCTGTTAGTGGTAGTTTTGGGATACCTGCACTGTGATTTACATTTTGTGGAAGAAAAAAAACAAGGGGAAACTTCTACAGAGTCAGATTAACTCGTAGATACCACTTCTATGTCTCTGAGTGCAATTTGAAGAAGTTGTGAACTAGCGCTGGTGCAATTGCTAACTAGCGTCTAGCAGATAGCATAGACTTCCAGTCATTGGGCAAATGCTAGTTAGCTTTGTCTTGCGAAACTACCTCTAACTTCCTTCATACTGGACAGATATATAAAAATGGTATCCACAAATTCATCTGACTCTGGGGAAGTAGATAAAGGAAGTATCCCTTTAACATTAACTTCCCATTTTCATTTAAAAGTTTTAACATTTAAACATTCACACACTGCCCTACAAAGGCAAAACGCAGTAACTACGAATTTGGTCAAAAGTCTGATCTGTAATGCCCAGGTATATTATCTGATTCATGTGGTATTTAGTTTCCTGACACAACAACAAGCCAGAATATATAATGGAGTGTCAGAGATTGTTATCTGCCTGGACAAAAAAAATCCTTAGAAGTCAGATTTTGCAGTAAAACAAATGATGTAGTTACTGCATTTTGCCTTTGTAAGGGAATATGTTTAGATTTTTAGTAATGAGACCCTTTATCTACTTCCCCAGAGTCAGGTGAACTCGTGGATACCATTTTTATACACTGCTCAACAAAATAAAGGGAACACTAAAATAACACATCCTAGATCTGAATGAATGAAATATTCGTATTAAATACTTTTTTCTTTACAAAGTTGAATGTGGTGCTGACAACAAAATCAAACAAAACTTATCAATGGAAATCAAATTTATCAACCCATGGAGGTCTGGATTTGGAATCACACTCAAAATTAAAGTGGTAAACCACACTACAGGCTGATCCAACTTTGATGTAATGTCCTTAAAACAAGTAAAAATGAGGCTCAGCAGTGTGTGTGGCCTCCACGTGTCTGTATGACCTCCCTACAACGCCTGGGCATGCTCCTGATGAGGTGGCGTATGGTTTCCTGAAGGATCTCCACCCAGACCTAGACTAAAGCAGCCGCCAACTCCTGGACAGTCTGTGGTGCAACGTGGCGTTGGTGGATGGAGCGAGACATGATGTCCCAGATGTGCTCAATTGGATTCAGGTCTGGGGAACGGGCGGGCCAGTCCATAGCATCAATGCCTTCCTCTTGCAGAAACTGCTGACACACTCCAGCCACATGAGGTCTAGTATTGTATTGCATTAGGAGGAACCCAGGGCCAACCGCACCAGCATATGGTCTCACAAGGGGTCTGAGGATCTCATCTCGGTACCTAATGTCAGTCAGGCTACCTCTGGCGAGCACATGGAGGGCTGTGCGGCCCCCCAAAGAAAGGCCACCCCACACCATGACTGACCCACCGCCAAACCGGTCATGCTGGAGGATGTTGCAGGCAGCAGAACGTTCTCCACGGCGTCTCCAGACTCTGTCACATCTGTCACATGTGCTCAGTGTGAACGTGCTTTCATCTGTGAAGAGCACAGGGCGCCAGTGGCGAATTTGCCAATCTTGGTGTTCTCTGGCAAATGCTAAACGTCCTGCACGGTGTTGGGCTGTAAGCACAACCCCCACCTGTGGACGTCGGGCCCTCATACCACCCTCATGGAGTCTGTTTCTGACCGTTTGAGCGGACACATGCACATTTGTGGCCTGCTGGAGGTAATTTTGCAGGGCTCTGGCAGTGCTCCTCCTGCTCCTCCTCGCACAAAGGCGGAGGTAGCGGTCCTGCTGCTGGGTTGTTGCCCTCCTACGGCCTCCTCCACGTCTCCTGATGTACTGGCCTGTCTCCTGGTAGCGCCTCCATGCTCTGGACACTACGTTGACAGACACAGCAAACATTCTTGCCACAGCTCGCATTGATGTGCCATACTGGATGAGCTGCACTACCTGAGCCACTTGTGTGGGTTGTAGACTCCTTATCATGCTACCACTAGAGTGAAAGCACCGCCAGCATTCAAAAGTGACCAAAACATCAGCCAGGAAGCATAGGAACTGAGAAGTGGTCTGTGGTCACCACCTGCAGAACCACTCCTTTATTGGGGGTGTCTTGCTAATTGCCTATTATTTCCACCTGTTGTCTATTCCATTTGCAGCATGTGAAATTTATTGTCAATCAGTGTTGCTTCCTAAGTGGGCAGTTTGATTTCACAGAAGTGTGATTGACTTGGAGTTACATTGTGTTGTTTAAGCGTTCCCTTTATTTTTTTGAGCAGTGTATATCTGTCCAATTAAACTGGCTATTATTCTAATGATTGCCGCTCCCAAAGAAGAAGACTATAATGATGATGATTGACATCAAAATGACTTGTGATCAATTCTGTACCCAGCATAGTCGTTTATGTTTGACAAGTTTGGGCAACATAGTATAGCACAGTATAGTTCGGTACAGTAGACTATAGTGCAGTACAGTAAAGTACAGTGTATTCTGCTCTACAGTACTGTATTTAAAAAAAAACGAATCTACTGCAGAGTAATGTACTGTATAGTACTGACCTATACCCTGCTCTACTTTTCTTTTCTTTTCTGTACTGTACTGTATCGTACTGATTTTTGAAAGGCACACAACTGTGTTTAAGGTCCCACAGTTAACGGTACATTTCAGAGCAAAATCCAAGCCACGAGGTCGAAGAAATTGTCCACAGGGCTACGAGACAGAATTAGGTCGAGGCACAGATCTGGGAAAGGGTACCAAAAGATTTCTGCAGTATTGAAGGTTCTCAAGAAGACAATGGTCTCTATCATTCTTAAATGGAAGAAGTTAGGAACACCAAGACTCTTCCTAGAGCTGGCCCCCTGGCCAAACTGAGAAATCGGGGGAGAAGGGCCTAGGTCAGGAAGGTGACCAAGAACCTGATGGTCACTTTGACAGAGTTTCTCTGCGGAGATGGGAGAATCTTCCAGAAGGACAACCATCTCTTCAGCACTCCACCAATCAGGCCTTTATGGTAGAGTGGCCAGACGGAAGCCATTCCTCAGTAAAAATCACATGACAGCCCGCTTGAAGTTTGCCTAAAGACACCTAAAGGACTCTCAGACCATGAGAAACAAGATTCTCTTGTCTGATGAAACCAAGATTGAACTCTGGCCTGAATGCCAAGCGTCATGTCTGGAGGAAACCTGACATCCTCCCTACGGTGAAGCATGGTGGTGGCAGCATCATTCTGTGGAGATGTTTTTCAGTGGCAGGGACTGGGAGACTAATCAGGAGCGAGGGAAAGACTGGGGCGACGGTTCACCTTCCAACAGGACAACGGCCCAGCCAGAACCCGGACTTGAACCCGATCAAACATCTCTGAAGAGACCTGATAATAGCTGTGCAGCAATGCTCCCCATCCAACCTGACAGAGCTTGAGAGGGTCTGCAGAGAAGAATGGGAAAAACTCCCCAAATACAGGTGTGCCAAGCTTTGTTGCATCATACCCAAGAAGGCTAGAGGCTGTAATTGCTGCCAAAGCTGCTTCAACAAAGTACGGAGTATAGGGTTAGAATACTTATGGAAATTAGATATTTCCTTACTTTCTTTTTTTATACTTTGGGGTATTGTGTGTAGATTGATGAGCGAAAAAAAACCAATTTAATACATTTTTGTATATTGCTGCAACGTAACAAAACGTGGAGAAAGTCAAGGAGCCTGAATACTTTCCGAATGCACTATACATGTATATTCCTTCCTTAATCACTCAAAAACCCCTGCACATTGTATTAACAGTGCTGGCACTGGACTGACCTGTATATACTGTAATACCTGTGTATACGGTAAGACCTTATCTACTCCAATTTGCTTACCGCCCCAATAGGTCCACAGGCAACGCAATCACACTGCACACTGCCCTAAACCATCTGGAGAAGAGGAATACCTATGTAAGAATGCTGTTAATCGACTATAGCTCAGCATTTAACACCATAGTACCCTCCAAACTCGTCATTAAGCTCGAGACGCTGGGTCTCGACCCCGCCCTGTGCAACTGGGTCCTGAACTTTGACGAGCCACCCCCAAGTGGTGAGGGTAGGAAACAACATCTCCACCCCGCTGTTCCTCAACACTGGGGCCCCACAAGGGTGCGCTCTCAGCCCTTTCCTGTACTCCCTGTTCACCCATGACTGCGTGGCCATGCACGCCTCCAACTCAATCATCAAGCAGACAACACAGAGTGGTAGGCTTGATTACCAACAACGACAAGACAGCCTACAGGGAGGAGGTGAGGGCCCTCGGATTGTGGTGTCAGGAAAACAACCTCACACTCAACGTCAGCAAAACAAAGGAGATGATCATATACTTCAGGAAACAGCAGAGGGTGCACCCCCCTATCCACATTGACGGGACAGTAGTGGAGAAGGTGGAACATTTTAAGTTCCTCGGCGTACACATCACAGACAAACTGAAATGGTCCACCCACACAGACAGCATGAAGAAGAAGGCGCAACAGCGCCTCTTCAACCTCAGGAGGCTGAAGAAAATTAACTTGTCACCAAAAGCACTCAAACTTTTACAGATGCACAATCGAGAGCATCCTGTCGAGTTGTATCACCGCCTAGTACGGCAACTGCTCCGCCCACAACCGCAATGCTCTCCAGAGGGTAGTGAGGTCTTTTCTTGTTCTTTTTTTGTTCTTTTCTTTTTTTGTGTTGTCTTGCATTTCAAGTGTTTTAGTTCTTATCTATATTATTACTTCTATTGTGGAATATTAGGAAATAGCGCAGAGGTTAAGCATTCCACTATACTGTTTTACACCCGTTGTATCCTGTGCATGTAACAATATAACTTGAAACTAGTGATCATGGGGCTCTTTACATGGTAATGCACAGTAACCAAATCATTAGACTGCTTGAATCCACTGACCCTCGGCCTCTATGTTCTCTAAATACATCTATGTGCAATTCAGCAGGGATTTTCAGAATGATTTTGTTACCTCTAGGTCATGGTGCATTTGAACACTGCATTTGAACAGGCGCTACTGACAGCTTTTAACTGACAGCTTCTATTCCTGCCTCGTGGTGTGTGTACAACACACACACACACACACACACACACATATACATACATACAGTGCCTTGCGAAAGTATTCGGCCCCCTTGAACTTTGCGACCTTTTGCCACATTTCAGGTTTCAAACATAAAGATATAAAACTGTATTTTTTTGTGAAGAATCAACAACAAGTGAGACACAATCATGAAATGGAACGACATTTATTGGATATTTCAAACTTTTTTAACAAATCAAAAACTGAAAAATTGGGCGTGCAAAATTATTCAGCCCCTTTACTTTCAGTGCAGCAAACTCTCTCCAGAAGTTCAGTGAGGATCTCTGAATGATCCAATGTTGACCTAAATGACTAATGATGATAAATACAATCCACTTGTGTGTAATCAAGTCCCATATAAATGCACCTGCACTGTGATAGTCTCAGAGGTCCGTTAAAAGCGCAGAGAGCATCATGAAGAACAAGGAACACACCAGGCAGGTCCAAGATACTGTTGTGAAGAAGTTTAAAGCCGGATTTGGATACAAAAAGATTTCCCAAGCTTTAAACATCCCAAGGAGCACTGTGCAAGCGATAATATTGAAATGGAAGGAGTATCAGACCACTGCAAATCTACCAAGACCTGGCCGTCCCTCTAAACTTTCAGCTCATACAAGGAGAAGACTGATCAGAGATGCAGCCAAGAGGCCCATGATCACTCTGGATGAACTGCAGAGATCTACAGCTGAGGTGGGAGACTCTGTCCATAGGACAACAATCAGTCGTATATTGCACAAATCTGGCCTTTATGGAAGAGTGGCAAGAAGAAAGCCATTTCTTAAAGATATCCATAAAAAGTGTTGTTTAAAGTTTGCCACAAGCCACCTGGGAGACACACCAAACATGTGGAAGAAGGTGCTCTGGTCAGATGAAACCAAAATTGAACTTTTTGGCAACAATGCAAAACATTATGTTTGGCGTAAAAGCAACACAGCTCATCACACTGAACACACCATACCCACTGTCAAACATGGTGGTGGCAGCATCATGGTTTGGGCCTGCTTTTCTTCAGCAGGGACAGGGAAGATGGTTCAAATTGATGGGAAGATGGATGGAGCCAAATACAGGACCATTCTGGAAGAAAACCTGATGGAGTCTGCAAAAGACCTGAGACTGGGACAGAGATTTGTCTTCCAACAAGACAATGATCCAAAACATAAAGCAAAATCTACAATGGAATGGTTCAAAAATAAACATATCCAGGTGTTAGAATGGCCAAGTCAAAGTCCAGACCTGAATCCAATCGAGAATCTGTGGAAAGAACTGAAAACTGCTGTTCACAAATGCTCTCCATCCAACCTCACTGAGCTCGAGCTGTTTTGCAAGGAGGAATGGGAAAAATGTCAGTCTCTCGATGTGCAAAACTGATAGAGACATACCCCAAGCGACTTACAGCTGTAATCGCAGCAAAAGGTGGCGCTACAAAGTATTAACTTAAGGGGGCTGAATAATTTTGCACGCCCAATTTTTCAGTTTTTGATTTGTTAAAAAAGTTTGAAATATCCAATAAATGTCGTTCCACTTCATGATTGTGTCCCACTTGTTGTTGATTCTTCACAAAAAAATACAGTTTTATATCTTTATGTTTGAAGCCTGAAATGTGGCATAAGGTCGCGAAGTTCAAGGGGGCCGAATACTTTCGCAAGGCACTGTACACACACACACACACACACACACACACACACACGCACACACACACACACACACACACACACACACACACACACACACACACACACACACACACACACACACACACACACACACACACACACACACACACACACACACACACACACACACACACACACACACACACACACACATACAATTGAATACAATGGGCAGCATTGATTTTGTGGGCAGCACAATGGGCAGCAGGCTGCTGCCTCACGATCATAAACCTGTGATTCTTATTCGATTTTACAGCTCAATTTAAAAAAACAGACATTCTAACATGACAAGGACCTTGACAAGGTTCTTTCTGTTTGTGTTAGTACTGGCTAAAACGTTAGTGGACAGTGACAGCAGGCTCAAAGCAGCATGAAGGGTTTCAGGGAGAAACAGGAGGGAAGAAAGGAGAAGTTTAAGTTTGGGGGAGGTAATACTCCATACCAACCTGCTCTCGCTGCCGGCGTGCTCCTTCTTCTCTCTCACCCTCAGCCACTTGCGGAGCAGGAAGCGCTTGCGTCGGGGTGAGGCGCTGGGCGTAGAGCAGTTGGACCAGGTGGCCCCATCCTCGTCACTGGATGGGGTGATCTCGATGGAGGGCAGCTGCAGGTACTCCTTGGAGTCCGAGTGGGAGCGGGTAGAGACTAGCCACCCATTCACCAGCCTGCCCCTGTCTTTCTCCTTCTCTTTCTCGCTGGGCACGTTCTTCATGCGCCGCATCTTGAAGCGCTTGCGTCGTACTGTTGGGGTGGACGAGCTTGACCACACAGGACCATCCAAGACCCCGCCATTCCTCCCATCCGAGTAGGCAGGGGCATCGCGGGGGACACTCAACTGGAGCGACGGGGGCCGTAAGTTCTCGTTCATGGTCGAGGCTCAGACTCACAGACACACAATCACACTCAGAGACTGCTACTAGGACAGTGGATATTGGAGGAGAGGTGCTGGCTGGCTCACCGTTTTAGTAGTTGGCAGGCTTGCTGGGAGCTGTAGTTGGCGGAAGCTGAGGCAGTAGCTGGTTGTTGAGAGTCAGGTGCCAAGATGCTCCAATAGCACAGCACGCACTCAAAAAATACTGGGTCGTCCTCATTTACTGATCTCTCATATAGCCTTATATCCTCTTCTGGTTCCTCACCACTGGTTTTCAAGTTTAGCTTACAGGTGAGCCCTTCAGATACCCTGGGCCTGGCCTGGTCCTCAGCTGTGGGGAGATGTGTGGCTGTTGCTGGTCGCCGGGCGACGGCGAGACTAGCGATTTGCAGCAGCGTCTCGGGCCAGGAGAGACGGATGGATGAGACAACAAAGGGGGCGTCTGTTCTCCAAGGAGCAGATGAAACATGTATAAGGTCTGTCAGGGAGTGTAACAATACTCCTCCGCTCTCCCCCGGGACTGGCAGGCCCAGTTACACACTTAAACATTCACAGCTCACTCGCTCCCTCTGCTCGCTGGCTGCCTACTGTCCACTGTTGGCTGCTAGGACTGACTGTCTGCTACTCCCAATACTAGACAGGAAGACTCCAAGTATCAGCAACCCTCCAGTCTTGAAGTTGACCGAAAAGATGAGCTCTATACTGTATGCTATACTGTATGCTCCAGGTTATTGGTTACTGTCCCATGCCTGTGTTGTAGGTTGGGTAGGCTCTTGCAGTCCGTCGTCTGGAGCGCCAGTGTCCCGCTGTCCTCTCTGGCTCCGCACAGACACTTCCTACAGGTTAGAGGGAGGTGATAGGGGTGCTGAAGGCGATGACACATCAAAGCAGACACACACACACGCACGCACACAAACATGCACCCAGGAAACATATTGAACACAGACAGAAAACACACACAAACAAATATATAGAGGGACACACACACACACACTTTCTCATTTACACTAACCTGTTCTTACACTGGTATCTCCATGTAATGCATTTAATGCTGTTAGCAGGCAGTACTACTCTGTGTCTCCACTGTCTGAGTCCACCACCATACACCTTACTAACTCAGAGAACATTAACCAATAAGATAAGTTTTGAACCACTAGCCATGTGCTCAAGTCTACATTTCACTGTACAAATGCAGAGGTAATTGTAGTTTTAGGTTCAGATATACTCACCGTGTAATACAAAGCCCCAAAGACACATTGACGATCACTTTATTTAAGTAGCAGATGTATTTGTTAAACTGTGTGATGGGTAAGTGGGGTGGCAGGGTAGCCTAGTGGTTAGAGCGTTGGACTAGTAACCGGAAGGTTGCAAGTTCAAACCCCAGAGCTGACAATGTCATTCTGCCCCTGAACAGGCAGTTAACCCACAGTTCCTCGGCCGTCATTGAAAATAAGAAATTGTTCTTAACTGAATTGCCTAGTTAAATAAAGGTAAAATAAAAAATAAAATAAGTGATATTGCTATGGGGAAAGTGTAAATATCTGAGACATAGGTTTATGAAGAAGACAATTATTATGAAAGAGAAAAACACTTGGATGAAGGCTTTGATGAAGTAATAACCTGTTACTGCAGAATGGAGTAGGCAAGTTTGGAGGCAAAAATGTCAAGCCTTTCATTGTTACTGTATGGAGCAGGCAAGTTTCCTGTCCTCTACCCCACACTCTAACAGGCAGGTTTCATGTCCTCTATGACACACTCAAACGGCTGTATCTGTCAACAACACTAACAGTTTTATGTATCAACAAGCCTGCTCCATGGCCTCTTTATAAACAGTGTGAAGAGACAGCGTGGGTAGAAATAACCACTAAAGCAGACTGCCTGTTGAACCAACCCACAGATGATATACAGGTAAATATCAAAATAAAGGAAACACCAACATTCACTCAAGTGTTTCCATTATTTTGGCAGTTGCCTGTAGGTCAGAGCACAGCAGACACACAGAGAAGTCAATGGTAATCATAACCATCTGGGTTGAACAAGCCAGTTTCCCATGACCTAAGCTCGGCATATTGACTAATATACAGTATTGAAAACGTTATGCAGAAATAGCTTATTCTGCTTCTAGTCATACTGCTTATTCTAAATAAAAGTACAGGCCTTGATCTTGTAAATCGAGTTGGTCTTTGATAGTGGAAGAGGATGTTTTCCGCTTCCAAACAAACTTTTAAAATCTTGAATGTTCAAAGTTCAAACTTTAAGAGGTCTGTAACCTGTATAAAACTAAAACAATAATACCTTCGTTAGATGAATGGTATTAATATGACCTAGCCTACTACCACAACTGGGAAGATTGATGGAAGAATGTGCCAAGGTGTTGCATTTGCAACTGAATTTGAGACATAGTAAAGAAATCTAGCGATTCAAATCACTGAGCCAGCACTGGCCCCAAGAGATAACAACATTCACCTGGGTGCCGTGGTCAAATATTGGGCTATCTGGAGATCAGTCCAAATATTACTAGCAGCCAATGATGAACTAGAAGACATTACATCAAAAACTGTTTTGTGCCTCCCGGGTGTCGCAGTGGTCTAAGGCTGTGCCACCAGAGTCTCTGGGTTCAAGCCCAGGCTCTGTAGCAGCCGGCCGCGACCGGGAGGCACATGGGGCGGCACACAATTGGCTGAGTGTCGTCCGGGTTAGGGAGGGTTTGGCCGGTGCACTAGCGACTGGGCGCAGTGCACACTGACCAGGTCGCTCGGTGTACTGTGTTTCCTCCGACACAATGGTGTGGCTGGCTTCCGGGTTGGATGCGCACTGTGTTAAGATGTGCGGCTTGGTTGGGTTGTGTTTCTGAGGACGCATGGCTCTCGACCTTCGCCTCTCCCGAGTCCGTGCAGGAGTTGTAGCGATGAGACAAGACAGTAACTACCAGCAATTGGATACCACGAAATTGGGGAGAAAAAGGGGGTTAAAATAAAACAACTTTTGTTTCCAAAAGCTGCCTACAGTACGATACTGTACCATGTAATATCAGCTGGTTTTTACACAACACTCCACTGTACACTACTGAATGTATTATTCTGTCAAATGACCTATTAAAAGGAAGACAATGTGGAGACAGTTCACCTTCAGGTCTTAGGCATCCAATTATTTTCATGCTAGGTAATAACAATACAGACAGTAATGAACAAACGTCCCACAATCTGTGAAACGATTGACAGCAAATTTGGGATAAATTAAAATATCACTCTTCAGGTCGATTACGCCTTTAAAGTTGGAAGGTAGTACAATAGAGAGCGGCAATTCACGCACACACACCTCTCATCCAGGTGTCAAATTCCAAGGTGATTGTGTCCGTGACTCATCAGCAGCAGATTAAGTTACCGGGGGAAACGGAGACTCGTGGTGACACTGCGGGACTCCTTTAGACCTTTCATCTAGTCCGGTCTGAGCGTGCTTCACAGCTACCCCCCCACCTCTCTAAATCAACCCTCACCCCCCCCCCCCCCCCCTCTCCACAGACCAACCTGTTGGCAGGCTCAGCGTGGCAGTGGGAAAACAGCATGCATTATACATGCTTTATAAATTCTCTTTACAACTTCACACGTTCCGGTCGCCCTGGACATGCTCAGGTGAACAGGTGATGTAACCACCACTAAACGAGAGGCTGGTGCTAAGAATGAAGAGACAGGAGGAGAAGAGTGGTCTCACCTCTATACAGTCACTTCATTAATAAGGTGTTATATTCCACTATAACAGCACAACAGTGAAGTCATGTCATATAACCAGTGGCAATGCATCATTCAGGGCTATGTTTACCACCTAGCACGCATCAAAAACATATATATTTTTTGCCCCACCAAGATGTACATGCAAAAATCGCCACTGCATATAACATATGGTTTCTACATGAAAGTGCACATGGAAATGATGAATAAATATGCTAAAGAAAAGGAACAAAGCGGTACAGAAGACCACACTGTCCCCGAGCCTTCCTAAGATGCTGGCCTCCCCCTAAAAAGGAATGTGCGGCGACTCGAGGCCATCAGGCACAGATGGAGGAACCTCAAATGCCCTCATCATTTATTGTGCCTGGTGTACATTATTAGGACCAACTGCTGGACCCACCACAGAGTCACTTTGCTGTTACAGCTGAGACATAGATGGCTATTTTCCATTACTTGGACCGCTGTGGTCCACCGCTCTGCGCTACAGTCTGACTACTTGACCGCTAGCCTCCTTTCATGCCTAATTTCTGACCATCAAACGTTTCACAGTATTGTTCTGTCTTCTCCCCATTTTATTGTTTGTCCATCGCCATGTCAACAGCACGCAGGAACAAAGCATGTGCAGATTACAGAGTCATGTTAACGATCATTAAGACTTTCATGGAAAAGTAAGCACATGATGTAAGGCTCTGGTGAGAACAGAACAGCAGCTCTAAGTACTGCAATCAGTTAAGACTTGTACACCATTCAGAGAGAGATCACAGAGGATACAGAGCTGAACATTTCATTGTCCTGCTCTCAGAAAGTAAATACAATCCTGTGGTGCAAAGCATGGTTAATACTCAGAAAATAGATACTTTGAAGTACTTTGACCGTACTACCTGTAAGTATCACACACAGGGCTATCATGAATTATCGTCAACATCTTTTCTATAAGCCTAAAGCTACGACTTGAAAATGAGACAGACGGGCCTCCCAGGTAGCGCAGTGGTCTAAGGCCTCACTGTACGCTCTGTGCCACCAGAGACTCTGTCACAGCCGGCCGAGACCGGGAGGTTCATGGGACAGCACACAATTGGCCTAGCTTCGTCCGGGTTAGGGAGGGTTTGGCCGGTAGGGATATCCTTGTCTCATTGCGCATTAGCGACTCCTGGCGGGCTGGGTGCAGTGCACGCTGACCAGGTCGCTAGGTGCACAGTGTTTCCTCCAACACGTTGGGGTGGCTGGCTTCCGGGTTGGATGTGCGCTGTGTTAAGAAGCAGTGCGGCTTTGTTGGGTTGTGTTTCGGAGGACGCATGGCTCTCCACCATCGTCTCTCCCGAGCCCATATGGGAGTTGTAGCAATGAGACAAGATAGTAACTACTAACAACAAGAAAATGAGACCGACAAATGTAAGCTACATGAACAACAAACAAACAATTACGAACATACTGTAGGTACTATCACTCATAAAATATTCAAACATTGCAGAAGATTTTATGCAATTCAGGTTCTTTTTCTTTCAGGATGAAAGGTTACAGACTTGGAGACCAGATTGGAGAACAACACTGTTTGAACAGAAAACTTTCAGACCCATTTAGATGTTTAATATGTAACGTAAGAGGATTGCGTTATGCTCCAAAGCACTGGAGGGTGATGCAGAAATACCAGTGCTGTTAAGCTGTGAGGAGAACATAAACCCTGCTTGCTCACATAACCACATTTACCCCGTCCTACCCAGTCCTTCCTACACACAAGTTAAAGTAGACCTCACAGAATGCCATAGACCTCACTGTACGCTACAGGCCTCACTGTACGCTACAGGCCTCACTGTACGCTACAGGCCTCACAGTACGCTACAGATCTCACATTCCTCACAGTATGCTACAGATCCCACAGGCCTCACAGTATGCTACAGGCCTCACAGTATGCTACAGGCCTCACAGTACGCTACAGATCTCACATTCCTCACAGTATGCTACAGATCCCACAGGCCTCACAGTACACTACAGATCTCACATTCCTCACAGTACGCTACAGGCCTCACAGTGCGCTACTGATCCCACATGCCTCACAGTACGCTGCAGGCCTCACAGTGCGCTACTGATCCCACATGCCTCACAGTACGCTGCAGGCCTCACAGTACGCTACAGGCCTCACAGTACGCTACAGGCCTCACAGTACGCTACAGGCCTCACAGTACGCTACAGGCCTCACAGTACGCTACAGGCCTCACAGTACGATACAGGCCTCACAGTACACTACTGATCCCACATGCCTCACAGTACGCTGCAGGCCTCACAGTGCGCTACTGATCCCACATGCCTCACAGTACGCTGCAGGCCTCACAGTACGCTACAGGCCTCACAGTACGCTACAGGCCTCACAGTACGCTACAGGCCTCACAGTACGCTACAGGCCTCACAGTACGCTACTGATCCCACATGCCTCACAGTACGCTGCAGGCCTCACAGTACGCTTCAGATCTCACATTCCTCACAGTATGCTACAGGCATCACAGTACGCTACAGATCCCACAGGCCTCACGCTACGCTACAGGCCTCACGGTACGCTACAGGCCTCACGGTACGCTACAGTCCTCACGGTACGCTACAGGTCTCACGGTACGCTACAGGTCTCACGGTACGCTACAGGTCTCACGGTACGCTACAGGCCTCAAAGGCCTCACAGTACGAGACAGGCCTCACAGTACGAGACAGGCCTCACAGTACGAGACAGGCCTCACAGTACGAGACAGGCCTCACAGTACGCTGCAGGCCTCACTGTACGCTACAGGCCTCACTGTACGCTACAGGCCTCACTGTACGCTGCAGGCCTCACTGTACGCTGCAGGCCTCACTGTACGCTGCAGGCCTCACTGTACGCTGCAGGCCTCACTGTACGCTGCAGGCCTCACTGTACGCTGCAGGCCTCACTGTACGCTAAAGGCCTCACAGTACGCTACAGGTCTCACAGTACGCTGCAGGCCTCACAGTACGCTACAGGCCTCACAGTACGCTACAGGTCTCACAGTACGCTGCAGGTCTCACAGTACACTGCAGGCTTCACTGGAATCTGATCACTAATTAACCCACTGTAGTGGGACACATTATGTACCAAACCACTGTATTCATGACCATTCATCTTGTATACAGAAGCTATACAACTGCTTCTGTGTTGCTTACTGTATGTGCATGTGACAACAATGTCCGATGGTACATGCCAATCGAAATGGACCACAGATAGAAATTAGTTACACAGAAAAATGCTGTGTAAACAACAAATAGCATTTTAAATGCCTCTGGAAAGTATCTGTACTATGTTCATCTGCTGCATGAATCTTACATCAATGGCTACAAGGATTCATATCATACCAACACTCCCCAAAGGCATACCTGTGTGCATTGAGGGCCGTGTACTGTGACTGTATCTTCACACTACACACATTAAAGTGCCATCCTAAACCAAACTCTGCTTGATGAAGTGCATCACAACTAATCAGCCTGGCATTGAATACTTATGTCTACCTCTGACTCTATCCGTCCTAAAAAGAGCTGAATGTTGTTTTGGTCCATGTCTATGGAGGAAAGGAGAGCTTTCATCTTTTATTTACAGTATTCTGTGTGTTCTAAACATAGCACATGCTCCAGTGTGGACACCTACATGGGCCCAGATTGGGGTGTGGAACATGTGACACTGTATGCTGTGAGTGAAATAGTCAGTCAGACAGACAAGCTTTAACACAGTCTCATTCCAAAACAGTGAAAGGTGGGTTTTCACCAGACCGACAGTGTTTGTTTAATCACAGGAGGAAATGTCTGGGTTATTAAGCCTGATTGAGCCTGTTAGGAAGGAATTAGATGACGGAACATTCATTTACGCTTAATAGATGTGATTTGTTCCAACAAAGTATTTGACACAGTCTATTCGGGTTTGATATGCTCTATTATCCACATTCTATCTTCTATATAGGGTTAAGTGAGGTGTTTGCGATAACTGGTTTGTGATAACTAGAAGGAATTGCTTTCATGGCCATAAAAAAAGAGAAAAAAATATCATATTACTCCAGTGCTAGCCTCTCTACACTGGCTTCCTGTTAAGGCCAGGGCTGTTTTCAAGGTTTTACTGTTAACCTACAAAGCATTACATGGGCTTGCTCCAATTTGGTCCTGCCGTACATAGCAACACATACGCTACGGTCACAAGACGCAGGCCTCATTATTGTACCTAGAATGTCTAAGCAAACAGCTGGAGGCAGGGCTTTCTCCTATAGAGCCCATTTTTTATCGAATGGTCTGCCTATCCATGTGCGAGACGCAGACTTGGTCTCGACCTTAAAGTTTTTATTGAAGACTCATCTCTTCAGTAGGTCCTATGACTGAGTGTAGTCTGGCCCAGGAGTGTGAAGGTGAATGGAAAGGCACTGGAGCGACCAACTGCCCTTGCTGTCTCTGCCTGGCCGGTTGCCCTCTCTCCACTGGGATTCTCTGCCTCTAAACCTGTTATGGGGGGCTGAGTCACTGGCTTACTGCTGCTCTTCCATGCCATTCCTAGGAGGGGTGATCAACCCACTCACTTGAGTGTGTTGAGTCACTGATGTGATCTTCCTGTCCGGGTTGGCACCCTCCTCGGGTTTGTACCGTGGGGGAGATCTTCGTGGGCTATACTCGGCCATGTCTCAGGGTAGTAAGTTGGTGGTTTGAAGAGCTCTCTCTAGTGATGTGGGAGCTTTACTTTGGCAAAGTTGGTGGGGTTATATCCTGTCCCCAGTCTACCTGCTATGGAAACCTGACCTGATCACTGACGTGCTACCTTGTCCTGGGCCTGCTGTTTTCAATTCTCTCTCTACCCACCTGCTGTCTCTAACTCTGAATGATTGGGTTTGAAAAGGCAACTGACATTTACTCCTGAGGTGCTGACCTGTTGCACCCTCTACAACCACTGTCATTATTATTATTTGACCCTGCTGGTCATCAATGAACGTTTGAACATCTTGGCCATGTACTGTTATAATCTCCACCTTGCACAGCCAGAAGAGGACCGGTCAACCTTCAGAGCCTGGCTCCTCTCTAGGTTTCTTCCTAGGTTCCTGCCTTTCTAGCGACCGTGCTTATACATCTGCATTGCTTCCTGTTTGAGGTTTTAGGCTGGGTTTCTGTACAGCACTTTGTGAGATCGGCTGATGTAAAAGAGCTTTATAAATACATTTGATTGATTGATTGACTGAATGAATGAAGAGAGAGGTTTAACTAGATATGGCTAATTTGTAGTGTGTAGAGAAGACAGGTTTACAGTATTACTCATCCTACATGGTAATGGTGTTATAGACATCTTTAACATTCTGTCAAAACCACACATTATGTCCAGCTACAAACAGGCAGACCAATCACTGAATCCTGTTCAGAAATTACATTTTGGTTCAGGTCATCTCAAACAAACAATGCCTTTTAAGGCCAGTCTGACTCTGTCATTTCCATAGCAGTCATTAGTGCCGCCACAGTCTCTCGGACAGACCGTTCCCATGCTTCTTCACACCAGCCACTTCAGAGTATCTCCAACTCTCTAGTACAGATGTAGGATCTTTGAGCCAGTCTGCTACAGCAGGGAAATAATCCTGCAGCAACAGGATTATTATGTGGATTCTAATGAATGGACATTTTTGCCTCCAAGCCACCTGGCACTGCAGTGTGGGAGGAGGTTTGTGAACTTATTTTATCTGTGAAGAAAACAATGTCGTTTCAATATGACAGAAAGAGAAAGGGCCCTGACTGACACTTCCTGTGAGCTAGAGAAGCACTTTCCCAGGCCTGACACATTACAGAAGAAGAGAAGCTGTCTGAGGCTGAGAGAGTCTGGCTGTGAGAAGCAATGGGTGTTGTTATTCAGTTAGAGTTGGCTTGGATGAGAGCCAGTGTTAGCTACATTCATACTGCATGCATCCCGAGAGAGTTTCACTCAGAATGAAATGGAGATAGCACATATTATTGGTAGAGATATAGCCTACGGTACAGAGAGAAAGGTTTAGTTAGTGTACAAAGGCTTTATGGGGTAAATGCATACACAGGAGTGTTTAGAAACATGCAGAATCAGAGGCACAAGGGTAGGACAGGAGAGAGAAGGACGGGGGACCCCTATGGGTATTCCTCCAGTTGTTGCGCTGCACACATGCTGCCCTGCATAACAGCTGGCTAGGGGTCATGTTAAAAAGCCAATAGAGAGAGGAGCTATGTGCAGAATGTCAGCAACCTGTCCAACTGACTAGTGGGTATCACACACCCAGCCTCCCAATATTAATTACTGCCCATATGGAAAGTCTGATTAGTTCATTATAGACATTAAAAAAGTGATACGCCTAATAACTGTTATTTGTTTTAACACTGCCAGGTATGCCAAGCAATATGATTATGTTATAAGGAAACGATGCGACTCAAGTCATGGCAGAAGAAGATACTGTATTTTTGACATGACAGTCGATGCATGATATTTCTTTCATGATATTTCTATTACCCACATCGATGTTCACTCAAACTAACGTATACTCGTAGGATGTAATGAATGTCAACAAGTGAACAAGGAATGTTGTATGCTGAAGGAAAATAATACCCTACCTTTGCAGAGGTCCTGCACAAACCGTGGCCAGTGTGACGCGTTGATTTCTCAGTTATAACATGAAATATTAAATTGCCTCCATCCTTATATTTCATTGTTTAGCGTACGATTTCATTGATTTAGCCTATCAATTAGTTGACCGTGTGGCTATATAGAGAAAAACGCCAGTTAAGCCTATTCATTGAACGTGAAATTGACTCGGAGTAGTTCAGTGCGCACTGGAAAGTTGATTCGTAGAACAAACAAGAACAATCAGCGCATCTTGTAGGCGGGGCAAAATCCGTTACTCTGGATCGGAGCAATCATTCCCTGCCTCTCGGAGCCAGAGAGAGCAGACCACTGCCCAGTGACCTATCAGTTGCAAGCACATGCTGCTGACCAAAACAGTAAACTGACCTCCCTCATTTTAACCTCTTAGTTATCGAGATTAAATACATGTTTTCCACAAACTCAGAAACATCCAAAATGTGTGAGGTAGGTCTTCCTAAATATGCCTACACATTGTTTAATGTCCTAATGCTATTCAGATTCACAACTTTGACAATCTTTCCACAATCAATCATCATCATCACCATGTCCCCCCATTTCACTTACATGAGGTATATGAGTCCAGGGAGACAGATACATACTCTACCTCAATGTTCAATGTGATACAACCACCCTTTAAAAACCGACAGCTATATATGATGTCAAATTGTTAGCCAACTGTTGCACAAAATGTTACTACAACATTCTCTCTCTCTCTTTCTCTCTCAGACTGTGTTTTAGCAACAGTTAAACTACAACCAGACAGTGGAGCCAGAGTCAGTGACTCTTAGTCGTGGCACCCAGCCCAGGAGACATCCACACAGAGCTCTCTACCCGGAACTTGGCACCACGAGAGAAACAGCTGCCAGATGGTCAAATTCTACAAGGATACAGAAATGTGCTTTTTTTTATTCAAACTGACAGGTGCATTGGACATTTCTAACTATCGTGTTGTGAGCATAATTGGTTGTTAGTTTTAGTTTAGAATTCCCCTCCAAACATTAACCACTGTACCTGCCTAACGCACAATTTCCATCCTAATTCTACACATTTTTGCCATGGGGCAGAGAAAATGTTGCAGTTTTAAAGCCAATTTTCTGCAATTCTATGCATTTTTTTCCATGACTTTGGCAACAATATTAACGGGGGCCCCCTGGATGTCAGGGCCCCTGAGCACATGCCCTGCGTGTCCGGTAAGGATTAGGCCGACCACAAGGTTTAGATAGATGGCTAAACTACCTTACCTAGCAATGCTAGCTGACATGGGCTAATTGAATGTCATAACAAGTTGAAAATGGCTGATGCACTACCAAATGTCGAAATTGCACCTTGTGAATTCTACTTTTCTAAATCTCAACAGTAAATTGAGACCCCGACTGAGTTTATTTATTTATTTTTGACCCCCTAGGAAGCCACGGGGCTACGAGTATCACATAGTCTGCGTAAAGGAAGAAATGGCACTGGTGTAATCTCATGTTTTAGGATTGTATCTCATGGTATTCAATGGTGTTTGGGATAACCTTTAGTGGTGTCTGGCAAACAACTACTAATGTTAATGACACATGTTTTTGTCTAATTTACATCACATTTAACAATTGTGTTGCACTGATATTGAGTTCAGAGGGAAACATGGCTCATATAGTGACAGTGAAATCTCTATGATAGATAGTTATGTCATAGACCCTGATGCTAATCCTGACCTTTCCGCCTCTTTCAGAACAAAGGATTAAAAGGCCATAGACAACAGAGTGGACGTCTGTGTGTGTGTCACCACCTCCTCCTCACAAGAGCGCTAAGCTCCTCAATGTGACCTGTGTGTTGTTGGTCAAATTCAAGCCTTCTATCTGGCAATGGCCACTCTGCTGCTATTGATAACTTTGCTAAACAATGTTTCTATTGAAGGAGCGGAGCGTTTCCATCTCCTCAATGGTTCCAGTCAGTTTTCCCTATTAAAACTGACAGCAGCCAGGAGCCACTGTACATTTCTGAGTGGGAGAGACACGTGACCCAGGTCCAGAATAGCATCTTAGCCAATGAGGGGGGGACAGATGAGAGATGTGTTCTCTTTGGCTCCTTGTCTGAAGTTAGTGAACCACCAACATGCCCCTCATAATTTGAGCCTGTTAGAGCAAGAGATGTCTGTTGGATGGGAATAACAGTTTCTGTCATGGAGAATATCCTGTGTTGTATCCTGTGTTGTCTGTACCAGCCAAATGATCAATCTGTACAACTTCCAAAGGGTTATTGCAAGTGGGTGTCGGTTTACTTTAGCTTGATTGAAAGGAAAAAGGTATGTTATGAGAGCAAATAAAATGGAAATTTTATTTACAGCGGAGAAAATTAAATTAAGTCCAAACCGGCAGAAAAAAAGTATTTGTGTCAGTTTTCATCTCCAGTTTCATAAATTATTCGAAATGGAAACAGTCTAGAGAGGTGGAGACTTGACTGCAATTAGATAACACCTTCTTTAGGGATGTGGAGACTTGACTGTAATTAGATAACGCCTCCTTTAGGGAGGTGGAGACTTGACTGTAATTAGATAGCAGTTTAGAGAGGTGGAGACTTGACTGCAATTAGATAACAGTTTGGAGAGGTGGAGACTTGACTGCAATTAGATAACAGTTTAGAGAGGTGGAGACTTGACTGTAATTAGATAACGCCTCCTTTAGGGAGGTGGAGACTTGACTGTAATTAGATAACAGTTTAGAGAGGTGGAGACTTGACTGTAATTAGATAACGCCTCCTTTAGGGAGGTGGAGACTTGACTGTAATTAGATAACAGTTTAGAGAGGTGGAGACTTGACTGCAATTAGATAACAGTTTAGAGAGGTGGAGACTTTTTAATTTGATTATTAGTATTTGTTTATATATTTTTTACTTCATTTTACGTGGTATCCAATTGGTAGTTAAAGTCTTCACTGCAACTCCCATACCGACTCGAGAGAGAGGCGAAGGTCGAGAGCCGTACGTCCTCCGAAACACAACCCAGCCAGCTGCTTCTTGACACAATGCCTGCTTAACCCGGAAGCCAGCCACACCAATGTGTCGGAGGAAGCACCTGGCGACTGTGTCAGCATGCATTGCACCTGTCCTGCCGCAGGAGTCGCTAGAGCATGATGGGGCAAGAACATCCCTGCCGGCCAAACCCTCCCCTAACCCGGACGATGCTGGGCCAATTGTGTGCTGCCCCACGGGTCTCCCTGTTGGCTGCTACAGTGCCTGGACTCAAACCAGGATTGAGCTGAGGTGAGGAGAGGTTGAATTGAACCTGGATCTCCAGCCACCCCAGAGAACACATAACAAGATCAATTACACAAATTAGCCACTTCTCCAGATAGAGTTAAGCACCCCCACCTCCACCTTTCCATCAAGGTGTGGATACCAGGCCTGTGGTACCTGTCGTTGGAACACTGCTTGTGAAACTCACGCAGTGTGCTGTTCGTTGGCAGCACAGACAACATTCAAACTAGCTACCTGCTTCCTCCTCTTAATCTGAAGAGGTGTAGCAAGGATCGGACCAATATGCAGCATGGTAAGTGTCCATGTTTTAATAGAAAAGACTGAACATGACACAAATACAAAATAACTGTCAGGACCCGGTTACAAACCTGGGTCTCCGGAGTGAGAAACAGTCACTTAACCAACTGAGCCACGAATAGTCAGCAGAAACCAGAAGATGAGGCAGACACAGCAGTACTTAAGACGGTGTATTTAATAAAGTAAAAAGGAGAAGTCCTTAAATACAAAAATGGCAAATCCAAAAGGTGGTAGGAATAGCACAAAAAAGCCTCAGGAGATACTCAAAAACAAAAACAGAATTCCACAAGAGCATCCACCGGAATCGACAAGAATACACAGAACACTAGGGCTGGGTGCTAACATACAAACACAGAGCACAGAACTGAGGGAAACTAAGGGTTTAAATTCAATCAGGGAAAAAGAGGCACAGGTGCAAATAATAATGGGGAACAAGGGAAAAACATAAGGTCAAAAAGCACAATGGGGGCATCTAGTGACCAAAACCCAGAACAACCCTGGCCAAATCCTGACAGAATCCCCCCCCTAGGAACGGCTCCTGACGTTCCTACCAGCTCTCTCAGGGTGGAGGGCCCTGAACTGACGAATGAGGTCAGGGTCCAGGATGTCTTTGGCAGGAACCCAGGAGCGCTCCTCGGGACCGTAGCCTTCCCAGTCCACCAGATACTGCCAGGACCGCTGCACCCGGCGGGAATCCAGTATCCGATGGACGGTATAAGCCGGCTGGCCTCCAATGACACGAGGCGGAGGGGGAGGTCTGTCTGCCGGGACAAGGGGAGAAAAATAACAGGTTTTAACAATGAAATGTGAAATGTGGGATTAATCTTAAGGGATCTGGGTAAGTGTAGGCGATAAGAAACTGGGTTAACTCTCCTGGCAACCTTGAAGGGACCGATGTATTTTTGGGACAGCTTGCGAGACTCCACCCGTAGAGGTAAGTCTCTTGTGGAGAGCCAGACTCTCTGGCCGGGGCGCAGGGTAGGCCCGGGACGGCGACGTCTGTTGGCTTGTTGTTGGTACCTCTGTGAGGAACGCATAAGATTAAGACGGGTCTTCCTCCACATAAGCCGACAGCGTCTGACGAACTTCAAGGCTGAAGGCACTCTGACTTCTGCCTCCTGGTCCGGGAACAATGGAGGAGCATAGCCAAACTGACACTCGTGCGGGGACATACCAGTGGAGGAGGAGCGCAAGGTGTTGTGCGCGTATTCGGCCCAAACAATAAAGGATGACCATGTGGACGGGTTGTCACGAGTCATACATCGGAGGGTGGTTTCCAGCTCTTGATTCATCCTCTCTGTTTGGCCGTTGGACTCCGGATGGTACCCTGAAGATAGACTGGCAGAAGCCCCCATGAATTGGCAGAAGGCCTTCCAAAACCTTGAGGCGAACTGGGGACCTCTGTCAGAAACCATATCTTGAGGAATGCCGAAGACTCGGAACACATGATTAATTACCAACTCAGCCGTTTCCTTGGCAGAAGGTAACTTAGTCAGAGGGACGAACCTGGCCGCCTTTGAAAACCTGTCGATTATGACTAGGATAGTAGTATTGCCATGGGATGGAGGAAGTCCAGTAATAAAGTCCAATGAGATATGGGACCAGGGTCTGTGGGGAACAGGTAAAGGGTGAAGGAGTCCTTGAGGGCGGAGGTGAGAAGATTTGCCCTGGCAGCACACGGGACAGGCATTGACGAAAGTGGCAACGTCTTCTCTTATGGTAGGCCACCAGAACTTACGCTGGATGAACTCCAAGGTGCGACCTACGCCCGGATGACAGGTGAGGCGAGAGGAGTGCCCCCACAGAAGGACCTGAGTCCTCACTGCCTTGGGGACAAACAACCGATTGGCAGGACCTCCTTTCGGGTCCGGTTCGCTAGCTTGAGCACGTCTCACGGTATCCTCAACTTGCCACGAGATCGGAGCCACAATCTTAGCAGCAGGAAGGACAGGCATGTCCGTGTCATCTCGAATGGCAGGAGCGTAGACTCGGGACAGGGCATCCGGTTTGAGATTCTTCGACCCGGGCAGATAGGTGAGGATAAACTGGAATCGATTGAAGAAAAGAGACCATCTAGCTTGTCTAGAGTTCAACCGCTTCGCCTGCTGGATATACTCCAGATTTTTGTGGTCCGTAAGCACTTGAAACGGGTGAGAAGCCCCCTCGAGCCAGTGTCTCCATTCCTTCAATGCCATCTTAACCGCTAGGAGTTCACGATCCCCCACATCGTAGTTCCTCTCAGTCGGGGTAAGCCGGTGTGAGAAGAAAGCGCACGGATGAAGCTTCTTGTCTTCACCCCTCTGAGACAGGACAGCTCCAACACCAACCTCTGATGCGTCTACCTCCACCACAAATGGTTCATCCGTAGTCGGTAGTATCAGGATGGGAGCAGAGAGAACGCGCTGCTTGAGTCCTTGGAAGGCCGTCTCAGCTTCTCTTCCCCACAAAAACCTTGCATTGCCACCCTTGGTTAAAGCTGAGAGAGGGGCTGCCACCAAGCTGAAGTTCTTGATGAACTTGCGGTAAAAGTTTGTGAAGCCCAGGAAACGCTGAACTTCCTTAACGGATTTGGGGGTGGGCCAATCCGCTACCGCCCCTACCTTCCTGGGGTCCATTTGGACTCGACCGGGTTCCACTACAAATCCCAGGAATTGTACTCGGGATGAATGGAATTCACATTTTTCCGGCTTAACGTACAGATGGCTGTCCAGGAGGCGTTTGAGTACTTGTCTGACATGCTTAGTGTGTTCTTGAAGGGAGCTCGAAAAGATGAGGATGTCATCCAAGTAAACGAACACAAATATGTTAAGCATATCCCTAAGCACATCGTTTATGAGCGCTTGGAACACCGCTGGGGCGTTGGTCAGGCCGAAGGGCATCACCAAGTATTCATAGTGACCAGTAGGCGTGTTGAAAGCGGTCTTCCACTCGTCACCAGGTCTGATCCGCACAAGATGGTATGTGTTCCGCAGGTCAAGCTTAGTGAAAACAACTGCTTCCTGGAGCAGCTCGAAGGCTGTGGCCATAAGGGGTAGCGGGTAACGGTTACGGACGGTTATGGCATTGAGTCCCCGGTAGTCGATGCAAGGACGTAATCCACCGTCTTTCTTGGCCACAAAGAAAAACCCTGCTCCCGCCGGGGAGGTGGATGGACGCATGAGGCCTGCTTCCAGAGCGTCCTTGATGTAGGTATCCATAGCAGCTCGTTCGGGTGGAGATAGGGAAAAGATCCGACCCCTGGGGGGCAAGTGCCCGGAAACAGGTCGATGGGGCAATCGTAAGGTCTATGGGGTGGTAGCATGGTGGCCCTCTGTTTGCTAAACACCAGTTTGAGGTCATGGTAACACTCGGGAACTCGGGTCAGGTCGATGGATTCTAAAGACTCGGGAGTAGAACTCGGGGAATTCTGGAAAATACAAGTAGCTTGGCACGTAGGACCCCACGGCTTGATAGTGCCCACAGACCAGTCGATGTGAGGGTTATGGCTGTGAAGCCAGGGGTATCCAAGGACGAGAGGGAACTCGGAACAGGAGATCAAATGAAAGTTCATCAATTCCTGGTGTTGTGAAACTGAAAGTCGCAAGGAGGTAGTGACATGAGTGACAAGTCCAGATCCCAAAGGGCTTCCATCCAATGTAGTGACCCTCATGGGTTCACTTAGAGGTTCAGAGGGAACGCCATTCTCCTTCGCCCAGACACCATCCATGAAGTTACCTGCGGCTCCAGAGTCTACCAAGGCTTGAAGGTGAAGCTTGTGGTTGTCCCAGGAGAGGGTGACTGGAATGAGCAGACGGGAGTTGGACGGATGGGAGGAGGTTATGTTTCCCGTTACAGTTCCCCCCGGTCTGTACGGGACAGAGCGTTTCCCTGGAGCCCGGGACACGTGGAACGGAAATGGCCCGGTTTTCCGCAATATAGACAGCGTCGCTCCCTCATCCGGCGGTCTCTCTCAGCCTGGGAGATGCGTCCAATCTGCATGGGTTCCGATGGAGCCAGTGAGGATAAAGGTGGGGACTCAGAGCTGGGACTGATAGGGGCTAGAGGTCTACGGTTGAGTTCTCTCTCTCTCAGACGCTGGTCAATGCGTGAGGCCAACTTGATCAGGGACTCGAGATTGTCCGGTGGTTCCCGAGTGGCCAGTTCATCTTGGATAGTGTCGGAAAGGCCTTTCAGAAAGCACACCGTGAGCGCCTCGTTGTTCCAGCCACTTGCTGCTGCCACCGTGCGGAACTGGATGGCATAGTCCGTCACGCTGCGCCAACCTTGGTGGAGAGTCAGGAGCTGTTTGGCTGAGTCAGAACCACTGCTTGGGCCTTGAAACACTCGTTTGAATTCCTCAGCAAAGGCAGAGTAGCTGGCACAGCAGGAACTATGGGCATCCCACACAGCAGTAGCCCAGGCCAGGGCTTTTTCCGACAGCAGGGTGATGATATAAGCGATCTTAGACCGGTCGGTGGGAAACGACGAGGGTTGTAGCTCAAAGGAGAGAGAACATTGGGTGAGAAACCCTTTACAAGCACTTGGATCACCTGAGAACAGTTGGGGAGGTGGAAGACAAGGTTCAGCCAGGGGGTTAACTGCCATGGGTACGTGAATCTGAGTTACTGGGACGGGAACTGTTGCCGGGGTAAGACGATCAGATATTTGCTTAATGGAAGTCAGCATCTCCGACAGAAGATGACAATGTCTAGCCATTAAGGCCTCTTGCTGAACCAGGGCGGCTTCGTGGCGTTGGACAGTCTCCTGGTGGTGGGACAGCATGGCAAAAAGGTCCTGGGAACTGGCTGCCTCTGGGTTCATTTTTGGCTCTGTGTTTCTGTCAGGACCCGGTTACGAACCTGGGTCTCCGGAGTGAGAAACAGTCACTTAACCAACTGAGCCACAAATAGTCAGCAGAACCCAGAAGATGAGGCAGACACAGCAGTACTTAAGACGGTGTATTTAATAAAGTAAAAAGGAGAAGTCCTTAAATACAAAAATGGCAAATCCAAAAGGTGGTAGGAATAGCACAAAAAAGCCTCAGGAGATACTCAAAAACAAAAACAGAATTCCACAAGAGCATCCACCGGAATCGACAAGAATACACAGAACACTAGGGCTGGGTGCTAACATACAAACACAGAGCACAGAACTGAGGGAAACTAAGGGTTTAAATACAATCAGGGGAAAACGAGGCACAGGTGCAAATAATAATGGGGAACAAGGGAAAAAACATAAGGTCAAAAAGCACAATGGGGGCATCTAGTGACCAAAACCCGGAACAACCCTGGCCAAATCCTGACAATAACAAAGTGAAATGTAAACGAAACAGTCCCGTGTGGCACAAACACTGACACATGAAACAATCACCCACAAAATACCCAAAGAATATGGCTGCCTAAATATGGTTCCCAATCAGAGACAACGATAAACACCTGCCTCTCATTGAGAACCAATCTAGGCAACCATAGACCTACATAAACACCTAGATGGAAACAAACCCCATAAATCTACAAAAACCCCTAGACAGTACAAACACCCTAGATGAGACAAAAACACACATATCACCCATGTCACACCCGGACCTAACCAAAATAATAAAGAAAACAAAGGTCAGGGCGTGACACTACCGTAGATTGACTTGACAAAAAAGGTCTTTGTAGCCGAGTTGCACTGCCTGCACAATCTGATGTCTTTGAGTGAGAAAAAGACAGAAAAGAGAAGAAAGAAAAGAGAGGGAGTGTGAGAGAGAGAGAGAGAGGCGAAGTGAACATGTGCATTTCCCACCGACTGCCAGCTGAAGTAATTGCAGTGTGCATAATCATTCATTTTCAGCTATCTGACAGCTCCAGAAACACTGAGGGAAGGAATCTGTGGTAGCAGATTGTTCAATGAAAATACTCATTCACATACATGTTTTGATAGACATGAAGTAATAAATATACAGTACATGCTTTGGTGGGGAGACAGTTTCCATGGTAACAATGGAAGTTGGAATTTGTTTAGCTGCTAAGTTTTATTTTCAGACCATTAACAAATCTCTTGCTATTGTGATGTGTAAAATGCATTATGTTTTATTGTGTTTCCAGTCTTGGTATTACAAAAGGAACCCATTTGAATTTAAAGGAGAAACAATAATGAACCTCCCACATGTTATCTTGCATATCTGTCACGACTTCCACCGAAGTCAGCTCCTCTCCTTGTTCGGGCGGCGTTTGGCGATCGACGTCACCGGCTTTCTAGTCATCGACGCTCCATTTCTCATATATCCATTTGTTTTGTCTTGTTCCATTACACACCTGGTTTTCATTCCATAATTAATGCATGTATTTAGTCCTCTGTTCCCCACCATGTCTTTGTGGATGTCATAAGGTGAATTCACCAATTTGTAAGTCGCTCTGGATAAGAGCGTCTGCCAAATGACTTAAATGTAAATGTAAATGTGTAATTGTTTATTGTTATGTAGATTTTGTCAGGCACTATACTTTTGCTATGTTCTGTGTTTTTGGCATGTTATTGTTCTTATGTGCTGTCATTTTTGGACTGGAATTAATGTGAGCGTGTTTATTATACTCTGCTCTCCTGCACCTGACTTTGCCTCCCGTACACACCCCTGACATTATCAAAGATGTTAGTAACATACATTTTCTCTGTTTCACAGTTCTTCCTATTCCATTAAAGTAAATACCATGATGAAATCAAGGTCAGACATGTCTACATGGTTGTTCATGCAACACATGTGGTAGTGCGTACAGTAATACATCTCAAATTATATTGTGCTGCAACAAAAAGTTAATTAATTCAAAAATTCTCTAGACAGTCACATTTAGTTAGCTGTTATTCGTGATGCTGTTCTCTAAATAATAAAAAAATATGCTAATTATTTCATTAACGAGGCTTCAGATGGTGGTCGACTAAACATAAAAACAAATAAATAAGGAAGAAAACAAATGTATCCTCCACCATGCTAGTTCCATAGGGCATAGATACATCTACTCAATGAGAAATGTATGGCTGCAGTGGTCGCTTAAAGGGATGATAACTATTTCCTCCCCCACCTCCTATCTCCTATGTAATGCATCATAAATTCTATAGATTACCCCCAGCGCATGGACAAACCAGACCAGCTGAGGCTCACAGTATGACACAGTCAATCAGGCCATGCCCCTGTCACCTGCAGTGTGCAGTGACTGAGAGCACAATGTGGCCCCCAGGGATCCAGGGAGACTCTAGTGATATGGTCCTTCAGGCACAAAGAGTTTGAGGCGTTAAACTTTTTAATGTCTGGGCCTCCCGGGTGGCACAGTGGTTAAGGGCACTGTACTTCAGTGCCAGCTGTGCCACCAGAGACCCTGAGCTCGCGCCCAGGCTCTGTCGTAACCACGACCGGGAGGTCTGTGCACAATTGGCCTAGCATCATCCGGTTTAGGGAGGGTTTGGCCGGTAGGGATATCCTTGTCTCATCGCACACCAGCGACTCCCGTGGCAGGCCGTGCACACTAACCAAGGTTGCCAGGTGCACAGTGTTTCCTCCGACACATTGGTGCAGCTGGCTTCCACGTTGGATGCTCACTGTGTTAAGAAGCAGTGCAGCAGTGCAGCTTGGTTAGGTTGTGTATCGGAGGACGCATGACTTTAAACCTTGGTCTCTCCGAGCCCGTATGGGAGTTGTAGTGATGAGACAAGATAGTAGCTACTAACAATTGGATACCACAAAAAAGGGGTAAAATAAAAAACAACTTTTTCATGTCTGTGTGAAAAGGAAACTAACAGTTGCAGTGATGATCTACAGACTTTCCACCAGAGTATAAATTAAATGTGGTTTTGACCAGCGATTCTAAATGTTTACAGATATAACGGCTCTCGTTTGAAGAATGAAGAGTGGACTTAGGCACAGCGTGGTAGGCGTACATCATCTTTTTATAGATGACACCGAAACAAAATAACAAAGACAAAAAAACGAAAGTGCACAGTTCTGTAAGGCTAAGAAACTAAACAGAAAACAAGATCCCAGGTAGGCCAGTTGAGAACAAGTTCTCATTTACAACTGCGACCTGGCCAAGATAAAGCAAAGCAGAGCGACACAAACAACAACACAACACAGAGTTACACATGGAATAAACAAATGTACAGTCAATAACACAATAGAAAAGAAAGTCTATATACAGTGTGTGCAAATGGCGTGAGGAGGTAAGGCAATAAATAGACAATAGTAGTGAAGTAATTACAATTTAGCAAATGAACACTGGAGTGATAGATGTGCAGATGAGGATGTGCAAGTAGAAATACTGGTGTGCAAAAGAGCAAAAAAGTCAATAAAAACAATATGGCGATGAGGTAGGTAGATTGGATGGGCTATTTACGGATGGGCTGTGTACAGCTGCAGCGATCGATTAGCTGCTCAGATAGCTGATGTTTAAAGTTTTTGAGGGAGTTATAAGTCTCCAACAATTTTTGCAATTCGTTCCAGTCATTGGCAGCAGAGAACTGTTCTCTGGCAGCAGAGAACAGCAGAGAACAAAGGAGGTGCTGGCTTTGGGGATGACCAGTGAGATATACCTGCTGGAGCGCATGCTACGGGTGGGTGTTGTTATCGTGACCAGTGAGCTGAGATAAAGCGGAGCTTTACCTAGCAAAGACTTATAGATGACCTGGAGCCAGTGGGTTTGGCGACAAATATGTAGCAAGGACCAGCCAACGAGAGGATACAGGTCGCAGTGGTGGGTGGTATATGGGGCTTTGGTGACAAAATGGATGGCACTGTGATAAACTACATCCAGTTTGGTGAGTAGAGTGTTGGAGGCTATTTTGTAAATGACATCGCCGAAGTCAAGGATCGGTTGGATTGTCAGTTTTACGAGGGTATGTTTGGCAGCATGAGTGAAGGAGGCTTTGTTGTGAAATTGCAAGCCGATTCTAGATTTAACTTTGGATTTTAGATACTTAATGTGAGTCTGGAAGGAGAGTTTACAGTCTAGCCAGACACCTAGGTGTTCATAGTTGTCCACATATTCTAAGTCGGAACCGTCCAGAGTAGTGATGCTAGTCGGGCAGGTGCTTGCAGCGATCGGTTGAAGAGCAAGTGTTGCAAAACAACACAGTTTAATTAGCCTCCATCAGGATTGAGTAGTGGTCTCGGAGCAGCAACATGTAGCTAATTAGTGTTGAAGGCCGAAAACACTTCCGGCTCCAACGGCAGCCAATCTGAGAGAAACTAAGCATCTCTTTGGGGATCACAAACCCACTTCGTCATTAGTAGTTGATGGAGACCAGGCAGCAACCTTTGACAGTAATGGATGACTTCAAACCTCCATGAGCATTAAGTTAAACAATCTCTCAGGGAGAGGACAGCTACGGATTTATGTTACTATAATTGCATATTGATTTATTGACAAAGCATCAAGGCATGCAGTAGAGCAGACTGCTGTGTGGAACTAACTGCCAGTACAATACAATAAAATTCACAATTTTATTGCCAATGCAGCAGTATATTTTCTACAGCCATTCTTAATGCCAAAAGTAAGCTTTAAAGGTAACACCTCCCATTCACCTTGATAAGTTGTCATGGTCCATAAAAGGTGAACAGATAGGGACAGCCTGCTCTATTGTGCTGTTATCATTCTCTGAAATTCAATTAATTGACAGTACAAAGACATTAACAGCTCAGATTAGGAGCCAGGAGAACAAGTGTGGTCCCCATCCATCACCCTTCATAAATATGCCATTATGTGTTGGTCCACAGGGGACACTGACCACCAGCCAACCCACCATCCTGCCAGGTGGAGGTAAACACACTTAATGGTTGTGACTGGAGAGGATGACAAACATGAACGCTGCAGCAGAAATACAGTATATGCAAATGGATTACAGTATGATGTAAACTATACTAGGTAACACTTGATTTGTATGTGGGCAAATTAAACAAATTCCCCAATAAATAATGAATCTTTACCCAGACACCTAACAAGAAATCCATATGAGGGCTATGTTGTATATAAGGTTCTTGACATCAAAGCTGTTCTCTATTCCACATTTGAGTGACATCCATCTATCCATATAAATCCACGAGTATGTGTGTGGTAAATTGGAAAATATGAATTAGTTTATTGAGGTGTAATGCCACAGTTGTTGCATCAGAGTTGATTTAAAGATTTAAAGAGACTGCATCACTACTGGAACCATGGGCACCCTTACCTCAGGCATACTTTAACAATCTACAGTATGTCAGGTGGACTTTCACTATAGTCAATATGGTTAATAACAAAAAAAATGAGTTTCACCTGTTATGGAGTAGGAATATGACTAATAACCGTGTATGAACTTAATTAGTCTGAACAATCAGCATGTTAAATAGGGTGCTTCAACAAAGCATGAAATTCAAAATAACACTTCTCCATTGATCCCTCCATGGGGTAATTTAGTGGCTCATTTTCATGAATGTGCTAGAGTTTAGAGCTTGGTGATGAATAATTGTTGACTATTCTTCATCCTGCAGACTCTCCCCATTGAATGAATAATTAATATACAGCTAAATGCAATTCTATGGGAAATCATAGGTTGATCGCGACTCAAGGTTGAACTAGATATCATTGTTCTCCAGCAGCATACTTTGTTAATCAGACAAATATGAAATAAATGGACCAAACATAAGCCCTGATTTCCTCCAGTGCTTTGTCCTATGGAGGCATGACGGTTCTTGGACATAGTCAAATTCGAACATCATGTGAGACACAAGCAGTGAGGACAGGACCCTGAATATGATAGAGAAGTATTGACATGGGAGTGAAAAACATCCCAAACATACTGAGACAATACTGATGAAGTGAGTAAAGAGATGGAAGGAAATGTGCTTCTTAAAAGTAGCACACATCTAAGTGTGATACCTGTCTTGGAATGGTGGATTTACCAAGTGGAGTACAGTAGTTAAGAAGAGGTACTCAGTTTTCCATCCTGATTTGTTACACAACACATTTTCAACAAGAATTCAGAGTTAACACCTACTTCAACAATTGGCACAGTTAAGGGATCTATTTTTGTCTGTGCTGTGAACAGGTTCAATGGGTTCTATAAACAGTTCTCCTGAAGCTGGATTCATGAGCAGTTGGAACTAGCTCTATGGCTGACAGTGTTTAATAGCTAGCTATGGTTGACAGTGTCTTCTAGCTAGCCATGGCTGACAGTATTTAATAGTTCAACCTGGTCTCAGAGCATTTCATATTATTCTGTATGGAAATCTGAGACACTCCTTTTAGTATGATATGTTACGTTTCATCTGGTATTTATTAATTTGTGGTTATCAATTACACACTTCGTATGATGTTACGATTTACATTATATGTTATGAATTTGCAATGCGTACAGTATGTTACAAATTCTAGCTAGGTGGTTAGGTGGATAACATTAGATAGATGGATAATGTTAGCTAGGCTAGGGGTTAGGGTTAAGCTTAGGGTTAAGTTTAGGAGTTAGGTTGAAGGGCTAAGGTTAGGGTTAGGGGAAGGGTTAGCTAAAAGGGTTAAGGTTAGGGGAAGGGTTAGGTAACCTGCTAAGTAGTTGCAAAGTAGTTGCAAAGTAGTTGAAAAGTTGCTAATTAGCTCAAATGCTAAAGTTGTCCCTGATAAGATTTGATCTTGAAACCTTTGGGTTGTAAGATGTTTATGTTATACACGCACCCATCCACCCGACCAAGCACCCTACTTTTGTTTTTGACTTAAGTAACCATATGTCTTATGTAACGACACCAAATGGCTTTTACATGAGAATGTCTGATGCGTTGGCAAGCTGACAACCCAGCAATTATTATATGAAATCATGAGTTTCCTACATCACCACTGGAACAGCAAGCTCCAAGTCAATTAAAAAGTTACACCCAATTAGAAGATCATAATGTTGAAGATAAACTCATGTGTGGAGGCTAGTTTGTGTGATCCGCTAACCACACTGAACTCTCATAGGAAATCCTGAGTAGATTTCAATTCCAAAGTGAACTCTCAAATGCTCTCAGTTTCTTATTTGGAGAGTTTCATTTCTAAAAGTGGAAGAACTGCGCCACATGTTTAGAGAGGGCCTGCCGTAAGCTTGCAGTAAGCTTCAGGAAATTGTAAAGGGAATGAGTACATGACCAAGAGTGTGTTCCAGAGGTTACTTGGAGGCGAGCTCCATTTCTGTGTGGGGATGATGGGGTAGTTGTGTGGCAGCCAAAAGGGTTCATCAAGGGAAACATTGTCACCCAATGTTGCCACTACCAGTCAGTCACCATAACAACCAGCATCTATCCCAGGGCTTAAAACACATCTAAATTGCCAGAACATTTTAGCCTCGTAATTTACCAGACTGATTAGCGCAGCTCTATCAAACATCCATGTAAGCTCATGAGATCAGGTGGCTTGCGAGGCTAAGAACATTTAGCTGTGAGAGATATTGAATCTCATCTAATACAATAAGTCTTCTGAGTTTGCCACTAACAAGCAGAGGCACAGCTGTGGCGACATGCCATGGGAATTAAAGAGAATTACAGAATGGAGGGACAGAGTTCATTGCCTACAAGAATGGAATATTGTTTTAATTGTGAGAGCTCTGGGGAGTAAGATGTCCAATGTATTTACAGTATTACAATTATACTTGAGAAAACTAGAAACATGATTTGTAAGAGCATAGTTTATCATAGTTTATCCTGCTCTTACAATCATGGAGAGTTAATGTTTTCATATTGCTTTTGGGTAATTTAAGCATGGGTATAATGATGAAAAAGTAAACAGTGGCAAATACCAATAGCATCATCACCACAACACCAAATCAAATGTAATTGAATAAGCTCCGAGCTCTGGTATAGACAGGGCTTTTCTCTGAAGCATTGATGGAACTCCCTGATACAGAAACTGCTCACACAAACTATTCCATTCATCCAGCAAGATCAACTACACACCCGGTCACTGCCAGCGAAGGATGTCTGAGAGGGTTGGGCTGTACCTCATTACCCATGTGGATAATAGGGAAGCCTCAGTGTACATAGCTACAGTAGGAAAAATATATAATCATCACTACACCCAAAACTGTAGCTGCCTCCGCTGAGTGAACCAGCCACCTCTAATCAAATATAATGCCATTTAAACAAAGCTGCAACAGAGAGGTCACTGTGTCTGTAGGGTAGTAATTGTGCTGATCCATAAAGGTAACACCTAATAAACAGTCTAAATAGGTCACTAGGTTGAAAAATGTATGGTATTTCTTATTAAAATGGACTTATTTCATCCCTGGTGTTACAGCCAGTATTGCAAGATACTGCCAAAGTCAATTTGGCAGGATACCAAAAAAAGTAACAGCCGCATGGTAAAAAGAATGTTGAAAACTTCCAAGAAGCTAAATAATATCCAACTCTTCACGGGAGGCCAATGATATTTAATAAAGAGGCAGCAAAGTAAACTCAGCATGCTTCCATCAATACAGTTCATCTGGATTATTATAACACCTTTGTTAATACCAGCAAATAATGTCAGTTATGCTTATGCTGAAACCACCGCCTTTGATTTCTTATTTTCATTCCGGCTGACAATGTGATTAACAAATGAACACTAATATACAATGCTCTCCGACATGGTGATTTGCAAAAATGAATGATCCTACATCAAGCTGTCACTGACCACTGACTGCAGTTTATTAGATTATCTGCTCTAAACGTAATGCTATGGGAATTGTGTTGATGCTAATGTAGCAGTGTGATGTTGTTCCCCTAGATTATGCACCAAGTTGCACACAAGGACCAATTGAAATAGGCCAGGTCAAGAGGGGATGTTAATCATTTGATAATAATAATAATAATAATTCAGTGTGTTTTTTAAAATTTAATTACAGCTGCATAGCTAATGTTATTCTTTGGTGCACAAACACTTTTTCATATCAATATTGTACATACACGTGATTGTAAAAGTTGTGTATATTTTGGTTTGGCCCATCGTGGGTTATCTGTATTTCCGTACCCACTTATTGTTCTCTTTTGCCTGACCTTCGGCATTGCAAGTATGTTGTCCTTGGCTCCGAAATTGTTCAATATAAAACCATGGTAATGTTACACAATGTGCTGTTATGCAACCACAAGTTTGTTACAATGTGGACAATATAAAGATTTATGTTAACAAGTTTCACCGAGCTCGCTAACTAGGGTATCTATTGTAACTTGTGAGTACTTGGGACAGTGTTTGAGTGAGTGTCCCTGTGCTTGTGCAGGTGCCTGAGAGCTATGACCGCGCCAAGGGCTAAAATATTGTGTGTCCTTGGCTAAAGTATTGTGTGTTGTCTCTTCGTGTGCAGGGCAAATAACAATAATTCAACCAGCAGACCTCCAGTTGTGGCAGTGTCCTAATTAAAAGTACACAACGCAGAACGAACCACGCTACACTTATCATGGGTAAGTAGTCTTTATGGATGTTAATACTGACTCAGTGCTGCAATATTACTCATTACCAGTTGTATTTATTAACATACAAGAAACATGAGCCAGCTGATCAATTGTACTGAGAATATTTTCCTGGGAAGCAGATACTGCTATTGTTCTGATAATGGTGAGACAGCTGGTCACAGCAAGAGAGAAGAAACAGATGAGATTATTTCCTGTAATGAATACTCAGGGAGAAACAGGCGTAGAAAACGCAGGAATCGTGGTCACAGGCAGGCAATACACAGGTAGGCAAACAGGCAGGTGAATCAAAACTAGGACTGAAGGCTATAACTGCTTCTCGCAAACGAGCTAGGAAAAGGCTTAGTCGAGTCAAAAACGAACAATACCTCACAAAGGCACAAACAGAATGAACTGAACAAAATAAGGAGCTGATGAGACCAGGTGAGTAACTAACACAGGTTAAATCAATGAACAAAAGAAAAGACAGGACTATGTTTTAGAACACAAAGAAACAGGGCTACGTTCAAGAACACAACAGAACACAAGGTTGACTAAGAAAATAAATACAGAACCTTACATTACCAACACAGATGAATAGAAGAAACTACTGTGGATTGGATAGTGTGGTTTAAATAAGCCTCTGTCAGACAAAATGGACCCAAACCCAAGAACTACAATATCTGGCCTAAACATGAAAGCACGGACAAAAGAGTTTCAGTTTTTTTCAAATCAAATGTGTAAACCTCACAAACATTTGACTAATGTTTATTGTTCCCAAATACTACAGAGCTGTAGAAGCAGATGTTTTACCAAAAAACAAGACAAATCTACTGATTATTTCATCCAATCCTCCTCATCAAACTCACAAGTACTGTTCTCTGACTCAACATGAGGGTGTTACCTCCCTTGTTGACCTTTGAGATGTACAGTCGTGGCCAAAAGTTTTGAGAATGACACAAATATTAATTTCCACAAAGTCTGCTTATTTGCATGTATGTACATGCAATTTGCATATAATCCAGAATGTAATGAAGAGTGATCAGATGAATTGCAAAGTCCCTCTTTGCCATGCAAATGAACTGAATCCCCCAAAAACATTTCCACTGCATTTCAGCCCTACCACAAAAGGACCAGCTGACATCATGTCAGTGATTCTCTCGTTAACACAGGCGTGAGTGTTGATGAGGACAAGGCTGGAGATCACTCTGTAATGCTGATTGAGTTTGAGTAACAGACTGGAAGCTTCAAAAGGAGGGTGGTGCTTGGAATCATTGTTCTTCCTCTGTCAACCATGGTTACTTGCAAGGAAACACGTGCAGTCATCATTGCTTTGCACAAAAAGGGCTTCACAGGCAAGGATATTGCTGCCAGTAAGATTGCACCTAAAGCAACCATTTATCGGATCATCAAGAACGTCAAGGAGAGCGGTTCAATTGTTGTGAAGAAGGCTTCAGGGCACCCTAGAAAGTCCAGCAAGTGCCAGGACTGTCTCCTAAAGTTGATTCAGTTGTGGGATCGGGGCACCACCAGTACAGCGCTTGCTCAGGAATGGCAGCAGGCAGGTGTGAGTGCATCTGCACGCACAGTGAGGTAAAAACTTTTGGAGGATGGCCTGTTGTCAAGAAGGGCAGCAAAGCCACTTCTCTCCAGGAAAAACATCAGCGACAGACTGATATTCTGCAAAAGGTACAGGGATTGGACTGCTGAGGACTGGGGTAGTCATTTTCTCTGAATCCCCTTTCCGATTGTTTGGAGCATCTGGAAAAAAAGCTTGTCCTTAGAAGACGAGGTGTCTCTCCCATCAATCCTGTGTCATGCCAACAGTAAAGCATCCTGAGACCTTTCATGTGTGGGGTTTCTTCTCAGTCAAGGGAGTGGGCTCACTCAAATGTTTGCCTATGAACACAGCCATGAATAAAGAATGGTACCAACATATCCTCAGAGAGCAACTTCTCCCAACCATCCAGGGACAGTTTGGTGACGAACAATGCCTTTTCCAGCATGATGGAGCACCTTGCCATAAGGCAAAAGTGATAACTAAGTGGCTCGGGGAACAAAACATCGATATTTTGGGTCCATGGCCAGGAAACTCCCCAGACCTTAATCCCATTGAGAGCTTGTGGTCAATCCTCAAGAGGCGGGTGGACAAACAAAACCCACAAATTCGGACAAAATCCAAGCATTGATTATGCAAGAATGGGCTGCCATCAGTCAGGATGTAGCCCAGAGGTTGCCAGCATGCCAGCATTGCCAGCATGCCAGGGCAGATTGCAGAAGTCTTGAAAAAGAAGGGTCAACACTGCAAATATTGACTCTTTGCATCAACTTCATGTAATTGTCAATAAAAGCCTTTGACACTTATGAAATGCTTGTAATTATACTTCAGTATTTCATTGTAACATCTGACAAAAATATCTAAAGACACTGAGGCAGCAGACTTTGTGAAAATTAATATTTGTGTCATTCTTAGAACTTTTGGGCATGACTGTACAATACATGGCATCATTTAACATATTCAGGAAATTCCAGTAATTGTTAACCTTAGCCTTGATAATTTTGGTGCCTTATGACATTTTCCACTTGGCAGTGAAAACCTGAATTGTCATTTCATTAACAGACTGACACCATGATTGCAGTGAATATAGTCATGGGTTGGGTCTTCAAGTATTTGTGAATTATTCCAATTTACACAAGGGATCCTGTTTACTGATCCTTACTCATATCTTGCTTATCTTTATGGTTATATTTATTACGTCTGTTTATCTTTAAAATAAGATAAAACATAAAGGTAAGGAAAGGTGAGAAAGAAATAAGAGTCTCCAATGGATAAAAATAGCCAAAAAACAGACCCTCTACAGGTTATACAATATGTGACATTTAACAAGATAGACCTTGCTATTCTCTGGAAGATTCAGCCTCGGTCTTGGTTTTAATGGGATGCGAATCACAATAATCGATATTTTATCCACTGCGAAAGGTCAAAGTCTGCTAGTAAAATGCAGCAACATCTGCTTTCCTCTCCTTTTACAGTTCATTATGAAGAGTCAGAGCTCAATATCCCAGATCTGCCCATTAAACGGGACATGGGTGAAAACATGGAACACTGCAGGTTTTCCTCCACTGCTTAGACCCCTGTAGGATTAACAACTCACATACTTTGTCAACCTGGCTGGGTGAATTGGTGCCTAGCAGGGGAAGGCATGTCTTTAATGAAGCTTTTTTATTTTATTTTTATTTCATTAGGTTCCCCATTAGCTGTTGCAAAAGTAGCAGCTACTCTTCCTGGGATCCACACAAAACATGAAACATGACATAATACAAAAAAATGTATAGACAAGAACAGCTCAAGAACAGAGCTACATCAATTAAAAAATATATTAAAAAAGCCACAGGTAGCCTACATATCAAAACATACACACAAACTATCTAGGTCAAATCTAAAGTTAATGGGAAGATCAATGGGGTCTAGATGAATGTAGAGTGACCCAGAGGAATGCAGGAGGATGTTTACCATAAATCATCATTCAGTGGAATTGAATGAGAACCTAAAATAGAACAAATATAATCAACCATCAAACAAAAAGGGGAAAAAAGAGATCAAACTCATCAGAGATCCAGACTGTAATGTCTATGAATTGAATTTGCACTGTCTGCATGTTGGGCGGCTGGCACTCAAGTCTGCATGAAGGAGTTGGTCATGCTTTTGCACTCATGTCAAAATGAATAATGGGAACTTCAAAGTAATATGACTGAGATGTATCATATTTGCCTTGATTTATGTGCTAATGCATAGCAGCGATGTAAAGCCATCATATGTCATTTATGACGTCAGTCAGTGCCAAAGATATGACACATGAATTCAGCCAAATGTTGTCTGTGCCCTGCATCTGAAGAATTATTAGAGGAGATGAGAGTAAAAAACAAAGCTCTATTTTATGGACTTTTCCTTGACAACTGTTCACAGGGCCATGAAGGATCACAAAATAAATCCAAATGGGCAACTCAGACATCCTGACACACAGAGAGAGAGAGAGAGAGAGAGAGAGAGAGAGAGGAGAGAATGATAAATTCCTCTAATGCAACACGAGACTTCATTGTTTCCAGCAGACTTCTAAGCAGAGCAAAATAACACTTATGTTTAATAACCTGTGAGCTTATTCCTGCTCTTGTTGTTATGACTGATATTTTTTACGAAAACTGATCCAAGTATTCATATGGAGACCTGCTATGTTTAACATAACATATTTTCACCAGAAAAGATGGTTGTCAAAATGTGGCAAGTTTGTGATTTTGTGTATTTTCCATTGACTTGAACAGCATTAGAATTCAACCAGACCCAAAATGTGCAACTAGATGGTCATTATCCATCTCATCATCTAACATTCCCCATCTCTCCCCTACCTACTGCACAGGATGTTCCATGTACACAATCTTTCCACACTTGTTCCTATAGCCTCTCTCTTCTGGCAAAAATCCTTATATTCCTACACAGTACTGGCTAATATTGCTCAGGGAGTGATAAACATGAGAAGGCGAGGTGCAGGGACAAGGTATTTTTCTACAGTAGGTGTGTGCTGCTTCGAGCCGTGGCGACCAGCAGCATCCTTTTTTGCAGACAACAGACGGCTGATGAAAGGTGCAGATGGATGCAGACTCTAGAGGAAAGTGTTCACCGGAGGGTGCTCTCCTCGGTCAGCCTCCAGCTAAACTTCCCTTCACTACGCTTCATCACATAGTTGATGCAATCTAAGGTTAGTGACAGAACAGCCATCTCCTGCCACATCTCCTGAGACAATTAACTGAAGAGTGCAATGAACCAGCAGCAGATCCCTCAAAGCTGACTGATAACACACAGATGAAGTGATGATAAACTGCCACTATCCTGTAGTATGATGACATAGTGACCTGACACTGAACTTGTGCTGATTCATTTTAAACACATAATACAGTAGTTCCATTCACATCCATTCACACAAGCATATTCAAAGCATTACAGTACATAATGTACAATACATGTATGTGTACAATAGACATGAGCTTTGCTAAAGCAAGGTAGGAAACATACATTACCTCACAGAGCACAAAAGGGCAGTAGCTGGGTTAGAACCAAGGATCACTTTGCCATGCCATCTGTCAAGCAGTTGGGGTGCATGGGAAGTGGGACTAATTCACTCCTTTGCTCTCCTCTCTAGCTGCACTTTCCTCTCGTTCCACTACCCTACAGAGCAGAGAGCAGCTCCACTCCAAGTGAAGGGAATCCTCTGTCTGGAACCCATTTAAATTCACACAAGATAACCTTTGCTGGGAATTGTGAAATAAACCTGCATGCCCCGCCAATGTGTTAAGATGTCCCTCCGTCTCTCTCTCTCCTACTCTGTTCTCTCTACTGCTCCCACTCACTGGTGTTCTTTCTACTCCACACAGAAATGCACGCAAGCACGCACACACGCACACGCGCACACACACACGCACACGCGCACACGCGCACACGCACACACACACACACACACACACACACACACACACACACACACACACACACACACACACACACACTAGCAGCCTTCTGTTGTGTGTAGTTAACCCTTTCTACACATCTCTCTAAGTGAACATACTTTATCTTTAACCATGCCAAAAGCACAACTTACATCTTTGGAGTGTTTTGGGACATATACACAGTAGACAATTAAATAAACACTAAAGCACCCTTAAAACATTAATAAGCACTAAATACATTTTAATCCTCTCTCTGTGCTTCATGATACATTTTCATGTCTGAAATGTTTTTCATAATTTCATGGCTCACCTTTTCTAGAAGATGATTTAACCACCTGAAATACGACAACCTGGGCAAAACCCCAAACAATGTTATTAGCACTGAATGAGATTAGGTAATAAGGGAAACACAGGCTGTGACTTAATAGTGGATGTAATTAATGAAATAACCTACCCAGAATGAGTCATGGCTATTTGCAGGGCCATAACCGGGGTCTGAGTTTTAGTGAAGTCCAGAAGGGAGGCAGGGGGGTGTCCCCTCTATCCCCAGGAAATGTTTTGAAAGTTGAAGCTCATTTACTGCATTTCTATACAATTAGACAACATTCAAATGCTATTTGGAGAAAACACCAAAAACAAGCAAAAATAACCTCAGCGGCCATTATCACCTTGGCTGCTGTAGGTTCATTCACCTCAGTAGATCTACAAACACATAGCCTATTAGCTATATAATTGTAATGTTATACCTCTGAAAGGGGGGGGAAATATGATCAATTATTCACACTGACACATAGCTTCAACGACTGTTCAGGCAGTTGTATTGATGAATTGCTTAAGATCAGCAACTCTTTAAGTAGATATGTCTTTTCTCAAATTGCATAGCATTCACATTTGTATTCCTAGGTATTAGTAATCAAGCTCCACACAAACTGACATCAGTGGAGCACACAGTATTATCACATTCACATGAATTATTTGAATATTACTCATGATTACTCATAATTCTCTATTAATATCAGTGATGTACAATTGGCCCAGCTTCGTAAGGGTTTGGCCGGGGTAGGCCGTCATTGTAAATAAGAATTTGTTCTTAACTGACTTGCCTAGTTAAATAAAGGTTAATAAATAAATATAGAAAAAAATGTAGTGGTAATAAAGGTGGGTAATGGTTAAACTACAGTGCTTTACTTGGAGTGAAATAGGTGCCGGCACTTTTGAGCTAATATTCAACAAGAGGAACAGAAGCTCATTCAGTAATGAAATCCAATTAAATCAAGCTTTATTTATACAGCACATTTCAGAAATGGAATGCAATGCAATGTGCTTCATAAAAAAAACACACAAAAACAATGAGAATAAAAACTGAAATATTTACTACACAACAAACATAAGAGGATAAAAAACTAAAGAATAACAATAACAACTCCCACTCCAAGATGGTGTAGCAGTCAGACGTCTTTGTCTTTTGTTCTGTCGTGTCCCTTGTATATATCTTTTTACATCTTTTTCTTCGCATATCTTTTAAAAATATTTTCCTAAACCTCAATTTCAACCCGCCTCACCCAATGTGCCGTGGATCTGCTTTTTTTCTAAAGTAGTTCCATTTACTTCGGATCTGGAATCCCTCAACTGAAGCTAGCCAGCTAACTACCTACCAGCTATCAGTTAGCAAACCATTGCTAGCGGTCATCAGCTAACCTTTAGCTCGGAAAGCTCTCGCCAGTTCGAACAACGTGACTCAAACCAGAGCATAATGGATATATTTCTCTCCATATCCCCGGATTCCTACCGCAAACTAAGAACATTTTCATCTGGATCTTCGCAACTAGCTAACCGCAATCCCGGGTGACCACTCCCGGCTAGCGTTTTCATCCAGGAGCAACCACCAATTAGCCTGAAGCTAGCCCGGACAGGGCTCCTGTGCTACCACCGAAGCCCACTACCGGGCTACAATATCTGGACCCCTTCTACTGCTGGTACGGGGCACAGAACCCCACCGATCCTCTACGATTGAAATACCGACATAATCTGCCCGAGGATTCCAACAGGCCCCTCAGGCTCGACGCCCACTGAAGGTCCACGTCTGGTCTATCAACGTCACCGCACGAAAAGGCAAAAACAGACTTACCCCCATCGCGACGTCCCCCAAAGGCTAACTTGCTAGCCCCAGTCTGCTAACTGCTAGCTTGCCTGCAACGGTCTGCTAACTGCTATTTTGCCTGCCCTGGTCTGCTAACTGCTAGCCCCTGCTAACTGCTTGCTTGCTAACCCGGTCTGCTAACTGCTAGCTTGTTTAGCCCCATCCTACTAATTGTTAGCATGTTAGCATTGACCTGCTAACTGTCTGAATCGCCGTGTCCCCAGTCAGCCCAACCACTCACTGGATCCATATGTTTACTTGGCTACTCATGCCTCTCTCTAATATACGCCTCGTCCATTACTGTCCTGCTTAGTGATTACTGTCTTATTTCACTGGAGAGCCTCTAGCCCCGCTCAATATGCCTTAACCAACCATTTTGTCCCACCTCCTACATATGCGATGACATCCCCTGGTTTAAACGTCTCTAGAGACTATATCTCTCTCATCATTACTCAATGCCTAGGTTTACCTCCAATGTACTCTTATCCTACCTTACCTTTGTCTGTACACTATGCCTCGAATCTATGCTATCGGGGCCAGAAACCTGCTCCTTTTACTCTCTGTTCTGAACGTGCTAGACGGCCAGTTCGTATAGCCGTACCCTTATCCTACTTCTCCTCCGTTCCTCTGGTGATGTAGAGGTTAATCCAGGTCCGGCAGTGCCTAGCTCCAATCCCACTCCCCAGGTGCTCTCATTCGTTGACTTCTGTAACCGTAAAAGTCTTGGTTTCATGCATGTTAACATTAGAAGCCTACACCCTAAGTTTGTTTTACTCACTGCTTTAGCACACTGCCAATCCAGATGTCTTAGCAGTGTCACGAATCCTGGTTTAGGAAAACCACCAAAAACCCTGAAATCTTCATCGCTAACTATAATATTTTCCGCCAAGATAGAACTGTCAAAGGGGGCGGTTTTGCAATCTACTGCAAAGATAGCCTGCAGAGTTCTGTCTTACTATCCAAGTCTGTACCCAAACAATTCGAACTTCTACTTCTAAAAATGCACCTTTCCAGAAACAAGTGTCTCACTGTTTCCGCTTGCTATAGATCTCCCTCTGCCCCCAGCTGTGCCCTCGATACCATATGTGAATTGATTGCCCCCCATCTATCTTCTGAGCTCATGCTACTAGGTGACCTAAACTGGGACATGCTTAACACCCCGGCCATCTTACTATCCAAGCTTGATGCCCTCATTCTCACACAAATCATCAATGAACCTACCAGGTACAACTCCAAATCCGTAAACACGGGCACCCTCATAGACGTCATCCTAACTAACTCGCCCTCCAAATGCACCTCTTGTTTTCAATCAAGATCTCAGCGATCACTGCCTCATTACCTGCATCTGTAATGGTTCTGCGACCAAACAACCACCCTCTCATCACTGTCAAACGCTCCCTAAAACACTTCTGCGAGCAGGCCTTTCTAATCGACCTGGCCGGGGTTATCCTGGAATGACATTGACCTCATCCCGTCAGTAGATGATGCCTGGCTATTCTTTAAAAGTGCCTTCCTCACCATCTTAAATAAGCGAGCCCCATTCAAAGAATTTAGAACTTGGAAAATATATAGTCTTTGGTTCACGCCAGACCTGTCTGCCCTTGACCAGCACAAAAACATCCTGTGGCGTTCTGCATTAGCATCGAATAGCCCCTGTGACATGCAACTTTTCAGGGAAGTTAGGAACAAATATACACAGGCAGTTAGGAAAGCTAAGGATAGCTTTTTCAAACTGAAATTTGCATCCTGTAGTACTAACTCGAAAAAGTTCTGGGACACTAATGTCCATGGAGAATAAGAGCACCTCCTCCGAGCTGCCCACTGCTCTGAGGTTAGGAAACACTGTCACCATCGATAAATCCACTATAATTGAGAATTTCAATAAGTATTTCTCTACGGCTGGCCATGTTTCCACCTGTCACACATTTTCCAAAGAAGGAGAGGTGTCACAAAACTCAGAAATAGCGTTAAAATTAACCTGTTTGGGATAGGGGGCAGCCTTTTCACTTTTGGATGAATAGCGTGCCCAGAGTGAACTGCCTCCAACTCTGTCCCAGATGCTAATATATGCATACTATTATTAGTATTGGATAGAAAATACTCTGAAGTTTCTAAAACTGTTTGAATGATGTCTGTGAGTATAACAGAACTCATAGGGCAGGTCGAAAACCTGAGAACAATCCAACCAGAAAGTGGGAAATCTGAGGTTTGTTGTTTTTCAAAGCTTGGCCTACCGAATACACAGTGTCTATGGGGTCAAGTTGCACTTCTTAAGGCTTCCAATAGATGTCAACCGTCTTTAGAAACTTGTTCCAGGCTTCTGCTATAAAGGAGGGCGGAATGGGAGCTGAATGAGTCATGGGTCTGGCAGAGTGTCTCTGGCTCGTGATGAGCGGTCCCGACAGAGTTAGCTCTCATTCCAGTGCTTTTCTACAGACAATGGAATTCTCCGGTTGGAACATTATTGAAGTTTTATGTTAAAAACATCCTAAAGATTGATTCCATACATCATTTGACATGTTTCTATGACCTGTCTACGACCTGTAAAAATGGCTGTGTTTTTGTGACTTGGCTCTGACCTAACATAATCATATGTTGTGCTTTTGCTGTAAAGCCTTTTTGAAATCGGACATGATGGGTAGATTAACAAGAAGTCTATCTTTCATTTGCTGTATTGGACCTGTTAATGTGTGAAAGTTACATATTTCAAAAAATATATTTTTGAATTTCGCATGCTGCCTTTTCAGCGGAATGTTGTCGAGGGGTTCCGCTAGCTAACTAAACTTTGATGATCTTCACCGGATAGCACTCCCAGGACTCCATGTTAGATGATAAATGTGTGTTTTGTTTGATAAAGTTCATCTTTATGTCCAAAAACTTCATTTGAAATTTGTGTGTTATGTTCAGAAATGCATTGTCTCAAACAAACATCCGGTGAAAGTGCAGAGAGCCATATCAAATTACAGAAATACTCAGAATAAACATTGATAAAATATACAAGTGTTATGCATGGAATTATACATAAACTTCTCCTTAATGCAACCGCTGTGACAGATTTCAAAAAGGCTGTATGGCGAAAGCACACCTTGTGTTTGGTCAGCGCCAAGTCACAGAAAAAGATACAGCCATTTTCCAAAGAAGGAGAGGTGTCACAAAACCCAGAAATATAGTTATAAATATTCACTTACCTTTGATGATCTTCATCGGAATGCACTCCCAGGAATCCCAGTTCCACAATAAATGTTGGTATATTATAAATGAGGAACCACTGTAGGTATCTATAAACAACTATTTATTAGTTGTGCACTCATTCTCTGTGGGTCTGTATTTGTTTGTTTGTTTGTTTGTGGGATGTCTGTAGACATGGCAGGAGTTGTGCGATGGTTTTAAAATTGCCTTTGGTCCAACATCCTGCAAACACACCGTCAGCAGTGTCTTTAGTTGCCTACTTGAGCTGACTCTCTTTCGAGCTGGGGTAGATTCTAGTCTCAGGCCCTTGGCATGTGCTGCGAGAGGGCGGAGTTAGCAGTTTGAGAGAGTGGTAAATGTGCTGCTAAAAAAGCTAATTTGGGAGTCAAATCCGGGGAATGCAGGCGAACACAACTAACAAACATAGGAATCCCCCTTTCCCCCATGATTCCATTAGTTCGCAAAGAGGCATGCATGATTAGAACTCAGTCAGGTCAAGAATATAAGTGTTTTGAGCTTTGATCAATTCTGGGAGCATAATTTAGATGTTGACCTGTAATCGATTTGATTAATTCTTTACAATATACAGTATATATTATTTGAGATTCTTCAAAGGAGCCACCCTTTGCCTTAATGACAGATTTGCACACTCTTGATAGTCCCACTAAGAGCAAACCAGATGGGATGGTATAGCGCTGCAGAATGCTTTGGAAGCCTTGCTGGTTAAGTGTGCCGTGAATTCTAAATAATTCACTGCTCAGTGTCACCAGCAAAGCACCCCTACAGTATCACACCTCCTCCTCCATGCTTCACGGTTGGAACTATACATGCGGAGATCATCCATTCACCTACTCTGCGTCGTACAATGAGACACCGTTTGTAACCAAAAACCACCAAATTGGACTCATCAGACCGAAAGACAGATTTCCACCTGTCTAATGTCCATTACTCGTGTTTCTTGGCCCAAGCAAGTCTCTTCTTCTTATTGGTGTCCTTTAGTAGTGTTTTTTTGCAGCAATTCGACCATGAAGGCCTGATTCAAGCATTCTCCTCTGAACAGTTGATGTTGAGATGTGTCTGTTACCTGAACTCTGTGAAGCATTTATTTGGGCTGCGATCTGAGGCTGGTAACCCTAATGAACGTATCCTCTGCAGCAGAGGTAACTCTGGGTCTTCCTTTCTTGTGGCGTTCCTCATGAGAGCCAGTTTCATCATAACACTTAAAGATTTTGGCAACTGCACTTAAAGAAACTTGAAAAATTCCTGACATTTTCCTCATTGACTGACCTTCATGTCTTCAATAAATGATGGACTGTTGTTTCTCTTTCTTTATTTGAGCTGTTCTTGCCATAATAAGGACTTGGTATTTTACCAAATAGGACTATCTTCAGTATACCACTCCTACCTTGTCACAATACAATTGATTGTATCAAACACATTAAGAAGGAAAGAAATTCGACAAATGAACTTTTAACAAGGCACACCTGTTAATTGAAATGCATTCCAGGTGACTACCTGATGAAGCTGGTTGAGATAATGTCAAGTGTGTGCAAAGCTGTCATCAAGGCAAAGGGTGGCTTCTTCTTTGAAGAATCTCAAATATTATTTTTAAAAATGTGTTAAAAATTTTTGGGGTTACTACATGATTCCATATGTGTTATTTCATAGATGTGATGTCTTCACTATTATTCTACAATGTAACAAATAGTAAAAATAAAGAAACACATTTGAATGAATAGGTGTATCCAGACTTTTGACTGGTACTGTACATATATAAACTCAGCAAAAAAACAAAGGTTCCTTTTTTTCAGGAAAATTTCAAAGATAATTTGTAAAAATCCAAATAACTTCACAGATCTTCATTGTGAAGGGTTTAAACACTGTTTCCCATGCTTGTTCAATGAACCACAAACAATTAATGAACATGCACCTGTGGAACGGTCATTAAGACACTAACAGCTTACAGACTGTTGGCAATTAAGGTCACAGGTATGAAAAGTTAGGACACGATAGAGGCCTTTCTACTGATTCTGAAAAACACCAAAAGAAAGACATCCATGGTCCCTGCTCATAGGCGTGAACGTGCCTTCGGCATGCTCCCTACTGTGAGACACCTAAAACAGGGCTACAGGGAGACAGATGATAGTCCTTGTAGTGGCAGACCACATGTAACAACACATGCACTGGATCGGTACATCCGAACATCACACCTGTGGGACAGTTACAGGAAGGCAACAAGAACTGCCCGAGTGACACCAGGAATGCACAATACCTCCATCAGTGCTTATACTGTCCATAATAGGCTGAGAGAGGCTGGACTGAGGGCTTGTAGACCTGTTGGGGTTGTGTGTCACAGCATCATCGGATTGAGCTTGTTGTCATTGGCAAACTCAACGCTGTGCGTTACAGGGAAGACAAAGTCCTTCCACACGTGGTGCTCATCCTGACATGACCCTCCAGCATGACAATACCACCAGCCATGCTACTCGATCTGACAGGAATGTCAATGTGTGTTCAGACAGGAATGTCAGTGTTCTGCCATGGCCAGCGAAGAGCCCGGATGTCAACCCCATTGAGCACATCTGGGACCTGTTGGATCGGAGGGTGAGTGCAAGGGCCATTCCCCCAGAAATGTCTGGGAACTTGCAGGTGCCTTGGTGGAAGAGTGGGGTAACATCTCACAGCAAGAACTGGCAAATCTGGTGCAGTCCATGAAGAGGAGATGCACTGCAGTACTTAATGCAGCTGGTGGCCACACCAGATACTGAATGTCACTTTTGATTTTGAACCCCCCCTTTGTTCAGGGACACATTATCCCATTTCTGTTAGTGACATGCCTGTGGAACTTGTTCAGTTAATGTCTCAGTTGTTGAATCTTGTTATGTTCATACAAATATTTACACATGCTAAGTTTGATGAAAATAAACGCAGTTAACAGTGAGAGGACATTTAAACATGAGTTTATATATTCACATACATACATACATACATACATACATACATACATACATACATACATACACACACTGTTTATACTGAACAAAAATATTAACGCAACATGCAGCAATTTCAAACATTTTGCTGGGTTACATTTCATATAAGGAAATCGGTCAATTTAAATAAAATCAGTAGGTCCTAATCTATTGATTTCTCATGACTGGCAGCGGCTCGGCCATGGGTGGGCCTGGGAGGGCATGGGCCAGGCCGACCCACTGGGGAACCAGACCTAGCAATTCAGAATTAGTACTTCCCCTTTATTACAGAGAGAAATACTCCTCAATACTCCTATATCTCTCTCTCTCTCTATATATATATATATATATATATATATATACACAGTTGAAGTCGGAAGTTAAACGATTTTGGCAAGTTGGATAAGACATCTACTTTGTGCATGACACAAGTAATCTTTCCAACAATTGTTTAAAGACAGATTATTTCACTTATAATTCACTATATGACAATTCCAGTGGGTCAGAAGTTTACATACACTAAGTTGACTGGGCCTTTAAACAGCTTGGAAAATTCCAGAAAATTATGTCATGGCTTTAGAAGCTTTTGATAAGCTAATTGTCAGCACTTGAGTCAATTGGAGGTGTACCTGTGGATGTATTTCAAGGCCTACGTTCAAACTCAGTGCCTCTTTGCTTGACATCATGGGAAAATCAAAAGAAATCAGCCAAGTATGGTTCATCCTTGGGAGCAATTTCCAAATGCCTGAAGGCACCACGTTCATCTGTACAAACAATAGTACGCAGGTATAAACACCATGGGACCACACAGCCGTCATACCTCTCAGGAAGGAGGCGCGTTCTGTCTCCTAGAGATTAATGTACTTTGGTGCAAAAAGTGCAAATCAATCCCAGAACAACAGCAAAGGACCTTGTGAAGATGCTGGAGGAAACAGGTACAAAGGTATCTATATCCACAGTTAAACGAGTCCTATATGGACATAACCTGAAAGGCCGCTTAGCAAGGAAGAAGCTACTGCTCAAAAAACGCCATAAAAAAGCCAGACTATGTATTGCAACTGCACATGGGGACAAAGATCATACTTTTTTGAGAAATGGCCTCTGGTCTGATGAATTAAAAATATAACTGTTTTTCCATAATGACCATCATTATGTTTGGAGGAAAAAGGGGGTGGATTGCAAGCCGAAGAACACCATCCCAACCGTGAAGCACGGGGGTGGCCGCATCATGTTGTGGGGGTGCTTTGCTGCAGGGGGGACTGGTGCACTTCACAAAATAGATGGCATCATGAGGGAGGAAAATTATGGGGATATATTGAAGCAACATCTCAAGACATCAGTCAGGAAGTTAATGCTTGGTCACAAATGGGTTTTCCAAATGGATAACGACCTGAAGCATACTTCCAAAGTTGTGGCAAAATTGCTTAAGGACAACAAAGTCAAGGTATTGGCGTGGACTTCACAAAGCCCTGACCCCATCCTATAGAAAATGTGTGTGCAGAACTGAAAAAGTGTGTGTGAACAAGGAGGCCTACAAACCTGACTCAGTTACACCAGCTCTGTCAGGAGAAATGGGCCAAAATTCACCCAACTTATTGTGGGAAGCATGTGGAAGCCTACCCGATACTACCAAATACTAATTGAGTGTATGTAAACTTCTGACCCACTGGGAATGTGATGATAGAACTAAAAGCTGAAATAAATAATTCTCTCTACTATTATTCTGACATTTCACATTCTTAAAATAAAGTGTTGATCCTAACTGACCCAAGACAGGGAACTTTTACTAGGATTAAATGTCAGGAATTGCAAAAAATTGAGTTTATGTATTTGGCTAAGGTGTATGTAAACTTCCGACTTCAACTGTATATGTGTATATATACATACAGTTGAAGTCGGAAGTTTACCTGTTTAAAATCGATATATACAGTGCCTTGCGAAAGTATTCGGCCCCCTTGAACTAGTCATTTAGGTAAACATTGGATCATTCAGAGATCTTCAGTGAACTTCTGGAGAGAGTTTGCTGCACTGAAAGTAAAGGGGCTGAATAATTTTGCACGCCCAATTTTTCAGTTTTTGATTTGTTAAAAAAGTTTGAAATATCCAATAAATGTCGTTCCACTTCATGATTGTGTCCCACTTGTTGTTGATTCTTCACAAAAAAATACAGTTTTATATCTTTATGTTTGAAGCCTGAAATGTGGCAAAAGGTCGCAAAGTTCAAGGGGGCCGAATACTTTCGCAAGGCACTGTACATATATATATATATATATATATATATATATATATATATATATATATAGTATATACATACATACATATACAGTTGAAGTAGTTAAGGCCCTGGGTATTTGTATGTCCATTCATTATCATGTGTAAAATGGAGTCAAATATGTGTATGCGTGTGTGTACGTATGTATATGACGCGTGTGTTGTATTTTTAAGTAGATGCTCCAGAGATGTTCTATTTTGAGACTTGAATCATAATGCATAACAGAAGAAAAAGTGGGGAGGGGCTAAATGTGTTGCAATCTCTCGGAGGAAGCTCATCCCCCAACCACATGCTATGCTTTAAGGGGATAACAGTGGGAGAGAGAGGGAGGAGAAAGAGAGAGAAGTGGAGTGGGAGGGACATATTTAGGTAAGAGCTAAAAATACCCCTGGAGGTGAACGGAGCTGTTATGAGATTGGTGGAGAGGGGTATACTGTCAGCTAAGACCATTAAACACAGTCATTCCACCTCAAAAAACAGATGAGAGGTTTTTGACACCCACCATCTCAAATTGTTCTGAAACGATGTCTGTAGTTAGAAACGGAAAAGATTAGCATTCCTGAAACATTATTTAGTTGAAATATAATTTGAACTCTGAGAAATTAAGCTAATTGATTGCACCCAAATTAGCCATTTAAAGTTATAGTATGTATATAATATTCAATTATTATAGTACCCAACATCTATATTGGAACAAACCTATTCTTAACAGTGATTAAGACTTGAGGAACCTAAATCAATGGTCAACAGCCACACACTGACCCCCGCATCGGCCGGGCTAGAGTGAACATCCAGCCAGGACGGGTTGTGCAGGCTCTACGCTCGAGACCTCCAGTGCGCCTCCACGGCCCAGTGTATCCGGTGCCTGCTCCAAGAACCAGGCCTCCAGTATGTCTCCCCAGCCTGGCGAGTCCTGTGCCTGCTCCCAGAACCAGGCCTCCTGTATGTCTCCCCGGCCTGGTAAGCCCTGTGGCAGCTCCACGCAGCGACCAGGGTCCCCCAGTCCGGAGCCTGCAGCGACGAGGGTCCCCAGTGACGAGGGTCCCCAGTCCGGGGCCAGCAGCAATGAGGGTCCCCAGTCTGGAGACTCCAGTGGCGAGGGTCCCCAATCTGGGGCCTGCAGCAAGGGTCACCAGTCCAGAGGCGCCACCAAAGTGGGGGGAGCCAGAGGTGGAGCGGGGTCTGCGTCCCGCACCGGAGCCGCCACCGAAGTAGATGCCCACCCGGACCATCAAGCCCTGGCCATAGAGAGGCTTTTATTCTCTATTTTGGTTAGGCCAGGGTGTGACTAGGGTGTGAATTCTAGTTTCTTTATTTATATGTTTTCTGTTTCTATGTTTTGGCCGGGTATGGTTCTCAATCAGGGACAGCTGTCTAGCGTTGTCTCTGCTTGGGAATCATACTTAGGCAGCCTGTTTTGCCACCTTAGTTGTGGGTAGTTGTCTTTGTTAGTGGCCTGTATAGCCCTAGTAAGCTTCATGTTCGTTTTGTTGTTTCTTGTTTTTGTTGGCGACATTCATAATAAAAAGAAATGTACGCTCACCACCCTGCACCTTGGTCCGGTCATTTCCCTGACGACTATCGTGACAGTAATGTATTCTCAATTAATTTGGTGATGTTTTTTCACCCAGGTTCAGAGAAATTAGCCATTGAAGTAGCTTGCATTTCCCTGCTTAAATTGCAAGGTTTTACACACTAGACACCACTGTCCCTGCTACTGCCACACCCTGAAAGATTTGTTGAAATGAAATGGAACGACCTCACATGTAGGTAGATTTGGTGGCTTATATACAGTACAGTATTTCCAATAGCTTTGTTGTTTCACTTGCATTATGTAAACAAATGCTTACTGAAGAAGGCAACAGAGTAGCTATCACTTTGACAATACAGTATGATTTGGTACACTTTTCCAGAGAACGCCCCCAGCGTAGGGGCACACACTGCATGTATTTTATTGCTTGGATGAATCACAATGCCCCCACACAAATATGCTCTGATCCCTTAAGGCAAGCTTGATCAAATACAAAACACAATATATTTAGATCTGGTCTAAGACAAAGTATGTGTTATTACTGCAACTGAGAGAGGATCACAACAATACTTTTTTAGAGAAAATAAGACTGAATCAATGTGATAGGTGCCTCAAAATGGTTTCAAGAACTAAACATGTCAACTTCTCCATGATCAGAATTCCTGAGTGGAGGAAGTGGGGCTGAAACACAGAGTGCTTTGTGATTAAAATGTAATTATGGCATGGCTAATCTTAGGATTAGCCATGGTCTGTCTCAGGCAGAGGCAAATGTCCTCTTTGAGGTATCATCAATCATGCTGCCGCAACAAAAACAAAGTCCAATATGATTCTAGATCATTGTTTTTGTTATGCACTTGAGTGAAGACCCAAAAGCGGTTTAACAAAAACAGAGTTCTTTAATGAGAACACAGGAAAGACATAGATCCTCTTCAGACGTTGATAATGGCAAAATAGACTACCCGCAGAGAGGGCGACAAATGAAACATAAAGTCCCTCTGATGAATAGCAAGAGAGTCCCCTTCTTAGCAGCAGAGGAGAATAGCTGGGTAGCGGCGACAGGCTGCAGGTCGCTCTGGGTAGGCGCGGGTCATAGAGGAATAGTGGTACCTGATCACACGTAGCATCAGATGAACTGGACACAGTGCAAACGAAAGACAGTTAGTAGTGTACAGGATGCACCTGCCAGGCAGACTCCGACAGGATAGGACAAGGAGGAAGCAAACGAGACGTTAGCTTGCTTCTGGCATGAGAAACACAAACGAGAATCTGACACCGAAAGTAGCAGGAACAGAGAGAGAAATAGAGACCTAATCAGAGGGAAAAAAGGGAAGAGGTGGGGAAAGGGTGAACGAGGTAGTTAGGGGAGATGAGGAACAGCTGGAGAAGGAGAGAAAGAGAAGGTAACCTAATAAGACCAGCAGAGAGAGACAGAGTGAAGAGAAAGGACAGGAACAGACATAATAAGACATGACAGTATCCTCACTGATCGCCTCCTGGCGCACTCGAGGAGGAAACCTGGCGGCAACGGAGGAAATCATCGATCAGCGAACGGTCCAGCACGTCCCGAGAGGGAACCCAACTCCTTTCCTCAGGACCGTACCCCTCCCAATCCACTAGGTACTGATGACCACGGCCCCGAGGACGCATGTCCAAAATCTTACGGACCCTGTAGATAGGTGCGCCCTCGACAAGGATGGGGGGGGAGGGACGAGCGGGGGTGCGAAGAACGGGCTTAACACAGGAGACATGGAAGACCGGGTGGACGCGACGAAGATATCGTGGGAGAAGAAGTCGCACTGCGACAGGATTAATGATTTGAGAAATACGGAACGGACCAATGAACCGCGGGGTCAACTTGCGAGAAGCTGTCTTAAGGGGAAGGTTCTGAGTGGAGAGCCATACTCTCTGACCGCAACAATATCTAGGACTCTTAGTTCTACGCTTATTAGCAACTCTCACAGTCTGCGCCCTATAACGGCAAAGTGCAGACCTGACCCCCTTCCAGGTGCGCTCACAACGCTGGACAAAAGCCTGAGCGGAGGGGACGCAGGACTCGGCAAGCTGAGACGAGAACAGCGGAGGTTGGTACCCGAGGCTACTCTGAAAAGGAGTTAGACCGGTCGCAGACGAAGGAAGCGAGTTGTGGGCGTATTCTGCCCAGGGGAGCTGTTCTGACCAAGACGCAGGGTTACGAAAAGAAAGACTGCGTAAGATGCGACCAACAGTCTGATTGGCCCGTTCGGCTTGACCGTTAGACTGGGGATGGAAGCCGGACGTGAGACTGACGGAAGCCCCGATCAAACGGCAAAACTGTGCCGTTCTGTGCCGTCTCCTTAGCAGAAGGGAGCTTAGCGAGAGGAATAAAATGAGCCGCCTTAGAGAACCTATTGACAACCGTAAGAATAACTGTCTTCCCCGCTGACGAAGGCAGTCCGGTGATAAAATCTAAGGCGATGTGAGACCACGGTCGAGAGGGAATGAGAAGCGGTCTGAGACGGCCGGCAGGAGGAGAGTTCCCGAATTTAGTCTGCGCGCAGACCGAACAAGCAGCGACAAAACGACGCGTGTCACGTTCCCGAGTGGGCCACCAGAAACGCTGGCGAATGGAAGCAAGCGTACCCCGAACGCCGGGGTGGCCGGCTAACTTGGCAGAGTGGGCCCACTGAAGAACGGCCAGACGAGTAGGAACGGGAACGAAAAGAAGGTTCCTAGGGCAAGCGCGCGGCGACGGAGTGTGAGTGAGTGCTTGCTTTACCTGCCTCTCAATTCCCCAGACAGTCAACCCGACAACACGCCCCTCAGGGAGAATCCCCTCGGGGTCGGTGGAGACTACTGAAGAGACGAGATAAAGCATCAGGCTTGGTGTTCTTTGAGCCCGGACGATAAGAAATAACGAACTCGAAACGAGCGAAAAACAGAGCCCAACGAGCCTGACGCGCATTAAGTCGTTTGGCTGAACGGATGTACTCAAGGTTCCTATGGTCAGTCCAAACGACAAAAGGAACGGTCGCCCCCTCCAACCACTGTCGCCATTCGCCTAGGGCTAAGCGGATGGCGAGCAGTTCGCGATTTCCCACATCATAGTTACGTTCCGACGGCGATAAGCGATGAGAAAAATACGCGCAAGGGTGGACCTTGCCGTCAGAGAGGGAGCGCTGAGAAAGAATGGCTCCCACGCCCACCTCTGATGCGTCAACCTCAACAACGAACTGTCTAGAGATGTCAGGTGTAACAAGAATAGGTGCGGATGTAAAACGATTCTTGAGAAGATCAAAAGCTCCCTGGGCAGAAACGGACCACTTAAAGCACGTCTTGACAGAAGTAAGGGCTGTGAGGGGAGCTGCCACCTGACCGAAATTATGGATGAAACGACGATAGAAATTCGCGAAGCCAAGAAAGCGCTGCAGCTCCACGCGTGACTTAGGAACGGGCCAATCAATGACAGCCTGGACCTTAGCGGGATCCATGTTAATGCCCTCAGCGGAAATAACGGAACCGAGAAAAGGGACAGAGGAGGCATGAAAAGTGCACTTCTCAGCCTTCACATAAAGACAGTTCTCTAAAAGGCGCTGGAGGACGCGTCGAACGTGCTGAACATGAATTGGGAGTGACGGTGAAAAAAAATCAGGATATCGTCAATGTAAACGAAAACAAAGATGTTCAGCATGTCTCTCAGGACGTCGTTAACTAGTGCCTGAAAGACAGCTGGAGCGTTAACGAGGCCGAAAGGAAGAACCCGGTATTCAAAGTGCCCTAACGGAGTGTTAAACGCCGTCTTACACTCGTCCCCCTCCCTGATGAGCACGAGATGGTAAGCGTTACGAAGGTCCAACTTGGTGAAAAACCTGGCTCCCTGCAGGATCTCGAAGGCTGAAGACATAAGAGGAAGCGGATAACGATTCTTAACTGTTATGTCATTCAGCCCTCGATAATCTATGCAGGGGCGCAGGGACCCGTCCTTCTTCTGAACAAAAAAAACCCCCGCTCCGGCGGGAGAGGAGGAGGAGACTATGGTACCGGCGTCGAGAGATACAGACAAATAATCCTCGAGAGCCTTACGTTCGGGAGCCGACAGAGAGTATAGTCTACCCCGGGGGGGAGTAGTTCCCGGAAGGAGATCAATACTACAGTCATACGACCGGTGTGGAGGAAGAGAAGTGGCCTTGGAACGACTGAACACCGTGCGCAGATCGTGATACTCCTCCGACACCCCTGTCAAATCACCAGGCTCCTCCTGTGAAGAAGAGACAGAGGAAACAGGAGGGATAGCAGACATTAAACAGGTCACATGACAAGAGATGTTCCAGGATAGGATAGTATTACTAGACCAATTAATAGAAGGGTTATGGCGAACTAGCCAGGGATGGCCCAAAACAACAGGTGTAAAAGGTGAACGAAAAATTAAAAAAGAAATGGTTTCGCTATGATTACCAGAGACAGTGAGGGTTAAAGGTAGCGTTTCACGCTGAATCTTGGGGAGAGAACTACCATCTAAAGCGAACAAGGCCGTGGGATCCCTTAACTGTCTGAGAGGAATGTCATGTTCCCGAGCCCAGGTCTCGTCCATAAAACAGCCCTCCGCCCCAGAGTCTATCAAGGCACTGCAGGAAGCTGATGAACCGGTCCAGCGGAGATGGACTGGAAAGGTAGTGGAGGATCTTGAAGGAGAGACCTGAGTAGTTGCGCTCACCAGTAGCCCTCCTCTTACTGATGAGCTCTGGCTTTTACTGGGCATGAAGTGACAAAATGACCAGCGGAGCCGCAGTAGAGACAGAGGCGGTTGGTGATTCTCCGTTCCTTCTCCTTAGCCGAGATGCGGATACCCCCCAGCTGCATAGGCTCAGAACCCGAGCCGGCGGAGGAAGGTGGCAGTGATGCGGCAGGTGGCAGTGATGCGGAGAGGGGGGCAACGGAGAACGCGAGCTCCTTTCCACGAGCTCGGCGACGAAGATCAAACCGTCGCTCTATGCGAATAGCGAGTGCTATCAAGGAGTCCATGCTGGAAGGAACCTCCCGGGAGAGAATCTCATCCTTAACCTCGGCGAGGAGACCCTCCAGAAAACGAACGAGCAAAGCCGGCTCGTTCCAGTCACTAGAGGCAGCGAGAGTGCGAAACTCAATAGAATAATCCGTTATGGATCGAATCCCTTGACATAGGGAAGACAGGGCCCTGGAAGCCTCCTCCCCAAAAACAGAACGGTCAAAAACCCGTATCATCTCCTCCTTAAAGTCCTGATACTGGTTAATACACTCAGCCCTCGCCTCCCAGATTGCCGTGCCCCACTCACGCGCCCGTCCGGTAAGGAGAGAAATGACGTAGGCGATGCGAGCTGTGCTCCTGGAGTAAGTGTTGGGCTGGAGAGAAAACACCACATCACACTGAGTGAGGAATGAGCGGCATTCAGTGGGCTCCCCAGAGTAACACGGCGGGTTATTGATTCTGGGCTCCGGAGACTCGGAAACCCTGGAAGTGGGCGGTGGATCGAGGTGGAGATGGTGAATCTGTCTTGTGAGGTCGGAGACTTGGGCGGCCAGGGTCTCAACGGCATGTCGAGCAGCAGACAATTCCTCCTCGTGTCTGCCTAGCATCGCTCCCTGGATCTCGACGGCTGAGTGAAAAGGATCCGGAGTCGCTGGGTCCATTTCTGGTCAGATTCTTCTGTTATGCACTTGAGTGGAGACCCAAAAGCGGTTTAACAAAAACAGAGTTCTTTAATGAGAACACAGGAAAGACATAGATCCTCTTCAGACGTTGATAATGGCAAAATAGACTACCCGCAGAGAGGGCGACAAATGAAACATAAAGTCCCTCTGATGAATAGCAAGAGAGTCCCCTTCTTAGCAGCAGAGGAGAATAGCTGGGTAGCGGCGACAGGCTGCAGGTCGCTCTGGGTAGGCGCGGGTCATAGAGGAATAGTGGTACCTGATCACACGTAGCATCAGATGAACTGGACACAGTGCAAATGAAAGACAGTTAGTAGTGTACAGGATGCACCTGCCAGGCAGACTCCGACAGGATAGGACAAGGAGGAAGCAAACGAGACGTTAGCTTGCTTCTGGCATGAGAAACACAAACGAGAATCTGACACCGAAAGTAGCAGGAACAGAGAGAGAAATAGAGACCTAATCAGAGGGAAAAAAGGGAACAGGTGGGGAAAGGGTGAACGAGGTAGTTAGGGGAGATGAGGAACAGCTGGAGAAGGAGAGAAAGAGAAGGTAACCTAATAAGACCAGCAGAGAGAGACAGAGTGAAGAGAAAGGACAGGAACAGACATAATAAGACATGACAGTTTTGACCTCCCGCTTGGACAGTTCACTGTGTAGTAGGCTTGGGAGGTATAACGTATACCGGGGTATTTGGAAATAGCCACGGGATGCCTTTTCAATATTGTCAATAGCAATAAAACTTTTTATTTGAAGTTTTTCAATAAATTTGAATATACTTGGAGCTACTTTTTAAGTAAATACCTGCAGTCAACTTGTGCAATACATTAGGAGAAAAATGTCACATTATTTTACCATAGTTCCCCAGAACAGTTGAGCCAGTCACATGCTTGCTTGTCACGACTTCTGCCGAAGTCGTTGCCTCTCCTTGTTCGGGCGGTGCTCTGCGTTCGAAGTCACCGGTCTTCTTGCCATCATTGATCCTTTTTTCATTTTCCATTGGTTTTGTCTTGTCTTCCCACACACCTGTTTTCAATCCCATTCATTACCTGTTGTGTATTTAACCCTCTGTTTCCCCTCATGTCTTTGTCAGAGATTGTTTTATTGTCAGTATAGTGTGATTGTTGTATAGGTGCGCGTCGGGTCCTCGTACCCATGTTTGGTTTGTTTGTACATTTAGTGTTATGGAGCATACTCTTGGAACTTTATTAAAAGACTCCATTTTACACTCAGTTTGACTCTCCTGCGCCTGACGTCCCTGCCACCTATTACACCTATGCATGACATTGCTTGTAAATAGCACATCGGGAGACAGCGGGAGCAGGCGAGTCCAGCTGTGTATTGACAGGTGTCACGTTTTATATTGAAAGTCAGTGTTTTTTAGCCTCAATATAGTGATCCGGGACATGCCACTATAGTTTCCTTCACAGGAAATACATTAGTCCAACACAATCTTCTGCTCATATTTACCCAATAAACAATGGCTGGACTTACGTTTGATATTACCCTAATAAAGTTTAGAAATGTCTTTGAAGGTTTGGTATGGTGTGGCTAATATTAAGCTTTAGCTACTACATTCCTGTGATATGCCATTCCATCTGGTTTGCGCATAGTGGGACTATAATTTGTTGTTCAACAGGACAATGACACAACACACCTCCAGGCTGTATAAGGACTTTTTAACCAAGGAGAGTGATGGAGTGATGCGTCACATGACCTGGCCTCCACAATCACCCGACCTCAACCCAATTGAGGTGGTTTGGGATGAGTTGGAATGCAGAGTGAAGGAAAACCAGCCAACAAGTGCTCAGCATATGTGGGAACTCCTTCAAGACTGCTGGAAAAGCATTCCAGGTGAAGCTGTTTGAGAGAATGCCAAGAGTGTGCAAAGCTGTTATCAAGGCTACAAGGGTGGCTACTTTGAAGAATCTAAATACATTTTGATTTGTTTAATACTTTTTTGGTTACAACATGACATATGTGTTATTTAATAGTTTTGATGTCTTCACTATTATTCTACAATGTAGAATATAGTAAAAAAAAGAAGAAAAACCCTTGAATAAGTAGGTGCGTCCAAACTTTTGACTGGTACTGAATGCATTTTTTTAAACTGACAAATAAAATTAATCAAGCAATCCAAACTGTGCAGCGGCCAATTGAGGAATGGAAGGAGCCATCTGTTACAAAACAAATAAAATAAAATCAAATCAAATTTTATTTGTCACATACACATGGTTAGCAGATGTAAATGCGAGTGTAGCAAAATGCTTGTGCTTCTAGTTCCGACAATGCAGTAATAACCAACAAGTAATCTAACTAACAATTCCTAAACTACTGTCTTATACACAGTGTAAGGGGATAAAGAATATGTACATAAGGATATATGAATGAGTGATGGTACAGAGCAGCATAGGCAAGATACAGTAGATGGTATCGAGTACAGTATATACATATGAGATGAGTATGTAAACAAAGTGGCATAGTTAAAGTGGCTAGTGATACATGTATTACATAAGGATGCAGTCGATGATATAGAGTACAGTATATACGTATGCATATGAGATGAATAATGTAGGGTAAGTAACATTATATAAGGTAGCATTGTTTAAAGTGGCTAGTGATATATTTACATCATTTCCCATCAATTCCCTTTATTAAAGTGGCTGGAGTTGAGTCAGTGTCAGTGTGTTGGCAGCAGCCACTCAATGTTAGTGGTGGCTGTTTAACAGTCTGATGGCCTTGAGATAGAAGCTGTTTTTCAGTCTCTCGGTCCCAGCTTTGATGCACCTGTACTGTCCTCGCCTTCTGGATGATAGCGGGGTGAACAGGCAGTGGCTCGGGTGGTTGATGTCCTTGATGATCTTTATGGCCTTCCTGTAACATCGGGTGGTGTAGGTGTCCTGGAGGGCAGGTAGTTTGCCCCCGGTGATGCGTTGTGCAGACCTCACTACCCTCTGGAGAGCCATACGGTTGAGGGCGGAGCAGTTGCCGTACCAGGCGGTGATACAGCCCGCCAGGATGCTCTCGATTGTGCATCTGTAGAAGTTTGTGAGTGCTTTTGGTGACAAGCCGAATTTCTTCAGCCTCCTGAGGTTGAAGAGGCGCTGCTGCGCCTTCTTCACGATGCTGTCTGTGTGAGTGGACCAATTCAGTTTGTCTGTGATGTGTATGCCGAGGAACTTAAAACTTGCTACCCTCTCCACTACTGTTCCATCGATGTGGATAGGGGGGTGTTCCCTCTGCTGTTTCCTGAAGTCCACAATCATCTCCTTAGTTTTGTTGACGTTGAGTGTGAGGTTATTTTCCTGACACCACACTCCGAGGGCCCTCACCTCCTCCCTGTAGGCCGCCTCGTCGTTGTTGGTAATCAAGCCTACCACTGTCAAGTAATAATAATTATACACAGAGAATTGAAAACGTTTTCTGATATAAGGAGATTGTCAAGCCCAGCCTTTTGTCGTGACGTTGGACTATTCATTAATATGAAGACTGTTACATAAAATCAATTCTCTGTGTATAATTATTATTACTTGATTAAACTAATCATGTAAACGTTAATTAACTAGGAAGTCGGAGCACCACAGGAAAATGTTGTTTAAAGAGTTACTGTTTCCCGAATTTAACTCTCTTCAGATATTTTCAAATTGTATCGATTACAGTCATTTATTAATGTATTATTACCCCATCAGTCATCCTGAACCTCATAATTTCTTGTAGTCTGCGAGAACCCTACTTTATTGATGAATCAGAAATACACAAATTGGCTCAATTATTTATTTACTAACTAATTAAATAATTACAGAATACACAAATACACACTAACGTTATACAGCAAAATAGTCTCTAGATGACTAACAAAATAGGAAAGTTAGGTTATAACACGGTGGCAAATTCAGAGAGAGGAGGAAGGGAGCCAAAGGAGTTACTCTATCTTGCAACATTAATGTATCATGTTCTGCAGTGTACATTCAAATGTATTGAGACCATAGAGAATGACAGAGGACTTGTCTTTGTATCTGCCCCATTATGGCATATGTGAGCTTACGGGCAGTGCCATTGAAGCATTCTACATTTGGGTTAGTGCATTTCATTTTTCTACTACTTCTATGAGTTGGTAAACAAACTGAAAGGGTGCATACTGCCACCTGGAGTTTGTTGTTTGAAGATATAAAGCCAAGGTTGTGGACCAGCAGTTGCGGAATGTTTGCTCACGAGCATAATTCATTGGTTGATCCCTCTTAATGACCCAGATGGAATTATGTGATCCTTCCTTAACCCATAGGAAGTCCCACCCAGTTGACTACATAAAAATGGTTAAAGTCCTCAATGGCGCTGCCCATGCTAAAGCAGGCTTTTGGGCACTAGATTCCTTTATCTAGCTCTATGATTGAAACCACGTGGGTGATGCTTACAATATGATATCTTTCCGAAATTGTCCCTCTCTGCTGTGATTAGGTTACGTAGTATTTTAACTACCACCCTCGCTTCTTCTACGACATAAATTCAATGAGGCCCATCAGTGAAATGTTTGAGCATAACGGCCACTGACGGACATTGCGCGTCGCTCTCACAGGCAATCCAATTTGACGATATAGGAGTGCAATCAACCATTGAGAAGAACACGATAGCAGATTGTTGCAGAGAGCTTTTCCATTTCCCTCTTGCTCCCCGTGTTCTGTCAGTGGTGTGAAGACAAAGATATTATCATAAACGCAGAGGAAAATAGTACAGTTGTGCTGCCATATGTTGACACACAGGCTTACATGGACGATGCAATCTTTAATATGTGAGAATGTAATCCCACACTCTGATGTAGCATCCTAGAGAAGATATGATGTGGTTGGGCAGGGATAATGACGATGGTGACAGGTAAATGTTCGGAAATGAACTTTTGCAGATTGATAATAGGAAGATATCAGATCTATAGTATGAGAACACAGGGAACACACTCTTTGCCGTCACAGTATTTGCATGTCAAATACATAATATTCTAAAATCCATCACTTTCTGATTTGGACGAATGCTTTGGGGCAAGTGCAGTCCTTTTCAATTTGAGGGTAACATATTCAGCCTCTATGCTGTTGCTTGAGAATTATCTTGATTCAATACTTCCAAAACAAATAGACTGAGATAGGGTGCCCTCATTTTGTAATGCATGGCTCATGGCTTGCTATCGTTCTCAATGGAGGACTGGAAAATAGTGTGCTGTATTCTATAAGCGATTTATTCTCTAGGGATTTATTTCAGTGTTTCTAAATCTGAGCAGAAACGACACTCAGCAAGTGAAGTTCTGTTTCTCAGGAACACCAGCCTGCTTAGACATGGGGAAAAACCAAAGGAGGGAACAAACGATCAGTAAAAAGATAGTATTTCAGAAAATTCCCCAAATTAAGATCAAGGCACTGACAAAAAAAGCCATGCAAGCAAGTTCCAGTAATTTCATGTGTTGTTCAAGTGACTAAATCAAAATGTTTCATGCTCATAGCATGTTTATAACTATACTGGATTGTAATCGCAGCAAGACATTTCATGGGAATTTATGATTTATGTTGATGAGACGTAAATCTGCCTAAAACAATATGCAAATGTTCGTACCAGAGATGTGTTTCTATCAAACAGATTTATTGCAGATAAAAGACTGTATGATGACATAGTGAACATAAAAATTACTTTTGCGGTTAAACCCACATGTACAGAATAAAAGTGACAAGTTAAATGGGTTACCATTGCATTTTCAACTCTTTTTTTTACCTTTATTTAACTAGGCAAGTCAGTTAAGAACAAATTCTTATTTTCAATGACGGCCTAGGAACAGTGGGTTAACTGCCTGTTCAGGGTCGGAACGGCAGATTTGTACCTTTTCAGCTCGGATTTGAGCTTCCAACCTTCTGGTTACTAGTCCAATGCTCTAACCACTAGGCTACCCTGCCGCCCCCAACTCTACTGATGGTGGCTTCACAAATAGTGTTTGATTATACTGTATGTAACGACGTGCTCTGAGAGTCAGGAAGCAAGTTCAGGGAGTGAATCATTTAATAAATAAAAACATAATACAAAACAAGAAACATGACCAACGCACAGACATGAAACAGAAACAATGACGCTTGGGGAAGGAACCAAAGGGAGTGATATATAGGGATGGTCAATTAGGGAAGTGATGGAGTCCAGGTGAGTCTGACGACACGCAGGTGCACATAACGATGGTCACAGTTGTGCTCCGGAGAGGGAGCACACGTGACATTATATAGCAAATGTGCCCACTCTGGTCTAGCTAACTTGCAGATACAGTGTTGATAGGCTACCTACATGATGAGATTATTATAGATGAGAGCGAGTTAATTTGATGGCAGCCAAGCATCGATCATCATGTCTAGAATAAGACCCTTGATATTTATTGGAAAGGAGCATCAAGCTCATCACCGTCCACTATCACCATCCTGTGAAATACATCATTTATTTACTCTGTTGCCTAATAAACTGCATGCTTTCCTGAATTGTAGTGGGAGGACCACACAACAGATCATCACGTGACTAAATGTACTTCGATATAATGGTTATTATATCAACGCATAAAGGCATTTCCACCGCCATTTCTTGCATAATTAATTTAAGTCACAAAAAGATCCACCATGTTGAACGAAGAAATTTGTCTGTCGACATTTATAAAATTACACCGGCATTACCTGTTTCCATCAACCCAGTCATTACTTTTTCATGCGTCAGGTAGTTCAGGTAGTTGGTTAATAAAGATGAACTGTTCTGTTCTTGAAACTGTCCACCAGCGAAGAACAATTAGTCAATAGAATTCGTAATTAAATTACTAGAATGGACATGAACATTCTTATGATCAGATAAAGGTCAAGGAGTTGATCAACCATGGTTTGCTAGTGCCGTGATAAGATCGCAAGTAAAATAATGAATTTGAAGAATATATCTGTACTGTTTGTTAGCTAGCTAGCCAGCCAGTTTTAAAGGAATTATTACATGAATTTGTCAAATTAACTGCCAATATGCGAACATTCCATTCAAACAAAGCAGTCAATCCACAGCCATAAACTCTGAAATCAGTTGATGATAGGAGGCAACAAGTTGTAAAGGCAACTATTATGTTTGTTCCTTATATAATGACAAACTGGACATAGGTTTAACTACTTTTAATGAACATATACTTCAGCTAGAAAACTCCATGTTTAGCCATGCAAGGCATTCTTCAAACAATTGCCTCCCGCATAGCCTGCTGGGTAACGTAGTCTAAATGTTATTAACACATAACAACACATCTTCTTTCCTTTAAAATAACTACTTTTCTATGTAACTACACATCACATCACATCAGTTTACTTAAACTGCATAACATGCAATTTTCAATAACACACATTTCTTTCCCCCCAATTTTTTATCCTTAAAATTTTTTTTTTTTTTCAACTAAATATAGTCTGTTCAACAATTCTCTATTGTGGCCCTATTTCTTTTCACATAAACCAAACATTCAGTCCAGGTGCCCCTTTTTTTGTTGCAATTCTCAATATGCCTTTCAGGGGCTCTGACAGTCCTTTTTGGTCATTCTGCTGAAGTGCCTCCTGAAACAGTTGGACAGCGTTCATTGTCAGTCAGGGTGTTCTGACTGAACTATCCATTTCTAAAGGCATTTGACGCTTCAGCAGTATCCTCCTGATGATCCTCAGTCCCTTGAGTGAATGGCTGAAGCCTTAGATTCACTCTGTTTCGTCTCATAGGTTCGCGGTGCAACTTCTCTCTGCACACACCCTTGCTGCATCCAGGTTCCTGTAGTGATGTCTCGGAGTCGTACATGATCTCCAGGTTTCAGTTCAGGTAAGTGTCTTGCACTTTTGTCGTGTTGCTGTTTTTGTGTGTCTTTCTGTTTTTCTTTTGCGAGTTTGACTTTGTTTTTCCTTAGCGAGTTTGACTTTGAGCACCTCTGGGTGTTAGCAAGTCCTCATGGATGGGTAGGTTGGTTCTGATGCGACATCCCATCAACATTTGTGTAGGTGAAAGTCCGTTCGTGCGCTGCAGAACCAAACTGCCTTTTTCATCAGACCTTTGACAATTTTGTAGGAGGGTCTGTTGGGTACTGGATGAGGCATTAGCGGCTCTGCTTACTGCTTTGGCCTGTAGGTCAAACACAGTTCACATGAAGCAGTGGTCTGGCTGATTTCCTGGTTCATTCTTGGCCAGTACATTACTTCTCATGCTCGTCGTTTGCATTTTCCCCTCACCCAAGTGGCCCTCGTGTATTTTCTGTAGCATTTCTTTGTGTAGTGTCATGGGGATGACAATCTTGTTGCCTTTGAACACTATGCCATCCACAACGGTGAGCTCTGCTCTGCACATCCAGTAATCCTGTATTCTCCTTGGACAGTTGTTTTTCTGTGTGGGCCATCCTATCAGTGTTGTTTCTTTCAACTCTGTCATTGTTTGGTCAGCTGCGGTCTCTCTTTTGATCTGCTCCATTCTCTCAGAAGACACAGGAAGTGATGCAACAATCATGTCGACGTAGGCCTGAATCTCAGTGTTTTTCTGCGTGTCGAAGCTCTCCTTCTTGTCGACTGTTCGAGAAAGACTGTCGGCGGCAAACATGAACTTTCCCGGGGTATAGATCGTCTTCACATCATACTTTTGCAGTCTGATCAACATTCTCTGGATTCTCATTGGACAATCATTCAGGGACTTAGACATGATTGACAACGAAGTCTCGTCCGTAGACGTATTGGTGAAACCTTTCGCAAGTGTATGTGCTTGCCAGTAGTTTTTTCTCTATTTGTGCATACCTTGTCTCTGCGCCTGTCAAGGCTCTGGACGCATAAGCGACGGGTTGCCATGTGTCGTCATGCTGTTGCAGAAGAACTGCTCCCAGGCTAAACTGTGACGTGTCTGCAGAAATCCTTGTGCTTTTCTCTGGATCATAGAACCTAAGCACAGGCTCTTCTGTGAATGTCTTCTTTAGGTTTTTGAAGCAGTTTTCCTGTTCATGGGAACATTCCCATTCATTTTTCTGTTCCAGAAGACATGAGTGGAGCGGACTATGCTGACAGTTGAGGTATGAACTTTGCAAGGTAGGTGATCATGCCCATGAAGCGTCTCACATCGTCCTTGTTCTTCGGGCACTCCATGTTGTTGATGGCTGATGTTTTCCTCGGGTCTTCTGAAAGTACATCTCCCATGAAGGTAAGTGTTTTCACACCAAACTTGCATTTGTCCTTGTTTAGTTTTAGGTTGACTCTCCATGTCAGGTCCAGCACTTGTCTCACTCTCGCATCGTGTTCTTCTTTTGTGGACTCCAGACGATGATGTCATCCATCATAGTCTCCACTCCTGGAATGTGCTCGAAGATCATGTGGAATGTCTTGTGGTAGACCTCTGGCGCAGAGAGAATCCCATATGGTAGACAAAGAAAAATGTACCTGCCCTCAGGTGTGTTGAATGAGCATAGCCTTGAGCTTGCATCATCTAGCTTCATTTGCCAGAATCCTGATGAGGCATCAAGCTTACTGAACCACTTTGCTCCAGCAAACTGCGACATTATCTCTTCTCTGGTTGGCAACTTGAAATGCTCTCTCTTGATTGCTTTTTTCATCCATTTTTGTGATGACATCCATCTTTTCCATGCGTCAGAGTTCCTCTTGCGCTTTTTCCTCAGTGCAAATGGAACTTTTCTGCATGCATGCACAACTGGAGTTATTTTGTCATCAGTACATATTGTGTTCTCCTGGTAAACATCCAAGACCCTCAAACACATCCTCATACTCAGCCAGTATTGATTCTTGGTCATTTTCAGTCTGTGATGACATTACATACACTCTTTTCAACAAATTGAGCTTTTCACATGCATTGATTCCTAGAATAGGCTGTACACTCTTTTCCACAATCAGCAGCTGTGCTCTGAACTGTTTTCCTTTGAGCTGTAAAGTTACTATGCAGCTACCTTTGACTGGTACGTTCTCCAGTATAACCAGTAACCTTAATTTTCACCGGGTGTATTTTTCTCTTCACCTTCAGTGTTTTGTAGTCATCCAGAGACAACAGGTTTACCTGTGCTCCAGTAACAAGCTTGAATGGTATTATAGTTTCATTCACAGTCAATGGCACAATCCATTCAGCATTTACTGCATTGCATATTTCCACAGAGTCAACAAAGAATTCTTCAATCTCCTCGACTGTGTGAACCTTTTCTTTGTAGCCTCAGCTTTGCAGCATTTTGAGAAATTATTATTTTTCCCACAGTTGTTACATGATTTGCCATATGCAGGGCATTTTCTTGGCTTGTGGATAAAATCACATTTTCGACATGTAATGTTTTGATTTTTCTCTTTTGCTTGTTTTTGTTTTGTAAGGCGCTGTGTGTTTTGCTCCTCTCTTTTTATTGCATACACTGACGTCTCATCCCGGCACAGCTCTTTAGCTTGAGTTCTGGTGGTTTCAGCTGCTCGACACATATTCACTGCTTTATCCAAAGTTAAATCTTGCTCACACAGCAGTCTTTCACTAGTGAGTCTTTCAGATTTTCAAATTCACACGTTTTGCTCAGTGTGTTCAGCTCAGCCAAATACTGCTCAAAACTGACTCCCTGTCTCTGATCATGAGAGAAAAACTTGTATTTCTCAAAAGTGACATTCTGGCTTGGTATAAAGTACTCCTCAAATTTAGCCATTAGCACTGTCAATGTCAAGTTTGCCTCGTCTTGCTGAAAGCTATTGTAAATGTCCAATGTATCCTCTCCAATAACATGCAGAAAAATGGAAGCTTTCAATTTGTCATCATCTCCCCCTGCACCACTGGCTGCTAGGTAGATATTGAATCTCTGCTTGAAACATTTCCAATTGTCAGCTAAATTGCCTGTTAACTGCATAGGAGTAGGAGGACTAAGCCTATCCATGACGGAGAACAGGAACAGTGTCAATTTCTCTTACTTCATTCAGTATGTTGCTCATCAACTTGCTCGTCAACAGATTCCAATGCAGCCTTGGTCTCGCTGCTGTCACTCTAGCTACTGCGGCTCGTTGTCCTCGCTCTTGCAAGCTAGCATCTTCGACTACTCACATCACTTGACTTGTGGTAGAATGTTCAATTTTCGTTGCAGAAATTTGTAGTTACTCCTTTCTTTTCTCTGTCTCTTCATAGCGACTACCAATCTGACACCTTATTATGTTTGTTCCTTATATAATGACAAACTGGGGCGTACGTTTAACTACTTTTATTTAACATGTACTTCAGCTAGAAAACTCCATGTTTAGCCATGCAAGGCATTCTTCAAACAGCTGCCTCCCACATAGCCTGCTGGGTAACGTAGTCGAAATGTTATTAACACATATCAACACATCAACAAGTACTGATATTGTATCATATAATAGCACTGACAGCTTTTAAAGAAAACAAAAATGTAGACATACATGGGTCTGTTTACATATATTTTAGAAGCTATTTATGTCACACCCTGATCTGTTTCACCTGTCTTTGTGATTGTCTCCACCCCCCTCCAGGTGTCGCCCATCTTCCCTATTATCCCCTGTGTATGTATACCCGGGTTCTCTGTTTGTCTGTGCCAATTCGTCTTGTTTGTCAACCAACGTTATTGTGTTAGCTCTTGCTTTTCCCCAGTCTCTTTTCTTGTTCTCCTGGTTTTTGACCCTTGCCTGTCCATACCCTGTACCCACCCGCCTGACCACTCTGCCTGACCCTGACTGCCATCCTGTACCTATGCCCCACCTCTGGATTACCGATCTCTGCCTGACCTGACCCTGAGCATGCCTGCCGTCCTGTACCTTTTCCCCTGCTGCTATAATAAACATTGTTACTTCGACACGGTCTGCTTCTGGGTCTTGATACCTGATCATTTATACAGATTTGTTTAATAAAACCTGTATTCTGGAAAATATAAATACTTATAAATGTATAAAATATTTGAACTATTTATATGACAATATTTTACGTTGACAATAATTGTATAACACAATTTCTGATATCACATACTCACTTTAATTTAAAAATGACAAGTAAAATCAGGATTCTACCTCTACTACCATTCATTCCAATTAGTGTCATGTCTACTCCTGTTCCTCTCATCTGACGTCGCTGGTATACTAACCACCGGTCCTGGGATCCATCATTACGCACACCTTGCATCCATCATTATGCACGCTTACAGATCATTATGATACTCACCTGGACTCCATTACCTTCCTGATTACCTCCCCTTTATCTGTCACTCTCTTGGGTTCCTCTCTCAGTCAGTTTTGTTCCTGTGTTCATGCATTATTGCCACTGTTATGTTGTCTCGTTTCATGAAACGTTTCACCTCCACCTGCTTCTCGACTCACAGCGTCTCTGTCCACCGTCAAAAGGAGCAGGCAGACTGCCACTGCACTGCGACTCCTGTGTTTCACCCTGGGGACCGGGTCTGGCTTTCTACCAGGAACCTCCCACTACGCCTCCCCTGCAATAAACTGAGCCCCAGGTGGGTAGTCTATGTTCTTTTTTATATGTTGTGGTTTTGTGTTTGGCCTGGTATGGTTCTCAATCAGGGGCAGGTGTCGTTCGTTGTCTCTGATTGAGAATCATACTTAGGTAGCCTTTTCCCACCAGTGTGGTGTGGGTGACTATTTCCTGTTCTGTTTTTTTTTCACTGTACAGGACTGTTTGTTTGTTTTTTGTTGTTTTTCCAGTGTTCAGTTGTTTCAGAATATGAACACTTACCACTCTGCACATTGGTCCTCCTCTTCTTCCACCCACGACGAGCGTTACAGAATCAGAAACCATCAAAGGATCAAGCAGCGTGGTAAGGAGCAGCGCTATCTAGAGGAGTTGACAACATGGGATGAGATAGAAAGGTGGTCGGTCGTCCCAGGGAGAGTGCCGGAGCCATTCCTTGGCACAGCGATCAAGGAAGCCCGAGAGGCAGCCCCAAAAAATGTATTGGTGGGGGCACACGGGGAGTGTGGCTAAGTCAGGTAGGAGACCTGAGCCAACTACCCGTGCTTACCGTGGAGAGATGTGGACCGGGCAGGCACCCTGTTATGCCATGAGGCGCACGGTGTCCCCGGTGCACAGGAATAGCCCAGTGTGTTACATCTCAGCGCCTAGTATCGGCCGGGCTAGAGTGGGCATCGAGCCAGGTGCCATGAAGCCGGCTCAGCGCATCTGGTCTCCAGTGCGTCTCCTTGGGCCGGGGTACATGGCACCAGCCCTACACACGGTGTCCCAGGTTCGCCAGCACAGCCCAGTGCGGTCTGTTCCACCTCGCAGCACAGCCCAGTGCGGTCTGTTCCACCTCACCGCACTGGCCTGGTGACGGGGAGTATCCAGACAGGTAGGGTTGTGCAGGCTCAGTGCTCGAGACCTCCAGTGTGCCTCCACGGTCCGGTCTATCCGGTGCCTCCTCCACGCACCAGGCCTCCGGTGGCAGCCCACGCACCAGGCTGTCTCTCCGTCTTCTTCCTCCAGGTGATCCCTCCTGTCCAGCGCTGCCAGAGTCTCCCGTCTGTCCTGAGCTGCCAGAGTCTCCCGTCTGTCCTGAGCTGCCAGAGCCGCCCGTCTGTCCGGAGCTGCCAGAGCCGCCCGTCTGTCCGGAGCTGCCAGAGCCGCCCGTCTGTCCGGAGCTGGCAGAGCCGCCCGTCTGTCTGGAGATCCCAGAGCCGCCCGCCAGTCAGGAGCTGCCAGAGCCGCCCGCCAGTCAGGAGCTGCCAGAGCCGCCCGCCAGTCAGGAGCTGCCAGAGCCGCCCGCCAGTCAGGAGCTGCCAGAGCCGCCCGCCAGTCAGGAGCTGCCAGAGCCGCCCTTCATTCCGGCGCCGCCGGAGTCTCTCGCCTGTCCGGTGCTGCCGGAATCTCCCGTCCATTCGGGGCCCGCTGCTAGGGTCCCCAGCCCGAGGTCGGCGGCGTGGGTCGCCGCTCCAAAGGCGCTACTGAGGCGCGGAACGGGGAAAGAAGCGGGCAAAGACTATGGTGGAGTGGGGTCCACGTCCTGCGCCAGAGCCGCCATCGCGGACAGACGCCCACCCGGACCCTCCCCTATAGGTTCAGGTTTTGCGGCCGGAGTCCATGGGGGGGGGGGTACTGTCACGTTCTGACCTTAGTTTTTTTGTTATGTCTTTGTTTCAGTATGGTCAGGGCGTGAGTTGGGTGGCTAGTCTGTTCTTTTTTCTGTTGTGGTTTTGTGTTTGGCCTGGAATGGTTCTCAATCAGAGGCAGGTGTCGTTCGTTGTCTCTGATTGAGAATTATATTTAGGTAGCCTTTTCCCACCTGTGTGGTGTGGGTGATTATTTTCTGTTCTGTTTTTTTTCACTGTACAGGGCTGTTCGTTTGTCGTTTTTCCAGTGTTCAGTTGTTTCATTAAAGAATATGAACACTTACCATGCTGCACATTGGTCCTCCTCTTCTTCCACCCACGACGAGCGTTACATATACACAACCGTTCAAAAGTTTGGGATCACTTAGAAATGTCCTTGTTTTTTAAAGAAAAGCACTTTTTGTTAATTAAAATAACCCCAAATTGATCGGAAATACAGTGTAGACATTGTTCATGTTGTAAATGACTATTGTAGCTTTATTTTTTATGGAATATCTACAGAGGCCCATTATCAGCAACCATCACTCCTGTGTTCCAGTGGCACGTTGTGTTAGCTAGTCCAAGTATATAATTTAAAAGGCTAATTGATCGTTAGAAAAAAATGTGCAATTATGTTAGCACAGATGAAAACTGTGGTGCTGATTAAATAAGCAATCAAACTGGCCTTCTAGGCAGAGTTCCTCTGTCCAGTGTCTGTTATTTTGCCCATCTTAATATTTTATTTTTATTGGCCAGTCTGAGATATGGCTTTCTTTGCAACTCTGCCAAGAAGGCCAGAATCCCGGAGTCACCTCTTCACTGACGTTGAGACTGGTGTTTTGCAGGTACTATTTAATGAAGCTGCCAGTTGAGGACTTGTGAGGCATCTGTTTCTCAAACTAAACACTATAATTTACTTATCCTCTTGCTCAGTTGTGCACCCGGGCCTCCCTCTCCTCTTTCTATTCTGGTTAGAGACAGTTTGCGCTGTTCTGTGAAGGAGTAGTACACATCGTTGTACGAGATCTTCAGTTTCTTGGCAATTTCTCACATGGAATAGCCTTCATTTCTCAGAACAAGAATAGACGGGTGAGTTTCAGAAGAAAGTGCTTTGTTTCTGGCCATTTTGAGCCTGTAATCGAACCCACAAATGCCGATGCTCCAAATACTCAACTAGTCTAAAGGCCAGTTGTATTGCTTCTTTAATTAGTACAACCGTTTTCAGCTGTGTTAACAATTGAAAAAGGGTTTTCCAATGATCAATTAGCCTTTTAAAATGATAAACTTGGATTAGCTAACACAACGCAACATTGGAACACAGGAGTGATGGTTGTTGATAATGGGCCTCTGTACTCCTATGTAGATATTCCAGAAATAAATCTGCTGTTTCCAGCAACAAGTAATTTACAACATTAACAATGTCTACACTGTATTTCTGATCAATTTGAGGTTATTTAAAGGACAAAAAATGTGTGATTCTGTCATAAACAAGGACATTTAAGTGACCCCAAACTTTTGAATGGTAGTGTAGGTTACATCTTCCCAGTCACCTTCTCTTCATGTCTCACTTCTCAGGCCAGTGGTTCCTGCCCCCCCCCCCCCATCACACATGCCCTACTTTTATTTTCCTGCATACATAGTTGCAGGAAATGAATCCCCTGTGCTTCTACTGCAATTAATTCCAAATAGACTGGTTTGGGGGGGGGGTTATTTGATCTTTTCCTGGCTTCATGTATCATGTAACTCCATTCATATTGGGATCTGTTTTAGGTAATCCACTTCATCCTGAAACAGTGCAATCCTGCCACCATGTGGAAGAAAATCTATAATACGCAGAGACAGTGTATACTATACCATTCCACTGGGCCATTCCAATTCTGATTAGTTCAAATATCGCTGCAATGTTAGAGACTTCCTGCATGCAAGCCATACAGTACAGAGATCAAAGAGCAAGAAAACCTCACATGATCAGAGGAAACAAACAAACTCTTTATATCCTTATTGAAAATGCATTGTTTTTGGTCACTCTATGAAAGAAAACCTGCTCCTCAGGTGCCCATTATGCACATGATTTTATAAATAAACCAAATAATGTTCCTCTAAAACAATTTGAAGCACCTTAAACCAGAACACCTACTTTCCTATAATACTTCCCTTTTTAGATGTTCACCTAGTTATTTCCTTGATTTGACTATAATTAATCTCTTCAGTGCGGTCGGTCAGACGAGAGGAAATTACTTTGGAGGGACTAGTGAGCCCTGACACTGGGGACTCCCCTGTTTTATCTCTGGCCTCTCAGACTGAGAAAGGGATGGAGCAGGGAGCTAAATCAATTTTCCTGTGTTGTCTCATTAGCTGGAGCCCTGGGGTAAGCTGTGCTCCATGGAGATGCCATTGGAGAAGGAGACAGAGAGAGAGAAAGAGAGCGAGAGACAGAGAAAAAAAGAGAGCTTAGTGAGGGGCATTGTGCTCAGAAGATGGCTTCTCCTTTACAGGCCTGGATGAGGACAGTAGGGTTCACTAAGGGTTCAGTATTGGAGGTGTTTAATCAAATGTGCAGTGCAATCAATCATGAATATTTCAATGAAAAAAAATTTAGTTGGTTGGATGTCTCACAAGATGCTTCGAAACTGCTGCCAAGCAAAACTGATATTTTCCAAGTGATAACACCTGACTAAACAGGGCACTAGCAAGAAACACCTTCATGTGACATACGAAAAACAAATGTCATCATGCCATCTGGTCTGCACTGAGTGGTTTGGGGTGGAGACACACACCGGACACACACACCGGGCACGCACCCAAATACACACTGTGACGGCAAGGCACATCTCCAGACCCATCATGACATATGACGGCCTCGTGACAGTAATGTTGCTAAACTCCGGCAATTCGATCCAATAACCAATGCAGTGAATATTGCCATCCTTCCGTGCCCTATTTTGTCAACAGGGCTGAACACAGCAACAGCATTCTCAGTAATTATAGGATGCTGTATATATTAGAGGGCTTTTGTGATGAGGATGATCTGGATATTTCCTGGTTGCTAAAATTCTAATAGTTTCCTAATTTCAGTTTGTGACAAAACAAGCAAATCCAGTGTAGAGAATTGTAGTACCATCTAAACCGCTGTGAAATATATGTTCCATAACCAAACATATTGTATTTTCAGCTGTTTGAAGCTGGTGTACAAAACAGAAAGTAAGAGACGAAAAAACAAAACATAAGCATGAGAAGAATAGAAATAGCGCAAATTGAACAGATCTACCGATTCTGAGACTTGCCTTCAATGAGAATGACAGACCTATAACTCCCATTTCCATGTGAAGTTGGTCCAAAGTATGGCCCAAAAAGTAATATATTGCAGCTTTAAGACTCAAGGGAGGAGTATTATACCAGACTAGCTAAGCAGATCCATTATCATCAATGTCATATTAGATTTTCAAATCAACTAGTTATACAGTGTAGGCCTAGCTACAACTGCTGGAATCAGTGTATCTATCCATTGTGGGCAGACTGAAAATGTCTTCGGTGACAAAGCTGTCTTGGAAGAGCCTAGGGCTACCACGGTGAGCTCGAGGTCAGTAAGAAAGCACTATTCCAGCTGAAGGCACTTCTCTGGTGCTGTATAAGAGGGAGTTACATATCCAAAGAGCAAGACGAGAGCAGTGTGTGTGTCTATCTGTCGGTCTGTGGACCTGTATGGAGTAATGGGGTCCAAGAGAGACTATCCTGTAACTGTATATTGGCCTTTGGGGAGGATTCGGGGCCTAAGGGCCTGGGGGGAAAGAAAAGCAGTAGTGCCGCAGCCCTAGCCCTGAACAGGGCCTGGTCTGCCTGTGAAACCTTAGCAACAGCACTGCTCATGGCCCAGATATGGGAAACCCCATGTGATGTTTAACCCAGATGTGAAGACAAGAATGCACACAGGACACCCAAGTATGGGGTTGGGAGTTTAGTGATTTGTAATCTGGGGACAGCAAGATCAGCCAGATCTTTGACTGAAATTACAGTGAGCACAGTACTTAAGCAATACTCCATATCTATGTATAAGACGTTTCCATCTGGTACCACAAATAACAAGGCTGGCCATAAAGGCCTCTGGGCTTTCCAGTTGCCAGCACTCACAGGGAATAGCAGAGAGGGATTTGGGCCCATAAAGCTTCATGCAGATGAGTTCCAGAAAGATTTGCTTTATTCTGCCCACGTATGCCAGACCAGGGCCCCAATGCAAATGAAAAAGCATCCAAAAAGCCTGCTCCGTTTAATCTCCCTTCACTCTCGCATAATGAAACATTTACATTAAAAATATAGGCAAGGCAATCCACAGCTTTCATTTCTCCCTGCAAGCAAAAATCAGCCGCGCTCACTGGCCATAAGGGACTCTGCATCGCCTTGCTTTTGAAAATACATTTAAAATGTGCCAGGCTGCTTTGATCTTGGCGGTGGATTGAGATAATCAGAGGGAACTGGTGCAGTAGATCTCACTGGGATAAAAACATTAAATGAATCCCTTTCCCAGGGCTCCGATCAGCCTCATCTACTAGCACAGCTTTGATTATCCTCATTAGGAGGCATGTCAACAGAGAGAGACTCGAGCTGGGAACTGTTCCTTGGGAGAAAGAAAGGCCATTGGCCTCGTCCTTAGCCAACTAAAGAAGACGTTGGAATTACTTGCTCTCTGCATTATTCGCCAAATACATTTGCTTATACAGGATTTTGACATGGTAAATTAGTGCAGCCACAATAAACAGAATACACAGACAGACAGACAAACAAACAGAATATATGGACAAGATGTATTGACACAGAGTAGCTACAGTATATACACAATGAACACCAGGCTAAAAACTACAGACTACACTATAAACTTGTACAGAGCTCAGTGGGAACATACATTGGCTAGAAATGATTGATGGCATCAAGCATAATGTACAGGGGGCTTGAATGAGGGATGGAGAGTGAGGATGGATGGCCAAAGGGGAGATGGTGGGTATTTGTGAGAGATGATTATTTCTGTCATTTCTGTTATTGTGTGCGCTTTGTTCCGTCTGCTGCTTATGGGAACAAGATTTAATCTTTCCAATCAGCCTCCTGCTGTTTCAGAGGGAAGCTGTCTGGAAATCATATCAAACTGCCATGAATATAAATTGCTCTGGAGTCTAAATGTATTCATACCGTACACATCAGTATTCTCCACATATCAGCAAGCATGCAGGAAAATGTAAATAATGCACACAGTATACTATCATTATATCTTCCATGACTAGCTACAATAAGACAAAGCAGTAACTAACAGCAGAGGAAAAGAGGATAATAATATTAGCACACTATAAAACATAGGCCTAAAACTTAATGGATCACTGGTCCAAAAGCACACAGCTCCAAAAATTATACTGCACATCTTCAGTATCCACACTAGTCATTACATCACCCTTGGCTGTAGTAACTCCGGATTCCTCCCATTCTAAATGAGTGGCTGGAAAAAAGAAGCCATACATATTCATCCATCTGGATGGGAACCAGGAATAGACTAGTGTTACAAGGCGGAGCCAGATGAATTCTTTATTACTGTTTCCCTGTAGTATATAAATCAGCTACCTGAAAGGCAAGTGAAAATGAAACCGCACGACCAAGCAGAGCAGTAGAGAGATGATGGACACACCCACTGGATGGCCACAGTAACGGCGTACCAATGAGTGTATCAATGAGTGTATCACTTACAAGGTTGCATAAATAGATTAATATAATAGTTTACATGCTTTACAAGAAGAACAATGTCCCTAATAATCCTGTTTACATGGACACATCTAGAATCAGGCTACCTGATGGGACTTTGATAAATGCATAAAATCTCAAATCAAAATAAACTTTCTACCACAGCACCGTCTCATTTTGGGATGCCTATTTCATTGTGTTCGGACATATAAAGTTTGTATGTGAAAACTATTTCTAAGTTACATACATTCAGTTGTTCTGAACTCACTTCACTCGTGCTAAAGAGGGAGGCTCGCTCGGCTGGTGCTAGCACATGTGCAGATCAACTACACAGCTGGAACTCCGAATTAAAGTGTTTACATGTACTAATAATTTGAAAGATTGCTCAGAAAAACTTAAAGGCAAATGTTTACTTCGATTATGACCTTATACCAATTAAGATAAGCAAAGTAAGGGGTTTACAATGACTAATGCCACATTTGGCATACTGACATAATCAGCTTAATATTGAATTATTACTGTGCATGTATGGGAAAGGATGATCCATTCTCTCACTGCTATTATCACATACTCCTTTTACCCCCGACCTGTCTTATCGCATTTACCGAGTTCCATCCACTTATTTACATATATTTGACTTTCTCTCTCATGGTCAACAGGTGTGTTATACCAATCAAATAGAAAAAACATCAAAGCTTGGAATTGCAAAAAAGCAGGTAGAGATCCCCTAGAACTCTAAGCCAAAGGACAAAACCCTCTTAATGACATTTTATAGCCAGAATAACTGAAGAAAAGGTTTGACATTTTCCTGTTAATACAGATAGGAGTACAGAAGCCTGACAACTGACAAGCACTTTCCTATTGTAGCTCTGTGCCATGACATGCAGTCTCCTGTAGTAAAACAATGCCACCATCTCTTCCTCTCAAGGGCAGGTTCAACACAGTTCGGGGGACCATCCCATATCCGTCTAGTAAATGGGTTATAGTGACAACAGAACTATAGCTCAAGAAGGTCACCCATGAAACATCATACAACTGGTTACTCATACATGCTGTATTTGCGCAATACGATTCAGTATTGTGTATGCATGCCTGAGTGAGTATGAATGACAACTGGATGGCCACAGTGACCCTAATTTGCAGCAAAAGCTTTTTCTTTAGTATTCCTATTAGGCTGATGCCTTTTAACACAGTAATACAGGGCTGTGTAATTGGGCTGTGACACAGTTGTCATACATCATTGTTGCTCAGATAGTCAGCGGACAGACAGACTGGTTGCAGTAGGCCTAGAGGTATGATACTGTACATGGCCACAGAGATGGAGTGATTCTTAATAGCCAGGTTACCCAGAGACCACCAGGCCTGCTAAGCACCACCGCCGCTCATATTAGACAAAGATTCATGTAGAGCAGGATTGTCCCAAGTGACACCTCTAGTAGACGCCATTTAGCAAGTACCCCAACTGCAATTCTGAAGACATATTACTTTTGATAGAGCAATCTTGTTACGCCATACTGTGTTATGTTGACCGAGTACATTTCTCGAAGGGGCCATTTTTCTATCTAATTGTTCATCAAGAACTAAACACACTATAGTCTGGTAATTGGTGCAACTGGATAAGGAGGGGGACCCGAGTGAGAATTAAATTAACTTGCTTTGCTCTCTGGAAATTCCATCCATCTCTGGCCTATCAATGACACAACTGTACCTTGGCTTTAGCATGATTAAAGTCTTTGCACCCCCCGTTTATGGCCGTCATTTACTTTGCAGTGTTATCAAATGTGCATCTAAAGCAGCCTCATAGGTTCTGTGGTGTTTCATCCATATAAAAACCTTTGCAAATAAATCCAGACTTAATAGCCTCTCCCCACATGACGTTTACTACAATAACATCTTACATTACAGACATTGAGGTAATCATCACAAGCTGTGTGAGGTAACTAGGGTGTCAAAGCTACTGGTAATTTACCAAAGTTACCGGAATCTTCAGTAATTTTAGCAATTAACAGAAATTCTATGGCAATCTATTGTAACTTCCGTAATCTATGGTTGAATAAAAAAAAATGTATTATTCATATACAGTAATAATTTGTTATATCTATGTTCATATTGTCCATGAGTTTCTAGTAGATAGCTTATACTGTATATACATTTTTTTTATTTCACCTTTATTTAACCAGATAGGCCAGTTGAGAACAAGTTCTCATTTACAACTGCGACCAGGCCAAGACAAAGCAAAGCAGTGCGACAAAAACAACAACACAGAGTTACACATAAAAAAGCGTACGGTCAATAACACAATAGAAAAATGTATGTACAGTGTGTGCAAATGTAGAAGAGTAGGGAGGCAAGGCAATATATAGGCCATAGAGGCCTATATAGCATTAACACTGGAGTGATAGATGTGCAGATGATGATGTGCAAGCAGAAATACCGGGGTGCAAAAGAGCAAGAGGGTAAGTAATAATATACTCATGAGGTAGTTGGGTGTGCTATTTACAGATTGGCTGTGTACAGGTACAGTGATCGGTAAGCTGCTGTGACAGCTGATGCTTAAAGTTAGAGAGGGAGATATAAGACTCCACCTTCAGTGATTTTTGCAATTCGTTCCAGTCATTGGCAGCATAGAACTGGAAGGAAAGGCAGCCAAAAGGAAGTGTTGGCTTTGGGGATGGCCAGTGCAATATACCTACTGGAGCGCTATGGTGTTGCTATGGTGACCAGTGAGCTGAGATAAGGCGGGGCTTTACCTAGCAAAGACGTATAGATGACCTGGAGCCAGTGGGTTTGGCAATGAATATGTAGTGAGGGCCAGCCAACAAGAGGATACAGGTCACAGTGGTGGGTAGTATATGGGGCTTTGCTGACAAAACAGATGGCACTGTGATAGACTACATGTTGCGAAATAGGAAACCGATTCTAGATTTAATTTGATTGAAGCTGCTTAATGTGAGTCTGGAAGGAGTGTTTACAGTCTAACCAGACACCTAGGTATTTGTAGTTGTCCACATATTCTAAGTCAGAACCGTCCAGAGTAGTGATGCTAGTCGGGCGGGAGGGTGCGGGCAGTGATCGGTTGAAGAGCATGCACTTAGTTTTACTAGCATTTAAAAGCAGTTGGAGGCCACGGAAGGACTGTTGTATGGCGTTGAAACTCGTTTGGAGGTTTATTAGCACAGTGTCCAAATAAGGGCCAGATGTATACAGAATGGTGTCATCTGCGTAGACGTGGATCAGAGAATCACCAGCAGACATCATATGAATCAAAGTGGAGGAGAGAGACTCTCAGATGAAATTGTGTCTGGTACATCAGATTGTCCACAGTATGGTCCCCAGGTACCTATGTAACTACTTTAACTTGGTCCGGGATAACCATAATTATTCCACAACAATTAGTGAAACTAACGTTGTTCCTTTTAGATTTAAAAGTGGTTTGGGGTAAGAAACTGTTATACTCATCTGCCATTCTTTGGAATAGTCTTCCATAGAATTTGAAACTTATAACCTCAGTAGGTAGGTTCAAGTTCTCACTGAAAAAAGTGCTAAATAGTAGCATGTCTCAAAAGTGAGTCGTAAGATTATAGTACGTGACTGAGAAGGAAATGGATAGCATATGGTCTTCCTTTTGGTGCCTGTTGTTTATCATATTGTGAATGTCTTGTATATATTGATATATTGATATATATTGAATGTCTTGTATATATATATTAAGGCTGTGTGAGAGGAGGGAGATGTCCTTTCCATAGTTGTTCATTAGGAAAAGGAATTGTACTAATTATCTCAGGTTATGAAACAAACAACAATTGTCTATCGTTGTCTGTTGCCCCCTTCCCTCTTCAAAAGGACCACAATGGAAATAAGCTTAAGCTTTATTGTGTTATCCTTGATGATTTTCTTAAATTGTATGTGAAGATAATAGATAGCGACCGGTTTACAGTTCCTACAGCTGCCACACGATGTCGCTAGTGTTGTGAATTCTATGCAGGTAAATCCTTGGTCATATGAGTAATAGGCACATCCTGTGGTATAGTCTCCTGGAGGAAGTGATGAAAGGGGGAAACTGGAGTACGATTTCCAAACTTTCTCCTATTGAATACAGATCGCTCCGTGATCAATTTGTTCGTTTATTAACGTTTACTAATACTTAAAGTTGGATTACAGAAGTAGTTTGAAGTGTTTTGTCAAAGTTTATAGGCAACTTTTTTAATTAAAAAAAAATAACGTTGCGTTTAGAAACAGTGTTTTTCCCTGGATCACACAGTCTTCATAAATTGACATTTTGGGTATACAAGGACCGATTTAATCGAGAAAAAGACCCAATTGTGATGTTTATGGGACATATAGGAGTGCCAACAAAGAAGCTCGTCAAAGGTAATGAATGTTTTATATTTTATTTCTGCGTTTTGTGTAGCGCCATCTACGCTAATTCTTTTGTTTTATGTCCCCTTCAGGTATTTCGGGGGTGTTGCATGCTATCAGATAATAGCTTCTCATGCTTTCGCCGAAAAGCATTTTAAAAATCTGACTTGTTGGCTAGATTCACAACGAGTGTAGCTTCAATTGAGTATCCTGCATGTGTGTTTTAATGAACGTATGAGTTTTAACGAGTGCTATTAGCATTTGGCGTAGTGCATTTGCATTTATTGTTGGCTAGGTGGGACACTAGCGTGTCGGGTGGGCCAGAGAGGTTAAGAGGCTCCTCTGTCCTCCACCCGTTAACTGTATTAATGGCACCTGTTTGAACTTGTTATCAGTATAAAAGACACCTGTCCACAACCTCAAACAGTCACACTCCAAACGCCACTATGGCCAAGACCAAAGAGCTGTCAAAGGACACCAGAAACAAAATTGTAGACCTGCACCAGGCTGGGAAGACTGAATCTGCAATAGGTAAGCAGCTTGGTTTGAAGAAATCAACTGTGGGAGCAATTATTAGGAAATGGAAGACATACAAGACCACTGAGAATCTCACTCGATCTGTGGCTCCACGCAAGATCTCACCACGTGGGGTCAAAATGATCACAAGAATGGTGAGCAAAAATCCCAGAACCACACAGGGGGACCTAGTGAATGACCTGCAGAGAGCTGGGACCAAAGTAACAAAGCCTACCATCAGCAAGGGCATTGGAGATGAAACGTGGCTGGGTCTTTCAGCATGACAATGATCCCAAACACACCGCCCGGACAACGAAGGAGTGGCTTCGTAAGAAGCATTTCAAGGTCCTGGAGTGGCCTAGCCAGTCTCCAGATTTCAACCCCATCGAAAATCTTTGGAGGGAGTTGATAGTCTGTGTTGCCCAGAAACAGCCCCAAAACATCACTGCTCTAGAGGAGATCTGCATGGAGGAATGGGCCAAAATACCAGCAACAGTGTGTGAAAACCTTGTGAAGACTTACAGAAAACGTTTGACCTCTGTCATTGCCAACAAAGGGTATATAACAAAGTATTGAGATAAACTTTTGTTATTGACCAAATACTTATTTTCCACCATAATTTGCAAATAAATTCAGAAAAAATCCTACAATGTGATTTTCTGGATTTATTTTTCTCATTTTGTCTGTCATAGTTGAAGTGTACCTATGATGAAAATTACAGGCCTCTCTCATATTTTTAAGTGGGAGAACTTGCACAATTGGTGGCTGACTAAATACTTTTTTGCCCCACTGTATGTACTTTAAAAATGGTCTAATCAATTCAATCAATCAATTCAAGAGAAAATAGCCTAACTAATTCAAAAAGTGTCTAATTAACAATGATTTTATTTTCAGTATTAGCTGCAACTTGCCCAACTATTGAATTTTTCACAACTGCCACCATTTTGACAACAAAACATTGAAAATGAATCCCTATTGACAAAAAAAGTCTGTAAAAAAATTAAAAAAGGATATTGCACACTGAAACCCTCATATTAAACACCAATGGTATTCACTAAGTTGATGGTTTATATTTAGGATAATGTTTTACAGCTTTTTCGAACACCAAAAAAAGTGTCGTTAGCCAGTTTGGATTTGGCTTCACTCCTATCACAACACATCAAGATAAATACGTCATTGACAGAAACAACTTGATGTTACTAGATGCTACTGCACTTTGGAGCTAGAAACACAATAATTTCGTAACACCCAAAATAACATCTGCTAAACACGTGTATGTGACTAATAAAATTTGATTTGATTTGACTTGACTTGGGAGCTAGGCCCACCCACTGGGGATCTAGGCCCAGGCAATCAGAATGAGTTTCTCCCCACAGAAGGGCTTTATTACAGACATAAATGCTCCTCAGTTTCATCAGCTGTCCAGGTGGCTGGTCTCAGACGATCCGGAAAGTGAAGAAGCCAGATGTGGAGGTCCTGGGCTGGCTTGGTTACATGTAGTCTGTGGTTGTGAGGCCAGTTGGACGTACTGCCAAATTCTCTAAAATGACGTTGGAGGCGACATATGATAGAGAAATTAAAATTAAATTCTCTGGCAACAGCTCTGGTGGACATTCCTGCAGTAAGAATACCAATTGCATGCTCCCTCGAAACTTGAGACATCAGTGGCATTGTGTTGTATGACAAAACTGCACATTTTAGAGTGGCCTTTTATTGTCCCCAGCACAAGGTGGACCTGTGTAATGATCATGCTGTTTAATCAGCTTTTTGATATGCCACACCTTTCAGGTGGATGGATTATCTTGGCAAAGCAGGAATGCTTCCTAACAGGGATGTAAACAAATTTGTGCACAACATTTTTGAGAAATAAGCTTTTTGTGCGTATATGGAAAATGTCTGGGATCTTTTATTTCAGCTCATGAAACATGGGAATGACGGACTGTTGTTTCTCTTTGCTAATTTGAGCTGTTCTTGCCATTATATGGACTTGGTCTTTTACCAAATAGTGCTATCTTCTGATTGGCTCAAAAAGCATTAAGAAATTCCACAAAATTAACTTTTAACAAGGCACACCTGTTAATTGAAATGCATTCTATGAAGCTGGTTGAGAGAATGCCAAGAGTGTGCAAAGCTGTCATCAAGGCAAAGGTTGGCTACTTTGAAGAATCTAAAATCTAAAATATATTTGTATTTGTTTAACACTATTTTGGTTAGTACATGATTCCATATGTGTTCTTTCATATATTTGATGTCTTCACTATTATTCTACGATGTAGAAAATTGTACAAAAAAGAAAAACCCTTGAATGAGTAGGTGTGTCAAAACTTGACTGGTACTGTATAGAGTACTTCTTTCATTCTCTCACTTCCTTGGCTGCTCTCTCAAGAACCTCAAGTGGGGCTTGTTTTATATTTGTATACATGATGTCTGCTCTGTAACAATAAAAATGCTCTATCTTGAGTAAATATAAATTACACATTGTACCAATACTATGCATATTCTAAAAAAAAAACTGACGAAATGTAATCATAAATTGTATGGGATATGGTGGCCATAGGCTCAATTTACCCCATGGCCAATGGCTCAACTTAATCCAAGACAAACATCTTGACTATATTAGCCCACACAGCTACAAGGATGCACTTTCATGTTATGTTAATGACCTCATACTGTAGCTTACCTGTCTACTTTGGTTTAGATACAAGCATCATGAAACCTATAACACAATACATTAATTTGACTTTGTGAAAATATTTTTTGTTGTTTTTAGATATCAACCTCAAATCAAATATTTCAACTCACAATACCATGCATGTTTGGAATCATCAGGTCTTCAGTATTCTACTGTAAGTAAACTAGCGTGTAGGCTACCTGTGTTGTTTTCTGTCACTAGAAGGGGAGGTTGTTTTCCCACGTTGGTTTTGTCCTTGCTGAAAGAGAGGGAAGGAGATGCTCTTGAACAAACCGTCATCAGCCGACTCCTCCAGCCTCAGTTGAGGGATCAGGTGTCCGAAAGCCATGATGTTTATCACAACACCTGCGCACCGTATTTACAACGTATAGCCACTGATAAAGAGGGCGCACTTCGAGAGACAAGCCTACAACACTATAAAGAACTAATAAAACGAGTGCTGGTGCTTCTGTCGCTCTTATTATGTGGTCTCCATCGCTCCAAGATCCTTGTCATAGCGTCTTAAACGCTTTACTGCCGCTGAAAAGTATAATGTGGATGCTGAGGTGCAGTTGGTGCCAAGCGTCTCACAAATCGTTTCACTCTGGAGTCGCGTGAGCCAAACGATGGGACAGAATCTTTGTGGAGGATCGCGCGCCACTGGGTAGAGTGAGCATGCGTCGTTTGTTAATGGATCTAATGAGGCCCTCTTTACGATTCAGTGGACAGTTTCAAATATGTTGATTTCATTAGAAGTTAGGAAATTAAAATGCATGTTTATGTAAACCATTATTATTTGCCTGACCTGATGCTGCCTGTCACCCCAAACTTCACATATGTCACATCCTGACCATAGAGAGCCCTTGTTTCTCTATGGTGGAGTAGGTCAGGGCTGACTAGGTGGTAGTCTCGTTTAATATTTTTATGTGGGGTCTAGTTACATTTTTCTGGGTTGGTGATTTGTATGATTCCAATTAGAGGCAGCTGGTAATCGTTGTCTCTAATTGGGGATCATATTTAAATAGTTGTTTTTCCCACCTGTACTTGTGGGATATTATTTTGTGCATCACCTAGTCACCTTTCATTGTTTCATTATTGTTTTGTTGTGCGGTTCACTTACTTTAATAAATAAGATGTGGAACCCAGATCACGCTGCACGTTGGTCCGAGTATGCTAGCAAACGACAAACGTGACAGAATATCCCACCACAACAGGACCAAGCAGCGTGCCCAGGAGGAGAAGGTATCCTGGACTTGAGAGGAGATATTGGATGGGAAGGGATCCTGGACTTGCAGGACAGGATCACCTTCCTTGGCGGCAGATGCAAGGAGAGGAGGGAGGATAGCGATGAGGCCGGGGTTCGCGGCCACATGGAAAGCCCAAGAAACAGCTCGAAAATGTCTGGGGGGGGGGGGGGCACAAGGGCTGGTTGGCGGAACCGAGGAGTGAAGCAGAGCCAGTCTGGGAGAAGCGGGAGAAACTGGAGTGTGAAGGGTGAGAGTCAGTGACCGTCAGTGAGTGGTATTGGAGGAGAGAGAACAGAGAGGGTTGTTGAGTTGGTGGAGGATGCACGACATTTGCCCTAAGGAGCGTGTTATCAATTTAATTCCACCTGAGTCATCTCCTCGTACTTGTCCTGAGGTGAAATCTGTGTCGGCTCCATGCACCAGGTCTCCAGTACGCATCCACAGCCCAGTCAGTCCTGTGCCAGCTATCCACACTCGCCTTGAGGAGCGTGTCATTTGTCCGGTGCCATGTGTGCCGGCTTTACGCACCAGGTCTCCAGTGCGCCTCCACAGCCCAGTACGTCCTGTGCCAGCTCCTTACATCAGGCCTCCACGTCCTGACCATAGAGAGCCCTTGTTTCTCTATGGTGGAGTAGGTCAGGGTGTGACTAGGGGGTAGTCTAGTTTAATAATTCTATGTGGGATCTAGTTTAATTTTCATAGGTTGGTGATTTGTATGATTCCCAATTAGAGGCAGCTGGTAATCATTGTCTCTAATTGGGGATCATATTTAAGTAGATGTTTTTCCCACCTGTGTTTGTGGGATAATATTTTGTGTTTCACGTTTCTTTATTGTTTTGTTGTGCGGTTCACTTAATTCAATAAATAAGATATGGAACCCAGATCACGCTGCATGTTGGTCCGAGTATGCTTCCAACGACAAACGTGACAACATAAGATAGGCTATCACAGACTTTCCTTTATGTTTCGACCTGAGCTCCAGCCAATGACTGGTAATACATCCGGATCTCTTCAAGTTCAATGCTTCTCACCCTCTATGTTTGTATCATGGTGGTGAATGTGGGATTTGGCTAGAAAACATACCTCAATCCAGTGATGGAAGATGCAAAGTCAAGAAGATTAAAATTGGCTATTTTGTTCCTCTTGCTAGGCTAGCTAATTCTAAAGCCACCTATTGGATTCCACAACACTTTCAGAAGCTACTCACTCCAACACGTTGCATTTTCATGGAATCCAATGGGCTGCTTTAGGACATTTTTCCAGGTTGTGAGTTGTTTATATGTCCAGCAGTAGAGTCTAGCTCTCAACCAACCCCACCATTTCTCCCCATCAATTGAGAGATTGGCTGAATCCAGGAGCTGGAGGTGATAGCAATCTGACAGTCTCCATTCACTTCACTCCTGTGCACAGCTAGCCATGCTGGCTCTTCAGGCCCTGAATGGCTAGCCAGCCTGACATACGCACTCCAAGGGTATAAGTTTGGCCTGTACCTGTACAGTCTTTTGTCCAGTTTGTGAGCATGTGTGGTTTTACAGATCTAGGATCTTAATTTGACCCCGTTTGCTACAGCAGGAAAATAATCCTGCAGCAACAGGAAATGTGAATTATTATGTGGATTATAATAAATGGTTTGACATTTCAAAGTGGAAATTAAACTTCAGAAGCCTTTTTAAACTTCAAATATACTAGACATTCTACATTTCCTTAAGATCCTACATCTGTACATGCATGGGATGCATGACAACAAATCTGCTTATTCCCCTCTGGTCACTGACCAGCAAACACAGAGATCCAGGTCTCTCTCTTTCAGTACTGGACCCAGAATCAACCCCCTGCGGTACCCCACATGACATACAGTTGAAGTCGGAAGTTTACATACACTTAGGTTGAAGTCATTAAAACTTGCATTTCAACCACTCCACAAATTTCTTGTAAACAAACTATAGTTTTGGCAAGTCGGTTAGGACATCTACTTTGTGCATGACACAAGTCATTTTTCCAACAATTGTTTACAGACAGATTATTTCACTTATAACTCACTGTATCACAATTACAGTGCGTCAGAAGTTTACATACACTAAGTTAACTGTGCCTTTAAACAGCTTGGAAAATTCCAGAAAATTATGTCATTGCTTTAAAAGCTTCAATTTTTTTTTCTAATTGACATCATTTGAGTCAGTTGGAGGTGTACCTGTGGATGTATTTCGAGGCCTACGTTAAAACTCAGTGCCTCTTCGCTTGACATCATGGGAAAATCAAAAGAAATCAGCCAAGACCTCCACAAGTCTGGTTCATCCTTGGGAGCAATTTCCAAACTCCTGAATGTACCACGTTCATCTGCACAAATAACTGTACGCAAGTATAAACACTATGGGACCACGCATCAGTCACACCGCGCAGGAAGGAGACACATTCTGTCTCCTAGAGATAATAATAAATAATAATAATAATATATCCCATTTAGCAGACGCTTTTGTCCAAAGCGACTTACAAGTCGGCTGGGGCCACTACTTTTACATATGGGTGGCCCCAGCGGGAATCGAACCCACGACGCTTGGCGTTGCAAGCGCCATGCTCTACCGACTGAGCCACACAGGACCCCGTACTTTGAACGTACTTTGAACGTACTTTGGTGCGAAAAGTGCAAATCAATCCCAGAACAACAGCAAATGACCTTGTGAAGATGCTGGAGGAAACAAAAGTATCTATAACCACAGTAAAACGAGTCCTATATCGACATAACCTGAAAGGTCACTCAGCAAGGAAGAAGCCACTGCTCCAAAACCACCATAAAAAAGCCTGACACCGGTTTCCATCTGCACATGGGGACAAATTGTACTTTTTGGAGAAATGTCCTCTGGTCTGAGGAAACAAAAATAGAACTGTTTGGCCGTAATGACCATCATTATGTTTGGAGGACAACACAGGAGGCTTGCAAGCCAAAGAACACCATCCCTGGGGTGGCAGCATCATGTTATGGGGGTGTTTTGCTGCAGGAGGGACTGGTGCACTTCACAAAATAGATGGCTTCATGAGGGAGGAAAATGATGTGGATATATTGAAGCAACATCTCAAGACACCAGTCAGGAAGTTAAAGCTTGGTTGCAAATGGGTCTTCCAAATGGACAATGCCCTCAAGCATACTTCCAACGTTGTGGCAAAATGGCTTAGTAAGGACAACAAAGTCAAGGTATCGGAGTGGCCATCACAAAGCTCTGACCTCTCCCTGTAGAATGTTTGTGTGCAGAACTGAAAAAGCGTGTGCGAGCAAGGAGGTCTACAAACCTGACTCAGTTACACCAGCTTTGTCAGGAGGAATGGGCCAAAATTCACCCAATTTATTGTGGGAAGCTTGTGGAAGGCTACCCAAAACATTTGACCCAAGTTAAACAATGTAAAGGCAATGCTACTGTATGTAAACTTCTGACCCACTGGGAATGTGATGAAAGAAATAGAAGCTGTTATAAATCATTCTCTCTACAATTATTCTGACATTTCACATTCTTAAAATAAAGTGGTGATCCTAACTGACCTAAGACAGGGAATTTTTACTAGGATTAAATGTCAGGAATTTGAAAAACTGAGTTTAAATGTATTTGGCTAAGGTGTATGCAAACTTCCGACTTCAACTGTATGTTGTCTGCCCATATGTCATAGACTAGCCTAGGACTTCTCATTCAGAATTCTTTAGACTGTAGCTAATAGACTAATCCTCAAAGCTCTGCTGATTTGTGTAGTTTTCCTGAGGAGTCTCAGCTCAATTACCTTACGGTGGGCTTCCTAGTCATCACTTGTATTCAATTAGCTCTCCTCTATTGAACTGCATGGAGTCAGCTTAGCATCTGTCAAATACACGTCTTAAGGGCCCAGAATAATTGTATTTTGAAACCACATGGCATGCCAATTTGGACTAGGCCTACTCTTACTTTTCTGCACTCTGCCTCCATGAAGAGATATTACTAATTGCTTTAATTTACAATTAGGCCACCCAAACAATGTTTTTTAGTTGTTTTATTTCATAAATATTAATGTAACAGGTGCTCTACGTTCTTATTTAGCATCAATCAGATTTAGTGAATTCATTAGAATCTCCAAGATTTAACCTAATGCCAATGGCTTAACTAAAACGCATTTATGTTTGAACAATTGCCCCAAAAAGTCACATGGGCAACCCTTCTGCCCAAAATAACATATTGACCAGCAGTTCTAGGGAAACAAAACATTTGAAACTATAAAAGATTCCACAATATTGTGCCCTTTATGCACAGTTCAAAAGGAAGGTTGGCCACCCAAAAAAGCCATAGAGAAGGACGAATGAGGAAGAGAAGGCAGGAACCACCTGGAATAAGGTCATGACAATTACCCAGAACCAAGTTAGCTGGAGATGCACCATTGATGCCCATTTCTCCACTATGATCTAAAAGGAATGAGTCAAGTAAGTATCTTTCTTTTAGCACTGTGAGCAGGGCAGTATCAAGAAGAAAAGTATCAAGAAGTAAATTGTGAGGAATTGAATGTCTTCAGACTGGAATGATGTCTGCACAGTTCATCTGGATGAAGGGGGAGTCGGGGACTCTTGATTTAAAAAGGGAATTATAATGCCAAGTGGATGTTAAAAATAGCATCCTATTAACCTCTCCATTTGACTTTATGGCAGCGCTGTAATTAGTGTAGTCGTCAGACAGTGAAATGTGCAGTGGATAATACCCATTATCCACTGAGAGTCACTGAGAGAACTGAGAGGCAGACAGACATCGTTAAAAGTGTACGATGTGTGTGTGAAGTTTGACTCAACCTTCAGACAAATCTATCAATTGCTCAATAGTATCTTTGACCAGCCTTTTGGCTTTTATACAGAGTTCAAACTCCGGCAAGAGAGGCATTGTGTCCTATACAACAGCAGTTGCCATTTTAGATGGAAATCAATGGGCAGATGGTTACCAATTGTAATTTAGGCAGAAGATATTCTTGTCCAGAGAGATACATGACCATGATAGTTGCACGTGGATTGTCAAAATATATGTGAGTGCCCAGTGGGTACATACTTCATTACTGTAGGCCAACAGTACTAGTGATGGGTCGTTCGCAAACGAGTCGGCTCTAAGAGCCATTGTAGGTGAACGTTGGGAACCGGCTTGCACACCAGAAGAGCCAAATCTATTTATTAAAAAATTAAAAAATTAAGATATGAATAATCAAAAGATTTAAATGAATGGAATTAACTCATTTAAGGAACGTATGGATGCTGTTTGACGAGAGAGCAACTGGGGAGACAGCACAAAGAAATCCCTCAGCAGATGAGTGAGGCAGCTTGCATTTCTGAATGCAAATCTCTCATAAAAGCAAAATATAGTCAGCATTGCTGTGTGCTGCTGGTTATAACATAGCAATTAAGAAGAAAGAGAGAGAAGAGGGACCAGTTTAATGTTTTAAGTGGAATGCTGCAGTTTTACACATTGCTATTTATTTTTCTTCGATATGGTGCAATATTCTATTATTATGTTGTTCAGATTGTATTCGTTTTGAATTGTTACATTTATATGCACTTTGTTTATAACCATTTAAAAAGTTATACTGTAAATGCACACGTGTAATAAATTGTTTAAATGCAAATGTTTAATACACTGTGGTTATTAAGGTAGAGTATGATTTCATGTAATAATTTAACTTGAATTGTTTTAACACCAATCAGTCAAACTATCACAAACTGTTTGAATTGAAAAAATACAAAATGTATATATTTTTAAGATCCGTTTGGGAGCCAAAAGAGACGGCTCTTTTTTGTGAGCTGAGCCGAACGAGCCGGCTAACTGAAAAGAGCAGTAATGCCCATCACTATGCAGTACCAGTCAAAAGTTTGGACACACCAACTCATTCAAAGGTTTTTCTTTATTTTTACTATTTTCTACATTGTAGAATAATAGTGAAGACATCAAAACTATGAAATAACACACATGGAATCATGTAGTAGCCAAAAAAATGTTAAACAAATAAAGATATATTTTAGATTTTAGATTCTTCAAAGTAGCCACCCTTTGCCTTGATGACAGCTTTGCACAATCTTGACATTCTCCCAACCAGCTTCATGGAATGTATTTCAATTAACAGGTGTGCCTTGTTAAAAGTTCATTTGTGTAATTTCTTAATACTTTTTGAGCCAATCAGTGGTGTTGGGACAAGGTAGGGGTGGTATACAGAAGATAGAACTATTTGGTAAAAGACCATGTCCCTATTATGGCAAGAAAAGCTCAAATTAGCAAATAGAAATGACTGTCCATCATTACATTATGACATGAAGGTCAATCAACATGGAAAATTTGAAGAACTTTGAAAGTTTCTTCAAAAGCAGTAGCAAAAACCATCAAGCACTATGATGAAACTGGCTCTCATGAGGACCGCCACAGAAAAGGAAGACCCAGAGTTACCTCTGCTGCAGAGGATAAGTTCATTAGAGTTTCCAGCCTCAGAAATTGCAACCTAAATAAATGCTTCACAGAGTTCAAGTAACAGACACATCTCAACATCAACTGTTCAGAGGAGACAAGGGAATCTGGCCTTCCTGGTCAAATTGCTGCAAAGAAACCACTACTAAAGGACACCAATAATAAGAAGAGACTTGCTTGGGCCAAGAAACACCAGCAATGGACATTAGAGGGGTGGAAGTCTGTCCTTTAGTTTGATGAGTCCAAATTTGACAATTTTGGATCCAACCGCTGTGTCTTTGTGAGACGCAGAGTAGGTGAACGGATGATCTCTGCATGTGTGGTTCCCACCGTGAAGCATGGAGGAGCAGTGACATTGCTTTGCTGGTGACACTGTCAATTATTTATTTTGAATTCACGGCACACATAACCAGCATGGCTACCACAGTATTCTGCAGTGATACACCATCCCATCTGGTTTACGGTTAGTGGTACTATAATTTGTTTTTCAACAGGACAATGACCCAACACACCTCCAGGATGTGTAAGGTGCTATTTGACAAATAAGGAGAGTGATGCATCAGATGACCTGGCCTTCACAATCACCTGACCTCAACACCATTTATTATTTTTATATTTAACTAGGCAAGTCAGTTAAGAACAAATTCTTATTTTCAATGACGGCCTAGGAACAGTGGGTTAACTGCCTTGTTAACTTCTTGAAACTCCCCATCCCGGATCCGGGTTTGTGACTAAAGCCTCAGGCTCATTAGCATAACGCAACGTTAACGATTTCTGAAAATCGCAAATAAAATGAAAATAATGCGTCTGCTCTCAAGCTTAGCCTTTTCTTAACAACACTGTCATCTCAGATTTTCAAAATATGCTTTTGAACCATAGAAATTGACTAATTTGTGTAAGAGTATGCAAAGCTAGCATAGCATTTTGAGTAGCATTTAGCACGCAACATTTTCACAAAAACCAGATAACCAAATAAATAAAATCATTTACCTTTGAAGAGCTTCTGATGTTTTCAATGAGGAGACTCTCAGTTACATACCAAATGCGCAGTTTTTCCTGAAAGCGTCTGTGTGTAGGAGAAATCGTTCCGTTTTCTACATTGCGTCTGGCTACCGAAATGAACCGAAAATTCAGTCACCTACAACGTAAAACTTTTTCCGGATTAACTACATAATATCGACCGAAACATGGCAAACGTTGTTTGGAATCAATCCTCAAGGTGTTTTTTCACATATCTCTTCATTGATATGCAGTTCGTGGAAGCTTGCTTTCCTCTCTGTATCGAATGGAAAAATACTGGCAGGTGACTTTTGCGCACCAATTTCGGCGCAGGACACCGGGCGGACACCTGGTAAATGTGGTCTCTTATGGTCAATCTTCCAATGATCTGCCTACAAATACTTCACAATGCTGCAGACACCTTGGGGAAAACGACAGAAAGGGTTGACTCACTCCTCTCGCATTCACAGCCATATAAGGAGACAATGGAAAACAGAGCCTCAAAAATCCTTGTCATTTCCTGGATGCCATCTCATCTTGGTTTTGCCTGAAGCTCACGTTCTAGGGCACGCACAGAGAATATCTTGGTATTTCTGGACACGTCAGAGTGTTTTCTTTCGAATGGTATCAATTATATGCATAGTCGAGCATCTTTTTGTGACAAAATATCTTGTTTAAAACGGGAACGTTTTTCATCCAAAAATGAAATAGCGCCCCCATAGATGTAAGAGGTTAAGGGGCAGAATGACAGTTTAACTTGTCAGCTTGGGGATTCAATCTTGCAAACTTTCGGTTACTAGTCCAACACTCTAACCACTAGGCTACCTGTCACCCCGAGATGGTTTGGGAAGAGTTGGACTGTAGAGTGAAGGAAAAGCAGCCAACAAGAGCTCAGCATATATGGAAACTCCACCAAGACTCCATCATTCCTGGTGAAGCTGGTTAAAAGAATGCCAAGAGTGTGCAAATCTGTCATCAAGGCAAAGGGTGGCTACTTTGAAGAATCTCAACTATAACATATATTTTGATTTGTTTAACACTTTTTTGGTTACTACATGATTCCATATGTGTTATTTAATAGTTTTGATGTATTCACTATTGTTCTACAATGTAGAACCTCATAAAAAAAGAAAAACCCTTGAATAAATAGGTGTGTCCAAACATTTGACTATCGTCCTAATCTTATCAATGCCATTTTTATTAAAGTACTCCAGTTGTTGCATTATCAGCAACATTTCAGCAATTGTGGGAATCAGTACTGATAAAGCAGTTCCTTTGTAAACTGCCATTCATATATAACCATATGTGAACAGTGACACATGCATCTCTTCTGTATCGTTAGCTCGGTTTCCATCCAATTTGTGACAGATTTTCATGTGAATATTCTGAAATATGCTTAAAACCATATGCACATTTTCCCACTAGATGTTTCCAGCAAACTGACTTTTTGTGGATAAAAGGCTGTGCCTGATGACAAAAGGCGCATACAAATAACTTTTACAGTTAAATTCCCAGTTTTGGGGAAAAGTACAAATGGTCATACTTGAGTAAAAGTAAAGATACCTTAATAGAAAATGACTCAAGTAAAAGTAAAAGTCACCCAGTAAAATACTACTTGAGTAAAAGTCTAAAAGTATTTGATTTTAAATATACCCAAGTATCAAAGGTAAATGGAATTGCTAAAATGTACTTACGTATGTAAAGTAAAAATCACATCAAATTCCTTATATTGAGCAAAACAGACTGCTCAATGATATTCTTTTTTTTACTGACGGATAGCCAGGGGCACACTCCAACATCATTTACAAACAAAGCATGTGTTTAGTGAGTCTGCCAGATCAGATGCAATAGGGATGACCAGGGATGTTCTCTTGATAAGTGTGTTGGACAGTTTTCCAGTCAAAATGTAATCTAAGTACTTTTGGGTGTCAAGGGAGATGCATGGAGTAAAAAGTACTTTATTTTCTTTTGGAATGTAGTGAAGTAAAAGTAGCCAAAAACATAAATAGTAAAGTAAAGTACAGATACCCCCCCCCCAAAAAACAAAATAAGTGAAAATACTTTACACCATTGTAAATTCCCATGTAGGCTACCGAATGAAATATATAAGTTTAATGTGTTTCATCGCATTTTCAACTCTATTAATGGTTTTGAAACAAAAACTGTTGCGTTCTATAGCAAATGTGCACACTCTTCTCTTGGCTGATGCGCTCTTGCAAACACTTAGCAGGTACAGTGCGGGTATGCTACCTATATTATGAGATGAATATGGATAAGAGCGATAGGTCTATTATTTGTATTTGTCAAAGACACTTGATATTTATTGGAAAGGTGCATCAAGCTCATCACCTTGCACATTTCCCAACCTGTGAAGTTAATAATAATTTATTTAATCTGTAGCCTGATAAACTGCATGCTTTCCCAAGTGGTAGTGGGAGGACCACACATTATCATCACGTGACTCCAAGTTTACTTTGAAATGATCGATATGATGGTTATTATATCAATATTTGCATAAAGGCGTTTCGAACAAAGATCCCACCATGTCAAACGGAGAAATTGTGGGATGGCCGGTAATTCATCTGCATCAAATTGTTGGATGGAAACGTGGTTTGTAATAACCATGATTCCTCGAGGCCTTATTATTGACCACCAGAGGGCAGAGGTGGTGCCAAGTCACTATTGTTGGAGTCACAAGCAAGTCTTAAGTCACAATGTCCAAGTCGAGTCCCAAGTCACATAAAAAAATATATATATACATGCAATGACTTGTTTAACTACAAATATTTGTCTATTTATTGAGGCTACCAGACAGGCCTTTTCATTATTTTACCAGACAGGCCTTTTCATTATTTTACCAGACAGCCATTTTCATTATTTTACCAGACAGCCATTTTCATTATTTTACCAGACAGCCATTTTCATTATTTTACCAGACAGCCCTTTTCATTATTTTACCAGACAGCCATTTTCATTATTTTGTCTAAAACACATTTTGATTATGTAATTGTAAAATAGGGACCTTGTATCAGCAGAAGGCAATGCAGGTTGACATGCTCAGAGTGTACATTTATTTACTGGTGATCCAATGGCAAAAGCACAATATCATACAAAATATACAAGTAAACTGACCAAACGTACAGAAGCGATGGCCCAAAAGAAATAGCCTTGTTTAAGGCTTAACCTGTCCTATCTGAATGGACAGGTAGAGGGCAAGACTGTACAGTCTACCCTTGAGAAACCAAATCGATTCGGTCAAACAGGAGCTCAAACAGGTAAGCCTACATAATATAAGCACTTGGCCCCCAGGACCATACAAATTACCCAATTGGCAATTACAACCTATACACTGGTTCTACAATGTAAAATGCAATTTACACATACATTGTTACGTTCGTGTTAATCAAACTTAATGATTATTAATTATATTTAAACACCATGCATACTCTACGTTCTGACTTCAAAAGGTAGAGTGCAGGCCACGTAGTCTATTTCAATGCGCACTGAGGCAAGCGCGATCCTTTTACACACAACCAGAATGACAAAGACGTAGGACACATGACACTGAACTCAAACATTACACAGGAAATATGAACAAAGGTAACCATACTTTCAATTAACTAAGCATAACTTCTACCTCATGAGTCTTGTGAACGTTCACGTGCACAGTAAACATCACGCCCTCTCAGAGGGCAAGAAATGGTTGGCTAAATTAAAATGTATCGTAGGCCTATCAAACATGAAACAGGAATGTCTACGTGTGGCAATAAACGGCATGGGGATGAAACGCTAGCAGCTATTGTAGTATGAGATGGCATATAGATTTACCACATAGGGCCTATGCATTTAAACGTGAGCAAACATTTCAACAAGAGAACAAAAGCAGAGCGCAAGTGAAGAGCCACGCCTATGGTACGTCTTCTCCACAGTAATAATTAGTTTTAAACAAATGCAAGCTTCATAAGTAAATTATAATTTTGAAGCAAGTACCAGTGGCCTATGCTCGTAATTGTTACCCGATTGCCGAGGAGCTTGCAAAGTAAACAGTTCATATTCTTGATCAGGGGCAACTTTGGTTTTAGAAGTACATATTTTTTGTCCTATTGGATAAACACTCCAAACATCCTACCCCACCGCATCCTCCCCCACAGAGGCGTCCGCATGGTCCCAAAGCACGCCGACGTATTGTTTTGTATCACATTCCAATGATTAAACTGGGGTGGGACAAAAATGCAATTTCAGAATGTGGGCTGTTCTCGATCACCAAATTTGTTTGGGAGCTGCATATTTATTTATTATGGCAATGCTTTCTTCCTATAATTTACTTTCGAGCTGCAACATTATTACCTAGGTGGACAATGTGTGACTGCCAACGCAAAGAGACGTACATTTACAACACAAACACCACCCACAGTTGATTTAGACTACAGGATAAATTAGATAGGTCTCGTCTATACAGATCCACACAGTCCTGTAGCTGTACAGCAAATCAGCAATTTGTTCGCTTGCTCATCGCCGAACTGTAATGATTGACAGTTTTCTAGTCCAATCAGAGTGCCAAGTGTGCGTTTTACTAGCCAATCTGTTCCAGTTTTTTTTGCAAGAGCAAAGCTGCGGCGACTGTCTCTGGCTGCTGTTAGAGTTCTCCATGTATACTGTGCCACAAAATGAGTGACAAAACATTACAAAACCTGTCCAGATAAGTTCAAGTCATCAGTCTCTACATCAGTCTCTAAAGTTGTGTCCCGAGTCTTGAGGCTTCAAGTCAAACCTTAAGTTATTCTATATCTTGTCTTAATTCATCAAATTTGTGACTTGAGTCAGATTGGGGTCCAAGTCATGTGACTAGAGTACACAACTGCCAGAAGGAGCCTCAACCAAAGCTATTCATGGCTTCACTGTTTCATTCCGATTACCACCAACATACTGTAGTCTAGATAGTCATGTGAGGATTTATTATAAACTGATAAAGTTGTTAATTATTTTTATGCCTGATTTCTCAGTTTAATATGTAGATGGCTGTTATCGTATTAGGTTCCAGCAGCATCATCACAGGCGGGGTAGTTTTCACTGAGATCTTCAACCAACACCAGGGGGCACAATTCTATAACTGATGAATAAAAGCATATTTTCGGTGCTCCGATAATGTACAGAACTATCTACATACATTAACTTTCAAGATAAAGGAGAGACCAAAAGCCAAATAAGGGTTGATTACATTTTCTTATGGCAAAAAGATCAGATTAAGATATTCCACACCAAGATAAAGAGACAAGGACTAATCTTTATCATAGTTACGTTATAACCCATTAGAGTAACATTGTGCTTCCTATTCCTGTGTTAATCCTTATTGTATTCGACACTAGGACTAGAATCATCTTACTCATTTTCAATTTACATTTCTCGAAAATGAGACAATGACCAGTGCTTGTATTAATTATTTTCATACCAGATAATTTGATTGTGTGTGTGTTTACATGTGTTTGTGTATCCGAGGGGGTGTGTGTCATTACACATTGTTAACCATGTGGAATCAAAGGGCACATAGAGTAGAGATATGTGATGTCGGCTTTAAAATCTGTCTCAATCTTGTTGGATATGGATAAGGTGCTCTGGAATTATGGCAATGTTTAAACAAATAGGATCAGCAACAAGCAGTTGTCAGAGTCTGATGTGATATGTAGCCTAAACAATCCCCATTTTATTGCTCTCATATCTACAGTACAGTCACTTCATAGCTCTTTTACTTCAGGAATATGTTCCATAACCCTTGTTTGTCGTGATTTGTTAAGACATTTTGTATGATACCTGTGTTCCCGTGAAAAAATTACAAGTCACCATTTTTCTCTGGATCCGTTTGACATGTATACTTCATCTTGGCAGTTCAATAGATTAACATAGGAAGAAATTCAGAGGGAAAAAGATGAATGTTAGTTGTCACGAACTTGCACAAAGCCCGCAACAAAAAGGGAGACAACGTGGAGATCAGAATAACAAAATATATTTATTCATTGAAGTAAACTAAATACAATTAACAATTGTGTGTAGTCAGTAATGTGAGTGTTTGCATACATAAAGGTGATAATGGGGGAGTGTTGAAAGGTGCCAAAGCAAACAAAATCTAAGAGTCTCCTCAATGAATGGGAAAGAGGTGTATTAATCCTGGGACACATCCCGGCCCAGGTGTGTCCCATGTCGCTGACGACCCTCCCAGCTCCGCCCGCCAACATCCTAATAAGGAAAACAAGAGCAAAGAGAAAGAATACGGCGGACAGAGTGGGAGGGTCGTCACATCCCCCCCATAAAACCGGGGACCAACAAGGACCCCGGAACACAGTACCAGTCACACAAACAAATTCCCCCAGCCCCTGCATCCCAGATTCATAATGGGGTACGTGGTCACACCTCCACTTGCCCTCAGCAACGTTTGCACACAGGAAGCAACCTTTAAGAGGAAAGAAGAAAACGAGACTAGAAGGGGACAGACAGGAGCGACAGAACAGGACAAAACCAAACAAAATACACAATGCTCAGTCACGTAGACATTCAGGAACAGGGCGCACAAGCGAGCTTGTCAGCAACAAGCTCCAACAAAAAGGAAGCCTCAGGGTCCTTCTCATTACATTTTGGCAACATACGTAAGTTTCCAACAATATCAAATGAGTCCGGGGCACGACCGAGAGAGGAGCGACCCCTAGGTAAATCTGGGTCACCTTCCCAGAGCAAACTCCCTTGAGAGCTTTCCTTCCCTAACCAACTGTAGCCACTCGTTGCAACTTGATTTTTGCACCCTCCAAATGCTTTTTAAATGCCAATTCCTTTTCATACTTTACATGATCATGCTCTAGTTGTTACAGAAGCAGTTCTGTTGTTCAAAAGACAGACTACTAGGGCTAACAGATTGGAAGGCCATTGTAATGAAACAGGGAAATGGCGAGTCCTTGGCGGAGGCTGCTCCAAGAATACCACTCTCCGTCAGATTGGCTTTCAATATCAACCTAACAGAATTTGATGTTTGTCACTAATTTCAATCTTGTAGAGTTCAGCAATCTTCAACAGCTGTTCTTTAGTACATATTTCTAACAGTTCCATTGATGGAAAGCAAATAAACTTGTCTACACAAAGACACCATAGTCACTAGTATATACAAAAAAATAATATGTTTGCTCTTCCCCTCTGCTGAGCACACCAGACCACTTGAGAAATGACAATCACACTGGGCACCACAGAAGAGTGATGAGACATATGGAGTTTCCCCAAAACAGACAATAACTCAACCCTAGTCTTCGTGAGGATTTGCGGTGGGTAATTACGCACTGTAGCCTGCTAGAAAGGATATAAAAGAGGTGTATTTATCCTGGGACACACCCGGGCCCAGGTGTGTCCCATGTCTCTGACGACCCTCCCGGCTCCGCCTGCCAACATCCTAATAAGGAAAACAAGAGCAAATTGAAAGAATATGGCAGACAGAGTGGGAGGGTCGTCACCCAGCCAATATAAGGCTGACAGGTCAAGAGATATCTCTGAACCTTACTGCAATAGGCATAAGTGTCACATCCAGGGGCCTGGAGATTAGCAGTTAGGCTGAAGCCTCTGCTACTGCTGTCGCTGGCCATTCTGTCACTGCGAAACTGGGGAACCTGAGGCCTATTGGCAACACAGAGAAAAGTGCTCCCTACTGTAGCTCTCTCAACTAAGTCACCATGAGTCACCAGTATAATACCATTACAATGTCATACAAATGAGAGGCAGCTGCTAGTGAAGGTCAGTTTCACTACTTGTATTTGCCTTGATTGAAGCAAAGAAATGATATGCCGTATAACTTGTCATTGTATATTTTATTTGCAAATGAAATAGTAATAACTCAGAAGTAGTAAAAATATACATTTTTTTACTTGTAATATTTACATGGATTGTTTTCAACAAATAAAGAGAAGCAACTACAAAGAATATGACAGATTATTGAAAAGTAAAGAGTGGTTTACATTTCCCTTAATGATGCAATGCTGAGCTGTCTGTCTGACATCCAGTCAAGGTCGTTACAGACAGAGCCAAACCCCCCAACCCCCAAACCCCCCAACCCCCAACCCTCACCCACGATGAGCACAGCACACAAAGGTGCAAACTACATGGATTTGGAGGAACCAAAATAGAAAACAAATTAAAAGCATCATAAAACTTTCTGTAATATATATTTACAATCATGTTTTTTAGCCAAATACTGGTATACATTTACATCAAAGCAAAGCATTCCCCCTCATCTGCTCCATAGCCTTTGACATGCAGCTCCCTTTGCGTTCCTCCTTTCTGAGATGGACTTCCACCCCTCCCTTTTCAGAATGTCACAACAGATCATGTTCCCGTGCCAGAGGCTGTCCAAATACAGTCTGAGCTTCAATCTGTCATGCTGAACTGCTTATCCCCAAAACTGCTTTAAGAACACAAAAGTATTGGCTACATGAGATTCATAGTCATATAATATAATGTAGGATAATCAGAATCATGAATCATTTCACTTACATTTGAATGATGATAACATTATAGTAGGGCTACTTTAAGACCCATTTTGTCAGTGTTGCAAATCTGGGGGTGGAGAAAAAGCCTAGTTTAAATTCCCGACTGCTCAGACAAAAGCCTATCAGGATTCATTTGGAGAAAACAGAGCAGGTTTGACAGTCCACAAAGCTGGCACAGATGTGGAAAAGTGACACGAGGGCTCATAATCTGGGGAATTTTCCACCTGAGACCTCCAGTTGCTTGAAAGCAAATCAAAAAGTCGGAGGAATTAAAGACAAAGCATCTTATCCTCCACCGAGCTGCTCCTATAGGCAGTGGAGGGAATTTAAATGGAGGAGCCTAGAGCTCTGGCTCGATATCAATCTTGTTTTATGTCCCCCCCTCTCCCACCACTCTCTCACGTTCCCTTGAAAACTGTGAGAGCATTTGTTTTGAGAATGCTAAGACACATAGCACTGTTCATGTGTGTGTGTGTATTGTCTCCTGGGCTATACAATGGTTATTTTTATGCTCCCTTTGGTGGGGAGTGCCATCAGTCAGTCGTAAAGCCCGCCAACCATCCATCAAATGTATTCTGAAGGAACAGAAATAACAAGGCTGACTGTTTCGGCTTTTGGTTCACTATGTACTGTATGTGTGCGTGTCTGTATTTATGTGCATTTGTGTGTCTGTGTGTGTGTGTGTGTGTGTGTGTGTGTGTGTGTGTTTCTATGTGTTTGTGTGTGTGTGTGTGTCTGTGTTTCTGTGTGTTTGTGTGTGTGTGTGTGTGTCTGTGTTTCTGGTTGTGTGTATGATGGGAAGCTGTCAATACACAAAGAGACCTGTGCATGGTTATATTAAAAGACAGCTTTGCCAGGCAGATTGCATGCGAGCGACTTCCAGAGGCCTAGATGAGTATGAATTATGGATGGGCATTGTTATCACTAGAGAAAACAAGATTGCTGCATGTGAAACTGAATTGATTTCAATAATAGACATACAGTTGAAGTCTGAAGTTTACATACACTTAGCTTTTAGTCATTAAAACTTGTTTTTCAACCACTCCACAAATCTATTGTTTACAAACTATAGTTTTGGCAAGTCGGTTAGGACAGCTACTTTGTGCCTGACACGGGTAATTTTTTTTCATTTAGAATTCACTGTATGACAATTCCAGTGGGTCAGAAGTTTTCATACAATAAGTTGGCTGTGCCTTTAAACAGCTTGGAATATTCCAGAAAATTCTATCATGGCTTTAGAGCTTCTGATAGGCTAATTGACTTAATTTGAGTCAATTGGAGGTGTACCTGTGTATGTATTTCAAGGCCTCCATTAAAACTCAGTGCCTCTTTGCTTGACATCATGGGAAAATCAAAAGAAATCAGCAAAGACCTCAGAAAAAACAAGTCTGGTTCAGCCTTGGGAGCAATTTCCAAATGCTTGAAGGTACCACATTCATCTGTACAAACAATTGTATGCAAGTAAAAACACCATGGGACCAGGCAGCCTCCATACTGCTCAGGAAGGAGATGCGTTCTGTGTCCTAGAGATGAATGTACTTTGGTACGAAAAATGCAAATCAATCCCAGAACAACAGCAAAGGACCTTGTGAAGATGCTGGAGGAAACATGTACAAAAGTATCTATAGCCACAGTAAAACGAGTCCTATATCGGCATAACCTGAAAGGCTGCTCAGCTCCAAAACCGCCAGAAAAAAAGCCAGACTAATGGGGACAAAGATCATACTTTTTGGAGAAATGTCCTCTGGTCTGATGAAACAAAAATTGAACAGTTTTGCCATAATGACCATTGTTAAGTTTGGAGGAAAATGGGGAGGCTTGCAAGCCAATGAACACCATCCCAACCGTGAAGCACGGGGGTGGCAGCATCATGTTGTGGGGGTGTTTTGCTGCAGGAGGGACTGGTGCACTTCACAAAATAAATGGCATCATGAGGTCAGAACATTATGGGGATATATTGAAGCAGCATCTCAAGACATCAGTCAAGACGTTAAAGCTTGGTTGCAAATGGATCTTCCAAATGGACAATGACCCCAAGCATACTTCCAAAGTTGTGGCAAAATGGCTTAAGGACAACAAAGTCAAGGTATTGGAGTGGCCACAACAAAGCCCTGACCTCAATCCTGTAGAAAATGTGTGGGCAGAACTGAAAAAGTGTGTGTGAGCAAGGAGGCCTAAAAATCTGACTGTACACCACCTCTGTCAGGAGGAATGGGCCAAAATTCACCAACTTATTGTGGGAAGCTTGTGGAAGGCTACCCAAAACATTTGACCCAAGTTAAACAATATAAAGGCAACGCTACCAAATACTAATTGAGTGTATGTAAACTTCTGACCTACTGGGAATGTGATGAAAGAAATAAAAGCTGAAATAAATAATTCTCTCTACAATTATTCTGACATTTTACATTCTTAAAATAAAGTGGTGATCCTAACTGACCTAAGACAGGGAATTTTTACTCTGATTAAATATCAGGAATTGTGAAAAACTGAGTTTAAATGTATGTAAACTTCCAACTTCAACTGTATACTGCAAGTCACAGAAACTAATATAAACACTGCGTGTCTACACTGCAGTCTTTTCCATTCAGATAGGTTATGTCTAGCTGGTCCCACTATTCTTCTCCCTAGAATGAGCGGCTAACATGAGAATGTGTGGGTGTTGATGTGGCCCTGAAGGCTTGTACCATTGTTTTCAATTTTTGCCTAAAATGACATACCCAAATTCAACTGCCTGTAACTCAGGCCCTGAAGCAAGGATATGCAGATTATTGGTACCATTTCAAAACTTTGAAGTTTGTGGAAATGTGAAAGGAATGTAGGAGAATATTATTTATTATATATATATATTTTTACCTTTATTTTACTAGGCAAGTCAGTTAAGAACAAATTCTTATTTTCAATGACGGCCTAGGAACAGTGGGTGAACAGCCTGTTCAGGGGTAGAATGACAGATTTGTACCTTGTCAGCTCGGGGATTTGAACTTGCAACCTTTCGGTTACCAGTCCAACCCTCTAACCACTAGGCTACCCTGCCACCAACAGATCTGGTGAAAGATAATAAAAAAAAAAAAAAAAAAAAAAAAAAAAAAAAAAAAAAAAAAAAAAAAAAAAAAAAAAAAAAAAAAAAAAAAAAAAAAAAAAAAACGTTTTGTATTTTTTTGTACCATCATTTTTGAAATGCAAGAGAAAGGCCATAATGTATTATTCCAGCCCAGGTGGAATTTAGATTTTGGCCACTAGATGGCACCAGTGTATGTGAACGTTTTGGACTGGTCCAATGAACCATTGCATTCATTTTCATTATGTTGTATCAAGACTGCCCAAATATGCCTAATGTGTTCATTAATAACTTCTAATGTTCAAAACTGTGCACTCTCCTCAAACAATAGAATGGTATTATTTCACTGTAATGGCTACTGTAAACAGTGCTGTTAGATTAACAAAAAACATTTTTTTAAGCTTTCAGACAATATCAGATATGTCTACTTGTTACTTACAACCTCATGCTAATCACATTAACCTACGTTAACTCAACCGACCCGCAGGGGACCCACCGATCCTGAAGAAGATTTATAATGTACATCATTCCCTTGGCATGGAATGTTGTCTCATTATGGAGATGTGCACCCTCTGCATTGTGATTGGGTTACATATGATCTAGTTTACAGCAGAGATTAGTCATAGCAAGATATTCTTCCGGGATACCCTTGTACGCCTTCAGTCTTTGTCCACTACTTTGTATACAAAGCCTACATGCCTCTAGTGCTCTCAGTAGAGTACGTACCAGTGATGAGACCAGAAGGGATAAAAGTAACACAAAAATGAATAAAATAAAAACCATTTATGTCTGTACTATTACATATTGTTCTGTGAGTGATGACATCAAGGGAGTGATGACATCAAGGGAGCTATTAAGTAGCATTGGAATGTGCTTATTGCTGATCCTGCTTGCCAAAAGATTTTCTCTGACCCTCCTCTCTTTTCACACTACAGGGCCAGGAATGTCAGGGACTTCACTGTTAGGGCTGACACCAGGTGACTGGCTTCTACCTCTGTCGTAGTTGTGCAGCATGTAAGGATACCTATTACAAAGTGAGATTATTCAACAGCTCTGCCACTGGAACACAATACACTATCAAACAGTATCCACATGCAGGTCTTCTAACACCATATTCTATTTTAGGCATGAATGAATAATTGTTATTGAAGTGTTTTCTGCAACTATTTGTGTACGATACCCCCAGCTAGTGGTGTCTCTAGCTCCTTACTCTTACAATCCTGTGTTATTTATTTTGAGGAAACGTTCACATTGTACATCGATAAGTAATAATTGATGATTTCTCTCTGTCCGCAATTGTATATAATCTAGATCATGCATTCTATTGTACTAGGTACTACTTTATAGATTTTCTGATCTATTTTCTTGCCCATGTGACATGCAAGTATCATTGAAATAGAAACCAGGTGTGTGCTGAAGATGTCCACTGATGGCCTGAGGAAGAAACATTTGTGTTTTGTTTTCACATTTTATTTATGCACTATGCTATATTCTTTGGACACCATGATGTTTCAATAAACATCTTGATTTTGCATTCAAGCCTAAGTTTTGGATCTTTTCTTTTTTCGACAAGGTACAGGTCTCTATCTCGTCCAGTATTGTTACTTTGACTCCTACGCACCTGCAACAGACCCTTTTCAGTAGTAAGGACCTTAAAAGAGCGCAGATTATATGTATGTGATCAGATACATATAATCCCACAGGTTTGGTTAATGCCCCCATCTCACCGTGTTTTGGCAGTAGATTCCCAAATCTGGATCAACACATAACTCAAACCACATGTGCATTCATGACAAGGACAGAAAAAGAAACCATCAACAGGGATAGGGATTGGAAAGGCAGACTAAATAGTCTACTTCATTCAAACTGCACAGGGCCAGACAGATGTACAACAAAGGGGATGGCTGATGCCAAAGCTTGGCCAATGTACAGAGAATGTACAGAGAAACTATCAAAACAATCAGACAGTAATCGAGTGGCACTCTGTTGTTGTGGATCCAAGGAGAGTACCTACCAGGGGTGGAACCATGCACACTGTACAATAGTCCCTAGAATCATACTCCTTCCTCTATTCAATCAGTATTTTGGGGATTAACTTTATGTCATTTGTGTCTCTCTAACTATGTTTTACTTCCTTCTATTCAGTACCTTACAAAGCATAGAAAATAATCGTAGTGACCATCTTTGTTCAACACACATTCATTGACTTTCTGACAGGTTTTGGTTTCCGTAACATTGCAAAACAGTGGAGGTAAATAAATGAGTAAATAAAGCAACGATGACCCATCCTGGGGATTGGTGGCACTTCCTCAGGCTGAGACACAGCTGTCTGTCACCCTTCACAACCTGAAATTAAATAGATATTAAACCTCCTTTGTCTTAAAGTTATTTTTATTATTCAGTCATGTGTCTCTATTTACTGTACATTAACACCCAATTCATCCATATTTGGGGAGGAGTTTCCGTAACATATGGGATGGTAACGCCAGTCCTCAAGGGCCTGATTGGTGTCACACTTTTGCCCCAGCGCCAGCTAACACACCTGACTCCAATTATCAACTAATCATGGTGTTCAGTTTAGAATTCAATTAGTTTAATCAGCTGTGTTTGCTAGGGATTGGGGAACAGTGCGACAGATCTCTAGACTGGAATTGCCAATCCACAGAGCTGAGAGAGGATGTGGTGAGAAAAATAAAAGTTTCATCAGAACTCTGACTACCATGTTAGTGCTACATCCTATGAATGTGGCTAAAGTTTCTCCTATTGAGAAAAACAAATGAGCTGTTCTCTGAATGGGGTCAGGACCATGGAACATGATGTGTCTCAGATGTCGTCATGGAGTCCGTAAAGCATCACAGAGTCTGGAGCACAGGAGGCTTCTGAGGGGAGGACGGCTCATAATAATGGCTGGAAGGGAGTGCATTTAATAGCATCACACAATGAAACCATGTGTTTGACGTGTTCGATACCATTCCATGTATATCATTCCTGCCATTACTAAGAGCCCGACCCCTCCAAATAAGGTGCCATCGGTCGCCTGTGTTCTGGAGGGTTGATCTAGCGGTTTCTCTCCTCACAGGGCACACAGCATGCTCTCTGTCAGAAAGCCAGGGGTGTGTGGTTGTAGTGGGGGCTGGAAGCTCCGGTGTGTCTGCCTGTTGGGAGTGGCGTGGTTGGATGAGTCAGAGACACCACTAGGCCAAAATAAAGAGGCGTGGTTCTCTCTCAGTATTTCATGCCCTCATCCTCCGTCATGTCGTCAGCTGTGTGTCTCCACCGGCACCTGGTGCAGACTTTGGATCTCTTTTCTCAACCCATTCCTTCCTTCTTCCTTTTTCTCTGCACTCTTCCTGTCCTTTTGGTTTGATAAATAAAAGCTCCACTCTGGGTTTTTCTTACACCTCACCGCACACAGCGCTGTGCTCGCTCATTGCTTCCCATGACTTCAAAGTAGAAAGAAAATTGTAAAAATAAGTTATTTAGCCACGAGACAAACAAAAATGTGTTCTGTCTCAGTTTTTTTGTGTTTGTTGTTTTTTATTCAGTAGGGGGCAAGCATTTCTTATTTTCCCTTTTAAAGTATGCATTCATTAAAAGTTTGGGGGTTTATATTATTGATTATTTTAATTACATCCTTTCACTACTTGCATTTCCTTGTTTAACGGAAGAGTTTGTGTCTTTGAAGGGGTGGATTTTACACATCAACATAGCCAGGATAGACTTTCTTCTCCATCCTACACAGTTTGAAAGGCCTTGGTCTGGGCAGGGACCATGAGAGTGGGGGAGTGGGCCCAGAGATCTGTTTCCTGGAGTTGATGTTGAATTTGGGGGTGCCAGGGGGCTCAGGGGTCTTGTTGGGGGGTACCACCGTTGTGTATGCTGGGGGGGACTGGGGGAAATCAGGGGGCTGTCCATTCTCCTTAAGGGCAGCTATCGCTGGGGGCCGAGGGCGGTGCCCGTGGGGGGCAGTGTTGTGCACCATGGACTGTGTTGAGGAGGCCCCGGAGCGGGAGCTGCCAGAGCGGGACGAGGACAGAGAGTTGGGCTTCACCAGCTTGGCCTTGGGAGCCTCTGCATCCTCCCTGCACAGATACACAAATCAAAAACAAAAACAAACAAGAGCTACTTAGATTTGGCCAGTCATGACCCCAAGCATGCACACAGAGACAAACATAAACTTAGACAAACTCTACGGCCTTTCTGAGGAGAGCCAGTGGAGAAAAAGATCTTACACAATCAGAGAAAAGGGTTTGGTGACGCTCCACTGCACTTGCTGCATTATCATCTGGGTCTGACACAAGTGTCTAAATAAAAATAGTCCAACTCGTCTAGGTCTTAATCCACTACATTACACTGGCACCACGGTCACCGATCCCACTTCAGAAAACTGCCCCATCGCATCCCACCCGCTCAGTGGTTAAACATGACATGTAAAAAGGAAACACCTCCCCGTAGTCTGCATTATTTATCTAAACACCGGCAAATAAACAGCTACACAGCCTCCAAGCAGTGAATTGTTTTCTCTTCTGCTGTAACAAGCTGCGCCATTAGCAGCCTGGAGGCCCCAGTTTACTTTAAATCTCGCTCTGGGAGTCAAACACGGCCTCAATCCGCACTTAGACCCTGCTGCCTGCTTATGGCTGCTCTGGAGAGGAGAGAAGCTCTGGGCACGGGAGCAGAGGGGTGTGAAAAGGATGGCTCTCAGAAACCAATAAATACTACGCTTGACAATGAGAGATTTATTACAGACACACACGCAAGTGCACATACACGCTTCAGTATTTAAAAAGTTAGATAGAAAAAGAGTGAAAGAGGGACAGAAGATAAAGAGATGCAGGAAGAAGAAGAAAATGACTGACCTGATCTCATTGGGAGTCTCCTCCTCCTCATACTTCTTCTTCTCCTTCTTGCGGAAGACGAGCCAGATGATTAGGATGATGAGGAGAACACCAAAGGAGACGCCCACCACGGCACCTGCCAGCACGCCCATCCCTCGAACATCTGTGGATCATCACACATTTTTGACCTCAGAAGGGCAGCGGAAAACTACCATACATGCATCTGTACATACAGTATCCACACGCAAATATTGATGCTTCTCAGGTAAACAATCCCTTTAAAAATAATGATTTAGTCCCGATAGGTAAATCCTGTGAATTTGTGGATGATAGATTTTGCTGGTGTTGTGTGTATTATGTGTTCCCTACAAAGCTATGAATCTAACAAAATGCTATCAAACCATTTCTGTTGCTGTGTTAACTTATAAATCATGTCCCCAACATTTCACCCTGTTGTGACCTTAAAATTCCTGTGCCTTTCTGTAAATCTATTACCGTGACATTGAAACATTACTGTTTGAGCGAAGTCGATGACCAATGGCCACTGTTTTAACGGTACAGTGTTGTGTTACTGAGGCGCAGGGGAGTGGAGCGAGGAAAAAACAATGTCCAGGTGCTGTTGGAAACTACAGTCATCCATCACCATCATAGCATGGTGTGCTGCGGAGCCGGAGAGCAGCTCTCTCTACTCACACTGCATGGTGACCTCGATGATGCAGTTCTCCTCGCCAACGTCATTGCTGGCAGTGCACCTGTAGACACCTGTACTGTCCTTCGTCAGGTTCCGCAGGGTGACGATCTCTGGATTCTTCAGATCTGTAGGAGAGATAGATAGACTGTGATTTAACAACCTGCTCAACTTGGGAAAGCTGATAGGACCGGGGTCTATGGTGCAGTTTGTACATGTATGTCCACTACAATGGTTTCAAGCACTTCTACAGTTAGCATGATCTTGAAGAGCAATTTGATTAACAGCATGTAATCAATCCTTGCAGTGAAGTACTGTACTTCATATCAAAGTCTACTCAGCTCTCATCCACTCCATTCTATGATAATCTAGTACAGACCAGAAGCAAGACAAATGCATTGTGAGGCTGTATTGAGGCTGTATTAAATTGTATTGATGAGTGTTAAGCCTAGTTAGAACTGACTCAGGTCTGTTTTGGGCTAACCATTCCTGTCTGCAATAGTGTGTCAGCTCTGAGGTATCACACTCTGTGGGATGGAGCAAGAGGAGAGGAACTCGCAAATGTTGATCTTGGCCTCTGAGAGATTGGGCGTACTCATGCTCAGAGTGACTCTGGTGATTGAAGACCACCGGGCTCGTAGACCCTGGGGGAATTTAGGGGGAGTTGAAAGAGTTTGTCTGAGACAACGATGGAGATGTACGTGGCTAAGAGTCCCTTAGACATCCCTGTCGTGACAGCCACGTGATATTACCTTTCACCACCACCCATAAATAATGGGCCACGACGGTGCGTTGTATCGCCCAATGAAAACTAATTAGACTGAACAGATGTTGTATCATGGAGGTCATTCATTTCTAGGCTTTCGGCATGGGCACGTGTCATCACTAATGCAAGTTGAGTGGGGAGAATAGGTGGTAAAACTGAAATGCAATGAAAGTGTGTTTTGTGCCTCAAAGGGGTAGATGCGTCTAGGATAGGGATTATCAAATAGATTCAGCCATTTTTCTTCTTGAGTGCATGGTCACGGGGTCATAATTAGTAATAATTTGTAGAATGCATAAATGCATAAAACATAATAATTTCAAACCTTGCTTACATTTGTATACAATCACATATATCTCTGTATTATATCTGTGGGAGTACTTTTGAACAGATTTGCAAAATTAAAATCATTCAGAGCTGATTTGCTGGTGATTTCACAGTCTTTTATGTCCAAATAAAATCAGCCGCGGGAACAAATTAGGCTGCCAGTGGGGGAACACTGGCTGAATTGCCGCTATCAGGAAGTTTTTGTGCTACAATGAATCTCCATTATATTTTGGCGTTTCGGAGGCAGACTGGAATTTAAGTGTTTGGGGATAAAAATGTATTCTGGGAAATACTATCATCAAAATATCACATACTATGTAATGTCCTCTTTAGGGGACCCGTGTTTCACATGCACATGGATGAAGTGGGGTACACCAAGTGTACAATCTACAATCTACTTACCTCTCAGTGCCAGTAGGGGGAGGTTCCCAACACTCTTTCCCTTATCCAGCACCCTCTCCCAATTGTATTTGATAGGGTCTGAGCCGTCACTGGATTTGCAGCTCAGTTTAACATCACTGCCCTCCAGCAGCCTGCCGTCCATCCAGCATCGTGGCTTAGAGGGCTTCACTGTAGAAACAACAGAACAATAGTTATAAAACACTACAAATAACATTATAATACTGTAGCAGCATGTGTAAACAGGAAATAATACTTAAAGATTCTTGAGTGTAACAGTAGCCTGTTTGTTTCTCATGGAAGCCATTGCTGTGATTACAAGTTGTGTCAAAGGCCCCAAACCTAGATCAGTAAGTGACTGTGAGTTGGTTTTGAAAGCCTGCAGACAGAGACAGGTCAGGAGAGAGTGCTGTGCTCCTGAGTTCCTGTGGCGTGGGGGTCACTATATGGCCAGCCCTTCTCGAGCTCTATGGCTGCTTCACAGCAGCTGCTCCAGTCCTCCTTATATCTCTCCATCCATCCCTTAACCCATCCCTCCAACCCTCCACCCCTTCCTCCTTCCATCCCTCCCCTCCCCTCCATCCCTTCCCTCAAAGTCTAACCGACATGGTGAACATGCTGCTCAGTAAGAGATATGATGAAGGGGCTGAGGAGAGTGCATTCTGCAGTACATCTCACAGCTCTGTCAGGGCCAGTTAGACCAATCTATCTGCAGCCGGAGCAGGCAGAGCGAGGACACACACACTGACACAGGGGCCCAGACCCATCCAGCCACCAGCTCCTCTGCCAACCCATTATGTTAACGTCGGGACTGCAAGAGAAAAATGCAAATGTTCATCTCTCAAAATCAAAAGTGTTACTGCAAAGCTGAGGGCAATTAGTAAAAATCTAGATGCTAACTCAATGAAATGTCTTTATGGAGGAGAGGGACAAAAGGTAAAAAGGATTAAGAAACTGTTCCATTAAAGTACCAATAACCACCGGTTTAAATAATCTCCCATGATGTTTTAATAAATTGCATGGGAGAATGATCTCACTTCTCCCGTTGGACTACGTTGTGGTATTGCTGCTCTCCACTTGCCTGTCTGTCCTTCAAAGCTGTTTGTCTATTCAACGATATGCAGAGACACATTTACCACAGAGCCAGTGAAAACTAAGCCATTTAAAACAGATCCGCCAAACCTCTGTGTATTGGGGCAATGAAAAAACTAAACAGAACAAATAAAACAACAATGGGGTTTTTGCCCCTCTAAAGCAGCCCAACTGGCTTTGTCATAATAGTTATGAAAGCTGAATGACGGCTCAGAACTCTGTATGGTGTTTAATAATTATAAACAGATAACAAATATTCAATCATCATAAAGAGCTTGTCTGCAGTATATTTGATGACAGAAAACGTATTTTCATATCATGGTAGCAAAATCATTTCTAATGTTTAACAACTAAATTCTGCATCATCTGTTTCAAGCTGACAAGAGGTCAATCCCCAATGCCAGCCATTTTTTGACATATATTAGATTATGTTACTTCTATGTGCCTCAGCAACCATACATCTGAGACCCTCGCAATGGAGAAACAAGGCCAAACAAAAAAATCTAAATCGAATCACTCCATCTGAATCAAATTGAATCATTTGATCAGTCAGCATGAGAGAGGAAATGTGCCTGCTAATTCCCTATTGATTAGCGTGTGTGAGAGACAGAGCTGGAGAGCAGACTCACCCAGCACTATGAGGTTGACTTGGCTCCAGTGGTACTTTCCCCCCATCTTGACCTTGCAGTAGTACTCCCCAGAGTCGGTCAGCTGTAAGTCACTGAGGAGCAGGGAGGCATCTCCTTTCAGGTAGTCCCCAGCGAAAGACAGACGACTGGTCCCGCTGGTCACCTCGTTGGTGTAAACCTGGCCCCCGAAAAACGTGATGATCTGGGTTGGGGAGAGAGACAATGAGACACACAGAGAGCTGTATGCAGAGAGATATGTAAAGGCATCAGCTCTGTATGTGGATTTAGACATACATGGACACTGCTTGCTCATAAAGACACATACACCTACAGTACAGACATGTACCCTCTATTTGTCTTTCACTCTCTCTACCTTGTAAAAACACACACACAACGGCATCAAACACAGCTGTCACAGCAGCCTATTACTCAGGGCAAGTGAGAGCCTGCAGATGGGGACTGCTAAACGCTGGTGCCACAGCACATCAGTGCCATCGGAGCTGGGTTTACCTGCTGCGCTCGCAGGTGACGTCTGCCCATTTACACACACACACACACACACACACACACACACACACACACACACACACACACACACACACACACACACACACACACACACACACACACACACACACACACACACACACACACACACACACACACACACACACACACACACACACACACAAGTTACTGTGCATTTGCCTATGGGCACACTCCTGCTGTGTTCATCCATTTTGGATGCAGAGTGTACAGTATTTGCAGGTGTGTATGTGTTTGTGCTTGTGGCTCTGAACATATGTTTATGAGAGGTGGAGTGAGTGGTCTGTCTAATGTGCAATTGAATTCAATACAGCATCCAACATCAGAGTTCTTAATGTTCCCCTTGTCTGTGGACGGCCTCAGGATGGGCCTATGGGTGTGTAGCACCATTAGCATACGCATCCCCAGGTCAGCGCCAGTGAACCCTGCCCTTGCTCGGGATTTCTCTCCCTTCTGTGCTCATGACACATGTAGCCTGTACACTCGGCAACAGAGGCTAAATGTTGACAAGCTGCTCTTTTCCATTTCAACACGACCTTCCAGCTGAAATAAAATAATGATTTATTAATTCCGCTACAGGCACAGTCTGGTTTCTAATAAAATGTTCAGACGTTTCATTTTAATTAATGGTGCCTTCAATGTTATCTCCCCGTTAAATATGCAATGCAATGTGCCAGCCTCTTCAGAGGTATCAAAGACATTTGTTTTCCCCTTTCTTCCCTTCTCCCCTCCTCCCTTCTCCCTTCTCTCCCTCCTCCCTTCCCTTGTGGAACCAAATCTCTCATTGCTAATCAACAGATCAGTGTGTAAATGAATGACTTTCAAATACATTAGAAATCTCTTTCATCTGATAAGGCCTGTTGAGATTTCACGGTATTACTGTTATCAGATGTTAGTTTTTTCTTAATGAAATGTACTAAATCAAAACAGAAACTGAAACTTTAACATCTTCTGAGAGCTAGAAGACAAGTAATTACATTAGGACTGTTTTTAGACTCGGGTAGATGATAAAAGGTGGGTGATAGGATGGATCCATTTTTATTATAGTAAGAGCTGGCAGTATTGATGTTGTCTAATTCATATCTCAGGGACTGGAATATACTATTTTCACAGCTGTTGTGATGTACAGGCTTCTCTGGTCTAATGTACAGGCTTTATTTAGTAACTGTGTCTCAGGATGACATTCAGCCACAGTAATTTGCTTACTACTGTATCTCAGTCGATATCGTTTCACTTCAGGGAATCTGAAAAAGCCTACAGTATATTCAGAATGTATTCAGACCCCTTCACTTTTTCAACATTTTGCTACATTCCAGCCTTATTCTAAAATGTTTTAAATAAAACATTTTCCTCATCAATCTACAAACAATATACATACAAATTTATAAAAAACTAAAATGCATAAAACTTATTTACTTCAGTATTCGGACCCTTTGCTATGAGCCTCGAAATTGAGCTCAGATGCATGCTGTTTCCTTTGATCGTCCTTGAGATATTTCTTCAACTTGACTGGAGTCCACCTGAGTTCAATTAAATTGATTGGACATGATTTGGAAAGGCACACACCTGTCTATATAAGGTCCCACAGTTGATAGTGCATGTCAGAGCAAAAATCAAGCCATGAGGTCGAAGGAATTGTCCGTAGAGCTCCGAGACAGGTTTGTTTCTAGGCACAGATCTGGGGAAGGGTACCAAAAAATGTATGTAGCAATGAAGGTCCCCAAGAACACAGTGGCCTCCATCATTCTGAAATGGAAGACGTTTGGAACCACCAAGGCTCTTCATAGAGCTGCCTGGCTGGCCAAACTGAGCAATTGGGATTGAAGGACCTTGGTCAGGGATGTGACCAAGAACCTGATGGTCACTCTAACAGAGCTCCAGAGTTCCTCTGTGGAGATGGCAGAACCCTCCAGAATGACAACCATCTCTGCAACACTCCACCAATCAGGCCTTTATGGTAGATTGGCCAGATGGAAGCCACTCCTCTGTAAAAGGCACATGACAGCCCACTTGGAGTTTGCCAAAAGGCACCTAAAGGACACTCAGACCATGAGAAACAAGATTCTCTGGTCTGATGAAACCAAGATTGAACCCTTTGGCCTGAATGCCAAGCGTCATGTCTGGAGGAAACCAGGCACCGCTCATTCCCTGGCCTATACCATCCCTACGGTGAAGCATGGTGGTGGCAGCATCATACTGTGGGGATTTTTTTCATCAGCAGGGACTGGGAGACTAGTCAGGATGGAGTGAAAGATGAACGGAGCAAAGTACAGAGAGATCCTTGATGAAAACATGCTCTAGAGCACTAAGGACCTCATACGGGGGTGAAGGTTCACCTTCCAACAGTACAATGACCCTAAGCACAGAGCTAAGACAACTCAGGAGTGACTTTGGGACAAGTCTCTGAATGTCCTTGAGTGGCCTAGCCAAAGCCTGGACTTGAACCCGATCTAACATCTCTGGAGAGACCTGAAAATACTTGTGCAGCAACGCTCCCCATCCATCCTGACAGGGCTTGAGAGGATCTGCAGAGAATAATGGGACAAACTTCCCAAATACAGGTGTGCCAAGCTTGCAGTGTCATACCCAAGAAGACTTGAGGCTGTAATCGATGCCAAAGGTGCTTCAACAAAGTACTGAGTAAAGGGTTTAAACCTATGTAAATGTGATATTTATTTTTTACATTTGCAAACATTTCTTAAAACCTTTTTTTTTTGCTTTGTCATTATGAGTTATTGTGTGTAGATTGATGAGGAGAAAAGCACGTTTAAATCCATTTTAGAATAAGGCTGTAACGTAACAAACTGTGCGAGAGTAAGAGTAAACTGTAGGAAGTAGAAAAGGGCTGAGATGGGAAGAAAACAAATTGGAGGAACATTGTGTTGTATTAGTGTGCCTTTGAAAAAGCTTTAAAATAAATCAGATTGGTTGCAACAAAGAGATTGCGGGTGAGGGGGGGTATAGAAAAAGAGAGAGAAGAGAGAGAAAGAAGGAAATAAAGAGAGAAAATGACAATGAAAGAGGCACGAGAGAGAGAGCAGCTTCCTCACCACTCTCTGCTTGGAGTTGGGCTTCTGCAGTAGCCACTCGATGTCAAGCAACTGCACATTGGATTGCCAGAACTGATGGTGGCACGGCAGGGTGGTGTTGTCTCCGACGACTCTCTTCATGTCTGTCTGGGCGCCGGCCGTCAGCAGGCTCAGCAGCACTAGGGAGAGAGAGCGAGAGAGCGAGAGAGAGAGAGAGAGAGACAGAGAGACAGAGAGAGAGAGAGAGAGAGCAAAGACACTGTCAGACAACTAGAACCAGATACACCACCAGACAGCAGCCACAGGCAGAAAATATCTGGAGTAAAAAACCTAGTGAGATAGGAAACCCCATCAGAATTACTAGGACATAACACATAATAGAAACAGAATCAAATAAACAAAACCAGCGAAACCACAATGAGACAAAGACTATAACTAGAGTCAATTTCTCCCAAGCTCACCTAGCTGTCAGGTTGTTTGCTGTACGACAGGGTCTGAGTTGCACTAGGCTCCGTCAGCTGTGTATGTGGGCTTGTGGCTTGGACCCTGGCCACTGGCCAGACTGTCAGGGCATGCTATGCAGTGGGCATCGCAGGGTTAATTTATTGGAGGATGCTGGACAGCCCTGCTGGGTTGAGGGGAATTAGACAGAGGCGTCAGGGGGATTTAAAGAGGGATGGAGCTCGTGGGGGCCGTTGGGTGATCAAGGGGACATACGACTCCCTTCCACTGGTAGACCCAGCACAGGGAAAACAATGCACATGCTCCACAGCCCCCATGACGCCTCTGGCTTACTCGCTCAAATGCGCTAGATATTTGTGGTGCTTCAGCATTAACCTAACGCACATTTCATTTAGCCACTGCAGAGAGCCAGCTAAGAGCCTGGCTTCAAAGTGCTCTAAATAAAGTTATCAAACGCTTGTTCGGCTGCAGTATGTCCTGGTCATGTAAATATACTCGTTTTTATTACTCAGTGGTGTGTCGCTGATTAGGTGCTGAGTGGTTCAATAAATCACTAAATATACAATGTGGTATAATGGGGCTTGAGAGATTAAACAGACAGCGACTCATTAAAAGAATGCCTTTGTGCCCTATCACCCTCGATCACATGTTGTAAATGCACCAGCCGGAGGCACATTTCTTCTTATACAGTGGCCAGCCTCTCAGGAACAGTACACGTAAGAGCGGTCAGAGTCAATGAGATTGATCGCTCGTCTGCCTCATAAAATAGGTGACTTGGTGTAGGGATGAGGTAAAGAGGGAGACATCTTAAATGTTCTGTCACTTTTACCCTGCCTTCATGTACATATCTACCTGAAATACCTGGTACCTCTCCCTGTGTGTCGCTCCAAATTGATCTGATACTGGTACTCCCTGTGTGTAGCTCCACATTGGTCTGATACTGGTACTCCCTGTGTGTCGCTCCACATTGATCTGATACTTGTACTCCCTGTGTGTAGCTCCACATTGATCTGATACTGGTACTCCCTGGATGTAGGTCCACATTGATCTGATACTGGTACTCCCTGGATGTAGCTCCACATTGATCTGATACTGGTACTCCCTGGATGTAGCTCCACATTGATCTGATACTGGTACTCCCTGGATGTAGCTCCACATTGATCTGATACTGGTACTCCCTGTGTCTAGCTCCACATTGATCTGATTATGGTACTCCCTGGATGTAGCTCCACCTTGATCTGATACGGGTACTCCCTGTGTGTAGCTCCACATTGATCTGATACTGGTACTCCCTGGATGTAGCTTCACATTGATCTGATACTGGTACTCCCTGGATGTAGCTCCACATTGATCTGATACTGGTACTCCCTGGATGTAGCTCCACATTGATCTGATACTGGTACTCCCTGGATGTAGCTCCACATTGATCTGATACTGGTACTCCCTGTGTGTAGCTCCATATTGATCTGATACTGGTACTCCCTGTGTGTAGCTCCACATTGATCTGATACTTGTACTCCCTGTGTGTAGCTCCACATTGATCTGATACTGGTACTCCCTGGATGTAGGTCCACATTGATCTGATACTGGTACTCCCTGGATGTAGCTCCACATTGATCTGATACTGGTACTCCCTGGATGTAGCTCCACATTGATCTGATACTGGTACTCCCTGGATGTAGCTCCACATTGATCTGATACTGGTACTCCCTGTGTCTAGCTCCACATTGATCTGATTATGGTACTCCCTGGATGTAGCTCCACCTTGATCTGATACGGGTACTCCCTGTGTGTAGCTCCACATTGATCTGATACTGGTACTCCCTGGATGTAGCTCCACATTGATCTGATACTGGTACTCCCTGGATGTAGCTCCACATTGATCTGATACTGGTACTCCCTGGATGTAGCTCCACATTGATCTGATACTGGTACTCCCTGGATGTAGCTCCACATTGATCTGATACTGGTACTCCCTGTGTGTAGCTCCACATTGATCTGATACTGGTACTCCCTGTGTGTAGCTCCATATTGATCTGATACTGGTACTCCCTGTGTGTAGCTCCACATTGATCTGATACTGGTACTCCCTGGATGTAGCTCCACATTGATCTGATACTGGTACTCCCTAGATGTAGCTCCATTCTCGTGCATTTTACTGCCCGTGTTTCTATTTAAATGTTGTATTATTATTTTTCATCTCTGCCTCGTTGGGATAGGCTGATAAGCAAGCATTTCATGGTAAAGTTGTAGTCGTCAACTATGGCAAATATATTTTATTTGGTACATGGAGGGAGGTATCATACCTGCTCTGACCTCTTTCTCCCCTCTCTCTCCAGATGAAATCTCGCTTCTTGTGACGGCCGGCCGCCCAACAACCTGCCCGCTTGACCCTATCCCCTCCTCTCTTCTCCAGACCATTTCCGGAGACCTTCTCCCTTACCTCACCTCGCTCATCAACTCATCCCTGACCGCTGGCTACGTCCCTTCCGTCTTCAAGAGAGCGAGAGTTGCACCCCTTCTGAAAAAACCTACACTCGATCCCTCCGATGTCAACAACTACAGACCAGTATCCCTTCTTTCTTTTCTCTCCAAAACTCTTGAACGTGCCGTCCTTGGCCAGCTCTCCCGCTATCTCTCTCAGAATGACCTTCTTGATCCAAATCAGTCAGGTTTCAAGACTAGTCATTCAACTGAGACTGCTCTTCTCTGTATCACGGAGGCGCTCCGCACTGCTAAAGCTAACTCTCTCTCCTCTGCTCTCATCCTTCTAGACCTATCGGCTGCCTTCGATACTGTGAACCATCAGATCCTCCTCTCCACCCTCTCCGAGTTGGGCATCTCCGGCGCGGCCCACGCTTGGATTGCGTCCTACCTGACAGGTCGCTCCTACCAGGTGGCGTGGCGAGAATCTGTCTCCTCGCCACGCGCTCTCACCACTGGTGTCCCCCAGGGCTCTGTTCTAGGCCCTCTCCTATTCTCGCTATACACCAAGTCACTTGGCTCTGTCATAACCTCACATGGTCTCTCCTATCATTGCTATGCAGACGACACACAATTAATCTTCTCCTTTCCCCTTCTGATGACCAGGTGGCGAATCGCATCTCTGCATGTCTGGCAGACATATCAGTGTGGATGACGGATCACCACCTCAAGCTGAACCTCGGCAAGACGGAGCTGCTCTTCCTCCCGGGGAAGGACTGCCTGTTCCATGATCTCGCCATCACGGTTGACAACTCCATTGTGTCCTCCACCCAGAGCGCTAAGAACCTTGGCGTGATCCTGGACAACACCCTGTCGTTCTCAACCAACATCATGGCGGTGGCCCGTTCCTGTAGGTTCATGCTCTACAACATCCGCAGAGTACGACCCTGCCTCACACAGGAAGCGGCGCAGGTCCTAATCCAGGCACTTGTCATCTCCCGTCTGGATTACTGCAACTCGCTGTTGGCTGGGCTCCCTGCCTGTGCCATTAAACCCCTACAACTCATCCAGAACGCCGCAGCCCGTCTGGTGTTCAACCTTCCCAAGTTCTCTCACGTCACCCCGCTCCTCCGCTCTCTCCACTGGCTTCCAGTTGAAGCTCGCATCCGCTACAAGACCATGGTGCTTGCCTACGGAGCTGTGAGGGGAACGGCACCGCAGTACCTCCAGGCTCTGATCAGGCCCTACACCCAAGCAAGGGCACTGCGTTCATCCACCTCTGGCCTGCTCGCCTCCCTACCATTGAGGAAGTACAGTTCCCGCTCAGCCCAGTCAAAACTGTTCGCTGCTCTGGCCCCCAATGGTGGAACAAACTCCCTCACGACGCCAGGACAGCGGAGTCAATCACCACCTTCCAGAGACACCTGAAACCCCACCTCTTCAAGGAATACCTAGAATAGGATAAGTAATCCTTCTCACCCCCTTAATGATTTAGATGCACTATTGTAAAGTGGCTGTTCCACTGGATGTCAGAAGGTGAATTCACCAATTTGTAAGTCGCTCTGGATAAGAGCGTCTGCTAAATGACTCAAATGTAATGTAATGTAAATGCAAACCCGTTATTCATAAGCGGTTGAATGACTCATAATGATGTCATCATTACTCTGTGAACTTTGTGTGCAGCCCTAAAACTTTATTTGACTTTCACATTTCCCTGATGCAATAACCCTGGGCTCCACACCAGTCACTCACATCCATCTGAGTCACCACGTTGACCCAACTCCAGACGCCCTCTCTGACTGGCACCCAGCACCACAGGAAAGGAGGCCATATTACAGTACAGCAGGGCCCTCAGTCTGCTCAATACAGCCCTGGTGACAGGGCACATTACTGAGGTCCTCCTACTGCTCTCGCTCTCCCCTGCTCTGCTGAAATCATTACTCATCAGAAAAAATGGCCACCTATTTCAAGCCAAGGAGCTCCCAGCTCCCCTGAAGGTATCCCCATTCATGACTTTTTAATGCAGCATTTGCAGAGCCATTCATCTTGTGGGCACCCCGCAGATATTACTTGGAAGGAAGTCATGGAGGGGAGCCTAGGAAAGAATGATCCAGTCAGCACAGAGGACTGTGGGTATCCTCTCAGCATAGCTCCTAATCACTTTGAGGAGGAGGAGGAAGGAGGAGGTTGGCTGGAGTGTGTGTGTGTGGGTGAGAGAGTGAGTGACCATTGAGTGTTAGGGCCCGGTGATGGTCCGTTGGGAGCCCAGTGCATGCTGCTGGCCAAGGCCTGTTCAAGCCGTGCTGTCGAGTCAGTGCCCTCACACTTGTCACCACGGAACTGAACCCCCTGCTCGGTGTGCTGGGCCTGATAACAGCTAGTAAGCTCACCTCACCTCTCCACCACCTGCCCTACTTCCTCCCTTCGCCAGGGGACTCACAGGCTGGGGAGTCGGGGAGAGAGAGAGAGTTTTGCATGGGAGCGATATGAGTAGGACCAATTATCAAAGGCAGTATATGGAAGGTTGTGTGTTGTATGTGCAATTAACTGTGCTGTACAGTATATCGCCTACTCCTTTCGCCAACTCTCAACGACCTTCCAACAAGCACACTGAGCCAATACAGACTGTATGGGTTTGGAATTAGGCTTCACTTTATCATCGGTCAATGGATTTACCAAATATGAAATTCTCAATTTCAGCCAACAACATGACAAACAATACAATGCCTTTATAGTGACACGACAATCAGCTTTTACATCCTCAGTTTATGGTTGTGGAGAGGGGATTTTGTGCTCTACCTTGAAGTCGATTTGTTCTCAGATTTTTTTGGATTGGCTTCATTCAGTGTTCACAGCTGTGGCGGTTTGGACCGATGGAAACCATCATTTGTGAGATACCCAGTATGTATAGGAACCTCAGGTAGTCTTTAGTTTATGCCCTTGGCATTCAATGGTCTAATAGTGGGATATTTCAGCTTACTTTAGTTTGTTATTTCAGCCGTTTATAAAATAAATAAAACAATTCCACATAAATCTTGAAAAAGCCATACATGCACATTAGTAAAATCATGGAGGATAACACACAAAGTCTGGGACTTATTTGCATTGTGGTCTTCTTGAGACAAGATGGCCAGGCAAGATCGAACACTGTATGGCACTGAGGTAATAAAACATAAAACCAAAGAAGAAGAACATCTATCATCACTGCAGTTACATCGCAGAGTACATTCTTATGGGCACAGAAGACAAACAGTTTGGTACTTTATTGTTAAGGCAACTCATTCCACTCTGAGGCTCCAGTATACAAGTAAGTACCTTTCCCAGTGTAACGGCTTTCTTCTGTTGAAGGAGGAGCGGACCAAAATGCAGCGTGGTAGTTACTCATATTTATTAATGAAAGTAGACTAGACTTGAAATAACTGACATGTACAAAAACAGACGAAAACGTGAAAAAAAAAACTATACAGCCTGTCTGGTGAAACTAAACACAGAGACAGGAACAATCACCCACGACACACTCAAAGAATATGGCTGCCTAAATATGGTTCCCAATCAGAGACAACGATAATCACCTGACTCTGATTGAGAACCGCCTCAGGCAGCCATAGACTATCCTAGACGCCCCACAAAAACCCCAAGACGAAACACACCACAAATAACCCATGTCACACCCTAGCCTGACCCAATAAATGAAGATAAACATAATATATTTTGACCAGGGCGTGACACCCAGCACTACTTCTGAACCTGTATAAGCACACATTAGCATTACCTGATCTGGTGCTGTGGTTCTGTGCATCCCTAACATGCAGAAAGTAATCAGTCAGATATCTGGACGCAGAACCATAAATACTAGTGTAAATCAGACTTTAATCTGGGACACCCTAGCATCAACAGGCAGCCAGCTGAGTTCCTGAAAGCAGCTCTTGCCTATGTGTGTATGTGGACTCAGGATCTTTGATGTTATACTGAGGATAGATACAAGCCTATAATTCCTATGGTCAGACTGTATCGCTCCTTCTCATAGAGAGGTATAACTTTAGCTTGTTTTCATGGGAAAGATGCATTGTTCAAGAGAGAGATTAACGATGTGTAATACAAGGGGCAATTTCCTCAGCAGAATTTCTAAGAAACCTTGCAGGAATATTATCCAGGCCTTGGGCTTTGGAGCATTTATGCTCTGTTAGCATACTGACTACGTTGGCTGTTGCTACCTTTGCAAGAGAAAAAGAGTTCAGCTGAACCCCTAACTCAGTATAATACTTCTTGACTTGGTCGTTTCCATACAAACTAGAACTGGTGGGCAACATGCTGACAAGTAAAACATTTTTTTTGTTGAATTACTATGAATACCGGAGACACAGTAAATAGTCTGAGACATTATATACTGTCAGGCACAGCAAAATTGTCAAAACATCACGAGCAGACCTTGGTTCAAATACTATTTCAAATATCTCAAATACAGTACATTCAAAGTAACCTTTCAGATATATCTTACTTGAAAAGACAAATCCCACTTGGCACACACTGGTTGAATCAATGTTGTTTCCACGTCATTTAATGAAATTAAGTTAAACCAACGTGCAATTGATGTTGAATTGATGTCTGTGCCCAGTGGGGTGGTTGAATATTTTTATGTAGTTGGAAATACAATTGGAAAGTATGTTACAGTATTGTAAAATACTTATTTAAAATACTATTTTCAAATTCCTGCATTAAATGCATGAGTGTATTTTGTCAGTGTATTTGAAATACAATTTGGCAGACTATTTGTTTTTTTAAAAAAAAATAACCATTCAAATACAAGTACTTGTTTTGAGCTGTGTATTTGAAAATACTGAAATACACAAAAAAGTATTTTAAATACCAGATACTCAAATACACATGTATTTGATCCCAGGTCTAATCACGAGGCCTCTATGTGTTCACATCTTCTTGACATTCCATAGGGCCATGGGAAATTGTATGTTAAGGAGGAGCTGTGAGTCAAGGGGGTGTTTCGCGATAAGGTAACTATGTTAATAACTTCTGGCTCTGATGAGACACCCCCCCCCCCTCTCCCCCTCCTCTTCTCTCATTTCCTCTACTCTCTGGACTGGGATCAACATGGCTGAAAATTGACATTTTTGACAGAGCTCAGTTTTTACCCAAGCAAAGAAAAGAGCTAAAGAAATGTATTATAATGAACAAAAGGGGACCTGGCAGCAGCATAGGCTTAGAGAGAGACAGAGAGAGTGAGGGAGAGCTGGGGCGACTATAGTGGAGGAACCAATTTCTATGAAAATGCCCTAGGGGGAGTTGTGCTCCAGTAAATCCACCTCCCCGCAGAATGGTACAGTCTTATTATAGAGCAGCCAGTGGGACGCAGGCAGGCAGCGGCCCCAGATCTTTCACATTGCCCAAAGTCAAGATCCACGTCCCATTCAGCACATTGGCTTGGCTGGGGCCTCAGCACCGCTAAAGCTCCTGACCTCTGGCTCTCACAACTGTAGAGGTCAGGGGAGGAAAAAGAAGAGAGGGAAAAGAGAAGAGAAGGCCCAATGTCTTGTGTTTAATAAGTCCACTCTGTTCGCCATGGTTAACAGATTCTGGCCACAATGAGCTTGAATCTCACCGCAGCTCAAGGGAAAAGCAATGGGGAAAGTGGAGGATACAGAACTAACTCCTTTAGAGTTCTATATGTAATTGTCCTTTGTAATAAGAGTGCATGTGTGTGTGAACAGTATGTGGGTGCTGTGTGTGTGTGTGTGTGTGTGTGTGTGTGTGTGTGTGTGTGTGTGCTGCATGCTCTGTGTGAACATCTGCTGTCTCAGAAATGCACTTCCATGCTTCCATCTGCATAATGGGAAAACAAGACCTATCTCATGCTGACGGTAAATCAAGGTCACTGTGCAAACATGTGAAGTAGAATATAGCAGTCGTAGGGCATACAGAGTTTCAAATTGCATAGGAGTTACCAGCTGATCCACACAAGGTCCAGACAGGGAGAGAGGACTGCAGCATTCATCTCTCAGCACAGTCACTCTATACTAAAGTTTTATCTTGCTCCACTGACAGGCTTCTCTGGCAGGAGAAGAAAACAGAGGGAGCGGACAGGGAGAATTAATCAGAGAACAATGGGCTGGGACATAGAGAATTGCCTCCCGGATAACCAGGTGCACTGAATTTGGCTTAGCTCCATGGTATGACTAATATGTGTGAAATGCATCAGAAGCAACTGGTGACACACAGTTGAGCTGGGGACACATTCAAATGATGGAAAACGCTGAAATAGTCAGATGTCACAACCAAAGTTTCCTCAAAAAATGTTTGGCACCGAGCATATTTCAGGTCTGCTGAGCACAAACTTGAACTATATGACAATTCTGTGCATCTTCCAGCGCGCGTTTACTGTTAACACTGAGGCTATACCCACTTTAAGTTACAGTTAACAGTGGCCTTGTAGGCTCCTGTGGCTATTTGATCATAACGTAGCCATAACATTTCAACATGGAAATACAGTAGCTGTTCTATCATTCAGCCTACAGTAGCATCCAATGTGTGGTGTTCAATGTAGGCCTACATTACATGAGACTTTTGAAACATGCAGAGCTTGACATTATAACCTTTTTATCCACTTGTCATTCAGTGAAGGAGGTGACTGGAAATGTGGTGTTGTTTGATGCAATAAATTACTTCACAAAATAAAATACATTATTATTTCCATGCCATTATTACAGAGAATCAGACAAATGCTACCCTCTGCCTATTGGCTACTTAGCTTATTCAAGCCTGTCTTATCATACAACACTGCCCCTTTAAGACAAAAAGATCTGACTCACTTTTTAAAGATGTCTAGAAATGTATACATTTTGTGCTCCTGTAGGAAGCAATCACTCCCCTATTGCTGACTATAAATGATATATAACTGGGCTAATAACTCACTAACTAGCAAAGGATATGAACAAGATGTGCAGACGTGGTTACATGAAGCTCTCGCTTTGATCTCAAAACAAGCGCATCTACTCATGCTGTAAGCACAGTCCAGTTCAAAGTAAATGACACAGATGGTCTATTTGCATATAGGCCTACTGCAGCTCGGATTGTTTATGCCTCACCGGTCTGTGTATACTGGTAGTGCATGTCAATGCTGGTAGTGCATGTCAATGCAATAGAATCCTACTCCGATGTGTTCTGCCTACAATAAAAATCTCTTGCATAGTTAGTTTTGGTATGTTGCATTGAAATTGGATAATATTGCATTGATTCAATCACAATTACCACAGTAAAGAGAAACGTCAATAGTGTTAACAGGGAAAACTCTAGAACAGTGGTCACCAACCGAGTCAAGATCACTACAAGTCAAAATGCAACCCAAGATCTACCACTCAGTAAGCTATAGGCCCAATACATTATCACTGCACATTGGCTTTGCCAATGCATTGTTGTTCAGGATATTTAAAAAAAATCATATTTCAAAATTTGAGGTAGCCTATATGATCATACAGGTAATAGATCCATTGTTATATTACTTGTAAAGCACAGCTGAGTGAGCGTACATTTAAATAATTTGCTTTCTATTTTACTGTGCTGATGGTGCCTGCATCTGATGGTCAGTCAACAGAGGGAGAGAGCAGCAGACTGATGGTCCGCCTCTCAACATTCCTCCACTCTCCCTTTCCTCCACTGACACTGACAAACAAGGAACACAGTCTTCTAGCTGATGACGAAACTCGAGCCAAACAGCATATTTCTGCCTCATGCACATGTTGTTACTCCTGTGAACAGAGAAAGTGAAATATTCCTCAATATTACTGTAGGTTTACCTGCTAACCCACAAAGCATTTGGTCCTGCCGTACATACCTACACGTACGCTACAGTCACAAGACACAGGCCTCCTTACTGTCCCTAGTTTTTCTAAGCAAACAGCTGAAGGCAGGGCTTTCTCCTATAGAGCTCAATTTTTATGGAATGGTCTGCCTATCCATGTGAGAGACACAGACTTGGTCTCGACCATAAAGTGTTTATTGAAGACTCATCTCTTCAGTAGGTCCTATGACTGAGTGTATTCTGACCAGGATTGTGAAGGTGAATGGAAAGGCACTGGAGCGACCAACTGCCCTTGCTGTCTCTGCCTGGCCGGTTCCCCTATTTCCACTGGGATTCTCTGCCTCTAACCCTATTACAGGGGTTGAGTCACTGGCTTACTGGTGCTCTTCCATGCCTTCCCTAGGAGGGGTGCTTCACTTGAGTGGGTTGAGTCATTGACGTGATCTTCCTCTCCAGGATGGTGTCCCCCTCGGGTTCGTGCCATGGGGAAGATCATCGTGGGCTATACCCGGCCTGGTCTCAGGGTAGTAGGTTGGTGGTTGACGATATCCCTCTAGTGGTGTGGGGGCTGTGCTTTGGCAAAGTTTGGCCCTGTCCGGGGGTATCTTTGGACGGGGCCAGCGTGTCTCCCGACCCCTCCCGTCTCAGCCTCCAGTATTTATGTTGCAATAGTTTGTGTCGGGGGGCTGGGGTCAGTCTTATATCTGGAGTATTTCTCCTGCCTTATCCGGTGTCCTGTGTGAATTTTAGTATGCTCCCTCTTTCGCGCTCTCTTTTTCTCTTAGAGGACCTGAGCCCTAGGACCATGCTTCAGGACTACCTGGCCTGATGGACTCCTTGCTGTCCCCAGTTCACCTGGTCATGCTACCTGCGGCTATGGAACCCTGACCTGATCACCGGATGTGCTACCTTGTCCCAGACCTGCTGTTTTGGACACTCTCTACTGCACCCGCCATCTCTACCTCTGAATGATCGGCTATGAAAAGCCAACTGACATTTACTACTGAGGTGCTGACCTGTTGCACCCTCTACAACCACTGTGATTATTATTATCTGATCCTGCTGGTCATCTATGAACGTTTGAACATCTTGACATTTTTCCTAGCCACCGTGCTTCTACATCGGCATTACTTGCTGTTTGGGGTTTTAGGCTGGGTTTCTGTACAGCACTTTGACATCGGCTGATGTAAAAATGGCATTATAAATAGATTTGATTGATATGAAAAAAGACCCAGTAATAATAAGAATGCAAGCCTATAGATACACTTTCCTACTCATTAGTTACTGCTGCAGTGCTTTCTGTGAAGCTGAAACGAAATAGGAAGAATGCGCATTTTATGGCTTATAAAAGTGATCAATACACAAGTGTTGACAGCTCTGAGGTAGAACTTAAACTCACTCATAAACACAGCAGCTCTTTGTTGATTTTGTTGACAGTCTCTCTAGTCATGGTTTTAAACATTCTGAAATCTCACAGTATCAAGCTTTCTTTTATGCCTGCAACATTACTGCAGACAGTCATCTTGATTTGTACCCTCACACATTAAATGGTTCAAATTGACAACAGTTCGCCTATCTGGCACACAGGGCAGCAGAATCCTGAATCGGTTGCACCTACAGTATCGTCTGAGACAAAAAAGGCTTTATCATCTTTTTACAGAAATATTTAGCGATCGACTAGGAATGCCTTAGAGGTTGACTAGTCGATCCCGATCAACCGCTTGGTGCCCTAGAAAGTTGAGTGAAGTACAATCTCTTGATTCTCTCTGTGAGCTAATATTTATGTGCAGCAATCTCGGGGCTAGCTTAGAGGGAACACTGGTCACAGCCAGAAGTACAGCTTGGTGTTCAGAAAGATCAGTGAAATGAATACGTGTGGGTTTGTTGACAACCTGTTGCTATACAAATGGTAAATATATTGGTGCTTTCTTCACAAGGAAACAGTTATTACAGCGATGGGCACAGAGGGAGGTAAAGCATATGCTCTCATTTAAACTGCTCTCTGAGGTGGACTTGAAACACTGAAATGCTCTCACATCTCTGATGGCTCCCCAGACAAGAGCCATGCTCTGAGACACTAGTGTAAACTAACAGGCTACAAAAACAACCCTCGTCAGACCTCTTACAGAGACTCCTTTATACAGCCTCATATACAGGCTCTTTTTAATTAGTTCTTCTGAAGGGATTAAATATTTAACTCTACCAGAGATCACACCTTAACATTAAATTGTACGCGTTGCAGGCACTCCCTAATTCTTGGTCCAAGTCATGAATATTTTTCTCCTGTGGAATCCAAGAGGGCTGTGTTTTTGCTGACTGGAGGCTGCTTTTTGAAGGGATAAAGTACCCATAATCCTTCTCTGCATTGCACCCCGGCAACCAACACCCCTTCTGCTAATATGGAACTTTTCTCCATGCCACTAACAGCACTATTAAAGATCATGGCCATTTCAAGCATGGAGAGAGCCGGGGCTTGAGAGGAAAATGTTTAAAATGAGGGCCCAGTCATGTACACACTCATCTGCGATGATGGATTCCTAAGAGCCTGGCTAGAGCAGGCGGATACAAAGGAATGGAATCGCTTCAAGGATAATCCATATGACCTGGAGGAGAGAAACAGGGAAAGGGAGAGAGCCTATGGGAAATAAGGAATGGGAGATGCAATTCCACTAAGGTCTGAATAATATACGACCCTGTGGTACGTTTTCACCTCAAGCGCGATTGTTGGCTTCATTAACATTTATTTCAAGGGCTTGTCATCTATGTCACATCAAGCAAAAAAACAGACACCATCCCACTGATAGAATCCTAAAATAGATGCTAAATTGGTTTCATGCCGAGCACTTTTAATTCACCCAAAAGTTTTCAATAAACTAGCAGCAGATAAATGCCTCAAAAAGCTAATTACAACTTTTCCCAAAGGAACGCCAAGTCACGGAATCCTGCTTACATCTTCCAAACCCTGCAGCTGTTGTCATCATACTGTATACATGGGTGTTATCCAAGATCCTATGGATGTTCCGTCAGCTGCTTAGCCGTTAGCGTTAGCTTAAACGACCAGGGCTCCAGAGTGTACCACATGTGGTACACGAGGCGTTCCAATAAGCAGCCACCGCCGCCCCACTTCCTCCCTTTACCTTTATGTGGCTCAGTAAAACCGTAGCTCCACATATGACAGAGTGGAGTTACGAACCCCTTTGGCCCTGCAGTCTAGGGGGGATGAAAACAAGACCCGTAACATATCTCATGCCCGTGACATAAATCATAACCGTGGAAAGGAACAGTGAGAACTAAAAGAAATTCACAGACAACCTAAACCTACTGTCAAACACAAGGTTTATTTCAAACACACGGTAATGGGGAGGGGGGGCTGAGCTGGACCCAAGGAAAGAACTAATAAATATATATTTGTAAACCTAATCTAGTCTTACCTGCTTCAAGAACAGTTAGCTAACTAACCAATAAAATACAGTGGGTGGTCCACCCAGTTCTAACTAGGGTACTTAGACAGAGTTCTCCTACGGGTAATGTATGCCCATGGGCGACTTGGCTTCGTATACCCTTTTCGCACCAAAAAACTAACAGTCATACATACTCACAAGAAAACGGACAAAATTAGATCTAGGCGCAACAACAAAAGAGAGACGTATCAATCCAGAAAGAGAGAGAGAGAGTTTGGGAAACAACTGACTGGGTTTTTAAACCATGAGAAAGGGAATGTGATTGGGTAAGGGAAAAGGAGCAGGTGTGTCTTCAGTGGTGACTGATTGGCGACAGATGACTGCCAGCTGTGACGAGGGCAGAAGGAGAGAAAACAAACACACACAGGATACCTGTATCCGTAACAAGTGGCACAGGACTTAAAAGTGCTCAAACACAAATACACCACTGATAGTCATTGGTCGAGTTTGAATTAAAACCCATATTCATCATTTGGAATGGACATTCAACCAAAAGTTTGCTAGATCAAATCCCCGAGCTGATAAGGTAAAAATCTGTTGTTCTGCCCCTGAACAAGTCAGTTAACCCACTGTTCCTAGGCCATCATTGAAAATAAGAATGTGTTTTTAACTGACTCTCCTAGTTAAATAAAGGAAAAATAAAAAATACATTCTTCATTTACATTTTAATTATGCCAATGCATCTTAAGAGATTCCAGGCTCCCTTGCAGGATAATCGCTGAAGGCTTGTATGGTGTTAAACCGTTTAAGCTTGAAATAACACCATGCAAAGGACCTCCTATTTCCATGATGTGTTCTAAATAAACAAGCCCCCCCCCCAAATGTCAAATGGCCTGGCTTGCGCAAGATAACACGCTTCAGCTGAATTGTGGGGATTGGACAAAGACCCTCTTCTCTGCTGTGGCAACACATCCTCCCCACATCTGGCCACTACAAAACATACCAGCATGTGTGTGCATTCGATTTGCTACAAAAGACTAGAGTGTCTATATACAGTACGTACTTCAAATTAAATCAAATCAAGCTTTATTTATACAGCACATTTCAGACATGGAATGCAACACAATGTGATTCACAGAAAAGAGTGAGAGAGCATGAGAGAGAGAGAAGTTTAGACTTACTCCTCACAGAAAACAGCTAAAATGACTAATGTGCTGGTCCTTGGCAGAATCTCTCTCTCTCTCTCTCTCTCTCTCTCTCTTTCTCTCTCTCTCCGTGTGTGTGTTTGCTTCACATGTGGTTGGGGTGTGGGACTTGTAAAGGGCACATTCCCCCCAGAACACACACACAGAGAGAGGGAGAGAGCGACACACAGAGACGCACACTAAGAGAGAGACACATGAACACACACACCCTTTCAAAACCTTTGCTAGCCCCCAATGCCCCACAGCTTAGATCAACCACATTTCATGGACAGGGGACTGAAATCCCTTGACACGGTAAGACATTCTCAGACAGGCTAGGATAGACTTCTTTTTTGCCATTTCCACAGAAACATTAGACAACTTCGCTGAAAATAATTTTCACTTGTGTGCACACAGTAAGTAAGGATGGAAAACAATGGCAATATTTGACTGAGTCAGAAATTCGGGATATTTAAAGAAAACAATTATACATCCTGTTAACAAATTACATGTATTTTCACAGAAACTATTAGGAAAACCTGTATTTTATTCAAGCACAATCACAGTTTCTCCAAGAATTCAGCAAAACTATTGTTTTCTGAGCTGGGCCTATTTTTTGCTTTGAGTGCCATTAAGTTATTTTTCTTGGCCAACAAAAAGGTTATTTTCCAGGATTGTGCAAACAGAAAGGAAATATTAATCACAGAGGATTATTACTGTAGCAGTTAGCTGGTGAAGAAACAAGAAACAATAACTAGAAAAAGACAAACAGTCATAGATTTGCCTCCATGGGGTTCAGGCTTAGCTTAACCCTGACATCAAAGCAGATGGTGCAGTCAACAAGGAAGCTGGTCTTATGAATTAAAGCACTGTTTAATACTGCCTCACCTGCTACTGATAACAGGAACTGTCCTGTTGGGTATTGGCATGACAGAAGCTAAATTATGCTAGGGACAGACATATGGAGAAGACCTGAGACCAAACACAATTGCCATTGTATCCATACATGTATCAACAACCTTTTTGTGTACTATTTCACCTGGCACAACAAGTGTGCAATTCTCTCCATTATTCAGGACACAAAATAGACAATGTTTATTTCCCTGTTATTTATGCGGACTAATCTCCATTTGTGGCTGGCTGCTGGTGAACTCCACTCACATTGTTGGTGCTGCCTGAATTTGTCCATTGGCCTCCGAAAATCAACACCTAATACCCTATGGTGATGCCAAGTCCATTTAGCTGCAATCTGCTATTTTTTATGTCCATTAGGTGAAAAATAAAGTTGACTAGGTGGATGACCACAGGAAGTGGAATGCATGATGTTTGCCCAGTCTCTGTGGTAATGAATGCTCTGTAGCAGCGTACTGTACGACCAATAAAAACATCAGATGCTGTCTGCCTCAAGTATTGTACCATTAACTTTTATTAAATGCAGTTCAATACTTTGATGATGATGTTTTAAAGGAGTCTCTTTAACTCATTTTACAAGATGTGGGAAGACAATAAAACACATGAGAGTAGACAAAGGATGGTGGTGGTACGTGAAAACAGGGCTGTTTGAAAACAAAACGGCCTGGGTTTTGACATGCTAACGCTAAATCATGGCTTTAGACAGCATAAAACGGCCTGGATTTGGACATGCTAAAGCTAAAGAATGGCTTTACACCATAAAACAGCCTGGGTTTGAACATGCAAACACTAAAGCATGGCTTTAGACAGCATAAAATAGCCTGGGTTTGGACATGCTAAAGCTAAAGAATGGCTTTACACCATAAAACAGCCTGGGTTTGAACATGCAAACACTAAAGCATGGATTTAGACAGCATAAAATAGCCTGGGTTTGGACATGCTAACACTAAAGCATGGCTTTAGACAGCATAAAATAGCCTGGGTTTGGACATGCTAAAGCTAAAGAATGGCTTTACACCATAAAATAGCCTGGGTTTGGACATGCTAACACTAAAGCATGGCTTTAGACAGCATAAAATAGCCTGGGTTTGGACATGCTAACACTAAAGCATGGCTTTAGACAGCATAAAATAGCCTGGGTTTGGACATGCTAACACTAAAGCATGGCTTTAGACAGCATAAAATAGCCTGGGTTTGGACATGCTAAAGCTAAAGAATGGCTTTACACCATAAAACAGCCTGGGTTTGAACATGCAAACACTAAAGCATGGATTTAGACCGCATAAAATAGCCTGCGTTTGGACATGCTAAATCTCAACCATGGCTTTAGACAGCATAAAACAGCCTGGGATTGGACATGCTAACGCTACATTTTGTGGGTTCAGCTTGAGCGTGCTGCTGGGGCTCTGGATCCTTCCCTGATTCCTCTCCTCTCCACACACATTTAATTTCATTAGCTTGTCCACTGCCACTGTCTGTCAGTGTCGAGGCCCTTGAGTTCACCCAGGGTTAGACAGAGCATTTCTGAGCAAAGGCACTGAAGCGCTGGGCTGTGTCCATGGACGAATATGATCGGAACAACAACAGAACAGAGCGGCTCCTATGTTGTACATTTCACAAGCTAATTGAAAACAGAGGGGACGCTAACTCCCTCCCCTGATCCGAGGCTGCGACCTCGCCAGCAACATATTAGCACTATCTCCAGACTTATGGTATGTATCTGACTTATTATTGAGTTTTTTACCTTTATTTAACTAGGCAAGTCAGTTAAGAACAAATTCTTATTTTCAGTGACAGCCTTGGAACAGTGGGTTAACTGCCTTGTTCGAGGGTAGAACAAACAATTTTACCTTGTCAGCTCGTGGATTTGATTTTGCAACCTTTCGGTTACTAGTCCAACACTCTAATCACTAGGCTACCTAATCTGACTTGACTGACAAAGCAGAAAAGAACAAACACAGTACACCTGAAACCAGGAGTGGATGCCTGATGCTGCTGTTGCTTCCTAGGAGTGGAGTCACCCTGTCTATCCTGTCTGATGACTGGGAAGGGCACACCAATGGACACCATCTCCATTTTTCTAACTTGATCACTAATAATCAGAATAATTTGAGAGTGCTCTTCTCAACAATTGATGGTCTGATAAATCCTAACCTCACAAACCCATGTGACCTTTCTTCCACATCGAAATGTGAGGAGGATGCAGCATTTTTCAGAGATAAAAAAGCAAACATTAGGCTGGGTATCAGTGAAGCAAGACCTGATGAGAAGTTTGATAATATGTGCCCTAGCCTACCACACAAAGGCACTATGGATTAATTTCCCCTGGTTGACATAGACATGCTCAGGAAAGTGATACCACAACTTAAGCCTTCTACCTGCCTCTGATCCTATCAAGTCAAATCAAATATATTTACAGTATATAGCCCTTCTTACATCAGCTGATATCTCAAAGTGCTGTACAGAAACCCAGCATAAAACCCCAAACAGCAAGCAATGCAGGTGTAGAAGCACGGTGGCTAGGAAAATCTCCTTAGAAAGGCCAAAACCTAGGAAGAAACCTAGAGAGGAACCAGGCTATGCGGGGTGGCCAGTCCACTTCTGGCTGTGCTGGGTGGATATTATAACAGAACATGGCCAAGATGTTCAAATGTTCATAAATGACCAGCATGGTCAAATAATAATAATCACAGTAGTTGTCGAGGGTGCAGCAAGTCAGCACCTCAGGAGTAAATGTCAGTTGGCTTTTCATGGCCGGTCATTAAGCGTATCTCTACCGCTTGTGCTGTCTCTAGAGAGTTGAAAACAGCAGGTCTGGGACAGATAGCACGTCCGGTGAACAGGTCAGGGTAACATAGACACAGGCAGAACAGTTGAAACTGGAGCAGCATCCTATCCCCACCACCTTCTCCAAAATAGTTTTTAATTGTATATCTGAAGGAGTGCAAGCTATTGTTAATCATTCCCTGTTCATAGGGACATTCCCACTGCACTAAAAACTACTATGGTGAAACCCCTTCTAAAGAAAAGTAATCTAGATTCTTCAGCTTTTAGCAATTTTTACCAATCTCCAACCTTCCATTCTTAAAACCTCTACAGGATCGGTGTCCCCCCCCCCCCGCGGGACAGTTGAGCTAATGTGAGCTAATGGGATTAGCATGAGGTTGTAAGTAACAAGAACATGTCCCAGGACATATCTGATACGGGCAGAAAGCTTAAATTCGTATTAATCTAACTGCACTGTCCAATTTACAGTAGCTATTACAGTGAAAGAATACCATGCTATTGTTTGATGAGAGTGCACAGTTATGAACTTGAAAATGTATTAATAAATTAGGCACATTTGGGCAGACTTGATGCATTTTGAACAGAAATGCAATAGTTCATTGGATTAGTCTAAACCTTTGCACATACACTGCTGCAATCTAGTGGACATAAACTAAATTTAGCCTAAACTGGAATAATGCAGTGTGGCCTTTCTCTTGCATTTCAAAGATGAGGAAATAATACATGGAAAAAAATATATATTTATTTGTATTAACTTTTTCCAGATCTAATGTGTTACATTTGAAGTTGGAAGTTTACATACACTTTGTTTGGAGCCATTAAAACTCGTTTTTCAACCACTCCCACAAATGTCTTGTTTTAACCTGTTGATGCTCTGGGGGCGCTATTTCATTTTTGGATGAAAAACGTTCCTGTTTTAAACAAGATATTTTGTCACAAAAAGATGCTCGACTATGCATATAATTGATAGCATTCGAAAGAAAACACTCTGACGTGTCCAGAACTACCGAGATATTTTCTGTGCGTGCCCTAGAACGTGAGCTTCAGGCAAAACCAAGATGAGACGGCATCCAGGAAATGAACAGGATTTTTGAGGCTCTGTTTTCCATTGTCTCCTTATATGGCTGTGAATGCGAGAGGAATGAGCCTGCCCTTTCTGTCGTTTCCCCAAGGTGTCTGCAGCATTGTGACGTATTTGTAGGCAGATCATTGGAAGATTGACCATAAGAGACCACATTTACCAGGTGTCCACCCGGTGTCCTGCGCCGAAATTGGTGCGCAAAAGTCACCTGCCAGTATTTTTCCATGGGATACAGAGAGGAAAGCAAGCTTCCACGAACTGCATATCAATGAAGAGATATGTGAAAAAACACCTTGAGGATTGATTCCAAACAACGTTTGCCATGTTTCGGTCGATATTATGTAGTTAATCCGGAAAAAGTTTTACGTTGTAGGTGACTGAATTTTCGGTTCGTTTCGGTAGCCAGACGCAATGTAGAAAATGGAACGATTTCTCCTACACACAGACGCTTTCAGGAAAAACTGCGCATTTGGTATGTAACTGAGAGTCTCCTCATTGAAAACATCAGAAGCTCTTCAAAGGTAAATGATTTTATTTATTTGGTTATCTGGTTTTTGTGAAAATGTTGCGTGCTAAATGCTACTCAAAATGCTATGCTAGCTTTGCATACTCTTACACAAATTAGTCAATTTCTATGGTTCAAAAGCATATTTTGAAAATCTGAGATGACAGTGTTGTTAAGAAAAGGCTAAGCTTGAGAGCAGACACATTATTTTCATTTTATTTGCGATTTTCAGAAATCGTTAACGTTGCGTTATGCTAATGAGCCTGAGGCTTTAGTCACAAACCCGGATCCGGGATGGGGAGTTCCAAGAAGTTAACAAACTATAGTTTTGGCAAGTCAGTTAGCACATCTACTTTGTGCATGACACAAGTCATTTTTCCAACAATTGTTTACAGACAGATTATTTCACATATAATTCACTGTATCACAATTCCAATGGGTCAGAAGTTTACATGCACTAAGTTGACTGTGCCTTTAAACAGCTTGGAAAATTCCAGAAAATTACAGCATGTCTTTAGAAGCTTCTGATAGGCTAATTGACACTATTTGAGTCAATTTGAGGTGTACCTGTGGATGTATTTCAAGGCCTACCTTCAAACTCAGTGCCTCTTTGCTTGATATCGTGGGATAATCAAAAGAAATCAGCCAAGACCTCAGAAAAAAATTGTAAACCTCCACCAGTCTGGTTCATCCTTGGGGGCAATTTCCAAATGCCTGAAGGTACCACATTCATCTGCACAAACAATAGTACACAAGTATAAACACCATGGGACCACGTAGCCGTCATACCGCTCAGGAAGGAGACACGTTCTGTCTCCTAGAGATGAATGTACTTTGGTGCGAAAAGTGCAAATCAATCCCAGAATAACAGCAAAAGACTGTGTGAAGATGCTGGAGGAAACGGGAACAAAAGTATCTATATCCACAGTAAAACAAGTCCTATATCGGCATAACCTGAAAGGCCACTCAGCAAGGAAGAAGCCACTGCTCCAAAACCGCAATAAAAAAGCCAGACTACGGTTTGCAACTGCACATGGGGACAAAGATCATACTTTTTGGAGAAATGTCCTCTGGTCTGATGAAACAAAAATAGAACTGCTTGGCCATAATGACCATTGTTATGCTTGGAGGAAAAAAGGGAAGGCTTGCCAGCTGAAGAACACCATCCCAACTGTGAAGCACGGGGATAGCGGCATCATGTTGTGGGGGTGGTGCACTTCCCAAAATAGATGGCATCATGAGAGAGGAAAATTAAATGGATATATTGAAGCAGCATCTCAAAACATCAGTCAGGAGGTTAAAGTTTGGTCGCAAATCGGTTGTCCAAATAGACAATGACCCCAAGCATACTACCAAAGTTGTGGCAAAATGGCTTAAGGACAACAAAGTCAAGGTATTGGAGTGGCCATCATAAAGAACTGACCTCAATCCTATAGAACATTTGTGGGCAGAACTGAAAAAGTGTGTGCGAGCAAGGAAGCCTACAAACCTGACTCAGTTACACCAGCTCTGTCAGGAGGAATGGGCCAAAATTCACCCAACTTATTGTGGGAAGCTTATGGAAGGCTACCCAAAACGTTTGACCCAAGTTAAACCATTTAAAGTAAATGCTACCAAATACTAATTGAGTGTATGTAAACTTCTGACCCACTGGGAATGTGATGAAAGAAATAAAAGCTGATATAAATCATTCTCTCTACTTTTATTCTGAGATTTCACATTCTTAAAATAAAGTGGGGATCCTAACTGACCTAAGACAGGGAATTTTTACTCCGATTAAATGTCAGGAATTGTGAAAAACTGAGTTGAAATGTATTTGGCTAAGGTGTATGTAAACGTCCGACTTTAACTGTAAATATTTCCGTATTTTTTCTCATTGTTTTTATTCGTTTTTTCCCGAGTAGCACATTGTGTTGCATTTAATCTCCGAAATGTGCTGTATAAAAAAAGCTTGATTTGATCTCCTCTTTCGGTGAAGAGGTGCCATGACAGCTTTCTCGGCTTGTGAAAGGCGATGATTTGTGAGGTATCAGACAAAGACAAAGTGCTGCTGTGGCTGTGGCTGTGCAGGGCAAAATGGAGCCAGCGCTTACAGGAACGGTCCCATTTATGCTCAGAGGATCGCTAATGGCCCAGGTTACCATCTGTCCTGCTGGCTACTCAGGTCCAATGGATCAGACAGACACTGAGTGCCTGCTAGGTACACACAGACAGTTACTACTTGCTGGCCTAAGGAAACTATGCTGCAGTTCAGTAGGCCTAATATAGCAGCCTACCAATAGTAAACAATTTAGAGGTATCTTTAAATCATAATTATTGTACTTTGTCCATTTGTAATGTGCCATACACTAGATATCCATCAAAATAATGCATGTGATGTGTTAGGTTTGGAATGGGCATAGCACATTGAACCTTCATAGCCACCAAACATTTTACAGCACAAGGACACAACATGCCTAAAAAGCCCTTTTAAAGAGAGCACCAGGAAAGGCCTAAAACATTCTCCCCTCTCTGGGGGCCAGCAGCACTAGCAGAGCAGAGGTCCCCATGCATCCACATGTGGCATAAGCTTCACAGCTCTCACACACTCCCCCAATAAATAAGGCTGGCCTTTGGGCTGATCAGCTCAGTCAGTCTCTCTCAGGGCAGGGTTGTCCCTCCCGGCCCGTCAGCTAGATAAGGAATTTCCACGCGGCCACATCCGAGGGTGGAGAGGAGATTGAAACCAGATGAATGGGACTTTGGTGCAGCAGGCTCGCCAGGCCCATATTTCACTCCCCAAAGCATGATTAAACGAGATGCGGAGCTTTTTGGGCCAAGGCTGAGAACTCAGTGCTCAGAGGCAGGGCGTGGGCTCACTGCGACAGCCCAAGCTAGAAAAACAGGGCAAAGGGCAGACCTACAGTCTCTCTGATTTGTTGCTGTAGTCTCAGGAGTTAATTCCAGACACATCAAGAATGCACTCCGAATTTGCTTCAGACAAAATAATTGATCTACCCGGATTCAGACTTCTCAGTGAAATGGGAGCACTGATGAATGGAATTAAATTAGATTCTGTCTGAAAAGGGGTTTGGTGGGAATCTGTCACATTACATTGTGTTTTTGTGTGAAATAAAGCAGTGCAATGTAGGCCATGGGGTTGAAACTGACAACCAACGGTGCCAAAGAAAATGAGGGCAAACGGCAACATTTTGGGAGTGAGAAATTTGAACGTCCCTGTCTAATCCAGGAGTGAGAAATAGGAACGTCCCTGTCTAATCCAGGAGTGAGAAATTTGAACGTCCCTGTCTAATCCAGGAGTGAGAAATAGGAATGTCCCTGTCTAATCCAGGAGTGAGAAATTTGAACGTCCCTGTCTAATCCAGGAGTGAGAAATAGGAACGTCCCTGTCTAATCCAGGAGTGAGAAATTTGAACGTCCCTGTCTAATCCAGGAGTGAGAAATTTGAACGTCCCTGTCTAATCCAGGAGTGAGAAATAGGAACGTCCCTGTCTAATCCAGGAGTGAGAAATAGGAACGTCCCTGTCTAATCCAGGAGTGAGAAATAGGAACGTCCCTGTCTAATCCAGGAGTGAGAAATAGGAACGTCCCTGTCTAATCCAGGAGTGAGAAATAGGAACGTCCCTGTCTAATCCAGGAGTGAGAAATAGGAACGTCCCTGTCTAATCCAGGAGTGAGAAATAGGAACGTCCCTGTCTAATCCAGGAGTGAGAAATAGGAACGTCCCTGTCTAATCCAGGAGTGAGAAATAGGAACGTCCCTGTCTAATCCAGGAGTGAGAAATAGGAACGTCCCTGTCTAATCCAGGAGTGAGAAATAGGAACGTCCCTGTCTAATCCAGGAGTGAGAAATAGGAACGTCCCTGTCTAATCTAGGAGTGTGAAATAGGAACGTCCCTGTCTAATCCAGGAGTGAGAAATAGGAACGTCCCTGTCTAATCCAGGAGTGAGAAATAGGAACGTCCCTGTCTAATCCAGGAGTGAGAAATAGGAACGTCCCTGTCTAATCCAGGAGTGTGAAATAGGAACGTCCCTGTCTAATCTAGGAGTGTGAAATAGGAACGTCCCTGTCTAATCCAGGAGTGAGAAATAGGAACGTCCCTGTCTAATCTAGGAGAGTGAAATAGGAACGTCCCTGTCTAATCCAGGAGTGTGAAATAGGAACGTCCCTGTCTAATCCAGGAGTGTGAAATAGGAACGTCCCTGTCTAATCCAGAAGTGTGAAATAGGAACGTCCCTGTCTAATCCAGGAGTGTGAAATAGGAACGTCCCTGTCTAATCCAGGAGTGTGAAATAGGAACGTCCCTGTCTAATCCAGGAGTGTGAAATAGGAACGTCCCTGTCTAATCCAGGAGTGTGAAAAGGGTGAAAAAAACTGACACAGATCTACAATTGCTAGAGTTACTAATTATACCTTAGTCTGTAAAATTGCATTGTTGAGTTACTAAAATGACACTTTAATACCCCTGTCTGCAATTACTGTACTGGATGTAAGCCCTTGTCCAATGAAATGCAATATATGGTAACTCACGCCCTTCCCCCAAACTTGAATGTTTTACAGCAATGTTGTATAGAGTACATTTTCCAGTTGTCCAAGACATCAGATGTGCACAGTGCAGAGAAGTTGAGCAACTTGGAGGGTGTTGGCCTGTGCTCAAGGGGACTGGGGAAGAAAGAGAAAAAACAAACCAACTGCACAGGTCTTGTTTTTCCAGCTTGGAGGCGATTTTCTGTTGGCCAGCAGAGGACTCTGCTAAATGTGTGTGTGTGTTCAGGGCAGATGGTGTTTGTGAGTGATTAAGGGTTTGCTTTCATTGGTTGTCCACAATGGCCCTCCTGAGCGAGGGAAAGTGGCATACTTTTTTTCCAGACCCTGTTCCAGGAACTGTCCCTGTTCCCTCTGACATGTAGCTGGTTGGCCACACTCACAACCCAACGCCAAACACACTCCATATCACCACATTTCAGCTATGTCACTGCTAAAAGAATTGTGGCTGCTTTGCTGGCCGCTGCCCTGCGCTATACTCGAGTAAGTAAAGAAAAACCTTTTTAATTCAGCCATAATGTTTGATCTGCATTTGCTTGGCCAACGAGAGACTAATCTCATTACCCTGTGCTAAATTGCATGCTTGGGCCTCCTCTCTGACAAGACTAAAATTTTACCGTTAGTTAATTAAGAGAAGCATTAAAAAGACACTGGACCTACTGGACACGTAATCCATTCCGAAGGCAGCTCAGCCAGTAGAGAGCAAACCACGTAGATGACAAAATACCCAGCACTATAAACACACACAATAACAATGGCAGAATGGGGGAAACCTGGCACAGGACAGGCTAGTTCTGTGGTCGAACATGTGCTCCAAGTGATGCGGTGTGAGTTTAGTTAGTTGTGGTTTACCTGCTGTGAGAGTGCCCTATTAAACTCAGCCAGCCTTGCCACAATATACATGCAGGCTAAGCTTATTATTCTCCTCCTCCTATTCAAACAGCTCCCTTCATGTGGCACATTAATCATAATTTACACCCATTTGAAATTAGAAAGAGAGGAGAAGGAGAAAGGGAGAATGAGAGAGAGAGAGACAGAAAGAGAGAGCGAGAGAGAGAGAGAGCGAGAGAGAGAGAGAGCGAGAGAGATAGGGAGGCTGCTGCTGTTCCTGCTATCCTTTCTTCTCCTGTCCTCAGGTTCTTCCCCTGTCCACATTGGCTTCCTCATCTCTCTGTGTGAATCATGAGCCAGGCCCGAGCCTCCATGACTTGATCCCCGGTGACATCAACCCGGGAGACGTAGTGAGCAACACAAAGCAAAACAGCCTCTCTCCCTCTCTCTCTCTCTCTCTCTCTCTCTCTCTCATCTCTTTCTAGTTTCAAATGGGTGTAAATGATGATTAATGTACAAGGAGGTATCTGAGGATATGTCAGAGGACTCTAGATATTACAGTTTTTCTCAATTGCTAAACCACAATTTCTGAAACCTTGCTCCATTTCCTGAAAACATTAAACACAAAACCTCATCTTCAAACACTATTTACATAACCTCTGACTCCTCTTGCAAAATGAAACATTCGCCTCAAAACAGTTTTACCTGTGTTCAAAATCAAACACCGCTCTCAAATCATAAACAAAGTGTTCAAAATGATATACACTCTCAAGCAGTCAGTAAACAATACACCAAAAAATAGAAAACACATTGTTCAAAACATACAATTCTCAGGGATATGTACATTTCTATTCAAAAAAAAATATTCATATTTTTCCTTCATTGTCTTTTGATGAACGAAAACAGGTTCTATCATAGTAGCTCAAAATTGATCAGAAATTACTACTCTGCTTTGCTCTTTGCAATTTTGTTTTTTGTTCTTCCTCCTCCTTGTACCCCTATTTTTACAGTACTGTACCCTGCATCTCACAAACGTGTCCTTTGTCTCTGTGATACTGTAATTCTTGTTCTTTGTTGATATGAACCTGCAACCAGTCAAAATCTATTGAGCAGTCAATACTGTTAATAAATGGAAAGCACAATGTTCAGGGCCATACAATTTGTCCATTGTACAGTATACAGCCTACAATGCACTGTACTACAGTATCCATTCTCAGACTTTCTCCTTCCCACCTTCAACAACCTGTTTACTCTCTGAACTGGCTTATATTGGTTGTGTCGCATCATTTGAAACAGGTTAAATCAATTTTGAGTGGTTGTGTTCAATCAATGACATATGTTCTCTATTTGTATTTGATTGTGGCTACTTGTGTTTACCAGTATGGATGACATGTGCATTAGAGTGCAGAATGTGTTTTGAGAATGAGAATGTGTTTAGAGTTTTGCTGAAAAGTCTGAGATCTGCAAATTGTGTTTTACCATGTGAAATGGTTTAAGGTATTGACAACATACTGCATAATTAGCTAAATGAGTCCAGGCAACTGAGAACTTTGTTCAGCCAAATGGGTTTTAGTGTTTTAGCAATTGAGAAAAACTGTAATTTAACAGATATTTGCTTTTCGGAGACTGAAATTAGTCTCTTTCCCACTTCTCCTTCGTTAAGCCATTTCTTCCCCCTCTCCTCCCTCGCTTGATATGTTATGTAAATTAACCTTCCGTTAATTTGTTTAAACACAGCACCAACACAGCCCTAGATGAGTGCTTATGTAGAGTGGCAGCCAAACTAGAATCAACACAGGGCCCTTTTAGCCATGAAAAAAGTGTACCCTCGAGGGCTGAATACATTTATTTATTTTAGGCAACAGAATATAAAATGTTCTGTAAGGCCAGACATGGTAAGTGCTTTGTCTCTTATGCATCAACCCTTGGGGCAATTTATTCCTCTTAATTAAAAAGGGAGCAAGGAGCAGAGGAGGGATAGCTACTGTTGAGGCGGGTGGGTTTCTTGTTGTATTTCTTGTCAGAGTTTTTGGTATGATCCTCACTGCCGTGGAGTCTGCGGTTCTGCTGATGCAGGGGCTTTGTTTCAAGATTAATGAAAGACGTTTGGCTCATTGGCGTTTGGATCCAACTCAGAGGTTAAGAACAACCTCCAACCGGCAAAGGTTTATGCGCCACACTATACAGAATGTTCTGCTCACTCAGTGAAGCAATTCTTTCTCTCCTCCTCTCCCATTTTTACCCTCCTAACAAAGAAATAAAAAGTGAACCTCAGATTAATTTGAAAATGCCTACTTTTTCACTTTCTCCTGCTGACAAATCAGATTTCAAGCAGGAAAATGAAAACCATTACCCCAAATAATACCATTACCACGTTTTTGAAGGCAGCAACCATGTTAGAATAGAATATCATCTGTTCTAAAAAGGACAAACAACTCCTGATTTGGGACTGCATGAGAATGCTATTCATTGACTACAGCTCAGCTTTCAACACCATAGTGCCCTCAAAGCTAATCAACAAGCTAAGGACCCTGGGACTAAACACCTCCCTCTGCAACTGGATCCTGGAGTTCCTGACGGGCCGCCCCCAGGTGGTAAGGGTAGGTAACAACACATCCGCCACCCTTATCCTCACCACAGGGGCACCTCAGGGGTGTGTGCTCAGCCCCTCCTGTACTCCCTGTTCACTCATGACTGCACGGCCAGGCACGACTCCAACACCATCATTACATTTGTCGATGATACAACAGTGCTAGGCCTGATCACCGACAACAACGAGCCTATAGGGAGGAGGTCAGAGACCTGGCCATGTGCTGCCTGGACAACAACCTCTCCCTCAACGTCATCAAGACAAAGGAGATGATTGTGGATTACAGGAAAAAGATGACCGAGCATGCCCCCATTCTCATCGACGGGGCTGCCGTGGAGCAGGTTGAGAGCTTCAAGTTCCTTGGTGTCCACATCACCAACAAGCAATCATGATCCAAGCACACCGTGACAGTTGTGAAGCGTGCACGACAAAACCTATTCCCCCTCAGGAGACAGAAAAGATTTGGCATGGGTCCTCAGATCAGAGCATCCTGACTGGTTGCATCACTGCCTGGTACGGCAACTGCTAGGCTTCCGACCGCAAGGCACTACCGAGGGTAGTGCAAATGGCCCAGCACATCACTGGGGCCAATCTTCCTGCCATCCAATACTTCTATACCAGCCGGTGTCAGAGGAAGCCCCAAAAATTGTCAAAGACTCCAGCCACCTTAATCATCGACTGTTCTCTCTGCTACCGTATGGCAAGCGGTACGGGAGTGCCAAGTTTAGGTCCAAGAGGCTAAACAACATCTACCCCCAAGCCATACGACTCCTAAACATCTAGTCAAATGGCTACCCAGACTATTCGCATTGAACCCCCCCCCCGCCCTCCCCTCTCCATGCCCCTTTCACCCTCTGTTGTCATCTATGCACAGTCACTTTAATTAACTCTACCTACATGTACGTAAGCATTTCTCTGTAAGGTTGTATTCGGCGCATGTGATAATACAATTTGATTTGATGTCCTTTATGTTCAGGAGTTTATTCATATGCCATTTATATGCCACCCTGTATCATGCAGCATCACATACATATGTGGAATCAAGTACTCCATATTCATAAAACCTAAAAACATCATGCTGCGAATGCCATCCATCTTATAGAATTCTCCACTTGACTGTGTCCGTGCCAGATGAATCCTATTCCACAGCAGCAGACTGTGGGCTTTGCTTTCTGGGTGTGATGAGAACATCATTGGGTGTCATGACTTCACAACACAGTGAACTGGTGATAGCCTGATCCCATCATCGTCTGGTCATATTAAACATCACAGGTAATATGTAGGTACCAAAACCTATAACACAAAGCTTTGGCATCTGCCATTGTCCAACATACTTTTCAAAGACGATTATATCAAACAGCGAACTGCAGCATCTTCCTATTCAGAACTACAGTGAGGTCTGGAGGCAGACAGCGGGAAGCTGTATAAAGAGACTTTGTCATGCTGTCTATCCGATTGCCACCCACCCATCCCAGTCTAAGAGGCACCGCATTACTAGTGGTGATACACTTCACTCTCAGGCTACTCCCTTTGTGTGGAAGAGGACCATTTCAAACCAGATTCACCATCGCTGTCTGGCTTCTCTGCTGCATTGGGGAATATGGGGATAGGGAGAGAGGGTTCTGGGGGAAGAGGGTGAGGGAATGTTTTCAGGAGCCTGCAGTGAGACATTTTTTCTTTCTTCCATTCATCCCAACCCTTATCCTTCAACCCGTTCCTGCCTCCAATCCTTCTCCACCAACCTCTTTTGCCTTGATGTAGACAAGCCTACGGTGCACCCACAGAACACATACTACAACACAAACACACAGTCTCGCCCTGCATGGCGACTGTTCGGTGAAGGGGAATAATGCACTTTCCATGCATGGGTGGGCCAATGCCAGGGCAATGACAACATTCTCCCAGGGATCCAATAAACAAGAACTGATTCAATCAGCTTTGTTTCTGGCCCAGATGCCATGCAGTAGCCCGGTCGGTCTCTTCAGCTGGAGCAGCAAGCCAGCGGATTTGAGGAGAGGAGAGCCGAGCCGAGCCGAGCCGGGCAACACTGAGGTTAGCAGGATATGTTTCAGACCAGCCCGCTCTGCTCCGGGCGTATTTATCCCACCGTGGCCAATCACACAGGCTCTGGGCTCAATTTATATTCCCTATCGTCGGACGGATTAGTCCAGTCTAATCTGCTCAACTCATAGAAAAAACCTTCACCATTTTTCTCACTCTAATATTTCTATTAGTCCTGCCTGAATTCCAGTGATGTGCTGCGACACAAGTGGCTCTGCGTGAGACTCCTCTAATAGGTGGTGGAGGGGGAGGTCAGGCAGTCACAGGACTTCTTAATGCAGACATAGGTGGAGAGGATCAGGGTGGGACTGCATGCTGATTATGGGTCTGGTGTGGATGAGAGGGAGAAATGACTTGTATGATTTAATGAGCAGTGGCTATTGGCCTGGAGCAGGGTCTTAGGAGGGCGCACACACGTACGGAGGCAACTGGAGCAGTAATGCTGCCCTTAGCGAAATGCTACAGACTCCATAGTGCGACCTTCCAGCCCCAATGTCCTTCCTCCCTCAGATGTCCTTCATGACAAGCCAGGTCCCCTTTCATTCATTACAAAGCAGGAAGGATATATAGATGAATGTGAATGAGAGAAAGAGAGAGAGAGAGAGAAAGGCAGAGAGAGACTTGCATGTTTGGTATATCAAACTGAATAATATACTGAATAATAACTGCCACTGAGGTAAGCACAAGAGACCCCCCTTTCACTTTATGAAGAGCAGATTAATAGCCAAACGCATAGAAAAAAATATCTAATGACATTTGAAGGCCTTCATATTGACATCGGGTCCCCAGCAGCGGTTTTGTATGCTGTAGTAGTGCTCCTGGCCAGTAGGTACAAGCGTGCCTGTGTGCTCGCCAGCTGATCAGCAGCGTAATGTCACTGGGTTTTACCAGAAATTATTCTTAATGTCACTCCGTCTCCCACACTTGAATGTCACTGCCTTTTAATTGGCCCAGTAAAATAGCAGTGTTGTTTGCAACTGGGAGTGACAGATGGGAGGGGACAAATGAGGTGATGGTGGTTTCAGAGACATGTTCTATGATGGGGGAATCAAAACCTTACAGGTTTTGGCCACGAGCCATTTTGCAATTGGGCTGATTCTGTGGTGCATTGTTTCACTACTGCCAAAGCAACATTAGGTTACACTGTGTGGGAACAGAACCGAGAACCATTCATTGACCCAAGTCAATAGTGTACATACAAAGAACAGTGGATACCCTATACTATTGAGTGATAATGTATGTAGGGACCTGATTGGTTGGTTTTGTAGAGGGGAATTGTGGGGCAGAGGTCAAAACAGTCAGGACGGCCCTTAAGCCCTGCCTGTGGCCCAACAGACTCTGGGGACACTGTTCGACTGATATGACACACACACACATCAGCCAGTCAGTCAGCCACAGTAGCAACACAGCACTGAGCGTCACATGCCAACCTAACTCTATGTCCCTTCTGACTACGCTGACATGGTGACATCCCCATTTGACAAGGTCCTAGACTGGTGCCAGGACTATGAAAATGATCCCTCTGCTCATAAACAAACAGCTTATAGTCGGAATCGTGTGCCCATTGGAAGATTAACGCAAGGAAACATTTGCTCTCTGTGATTTTGGTTTTGAAACATAACAGGAATTTAAGAAAAGAGCCCACTGGGAATGTGCTAGCACTAATGTTTCTGGAATGGAAAGAAAATTATATCAGGTTTCTAGTGTTGAGTAATAAAAGAGCTCATTCTCTGTTAGCTCGGAGGAGGCGCTCTGAATCAGAAAGCCACATAAGCAAGGATCTCAGAGACGTAGAGGAGGAAGAAACAGGCTGTTGGTGTTGTGTGGGGGCTCGGTAGTGTGTGATCCGTGTGCAGCCTGAATATCTGGTTGCAGGGTGAATTTATCACCTCGCTATGACTATACATGGCAATCAGGTGAAACTGGGGATAGCCTGCCTGCCAAGAGGCTCCAGGTTTAAGTTCAGAGTGTGTTTAATCTCAAGCACACACACTTGGATACTGACACACACACACACACACACACACACACACACACACACACACACACACACACACACACACACACACACACACACACACACACACACACACACACACACACTGCTTCACAACCTTCTCTTTTGCCATGACTAACAGAGTACACATTACTCATTGCAGCTCTGCCGAAGCTCTTTGTTTAGATTAGGTGAGGCAGAGCAGAGCCCCGTCAGGCCCTGTGGCTGTGAACGCCACACGTCCGCCTGCCTGCCGTGCTATATACACACAAGCACGCACACACACTGCATGTCTGCTGGCCTTATGTAGGCATGGTGGAGACCCATTGCCTTTCATGGGAGAGCTGACTTTGTTTCCTCCTGTCCTAAGGCTCAGTGTTTTCCATCCACAGCCATCATACCGTTCGGAATGACAGGAAGGGGGGGGGGGGGCTGAGCTGCAGGAGACAGGGAGATGAAGAGTACTCTGGTGCTCCCACAGTGTTTACAGTGGTTCAGTCGTTTGGCACCAGACTCGTCCCCACTCTAAGCCCCTCTTTCCTGAGTTCCAAACACCTGAGTGGTTCTGGGACGATCTGAGCTAGATAAAAAATATATACTGCTCTTGTCACCGTAATGTGTATGTGAGGCCTGCTGGGAAGAGAAACTCTGTCAGCATTGGTTTCTTCCTGCTTTTTCTGAACTTCGAGTATGATTTGTATTGAAATTGGATTTGTATTGAAAGCACAGTATGCTCCCACTAAAACTAAAATTGGCATAGGCCACCCACTCAGGTGCCAGGCCCACCCACTTGGGAGCCAGACCCAGCCAATCAGAATGAGCTTTCCCAATAAAAGGGCTTTATTACAGACAAAAATACTCCTCAGTTTCATCAGCTGTCCGGGTGGATGGTCTCAGATAATCCCACATGTGAAGAAGCTGGATGTGGAGGTCCTGAGCTGGTGAGGTTACATGTGGACCTGTGGTTATGAGGCCAGTTGAAAGTACTGTCAAATTCCCTAAAACGATGTTGTGGGTGGCTTATGTTAGAAAAATTAACATTAAATTCTCCGGTTCAGTTTTAGATGCAAGATGGCGCTGACAGACATTGCAGCTCCTAAAAGCAACTTTGCAGAATTTAGTTTTTTTCCTTTAGTTCACCCGACCTAGAATGCCTCACAATCAAATGCTGACCGCATTACCGCCAAAGATAATTATGTTCGGTTATAGTCACAGCCGTGTATATTCCCCCTCAAGCCGATACCAAGATGGCCCTCAAGGAACTACACTGGATTTGTGCAAACTGGAAACGACATATTTATTGTAGCTGAGGATTTTAACAAAGCAAATTTGAAGAACAAGTTACCTAAGTTCATTCAAAAATCCCCCTTCCGGGATGGATATAAGACCCTCCTCCGCCCTCCCTTCGGCAAATCAGATCACAACTCCATTTTGCTTCTCTCTTCCTATAGGCAGAAACTAGAACAGGAAGTACCCGTGCTAAGGTCTATTCAACACTGGTCCGACCAATCGGAATCCATGCTTCAAGATTGTTTTGATCACGCGTACTGGGATATGTTCCGGGTAGCCTCTGAGAATAACGTTGACGTATACACCAACACGGTGACTGAGTTCATCAGGAAGTGTATAGGGGATGTTGTTCCCACTGTGACGATTAAAACCTAAACAAACCAAAAAACGTGGATAGATTGCAGCATTCGGGGTGCACTGAAAGTGCGAACCACCCCATTTAACCATGGCAAGGTGACTGGGAATATAGTTGAATACAAACAGTGAAGTTATTCCCTCCATAAGGAAATCAAACAGGCAAAACGTCAGTACAGAGACAAAGTGGAGTCGCAATTCAATGGCTAAGACACGAGACATATGTGGCAGGGCCTACAATCATGTACTACAAAGGAAAAACCAGCCATGTCTCGGACACCGATGTCTTGCTCCCAGACTTGCTAAACACCTTCTTCACCTGTTTTGAGAATAACACAGTGCCACCGATGCGGCAGGCTCCCAAGGTCTGTGGACTCTCGTTCTCTGTCGCCAACGTGAGTAAGACAAATCAAATCAAATCAAATTTTATTTGTCACATACACATGGTTAGCAGATGTTAATGCGAGTGTAGCGAAATGCTTGTGCTTCTAGTTCCGACAATGCAGTAATAACCAACAAATGATCTAACTAACAATTCCTAATCTACTGTCTTATACACAGTGTAAGGGGATAAAGAATATGTACATAAGGATATATGAATGAGTGATGGTACAGAGCAGCATAGGCAAGATACAGTAGATGGTATCGAGTACAGTATATACATATGAGATGAGTATGTAAACAAAGTGGCATAGTTAAAGTGGCTAGTGATACATGTATTACATAAGGATGCAGTCGATGATATAGAGTACAGTATATACGTATGCATATGAGATGAATAATGTAGGGTAAGTAACATTATATAAGGTAGCATTGTTTAAAGTGGCTAGTGATATATTTACATCATTTCCCATCAATTCCCATTATTAAAGTGGCTGGAGTTGAGTCAGTGTCAGTGTGTTGGCAGCAGCCACTCAGTGTTAGTGGTGGCTGTTTAACAGTCTGATGGCCTTGAGATAGAAGCTGTTTTTCAGTCTCTCGGTCCCAGCTTTGATGCACCTGTACTGACCTCGCCTTCTGGATGATAGCGGGGTGAACAGGCAGTGGCTCAGGTGGTAGATGTCCTTGATGATCTTTATGGCCTTCCTGTAACATCGGGTGGTGTAGGTGTCCTGGAGGGCAGGTAGTTTGCCCCCGGTGATGCGTTGTGTAGACCTCACTACCCTCTGGAGAGCCTTACGGTTGAGGGCGGAGCAGTTGCCGTACCAGGCGGTGATACAGCCCGCCAGGATGCTCTCGATTGTGCATCTGTAGAAGTTTGTGAGTGCTTTTGGTGACAAGCCGAATTTCTTCAGCCTCCTGAGGTTGAAGAGGCGCTGCTGCGCCTTCTTCACGATGCTGTCTGTGTGAGTGGACCAATTCAGTTTGTCTGTGATGTGTATGCCGAGGAACTTAAAACTTGCTACTCTCTCCACTACTGTTCCATCGATGTGGATAGGGGGGTGTTCCCTCTGCTGTTTCCTGAAGTCCACAATCATCTCCTTAGTTTTGTTGACGTTGAGTGTGAGGTTATTTTCCTGACACCACACTCCGAGGGCCCTCACCTCCTCCCTGTAGGCCGTCTCGTCGTTGTTGGTAATCAAGCCTACCACTGTTGTGTCGTCCGCAAACTTGATGATTGAGTTGGAGGCGTGCGTGGCCACGCAGTCGTGGGTGAACAGGGAGTACAGGAGAGGGCTCAGAACGCACCCTTGTGGGGCCCCAATGTTGAGGATCAGCGGGGAGGAGATGTTGTTACCTACCTTCACCACCTGTGGCAAGGCTGCTGGCTAAGACGGCATCCATAGCCGCGTCCTCGGAGCATGCGCAGACCAGCTGGCTAGAGTGTTTATGGTCATATTCAATCCCTCCCTATCCCAGTGTGCTGTCCCCACTTGCTTCATGATGTCCACCATCATTCCTGTACCCAAGAAAGCAACTGAACTAAATGAATATCACTCCGTAGACCCACTTCAATTTGCATACTGCCCCAATAGATCCACAGATGATGCAATCGCCATCGCACTGCACACTGCCATATCCCATCTGGACAAGAGGAATACCTATGTAAGAATGCTGTTCATTGACTATAGCTCAGCCTTCATCACCATAGTACCCTGCAAGCTCATCATTAAGTTGGGGCCCTGAGTCTGAACCTCGCCCTGTGCAACTAGGTCCTGGTCCCGCCCCCCAGGTGAAGGTAGGAAACAACACCTCCACTTTGCTGATCCTCAACCCAGGGGCCTCACAAGGGTCCGTGCTCAGCCCCCTCCTATACTCCCTGTTTGCCCATGACTGCGTGGCAATGCATGCCTCCAACTCAATCATCAAGTTTGCAGATGACACAACAGTAGTAGGTCCGATTACTAACAATGATGAGACAGCCTACAGGGAGGAGGTGAGGGTCCTGACGGAGTGGTGCCAGGAAAATAACCTCTCCCTCAACATCAACAAAACAAAGGAGCTGATCATGGACTTCAGGAAACAGCAGAGTGACCCTATCCACATCAACGGGACCGCAGTTGAGAAGATTTGAGAAGATGAAAAGTTGAGAAGATGAAAAGTTGAGAAGATGTTGAGAAGTTAAGAAGATGAACATCTTCAAGTTCCTTGGCGTACACATCACTGACAATCTGAAATAGTCCACCCACACAGACAATGTGGTGAAGAAGGCAGAAAACCACAATAGCACCTCTTCAACCTCAGGAGGCTGAAGAAATCTGGCTTGGCCTGCTTCCAAATCACACTCTGCTTCCAATTCACACACGTAGATCCCCTGAACGTAGCTCACTTTCCAGCCAACTTTCCAGCTCACAGTCTCAAACACATAGATCCCTAGAACACAGATCACGCTCCAGATTCCAATCAGCTGAATTCTGATCACCTGTTCACACACCTGTATGTCATTATCACACACTATTTAGTTCAGTTCTTTGCACCCCATCATTGTGAGGTATTGTTTGTTTTGTGACACACTTCTATTCGGAGCTCTGTTTTCCCGTAACTTACTCCTCCCGTGTATGATAGTTTTTGCCTGCCTCACTAACGACGCCTTTTGCCTATTCCCTGTCTGTACTTTAGCCTATCACATGTCCTGTTATCAATCTATTACCTGATCTCCCGGACGACGTTACTAGCATTTTCCCTGCCTGTACTGTTGCCTTTTTGGATCCCCAGTGTATGACCTTCTGCCTGCCCCTAGACCAAGCTACCTGCCTCCTCCTGTGGTCCTTTACAATATACACCTGAAGCCCTGCACTTGAAAACAGCTCTCTTTCTACCATCATGTTCATTACACTGAGACCCTCACAATTTTTACAGATGCACAACAATCTTGTTGGGCTATAACACTGCCTGGTATGGCAACTGCACCGCTCACAACAGTAGGGCTCTCCAGAGGGTTGTGCGGCCTGCTCAACCCATCACCGCGGGCACACTGCCTACAGCACCTGATGTCACAGGAAGCCTAAAAAAAATCACCAAGGACATCAACCACCCCAGCCACGGCCAGTACAGGTGCATCAAAGCTGGGACTAGGGCTGTGGCCATTACAACATTTTGTCAGCCCGTGATTGTCAACCAAATAACTGTCGGTCTCACGGTAATTGACCGTTAATTAACATAAACATATTTAGCATCTCCTGGCTTCCATTGTTGCAGCCCTTTATTTCCGAAGAACAGAATAGCATACTCTGAGTTGTCCTTATGTTAGGTCCTGATCTCGCTGTGACAAATGTCTGTGGATTACACTAGGTCATTTAGCAGATAGTATTATTATTTTTTAATTTAACCTTTATTTAACTAGGCAAGTCAGTTAAGAACAAATTATTATTTACAATGATGGCCTACCCCGGCCAAACCCAGAAGACACTGGGACAATTGTGCTCCGCCCTATGGGACTCGCTATCACAGCCTAGATTTGACCAGGGACTGTAGTGACGCCTATTGCACCGAGATGCGGTGCCCTAGAATTGAACAAAGCTAAATAAAATAAAATAATACTTTTTCCAAACGATTAGAGGGAGTGCGCACATGTGGCAAATCTTTGTTGAGCGTTAACAAAAAAATAGTTATTCCTATATGCTTAATTATTTAGCATCTACTGGCTTCCATTCGTCCAAGATGGCGTAGCAGTGAAGAAGTGTTTTGTTCGTGTCTAGTGCACTTTTGTATTTTTCATATTTTTTTGTATATACAGTGCCTTGCGAAAGTTTTTGATTTGTTAAAAAAGTTTGAAATATCCAATAAATGTCGTTCCACTTCATGATTTTGTCCCGCTTGTTGTTGATTCTTCACAAAAAAATACACTTTTATATCTTTATGTTTGAAGCCTGAAATGTGGCAAAAGGTCGCAAAGTTCAAGGGGGCCGAATACTTTCGCAAGGCACTGTATATTTCAATTTTATTTTCAATCTCTTTTCGATTTTAAATTCGATTATACCTTCCGGTAACCTGCCTCACCCAATGTGATACGGAATCGCTATTATTTTATATTTTAGAACACATTCAAGAACCTCCAGAAGCTAACCAGCTAATTAGCTCTTCAGTCATTGTTAGCCACTGCTAGCAGCTTTTACCTTCTGCACAGATACCAGCCCTTTTCTTAGCATGGATAATACTCTCCAGTCTACTAGTATTGGACTGTCTCTCCACAACAACGCCGGATTCCTGCCGTAATCCCTGGACCACTACTTCTGATCTTCACAACTAGCATGCAGCTAGCTAGCTCACAGCTTGCAGCTAGCTAGCTCACTGTGGTACCCAGTACCGAAGCTATCCCTGAGGCCCACCTCCCGGCCTACTCAGCTGTTCACCTGAACCCCACTCATACACGTCTAGAGCCCGATACTCCACCGGATCCTTGCTGTAAAGTCTAGACCTTGGCACCGGATCACCGCTGCTACCGATTGGCTATAGTGGCTAACGCCACTGCCAGGCCTCTCTCAAATATCAATAAGCCTCTTATACTGTTGTTCAGGTTACTTAACATTGTTTTAGTTTACAATGGAGCCCCTAGTTCCACTCTTCATACCTCTGATACCTCCTTTGTCCCACCTCAACCATTACAACCAGCATGTCCAGAGATACAACCTCTCTTATCATCACCCAGTGCCTGGGCTTACCTACGCTGTACCCGCACCCCACCATACCCCTGTCTGCACATTATGTCCTGAATATATTCTACCATGCCCAGAAATCTCCTCCTTTTATTCTTTGTCCCCTACGCTCTAGGCGACCAGTTTTGATAGCCTTTAGCCGCACCCTCATACTACCCCTCTGTTCCGCGGGGGATGTGGAGGTAAACCCACGCCCTGCATGTCCCCAGGCACCCGCATTTGTTCTATGATCGAAAAAGCCTTGGTTTCATGCATGTCAACATCAGAAGCTTCCTCCCTAAGTTTGTTTTACTCACTGCTTTAGCACACTCTGCCAACCCTGATGTCCTTGCTGTGTCTGAATCCTGGCTTAGGAAGGCCACCAAAAATTCTGAGATTTCCATACCCAACTATAACATTTTACATCAAGATAGAACTGTCAAAGGGGGAGGAGTTGCAGTCTACTGCAGACTTAGCCTGCAAAGTAATGTCATACTTTCCAGGTCCATACCCAAACAGTTCGAACTACAAATTAAAAAAATTACTCTCTCCAGAAATAAGTCTCTCACTGTTGCTGCCTGCTACCGACCCCCCTCAGCTCCCAGCTGTGCCCTGGACACCATTTGTGAATTGATCCCTCCCCATCTAGCTTCAGAGTTTGTTCTGTTAGGTGACCAAAACTGGGATATGCTTAACACCCCGGCTGTCATGTAATCTAAGCTAGATGCCCTCAATCTCACACAAATCATCAAGGAACCCACCAGGTAAAACAAGGGCACCATCATAGACGTTATCCTGACCAACTGGCCCTCCAAATACACCTCCGCTGTCTTCAACCAGGATCTCAGCGATCACTGCCTCATTGCCTGTATCCGCTATGGGTCCGCAGTCAAACGACCACCTCTCATCACTGCCAAGCACTCCCTAAAACACTTCTGCAAGCAGGCCTTTCTAATCGACCTGGCCCGTGTATCCTGGAAGGATATTGACCTCATCCCGTCAGTTGAGGATGCCTGGTCATTCTTTAAAAGTAACTTCCTCACCAACTTAGATAAGCATGCTCCGTTCAAAAAATGCAGAACTAAGAACAGATATAGCCTTTGGTTCACTCCAGACCTGACTGCCCTCGACCAGCACAAAAACATCCTGTGGCGGACTGCAATAGCATCGAATTGTCCCCGCTATATGCAACTGTTCAGGGAAGTCAGGAACCAATACACGCAGTCAGTCAGGAATGCAAAGGCCAGCTTTTTCAAGCAGAAATTTGATCCTGTAGCTCTAACTCCAAAAAGTTCTGGGACAATGTAAAGTCCATGGAGAACAAGAGCACCTCCTCCCAGCTTCCCACTGCACTGAGGCTAGGTAACACGGTCACCACCGATATAGCCATGATAATCAAAAACTTCAACAAGCATTTCTCAACGGCTGGCCATGCCTTCCTCCTGGTTACTCCAACCTCGGCCAACAGCCGAGGCGATCATTCCGAGCCGATCATGGGTGCACCTCAGCCCCACTCAAGGTACTGAACGATATCATAACCGCCATCGATAAAAGACAGTACTGTGCAGCCATCTTCATCGACCTGGCCAAGGCTTTTGACTCTGTCAATCACCATATTCTTATCGGCAGACTCAGTAGCCGCAGCTTTTCTAATGACTGCTTTGCCTGGTTCACCAACTACTTTGCAGACAGAGTTCAGTGTGTCAAATCGGAGGGCATGTTGTCCGGTCCTCTGGCAGTCTCTATGGGGGTGCCACAGGGTTCAATTCCCGGGCCGACTCTTTTCTCTGTATATATCAATGATGTTGCTCTTGCTGCGGGCGATTCCCTGATCCACCTCTACGCATACGACACCATTCTGTATACTTCTGGCCCTTCCTTGGACACTGTGCTATCTAACCTCCAACAAGCTTCAATGCCATACAACACTCCTTCCGTGGCCTCCAACTGCTCTTAAACAGCAGTAAAACCAAATGCATGCTTTTCAATCGTTTGCTGCATGCACCCGCACGCCCGACTAGCATCACCATCCTGGATGGTTCCGATCTAGAATATGTGGACATCTATAAGTACCTAGGTGTCTGGCTAGACTGTAAACTCTCCTTCCAGACTCATATCAAACATCTCCAATCTAAAATAAAATCGAGAGTCGGCTTTCTAATCCGCAACAAAGCCTCCTTCACTCACGCCGCCAAACTTACCCTAGTAAAACTGACTATCCTACCGATCCTCGACTTCAACTTATCACAGTGCCATCCGTTTTGTTACTAAATCACCTTATACCACCCACCACTGCGACCTATATGCTCTAGTCGGCTGGCCCTCGCTACATATTCGTCGCCAGACCCACTGGCTCCAGGTCATCTACAAGTCCATGCTAGGTAAAGCTCCGTCTTATCTCAGTTCATTGGTCACGATGGCAACACCCACCCGTAGCATGCGCTCCAGCAGGTGTATCTCACTGATCATCCCTAAAGCCAACACCTCATTTGGCCGCCTTTCCTTCCAGTTCTCTGCTGCCTGTGACTGGAACGAATTGCAAAAATCGCTGAAGTTGGAGACTTTTATCTCCCTCACCAACTTTAAACATCTGCTATCTGAGCAGCTAACCAATCGCTGCAGCTGTACATCGTTCATCGGTAAATAGCCCACCCAATTTACCTACCTCATCCCCATACTGTTTTTATTTATTTACTTTTCTGCTCTTTTGCACACCAGTATCTCTACCTGCACATGACCATCTGATCATTTATCACTCCAGTGTTAATCTGCAAAATTGTAATTATTCGCCTACCTCCTCATGCCCTTTGCACACAATGTGTATAGACTCTTTTTTTCTCATTTGTTCTACTGTGTTATTGACTTGTTAATTTTTTACTGCATGTGTAACTCTGTGTTGTTGTCTATTCACACTGCTATGCTTTATCTTGGCCATGTTTCAGTTGTAAAAGAGAACCTGTTCTCAACTAGCCTACCTGGTTAAATAAAGGTGAAGAAAAAAATATTAATGTAACTTTAGTTGTTCTACAAACATTGGGCTATACATTTTGATTTTTAATACATTGTAAGGCTGCATGTTGCAACTCTAATGATGATTTTAAAAAAGTAGCTTGAAAGGCATGAACTCTGCGGTTTTTTTTGCACAGGCTGTACAGTCGCAGCCAAAAGTTTTGAGAATGACACAAATGTTAATTTTCACAAAGTCTCCTGCCTCAGTGTCTTTAGATATTTTTGTCAGATGTTACTATGGAATATTGAAGTATAATTACAAGCGTTTCATAAGTGTCAAAGGCTTTTATTGACAATTACAAGAAGTTGATGCAAACAGTCCATATTTGCAGTGTTGACCCTTCTTTTTCAAGACCTCTGCAATCCGCCCTAGCATGCTGTCAATTAACTTATGTGCTACATCCTGACTGATGGCAGCCCATTCTTGCATAATCAATGCTTGGAGTTTGTCAGAATTTGTGGGGTTTTATTTGTCCACCCTTGAGGATCAAGAGGACCACAAGTTCTCAATGGGATTAAGGTCTGGGGAGTTTTCTGACCATGGACACAAAATATCGATGTTTTATTCCCTGAGCCACTTAGCCTTATGGCAAGGTGCTCCATCATGCTGGAAAAGGCATTGTTCGTCACCAAACTGTTCCTGGATGGTTGGGAGAGTTTGCTCACGGAGGATAGTAGTGCTGCTTTTGATACCATCGATCACCACATTCTTTTGGAGAGATTGGAAACCCAAATTGGTCTACACGGTCAAGTTCTGGCCTGGTTTAGATCTTATCTGTCGGAAAGATATCAGTTTGTCTCTGTGGATGGTTTGTCCTCTGACAAATCAACTGTAAATTTCGGTGTTCCTCAAGGTTCCGTTTTAGGACCGCTGTTGTTTTCACTATATATTTTACCTCTTGGGGATGTTATTCGAAAACATAATGTTAACTTTCACTGCTATGCGGATGATACACAGCTGTACATTTCAATGAAACATGGTGAAGCCCCAAAATTGCCCTCGCTAGAAGCATGTGTTTCAGACATAAGGAAGTGGATGGCAGCAAACTTTCTACTTTTAAACTCGGATAAAACAGAGATGCTTGTTCTAGGTCCCAAGAAACAAAGAGATCTTCTGTTGAATCTGACAATTAATCTTAATGGTTGTACAGTCATCTCAAATAAAACTGTGAAGGACCTCGGCGTTACTCTGGACCCTGATCTCTCTTTTGAAGAACATATCAAGACCATTTCAAGGACAGCTTTTTTCCATCTACGTAACATTGCAAAAATCAGAAACTTTCTGTCCAAAAATGATGCAGAAAAATTAATCCATGCTTTTGTCACTTCTAGGTTAGACTACTGCAATGCTCTACTTTCCGGCTACCCGGATAAAGCACTAAATAAACTTCAGTTAGTGCTAAATACGGCTGCTAGAATCCTGACTAGAACCAAAAAATTTGATCATATTACTCCAGTGCTAGCCTCCCTACACTGGCTTCCTGTCAAAGCAAGGGCTGATTTCAAGGTTTTACTGCTACAAAGCACCTACAAAGCATTGCATGGGCTTGCTCCTACCTATCTCTCTGATTTGGTCCTGCCGTACATACCTACACGTACGCTACGGTCACAAGACGCAGGCCTCCTAATTGTCCCTAGAATTTCTAAGCAAACAGCTGGAGGCAGGGCTTTCTCCTATAGAGCTCCATTTTTATGGAACGGTCTGCCTACCCATGTCAGAGACGCAAACTCGGTCTCAACCTTTAAGTCTTTACTGAAGACTCATCTCTTCAGTGGGTCATATGATTGAGTGTAGTCTGGCCCAGGAGTGGGAAGGTGAACGGAAAGGCTCTGGAGCAACGAACCACCCTTGCTGTCTCTGCCTGGCCGGTTCCCCTCTTTCCACTGGGATTCTCTGCCTCTAACCCTATTACAGGGGCTGAGTCACTGGCTTGCTGGGGCTCTCTCATGCCGTCCCTGAGGGGGTGCGTCACCTGAGTGGGTTGATTCACTGATGTGGTCATCCTGTCTGGGTTGGCGCCCCCTTGGGTTGTGCCGTGGCGGAGATCTTTGCGGGCTATACTCAGCTTTGTCTCAGGATGGTAAGTTGGTGGTTGAAGATATCCCTCCAGTGGTGTGGGGGCTGTGCTTTGGCATAGTGGGTGGGGTTATATCCTTCCTGTTTGGCCCTGTCCGGGGGTGTCCTCGGGTGGGGCCACAGTGTCTCCTGACCCCTCCTGTCTCAGCCTTCAGTATTTATGCTGCAGTAGTTTATGTGTCGGGGGCTGGGGTCAGTTTGTTATATCTGGAGTACTTCTCCTGTCCAATTCGGTGTCCTGTGTGAATCTAAGTGTGCGTTCTCTAATTCTCTCCTTCTCTCTCTCGGAGGACCTGAGCCCTAGGACCATGCCCCAGGACTACCTGACATGATGACTCCTTGCTGTCCCCAGTCCACCTGGCCGTGCTGCTGCTCCAGTTTCAACTGAACCGCGGCCCTAGGACCATGCCCCAGGACTACTTGACATGATGACTCCTTGCTGTCCCCAGTCCACCTGGCCGTGCTGCTGCTCCAGTTTCAACTGTTCTGCCTTATTATTATTCGACCATGCTGGTCATTTATGAACATTTGAACATCTTGGCCATGTTCTGTTATAATCTCTACCCGGCACAGCCAGAAGAGGACTGGCCACCCCACATAGCCTGGTTCCTCTCTAGGTTTCTTCCTAGGTTTTGGCTTTTCTAGGGAGTTTTTCCTAGCCACCGTGCTTCTACACCTGCATTGCTTGCTGTTTGGGGTTTTAGGCTGGGTTTCTGTACAGCACTTTGAGATATCAGCTGATGTACGAAGGGCTATATAAATAAATTTGATTTGATTTGATTTGATTTGATGTGTTGGTACCATTCTTCATTCATGGCTGTGTTCTTAGGCAAAATTGTGAGTGAGCCCACTCCCTTGGCTGAGAAGCAACCCCACACATGAATGGTCTCAGGATGCTTTACTGTTGGCATGACACAGGACTGATGGTAGCGCTCACCTTGTCTTCTCCGGACAAGCTTTTTTTTCTGGATGCCCCAAACAATCGGAAAGGGGATTCGTCAGAGAAAATGACTCTACCCCAGTCCTCAGCAGTCCAACTCTGTACCTTTTGCAGAATATCAGTCTGTCCCTGATGTTTTTCCTGGAGAGAAGTGGCTTTTTTGCGTCCCTTCTTGACAACAGGCCATCCTCCAAAAGTCTTTACCTTACTGTGCATGCAGATGCACTCACACCTGCCTGCTGCCATTCCTGAGCAAGCTCTGTACTGGTGGTGCCCTGATCCCGCAGCTGAATCAAGTTTATGAGACGGTCCTGGCACTTGCTGGACTTTCTTGGGCGCCCTGAAGCCTTCTTCCCAACAATTGAACCGCTCTCCTTGAAGTTCTTGATGATCCGATAAATGGTTGATTTAGGTGCAATCTTACTGGCAGCAATATCCTTGCCTGTGAAGCCCTTTTTGTGCAAAGCAATGATGACGGTACGTGTTTCCTTGCAAGTAACCATGGATGACAGAGGAAGATCAATGATCCTTAGCACCACTCTCCTTTTGAACCTTCCAGTCTGTTATTCGAACAAAATCAGCATGACAGAGTGATCTCCAGCCTTGACCTCGTCAACACTCACACCTGTGTTAATGAGAGAATCACTGACATGATGTCAGCTGGTCCTTTTGTGGCAGGGCTGAAATGCAGTGGAAATATTTTGGGGGGATTCAGTTCATTTGCATGGCAAAGAGGGACTTTGCAATTAATTGCAATTCATCTGATCACTCTTCATAACATTCTGGAGTATATGCAAATTACCATCATACAAACTGAGGCAGCAGACTTTGTGAAAATGTATATTTGTGTCATTCTCAAAACTTTTAGCCACGAATGTACACACTAAATCAGTCACTCATTCACAATTTGACAAGCACTTGATAATCCCTATAATTTCACAGCGGCATCCCCTTTGTGTGGCCGTATTGCACCCTAAAACATTCCAGGCCTGTTGCGGCCATTGGCCTTTGTGCCCTTCTCCCTGAGTTCCGAATCACCTCTCATTAACATGGCTCTCCATCACGTGATCGGGTCTTTCTCACAGGCTACAAGTGAAGGCAGACACACCGGGGACACAACTGCATGTGTCCTCATCCAATTCGAGATGCATATTGAGGATATTGGAAGAACTCTCCATTTACTTTTCGTCAGCAAACATGAAGAGTAGGCACTAGCCTATGTCATTCTACTGTCCCCCATCCTACAAACGTCAACCTATTCTGTTGCAAGAAATAAATATAAATATACTGAAGAGCCAGTTAGGATCTACAGCCCTTGTAAAGCGGATTAATGTGCTTAATTTAGTTATTAAAAGTTATTTGACCACTTTAGTTGTGAAAGAACCCTATCAAAACATACAGCTGAAGTTGGAGTCATTAAAACTCATTTTTCAACCACTCCACAAAATTCTTGTTTACAAACTATAGTTTTGGCAAGTCGTATATGACATCAACTTTGTGCTTGACACAAATAATTTTTCCAACAATTGTTTACAGACAGATTATTTCACTTATAATTCACTGTGTCACAATTCCAGTGGGTCAGAAGTTTACAGCTTGGAAAATTCCAGCAAATGATGTCATGGCTTTAGAAGCTTCTGATAGGCTACTTGACACAATTTGAGTCAATTGGAGGTGTACCTGTGGATGTATTTCAAGGCCTACGTTAAAACTCAGTGCCTCCTTGCTTGATATCATGGGAAAATAAAAATAAATGAGCCCAGACCTCAGAAAAAAATGTGTAGACCTCCACAAGTCTGGTTCATCCTTGGGAGCAATTTCCAAACACCTGAAGGTACCACGTTCATCTGTACAAACAATAGTACGCAAGTATAAACACCATGAGACCACGCAGCTGTCATACCGCTCAGGAAGTGGACGTGTTCTGTCTCCTAGAGATTAACATACTTTGGTGCGAAAAGTGCAAATCAATCCCAGAACAATCCCAACATCTTCTTGTGAAGATGCTGGAGCATCTATAGCCACAGTAAAACGGGTCCTGTATCAACATAACCTGAAAGGCCGTTCAGCCACGGCTCCAAAACTGCCATAAAAAGCCAGACTACAGTTTGCAACTCCACATGGGGACAAATAGAGTACTTTTTGGAAAAATGGCCTCTGGTCTGATGAAACAAATATAGAACAGTTTGGCCATAATGACCATTATTATGGTCATTACCATTGTTATGTTTGGAGGAAAAAGTTGAAAGCTTGCAAGCCGAAGAACACCATCCCAACCATGAAGCACAGGGGTGGCAGCATCATGTTGTGGGGGTGTTTTGCTGCAGAAGGGACTGGTGCACTTCACAAAATAGATGGAATCATGAGAGAGGAAATGTATGTGGAAATATTGAAGCAGCATCTCAAGACATCATTCAGGAAGTTAAAGCTCGCTCGCAAATGGGTCTTTCAAATGCACAATGACCCCAAGCAAACTTCCAAAGTTGTCGCAAAATGGCTTAAGGAAAACAAAGTCAAGGTATTGGAGTGGCCATCACAAAGTCTTTACCTCAATCCTATAGAAAATGTGTGGGCAGAACTGAAAAAGCATGTGCAAGCAAGGAGGCCTACAAACCTGACTCAGTTACACCAGTTCTGTCAGGAGGAATGGGTCAAAATTCATCCAACTTATTGTGGGAAGCTTGTGGAAGGCTTCCCAAAACGTTTGACCCAAGTTAAACAATTTAAAGGCAATACTACCAAATACTAATTGAGTGTATGTAAACTTCAGAACCACTGGGAATGTGATGAAAGAAATAAAAGCTGAAATAAAAAATTCTCTCTACTACTATTCTGACATTTCACATTCTTAAAATAAAGTGGTGATCCTAACTGACCTAAGAGAGGGAATTTTTACTCTGATTAAATGTCAGAAATTGTGAAAAACTGATTTTAAATGTATTTGGCTAAGGTGTATGTAAACTTCCAACGTCAACTGTATAGATCTACATGAGGTGTGCAACTATGATAAGAAAAAGTTGCAAAAAAGGCATTGTTTCTTATGCTGGGCAGGTGATAATATATAATTCGCAAGTGATAGGCTAATATTGTCACCCATCAGACTATTCTTGATTTAATCTTGTCTTAACATATACTAAATTTACATATGTGTGAAATTTGTTTTGATTTAGAATGGACCAATTTCAACACCTGTAATGAAACAGGGACAGCGGGAAAAAAAAATGTAATCTATGCACTTAAATATCGAATGGAGGAAGCTTTTCCCGTGGTTCATTTTCAAGCCAGCCAGGTAGACTTTTCTCCTGTTGTAATTATAATTAATGAGCTTAATATTAGGAAAGTTGAGAAATAAATATAGTAGGCCTAGCCTACAGAAAGCTGATGAGATCCGCCTATTTTCAGTAGAAGCCATCACTGTTTTATCGCGCAATTGCATAGACTAGAGAAATGTTGTGCAACATTAGCTCATGAGCTCTAATGAAGTGTTTCATTCGATTTTTAATTACTTTTGCATTGATGTCAGAGTGATTATAGGGACAATGGAGTGCAGAGGCAGTTAACATGTTTGGTAGGCTACTAATGACGAGCAGCAGCATCAGAGCTTGGAGAAGCCTAATCACCTTGACTAAACAGTCACGTGGAATTTGACTGCCTTCATGACTAGTAACCGCGGGTGTGGTGGTAATATGGTCACCGCAACAGCCCTTGCTGGGACCGAGAGACTGAAAAACAGCTTCTATCTCAAAGTCATCAGACTGTTAATTAAATAGCCATCACGACCTGGCTTCCGCCCGGATACTCAACCCTGCACCTTAGAGTCTGCTGCCCTATATACATAGACATGGCATCACTGGTCACTTTAATAATGGAACACTAGTCACTTTAATAATTTTTACATACTGCTTTACTCATTTCATATGTATATACTGTATTCTATTCTACTGTATTTTAGTCAATGCCACACCGTCATTGCCGTCATTGCTTATCCTAATAATTATATTATCCTAATATATTTCTTAATTCCATTATTTTACTTTTAGATTTGTGTGTATTGTTGTGAATTGTTAGATACTACTGCGCTGGAGCTAGGAACACAAGCATTTCGCTACACCTGCAATAACATCTGCTAAATATGTGTATGTGACCAATACAATTTGGTGTGATTTGATTTGAACAGCTCTGGTGGACATTCCTGGGGTTAGCTTGCCAATTTCACTCTCCCTCAAAACATGTGACATCTGTAGCATTGTGTTGTGTGACAAAACTGCACATTCTAGTGGCCTTTTATTGTCCCCCGCACAAGGTGCACCTGTGTAATGGTCATGCTGTTTAATAGGCTTCTTGATAAGCCACACCTGTCAGGTAGATGGATTATCTTGTCAATGGAGAAATGCTCACTAACAGGGATATAACCAAATTTGTGGACAACATTTGAGAGAAACACGATTTTTGTGTGCATGGAACATTTCCGTGATCTTTTATTTCAGCACCTGAAACATGGGACCAACACATGTTGCATTTATATTTTGTTCAGTATATATGCTCTGCATACATTCTGACACTTCACTGGCAACACTGTCCAACAGGAGGTTCCAGTTCAGCGCACAATAAAACTCCACTCTCCACTGTGGCTCCAGGGAGTCATAACAGGCTCATTATAAATGAATGAAGAGCGCTACATCTATGGCTACATACAGTAACATTATGCACGACTGACATGCTTTAATGGAGGGCGCTTAGAACGATTTTTAACTAGTCATGGAAAATATGGTCAAGCCTATTGATTTGGGCACAAAGTAAAATGTTACGATGTCACTTGATATTGGGAATAGATGCATGAAGAGCTTGAGGGTTTTGTACATTAATGACCATGTAAATTAAGCTGTTACACAAACATGAGGGAAATTAAAGGGACATGGTGGCTTGTGGCTGGATTTCCATATGCATACTGTATGTAAATGAATAATAGGTGCTACACTTGTGTAATGATGTCACAGGGCTGATGAGTCATGTATCAACATTGTTGCAGCCTAACTGTGTTTCTGCCATGGAGACTGGCCTTATGTACATGTTGAAGCCTAAATCGGAGATATTGCTCATTAAACAATGTCTGTTTCATGTACATGTTGAAGCCTAAAGCTGCCTGGGATATAGTAGAGTACACAATGTCTGTGTGCGCTAACAACCACACTACATATGACCAGGGTGGAGCTCCTTGTCTTTCTGTTTTCCCAGTCTCTCCCAGTCTCTCATACTCTCTCTCTCCTTGCCTCCTATTTACGTGTAAAACTCTCCGCATCCACCCTTCTCTCCCTCTTCTTGTTTGTTGCAGTAATCTCTCCCCCACCACTGGCTACCTATTCCCCTTCTCTCCCTCTCTCCTCATCTCGATCGCACTCCCCTGTCTCACCAGCTGACATGCACAGTGTCCCTCAGAGAGGGCCAGATGAAAGACACAGAGTACCGTGACCTTCACTTCACAGCAGGGCCACTATCAGTGACAAGCATTCAGCTGCAGTGAGACACTGTGTATACTGTGTATACACACAGAGGCAGGGAGGCAGGCACGCACACACAGGCAGGGAGGCAGGCACGCACACACAGGCAGACATAAGGTAGTGCACACAATGACACGAAAACCGCACATCAAATTCTCACGATTCAAAAGCACTCATCCTCGCCAATCCTAAACGCCACTCTGCCAGGGATGACACCTCCAGAGGTGGAGAGCAGCAGCAGCCATCATGGCCCTCAGCCCAACCCCTCACAAAGCAGTAGTGGGATGGGGTTGGAGCGTTTAGAGCCTCCTGTGGGTCGTTTCCTTGGCCTGTGGCAGCAAATACAGAGCATCATGTTTTAATCATCCTGAGGGACACATGGGTACTCCCCATCATGCTAACAGGTCCTCCTACATCATGGCAGCTGGGGGCTTGATCACATGGGTCCATAGGGTCAAGTGGAGAGACAACCTGGTTGACCCCCGGGGCAGGTTATCAGGATGCTATTTCCTTAGCAAAGCCCATAAACATAGGATGAGCTATCTGAGGCCGAGAGACTCAGTAACCTTGGGATATGGGGTGTGATGGATGGAGACAGTAGACATTGGCCCTGTTCCATCATTGATCAGGGAATCTCAATCACATGAGGACCTGTGAAGCTTCAACTCATCCATGGTGTGCTCTCCAAATGAAATGGGACCAAGGCAATCAGGACCACTGGAAAACACACTTGGGGATGATAATTATAATCACAGAGCAACTGCATGTCATTATAATAAATGATCAGGAAAATACATAATCAAAACAATTGGCATAATTAGCTAGCTAGCATCTCTGCAGTCATTACATTCAACAAAGCTTGTTTACTGTACCAAACAGGTAGAAGGCAGCACCATTTAGACAAACTGCCTTTGCTTGCTTTTTGGGTGACTGCTTTATTTTCAGAGTGCTCTGTTGTAAAGAGCGGGCTATGGTGAGAAAGAGAGGAGGAGTGGAAGAGTTCAGTAATGTAATCAGGGCTTGGTTGCTTTGACATCTTGCTGCTGACTGCACTACTGGGGCTGAGTGTAGGACTGAGGCTGAGGATGGTGGGGTGTCCACACTGTGTAATGCCAAGGAGAAAAAAGCCTGTGTCATGCCAAGCTGGGAGGGGGGACCTTGCATGTCCGTGGACATCTGGCGTCCAACCCGCACTATGAAACAAGATCCCAAGACCCCGGGCCTCCTGTTTACTATAACCAGACAGTCACCAGGATTGGTGGATGCAGACTCACAAACTACCTCCACACCCTATAACACACCAGAACAGGGTGGTTCTGTGAAGGCTTTACTGATAATCCTGTTTGTGGAACAGACCAGTCTGTGACAAAAACAATGCTATTGTAGACATATAGCCAAATGTTATACCGAAGCATGACTTGGTACAATGTTTTAGCTTATATGAGGTTCAGTTTATGTGAATAATAAAAAAAAAGATCCATCCATTTATGACTGCAAGTGGCGTATTAGCTGACATTCTAAATAAGAATTTGTTCTTCACTGACTTGCCTATAAATAAATGTTTGAAAAAAATAACATTGAATTTCAGCTGTCACAGAGGAGAGACAAAAACTCTTACGAGTTTGAGTTAGTCACAGACACACAGACAGACCTGTTATGGAAAGCACTGGGAACATCCAGCAGTGTGTGCTGTTGATTTCCAGCCAGAGTATTCACACTAGATACTGTAGATTGTCTGGAGACACAGCTTTGTTGTCATTAGCAAATAGCATCTATGCACATGAACTGGAGCAAAGGTGTCAGAATATGAGGCCTCAAGAAGACTAAATCGTCATCGCCAACTACACAACACTTTATCTAGTGCACTTCTTGCATCTCACACGACTATGTCTCCATGATATTATTTATGATATTGGTTTCATAATAACAGGAATTACACAAGGCTAATTTCTTGGTACATAATAATACTTCCTACTACAGAAAGAGCTAGAGAGAAAGATATAAACTGATAGAGAGAGAACACTAGAAAGACAGAGAGATGTAGAAATAGAGAGAGAGGGAATGAGAGAGATGGAGGTGGTGTATGGTCTTCAAACCAGTGACCTTTCATAGCCAGCACTGTAACCGTTAGGCTACCTGCCACCCTAAACCATAGCATAGAAACACAATCATGTCAGCCATTAAGAGAGACAAAGACTGTCTGACATGGTTTTTAGATTAATTGGAGAGAGATCGTTTTGGTCTGGTCACACATAAATTGACAATTCACAGAAACGTACACACAGCCATACACACAACTAGACACAGTCATTAGGTGTTGCCCCCCTGATTATTATGAGCTGGACTTAATAACTAGTGGAGGGGCACCACGTGTTTTTAATGTGTCAGCTCTGTGACCCGCTACATACGTGACACAATAAACATGCCTAAACATCTGCACATTTAGAGTGTTTTTCTCTCCCTCACTCACTCTCCCTCCCTCCCACTCTCTTCTATTAATGGGGCTGCCAAGAGACAGAGAGAAGCTAATCAGAATGTGACAGAGAGAAACTAATCAGAATGTGACAGAGAGAAGCTAATCAGAATGTGACAGAGAGAAGCTAAAGTAATTTAAGTTGTTTCACAAAAATATAGGTACATATGCAAACGCATATCTCCATGAAATTATTTATGATATTGGTTTTATACTAACAGGAATTACTTGGCTGATTTCTTGGTAGAGTATAATAATAATTCCAACTTGAGAAAGAGCTAGAGAGAAAGATATAAACTAAGAGAGAGAGCTAAAAAGAGAGATGGTGAGATATGAAGAGCAAGGGAAAGAGAGAGAGATGGAGAGATGGGGGAGATGGTTCTCTCTGATGAGAGTGAAAAGTCTAACTCTGGAGCCTCCTCAGATCTCCTCCTGTCCTCATCTAACAATGACAGTGCACTCATGCAGCACACACTTTGGGCTGAGCCAGCTTCAATCCCTCTCCCTCCCTTTCCTCCAGAGAACAGGTTAGGATGAAACAGCATAAACAGTGTGGGAGCCTTTCTCTATTAGTCTCCTATACTGTAGACTTGCTATCAATGATTCTCTCAGTCCCTAAAATCCTTTTAGCTCCGATGCAGAGTTCACTAAATACGTTTCTTATTAGTCATGCCTGAACCAGGAGCTATGCTACTCTGTCTATTTGTCTGCCTTCCCAAATTTCCCCTGGCAAACCTTACAGCTCTCTGTGGCAATCTGTTTTGTAAATAGAGACTAAACCAAATAGGGGCTGTGATTGATTGGAAAGCATGTGAAACAGCTCAAGTGCTCAGATTGACTCATTTAGGGCCATTTACTGTTCCAACGAGAGGAGGCCTGCCCTGCCCTACCTGTGGCCATCAGGACTGACTGAGGTGTGCCATGTTCAATTTCAGAGTAATAGGGGAGTGTTTCCTTCTCAAATGGATCATTGTGCCCAAGCTCCCAGGAGATAATTGGAATGGACAGGTAGGTCTATTCTTCAAGCAGACACTGATCATGCAGTCTAGAGGGGGACCGAGACAGTCTGTCTGCTTGGTGAGTTATTTGAAAGGTAAAGTCAAAGGAATATACAAACGGTGTGTCTAAAACTATAGTTTAACAGCTCTGGAACACATATTTAGAAAAAAGCTGCTTTTAAATAATCCCTCAGGGGTTGGAATTTCTCACTATCTCACTAATTGTATACTTTAGGAACTCAAACTCCCAGCCACTCCTGATTAATGTACCTAAGATGGTGAAGATCAAATGTAATATGAATTAGACAGACAATGAGGTCACCCAGGCTGTTAACACTGAATTAACGTACAGTCTAAGTATAATAACCCAAAGAAATGGGCAGACAGACAACACGGTTTAACAGTTAAAACCATTATGGGCTGTTTTAAGATTCGATGTAGGATCTTCATTTGATCACTCATTTGTTACTGAGAATTTTCCTGTAAAGCAGGAAATTAAAACGTGTTGTGTATTTGAGTTTTAATATAACTTCTAAAGTTTGTAATTTCTACTTTGAAATTTCAGATTTGATTTCTCCTACACAAAAATTATCAACCTCTACAAAAATGTCAATTAATTATAATCCACATAATAATTCACATTTCCTGTTGCTGCAGGAAAAACATTATGTTGTAGAAAACTGGCTCAAATTACGATCCTGCATCTGTAGCATTTCATTATATGCCACAGGGATAGCACGGAGTCTACGAGACTGGTGCTCTGAACCACGTGTCCCCAAAAGGTAACATCTGGCTGGTGCCATGAGAACTAAAGTGATAAGCATTGTCTCTCTCCCACACTGGGCAGTTCCCTATCTATGCACCATTACAATGGTCCTCCAGAAAACAATAAAACAGGGGAATGGCATGAAATGAAGTTGTTTCTGGCCTCCACCTTTTCCTAATGAAATGCTAGGCAATAACTCATTTAGGACATAATTATGATGCATGCGGCCATGAGATTTGTTAAACCCCAGCGAGTGAGGAAAAGTGTTGATGAGTGAGGGAAAATAACTTCCCCGCTAAAGAGTCAGCTATCTGGACAATCTCTTTCTAAAATTATCTGCTGCAATTGTTGCAAACCCTATTACTAGCCTGTTCAACCTCTCTTTCGTATTGTCTGAGATTCCCAAAGATTGGAAAGCTGTCGTGGTCATCCCCCTCTTTAAAGGGGGAGACACCCTAGACCCAAACTGGTACAGACCTATATCAATCCTACCCTGCCTTTGAAAGGTTTTCGAAAGCCACGTTCACAAACAGATCACCAACCATTTTGAATCCCACCGTACCTTCTCCGCTATGCAATCTGGTTTCCGAGCTGGTCATGATTGCACCTCAGCCACGCTTAAGGTCCTAAGCGATACCATTACCTCAATCGATTAAAGACAATACTGTGCAGCCGTATTCATCGACCTGGCCAAGGCTTTCGACTCTGTCAATCACCAGATTCTTATCGGCAGAATCAACAGCCTTGGTTTCTCTAATGACTGCCTCGCCTGGTTCACCAACTAATTCTCAGACAGAGTTCAATGTATCAAATCGGAGGGCATGTTGTCCGGACATCCGGCAGGCAGTCTCTATGGGGGTACCACAGGGTTCAATTCTCGGGCTCACTATTTTCTCTGTATACAGCAAATTGGATGCAGTCCATCACAGTGCCATCCGTTTAATCACCAAAGCCCCATATAGTACCCACCACTGTGACCTATATGCTCTCGTTGGCTGGCCCTCGCTTCTTATTCATTGCCAAACCCACTGGCTCCAGGTCATCTATAAGTATTTTCTAGGTAATACCCCTCCTTATTTCAGCTCACTGGTCACCACAGCAGCACCCACCCGTAGGACGCGCTCCAGCAGGTAGATTTCACTGGTTACCCCCAAAGCCAATTCCTCCTTTGGCCTCCTTTGGCCTCCTTTCCTTGAAGTTCTATGCTGCCAATGACTGGAATGAATTGCAAAAATCACTGAAGCTGGAGACTCATATCTGCCTCACTAACTTTAAGCATCAGCTGTCAGAGCAGTTTACAGATTATTGCACCTGTACATATCCCACCTGTAAATAGCCCATCCAACTACCTCATCCCCATATTGTAATTTTTGTTTTGCTCCTTTGCACCCCAGTATCTCTACTTGCACACTCATCTTCTGCACATCTATCACTACAGTGTTTAACTGCAAAACTGTAATTACTTCGCCACTACGGCCTATTTATTGCCTTACCTCCCTAATCTTACCTAATTTGCACACACTGTATATAGACTTTTCTATTGTGTTATTGACTGTACGTTTGTTTTTTCCATGTGTAACTCTGGGTTGTTGTTTGTGTCGCACGCATATTTGCTTTATCTTGGCCAGGTCGCAGTTGTAAATAAGAACTTGTTCTCAACTGGCCTACCTGGTTAAATAAAGGTGAAATAAAATAAAAAATAAAAATCTTCATGATGTGGATCATGAACTATTTAGATTGGGTTGCAAAATTCCTGGAACAATCAATAAATTCCCTTGTTTTCCCAAAATCCCGTTTGGAGGATTACCGGAGTCAGAAGGGAATAGGCAGGAAATACGGAATCCACCAACCAGGATTTCAGGATAAGCAAGGAATTCATATTATTTAAAAAACAAAAATTCCCAAATGAGCTACAGTTAGAGTTAGAGTTCAGAGGAATGAGTTTGTTTGGTGAGTTCCATTCTGTGGTTGAAAGGGACACTAAGAAACCCTGAGTGGTGGAGAAGAAGAGAGAAAGAAATGGAGAAAAGGAATGAACTTCAAAGGTCTGCGTGATACCCCCAGTGCGATGAGAGTGCTTTACACAATCTCAAGAGGCAGGGCAGAAAAACAAAGCAGCTCGGCAGTCAGTAGAGGATATGTGAGATTGAGAACAACAGAGAAGAAAGAAAAAGAGGAAGGGCTTTCCTATGTGAACTCTCTCTGAAACAGCCAGACTCTAGCCTTCCTCTCACACCATGTCCAAATCAAATACATTCATACTGAGCCACCGATGGAATCCAAAAGACCTGCAGTGCTATGCTCAAGAGGACAACACGTGGCAAAGGATGCATAGAAAAACCATTGCAAGAGAGAGAAGACTGACTGGCATGGTTTCTAGATGTCTATTGTTTAGGACACCCTCAGTGGGAATGATACCATCCGGAAACATAAGGTTTTCAGGGATACAGTATCTACAACCTAGCTTCCTTTGCCCCTGAAACCCAGATGTGGGGATCCTGCTTAGTGTTGATTCACAAACATACAAGTATATATGCAAACACTCCTGCAGAACTCAGAGGTTGGTTGTTTTGGCTGAGGAGCATGTGGTTGTTGACCTGCGCTGTAGTAAACCGCACCATCTCTATATGGCTACTAACGAAGGCAACTGTATGCAGTTGCACTGTGTGACTCACTGAGCTGGCTGCTCTTAGGGCTGGACTACTGCTCACTGGGGCACTATGTATCAGTCTCTCTACTGCAGTTCCATAGATTGAGCCATAAATAAAGAAGATCACACAATTGTTTATGTGGACTCAAGTCTCACTTTTTCTCTTTGCTTTTCTCTCACTGTCTGTCTGTTTCTCTGTCTGTTTCTCTGTCTGTTTCTCTGTCTGTTTCTCTGTCTGTTTCTCTGTCTGTTTCTCTGTCTGTCTGTCTGTCTGTCTGTCTGTCTGTCTGTCTGTCTGTCTGTCTGTCTGTCTGTCTGTGTCTGTCTGTCTGTCTGTTGGTCTGTCTGCCTGTCTGTCTGTCTGTCTGTCTGTCTGTCTGTCTGTCTGTCTGTCTGTCTGTCTCCCTCTCTCTCTCCCCTCTCTCTCTCTCTCTCTCTCTCTCTCTCTCTCTCTCTCTCTCTCTCCTTTTCCCTGCATGACACAGATTGTTTTGAATATATTCATTTGAAATCCACTGGGTTGCTATAACTAGGAAACACACTAGAAGGGATGCAGATAATGTAGACAGATAGCAGACAGTTTCTAGCCTGGCCTCCTTTATGCACCACTATCATCTTGATGTCTTTATAATGGAACATTGCTTCCTAGTTTGGAGAATTAGGTAAATCAGATTCACAAAACAAGTGGATTAACTTAATCACTCCTCCGTTTTGACAATGACCTTCGCTTCTCAACCACAATAGGGATTAGGGGAAGTTGAGGACATATGCCATGCAGCAGAGAAAGATTAGAGTTTTCCCGTGACAGAATTATTGAAATGTGCTATTCAGAATTCCTTCACAGTGCCGGGCTACAGTAGGATAAGATGCAATATGGTACAGTACAAACCCTCTCAGTTACAGTTGAAGTCGGAAGTTTACATACACCTTAGCCAAATAAATGTATGTTTAATCAGAGTAAAAATTCCCTGTCTTAGTTCAGTTAGGATCACCACTTTATTTAAGAATGTGAAATGTCAGTTGAGAGAATTATTTATTTCAGCTTTTATTTATTTCATCACATTCCCATTGGGTCAGAAGTTTACATACACTCAATTAGTATTTTGTAGCATTGCCTTTAAATTGTTTAACTTGGGTCAAACATTTTGGGTAGCCTTCTACAAGCTTCCCACAATAAGTTGGGTGAATTTTGGCCCATTCCTCCTGACAGAGCTGGTGTAACTGAGTCAGGTTTGTAGGCCTCCTTGCTCGCACATGCTTTTTCAGTTCTGCCCACACATTTTCAATAGGATTGAGGTTATGGCTTTGTGATGGCCACTCCAATACCTTGACTTTGTTGTCCTTAAGTAATTTTGCCAATACTTTGGAAGTATGCTTGGAGTCATTGTTCATTTGGAAGACCCATTTGCGACAAAGCTTTAACTTCCTGACTGATTTCTTGAGATGCTGCTTCAATCTATCCACGTAATTTTCCTCCCTCATGATGCCATATATTTTGTGAAGTGCACCAGTCCCTCCTGCAGCAAAGCACGCCCACAACATGATGCTTCCACCCCCGTGCTTCATGGTTGCAATGGTGTTTATCGGCTTGCAAGCTTCCAACGTTTTACTCCAAACATAACAATGGTCATTATGGCCAAACAGTTCTATGTTTGTTTCCTCAGATCAGAGGACATTTCTCCAAAAAGTATGATCTTTGTCCCCATGTGCAGTTGCAAACCGTAGTCTGGCTTTTTCATGGCAGTTTTGGAGCAGTGGCTTCTTCCTTGCTGAGTGGCCTTTCAGGTTATGTCAATATAGGACTCATTTTACTCTGGATATAGATACTTTGTACCTGTTTCCTCCAGTGTTTATACTTGCTTACTATTGTTTGTGCAGATGAACATGGTACCTTCAGGCGTTTGGAAATTGCTCCCAAGGATGAATCTTGTGAAGTTCTACCATTTTTTTTCTGAGGTCTTGGCTGATTTCTTTTGATTTTCCCATGACGTCAAGCAAAGAGGCACTGAGTTTGAAGGTAGACCTTGAAATACATCCACAGGTACTCCTCCAAATGACTCAAATTATGTCAATTAGCCTATAAGAAGCTTCTAAAGCCATAACATAATTTTCTAGAATTTGCCAATCTGTTTAAAGGCACAGTCAACTTAGTGTATGTAAACTTATGAACCACTGGAATTGTGATACAGTGATTTCTAAGTGAAATAATCTGTCTGTAAACAATTGTTGGATAAATGACTTGTGTAATGCACGAAGTAGATGTCCTAACCGACTTGCCAAAACTATAGTTTGTTAACAAGAAATTTGTGGAGTGGTTGAAAAACGAGTTTTAATGACTCCAAACTAAGTGTATGTAAACTTAACCACTAGGCTACAACTGTAGCCTAGTGGTTAGAGCATTGGACTAGTAACCGAAAGGTTGTAAGATTGAATCTCCAAGCTGACAAGGTAAAAATCTGTCATTTCTGCCCCAGAACAAGGCAGTTAACCCAGTGTTCCCCGGTAGGCCGTCATTCAAAATATAATTTGTTCTTTTAACTGACTTGCTGAGTTAAATAATGGTGACATAAAAATTAAAAAATGTCAGGAAAAATAGCAAGATACTGTACTTGTACACAGCAAAAGCATCTGGTGTAGCTTACATTGACGTCCACTGTCACTGTAAACAAAAGTATTGCAGCACCCACAACAGCTACAGAAGCGGGAAAGTTTTAATTTGCAGTGGGGATTCGATTATGGCTACGGTTTGTGTATTCAAGAACTCATATCCTTTGTGAACTAAATCGCATAATATTTCTTAGGGCCCATGCTATTGATTCATACGAAGGAAGGAAGTCAGTTCAAGTTATTCCTGGGGCCATATGAAAGACAATACTGCCATGGGTCATACAATGAATAATATGCATTCACCTTTATCCTCACTTGAATGAAACCTGAGGTCAGGTGGGAGCAGCAAGGTCACTGGAATCACTGGAGGAATGAGATCAGCGATAGGGACGATGGGTGACCATTGATTTCTGGTGACACAGGAACAATCAATTGCCATGCACAAGTGTCTTCTAAACGAAGGACGCTGTTGGAAACAGATCTGTCCGTTTAAAAATAAAAGACTAGATCAGAGAGGAACATGCTGATATGGGACAGTGAAGGACAGGTCTCTGTGACGCGTGTGTCACTTCAGTATGTACTGGGATTGGTGTGCTATTGTTTCATGTCAGCTGGATGGGGAAGGGTGAATGTTACTGTAAAGTAGGCTGATTGCTGACTGGTAACCGTGTGTGCATATGTGTGTCAATGTGTGTGTGTGTGTGTGTGTGTGTGTGTGTGTGTGTGTGTGTGTGTGTGTGTGTGTGTGTGTGTGTGTGTGTGTGTGTGTGTGTGTGTGTGTGTGTGTGTGTGTGTGTGTGTGTGTGTGTGTGTGTGTGAGCATCAGTGTGTGTGTGTGTGTGTGTGAGGCAGGATGGGAGTAGGTACGACGAGGGACTGTAAATAACAACAGCCACAGGGCGGTAGAAGGGGGAAATGTGCCGTGAATTTATCCCCCCCCTCCCCCTCCCCCTCCCCCTCCCCCCTGAACCGACCAACACCTAACCCCCTCATAAGTCCCACCCAGAAATGCAGGAGATGGACGATAGGAGTGCAATGTGCTGTTTCTGTAGGCATGACATTAAAATGTGGTGACTAGCGTTACATAAGGTCCGAGGGCGGAGCTCGGGAGGGGGGTTGTTTATCCTAGCAGGGTCCACTTTAAAGGTTGTCCTGGGAGTGGTACAAGGACAGGAGGCACTGCATATGACAGGCCCCAGTGACATAGAAGAGTAACAGTCACAGAGGGTTAAGAAGTTCAGAGGAGCCAGTAGGACCGCTTTAACAGACCCAACACCACTCTCCATCTTCCTCGTCTCTCCTTCCCCTCTCTCCCGGGGACGAGTGAATTGTATGTTCATTACCCAGCATGTCAACAGTCCTTGACACCTATCCATCTCTCTCTCCCGGAACAGCAGCTTATGATGGAAGTCATGTTCTCCATATCATGCACCGGCACGCAAGCACACACACACACACACACACACACACACACACACACACACACACACACACACACACACACACACACACACACACACACACACACACACACACACATACACACACACACACACATGGAGAATAAACACAGACATACTGTACATATTGACACTTGCACGCAGACATACTGTACACCAAGAATGCAGACATGCAAATACGCACACAAGTATGCATGAATGCAGGCAAGCACATACGTAAGCACAAACACATACACGCACACGGAGGTTGGGGAGGAACTGGCAAACCACTGAGTCACGAAGCAGCAGTCGGCAGGGAGCAGTCGGCAGGCAGCGCAGTGCTTACATTGTCCCCTCAGAGGTGAGTATAAACAGATTGATTGGATTACTCCTGCTGACTCACACGTTACATTAGCAAGCTGGGGGGTGGTTCATAAATGATCCTAATTCAGCCCCCCTCCCCCATCCTCCCCCAGTCAGGCCCAAGGTTAGCTGAGGGGCAGCCCACCTGAAGTGGTGTCTAAACGGTGGACAGCCCACCTGAAGCGGTGTCTAAACGGTGGACAGCCCACCTGAAGTGGTGTCTAAATGGTGGACAGCCCACCTGAAGCAGTGTCTAAACGGTGGACAGCCCACCTGAAGTGGTGTCTAAACGGTGGACAGGCCACCTGAAGCGGTGTCTAAACGGTGGACAGGCCACCTGAAGCGGTGTCTAAACGGTGGACAGGCCACCTGAAGTGGTGTCTAAACGGTGGACAGGCCACCTGAAGTGGTGTCTAAACGGTGGACAGCCCACCTGAAGTGGTGTCTAAACGGTGGACAGCCCACCTGAAGTGGTGTCTAAACGGTGGACAGGCCACCTGAAGTGGTGTCTAAACGGTGGACAGGCCACCTGAAGCGGTGTCTAAACGGTGGACAGGCCACCTGAAGCGGTGTCTAAACGGTGGACAGGCCACCTGAAGTGGTGTCTAAACGGTGGACAGGCCACCTGAAGCGGTGTCTAAACGGTGGACAGGCCACCTGAAGCGGTGTCTAAACGGTGGACAGGCCACCTGAAGCGGTGTCTAAACGGTGGACAGGCCACCTGAAGTGGTGTCTAAACGGTGGACAGCCCACCTGAAGTGGTGTCTAAACGGTGGACAGCCCACCTGAAGCGGTGTCTAAACGGTGGACAGGCCACCTGAAGCGGTGTCTAAACGGTGGACAGCCCACCTGAAGTGGTGTCTAAACGGTGGACAGGCCACCTGAAGCGGTGTCTAAACGGTGGACAGCCCACCTGAAGCGGTGTCTAAACGGTGGACAGCCCACCTGAAGCAGTGTCTAAACGGTGGACAGCCCACCTGAAGTGGTGTCTAAACGGTGGACAGGCCACCTGAAGCGGTGTCTAAACGGTGGACAGCCCACCTGAAGCGGTGTCTAAACGGTGGACAGGCCACCTGAAGCGGTGTCTAAACGGTGGACAGCCCACCTGAAGCGGTGTCTAAACGGTGGACAGGCCACCTGAAGCGGTGTCTAAACGGTGGACAGGCCACCTGAAGTGGTGTCTAAACGGTGGACAGCCCACCTGAAGCGGTGTCTAAACGGTGGACAGGCCACCTGAAGTGGTGTCTAAACGGTGGACAGGCCACCTGAAGTGGTGTCTAAACGGTGGACAGGCCACCTGAAGTGGTGTCTAAACGGTGGACAGGCCACCTGAAGCAGTGTCTAAACGGTGGACAGCCCACCTGAAGCGGTGTCTAAACGGTGGACAGGCCACCTGAAGCGGTGTCTAAACGGTGGACAGGCCACCTGAAGCAGTGTCTAAACGGTGGACAGCCCACCTGAAGCAGTGTCTAAACGGTGGACAGCCCACCTGAAGTGGTGTCTAAACGGTGGACAGGCCACCTGAAGCGGTGTCTAAACGGTGGACAGCCCACCTGAAGCGGTGTCTAAACGGTGGACAGGCCACCTGAAGCGGTGTCTAAACGGTGGACAGCCCACCTGAAGCGGTGTCTAAACGGTGGACAGGCCACCTGAAGCGGTGTCTAAACGGTGGACAGGCCACCTGAAGTGGTGTCTAAACGGTGGACAGCCCACCTGAAGCGGTGTCTAAACGGTGGACAGGCCACCTGAAGTGGTGTCTAAACGGTGGACAGGCCACCTGAAGTGGTGTCTAAACGGTGGACAGGCCACCTGAAGTGGTGTCTAAACGGTGGACAGGCCACCTGAAGCAGTGTCTAAACGGTGGACAGCCCACCTGAAGCGGTGTCTAAACGGTGGACAGGCCACCTGAAGCGGTGTCTAAACGGTGGACAGGCCACCTGAAGCGGTGTCTAAACGGTGGACAGGCCACCTGAAGCAGTGTCTAAATGGTGGACAGGCCACCTGAAGCGGTGTCTAAACGGTGGACAGGCCACCTGAAGCGGTGTCTAAACGGTGGACAAAGAAGTCCCTCACACCATCTCTGATTAGCAATCTTTCATGGTAGACATACAGCCATAAAGAAGAGACTGAGAACCAGACCCACTGAAACTGATGGTTCTGACGGTGCTGGAGCCAAGCGTGGGTGGGGTGCAGAGTTTGTTGTGTAAATGAGCCCAATGTCACCGTGACTGTGCCGCACTCCTCTGATGGAACCGTAGGCGAGGAGGGGACATGATGGACGATTCATGCGGCCTCCCTCCACCATGGTCAGGCATGCACACACACAGACAAACACATACACAGCAGAGAGCACAGCACAGGCCTCATTACGACCACGGCCCTGGCTAATGCCACAAGATCAATGACAGATCCTGCCTGTCTCTCCCTCTCCTTCTCTTTCTCTCCCTCTATCTTCCTCTCTTTCTCTCCCTCCCTCCCACTCTCTTTTTTTCTCTCTCCCTTCTCAAGTGCTGTTTCTGCCTCTCCACCTTGCTTACTGTCCCAGACTTTCTCCTTCTGTCTCTCAATGGTTCTCTCTCTCTTCTTATAGCTCTCCTACTCTGTCCCCTAGTGTCTCCCTACTGTGCATTCCTTTACCAAGCAATAGCCTCCAATATGTTCCTGCAGCCAACCCAACTCAACCCCACTTCCACTTCCACCCTGCACCCAACCCCACTTCAGTGCAGAGAAATATAGGCTGCCTCTGTTGAGCAGAATGCACATGGCTGAGTGATCATCCATCACACCCTGCAGTGGCTATATGTTCATGATTTTCTTTTACCTTTATTGAACTTGGTTTAAGAACAAAAATATTATTTGCAATGACGGCCTACGCCAGTCAAACCCAGACAATGCTGGGCCAATTGTGCACAGCCCTGTGGGTCTCCCAATCCTAGCTGGTTCTGATACAACCTGGAATCGAACCAGGGTCTGTAGTGCCGCCTCTAGCACTGATATGCAATGCCTTAGACTGCTGCGCCACTCAAAAGCCCTTACACAGCCTGTCCCGTAACCATCACATTGCTGCAGTGGATCTGTGTCGATGATGCTCCACCCGTACATCCTTGCAGGCTACATGTCCATGATGCTCCACCCATACATCCTTGCAGGCTACATGTCCATGATGCTCCACCCATACATCCTTGCAGGCTACATGTCCATGATGCTCCACCCATACATCCTTGCAGGCTACATGTCCATGATGTTCCATCCATACATCCTTGCAGGCTACATGTCCATGATGTTCCATCCATACATCCTTGCAGGCTACATGTCCATGATGCTCCACCCATACATCCTTGCAGGCTACATGTCCATGATGTTCCATCCATACATCCTTGCAGGTTACATGTCCATGATGCTCCACCCATACATCCTTGCAGGCTACATGTCCATGATGTTCCATCCATACATCCTTGCAGGATACATGTCCATGATGTTCCATCCATACATCCTTGCAGGCTACATGTCCATGATGCTCCACCCATACATCCTTGCAGGCTACATGTCCATGATGTTCCATCCATACATCCTTGCAGGCTACATGTCCATGATGCTCCACCCATACATCCTTGCAGGCTACATGTCCATGATGTTCCATCCATACATCCTTGCAGGTTACATGTCCATGATGTTCCATCCATACATCCTTGCAGGCTACATGTCCATGATGTTCCATCCATACATCCTTGCAGGCTACATGTCCATGATATTCCATCCATACATCCTTGCAGGCTACATGTCCATGATGTTCCATCCATACATCCTTGCAGGTTACATGTTCATGATAATCTTCCTGTACATTTTTTCAGGCTATGTGTCCATGATGCTCCACTCGTACATAGCCCGTTCCATTACTCAGAGATGAGGGAGGGGTGAGACGTAAAACAAAACAACAGTGTCATATAAACTGGTGGACTATGGCTCTGCACTTGTAGTGTTTTGTTGCTGTACTATACACAGCGTTACTGGCTATGATTAGTTGTAGTCAAGCTGAGGCTGAGAGTATGTGGTGGCTACACTCTAAACATTAGGATTAATGGCCTGATGGGGTCAGCTAAGTGAAACATCATTCATGCTTCAGTTCCATTCAAAAGACACACAGGGAGACTATAACACAAAACAGACATTTGGGATTTATAAAAATGCATTATTGCTTATTTCTTCCAAATCCAATTCTAATAGATCAGTGGTGAAAACAAAAACAAATGTATGGTAAATATACTGTATTACCTTAACATATCTCAATACGGTGCAGCTGAAAAATATAAAGGTGAGATAACGGTGGTTTTCAAAACCTATGTAGCCTTGCCATTGGCCAGGCATGCTAATGCATTCAAAAGATAAAGCGTGGCGTGATACATCCAAATGTCCGCCCCCAGGACAGGACGGGTGAACTGCCTGCCCCCCCCCCTGCACAAATGTTCTGTAAAATCAATTGCAGGAGATGATTCGCTTGATGGGAGGATGGTCTAAGGAGACGAGGGGACATACTGGTGAGGTACCTGGGTCATACTGGTAGTAAAGAAATAGAAAGGGGGGTACCTAGTCAGTACAGTGCTAGAATAAACCCTCTTCGTTAAGCACTGATGCACCCTCATACTGAATGGTTTCCCCTCAGAGGCAACTGACAAAAAATACAAAAATGGGGCTAACCAGTCAGTTGATGAATAGGCTCCCCAATGCACTTGAATGCACTGGGGTATAACGGAGCTATTGACATGCCTTCAGAAAAAGCGTTCCCAAGACAATCCATCTTCACCACCGCAGTTACAATGGGCTAATGGTGAGCACTCGTTAGCTAGCCTCCTGAAACACAAAATACAGCGCAGCTCCAACCATAAGCAGAGTGCCACTGCCTGCAACATCCAACAGCATTACTGTACTTTGGGATGTGCGTCCTCAGGGTGCACACTCAATACATGTCCTCTAACAAGAGAAGTAAGAGACCACTGTTTCATCCTGCCATGCTATGTGGGTTGAATATTGAATAAGGAGTCATTTCTCCAGTCTAATGTCTTTATTAAGGTCCTGTAAGCAGTGTATTTGGAGGAAAGGAGTACGTCTGCAAGGCAGGGAAGTATTTATCCTTCAGCATGCTGCTGTGCTGTCAAGCACGTCCCCTGCTGGATCTGGTGTCCCTCCGTTCAGCCAATGATAGAGCAGACACGGTCGGCCATTGCTCACAAGGCACTTTTCTAAGGTCTTGTCAGTTTGCCCTCCAGGTGACTTGTAACTGAAACCCCCCAATCCAGCTGCCTCACAGGCGTCAATCGCTCGCAGGGGTGATCTCTGGCTATTGATCCGCTCACGTGATCTGCAGATGGAGCTGGACAAACAATGTGTCACCCTTTGTTGTTTTGTTCTCAAAACAGGAGAGGATGTGGAAATCCTATACAAAGGGACTGCTACTTGATATACTTGACAGACTTTTCTCTGCAAAACGGAATCAACTGACATGTTGTTTTATACATGTACATACATGTACTCTCTACAACGGTTTGGTCAAAACAAGCATCATGATATAACATGGGTAAGCCTATGATGCAAAAATGGGCATCTCGTTTTCTATTCCATCTGTGAAATGCCTGTGCATCCAGTGTCCCATCAGCTCAGCCAGCCAATTCATTAACTTGATCTCCACTGTAAAAAGCATCAAGACATTATTTCCCCTTACTTCTAGTGTAACATTTGGTTTGCAACAACGAGGGTTTGTACAAATGTTGCTGTCTGGCTCTTGACATTTGCAACAATGTTTCAATATTGAAATTCGATTTTAACTGTCCTATTGAGAATGAACCTGTCAGGACGAGAAGGCCATATTTTCTCAGTCAGGGGAAATTATGAACTAGCATCATTTCTATGGATATATACAAAGAAATGTCAGGTGAAACAAAAATGGAGAAATACAGCTGTTTTGCTGTTATTCTAGCTGCAAGGTTTGACGTGACTGTGTTAGCTGTAGCTGGCTAGATAGCAAGCAAGGGATAAGAATGTTGCCAGCCAGCATGGTAATGGTACATTTAGAACTAACGACTGGGTTGCATCTGTACAGGGATACAGAACAAAAAGACTTAACAACTGGGTTGCGTCTCTGGCAACCTAAATGACAGAATGAATGTCCAGCTGGCTTGGCTAGCAAACATAGCTGTGCCGGGCTAGGCCTTTTCTTTGAGGGATGAAATAGTAGGCTATGAATGCATTGATCAAAATAAAACATTTTATTTAATTGGTAACGCTTTGTAAAAAAAGAAATTGTACACGAGGTTGTGCAAAACAACTTTTTTAGCATGGCTGTGCTGATCTACGGTACTCAGGTCCACCTCGTACCTATGACCCCAGCACAGCCGTGCTAAAAAAGCAGTTTAGCACGCTCTCTCATATACAATTGCTTTATTATATGCATGAGCACATGCCTGTATGCTCTCATTACAAATCACACATGGATCGCTTGTCAAATGTTTCTGATCAATCACTAGATAAGCGGCCGTGAAAGAGGAGACGTCGGACATCTCCTGTCTCTCTCTGCACTGTGCATTGCAATATACCTTTCCAGCGCTAAAGAGTAGCCGCCTTCCTTCTCCACAGAGTGAGGCGTTCTCTTTCATGCCATCTGTCAGGAAACACCAACAATTCATTACCAGTGAAGAAGAAAGTAATCTGACGGTTAAACCAGCTATTTGAAGACAGAAAACGATGTCCCGTAAATCCCTTTCTGAGCAGCCGTAAGCCTTGCCGTTATCACCGCCTTTAAACACATTAACTTAGGCTCTAATTCTGTACATGACACAGCAGCGAGAAGCTATAGAGGTTTGGAGGAAAAAGCATACTAACTAATGTAACTACAATTTAAATGGGCAAAAGGAGGAATGCGAAGTATCAGTGCATTTTAAACAATAAACATTAGCCTGTAATAAGCAAAACAGCCTTGAGGTGAATGCATTTCCATGCTTTAATAAACATCCTCATAACACAATAGGAAGATGCAATCTAAAGAAACACATGATGCACACACGCACGCACGCACAAACACTAACACACACACATAAACATACACACTAACACACAGGATTCTCTAGTAACGAGTGACCAGGTGAAGGAGAGATGGGCCTTGTTTTACTTATGAGCGTCATGGAAGAGGGAGGAAAAGGCGAAACAAGCACCCACGCACCACACTACCTCCAGCTGCAGTCGGATCCCTCCATCCACACTGCTGCAGCCTAACGTCCCCTCCCTGAGCAGGAGCTTTTGGTGGCATGAATAACTCATGGACTAAAGGAAACATGGTAAATACTCCACTAACGGCCCGGGGTGACCGAACAGGAAAACGCTGCTGCTGCACTGTGTTATACTCAGGTCAGGTTCTCTGAAACACAGCAGTCAAAGGTAGTAGTCAGACAGGGTGAACTCTGAAGCAACACTATAAGACCATGTACTGTTTCACATCCCATCGCCAAACAGGAAGCGCACAAGCATCAATCATGGATAACGTGATGCTATGAGGCCACTAGCTGGACAACGCTTCAATACGGCCTGGCCCTGCTGGTGATCTGAAGAGATGAGCGAGGGTCACATTGACAAGGGAGGGCCACAGGAGAAGGAAGGATGGGAGAGGGGATGGAGGGGGAGTGAATCCCACGAAACAGCCTGTTTGTGCCTTCTGTTTGCAGCCAGGGGGGAAGAGACACTTGCTGATTGCTGAGACTGCAGATGACTTCTCGGCCCTACACTCAGCCCAGTGCTCCAACACGGCAGGATAGACTTAATTGCCTCATTAGCAAAGGGGCTAGTGACGAGTCGGCTCTTCCACATTGTTCAATGTCAAGAGTGCATCCAAGAGGAAAGGTTCATAGAGTAAATAGCATTTTCTCTTCTACATAGAGCAAATGTTTTTTTTTTAATTGGGTCCAGTAACCAAGGAGATGAGGCATGCCCTTATTCTCTCTTCACAAACAAGGGATAGACCATCCATTAAATAATATGTTCTTATTCTATACTCTATATTCTTATTCTATACTCTAACCCCATGCCATTTTTTTATAACATAGCACACAGTTGATGGTACAGTACTTCCCATCACTGTACATTTTGAGCTTGGACTACTCTAGAATACACAGTCATCATTGCCAACTTTAATTATTTTAGGAGCTTGATTTTGCAAAAGTTGCTATTCCTCCTCCACAACAACTCTGGACCTCAGACTGCAAATCATGCCAAATGTTAACACTCCAGATTTCCCTTTCTGAAATGACACAGACAATAAAGTGATGTGTGCTGTTAAAAACCTCACATTGAATATCAAGAAGACAAGCCGTGCCCGTCATGTTCTATTTGCTCCCAACTGAACCTTTGCTCCAAAAACGTAACAAATATTTGAAAAGGAACATCTCATTCTCAAGCAAACTGTTCAGCACCACTATGGAATACATTGAAATGTGACAGTTTTGACAAAACCACAAAACCATGACAAGAACTTTAAACACAGTCCTAAGCCGTGTCTTCTCTGGTGGCGTAGTGAACTACAGTAGCCTGTCAGGCTGCATGAGGACCAACGTAAAGAATCCAGGAGAGACACAGGAGAGGCAGAAGATGACTAAACAATGGAGTGAAAATGGTAGCATCTGCAGGAAATATAACCAGGAGCTTAGACCATCCGGGAACAGGGAAGTAGATGGCATTAATTTGCCACTCCCCAGGGTACTGGAAGCCTCCTCAGACACAGGAGTTGTGTGTGTTTTAGAGAGAGAGAGAGAGAGAGAGAGAGAGAGAGAGAGAGAGAGAGAGAGAGAGAGAGAGAGAGAGAGAGAGAGAGAGAGGGAGAGAGAGAGAGGAGAGAGAGAGAGAGAGAGAGAGGAGAGAGAGAGAGAGAGAGAGAGAGAGGAGAGAGAGAGAGAGAGAGAGAGAGAGAGAGGGAGAGAGAGAGAGAGACAGAGAGAGAGAGAGAGAGAGAGAGAGAGAGAGAGAGAGAGAGAGAGAGAGAGAGAGAGAGAGAGAGAGAGAGAGAGAGAGAGAGAGAGAGAGAGAGAGAGAGAGAGAGAGAGAGAGAGAGGAGAGAGAGAGAGAGAGAGAGAGAGAGAGAGAGAGAGAGGGAGAGAGAGAGAGAGAGAGAGAGAGAGAGAGAGAGAGAGAGAGAGAATATGTGTATTTCAGGCATGCAGAATAACAACCCCACACTACACTTTTATCAGAGCACAGGGGTGGTGCTTCTGCCGCCTCAGTCAAGGGAAAACACAATGTGCACACTTTGGAAAGGCAATATTAAAAGCCTTGTACTGTGAAAATCTAATGCTTGTGTGTGTTTGGGTTGTATTTTACATTGCTATTTCTGCACGGCACTCTGCAACTTGGTGGATAACATCAAACCATAGAACTACACATCTGCATGGGCAGTATAGTGGAAAGGCACCATTTCATCATCAAGTCAAGTCTAACGACTCGTAAAAACAAAGGTGATGATGCCATCTGTTCTGGAACAGTTTCACAGGAAGAGGAGAATGTTCTTACTTTTCAGCAATCTACTGTACACTCACCATGGTCTAAGCCAGGGGTGCCAAACATACATAAAACAACATCTCTCTATATATTTTTGGGGGGTGGGAGGGGTCATTTTAAAGTATGTTAAATATACTTTAAAATGAACCAAACCAAATTGAAACTGTGTAGTAATCAGTTGTGTAAAGTACTTAAATAAAATACTTAAGTTGTTTTTTTGGGTATCTGTACTTTACTTTACTACTGTACTTTTTAACAACTTATACTTTTACTTCACTTACATTCCTCAAGAAAAGTATATACTTTTTACTCCATACATTTTCCCTGACACCCAAAAGTACTTAGCAGGACAGGAACATTGTCTAAATCACACACGAATCAAGAGAACATCCCTGGTCATCCCTACTGCCTCTGATCAGGCAGACTCACTAAACACACATGCTTAATGTGTAATGATGTCTGAGTGTTGAAGTGTACCCCTGGCTATCTGTAAATAATAAAAAAAAACAAGAAAATGGTGCCATCTGGTTTGCTAAATATAAGGAATTTGAAATTACTATACTTTTACTTTTGATACTTAAGTATATTTAAAACCAAATATATTTAGACTTTTACTCAAGTGGTATTTTACTGGGTGAGTCACTTTTACTTGAGTCATTTTCTATTAAGGTATCTTTACTTTTACTCAAGTTTGACAATTGGGTACTTTTTCCACCACTGGTTGTAATGATAATGGTTCTACATTCATACAGTTTCTTGATTGTGTCCTGCTCGCTAATAACCACCAAAATGAAAGCTAGACAGTCAGGGAGCATCGCATTTTTCAAAAACAATGGATAGAGGAGTATTTTTCATATTTTTTTACAGGGAGGAAATATAACCAATTTTAAGTGCGGCCCTCCAGACCTCGTTGAAGACCGAATGCAGCCCCCAGGGGCAAAATTAGTTTGACACCCCTGGTCTAAGCACCTAAATGTGACTTAATCTCCTAAGCAAACATTAACTTCTTCCATTGAGTGCATCTCACCTCGTAGCATTTAAAGGTTGAGCCACCGTTAGTGTGACACATTGCAGGCTAGCGTAATCAGCAGCATTAAACACTTAATTGCAGGAAGCCTAGCGATTGATCAGCGATATCCAGTTTACAATGTTTTTGCTGTGGTATGAACAGCCAGATAAATGCCTGGCATTGTGTCTCGATAATTAAACCATCCATCATGATACCTCTAGTACAAGATAACAGCAAGCCACTACATTGGGACCTAAATATGGCATTCTACAGTTACTAGCACTGAATAGTAATAAAAGATCTGCAGTCGTGATGACCAATGAATTTATAATTAGTTTAACAATTATCAGCATCAGTTTACAGTACGTGTTTATCATATAAAGCCTTTTTCATGGTTCTAATAAAATAATTGCAACCTACATGTATCTGAAGTACAGGATGTTGTGTAATGGTCAATTTATGACAGACATGAAAGAAAAGTATTGAACCACGAACAAGCTTCGGATTTTAAAACCCCTCCATATCAAACAGGGAAGAGAGTTGGTCCTCAAGCTGTTGTTGCTACCTGCAGGTTAACCATTCCTTCTTCCTACTTTTAAATGCACTATCAATGGACACCAAATTCCCCCCTGCAAACACCATCCATCTTTGGATCTTTTCCAGATGGAGTGGTGATGACAATGGGGGTGAAGATGAATGCAAGAAGAAAAGGAGGCCTCTGCTGATTACTGGCGCTAACGCTTGGGGGAGAGCAGCAAGAGGGAAATGGAGTGAGACAATGGAGCACGTGGGTTCAGAACACCTAATGGAGTGGCCTGCTAGCAGAGCTAATAGACTGTTTCAAATTGAAAGGAACAGCAGGCGTCTAAATAGTCAGACGAGGAACATTCCCCCTGTTCTTTCAGTTGGCTCCCATTCCACAAGAAAGAGAGGGGAGAAAACAACAGGGTTGTCATTGCCTTGTGAAACATGCTTTTGCATCATTGGTTGATAACAAAAAAAAAATCTGAATTCAATTTCAATAATTCATTTACTGCTTAATGTCATACGAGGGAGAAGAAGTCAACCCTTAGTGAATTAACGTTGCTGTCCTGGTGCGAGGGAAGCATGTTCAGAGATTCTCCTGCTTGAATGTGTGAAGAATCATGTCTTTGGGCTTCATAGATCATAGAGCAGGGTTTCCCAACTGGCGGACCCAGGCAAAAGGTTTTATTTGGCCCCCCAAGTTTTCTTAGTAAAAAAAGAGAAAGAAAACATCTGTTTTTTTTCTTGCATTTTCAATGTTTGACATAAAAAACTGTAAAATACCAGGAAATCAGCTCCAATGGATTTTAATTGGGGAAATCTGTTCCCAAGTATTTCCACCAGTGGAGGCTGCTGAGGGGTGAACCGCTCATAATATTGGCCGGAATGGAGCAAATGGAATGGCAACAAACACCTGGAAATCATGTGTTTGATGTATTTGATAACGTTCCTTTAATTTTGCTCCACTCATTACCATGAGCCCGTTTTCCCCAATTAAGGTTCCACCGACCTGTGATATCCAAGCATAGTAGAGAGACGTGATCATATACACATGTAAGCAAGGTTTGAAATTATTATGTTTTAGTGAAATATCATAATGCTGTTTGGGCTTCTTGCGGTCAATTTGCGGTCTACAAATTATTGTAATCAGGTAGCGATTTTAGCATGTAAATCTTGGTGGGGCAAACAAACAAAACATTTGGGGGATGCATGCCAGCAAAGCCACTGCACAACACAATACAACACTAAACAATAGATTAATTGCACTGTAACGGTGACAAATTCTGTCCACAAACTGCTAGAGCCTTCATAAAGATGTCCCAACAGCAGTCCCAACACCTTACCACTGCTACACCTGGCTATATTCAAAGCCTTGTCTTGAAGCAAAATAGTTCATTCAGCCTCATTTACTGCCTTTAAAAAAACTTAGCTGATATGGCTGACTTGCTTAAACAAATGTGGATTCTACTGACAATTGAGATGTACAAACTAGGGCATAAGGGGACGACAAGATGTTAGGAGGCAATCCTTAATTTCGATTAAGATATTAATGAGCGAGCTAGGACGGACCTAGTCAATATAACTATTTGTTCAGCACTTTTGAAATGTACAGCGACAGAATTCAGAATATGGGCTGTTCTTAGTATTCTCCCTGTACACCCAGTCCGAACCATAGGGTAAATAAAGGGGGCATATAAGCAAACAATGAACGCTCTTACAATATTCAATGATTACATTTCTCTAAAACAGGTTATAGGCTACATGTGTATCACAAAGTCAGAACAGTAGGTGAAATTAACAGGAGAAAATAGAACAAATGATTAGGGTGAGGCAACTAATAGTAACTACACCACATACACTTCGTATCACATTTTTACAGTAGCTACAGTTTACATACCTCCCTGGCATTTTACATAATTTATGCAGCAGCGTACAAGACATTTTTGGACTCACCTTGTTGTGCTGTGTTCACTTGAACAGGAAGATGGTGCGGCAGTCCTTCGTGGGCAAATTTGGTCATCAAACGTTGTCATCAAAGTCTGACATTCTCTGGATTGATGATGCTTTCAAGACAACTGGGAACTTGGAAAAAAACAAGGTTGAATCATGATGACATCAGTGATCTTCAGATCGTAGCCCTAGAAATAGGCCCGAGTTCCCAACTTACAATTCCGAGTTGGATGACCATTCAAAATGTATTATTCCAGTAGGAGCTTGTTTTTCCCCGAGTTCTCAGTTGTCTTGAGCTCATTGAAGTCAGATTTCTCAGTTCCGAGTTAAAAGTTGATTTAAACGTGGCAGAAATCATGCTGGGTTGACAGCATGGCCAATGTTGAATGTTTATCATTCTAAGATTGGAAAAAGAGACCCTTAAACACAGATTTGGGACCACACACAAACTCTACGGAATAGCAGTCTAGTGATTGCTTTGCAATGCTTGCAGTTAGCCACTGATTCCTTCCAAACCACTCATTATTGAATTTGTGATCTCCAACTTGTTGTGTAATGTTTTTGTCTAATGGCCGATAAGCACCGATATGTTTCATCTATAATTTCTCTTCATTATTTCTCTTCATATGACAAGGATCAAAAATGATTTGCCAGTAGATTGTCGACTTGATTCATGATGATGACTGCTAGCTAATATTTTGAAAGTATGATCAAAGCTACTGTAGATATAAGGTGATTTGATGTCATTTTATCTGTGGCCAATGACCTTGAACCTTCTTGGATGGGCACTTCTAATGTAACTCCATGGCACACCCAAGGAGCTTGATTTTTCTTAGCTCTACCCATAGATTTGGCAGTGACGTACTGTCCCCATGAGTGAAAGAACACTGAGCCAATCACAGCGCAACTAGAGAATTGTCACGTTCGCTGGAATAATTATCGGACCAAGCTGCAGCGCAATATGGTTTCCACATATTATTTATTAGGAACGCACAAAACAAAGAAAGAATGAAACAAACAACGAACCGTAACAAATAGGTGTAACATACACTAACTTAAAACAATATCCCATAAAACACAGGTGGAAAAAATGTTACTTAAATATGATCCCCAATTAGAGACAACGATAGCCAGCTGCCTCTAATTGGGAATCATACCAAACACCAACATAGAAAAACTAAACTAGAACCACACATAGAAAATAATAACAAGAAAACCACCCAGTCATGCCCTGACCTACTATACAATAGAAAAACAAAGGCTCTCTATGGTCAGGGCGTGACAAGAATATTACCAACCCATACGCTCCGTATTTTCCACTGGCTGCCCCACCACCATAGAAAGCAATGAGCTAGGCTGAAATACCTGTATTTTGGAGCTGCCTTACTCAAGATAGCAAAAGAAAGACCATGTTTGTATGCAGTTTTATTTATTATTCAATTATTTATTACTCAATTATTATTATTATTATTTTAGATTGTTTGCAAACTGATATGTGACATGTATTATTGCCAAAATAACATGCAAAACAGGCAACCCCTCACAAAAATAAAAAACAATATTTTTATTTAGCTTTTTTTTAGATAAATATGTGGGGCTGAATTACGGGTCGCCACTGATTGTAAAAATGTTCCGCCCCATCCGACCAACCGCTCAAGAAAAAATTGGCCCGCTGTCACAGAGTGCTTTATAGTGAGAACCTATTCCTCTGAGAGCAATATTCCCAAATTATTCAGATCTTCAGTCACATCATGAATGTTGAATATCAAAGCCTCTATTTGGACATAATAAACAATTAGTCCCTCCACGATTCTGCGATTGCAATTTTTTGGGGAAAAATCAACAATTCCTTGCATTTTATTTGAGGGCATGCACATTTGACCAATCGCATAAAACAGTCAAATCACAATTCATAATCACAGACTTGCAATGTCAACACCTCAGCTATAGCTAATGGGTGGTCCAGATGACAGTGGGCTAGAGCGTTTGACACAGAGGAAACACACACTACAGCCTCGGAGGAAAATAAGGTTTGGCCAATTTCATCCATGGAACTAACGTACAGAATGACAATCCCATTCTTTTCAATGGAGGAAAATCGCATATAAAGTACATTGTAAGGCACTTGTTATTCTTCTCGTGTCGTTGATGTAAGCAGCATGCTAAGCTGCTTGAAAATGAAAGACCTTTGCGACAGAAACAATTTATTTTCCTGTACTAATAACGGATCCCTCAGCCTCTCTGAAAACAGAAATACCTGGTTTCCAAAGAGAGAACACAGATCAAAAGCATGTTTTGCTATGAGTAGACAAGTGTGCCACACTTATTTTGGGCTGCCAGTTTTCAGTTAGGTAGAACATGTTTGAGAGAAGCAAAACAGAGCTGTGAGCTTGGAATGATAGCATCCTAACAATGAATGATGATAATGGATTTCTTTTAAATGGTATTCAGAAGATGTGTTGATTTTGATAAGTCTCTATTCACTTGGCAGTAGCTATCCATTGAAATATGTGGTTGAAGTCCAACAGTGACAATCATTTATGTGCAACAATATCATACCAGGGGATCGGAAAAACCATGATCAGTCAATGGGAAATATCATTATACCTTTGGGTAAAGTATTTATTTTTAGGTCAATATTGGTAGAAATGTTACAAATAGGGAGTTTCCAGACCCCCGTAAGACATCATAGTAAAATGGAGGGATGTATTCCAAAAGGAAATAGCAAAATGGCATTATACTGGGAAAGATGGGTTCATCTCTGGACATCGGAGGGTTGTCGTTAAAATCAGAATGAATGGTGGATTGGTCGCTTTGGGTGAAAATCTGGCATTTGCAGAAAGAGTAAATTAGGACCAATCCCTTTGTAGTTCGGGGCAAAAACATCAGTATTTGTCTTGTCATTCGTTCACCCTCAGATCTCTGCGTCCTTATAAAACAATCAAAGAGACCCTCATCAAACTATTTATGTTCACTAGCGGCAAAGCTTTCCTGAAAATAAGCAATAATGGTCCCCGCTCTATTGACTTTCATGGGTATTTACCCCAACAAATAATGCAGAAATCCTCACTTTTGCTCGTAAATGACCATGGTGGCAGATATGAAAGAAATAGGGTACTCTGTTGTTTGAACCCCTTTTATGAACCTAAAATGGAAGGTTTGCGATGCTTGATAGATATCATAGAAAGAAGAGCTTAGTGTACCAGAATGAACGTAGCCTACTGTACTATACATGTGGCTTGAGTTAACGTGAATCTGAGCCTCTCCAGAGCATCTGTCAAGAGTTAGCCGTACAGGGAAATAGGCAGTTCCTGTTCATGTGTTCCAAAAAAATCTGGAAGTAATTTTGTCAGTGAAGGTTGAAAAGCGGCTGAGATTTATAGATCAGAAAACAACACACACCCAGTTCTGTCCAGATGTTTGTGGCCCACGTCAATGCTACATAATATTTCAAGCAAAGACATACTGTATTTTGAGACAGACCTCTTGAAAAGACATTGATCAATGGGGAAATTGATGTCCAATGTCAATGTAGTGTATTGATGCAAATAAGATGGTGACAGACACAAGGGGGTAAAATAGGAAGGATATAGAAAAAAAGAGAGGAAATCTGTCATACATTTTCATCTCGCCAGAATGACCTTCACTTGTATCGAAGATGATTTTGGCTGTTAAAACCTCTCTTGGATATATGGGATGGTAGCATCCCACCTCGCCAACAGCCAGTGAAAGTGCAAGGCGCCAAATTCAAAACAACAAAAATCTCATAATTAAAATTCCTCAAGCATTACAAGTATTTTACACCATTTTAAAGATAAAATTATCGTTAACGTCTTTGGCATAGGGGGCAGCATTTTCACTTTTGGATGAATAGCGTGCCCAGAGTGAACTGCCTCCTACTCAGTCCCAGATGCTAATATATGCATATTATTATACGTATTGGACAAAAACACTCTGACGTTTCTAAAACTGTTTGAATGATGTTTGTGAGAATAACAGAACTCATATGGCAGGCAAAAACCTGAGAAAGAATCCAAACAAATCTGAGGTTTGTAGTTTTTGAACTCACCCCTATCGAATACACAGTGGGATACGGGTTATTTTTGCACTTCCTAGGGCTTCCACTAGATGTCAACCGTCTTTAGAACGTTGTTTCAGGCTTCTCATGTGAAGGGGGGGCGGGTGGGAGCTGTTTGACTGACGCGTTTCTCTTTCTCAGTCATGCGCTTTCACATGAGAGATAGCTCTCGTTCCATTGCTTTTCTACAGACAATTGAATTCTCAGGTTGGAACATTATTGAACTCTTATGATAAAAACATCCTAAAGATTGATTCTATACTTAGTTTGACAAGTTTCTTCGACCTGTAATATAACTTTTTGAACTTTTTGTCCGATGTTCGGCTGGACCGGAACGCGCTTTTGGATTTGTTAACCAAACACCCTAACAAAATAAGTTATTTGGACATAAATGGACATAAATGATGGACATTATCGAACAAAACAAACATTTATTGTGGAACTGTGATTCCTGTGAGTGCATTCTGATGAAGATCATCAAAGGTTAGTGAATATTTATAATGCTATTTCTGACTAATGTTGACTACCCAACAATACTCTACTCAGCAAACTGGATGCAGTTTATCACAGTGCCCTCTGTTTTGTTACTAAAGCACCTTATACCACCCACCACTGCGACCTCTATGGTCTCGTCGGCTGGCCCTCGCTACATATTCGTCGCCAGACCCACTGGCTCCAGGTCATCTTCAAGTCCATGCTAGGTAAAGCTCCGCCTTATCTCAGTTCACTGGTCACGATGGCAACACCCACCCGTAGCATGCGCTCCAGCAGGTGTATCTCACTGATCATCCCTAAAGCCAACATCTCATTTGGCCGCCTTTCGTTCCAGTTCTCTGCTGCCTGTGACTGGAACAAATTGCAAAAATCGCTGAAGTTGAACTTTTATCTCCCTCACCAACTTCAAACATCTGCTATCTGAGCAGCTAACCGATCGCTGCAGCTGTACATAGTCTATCTGTAAATAGCCCACCCAATTTACCTACCTCTTCCCCATACAGTTTATATTTATTTACTTTTCTGCTCTTTTGCACATCAGTATCTCTACCTGTACATGACCATGTGATCATTTATCACTCCAGTGTTAATCTGCAAAATTGTAATTATTCGCCTACCTCCTCATGCCTTTTGCACACAATGTATATAGACTCTCTTTTTTTTCTTTTTTTCCTACTGTGTTATTGACTTGTTAATTGTTTACTCCATGTGTAACTCTGTGTTGTCTGTTCACACTGCTATGCTTTATCTTGGCCAGGTCGCAGTTGTAAATGAGAACTTGTTCTCTACTAGCCTACCTGGTTAAATGAAGGTGACATCTAGTGGAAGCCGTAGGAAGTGCAATATGACCCCATTTACACTGTATATTGTTATGACAAAGAGTTGAAAAACTACAAACCTCAGATTCCCAATTCCTGGTTGGATTTTTCTCAGGTTTTCGCCAGCCATATGAGTTCTGTTATACTCACAGACATCATTCAAACAGTTTTAGAATAATACTAATAATATGTATATATTATCAACTGGGACAGAGTAGCAGGAAGTTTACTCTGGGCACCTTATTCATCCAAGCTACTCAATATTGCCCCCCTGTCACCACGAAGTTAAAAATACACACATTGAAAATATTCTACCGAGAGTGCAAGAAAGCAGGCACTATTTCACCTAAAATCACTCTCATTCAGAACACAGAACTAGGGCCTGGATTCAATCAGATCTAGCGCTAACCAGCGTTATCCAGCATTGGCTGGATCCACATACAGTGCATTCGGAAAGTATTTAGACCCCTTGACATTTTCCACATTTTGTCACATTACAGTCTTATTCTGAAATGGATTACATAGTTTTTCCCCGTGATCAATCTACACACAATAACCCATAATGCCAAAGCAAAAACAGGTTTTTAGAAATTTTAGCAAATGTTTTAAAAATAAAACACTTAAATATCACATTTACAAAAGTATTCAGACCCTTTAGTCAGTACTTTGTTGAAGCAACTTTGGCAGCGATTACAGCCTCGAGTCTTCTTGGGTATGACGCTACAAGCTTGGCAGTACCTGAATTTTACCATTTTACCATTCTTCTCTGCAGATCCTCTCAAGCTCTGTCAAGTTGGAAAGGGAGCGTATCTGCACAGCTTTTTTCAGGTCTCTCCAGAGATGTTAGATCGGGTTCAAGTCCGGGCTCTGGCTGGGCCACTCTAAGACATTCAGAGACTTGTGCCAAAACCACTCCTTCATTGTCTTGGCTGTCTGCGTAGAGTCATTGTACTGATGGAAGGGGAACCGTCACCCCAGTCTGAGGTCCTGAACGCTCTGGAGCAGGTTTTCATCATGGATCTCTCTGTACTTTGTTCCATTCATCTTTCCCTCAATCCAGACTAGTCTCTCAGTTCCTGCCGCTGAAAAACATCCCCACAGCATGATGCTGCCACCACCATGCTTCACCGTAGGGATGGTGCCAGCTTTCCTCCAGACGTGACACTTGGCATTCAGGCCAAAGAAATCAATCTTGGTTTGAGAGACCTTTAGGTGCCTTTTGGCAAACTCCAAGTGGGCTGTCATATGCCTTTAACTGAGGAGTGGCTTCTGTCTAGCCACTCCACCATAAAGGCCTGACCGGTGGAGTGCTGCAGAGATGGTTGTCTTTCTGGAAGGTTCTCCCATCTCCACAGAGGAACTCTGGAGCTCTGTGAGAGTGACCATCGGGTTCTTGGTCACCTGCCTGACCAAGGCTCTTCTCCCCCGATTGCTCAGTTTTGCCTGGCAGCTCTAGGAAAAGTCTGGTGATTCCAAACTTCTTCCATTTAAGAATGATGGAGGCCACTGTTTTCTTGCGGCCCTTCAATGCTGCAGAAATGTTTTGGTACCCTTTCCCAGATCTGTCCCTCGACACAATCCTGTCTTGGAGCTCTACGGCCAATTCCTTCCACCTCATGGCTTGGTTTTTGCTCTAGCATGCACTGTCAACTGTGGGACCTGATGTGTCCAATCAATATAATTTACCACATGTGTACTCCAATCAAGTTGTAGAAACATCTCAAGGATGATCGTTGGAAACAGGATGCACCTGAGCTCAATTTCAAGTATCATAGCAAAGGGTCTGAATACTTATGTAAATAAGGTATTTCTGTTTTTTAATTTGTAATAAATGTGCAAAAATTCAAAAAACCTATTTTCGCTTAGTCTTTATGGGGTATTGTGTGTAGATTGATGAGGAAATTGTTTTATCCATTTTTGAATAAGGCTGTAAAGTAACAAAATATGGAAAAAGTTAAGGGTTCTGAATAATTTCCGAATGACCTGTAGTTGATGTTTTGATCGTGTTGGAGGTGTAACTGAGGTATGAGCTGACAAATTGGGGAACGGCTGCTTGTGTGTCACAAACCACTCCCTTCCTTATTATCCCTACTGCATTAGAAGTTCAAAACGGCACTAGAAAGTGTAGGCTCTATTGATGTTAGAAATAATGACTTGTAAAAAAATTCAAGCCATTGATGTTAGACTAATGTATGTTTTCATGTTCATTCGGATATGGTGATTTAGTCTAATTCGAGTGTTTGAACTTGCAAAGCGGCTGCATGAACTTCTAACGCGGCTGCATGGGAATTGTGGGATGATAGACAGCTCTAACGCAGTTCCACCTCTGACACTGCCAAAAAAACTGATATGCTGATGTTGGCCAAAGCGGATCTGATTGAATCAGGCCCTAGGCTTGCTCTGCACAGAAAAATATCCCTAAAAGCTCTTCAATCAATGAAACAAGGTTCTTTCAGAAGAAAATCAGGAAAAGTGTATTAGCCATCTAAAGGCCATAGGAATCAAGTAAGACATAACACATCAGGAAAAACTGCTAGAAAAGCAAATCAGTGTTTGTTAGTGATATGGGTGTATAGTTCTAGTAGTGACAGTTAGACATTTGTGCTCAAACATAGTCTCATTAGGGTGCTCATTACATGTGTGCTCACATCTTCTAAAAGGTTATTCCATCCTGTGTGTATCTCGTGTTTACGTGAATGCAGTCTCCGCTAATGCGGGAACATTGCTTTCAATTTCAATCACACTGTAATGCTGTACTTCTGTGATAGAGATTGAATACGGCCCCTAGTATATGGACTAGAGCGGCAGGGTAGCCAAGTGGTTAGAGTGGTGGACTAGTAACTGGAAGGTTGCAAGTTCAAATCCCTGAGCTGACAAGGTACAAATCTGTTGTTCTGCCCCTGAACAGGCAGTTAACCCGCTGTTCCTAGGCTGTCATTGAAAATAAGAATTTGTTCTTAACTGACTTGCCTAGTTAAATAAAGGTATAAAAAATATGCAGTAACTAGACCTACAGTCTTAATGCTTTCTATGGTCATCAGATTTTTTTTTTAAATGGCTGTGTGTTTGTATGAGTGTGAGATAGGGGGGCTAGTATGTGTGGAATTGTGATTCAGGGCCAAACACATCGAGATGTCACTTCAAAACCTCTGGCTCCGGAGGCTCCTGTCATCTCCACATTTGAGAGATGCTTTGTCCACCCCGGGAGACACGCTAAATATAGAATGGGAACAGAAACCCATTTTAAACCTAGTCACTCTTAGCATATAGCTCCATACATTACAGATCAGATGAACGATGATTATGCAACTTGAGGATGCAACTCAAATTCCCTCTGCCATTGTCATAAAGCAGCATAGATGCAAGACTTCTAAATATCATAGCGGTCAAAGTGGATAAGCTACATTTGAAATTAGGGCGTTTGCGGGTTGGAAATGTATAACTCCAACGGAAGGGCTACTCACTTTTTCCCATTACATTTCTGTCAAGTGAATTACAATCTGTTTTTACTTCCTGGACAGTCATTTAACATATTCCATTCAAAACCATATATTGCTGAGGGAATGACAGGCAGGCAATCCATCATTAAGCTCCACTACTTTGGTTTGGTTACTCTGGTTCTACTTCCAGCTTTTTTACAGGCTTTACCATATCATTTGACCTTCCACTGTACCATTCATTTTGTGATGTAAGCCTTGATAAAGCCAGTTAAGGAATTCTGTGGTGTTTAATTGTGGTACTTATCTATAATGTGAACACTGGATATTACATCTCCCACAGATATTAAGATCATTAAGGATGTCTCTGGACTTCCAAGGCCAAAGACAAATCAAAAAGGAAATGAGCTCTATTAATTAGTATAGATCATTCCATAATAAAATAAGCTCTTCTCTCTTAGCTCAGCCTCTGGGTTGGTCTTAAATAAATACTGTTCATAACTATAAGGGAAATGTCCTTCAACCTTGTTTGCCATTATGAAAGACCGCACAAAGGGGTATGTCACCACTACATGTATGCCATCTGACTATCAATTCCAACCTACACATTAGCAATACACTAATCTGCTGAATACAAAAAAATAATACAAATTCCATTGTACTCGACATCATCATCACCACCACCACCAAAACATCACCATCATCACCACCACCACCACCACCACCACCACCACCACCACCACCACCACCAAAACATCATCACCACCACCACCACCACCACCACCATCTAACAACATTAATAGCTGATAATATAGTTCACTAGAGCTATGATTGCATGTCTAGACTGTCAACCCAGTTATCCCCAGCCTATTGGCTAAGGAAAATGAACACAATGGCAACTCACATCACTTGTCTGCTTCACTCATAGGCCTATCATTGCAGAGCAGGCTACTGAGACCTCATTCAGATGTAGCTACTTTGACAATAGAGAACATGTAAAGCTCTAGCTATGGTATTTGCTGAATTTATAGAAACCTCACAGTGAAATTTTGATGTGATGTTACTGCAAGAATTATGGAAGATGCGTTGAATTTGGACAAAATAAGACTTAGGACCCAATTTAACATACAAATATACTGAACAAAAATACAAACGCAACATGTAAAAATGGCAAAGACTTTACTGTTACAGTTCATATAAGGAAATCAGTCCATTTAAATACATCAGTAGGGCTGTGGCATTGTCTTGTGTGACAAAACTGCACATTTTAGAGTGGGCTTTTATTGTCCCCAGCACAAGGTGCAGCTATGTAATGATCATGCTGTTTTATCAGCTACATGCAAACAAATGTGTGCACACAATTTGAGATAAATAATGTTTGCGTGCAATTTCTGGGATCTTTTTATTTCAGCTCATGAAACATGGGACCAACACTTTACATGTTGCATTTATATTTATGTTCAGTATATATTGGCAGAGGTAATGTATTTAATGTGCTATTGCAAAGAAAATATATACTATATTAAAGGTCTAAGTTTGATAAACACATTAGGCTACACACAAAAGGCTACAGCCAATAAACTGTCATCAGAAAAAATATACTAATGGAATGCACCATCACAACAACGGACAGAATTGTTGGAATTGAACCAAAGGAGACAAGAGTAGGCCTATTCCATGTTTGCTTTGCTCAACTCTCAACACCTGCCATGATCTATTAGAAATATCTATTTTGCCAATCGGTGACACAACACATTAGTTTGTGATTCGGATTATAGCCCTGCCCTGTCTTTGTGCTTTCTGTTAAGAAGCAGTTGTGTTAAATATGTCATTAACATTCAATGGACAATACAATACACTCAGACTACTGTCTTTCTCCAGAACCAGTCTAGTGGATGGATGCCTGAAGTGCAGCATTTGTACAGTGATCATAACACAGAAACATCTGCTTTCAATTCACATTGTAGGGGCTTTTTTTCCGAAGTTAACTTTTTTCTTCTTAACACACATTTTTCATTGAATTACTTATCAAAATGAAGTCTCATTTCACTATTTATTTTACATTTTAAAATGGCTAATTTGTCAAACTGATCTAGGCTATTCATAAAGACTTTGAGATAAATATTATGAACAGCTTATGTTACGTTATTTGTAGGCTAATTTCGAAATCATTCTGGATACAATTACGCACGATGGAGCGCTGTCAGCTATGTTACATTTTTGTGAACAATAGCCCACATAACGGCTCTGTATAAATCATAACCCCAATTACATCATTTATCGTGTTATTGATCATCTCCTATTAATAACAACATATTTTCATATGAATGGGAACTCACTTACCCAGAAACAAAGAGCGAAATGTTGCAGTCATCACCGCACCCGACACGACTGGAAATCCCATGCGACGAAGCTGGAAACAATGCGCTCAGACTGCTTTAAAATTCATGCGGGTGAACGAAGTGTACAATCACAATAAAGAAAGATTTCAGAAATAGGAGAGAGCAATTAAATATAATCTATAATAAGCAGGGATCCAATGCCATTATATATTGGAACACTCGAAATGTCAATTATTCCCTTCACTAAGGAATGCAGCTCTTTCGTGTCATCAATTTCATCATTATCGGCCACGCGTCATATCAAAGTTCCCTTCCTTTCTGTGTCGTTCGGGACGCGTGCGTGTCTCAGGTTCCCTCTGTCTCCGTGGCTCTGAGCGTTCTCCTCCCCTTCCTAGACCGCTGTCCGCTGCACTAGACAGTGAGGGGAAGAATTCCGATAGGTGGATGTTGCTGCATGCTGGATGGAGACCTCAAGAGCCTGAAGCGCTCACATTGCCTCATCTGACCACAAAGGCATCTTGGGCTGGTCTGACTGTGGGGTAGGTTACTTGAGGCCCACTTCCTTAGCAGTGCATCAAAAGGGTAACAATGTTCCCCCCTACAGATGTCTGAATGAAAAAGTTTATTTTATTTTATGTTCTTGCATTATTTTTACAATAGTGCATGCTGGATCTGGAAAAATAATGTGATAGTTTGGGAGACAGCACATTGGAAATGTAACACATGGGAAAGATTGAAATGGAAAATAAATTACTGTAATTCCTTATTTTTTCTATATATAGCATATAAATTCAATATATATTTGCAATTTCAAACAAATGTCACTACTCAAAACATAGTTCTAGCATTTTTCTGTCGACACATCTATTGGCTTGTAGTAATAAGTGTCCATTATCCTGGAGTTATAATGCACACACAGTCAGGATTTATGTATCCATTCATGGGCTCCCTGGCTGTAGAATGTATGACTGTGCAACAGCGAGGTAAATAAACAAACAGAGAGAGGAGCAACACTTCCTATCAAGCACTGAGACAGATTAATCTCCTCTTCTGTCTCTGAACAATCTACTGAAATAACACACAGGGCTGAGGTCTCCAGTGGCCACCAGGCCAGCCCTTCCCCTCACTGCTGCTTCTCTTTGAAGTGGCTCTTTGAGCACAAGACCCCCCATTCCTTTCCATCCCAACAACTAGATACCCTGAAACAATGCCCCCTCCTTCCCCTCCATCTACATCAAGCTAATGTGCCAGGAGAGATATGGAAGTGCTTCTATTTGTCTCACTCTACCCATGTGCTATAGAAAGTGCAGTTTTGTCAGAGAGCTCCTTCAAATTTTATACAAACTGATATGTTTCCTTGTATTTGGGCAGGCAGCGTAACCTAGTGGTTAGAGTGTTGGACTAATAACCATGAAGGTTGCGAGTTCAAATCCCCAAGCTGACACGGTAGAAATCTGTTGTTCTACCCCTGAACAAGGCAGTTAACCCACTGTTCCTAGTCTGTCATTGAAAATTAGAAATTGTTCTTAATTAACTGACTTACCTTGTCAAAATAAATTCATAAATGTGTCCTATTTTGACATAATGTTATTGATAGACGTCAATCAATCTTATGGCAAACATGTCATTTATATAATTGTCTTATTGCGACAACTCAATTCATTGTCAAAGAGTAAGAGCATAACATGAAACTTTGCTCTTCCAACACAGATTGTCAAACTATAATGGATGGAAGATTACCCTTAATGCTGCAATCGAAGACATAACCATAGACAGGCTTGGCACTGTCAGCACAATTCCAGGAGAGAAGCAAAGCAATAGCATTGGGGGTGCAATGCACAGCTTACTCAATGAGCAAATGTGATAACATGGCACAATCTCTGAGCAGTTGATCGTGCGATCACCACTGAACTGATTGCAAACACATGTAGGGGCGGCAGGTAGCCAAGTGATTAAGAGTGCTGGGCCAGTAACTGAAAGATTGCTGGTTCGAATTCTCAAGCCACTAGGTGAGAAGGCAAGGCACTTAACCATAATAGCTCCTGAAAAGCTAAAAGACTAAAATGTAATGCAGTTAGATTAAATATTGTGAGGTAGATACTAATTATCATGCAGCAGGTCACCCATCATAAATGGGAAGCAGACCCTGCCATGGAAGTGAACTGGGTGGCTTGGCCTTGGTGCATGATATAGCACCTTAATGCAGATGGCTGAAATTTATACCACAGGCCCTGAAAAGTCACTAGTGCGGAAACAGGTCCTTGTCAGCACTGATTGGTGAACTAGCATTACGATGTGCCACATTCTGTCCTGGCGTTCATTGAGGCATCACTGTTGGCATAATGATTCCATTTATGGGAACAGACTCCCTTTAAAAATGATAATGGTGATGTGTTGGGACTCTTCTTCCACCGCAATGAAAATGTAATCCTCCTATGTGCAAGGTCCATACTTTTTAAAAAGCTTCAGACACAACATGGCTCCCGTTTTAGAGTCCGAGCACTCCTAACACTAGCACTCCTGTATATCCAAGATGGCATAGCAATCAGACGTCCTTTGTCCTCGTCTTGTCGTGTCCCGTGTATATATATATTTACATATTTTCTACGCATATATTTTTATATATATATATTTTTTTTCTAAAACTCAACTTAAAAACACTCTCCTGCAACCCGCCTCACCAATTTATATATATAAAAGTTTTATTCACCTCAAATATGAAATCCACAACAGAAGCTAGCCAGAAGCTAGCCAGTTCACTGGCTAACGTCAGTATTCAGCTAACCACGGTTGTCGGTCATCAGCTATCCTTTAGCTCAACGTGACTCAGACCAGAGCATACTATTTCTACCACAAGCTCTGGACATTTACACCTGCATCTTGCAGCTAGCTAGCTGCTATCCGAGTGACTATTGGCATAGGTCGGTCCCGGAGCAAGCATCAATTATTCCGGAGCTAGCCAGCTGAAGAGTTCCATCAGCCACTCCAGGGCTTTAATCACCGTTCCGGACCCGTTTGACTGCCGACGCGGAGCCCCACCGGGCCTTCAAGACTGGAATGCCGACGTTATCTGCCCGAGGGAATTATCCAACTGGCCCCTCCGTCGTGACGTTACCTGAACGCCCATCTGCGGCCCGCTAATCGTTAGCTGTCTTATCAGCTGCTATCTGAATAGGTCCATCTGACAATTTTCTTGGGTCACTATAACTATATCTATTTTGCCAATTGGATTGGTCCCCTCTACCACACGGAACCCCACTAATCTACCGACGGAAACGCATGAGGTGGCTAAAAACAGACCATCCTCTGCCAGCTTGCTACTCATGGCCTGGCTAGCTGTCTGAATCAACGTGACCCCAACCAACCTCACTACTCACTGGACCCTTATGATCACTCGGCTAAGCATGCCCCTCCTTAATGTCAATATGCCTTGTCCATTGCTGTTCTGGTTAGTGTTTATTGACTTATTTCACTGTAGAGCCTCTAGTCCTGCTCATTATACATTATCCAACCTTTCAGTTCCACTACCCACACATGCGATGACATCACCTGGTTTCAATTATGTTTCTAGAGACAATATCACTCTCATCATCAATCAATGCCTAGGTTTACCTCCACTGTATTCACATCCTACCATACCTTTGTCTGTACATTATATCTTGAAGCTATTTTATCGCCCCCCCAGAAACCTGTTCCTTTTACTCTATGTTCCAGACGTCCAAGATGACCAATTCTCATAGCTTTTAGCCATACCTTTATCCTACTCCTCCTCTGTTCCTCTGGTGATGTAGGCCCTGCAATGCCTAGCTCCACTCCTATTCCCCAGGCACTCTCTTTTGATGACTTCTGTAATCTAACCGTAGCCTTGGTTGGCTTTAACCGCTTACAGCTCCCCCCTACTTTGTGCAATTTCCGCCTGAAGACATACCCAAATCTAACAGCCTGTAGCTCAGGCACAGAACCAAGGATATGCATATTCTTGGTACCATTTGAAAGAAAACACTCTGAAGTTTGTGTACATGTGAATTGAATGTAGAAGAATATAACACAATCTCGTTTAGATAAAACAATGAAAAAAACATACGTTTTTTATTTTTATTTTTGTATCATCATCTTTAAAATGAACAAGATAAAACACAATTTCAGTGAAAGATTTGAGAGGGCAACAGTACTTGTGCAAAGTTTCAGAATAATAACTTCCAAAATGAGTGTGCTAACATGACATTTATCATGAAGTCACCCAGGTTTCCCACACAAGTAGCCCAAATGTACCCCAGTGGCCAAATTGGTGAAGGTATACATTTTGAAACAAATAACTATATACAAAATACCAAAATGGTATTCTGATACGCCCCCCCAAAAAATGTAGAAAGAAAATGAAGAAAAAAATAATGGGAAAAAAATAATTATTGATTTAAAAATATATGAAAAAATATATAAATATATATATATATATATATATATATATATATATATATATATATATATACATTTACAAAATAACATGGGTAACTATTTACACACTTTCAATATTTGGAAGACCCTCAGACCTCTATCAAATCAAATGTATTTATATAGCCCCAGCCTAAAACTCCCTAGAAAGGCAAAAACCTAGGAAGAAACCTAGAGAGGAACCAGGCTATGAGGGGTGGCCAGTCCTCTTCTGGCTGTGCCGGGTGGAGATCACAGTGGTTGTAGAGGGTGCAACAGGACAGCACTTCAAGAGTAAAAATGAACAGTTTAGGGTTCCATAGCCGCAGGCAGAACAGTTGAAACTGGAACAGCGGCAAGGCCAGGTGGACTGGGGACAGCAAGGAGTCATCGTGCCAGGTAGTCCTGACGCATGGTCCTAGGGCTCAGGTCCTCCTCCGAGAGAAAGAGAGAATTAGAGAGAGCATACTTAAATTCACACAGGACACCGGATAAGACTCCCATTCCGAGTCAGTGTCACTGTGAAAGAAAATGTTCAGTTAGAATAGTTTCACATATGAGCCCTGTATCAACAGGTATAATAAACAGATATATATAGAGAGAGTTGAAGGTTGAATATATTAGGTTGAATATATTATTATATTATTATTACCTGCTAGATCTACTGTCTCTTTTATATTATGACAATTCAGCTAGATCTACTGTCTCTATTATATTATGACAGACCAGCTAGATCTACTGTCTTCATTATATTACAACAGACCAGCTGTATCTACTGTCTCCATTTCACTTTGGCCATTAATGTGGTCCTGCCCTCTCCTCAACAGCATCAAATAGGCTATTTCATGTGGGTTGGGGCGGGGCGGCAGACACACGCATCTCACATTTCACGACATTACATGTTTATATATTGCGCTTCTAAATTTAAAAAAAATCACAAATAATATTTTATATTATTAATTTCAAACAAGGGCATTAGCATGATAAGAACTTACCAGTCCAAAACGATGTCCTCTCTCCTCCACAATCGCTAAATGAAGCGTCCTACAACAATCTCTGTCTCACCTTCCCAATCAATTTATTCTAAAATTGTGTTACATCTGTATATCTAGACTTAGATTTAGCTTTCCCTGACTTAGTCGCCATAATGATTGATATATAAACAACTGACTCTGCACGTTCACCAAACAATGCAGTGCGTAATATGCGTAGCTCCTTTCGGTATGAAACTTCAATAGCGAATGACTCACTTTACGCAGAAGCTACATGGGTTGCTACATGGGTTGGTCTTGCAACACATAAACATGGCGTATTGCCGTTTAGCTCAGCTCATTGGCTATCTACCCAGCTTGATTTCAAGACGATCAGTGGTCATTGGGTTAAAAGACAGTCAATCAACGAAACAGCGGGCAAATTATTGGTGCACAATGATGTCATGACTTGTTGTCTTCAAATCGGTTTTCTTTCAGTCAATACGTCCCGTGAAATGGCCCATCACGTTTGATTGAGTTACAAACAAACCAATTGATTGCAGTGAAACCAAACATAATTGGAAATGTCACGTTCTGTGTGGGTTATTTACCTGGAATGTGTCGTCGAAAATGGAATGAGACGGAATTCACGACACAAGCGGTTCACAAAATGTTTCGTGTTAGGCTATAAAAACGGATTTTATCAAACAAAAGATCATTCATTGTGTAACAATGAGTATTGGAATTGCAAACAGACGAAGATCGTCAAAGGTTAACAATATATTTTAATGCAGTTTGTGATTATGTTACGCCTGTGCTGGTTAAAAGTGTTTTTATTTTATGGGGCTCTATGCTCAGATAATCGCATCGTATTCTTTCGCAGTAAATCCTTTTTTAAATCTGACAACGCAGTTGGATTAGCAAGATTCTAGGCTTTTGATACATGTGAGACACTTGTATTTTCATGAATGTTTAATATGACTATTTATGTAGCGATCACCGTATGTTGTGGAATTTCAGCCAGTCCAACGGGTTCCGTGCGCAGAGGGACTAGGGGGCAGTATTTTTCTTTTTGGATAAAAAACGTTCCCGTTTTAAATGGGATATTTTTTAATGACAAGATGCTCGACTATGCATATAATTGACAGCTTTAGATAGAAAACACTCTGACGTTTCCAAAACGGCAAAGATATTGTCTGTCAGTGCAACAGAACTAATGTTACAGGTGAAACCCAGATAAAAATCCAATCAGGAAGTGCCACATTTTTTGAAAGCGCTTCATGCCAATAACTCCTTATATGGCTGTGAATGGGCTACGAATGAGCTTACGCTTTCTACGTTTTCCCCAAGGTGTCTACAGCATTGTTACATTTACATTACATTTAAGTCATTTAGCAGACGCTCTTATCCAGAGCGACTTACAAATTGGTGAATTCACCTTCTGACATCCAGTGGAACAGCCACTTTACAATAGTGCATCTAAATCATTAAGGGGGGGTGAGAAGGATTACTTATCCTATCCTAGGTATTCCTTGAAGAGGTGGGGTTTCAGGTGTCTCCGGAAGGTGGTGATTGACTCCGCTGTCCTGGCGTCGTGAGGGAGTTTGTTCCACCATTGGGGGGCCAGAGCAGCGAACAGTTTTGACTGGGCTGAGCGGGAACTGTACTTCCTCAGTGGTAGGGAGGCGAGCAGGCCAGAGGTGGATGAACGCAGTGCCCTTGCTTGGGTGTAGGGCCTGATCAGAGCCTGGAGGTACTGCGGTGCCGTTCCCCTCACAGCTCCGTAGGCAAGCACCATGGTCTTGTAGCGGATGCGAGCTTCAACTGGAAGCCAGTGGAGAGAGCGGAGGAGCGGGGTGACGTGAGAGAACTTGGGAAGGTTGAACACCAGACGGGCTGCGGCGTTCTGGATGAGTTGTAGGGGTTTAATGGCACAGGCAGGGAGCCCAGCCAACAGCGAGTTGCAGTAATCCAGACGGGAGATGACAAGTGCCTGGATTAGGACCTGCGCCGCTTCCTGTGTGAGGCAGGGTCGTACTCTGCGGATGTTGTAGAGCATGAACCTACAGGAACGGGCCACCGCCATGATGTTGGTTGAGAACGACAGGGTGTTGTCCAGGATCACGCCAAGGTTCTTAGCGCTCTGGGAGGAGGACACAATGGAGTTGTCAACCGTGATGGCGAGATCATGGAACGGGCAGTCCTTCCCCGGGAGGAAGAGCAGCTCCGTCTTGCCGAGGTTCAGCTTGAGGTGGTGATCCGTCATCCACACTGATATGTCTGCCAGACATGCAGAGATGCGATTCGCCACCTGGTCATCAGAAGGGGGAAAGGAGAAGATTAATTGTGCGTCGTCTGCATAGCAATGATAGGAGAGACCATGTGAGGTTATGACAGAGCCAAGTGACTTGGTGTATAGCGAGAATAGGAGAGGGCCTAGAACAGAGCCCTGGGGGACACCAGTGGTGAGAGCGCGTGGCGAGGAGACAGATTCTCGCCACGCCACCTGGTAGGAGCGACCTGTCAGGTAGGACGCAATCCAAGCACTGGCCGCGCCGGAGATGCCCAACTCGGAGAGGGTGGAGAGGAGGATCTGATGGTTCACAGTATCGAAGGCAGCCGATAGGTCTAGAAGGATGAGAGCAGAGGAGAGAGAGTTAGCTTTAGCAGTGCGGAGCGCCTCCGTGATACAGAGAAGAGCAGTCTCAGTTGAATGACTAGTCTTGAAACCTGACTGATTTGGATCAAGAAGGTCATTCTGAGAGAGATAGCGGGAGAGCTGGCCAAGGACGGCACGTTCAAGAGTTTTGGAGAGAAAAGAAAGAAGGGATACTGGTCTGTAGTTGTTGACATCGGAGGGATCGAGTGTAGGTTTTTTCAGAAGGGGTGCAACTCTCGCTCTCTTGAAGACGGAAGGGACGTAGCCAGCGGTCAGGGATGAGTTGATGAGCGAGGTGAGGTAAGGGAGAAGGTCTCCGGAAATGGTCTGGAGAAGAGAGGAGGGGATAGGGTCAAGCGGGCAGGTTGTTGGGCGGCCGGCCGTCACAAGAAGCGAGATTTCATCTGGAGAGAGAGGGGAGAAAGAGGTCAGAGCACAGGGTAGGGCAGTGTGAGCAGAACCAGCGGTGTCGTTTGACTTAGCAAACGAGGATCGGATGTCGTCGACCTTCTTTTCAAAATGGTTGACGAAGTCATCTGCAGAGAGGGAGGAGGGGGGGGGGGGGAGGATTCAGGAGGGAGGAGAAGGTGGCAAAGAGCTTCCTAGGGTTAGAGGCAGATGCTTGGAATTTAGAGTGGTAGAAAGTGGCTTTAGCAGCAGAGACAGAGGAGGAAAATGTAGAGAGGAGGGAGTGAAAGGATGCCAGGTCCGCAGGGAGGCGAGTTTTCCTCCATTTCCGCTCGGCTGCCCGGAGCTCTGTTCTGTGAGCTCGCAGTGAGTCGTCGAGCCACGGAGCGGGAGGGGAGGACCGAACCGGCCTGGAGGATAGGGGACATAGAGAGTCAAAGGATGCAGAAAGGGAAGAGAGGAGGGTTGAGGAGGCAGAATCAGGAGATAGGTTGGAGAAGGTATGAGCAGAGGGAAGAGATGATAGGATGGAAGAGGAGAGAGTAGCGGGGGAGAGAGAGCGAAGGTTGGGACGGCGCGATACCATCCGAGTAGGGGCAGTGTGGGAAGTGTTGGATGAGAGCGAGAGGGAAAAGGATACAAGGTAGTGGTCGGAGACTTGGAGGGGAGTTGCAATGAGGTTAGTGGAAGAACAGCATCTAGTAAAGATGAGGTCGAGCGTATTGCCTGCCTTGTGAGTAGGGGGGAAGGTGAGAGGGTGAGGTCAAAAGAGGAGAGGAGTGGAAAGAAGGAGGCAGAGAGGAATGAGTCAAAGGTAGACGTGGGGAGGTTAAAGTCGCCCAGGACTGTGAGAGGTGAGCCGTCCTCAGGAAAGGAGCTTATCAAGGCATCAAGCTCATTGATGAACTCTCCGAGGGAACCTGGAGGGCGATAAATGATAAGGATGTTAAGCTTGAAAGGGCTGGTAACTGTGACAGCATGGAATTCAAAGGAGGCGATAGACAGATGGGTAAGGGGAGAGAGAGAGACTGACCACTTGGGAGAGATGAGGATCCCGGTGCCACCACCCCGCTGACCAGAAGCTCTCGGGTGTGCGAGAACACGTGGGCGGACGAAGAGAGAGCAGTAGGAGTAGCAGTGTTATCTGTGGTGATCCATGTTTCCGTCAGTGCCAAGAAGTCGAGGGACTGGAGGGAGGCATAGGCTGAGATGAACTCTGCCTTGTTGGTCGCAGATCGGCAGTTCCAGAGGCTACCGGAGACCTGGAACTCCACGTGGGTCGTGCGCGCTGGGACCACCAGATTAGGGTGTGGAGCGTTTGTATGGTCTGTGCAGAGAGGAGAGAACAGGGATAGATAGACACATAGTTGACAGGCTACAGAAGAGGCTACGCTAATGCAAAGGAGATTGGAATGACAAGTGGACTACACGTCTCGAATGTTCAGAAAGTTAAGCTTACGTAGCAAGAATCTTATTGACTAAAATGATTGAAATGATACAGTACTGCTGGAGTAGGCTAGCTGGCAGTGGCTGCGTTGTTGACTTTGTAGGCTAGCTGGTAGTGGCTGCGATGTTGACACTACACTAATCAAGTCGTTCCGTCGAGTGTAATAGTTTCTACAGTGCTGCTATTCGGGGGCTAGCTGGCTAGCTAGCAGGTTGATTGCGTTACGTTACCTTAAAAGAACGACAATAGCTGGCTAGCTAACCTAGGAAATCGCTCTAGGCTACACAATTGTCTTAGATACAAAGACGGCTATGTAGCTAGCTAGCTACGATCAAACAAATCAAACCGTTGTACTGTAATAGTTTCTACAGCATGCTATTGTGACGTCTTTTTAGGTATTTATGTTGAAGAATAGCCGTAAGGGACCACATTGAGCAAGTGGTCACATGATGGCTCCCGCAGAAAATCTTGAGTAAAGTACTGAGGTAGCCATTATTCCAATCGCTTCTAATGAGAAACCAATTGTCCCGACGGATATATTTTCGAATAGATATGTGAAAAACACCTTGAGGATTGATTCTAATCAACGTTTGCCATGTTTCTGTCGATATTATGGAGCTAATTTGGAAAAAAGTTTGGCGTTGTAGTGACCGCATTTTCCGGTCGATTTCTCAGCCAAACGTGAAGAACAAACGGGAGCTATTTCGCCTACAAAAATAATATTTTTGGAAAAAAGGAACATTTGCTATCTTCCTGGGAGTCTCCTGAGTGAAAAAATCCGAAGTTCTTCAAATGTAAATGATTTAATTAGATTGCTTTTCTTATTTTCGTGAAAATGTTGCTGCTGCTAGCAGAGCCTAGCATAGCATTATGCCATGATAAACTTACACAAATGCTTGTCTAGTGTTGGCTGTAAAGCATATTTTGTAAATCTGAGATGACAGTGTGATTAACAAAAGGCAAAGCTGTGTCTCAATATATTTCATTTGTGATTTTCATGAATAGGAAGATTTTCTAGGAAGATTTAGGTCCGCTGCGTTATGCTAATGATTACGCTCCCAGATCCGGGTTTGAGAGTCACAAGAAGTATTAGAAGCCTCCTCCCTACGTTTGTTTTATTCACTGCTTTAGCACATTCTGCCAACATGGATGTCCAAGCCGTGTCTGAATCCTGGCTTAGGAAGACCACCAAAATCTCTGAAATCTCCATCCCTAACTACAAAATTTTCAGACAAGATAGAACGACCAAAGGGGGCGGTGTTGCAATCTAATGCAGATATAGCCTGCAGAGTTCTGTCCTACAATCCAGGTCTGTACCCAAACAATTTGAACTTCTACTTTTAAAAATCCACCTCTCTAAAAACAAGTCTCTCACTGTTGCCGCCTGTTATAGACCACCATCTGCCCCCAGCTGTGCTCTGGACACCATATGTGAACTGATTGTCCCCCATCTATCTTCAGAGCTGCTAGGTGAGCTAAACTGGGACATGCTTAACACCCCAGCCATCCTACAATCTAAGCTTGATGCCCTCAATCTCACACAAATTATCAATGAACCTACCAGGTACCACCCCAAATCCGTAAACACGGGCACCCTCATAGATATCATCCTAAACAACTTGCCCTCTAAATACACCTCTGCTGTTTTCAACCAAGATCTCAGCGATCACTGCCTCATTGCCTGCATCTGTAATGGGTCAGGGTTCAAACGACCTCCACTCATCACTGTCAAAAACTCCCTGAAACGCTTCAGCGAGCAGGCCTTTCTAAACGACCTGGCCCGGGTATCCTGGAAGGATATTGACCTCATCCCGTCAGTAGAGGATGCCTGGTTATTTAAAAACAATGCCTTTCTCACCATCTTAAATAACCATGCCCCAATCCAGCAATTTAGAACCAGGAACAGATATAGCCCCTGGTTCTCTCCAGACCTGACTGCCCTTAACCAACACAAAAATATCCTATGGTGTTCAGCATTAGCATCGAACAGCCCCTGTGATATGCAACTTTTCATGGAAGTTAGAAACCAATATACACAGGCAGTTGGAAAACCAAGGCTAGCTTTTTCAAGCAGAAATTTGCTTCCTTCAAGACAAACTCAAAAAGGTTCTGGGACACTGTAAAGTCCATGGAGAATAAGAACACCTCCTCCCAGCTGCCCACTTGTACTGAGGATAGGAAACTCTGTCACCACTGATAAATCCACTATAATTGAGAATTTCAATAAGCATTTTTCTACAGCTGGCCATGCTTTCCACCTGGCTAACCCTACCCCGGTCAACATCACTGCACCCCCCACAGCAACTCCCCAAACCTTCCCCATTTCTCCTTCTCCCAAATCCAATCAGCTGATGTTCTGAAAGAGCTGCAAAATCTAGACCCTTTCTTTCAAAAACTATCTGCCGAAATTGTTGCAACCCCTATTACTAGCCTATTCAACCTGTCTTTCGTGTCATCTGAGATTCCCAATGTTTGGAAAGCAGCTGCGGTCATCCCCCTCTTCATAGGGTGGACACTCTAGACCCAAACTGCTACAGACCTATATCTATCCTACCCTGCCTTTCTAAGGTCTTCAAAAGCCAAGTCAACAAACAGATTACCAACCATTTCAAATCCAACCGCACCTTCTCCGCTATGCAATCTGGTTTCAGAGCTGGTCATGGGTGCACCTCAGCCACGCTCAAGGTCCTAAACGATATCTTAAATCTTATCTTAAATGATGTCGCTATTGCTGCTGGTGAGTCTCTGATCCACCTCTACGCAGAAGACACCATTCTGTATACTTCTGGCCCTTCTTTGGACACTGTGTTAACAACCCTCCAGACGTGCTTCAATGCCATACAACTCTCCTTCCGTGGCCTCCAACTGGTCTTAAATACAAGTTAAACTAAATGCATGCTTTTCATCCAATCGCTGCCTGCACCTGCCCGCCCGTCCAGCATCACTACTATGGACGGTTATGACTTAGAATATGTGGACAACTACAAATACCTAGGTGTCTGGTTAGACTGTAAACTCTCTTTCCAGACTCACATCAAACATATCCAATCCAAAGTTAAATCTAGAATTGGCTTCCTATTTCGCAACAAAGCATCCTTCACTTATGCTGCCAAACATACCCTCGTAAAACTGACCATCCTACCGATCCTGGACTTTGGCGATGTCATTTACAAAATAGCCTCCAATACTCTACTCCACAAATTGGATGCTCTCTATCACAGTGCCGTCCGTTTTGTCACCAAAGACCCATATACTACCCACCACTGCGACCTGTACGCTCTCGTTGGCTGGCCGTCTCTTCATACTCGTTGCCAAACCCACTGGCTCCAGGTCATCTACAAGACCCTGCTAGGTACAGTCCCCCCTTATCTCAGCTCACTGGTCACCACAGCAGCACCCACCTGTAGCACGTGCTCCAGCAGGTATATCTCTCTGGTCACCCACAAAACCAATTCCTCCTTTGGCCGCCTCTCCTTCCAGTTCTCTGCTGCCAATGACTGGAACAAACTACAAACATCTCTGATACTGGAAACACTTATCTCCCTCACTAGCTTTAAGCACCAGCTGTGAGAGCAGCTCACAGATTACTGCACCTATACATAGCCCATCTCCAACTACCTCTTCGCCTACTGTATTTATTTATTTATTTTGCTCCTTTGTACCCCATTATTTCTATTTCTACTTTGCACATTCTTCCACTGCAAATATACCATTCCAGTATTTAACTTGCTATATTGTATTTACTTCACCACCACGGCCTTTTTTTGCCTTTAACTTCCTTATCTCACCTTATTTGCTCACATTGTATATAGACTTATTTTCCTGTTGTATTATTGACTGTACGTTGGTTTTACTCCATGTGTAACTTTGTGCTGTTGTATGTGCCGAACTGCTTTGCTTTACCTTGGCCAGGTTGCAATTGTAAATGAGAACTTGTTCTCAACTGGCCTACCTGGTTAAATTAAGGTGAAATAAATAAATAAATAACTTATGTACTGTAAGTGGATTTACAATTCAAATATAACAAGCAATGCGCGATGGCTCGGACTTCAGGAACGGACCTGGAGAGTGTTCCTGGTTGCTCTTACACCGTATTTCCGTAGTCGTGAAATCACACGGAGGTGTAAACATTTTCTTGATGAGCTAACACACCACAGATGTACATGAGCTCTGCGGGAAGTTGAGCCTGTCTTTGAGTCCTGACTTCAGAGACAGCAGACAGACTTTAAAGGATTCTTGAATAACAATATGGACTGAAAAATCTATTTTGTTTGGGCTCTGTTTTTAGGCACCGTTGGGATCCTTCACAGTTAGTCTTTCACGGCTCACAGATCTTTTATAATTTAATGAGGGAGAGGGTGGCCCCGGGAGATTTATAGTCAGCATCTCGAGGCAGCATAGACCACTCAGCCTATTGATCCACATTGGATGTTTGTTTATAGGTCAGTAAAGCGCATTCCCTCCTGTGTAGTAGAACACAGCCAGGCCTTTAGTGATGCTCATATCCACATGCAGGTACAGTGGGGCAAAAAAGTATTTAGTCAGCCACCAATTGTGTAAGTTCTCCCACTTAAAAAGATGAGAGAGGCCTGTAATTTTCATCATAGGTACACTTCAACAATGACAGACAAAATGAGAAAAAAAATCCAGAAAATCAAATTTTTAATGAATTTATTTGCAAATTATGGTGGAAAATAAGTATTTGGTCAATAACAAAAGTTAATTTCAATACTTTGTTATATACCCTTTGTTGGCAATGACTGCTGGGCAATGACTGCTGAGCAATGTTGCTGGGCAACACGGACTTTCAACTCCCTCCAAAGATTTTCTATGGGGTTGAGATCAGGAGACTGGCTAGGCCACTCCAGGACCTTGAAATGCTTCATATGAAGCCACTCCTTCGTTGCTCGGGTGGTGTGATTGGGATCATTGTCATGCTGAAAGACCCAGCCACGTTTCATCTTTAATGCCCTTGCTGATGGTAGGCTTTGTTACTTTGGTCCCAGCTCTCTAAAGGTCATTCACTAGGTCCCCCCGTGTGGTTCTGGGATTCTTGCCCACCGTTCTTGTGATCATTTTAACCCCCCATCATTTTGAGATCTTGCGTGGAGCCCCAGATCCCGGGAGATTATCAGTGGTCTTGTATGTCTTCCATTTCCTAATAATTGCTATCACAGTTGATTTCTTCAAACCAAGCTGCTTACCTATTGCAGATTCAGTCTTCCCAGCCTGGTGCAGGTCTACAATTTTGTTTCTGGTGTCCTTTGACAGCTCTTTGGTCTTGGCCATAGTGGAGTTTGGAGTGTGACTGTTTGAGGATGTGGACAGGTGTCTTTTATACTGATAACAAGTTCAAACAGGTGCCATTAATACAGGCAACGAGTGGAGGACAGAGGAGCCTCTTAATGAAGAAGTTACAGTTCTGTGAGAGCCAGAAATCTTGCTTGTTTGTAGGTGACCAAATACTTATTTTCCACCATAATTTGCAAATAAATTCATAAAAAATCCTACAATGTGATTTTCTGGATTTTCCCCCCTCATTTTGTCTGTCATAGTTGAAGTGTACCTATGATGAAAAGTTCAGGCCTCTCTCATCTTTTTAAGTGGGAGAACTTGCACAATTGGTTGCTGACTAAATACTTTTTTGCCCCACTGTAGCACCTTTTAATCCAATCACATTAATGTATTATCTTTCCAAAGGTGTTTTGTTTCTGCCTCTCTCACTATGATGTTGTCATGGCAAGAGGAAAAGTGATTGTTCAGATGCATGTTTATTGATCTAAAATTACTGTTAGGGTTAGTGAATGTTTGTCACTCTCTTTCTTTCTCTCTCTTGCTCTCTGTCTGTCATTTGCTATTCATATATTTTTTTGGGGGGAGCAGTGCTCACTCCTTGCATTTAAAAGACCAATGACTTCAAAAGCAGATGTTACACTGAGTCTTCTTTTTGATTTCTTCATGAAGCTTTAATCATGGTAGAGAATCAGAGAGGGAGAGCGAAATCAGAAAATGTTTATCATGCACTGATTAAAGACAAGGGAAAGGACAGAACACAATAAAGAGCCAAACGTGGAGCCAATGTTTTGTTTTGCATTTGTAAGCTACTAGAACGGATCAAGAGGGGTCAGTCGGAAGATTATTGTCAAAAAGGCTGAATTTGATCACTGTTTATGCTGAATCTCATAGTTGTACCTTTGAGAGGTAAAATATACCACTGTGTCAGAGGAGGCTGGTGGGAGGAGCTATAGGAAGATGGGATCACTGTAATGTCTGGAATGGAATAAATGGAACGGTATAAAACATCAAACATATAATGGAAACCACATTTGACTCCGTTCGATTTATTCTATTCCAGTCATTACAATCTTCCTCTAGCTCTTCCCACCAGCCTCCTCTGCACTGGGTAGTACAATGCCTGGTGCATTCAAGGTAAACAGATCAATCTCTTTTCAACATAATTTCCACGACATTGCACACAACATTTGCTTGATATTTTCAGCACCACTAGACCCAGGAAAATGCTATATCTTATGGCCATAAATCAACAATATTCTTAAGTACTAAAATAAATACATTTGGCATAATTGGAATATTATTTGTACCTTTGTGTGAATGGTTGTGTGCTCAAAAACCCCCTCAAAGATAGTGTGTGAGATACTGCATATACTCATGCTGCATATCTGGGGAACAGATTGTCTTGTATATACTGTATAGAGTGAACCATTCATTCAAAGATATCAAGTGATATTCTGCAAACTGAGTTACTATGTTAGCATAGCCCACTTCCTTCACTAAGAGATGCAAACGGGTTGCTTATGAATTCTCGCCTGGCTCAGTCTCTCCTCTCCGCTCCCCAAAGAGCCACTGTTGTTTTTGGTCTTGTTGTTTTTATTTCATCTCTATTCCACAGGGCCAGACTCTTTGACAGGAGGAAGTTTATCCCAAAGAGAAACTGTACCAGATTGCATACCCCTCCCATACCCTTCCCCCTGCGAAAGCGGATAATAGGAAAAGAGAAAACTATCTTTACGTACCTATTAGGACATCGAGGCGCCCCAGCCACCGATTGGGAGCTTGGGATGCATTATTGAACAAAATTAATTAGCTGATTAGCTTGGGATTTAAATGCAAATTGACTGCATTCCTTGGCATTGATCCCTTTGTCTTTTAAGGTCTATTGACATAAATGCTGGACATGGATGATAATGTGGACCCCAGGAAGAGTAGGTGCTGCTTTTGCAATGGCTAATGGGGATCCTAATAAAATAGCAAACAAATAACAAATGCAATAGTGGCTAGCTTTCTAAGCAAACAAGGATGCCTCGAGAAAGGCTCAAGTGAAGGGTGGGGGTTATGGAGGAGGTAAGGTGTTTTATGTCATGCTACCTCCCCTCTCCTTCTCCAATCCCACCACTCCTCCCTTGATGAAGTGTTCCCTATCCGGGGAATGGGGAGTGAGGGATGTGATGCGATGTGAGGCGCACGCCACTGCGAGGAGAGCCACTGTAAATCAACTGGAGCTTTGCATCATATGTCAGGTGGGGGGGAACCCATCAGTTCTCCACAGGTCTACATCAATCATGCTGCTAAATGAGGGGACCTTACTCTGCTGCTTAGAAATACAACTGGTTTGTTCACCACAATACTAAGCCTACAATACTCAAACTTATTGTAGGATGCACCTTTGGACAATGTGCTAAATATGAAACATGTTATCTTTTAACATCAGAGGAACAAAACAGCTCTTGAATTCAGGACCATGGAATCTCTGCTTGATGAAAGGGGTAATAGTTCATATTAGTACTAGACATGTAAGGTCAAGGCCTAAGTCTGTCAATGTCTGGGAAAGGTGGAAAGTCATTTTGATGTATTTTATGTGACTCCCCTACCCCTATAGGTCTATAGGCTAAAAGTGTCCTTTGGGTCATGGTGGGTGAGATTTAATTTTTCACAGAATTACTTCAATATAGTCTCCAGATGCTCTTGTTTCAATGTATGGGTATAGAGGGAGATGAGGAAAGTTGTTTATGAAATCCTTCTTAAGGCTCATAGACTGTGACTTGATTAAGGCAGAGTTTGGAGATAACACAAGACATCACCCAAGGTCAACTCAATAGTTGCAAGAGCAGGCAAAATTATGTTAGCATCCGTCCCTTGCTGAATACCACTGCATTTTTATTGGAAGGGTTGAAGAGGTGTTTTCATCATTAAAAGGGAACATAATCTACCACGTGAAGGAGTGTGAGAAACTGGACATGTACTGTTATTAATCTTAAGGAAAACCACATTCCAATACAGAGTCAATGCCTCTCAAACAGTATAAAAAAGAGGACATACAGATCCGAAGGATTCATTTTCCTTACATAAAAAAAAATAAAAAAAGATATGGGACTACTTTGGTAACGCTTTGGGGACAAATAAACTTCCAAATCTAAAAAAATACTAATAATTCAACGAGGGAGAATTTATTGGTCAAAGAAAATTCCGTGCCTCTAGCAGAGGACTCATCTAAAGTCCCGGCTATTTTCCAAGCAACTATGGACTGAGGCGTAACTGACGCAGTGACCAGCCAAGCAAGATCATTCCTCTGACAAGCCCCTACTAAAGAAGAATGACAAGACATGAAACTGTAGCACAAAGATGATACCCTTTATACTGGCAATGTAACACCGTAATCTAGAAAATCCTGCATGCAGGGATTCTCTTTTGATAAGGATGATTATATGCCTTCCTTCACATGTTCATTAATGCACTCTAATACAAAGGCTATACCTCCATGCATCGGTGGGACCGGTTTACACTTGTAAAATATCGTCAGTGCTCTAAAAATAGACTCTGTTCTCATCAAAGGTTAAAGGAGACATGGATTCCTCTGTACTGTGACATTGTCTCTTGGAGTGCAGCTATCGGACAATTAGACACATTGGCTTTTAGAGAAATACCAAAGGTTGTTCGGCTCTCGTTTCTGGCCCCAGTTGAAGCTGTGAGGCGTGTGGTGTTAGCACTGTTTAACATTGTCCATGGTTGTCTGTAAATCATGCTGGGGGTACAGCAGACAACCACATGCCCACCACGGTGTCCTCAAGGCCCAGCAGGCCCAACATCATACTAACAGTTTAGGGTGGGTCTAATTCAAATAGATTACAGTAGGGTGGTCACAGTTTTGTTAAATTCTGATCTCCACTTATACAAAACAACAATAGTTATTGTTTTTTAGCTGTGTAATAAACATGTAATATTCATTCTCTGATTATGCGTGTCGTTGATTGTGAGTATAACGATGTGCCCTGTTTCAGATTTCCAAAAGAGAGCAGTCGACTTTAACTGCATATGGATTATAAAATGTATCTCAGATTATGGTTTCGATTTACAGTTCCTGGCCAGAGACACAAACCTCCTCCATCTCAGCTAGCTCTGACCTTTGGGCTGGGTACGTGTTTCATTTATCACTAAAGTGAAAATAGAAATCTCTATAGATTTTCCTCCCTGACGAAATCAGGACGTTTATTAGCAGCAATGCCCTGGTGATATCCTGCTGGATGTATTCCAATCATACAAGTAATAAATAGGATAATGGCAGTTTGGTCCTTCCATAAATCAATCACGTTTCATTCAGGAAGAGCAGGAAAGTTCTTCCGGAACTACCACTAATCTAATTGAGGAAAGGAAGGAACCCTGTGACACGGATTGAAGAAAAATAGATAAAATGTCTAGAAATCTGAATCTATAGGGATGGTGCCTGTCTTGTGCATCTGTGTTACGATTGAGGCGTAAAGGTGTGATAATATGGAATTACAAATCACATTTTCATGCACAACCATAGAATGCACTGGGCACATACATAATACAGCTATTAGCTTCAACTGGCTTGTCCATTGATAAAGTTACTTGAACATACTGTACAGTACATGTGAAATAGACAACATAGCTATTTGTCACAGAGTTGCATTCATGATGCACACTGTACACAAAACTAGGTGGCTGTAGCATTCACTGAAGACATTACAGCACAGTTTACTACCCAATTAATTATGGTACATGACATATTCAGACATGTAATTAGGTTAGACATTGAACTCGAGTTTCATAAGAAAGAAATTACAACATAGAATAAAACATGTCACAAAGCTTTAGTCAGGAAGGCCACCCACTAAATATCACACAGCTCATTATTGTGCCTTAAGCCACGGTTGCTGCACACTGCTTCGCTGAACAAACAGCAGCTCAACATTATACAGGGAGACAGGTAACAAGCATACTTTATGACGTACACTACCGTTCAAAAGTTTGGGGTCACTTAGAAATGGCCTTGTTTTTGAAAGAAAAGCACATTGATCAGCACCAAATTTATCAGAAATACAGTGAAGAAATTGTTAATGTTGTAAATTACTATTGTAGCTGGATGGAATATGATATATCTGAAATATCTACATAGGCATACAAGGGCCCATTATCAACAACCATCCAATGGCACGTTGTCACGTCCTGACCTAAGTTCCTTTTTTATGTCTCTATTTTGTTTGGTCAGGCCGTGAGTTGGGGTGGGCAGTCTATGTTTTGTTCTATGTTTTGTATTTCTGTGTTTGGCCTGGTATGATTCCCAATCAGAGGCAGCTGTCTATCGTTGTCTCTGATTGAGAATACTTAGGTAGCCTTGTCCCACCTGTGTGGTGTGGGTAGTTATTTTCTGTTTAGTGTGTTTCGCACCTGACAGAGCTGTTTTGGTTGTTTCTTTGTTGTTTTGGTTATTCAGTCTTCAGTTAAATGAAAATGATGAACACGTACAACGCTGCGCTTTGGTCCTCACCTTCTTCCACCAACGGCCGTTACACACGTTGTGTTAACTAATCCAAGTTTATAATTTTAAATGGCTTATTGATCATTAGAAACCCTTTTGCAATTATGTTAGCACAGCTGAAAACTGACCTTCTTTAGACTAGTTGAGTATCTGGAGAATCAGCATTTCTGGGTTCGATTACAGGCTCAAAATGGCCAGAAACAAAGACCTTTTTTCTGAAACTATATCCTTGTTCGGAGAAATGAAAGATATTCCATGCCAGAAAATGCCAAGAAACTGAAGATCTCATACAACGCTGTGTACTGCTCCCTTCACAGAACAGCGCTAACTGTCTCTAACCAGAATAGAAAGAGGAGTGGGAGGCCCGGGTGCACAACTGAGCAAGAGGACAAGTACATCAGAGTGTCTAGTTTGAGAAACAGACGCCTCACAACTCCTCAACTGGCAGCTTCATTAAATAGAACCCGCAAAACACCAGTCTCAATGTCAACAAGAGGCGACTCCGGGATATTGGCCTTCAAGGCAGAGTTGCAAAGAAAAAGCCATATTTCAGACTGGCCAATAAAAATAAAATATTAAGATGGGCAAAAGAACACACACACTGGACAAAGTGAACCCACAAATGCTGATGCTCCAGATATTCAACTAGTCTAAAGAAGGCCAGTTGTATTGCTTTTGTAATCAGGACTACAGTTTTCAGCTGTGCTAACATAATTGCAAAAGGGGTTTCTAATGATCAATAAGCCTTTAAAATGATAAACTTGGATTAGCTAACACAACGTGCCATTGGAACACAGAAGGGATGGTTGCTGATAATGGGCCTCTGTATGCCAATGTAGATATTCCATTAAAAATCTGCCGTTACTGGCGACAATAGTCATTTACAACATTACAACGTCTACACTGTATTTCTGATCAATTTGATGTCATTTTAATGGACAAAAAATTAGCTTTTCTTTCAAAAACAAGGACATTTCTAAGTGACCCCAAACTTTTGAACGGTAGTGTACTTCAAATACGTCCTGTTCTGATACTCCCTGATTTATTAGACAAACTTTGCATTATCTAATTGCAAGCAGTTGATTAAGTTTCCTTAGTCGAGTGTGTTCAATTTTTCTCTTATCTTTAATCGGGTTCCAACCTTGTGACTACTTCATGCTGTTTTATTTCAAGGCAGATTCTGGATTCTGACTCACCTGGTACAAACTGATTTGTGGGCCCACAAGACAGATTCCTTGGCCCCATGCCAGCTCTGCAGTCTCTAGCTCTCTGTCTCTGTCTCTGTCTCTGTCTCTCTCTCCCTCTCTCTCTCCCTCTCCATCCTCCCCGCTGTGGAGACATCCTCTGTTACAGTCTAGATAATATCTGCCTGCCACTCTACAGGCAACCAGGCTTGGGTTACTGCCAGAAGTTTCTGCCATGGGAGATTGGAGAATACTTATTTTGGTCACTTGGCAATGTAGTACGGCAGAGCCACCAAAGAATTTATATTGAAGAGGAAAGAGGATTCAAGTCACAACAGCTCAATCATTTACCTCTTTTCACGGGGTTCCTGTGGGTTCAGAGCCATAAACAATGCTTTACCATATTGAGGGGAATGGAAAGCAAGCGGAAGGCACGACCACATTAAGGCCCGGGCTGTGGCTAGCAAAACAACAAAAATAGAAAATGATGTGTTCTGCACCAAGCTGTCTTCAAGCAGTAGCCTTGACAACACGGTTAACTTGAACCACTGAACACGTTTAGCGGAAAGACTTTCTGTGTCTGCTCCTGTCAAAACACAGATAAGAAAATAACATATTCATGGCATAATTATACCTGCCACATCCAACGCTAAAAATAACACACTGGTTGCAGAACAATTATAAGTTTTCTCATGGCCTTGTTTTATAGTGTGATGGAATCATATATGCCAGTCATATCATTCCCAAGTCTTTGTCTCTTTCAGAAACACCCCCAAAACAGCGTGATCAAGGTAATCATGAGAGGATGTTATCTGCAGATTTCTAAGATGATAATGCTATGCCCTTTAAGTCTCATGGAGATGGCTGAGATTGAATAGAAGAGAGATTAATTGGGCTTTAGAACAAAGCTTTAGAACAAGGCTTTAGAACAGGGCTTTAGAACAGGGCTTTAGAACAAGGCTTTGGAACAAGGCTTTTGAACAAGGCTTTGGAACAGGGCTTTAGAACAAGGCTTTAGAACAGGGCTTTAGAACAGGGCTTTAGAACAAGGCTTTAGCACAGGGCTTTAGAACAAGGCTTTAGAACAAGGCTTTAGAACAGGGCTTTAGAACAAGGCTTTATAACAGGGCTTTTGCCTCTTTTCTGGGCTGCAAGAAAGGACATGGTTGGTAGAGAGAGAAAGAGGGGAGCAAATAAAGAGATAAAGCAAGAGGGAGAAAAGAGGCAAAGGATAGATAAACCAAAGTAAAGCAAATTAAAGAAAACAATTGAGAGAGAGAGAGAGAGAGAGAGAGAGAGAGAGAGAGAGAGAGAGAGAGAGAGAGAGAAAGAGGAGCTCCTTCTGGAGTGAAACTCACGTTCTCAGTCAGCCACACTGCATTTTGGCTCTTGCAGAGGAGAAGAAAAATGTCTCTGCCCTGCATTAGCACTGCAATGTTAATGAGGACTATATATCACTGACTGTATGAATGGATTTTTGCATACCTTGTGCAAGATGCTATTTAAAAGCAACAGAGTTCATTCAGCCTGAGCTGAATTAAAGGAGATAAAAGTTCTCTCCTAAAATAGCTCGTAGTGTGTAGAACAGTGATTCCCCTAGCCTTTTATGTTATTCCGGCCAACTTGCATGCAGTTTATTCTGTCTTGTGGCCTTCCCGTCCATGCTGGCTGATGAGGAGGATGAAATGGAAGGACATGGACCCTGACACCTGGTGCTTTAGCATCACATCAAACCTGGAGTGGACATGGATGCAGAGAGAACCGGAGGTAGAGAGAGAGGTGCTGCAGTGATGCCTGGCCAGCACATGCACCACAGGGCACGGGCATGTCTCGCTTCAAAAAGGAGGAGGAGGAGGAGGGGAGGGAAGGAAAAGAGGAGGAAGGGAGCAAGGATCAAAGCAGAGCATGAGCTGGTAAAAATAGCTGCCCTCCCTGCCTTTCTCCTGTACCTTTGGGCAGATTCCCCTAATAATAGTAAATACAAACATGGACTCGCACGCACACACACACACACACACACACACACACACACACACACACACACACACACACACACACACACACACACACACACACACACACACACACACACACACACACACACACACACACACACACACACACACACACACACACCTCTCATGGCCACAGCAAACAGGCCAGGGATGCAGACCAACGTGCCCTGAGGATGTGCCTCCTCAATTGCAGTGATGCCTCTGGATCAGAACACACGGCTCCTGCAAGACGTACTGTAGTCTGTACACTTTCCGAGCTGTCGGGGAAAACAGTGATGTTTAATGAGCTTCAACAGACATGGATGGAGTGGGGAGAGGGCATAGTGAAGTACTGCTTGTCCAGAGCAAACAGGAATCACTTTCAGCTGCACCATAAAACACTACTGGGAGGGAGACTTACAGTACCTTGAGCTTGTTTGTCTATAAGGAGCACGCTCACGCCTTCGGGAAAGAATCACATGCATGGCCAACAAAACGCTTCACCTTCCAATGAGATTATTCTAATTGCATCCATTTCAGCGCTATAGCAGCATCATGGTCAAACAGACAAAACCATCAGGAATATTCCACTGAATGATGGATGTTCCCATCCACATGCTTTAATAACTGCCCTCCCTGGCAGGGTAGCCTAGTGGTTAGAGTGTTGGACTAGTAGCCAGAAGGTTGCAAGTTCAAACCCCCAAGATGACAAGGTACAAATCTGTCATTCTGCCCCTGAACAGGCTGTTAACCCACTGTTCCAAGGCCATCATTGAAAATAAGAATTTGTTCTTAACTGACTTGCCTAGTTAAATAAAGGTAAAATACTAAATGGGTTCTTTAAATTCATCAAATTGTTCCCTGCTTTGGATAGACACAAAGCATTATATGTGCAGATGACTCTGCTTGGCACTGAGGAGCCAGCAACTCCCTCCCAGAATATTTATATATCTGGCTAATGTGCCCGAATATCCTCTGTCACATGCCTTTTGTGATTGGTGAATTCACAAATCGTTGTTTCTTTAAAAACATTTATTTGGGAAATATTGGAACATTGTGTGAATGTGAAAGTCGTGCTCCAAGGAGATGTTCGTTGAACTGAGAGTGGCTATGTATATTTGCCAAGGCAGCAGCTACTCTTGCTGGGGTACAGCAACATTAAGGCAGTTACTGTATATACAATTTGAAATATTGTATGATATTACATTCCATAACACTTTTCACAACACATTGTGTTCCCTCAGGCCACTACTCTACTACCACATATCAACAATGCAAAATCCAGGTGTATGTGTGTGTAAAGTGCGTGTGTTAGCATGTGTCTGTGTGTGATAACAAATTATTCAAAGTGTGGCACAAAAGAAAGGCGAGATATCCATGCTCATCATGAATAGGACTCCCAACACGGGCTGCTGTGCACTCAGTACCTTTGCTTTGAAGACGGTGTGATTTGTTAACGCTCAGGAAACTATTAAAAATGCCACAAATGAAATCTAATATAGCATGAAAAACAAATATCGGCGGTCCTTGCCAATATGGTTTCTAATTTGATATTTTTCTTGGCAATAGGAAAGCAATACTGTTTCTAAATAATAGATCTTAGTGTGAATGGAATACACAATTAACACATCGCTTTGACTGCGATTGGATGACATTTTTCACTCTAACAATGTTACCATGACAAACTGGCATAGAATTCTATGACAGAAAGATATGTGGTGTATTAAACATTGAGAATCGAATAACAGGCTTGGATATTAGTGTCAGGGCAGGTTGAGCTGAATTGTTAAATATGTCAATGTTTTCAGTTAGACAAAGTTTGAGAAACAAATTGTAATGTAAGCCCAACAAATACCACATTTCCTTTTGTGCTGTTATCATTGTTACCCACTTTAACTTATTACAGACTAAATGTTGACAATACCTCCACAAGGACTGAGAATGGCATGCTTTTTAAATCCCAAAAGACAGTCTCATAATACAATAAAATTCAGCAATTGGACTTGTAGAAAAGGTTTCCAACAGCAGGTGATCTTTCATGTGAACACTGTCAAAATCTGTAATAAAACCAAAACCCAAACAGGAGACTGCCATGCCTTAGTTGTAAGTATTTTCTCTACAGATGTGGTCACCAGAGTTGAAATGCTATGAAATGCCATAACATGGATGTGATTACCAGAGGTAGACAATATGTCAAAATGAAATGCTATAACATGGATGGGCCAGGTGCGCTTAGGCAATGGAGTTAGCATGAGCGTGAGTTTCGATATTAGGCAACAACAGGAGGTGCACCAGGGAGCTTAGAAAACAATTACAGCCATGATGGAGTGAAGTATAATCCTATGGACACTACCAGTCAACCATTCTGGTTCAGTATGCAGGCCAGGGACAGAGCGATGCAGAGATACCGAATAACTTTTAACACTGTATGCTTCATCCCATCACAGAGAGAAACTGGAGTCAAGACTGGAGACGTATGGCTGAGCAGCATTTCAGTGAAACATGGTGGGAAAGATAGGAGCAACACAGCACAATGATATTCCCTCCGCTGCTTTCCTTTAAAAATGCAAATCACGCAAAGCACGGTTAAATGTTTTGTAGCTCACAGACGTTGCCTACAGGGGCTGATACCTAAAAATAACACCTTGCAAGTCATGACCCAAATTTGCTTCAAAAATAACTCACTGGAAGACCTAAACCCATTGCGACATGTGGCAGGCAGCGGGAACCCAAATCTCATTTCCATTTCTGTCACACTCGCTGATACTGCCAGCATTATTTATTGATATCATTTTGCAACAAGAAAAATAAACAAGTGTGGGAGAGTCGTGGGACATCTAGATCTGATGCTTGTGACTTTTACTTATTGTGGAATCTCAGGACTACTAACAAAGCTTTTTCAGGAGAAATGGAAGAAAAATATGAACAAAGGACAGTGAGAGGTTGATTCAAGTCCGACCTCAACATTTCATGTTATGCCGTATTTCTGGGGTGAGTGGGGATGTCAAGGCCTTGTGTATGATTTCATGTCATACCCATGAGACTCCTTTATAGATTTCTGACTGGACCTTTAAATGTGCTATATTTCCACTACCATGTGGTTGCCATAACAGCTGATTCACTGAGGGCATGTTCTTTTAATTAGAGGGGGCAACCTCATCCTCCACCTTCTCCATATGCATTATTCACCCATACTGTAGCTCAAGGGACCAGGTGATTATCTCTGAACCATTTATTTAATTGCACAAAATTCTAATGTCTGTCATACTCAGAGGACTGAAATGAAAGGTGTATTTGAGACGGACCATTCGTTTTCTCTCCTCCTCTCGATAAATACTTCTGTGTGTGAAAGTGAGGTTATTATAGGGTCCATGTGCGATAATCATGCTGGTGTGTGTGCACTATTTAACACAGGGCCATATTGGTTTCTCAATACCCTGGTCTAATGAGAAGCAGCAGAGGTCTTCCTCGCCCCCAAAGCCTCTTAAGTCATGGTCTCATCACACGGCTTGCAGGCATCCCCTGCGGTCTCAAGAATGGATTTGCCAAATAAATGATTCAATAATCACTATCTACAGATATTTCTTCATAAACATGCCTGTGTATGGATGCCTCAATGATAGTTGCATTGTATTGGTAGTATTTCTCAGGACCGGTATCATACTGTATGAAAAGTATGACAGAGAGGTTAGAGAAATGAAAGAGGTTTGAGACCAAGGTTTGAGGAGACGAGACAAATATCTCCCAATGCCTGATGATACTAACTGCAAATACCATGAAAATGACACTGAACGAGTTGCAGGATAAGCCTCAGTTGTCACCTTTGGAATCATTTAAAATCATATAAAATCCATACCCACACTAGAGAGTCTTAAGATCAACCTTAAGAATGGTTTATGGGCAAAATGCTTTAAAACTACACAGGCGTAAATAAAGTAGAATTGTTTGAAATGAACATTACATGGTAAACTATTTGATTCCTTTTACGGTTTCCACCCTACTGATGAGATATATTTGAGATGTATTTTGTTTTCATTTTATAATCTTGTGTAGATTTTGTTTTCCTGTATTTTCTTGAGGACCACAATGGTAATAAGTTATACAACTTTTTTGTGTCATCCTCTATGATTTAAATTTGATTGAACCATTATTTAACTAGGCAAGTCAGTTAAGAACACATTCTTATTTTCAATGATGGCCTAGGAACAGTGGGTTAACTGCCTTGTTCTGGGGCAGAATGACAGATTTGTACCTTGTCAGCTCAGAGATTCGATCTAGCAACCTTTCGGTTACTGGCCCAACACTCTAACCACCAGGCTACCTGCCGCCCCAAAATGGCATTGTACTGTATCCACGTGTGATTGTACTGTGTTTTAAAATTACAAACTTCTTTGCACTCAATCAATGTATTACATCACCTGAATCTAACAGTAATTTTGTTTGTAATGTGATGTTATGTCTCCCTTCCAGTTAAACTGGAAACAGCGAACTGCAACAATTCACAGAGGTGCACATTTTCCATGCTAGTGAGGTCCACAGAACCACTACCCCAGACATTCTAATTGTAAGTTAGAAGGGCTGACCTACATAGTTTAATCTCATTGAATCCCTTCTCTCCTCTCCTCTTGCCTTAGACATCGGAAGGCATATAGGGCACTCTCACTGGCTCAGGGCTAAGGAAACATTTTAGACTTTAACACTGAGAGACCCCTTTCTCCCTCTCTCTCATAACACCCTTTCTGGACCTTCCTCTTGATCTGTTTACACTCTACTGAGTGTGTGTCATCACTCCTACACATCTTGCCAGGTAGAATTGTCCCCATTTTTCCTTCCTGCTGTTTGACTTCTATAAATAAAGCCCTAGCTTGTCGTGAAGCGGCCACGTGGCTGGAGTTTGGGACTCTGCAGGGCTCAACACTTCACTTCCTGTTGAAGAGGACAGAGGAATGCATGTTCCCATCATCTGAGAGACAAAACAGATTATTGTCTACTGTGAACATTAGCGTGCGCAGCAAAGACACTTTGACTAATTTGGGGAGAAGTGTTAGCACATTGCGATACATCAAATCAAATCAAACATATTTATAAAGGCCTTTTTAGATCAGCAGAAACCCGACCTAAAACCCCAAACAGCAAGCAATGCAGAATCCCACATCCAATGGGATTCTCATAACAGAATTGAAATGTGATGTCCTCTCCTCCAGGGTGACTTATTTTCCATTGCATGTCATAAACAACTACAGTACTCTTATTTGTATTGCAAAAGGAGACAATGTATTTTGGTAGCATGGGATTGATTGTATAGTAACCTACATTATGTACTGTACCTTTTCATTGAATCTGCAAAGTTACTGTATAACATAGTCTCCTGCTGCCAACTTTGTTGAACTTCTTAAGACTGCACCTATCATAGACATAATTATTGCTCTGAGACTGCTGCTGGAAGTTACAGAACTGGCAACAAAGGGAAGAGAGCTCTCTCCAGACTTGAAAGTTACAAAAGCAAAAACCGAAATGAGGGCAAACAGGGATATTTTTTCTCAACTTTAGAACATGATGCATATGGTCACAAGTGCATCGGTTTCTTTGATCTCAGTAGACAAAACAGGAAAAGAAAGAAAGAGGGAAATCTGCAATAGCATTGTTAGCCTATATTGTTTGTACATTACAAGTCCAGAGGAGCGCTATTCATTCGTTTCCGACATGAGGGAAAAGACATGAGTTTGAATTGCTTTGACTAGTTAATGGGTTAGTATGGTTGTTTAATAGTCTACAAGACAGAGCCTCTGAAGTCAAGCAATGCTGTGGTAGGTACTTTCTCTATAATGTATTGATGCGCAGGTCGGAATAAGATGTCCATACGGTTCACCTGGCATATTGCTATGTTTTACTCCAGCAGGACCTAATGGATTTGAAGTGAAGAAACTGCTGAATAATCCAACAGCATGTTTGAATTAGTTGATTAAAGTAAGGAAAAAAAAGGTCATCCCAGTTACTGTATGGAAATATGACCTCTGTGTGAAAACATCGTACCATTATGCCAAGCATGTTACTTACATTTGCAAAAATGTAATTGCTGACAGATTCTGGAATTTATGTTTTAGCTTTAGATTATACAATTATATTACAGCAATAATTTGAGGCCTGGAACCAAGTACCATGTTAGGAGTACTATAGGTCACAGTATGTTGTTGTTTCATGTTAGGAGTACTATAGGTCACAGTATGTTGTTGTTTCATGTTAGGAGTACTATAGGTCACAGTGTGTTGTTGTTTCATGTTAGGAGTACTATAGGTCACAGTATGTTGTTGTTTCATGTTAGGAGTATGACAGCACACAGTGTGTTGTTGGTTCATGTTAGGAGTACTATAGGTCACAGTATGTTGTTGTTTCATGTTAGGAGTATGACAGCTCACAGTATGTTGTTATTTCATGTTAGGAGTATGACAGCTCACAGTATGTTGTTGTTTCATGTTAGGTGTATGACAGCTCACAGTGTGTTGTTGTTTCATGTTAGGAGTATGACAGCACACAGTGTGTTGTTGTTTCATGTTAGGAGTATGACAGCTCACAGTATGTTGTTGTTTCATGTTAGGAGTATGACAGCACACAGTGTGTTGTTGTTTCATGTTAGGAGTATGACAGCTCACAGTATGTTGTTGTTTCATGTTAGGAGTAGCATAGCTCACAGTATGTTGTTGTTTCATGTTAGGAGTACTATAGGTCACAGTATGTTGTTGTTTCATGTTAGGAGTATGACAGCTTACAGTATGTTGTTGTTTCATATTAGGAGTACTATAGTTCACAGTATGTTGTTGTTTCATGTTAGGAGTATGACAGCTCACAGTGTGTTGTTGTTTCATGTTAGGAGTAGTATAGGTCACAGTATGTTGTTGTTTCATGTTAGGAGTAGTATAGGTCACAGTATGTTGTTGTTTCATGTTAGGAGTATGACAGCTCACAGTATGTTGTTGTTTCATGTTAGGAGTATGATAGCTCACAGTGTGTTGTTGTTTCATGTTAGGAGTAGTATAGGTCACAGTATGTTGTTGTTTCATGTTAGGAGTATGACAGCTCACAGTATGTTGTTTTTCCATGTTAGGAGAGTGATAGCTCACAGTGTGTTGTTGTTTCATGTTAGGAGTATGACAGCTCACAGTGTGTTGTTGTTTCATGTTAGGAGTATGACAGCTCACAGTATGTTGTTTTTCCATGTTAGGAGTGTGATAGCTCACAGTGTGTTGTTGTTTCATGTTAGGAGTATGACAGCACACAGTATGTTGTTTTTTCATGTTAGGAGTGTGATAGCTCACAGTGTGTTGTTGTTTCATGTTAGGAGTATGACAGCTCACAGTGTGTTGTTGTTTCATGTTAGGAGTACTATAGGTCACAGTATGTTGTTGTTTCATGTTAGGAGTATGACAGCTCACAGTATGTTGTTGTTTCATGTTAGGAGTATGACAGCTCACAGTATGTTGTTGTTTCATGTTAGGAGTACTATAGGTCACAGTATGTTGTTGTTTCATGTTAGGAGTATGACAGCTCACAGTATGTTGTTGTTTCATGTTAGGAGTATGACAGCTCACAGTATGTTGTTGTTTCATGTTAGGAGTATGACAGCTCACAGTGTGTTGTTGTTTCATGTTAGGAGTAGTATAGGTCACAGTATGTTGTTGTTTCATGTTAGGAGTATGACAGCTCACAGTATGTTGTTGTTTCATGTTAGGAGTATGACAGCTCACAGTGTGTTGTTGTTTCATGTTAGGAGTAGTATAGGTCACAGTATGTTGTTGTTTCATGTTAGGAGTAGTATAGGTCACAGTATGTTGTTGTTTCATGTTAGGAGTCTGACAGCTCACAGTATGTTGTTGTTTCATGTTAGGAGTATGACAGCTCACAGTGTGTTGTTGTTTCATGTTAGGAGTAGTATAGGTCACAGTATGTTGTTGTTTCATGTTAGGAGTCTGACAGCTCACAGTATGTTGTTGTTTCATGTTAGGAGTCTGACAGCTCACAGTATGTTGTTGTTTCATGTTAGGAGTCTGACAGCTCACAGTGTGTTGTTGTTTCATGTTAGGAGTATGACAGCTCACAGTATGTTGTTTTTCAATGTTAGGAGAGTGATAGCTCACAGTGTGTTGTTGTTTCATGTTAGGAGTATGACAGCACACAGTATGTTGTTTTTTCATGTTAGGAGTGTGATAGCTCACAGTGTGTTGTTGTTTCATGTTAGGAGTATGACAGCTTACAGTATGTTGTTGTTTCATGTTAGGAGTACTATAGTTCACAGTATGTTGTTGTTTCATGTTAGGAGTACTATAGGTCACAGTATGTTGTTGTTTCATGTTAGGAGTATGACAGCTCACAGTATGTTGTTGTTTCATGTTAGGAGTATGACAGCTCACAGTGTGTTGTTGTTTCATGTTAGGAGTATGACAGCTCACAGTATGTTGTTGTTTCATGTTAGGAGTACTATAGGTCACAGTATGTTGTTGTTTCATGTTAGGAGTATGACAGCTCACAGTGTGTTGTTGTTTCATGTTAGGAGTACTATAGGTCAAAGTATGTTGTTGTTTCATGTTAGGAGTATGACAGCTCACAGTATGTTGTTGTTTCATGTTAGGAGTATGACAGCTCACAGTATGTTGTTGTTTCATGTTAGGAGTAGTATAGGTCACAGTATGTTGTTGTTTCATGTTAGGAGTATGACAGCTCACAGTATGTTGTGGTTTCATGTTAGGAGTACTATAGTTTACAGTATGTTGTTGTTTCATGTTAGGAGTATGACAGCTCACAGTGTGTTGTTGTTTCATGTTAGGAGTACTATAGTTCACAGTATGTTGTTGTTTCATGTTAGGAGTCAGACAGCTCACAGTGTGTTGTTGTTTCATGTTAGGAGTAGTATAGGTCACAGTGTGTTGTTGTTTCATGTTTAGAGTAGTATAGGTCACAGTATGTTGTTGTTTCATGTTAGGAGTACTATAGTTCACAGTATGTTGTTGTTTCATGTTAGGAGTATGACAGCTCACAGTATGTTGTTTTTCCATGTTAGGATAGTGATAGCTCACAGTGTGTTGTTGTTTCATGTTAGGAGTATGACAGCTCACAGTGTGTTGTTGTTTCATGTTAGGAGTATGACAGCTCACAGTATGTTGTTTTTCCATGTTAGGAGTGTGATAGCTCACAGTGTGTTGTTGTTTCATGTTAGGAGTATGACAGCACACAGTATGTTGTTTTTTCATGTTAGGAGTGTGATAGCTCACAGTGTGTTGTTGTTTCATGTTAGGAGTATGACAGCTCACAGTGTGTTGTTGTTTCATGTTAGGAGTACTATAGGTCACAGTATGTTGTTGTTTCATGTTAGGAGTATGACAGCTCTCAGTATGTTGTTGTTTCATGTTAGGAGTATGACAGCTCACAGTATGTTGTTGTTTCATGTTAGGAGTACTATAGGTCACAGTATGTTGTTGTTTCATGTTAGGAGTATGACAGCTCACAGTATGTTGTTGTTGTTTCATGTTAGGAGTATGACAGCTCACAGTATGTTGTTGTTTCATGTTAGGAGTATGACAGCTCACAGTGTGTTGTTGTTTCATGTTAGGAGTAGTATAGGTCACAGTATGTTGTTGTTTCATGTTAGGAGTATGACAGCTCACAGTATGTTGTTGTTTCATGTTAGGAGTATGACAGCTCACAGTGTGTTGTTGTTTCATGTTAGGAGTAGTATAGGTCACAGTATGTTGTTGTTTCATGTTAGGAGTAGTATAGGTCACAGTATGTTGTTGTTTCATGTTAGGAGTCTGACAGCTCACAGTATGTTGTTGTTTCATGTTAGGAGTATGACAGCTCACAGTGTGTTGTTGTTTCATGTTAGGAGTAGTATAGGTCACAGTATGTTGTTGTTTCATGTTAGGAGTCTGACAGCTCACAGTATGTTGTTGTTTCATGTTAGGAGTCTGACAGCTCACAGTATGTTGTTGTTTCATGTTAGGAGTCTGACAGCTCACAGTGTGTTGTTGTTTCATGTTAGGAGTATGACAGCTCACAGTATGTTGTTTTTCCATGTTAGGAGAGTGATAGCTCACAGTGTGTTGTTGTTTCATGTTAGGAGTATGACAGCACACAGTATGTTGTTTTTTCATGTTAGGAGTGTGATAGCTCACAGTGTGTTGTTGTTTCATGTTAGGAGTATGACAGCTTACAGTATGTTGTTGTTTCATGTTAGGAGTACTATAGTTCACAGTATGTTGTTGTTTCATGTTAGGAGTACTATAGGTCACAGTATGTTGTTGTTTCATGTTAGGAGTATGACAGCTCACAGTATGTTGTTGTTTCATGTTAGGAGTATGACAGCTCACAGTGTGTTGTTGTTTCATGTTAGGAGTATGACAGCTCACAGTATGTTGTTGTTTCATGTTAGGAGTACTATAGGTCACAGTATGTTGTTGTTTCATGTTAGGAGTATGACAGCTCACAGTGTGTTGTTGTTTCATGTTAGGAGTACTATAGGTCAAAGTATGTTGTTGTTTCATGTTAGGAGTATGACAGCTCACAGTATGTTGTTGTTTCATGTTAGGAGTATGACAGCTCACAGTATGTTGTTGTTTCATGTTAGGAGTAGTATAGGTCACAGTATGTTGTTGTTTCATGTTAGGAGTATGACAGCTCACAGTATGTTGTGGTTTCATGTTAGGAGTACTATAGTTTACAGTATGTTGTTGTTTCATGTTAGGAGTATGACAGCTCACAGTGTGTTGTTGTTTCATGTTAGGAGTAGTATAGGTCACAGTATGTTGTTGTTTCATGTTAGGAGTAGTATAGGTCACAGTATGTTGTTGTTTCATGTTAGGAGTACTATAGTTCACAGTATGTTGTTGTTTCATGTTAGGAGTATGACAGCTCACAGTATGTTGTTTTTCCATGTTAGGAGAGTGATAGCTCACAGTGTGTTGTTGTTTCATGTTAGGAGTATGACAGCTCACAGTGTGTTGTTGTTTCATGTTAGGAGTATGACAGCTCACAGTATGTTGTTTTTTCATGTTAGGAGTGTGATAGCTCACAGTGTGTTGTTGTTTCATGTTAGGAGTATGACAGCTCACAGTATGTTGTTGTTTCATGTTAGGAGTATGACAGCTCACAGTATGTTGTTGTTTCATGTTAGGAGTACTATAGGTCACAGTATGTTGTTGTTTCATGTTAGGAGTATGACAGCTCACAGTATGTTGTTGTTTCATGTTAGGAGTATGACAGCTCACGGTATGTTGTTGTTTCATGTTAGGAGTACTATAGTTCACAGTATGCTGTTGTTTCATGTTAGGAGTATGACAGCTCACGGTATGTTGTTGTTTCATGTTAGGAGTACTATAGTTCACAGTATGTTGTTGTTTCATGTTAGGAGTATGACAGCTGACAGTATGTTGTTGTTTCATGTTAGGAGTACTATAGTTCACAGTATGTTGTTGTTTCATGTTAGTAGTCAGACAGCTCACAGTGTGTTGTTGTTTCATGTTAAGAGTAGTATAGGTCACAGTATGTTGTTGTTTCATGTTAGGAGTAGTATAGGTCACAGTATGTTGTTGTTTCATGTTAGGAGTAGTATAGGTCACAGTATGTTGTTGTTTCATGTTAGGAGTACTATTGTTCACAGTATGTTGTTGTTTCATGTTAGGAGTATGACAGCTCACAGTGTGTTGTTGTTTCAGGTTAGGAGTACTATAGTTCACAGTATGTTGTTGTTTCATGTTAGGAGTCTGACAGCTCACAGTGTGTTGTTGTTTCATGTTAGGAGTAGTATAGGTCACAGTATTCTGTTGTTTCATGATAGGAGTACTATAGTTCACAGTATGTTGTTGTTTCATGTTAGGAGTCAGACAGCTCACAGTGTGTTGTTGTTTCATGTTAGGAGTAGTATAGGTCACAGTATGTTGTTGTTTCATGTTAGGAGTACTATAGTTCACAGTATGCTGTTTTTTCATGTTAGGAGTACTATAGTTCACAGTATGTTGTTGTTTCATGTTAGGAGTATGACAGCTCACAGTATGTTGTTTTTCCATGTTAGGAGAGTGATAGCTCACAGTGTGTTGTTGTTTCATGTTAGGAGTATGACAGCTCACAGTGTGTTGTTGTTTCATGTTAGGAGTATGACAGCTCACAGTATGTTGTTTTTCCATGATAGGAGTGTGATAGCTCACAGTGTGTTGTTGTTTCATGTTAGGAGTATGACAGCACACATTATGTTGTTTTTTCATGTTAGGAGTGTGATAGCTCACAGTGTGTTGTTGTTTCATGTTAGGAGTGTGACAGCTTACAGTATGTTGTTTTTTCATGTTAGGAGTGTGATAGCTCACAGTGTGTTGTTGTTTCATGTTAGGAGTACTATAGCTCACAGTATGTTGTTGTTTCATGTTAGGAGTATGACAGCTCACAGTATGTTGTTGTTTCATGTTAGGAGTATGACAGCTCACAGTATGTTGTTGTTTCATGTTAGGAGTACTATAGTTCACAGTATGTTGTTGTTTCATGTTAGGAGTACTATAGGTCACAGTATGTTGTTGTTTCATGTTAGGAGTATGACAGCTCACAGTATGTTGTTGTTTCATGTTAGGAGTATGACAGCTCACAGTATGTTGTTGTTTCATGTTAGGAGTATGACAGCTCACAGTATGTTGTTGTTTCATGTTAGGAGTACTATAGGTCACAGTATGTTGTTGTTTCATGTTAGGAGTATGACAGCTCACAGTGTGTGGTTGTTTCATGTTAGGAGTACTATAGGTCACAGTATGTTGTTGTTTCATGTTAGGAGTATGACATCTCACAGTATGTTGTTGTTTCATGTTAGGAGTATGACAGCTCACAGTATGTTGTTGTTTCATGTTAGTAGTACTATAGGTCACAGTATGTTGTTGTTTCATGTTAGGAGTATGACAGCTCACAGTATGTTGTTGTTTCATATTAGGAGTACTATAGGTCACAGTATGTTGTTGTTTCATGTTAGGAGTACTATAGGTCACAGTATGTTGTTGTTTCATGTTAGGAGTACTATAGGTCACAGTGTGTTGTTGTTTCATGTTAGGAGTACTATAGGTCACAGTATGTTGTTGTTTCATGTTAGGAGTATGACAGCACACAGTGTGTTGTTGGTTCATGTTAGGAGTACTATAGGTCACAGTATGTTGTTGTTTCATGTTAGGAGTATGACAGCTCACAGTATGTTGTTATTTCATGTTAGGAGTATGACAGCTCACAGTATGTTGTTGTTTCATGTTAGGTGTATGACAGCTCACAGTGTGTTGTTGTTTCATGTTAGGAGTATGACAGCACACAGTGTGTTGTTGTTTCATGTTAGGAGTATGACAGCTCACAGTATGTTGTTGTTTCATGTTAGGAGTATGACAGCACACAGTGTGTTGTTGTTTCATGTTAGGAGTATGACAGCTCACAGTATGTTGTTGTTTCATGTTAGGAGTAGCATAGCTCACAGTATGTTGTTGTTTCATGTTAGGAGTACTATAGGTCACAGTATGTTGTTGTTTCATGTTAGGAGTATGACAGCTTACAGTATGTTGTTGTTTCATATTAGGAGTACTATAGTTCACAGTATGTTGTTGTTTCATGTTAGGAGTATGACAGCTCACAGTGTGTTGTTGTTTCATGTTAGGAGTAGTATAGGTCACAGTATGTTGTTGTTTCATGTTAGGAGTAGTATAGGTCACAGTATGTTGTTGTTTCATGTTAGGAGTATGACAGCTCACAGTATGTTGTTGTTTCATGTTAGGAGTATGATAGCTCACAGTGTGTTGTTGTTTCATGTTAGGAATAGTATAGGTCACAGTATGTTGTTGTTTCATGTTAGGAGTATGACAGCTCACAGTATGTTGTTTTTCCATGTTAGGAGAGTGATAGCTCACAGTGTGTTGTTGTTTCATGTTAGGAGTATGACAGCTCACAGTGTGTTGTTGTTTCATGTTAGGAGTATGACAGCTCACAGTATGTTGTTTTTCCATGTTAGGAGTGTGATAGCTCACAGTGTGTTGTTGTTTCATGTTAGGAGTATGACAGCACACAGTATGTTGTTTTTTCATGTTAGGAGTGTGATAGCTCACAGTGTGTTGTTGTTTCATGTTAGGAGTATGACAGCTCACAGTGTGTTGTTGTTTCACGTTAGGAGTACTATAGGTCACAGTATGTTGTTGTTTCATGTTAGGAGTATGACAGCTCACAGTATGTTGTTGTTTCATGTTAGGAGTATGACAGCTCACAGTATGTTGTTGTTTCATGTTAGGAGTACTATAGGTCACAGTATGTTGTTGTTTCATGTTAGGAGTATGACAGCTCACAGTATGTTGTTGTTTCATGTTAGGAGTATGACAGCTCACAGTATGTTGTTGTTTCATGTTAGGAGTATGACAGCTCACAGTGTGTTGTTGTTTCATGTTAGGAGTAGTATAGGTCACAGTATGTTGTTGTTTCATGTTAGGAGTATGACAGCTCACAGTATGTTGTTGTTTCATGTTAGGAGTATGACAGCTCACAGTGTGTTGTTGTTTCATGTTAGGAGTAGTATAGGTCACAGTATGTTGTTGTTTCATGTTAGGAGTAGTATAGGTCACAGTATGTTGTTGTTTCATGTTAGGAGTCTGACAGCTCACAGTATGTTGTTGTTTCATGTTAGGAGTATGACAGCTCACAGTGTGTTGTTGTTTCATGTTAGGAGTAGTATAGGTCACAGTATGTTGTTGTTTCATGTTAGGAGTCTGACAGCTCACAGTATGTTGTTGTTTCATGTTAGGAGTCTGACAGCTCACAGTATGTTGTTGTTTCATGTTAGGAGTCTGACAGCTCACAGTGTGTTGTTGTTTCATGTTAGGAGTATGACAGCTCACAGTATGTTGTTTTTCAATGTTAGGAGAGTGATAGCTCACAGTGTGTTGTTGTTTCATGTTAGGAGTATGACAGCACACAGTATGTTGTTTTTTCATGTTAGGAGTGTGATAGCTCACAGTGTGTTGTTGTTTCATGTTAGGAGTATGACAGCTTACAGTATGTTGTTGTTTCATGTTAGGAGTACTATAGTTCACAGTATGTTGTTGTTTCATGTTAGGAGTACTATAGGTCACAGTATGTTGTTGTTTCATGTTAGGAGTATGACAGCTCACAGTATGTTGTTGTTTCATGTTAGGAGTATGACAGCTCACAGTGTGTTGTTGTTTCATGTTAGGAGTATGACAGCTCACAGTATGTTGTTGTTTCATGTTAGGAGTACTATAGGTCACAGTATGTTGTTGTTTCATGTTAGGAGTATGACAGCTCACAGTGTGTTGTTGTTTCATGTTAGGAGTACTATAGGTCAAAGTATGTTGTTGTTTCATGTTAGGAGTATGACAGCTCACAGTATGTTGTTGTTTCATGTTAGGAGTATGACAGCTCACAGTATGTTGTTGTTTCATGTTAGGAGTAGTATAGGTCACAGTATGTTGTTGTTTCATGTTAGGAGTATGACAGCTCACAGTATGTTGTGGTTTCATGTTAGGAGTACTATAGTTTACAGTATGTTGTTGTTTCATGTTAGGAGTATGACAGCTCACAGTGTGTTGTTGTTTCATGTTAGGAGTACTATAGTTCACAGTATGTTGTTGTTTCATGTTAGGAGTCAGACAGCTCACAGTGTGTTGTTGTTTCATGTTAGGAGTAGTATAGGTCACAGTGTGTTGTTGTTTCATGTTTAGAGTAGTATAGGTCACAGTATGTTGTTGTTTCATGTTAGGAGTACTATAGTTCACAGTATGTTGTTGTTTCATGTTAGGAGTATGACAGCTCACAGTATGTTGTTTTTCCATGTTAGGAGAGTGATAGCTCACAGTGTGTTGTTGTTTCATGTTAGGAGTATGACAGCTCACAGTGTGTTGTTGTTTCATGTTAGGAGTATGACAGCTCACAGTATGTTGTTTTTCCATGTTAGGAGTGTGATAGCTCACAGTGTGTTGTTGTTTCATGTTAGGAGTATGACAGCACACAGTATGTTGTTTTTTCATGTTAGGAGTGTGATAGCTCACAGTGTGTTGTTGTTTCATGTTAGGAGTATGACAGCTCACAGTGTGTTGTTGTTTCATGTTAGGAGTACTATAGGTCACAGTATGTTGTTGTTTCATGTTAGGAGTATGACAGCTCACAGTATGTTGTTGTTTCATGTTAGGAGTATGACAGCTCACAGTATGTTGTTGTTTCATGTTAGGAGTACTATAGGTCACAGTATGTTGTTGTTTCATGTTAGGAGTATGACAGCTCACAGTATGTTGTTGTTGTTTCATGTTAGGAGTATGACAGCTCACAGTATGTTGTTGTTTCATGTTAGGAGTATGACAGCTCACAGTGTGTTGTTGTTTCATGTTAGGAGTAGTATAGGTCACAGTATGTTGTTGTTTCATGTTAGGAGTATGACAGCTCACAGTATGTTGTTGTTTCATGTTAGGAGTATGACAGCTCACAGTGTGTTGTTGTTTCATGTTAGGAGTAGTATAGGTCACAGTATGTTGTTGTTTCATGTTAGGAGTAGTATAGGTCACAGTATGTTGTTGTTTCATGTTAGGAGTCTGACAGCTCACAGTATGTTGTTGTTTCATGTTAGGAGTATGACAGCTCACAGTGTGTTGTTGTTTCATGTTAGGAGTAGTATAGGTCACAGTATGTTGTTGTTTCATGTTAGGAGTCTGACAGCTCACAGTATGTTGTTGTTTCATGTTAGGAGTCTGACAGCTCACAGTATGTTGTTGTTTCATGTTAGGAGTCTGACAGCTCACAGTGTGTTGTTGTTTCATGTTAGGAGTATGACAGCTCACAGTATGTTGTTTTTCCATGTTAGGAGAGTGATAGCTCACAGTGTGTTGTTGTTTCATGTTAGGAGTATGACAGCACACAGTATGTTGTTTTTTCATGTTAGGAGTGTGATAGCTCACAGTGTGTTGTTGTTTCATGTTAGGAGTATGACAGCTTACAGTATGTTGTTGTTTCATGTTAGGAGTACTATAGTTCACAGTATGTTGTTGTTTCATGTTAGGAGTACTATAGGTCACAGTATGTTGTTGTTTCATGTTAGGAGTATGACAGCTCACAGTATGTTGTTGTTTCATGTTAGGAGTATGACAGCTCACAGTGTGTTGTTGTTTCATGTTAGGAGTATGACAGCTCACAGTATGTTGTTGTTTCATGTTAGGAGTACTATAGGTCACAGTATGTTGTTGTTTCATGTTAGGAGTATGACAGCTCACAGTGTGTTGTTGTTTCATGTTAGGAGTACTATAGGTCAAAGTATGTTGTTGTTTCATGTTAGGAGTATGACAGCTCACAGTATGTTGTTGTTTCATGTTAGGAGTATGACAGCTCACAGTATGTTGTTGTTTCATGTTAGGAGTAGTATAGGTCACAGTATGTTGTTGTTTCATGTTAGGAGTATGACAGCTCACAGTATGTTGTGGTTTCATGTTAGGAGTACTATAGTTTACAGTATGTTGTTGTTTCATGTTAGGAGTATGACAGCTCACAGTGTGTTGTTGTTTCATGTTAGGAGTAGTATAGGTCACAGTATGTTGTTGTTTCATGTTAGGAGTAGTATAGGTCACAGTATGTTGTTGTTTCATGTTAGGAGTACTATAGTTCACAGTATGTTGTTGTTTCATGTTAGGAGTATGACAGCTCACAGTATGTTGTTTTTCCATGTTAGGAGAGTGATAGCTCACAGTGTGTTGTTGTTTCATGTTAGGAGTATGACAGCTCACAGTGTGTTGTTGTTTCATGTTAGGAGTATGACAGCTCACAGTATGTTGTTTTTTCATGTTAGGAGTGTGATAGCTCACAGTGTGTTGTTGTTTCATGTTAGGAGTATGACAGCTCACAGTATGTTGTTGTTTCATGTTAGGAGTATGACAGCTCACAGTATGTTGTTGTTTCATGTTAGGAGTACTATAGGTCACAGTATGTTGTTGTTTCATGTTAGGAGTATGACAGCTCACAGTATGTTGTTGTTTCATGTTAGGAGTATGACAGCTCACGGTATGTTGTTGTTTCATGTTAGGAGTACTATAGTTCACAGTATGCTGTTGTTTCATGTTAGGAGTATGACAGCTCACGGTATGTTGTTGTTTCATGTTAGGAGTACTATAGTTCACAGTATGTTGTTGTTTCATGTTAGGAGTATGACAGCTGACAGTATGTTGTTGTTTCATGTTAGGAGTACTATAGTTCACAGTATGTTGTTGTTTCATGTTAGTAGTCAGACAGCTCACAGTGTGTTGTTGTTTCATGTTAAGAGTAGTATAGGTCACAGTATGTTGTTGTTTCATGTTAGGAGTAGTATAGGTCACAGTATGTTGTTGTTTCATGTTAGGAGTAGTATAGGTCACAGTATGTTGTTGTTTCATGTTAGGAGTACTATTGTTCACAGTATGTTGTTGTTTCATGTTAGGAGTATGACAGCTCACAGTGTGTTGTTGTTTCAGGTTAGGAGTACTATAGTTCACAGTATGTTGTTGTTTCATGTTAGGAGTCTGACAGCTCACAGTGTGTTGTTGTTTCATGTTAGGAGTAGTATAGGTCACAGTATTCTGTTGTTTCATGATAGGAGTACTATAGTTCACAGTATGTTGTTGTTTCATGTTAGGAGTCAGACAGCTCACAGTGTGTTGTTGTTTCATGTTAGGAGTAGTATAGGTCACAGTATGTTGTTGTTTCATGTTAGGAGTACTATAGTTCACAGTATGCTGTTTTTTCATGTTAGGAGTACTATAGTTCACAGTATGTTGTTGTTTCATGTTAGGAGTATGACAGCTCACAGTATGTTGTTTTTCCATGTTAGGAGAGTGATAGCTCACAGTGTGTTGTTGTTTCATGTTAGGAGTATGACAGCTCACAGTGTGTTGTTGTTTCATGTTAGGAGTATGACAGCTCACAGTATGTTGTTTTTCCATGATAGGAGTGTGATAGCTCACAGTGTGTTGTTGTTTCATGTTAGGAGTATGACAGCACACATTATGTTGTTTTTTCATGTTAGGAGTGTGATAGCTCACAGTGTGTTGTTGTTTCATGTTAGGAGTGTGACAGCTTACAGTATGTTGTTTTTTCATGTTAGGAGTGTGATAGCTCACAGTGTGTTGTTGTTTCATGTTAGGAGTACTATAGCTCACAGTATGTTGTTGTTTCATGTTAGGAGTATGACAGCTCACAGTATGTTGTTGTTTCATGTTAGGAGTATGACAGCTCACAGTATGTTGTTGTTTCATGTTAGGAGTACTATAGTTCACAGTATGTTGTTGTTTCATGTTAGGAGTACTATAGGTCACAGTATGTTGTTGTTTCATGTTAGGAGTATGACAGCTCACAGTATGTTGTTGTTTCATGTTAGGAGTATGACAGCTCACAGTATGTTGTTGTTTCATGTTAGGAGTATGACAGCTCACAGTATGTTGTTGTTTCATGTTAGGAGTACTATAGGTCACAGTATGTTGTTGTTTCATGTTAGGAGTATGACAGCTCACAGTGTGTGGTTGTTTCATGTTAGGAGTACTATAGGTCACAGTATGTTGTTGTTTCATGTTAGGAGTATGACATCTCACAGTATGTTGTTGTTTCATGTTAGGAGTATGACAGCTCACAGTATGTTGTTGTTTCATGTTAGTAGTACTATAGGTCACAGTATGTTGTTGTTTCATGTTAGGAGTATGACAGCTCACAGTATGTTGTTGTTTCATATTAGGAGTACTATAGGTCACAGTATGTTGTTGTTTCATGTTAGGAGTCAGACAGCTCACAGTGTGTTGTTGTTTCATGTTAGGAGTAGTATAGGTCACAGTATGTTGTTGTTTCATGTTAGGAGAAGTATAGGTCACAGTATGTTGTTGTTTCATGTTTGGAGTATGACAGCACACAGTATGTTGTTTTTTCATGTTAGGAGTGTGATAGCTCACAGTGTGTTGTTGTTTCATGTTAGGAGTGTGATAGCTCACAGTGTGTTGTTGTTTCATGTTAGGAGTATGACAGCACACAGTATGTTGTTTTTTCATGTTAGGAGTGTGATAGCTCACAGTGTGTTGTTGTTTCATGTTAGGAGTATGACAGCTTACAGTATGTTGTTTTTTCATGTTAGGATTGTGATAGCTCACAGTGTGTTGTTGTTTCATGTTAGGAGTATGACAGCTCACAGTATGTTGTTGTTTCATGTTAGGAGTACTATAGGTCACAGTATGTTGTTGTTTCATGTTAGGAGTATGACAGCTCACAGTGTGTTGTTGTTTCATGTTAGGAGTACTATAGGTCACAGTATGTTGTTGTTTCATGTTAGGAGTATGACAGCTCACAGTATGTTGTTGTTTCATGTTAGGAGTATGACAGCTCACAGTATGTTGTTGTTTCATGTTAGGAGTACTATAGGTCACAGTATGTTGTTGTTTCATGTTAGGAGTATGACAGCTCACAGTATGTGGTTGTTTCATATTAGGAGTACTATAGTTCACAGTATGTTGTTGTTTCATGTTAGGAGTCAGACAGCTCACAGTGTGTTGTTGTTTCATGTTAGGAGTAGTATAGGTCACAGTATGTTGTTGTTTCATGTTAGGAGTAGTATAGGTCACAGTGTGTTGTTGTTTCATGTTAGGAGTAGTATAGGTCACAGTGTGTTGTTGTTTCATGTTAGGAGTAGTATAGGTCACAGTATGTTGTTGTTTCATGTTAGGAGTACTATAGTTCACAGTATGTTGTTGTTTCATGTTAGGAGTATGACAGCTCACAGTATGTTGTTTTTCCATGTTAGGAGAGTGATAGCTCACAGTGTGTTGTTGTTTCATGTTAGGAGTATGACAGCTCACAGTGTGTTGTTGTTTCATGTTAGGAGTATGACAGCTCACAGTATGTTGTTTTTTCATGTTAGGAGTGTGATAGCTCACAGTGTGTTGTTGTTTCATGTTAGGAGTATGACAGCTCACAGTATGTTGTTGTTTCATGTTAGGAGTATGACAGCTCACAGTATGTTGTTGTTTCATGTTAGGAGTATGACAGCTCACGGTATGTTGTTGTTTCATGTTAGGAGTACTATAGTTCACAGTATGCTGTTGTTTCATGTTAGGAGTATGACAGCTCACAGTATGTTGTTGTTTCATGTTAGGAGTACTATAGTTCACAGTATGTTGTTGTTTCATGGTAGGAGTATGACAGCTCACAGTGTGTTGTTGTTTCATGTTAGGAGTACTATAGTTCACAGTATGTTGTTGTTTCATGTTAGTAGTCAGACAGCTCACAGTGTGTTGTTGTTTCATGTTAAGAGTAGTATTGGTCACAGTATGTTGTTGTTTCATGTTAGGAGTAGTATAGGTTACAGTATGTTGTTGTTTCATGTTAGGAGTAGTATAGGTCACAGTATGTTGTTGTTTCATGTTAGGAGTACTATTGTTCACAGTATGTTGTTGTTTCATGTTAGGAGTATGACAGCTCACAGTGTGTTGTTGTTTCATGTTAGGAGTACTATAGTTCACAGTATGTTGTTGTTTCATGTTAGGAGTCTGACAGCTCACACTGTGTTGTTGTTTCATGTTAGGAGTAGTACAGGTCACAGTATGCTGTTGTTTCATGATAGGAGTACTATAGTTCACAGTATGTTGTTGTTTCATGTTAGGAGTCAGACAGCTCACAGTGTGTTGTTGTTTCATGTTAGGAGTAGTATAGGTCACAGTATGTTGTTGTTTCATGTTAGGAGTACTATAGTTCACAGTATGCTGTTGTTTCATGTTAGGAGTACTATAGTTCACAGTATGTTGTTGTTTCATGTTAGGAGTATGACAGCTCACAGTATGTTGTTTTTCCATGTTAGGAGAGTGATAGCTCACAGTGTGTTGTTGTTTCATGTTAGGAGTATGACAGCTCACAGTGTGTTGTTGTTTCATGTTAGGAGTATGACAGCTCACAGTATGTTGTTTTTCCATGTTAGGAGTGTGATAGCTCACAGTGTGTTGTTGTTTCATGTTAGGAGTATGACAGCACACATTATGTTGTTTTTTCATGTTAGGAGTGTGATAGCTCACAGTGTGTTGTTGTTTCATGTTAGGAGTATGACAGCTTACAGTATGTTGTTTTTTCATGTTAGGAGTGTGATAGCTCACAGTGTGTTGTTGTTTCATGTTAGGAGTACTATAGCTCACAGTATGTTGTTGTTTCATGTTAGGAGTATGACAGCTCACAGTATGTTGTTGTTTCATGTTAGGAGTACTATAGGTCACAGTATGTTGTTGTTTCATGTTAGGAGTATGACAGCTCACAGTATGTTGTTGTTTCATGTTAGGAGTATGACAGCTCACAGTATGTTGTTGTTTCATGTTAGGAGTACTATAGTTCACAGTATGTTGTTGTTTCATGTTAGGAGTACTATAGGTCACAGTATGTTGTTGTTTCATGTTAGGAGTATGACAGCTCACAGTGTGTTGTTGTTTCATGTTAGGAGTACTATAGGTCACAGTATGTTGTTGTTTCATGTTAGGAGTATGACAGCTCACAGTATGTTGTTGTTTCATGTTAGGAGTATGACAGCTCACAGTATGTTGTTGTTTCATGTTAGGAGTACTATAGGTCACAGTATGTTGTTGTTTCATGTTAGGAGTATGACAGCTCACAGTATGTTGTTGTTTCATATTAGGAGTACTATAGTTCACAGTATGTTGTTGTTTCATGTTAGGAGTCAGACAGCTCACAGTGTGTTGTTGTTTCATGTTAGGAGTAGTATAGGTCACAGTATGTTGTTGTTTCATGTTAGGAGTATGACAGCTCACAGTATGTTGTTGTTTCATGTTAGGAGTGTGATAGCTCACAGTGTGTTGTTGTTTCATGTTAGGAGTATGACAGCACACAGTATGTTGTTTTTTCATGTTAGGAGTGTGATAGCTCACATTGTGTTGTTGTTTCATGTTAGGAGTATGACAGCTCACAGTATGTTGTTGTTTCATGTTAGGAGTACTATAGGTCACAGTATGTTGTTGTTTCATGTTAGGAGTATGACAGCTCACAGTGTGTTGTTGTTTCATGTTAGGAGTACTATAGGTCACAGTATGTTGTTGTTTCATGTTAGGAGTATGACAGCTCACAGTATGTTGTTGTTTCATGTTAGGAGTATGACAGCTCACAGTATGTTGTTGTTTCATGTTAGGAGTACTATAGGTCACAGTATGTTGTTGTTTCATGTTAGGAGTATGACAGCTCACAGTATGTGGTTGTTTCATATTAGGAGTACTATAGTTCACAGTATGTTGTTGTTTCATGTTAGGAGTCAGACAGCTCACAGTGTGTTGTTGTTTCATGTTAGGAGTAGTATAGGTCACAGTATGTTGTTGTTTCATGTTAGGAGTAGTATAGGTCACAGTGTGTTGTTGTTTCATGTTAGGAGTAGTATAGGTCACAGTGTGTTGTTGTTTCATGTTAGGAGTAGTATAGGTCACAGTATGTTGTTGTTTCATGTTAGGAGTACTATAGTTCACAGCATGTTGTTGTTTCATGTTAGGAGTATGACAGCTCACAGTATGTTGTTTTTCCATGTTAGGAGAGTGATAGCTCACAGTGTGTTGTTGTTTCATGTTAGGAGTATGACAGCTCACAGTGTGTTGTTGTTTCATGTTAGGAGTATGACAGCTCACAGTATGTTGTTGTTTCATGTTAGGAGTATGACAGCTCACAGTATGTTGTTGTTTCATGTTAGGAGTACTATAGGTCACAGTATGTTGTTGTTTCATGTTAGGAGTATGACAGCTCACAGTATGTTGTTGTTTCATGTTAGGAGTATGACAGCTCACGGTATGTTGTTGTTTCATGTTAGGAGTACTATAGTTCACAGTATGCTGTTGTTTCATGTTAGGAGTATGACAGCTCACAGTATGTTGTTGTTTCATGTTAGGAGTACTATAGTTCACAGTATGTTGTTGTTTCATGGTAGGAGTATGACAGCTCATAGTGTGTTGTTGTTTCATGTTAGGAGTACTATAGTTCACAGTATGTTGTTGTTTCATGTTAGTAGTCAGACAGCTCACAGTGTGTTGTTGTTTCATGTTAAGATTAGTATTGGTCACAGTATGTTGTTGTTTCATGTTAGGAGTAGTATAGGTTACAGTATGTTGTTGTTTCATGTTAGGAGTAGTATAGGTCACAGTATGTTGTTGTTTCATGTTAGGAGTACTATTGTTCACAGTATGTTGTTGTTTCATGTTAGGAGTATGACAGCTCACAGTGTGTTGTTGTTTCATGTTAGGAGTACTATAGTTCACAGTATGTTGTTGTTTCATGTTAGGAGTCTGACAGCTCACACTGTGTTGTTGTTTCATGTTAGGAGTAGTATAGGTCACAGTATGCTGTTGTTTCATGATAGGAGTACTATAGTTCACAGTATGTTGTTGTTTCATGTTAGGAGTCAGACAGCTCACAGTGTGTTGTTGTTTCATGTTAGGAGTAGTATAGGTCACAGTATGTTGTTGTTTCATGTTAGGAGTACTATAGTTCACAGTATGCTGTTGTTTCATGTTAGGAGTACTATAGTTCACAGTATGTTGTTGTTTCATGTTAGGAGTATGACAGCTCACAGTATGTTGTTTTTCCATGTTAGGAGAGTGACAGCTCACAGTGTGTTGTTGTTTCATGTTAGGAGTATGACAGCTCACAGTATGTTGTTTTTCCATGTTAGGAGTGTGATAGCTCACAGTGTGTTGTTGTTTCATGTTAGGAGTATGACAGCACACATTATGTTGTTTTTTCATGTTAGGAGTGTGATAGCTCACAGTGTGTTGTTGTTTCATGTTAGGAGTATGACAGCTTACAGTATGTTGTTTTTTCATGTTAGGAGTGTGATAGCTCACAGTGTGTTGTTGTTTCATGTTAGGAGTACTATAGCTCACAGTATGTTGTTGTTTCATGTTAGGAGTATGACAGCTCACAGTATGTTGTTGTTTCATGTTAGGAGTACTATAGGTCACAGTATGTTGTTGTTTCATGTTAGGAGTATGACAGCTCACAGTATGTTGTTGTTTCATGTTAGGAGTATGACAGCTCACAGTATGTTGTTGTTTCATGTTAGGAGTACTATAGTTCACAGTATGTTGTTGTTTCATGTTAGGAGTACTATAGGTCACAGTATGTTGTTGTTTCATGTTAGGAGTATGACAGCTCACAGTATGTTGTTGTTTCATGTTAGGAGTATGACAGCTCACAGTATGTTGTTGTTTCATGTTAGGAGTATGACAGCTCACAGTATGTTGTTGTTTCATGTTAGGAGTACTATAGGTCACAGTATGTTGTTGTTTCATGTTAGGAGTATGACAGCTCACAGTGTGTTGTTGTTTCATGTTAGGAGTACTATAGGTCACAGTATGTTGTTGTTTCATGTTAGGAGTATGACAGCTCACAGTATGTTGTTGTTTCATGTTAGGAGTATGACAGCTCACAGTATGTTGTTGTTTCATGTTAGGAGTACTATAGGTCACAGTATGTTGTTGTTTCATGTTAGGAGTATGACAGCTCACAATATGTTGTTGTTTCATATTAGGAGTACTATAGTTCACAGTATGTTGTTGTTTCATGTTAGGAGTCAGACAGCTCACAGTGTGTTGTTGTTTCATGTTAGGAGTAGTATAGGTCACAGTATGTTGTTGTTTCATGTTAGGAGTATGACAGCTCACAGTATGTTGTTGTTTCATGTTAGGAGTGTGATAGCTCACAGTGTGTTGTTGTTTCATGTTAGGAGTATGACAGCACACAGTATGTTGTTTTTTCATGTTAGGAGTGTGATAGCTCACAGTGTGTTGTTGTTTCATGTTAGGAGTATGACAGCTTACAGTATGTTGTTTTTTCATGTTAGGATTGTGATAGCTCACAGTGTGTTGTTGTTTCATGTTAGAAGTATGACAGCTTACAGTATGATGTTTTTTCATGTTAGGATTGTGATAGCTCACAGTGTGTTGTTGTTTCATGTTAGGAGTATGACAGCTTACAGTATGTTGTTTTTTCATGTTAGGAGTACTATAGCTCACAGTATGTTGTTGTTTCATGTTAGGAGTATGACAGCTCACGGTATGTTGTTGTTTCATGTTAGGAGTACTATAGTTCACAGTATGCTGTTGTTTCATGTTAGGAGTATGACAGCTCACAGTATGTTGTTGTTTCATGTTAGGAGTACTATAGTTCACAGTATGTTGTTGTTTCATGGTAGGAGTATGACAGCTCACAGTGTGTTGTTGTTTCATGTTAGGAGTACTATAGTTCACAGTATGTTGTTGTTTCATGTTAGTAGTCAGACAGCTCACAGTGTGTTGTTGTTTCATGTTAAGAGTAGTATTGGTCACAGTATGTTGTTGTTTCATGTTAGGAGTAGTATAGGTTACAGTATGTTGTTGTTTCATGTTAGGAGTAGTATAGGTCACAGTATGTTGTTGTTTCATGTTAGGAGTACTATTGTTCACAGTATGTTGTTGTTTCATGTTAGGAGTATGACAGCTCACAGTGTGTTGTTGTTTCATGTTAGGAGTACTATAGTTCACAGTATGTTGTTGTTTCATGTTAGGAGTCTGACAGCTCACACTGTGTTGTTGTTTCATGTTAGGAGTAGTATAGGTCACAGTATGCTGTTGTTTCATGATAGGAGTACTATAGTTCACAGTATGTTGTTGTTTCATGTTAGGAGTCAGACAGCTCACAGTGTGTTGTTGTTTCATGTTAGGAGTAGTATAGGTCACAGTATGTTGTTGTTTCATGTTAGGAGTACTATAGTTCACAGTATGCTGTTGTTTCATGTTAGGAGTACTATAGTTCACAGTATGTTGTTGTTTCATGTTAGGAGTATGACAGCTCACAGTATGTTGTTTTTCCATGTTAGGAGAGTGATAGCTCACAGTGTGTTGTTGTTTCATGTTAGGAGTATGACAGCTCACAGTGTGTTGTTGTTTCATGTTAGGAGTATGACAGCTCACAGTATGTTGTTTTTCCATGTTAGGAGTGTGATAGCTCACAGTGTGTTGTTGTTTCATGTTAGGAGTATGACAGCACACATTATGTTGTTTTTTCATGTTAGGAGTGTGATAGCTCACAGTGTGTTGTTGTTTCATGTTAGGAGTATGACAGCTTACAGTATGTTGTTTTTTCATGTTAGGAGTGTGATAGCTCACAGTGTGTTGTTGTTTCATGTTAGGAGTACTATAGCTCACAGTATGTTGTTGTTTCATGTTAGGAGTATGACAGCTCACAGTATGTTGTTGTTTCATGTTAGGAGTACTATAGGTCACAGTATGTTGTTGTTTCATGTTAGGAGTATGACAGCTCACAGTATGTTGTTGTTTCATGTTAGGAGTATGACAGCTCACAGTATGTTGTTGTTTCATGTTAGGAGTATGACAGCTCACAGTATGTTGTTGTTTCATGTTAGGAGTACTATAGGTCACAGTATGTTGTTGTTTCATGTTAGGAGTATGACAGCTCACAGTGTGTTGTTGTTTCATGTTAGGAGTATGACAGCTCACAGTATGTTGTTGTTTCATGTTAGGAGTACTATAGGTCACAGTATGTTGTTGTTTCATGTTAGGAGTATGACAGCTCACAGTATGTTGTTGTTTCATATTAGGAGTACTATAGTTCACAGTATGTTGTTGTTTCATGTTAGGAGTCAGACAGCTCACAGTGTGTTGTTGTTTCATGTTAGGAGTAGTATAGGTCACAGTATGTTGTTGTTTCATGTTAGGAGTATGACAGCTCACAGTATGTTGTTGTTTCATGTTAGGAGTGTGATAGCTCACAGTGTGTTGTTGTTTCATGTTAGGAGTATGACAGCACACAGTATGTTGTTTTTTCATGTTAGGAGTGTGATAGCTCACAGTGTGTTGTTGTTTCATGTTAGGAGTATGACAGCTTACAGTATGTTGTTTTTTCATGTTAGGATTGTGATAGCTCACAGTGTGTTGTTGTTTCATGTTAGAAGTATGACAGCTTACAGTATGATGTTTTTTCATGTTAGGATTGTGATAGCTCACAGTGTGTTGTTGTTTCATGTTAGGATTATGACAGCTTACAGTATGTTGTTTTTTCATGTTAGGAGTACTATAGCTCACAGTATGTTGTTGTTTCATGTTAGGAGTATGACAGCTCACAGTATGTTGTTGTTTCATGTTAGGAGTACTATAGTTCACAGTATGTTGTTGTTTCATGTTAGGAATATGACAGCTCACAGTATGTTGTTGTTTCATGTTAGGAGTACTATAGTTCACAGTATGTTGTTGTTTCATGTTAGGAGTATGACAGCTCACAGTGTGTTGTTGTTTCATGTTAGGAGTACTATAGTTCACAGTATGTTGTTGTTTCATGTTAGGAGTCAGACAGCTCACAGTGTGTTGTTGTTTCATGTTAAGAGTAGTATAGGTCACAGTATGTTGTTGTTTCATGTTAGGAGTACTATTGTTCACAGTATGTTGTTGTTTCATGTTAGGAGCATGACAGCTCACAGTGTGTTGTTGTTTCATGTTAGGAGTAGTATAGGTCACAGTATGTTGTTGTTTCATGTTAGGAGTACTATAGTTCACAATATGTTGTTGTTTCATGTTAGGAGTCTGACAGCTCACAGTGTGTTGTTGTTTCATGTTAGGAGTAGTATAGGTCACAGTATGCTGTTGTTTCATGTTAGGAGTACTATAGTTCACAGTATGTTGTTGTTTCATGTTAGGAGTACTATAGTTCACAGTATGCTGTTGTTTCATGTTAGGAGTACTATAGTTCACAGTATGTTGTTGTTTTATGTTAGGAGTATGACAGCTCACAGTATGTTCTTTTTCCATGTTAGGAGAGTGATAGCTCACAGTGTGTTGTTGTTTCATGTTAGGAGTATGACAGCTCACAGTGTGTTGTTGTTTCATGTTAGGAGTATGACAGCTCACAGTATGTTGTTTTTCCATGTTAGGAGTCTGACAGCTCACAGTGTGTTGTTGTTTCATGTTAGGAGTAGTATAGGTCACAGTATGTTGTTGTTTCATGTTAGGAGTATGACAGCTCACAGTATGTTGTTGTTTCATGTTAGGAGTAGTATACATTTACATTTAAGTCATTTAGCAGACGCTCTTATCCAGAGCGACTTACAGGTCACAGTATGTTGTTGTTTCATGTTAGGAGTGTGATAGCTCACAGTGTGTTGTTGTTTCATGTTAGGAGTATGACAGCTTACAGTATGTTGTTTTTTCATGTTAGGATTGTGATAGCTCACAGTGTGTTGTTGTTTCATGTTAGAAGTATGACAGCTTACAGTATGTTGTTTTTTCATGTTAGGATTGTGATAGCTCACAGTGTGTTGTTGTTTCATGTTAGGAGTATGACAGCTCACAGTATGTTGTTGTTTCATGTTAGGAGTACTATAGTTCACAGTATGTTGTTGTTTCATGTTAGGAGTATGACAGCTCACAGTGTGTTGTTGTTTCATGTTAGGAGTACTATAGTTCACAGTATGTTGTTGTTTCATGTTAGTAGTCAGACAGCTCACAGTGTGTTGTTGTTTCATGTTAAGAGTAGTATAGGTCACAGTATGTTGTTGTTTCATGTTAGGAGTACTATTGTTCACAGTATGTTGTTGTTTCATGTTAGGAGCATGACAGCTCACAGTGTGTTGTTGTTTCATGTTAGGAGTAGTATAGGTCACAGTATGTTGTTGTTTCATGTTAGGAGTAGTATAGTTCACAATATGTTGTTGTTTCATGTTAGGAGTCTGACAGCTCACAGTGTGTTGTTGTTTCATGTTAGGAGTAGTATAGGTCACAGTATGCTGTTGTTTCATGTTAGGAGTACTATAGTTCACAGTATGTTGTTGTTTCATGTTAGGAGTACTATAGTTCACAGTATGCTGTTGTTTCATGTTAGGAGTACTATAGTTCACAGTATGTTGTTGTTTTATGTTAGGAGTATGACAGCTCACAGTATGTTGTTTTTCCATGTTATGAGAGTGATAGCTCACAGTGTGTTGTTGTTTCATGTTAGGAGTATGACAGCTCACAGTGTGTTGTTGTTTCATGTTAGGAGTATGACAGCTCACAGTATGTTGTTTTTCCATGTTAGGAGTGTGATAGCTCACAGTGTGTTGTTGTTTCATGTTAGGAGTGTGATAGCTCACAGTGTGTTGTTTTTTCATGTTAGGAGTGTGATAGCTCACAGTGTGTTGTTGTTTCATGTTAGGAGTATGACAGCTTACAGTATGTTGTTTTTTCATGTTAGGAGTGTGATAGCTCACAGTGTGTTGTTGTTTCATGTTAGGAGTACTATAGCTCACAGTATGTTGTTGTTTCATGTTAGGAGTATGACAGCTCACAGTATGTTGTTGTTTCATGTTAGGAGTAGTATACATTTACATTTAAGTCATTTAGCAGACGCTCTTATCCAGAGCGACTTACAGGTAACAGTATGTTGTTGTTTCATGTTAGGAGTATGACAGCTCACAGTATGTTGTTGTTTCATGTTAGGAGTATGACAGCTCACAGTATGTTGTTGTTTCATGTTAGGAGTACTATAGTTCACAGTATGTTGTTGTTTCATGTTAGGAGTACTATAGGTCACAGTATGTTGTTGTTTCATGTTAGGAGTACTATAGGTCACAGTATGTTGTTGTTTCATGTTAGGAGTATGACAGCTCACAGTATGTTGTTGTTTCATGTTAGGAGTATGACAGCTCACAGTATGTTGTTGTTTCATGTTAGGAGTACTATAGGTCACAGTATGTTGTTGTTTCATGTTAGGAGTATGACAGCTCACAGTGTGTTGTTGTTTCATGTTAGGAGTACTATAGTTCACAGTATGTTGTTGTTTCATGTTAGGAGTCAGACAGCTCACAGTGTGTTGTTGTTTCATGTTAGGAGTAGTATAGCTCACAGTATGTTGTTGTTTCATGTTAGGAGTACTATAGGTCACAGTATGTTGTTGTTTCATGTTAGGAGTCAGACAGCTCACAGTGTGTTGTTGTTTCATGTTAGGAGTAGTATAGGTCACAGTGTGTTGTTGTTTCATGTTAGGAGTAGTATAGGTCACAGTATGTTGTTTGTTTCATGTTAGGAGTACTACAGTTCACAGTATGTTGTTTTTTCATGTTAGGAGTATGACAGCTCACAGTATGTTGTTTTTCCATGTTAGGAGAGTGATAGCTCACAGTGTGTTGTTGTTTCATGTTAGGAGTATGACAGCTCACAGTATGTTGTTTTTCCATGTTAGGAGTGTGATAGCTCACAGTGTGTTGTTGTTTCATGTTAGGAGTATGACAGCTCACAGTATGTTGTTGTTTCATGTTAGGAGTACTATAGGTCACAGTATGTTGTTGTTTCATGTTAGGAGTATGACAGCTGACAGTATGTTGTTGTTTCATGTTAGGAGTATGACAGCTCACAGTGTGTTGTTGTTTCATGTTAGGAGTACTATAGGTCACAGTATGTTGTTGTTTCATGTTAGGAGTATGACAGCTCACAGTATGTTGTTGTTTCATGTTAGGAGTACTATAGTTCACAGTATGTTGTTGTTTCATGTTAGGAGTATGACAGCTCACAGTGTGTTGTTGTTTCATGTTAGGAGTACTATAGTTCACAATATGTTGTTGTTTCATGTTAGGAGTCAGACAGCTCACAGTGTGTTGTTGTTTCATGTTAGGAGTAGTATAGGTCACAGTATGTTGTTGTTTCATGTTAGGAGTAGTATAGGTCACAGTATGTTGTTGTTTCATGTTAGGAGTACTATAGTTCACAGTATGTTGTTGTTTCATGTTAGGAGTACTATAGGTCACAGTATGTTGTTGTTTCATGTTAGGAGTATGACAGCTCACAGTATGTTGTTGTTTCATGTTAGGAGTACTATAGTTCACAGTATGTTGTTGTTTCATGTTAGGAGTACTATAGGTCACAGTATGTTGTTGTTTCATGTTAGGAGTATGACAGCTCACAGTGTGTTGTTGTTTCATGTTAGGAGTACTATAGTTCACAGTATGTTGTTGTTTCATGTTAGGAGTATGACAGCTCACAGTGTGTTGTTGTTTCATGTTAGGAGTACTATAGTTCACAGTATGTTGTTGTTTCATGTTAGGAGTCAGACAGCTCACAGTGTGTTGTTGTTTCATGTTAGGAGTAGTATAGGTCACAGTGTGTTGTTGTTTCATGTTAGGAGTAGTATAGGTGACAGTATGTTGTTGTTTCATGTTAGGAGTACTATAGTTCACAGTATGTTGTTGTTTCATGTTAGGAGTATGACAGCTCACAGTATGTTGTTTTTCCATGTTAGGAGTACTATAGTTCACAGTGTGTTGTTGTTTCATGTTAGGAGTGTGATAGCTCACAGTGTGTTGTTGTTTCATGTTAGGAGTACTATAGTTCACAGTATGTTGTTGTTTCATGTTAGGAGTCAGACAGCTCACAGTGTGTTGTTGTTTCATGTTAGGAGTAGTATAGGTCACAGTGTGTTGTTGTTTCATGTTAGGAGTAGTATAGGTCACAGTATGTTGTTGTTTCATGTTAGGAGTACTATAGTTCACAGTATGTTGTTGTTTCATGTTAGGAGTATGACAGCTCACAGTATGTTGTTTTTCCATGTTAGGAGTACTATAGTTCACAGTGTGTTGTTGTTTCATGTTAGGAGTGTGACAGCTCACAGTGTGTTGTTGTTTCATGTTAGGAGTATGACAGCACACAGCATGTTGTTTTTTCATGTTAGGAGTGTGATAACTCACAGTGTGTTGTTGTTTCATGTTAGGAGTATGACAGCTTACAGTGTGTTGTTGTTTCATGTTAGGAGTCTGACAGCTCACAGTGTGTTGTTGTTTCATGTTAGGAGTACTATAGCTCACAGTGTGTTGTTGTTTCATGTTAGGAGTACTATAGCTCACAGTGTGTTGTTGTTTCATGTTAGGAGTATGACAGCTCACAGTGTGTTGTTGTTTCATGTTAGGAGTCTGACAGCTCACAGTGTGTTGTTGTTTCATGTTAGGAGTATGACAGCTCACAGTATGTTGTTTTTCCATGTTAGGAGAGTGATATCTCACAGTGTGTTGTTGTTTCATGTTAGGAGTATGACAGCTCACAGTATGTTGTTTTTCCATGTTAGGAGTGTGATAGCTCACAGTGTGTTGTTGTTTCATGTTAGGAGTATGACAGCACACAGTATGTTGTTTTTTCATGTTAGGAGTGTGATAGCTCACAGTGTGTTGTTGTTTCATGTTAGGAGTATGACAGCTTACAGTATGTTGTTGTTTCATGATAGGAGTATGATAGCTTGTAGTATGTTGTTGTTTCTTGCTCAATGGGTTTCTTCATCTTTTCTGAAGTCTTTTGCCTGAGGCAGTTCCTATGAATAGGGTTACTTAGAAAATCACCCAAATCAAGAATAATTTATGCCTCGTGCTATTTGGCTTGACATTAACATTTGAAACAGGGTACACTAGATTAATTAATCATGAATAGAAAATACACTAATTAACAATTGGAACCTCTCACTTCTGTAGTAAGTTTTGAACAACAGAATAAAGGCATAAAGGATGCATTGGGATCATACCTGGGTTCAAATATATGTTTATTTGAATATTTGTTATTTAAATACTTATTGTCTGTCTATTTGAGTATTTGCAAATAATGTGGCCTGAATCAACTACTTCCATTGGAAGTATTTGAAATTATTTTCAAATGATTTTCTATATAGCCTACTATTTGAATGTCCTTTCAAATACTTATTTGTAAACAGTATTTTCAAAAACCTGGATTAAATGCATGGGAGTTTATTTAAGTCAGTGTATTTGAGTAATTTCAAATACATGCCAATACTTTCCAAGTGCACATGCCAATACTTTCTCAATTATATTCAACTACTTGTCTTTTCAAAAACAATATCTGAAAACTTACTTTGAAAGGTATGTGAAAGTAATTCAGATATTTGAACTAGTATTTGAACCCAGATCTGATTGGGATTAAGGATTAAGTAACTAAAATGGTCAAATAGTAGTAAGAGAGCACACAACCCTGACTTCACTCTGTGCTTATTCTACCTCCACCCGCTCTCTGCAGTGGTGCACCTCAATAGGAATATGGTCAGTTGATTGCTGCCTCAAAAGTTTCAGTTTGTGTGCGGCTTGATCTCAACCAAAGCAATCTCCAAAGAAATCCTCTAAAAGGGAATGTAAACTCAAGTGTGTTCAGCCCAGAGAGCATGCCTCTCCACTCCTCATCTCTCCTGTCTCAAGAGGAGATTACACTCACCATTTCCATTTCCAAAGAGAGGACATTTCCCATCCACCTTTTACCATGCACTACCTTGAACGCTAGACGGTGGTTTGGATGATATAATGGGGAAATGCATTGACTGTTAAACAGCCACATCAAATACATTGGCTATTGCAGGAGCAATAAAAGGAGAGTGATAGTGGAAAACGGTGACTGGACGGCAATCTTACAGAGGTTAAAAACATATATATATATTATTCAAAATCAAATTACCATTTAGGGATATACTGTATCTGAATGAATAAAGCAATGGAGTTTATGTTAAATTATTAAATAACCCATTGCTCTATTTGTTCGTTATGCACTGAAATATCAATGAGATGTTGAGCGATGCAAAACTAAGATAGGAGCAATCCTCCATGCAAAACTAAGATAGGAGCAATCCTCCATATTCGATAATGATTTACTCATTGTATTGTCCATGCACACAATTTTAAGCATAGACAGTGAAATGAGTTGCACCAAAATGTACTATTCTCTCTCTCTCTCTCTCTCTCTCTCTCTCTCTCTCTCTCTCTCTCTCTCTCTCGATGTGCAAATAGTGAAAGAACAAAAGGGAAAATAAATTAACGTAAAAATGGGTTGTATTTACAATGGTGATTGTTCTTCACTGATTGCCCTTTTCTTGTGGCAACAGGTCACAAATTCTTCTGCTGTGATGGCAGACTGTGGTATTTCTTTGTGGATCTGAGTAATCTGAAGGATATATGTGTCTCTAATATGGTCATACCTTGGGCAGGAGGTTAGGAAGTGCAGCTCAGTTTCCACCTCATTGTGTGGGCAGTGTGCACATAGTCACACCTGGCTCTCAAAAGAAGGCTATGGTGGCCTTTCTCTCTCTCTCTCTCTCTCTCTCTCTCTCTCTCTCTCTGTGGATCTGTGTAATCTGAGGGAAATATGTCTCTAATACAGGATGGTCATACATTTGGCAGGAGGTTAGGAAGTGCAGCTCAGTTTCCACCTCATTTTGTTGGCAGTATGCACATAGCCTGTCTTCTCTTGAGAGCCATGTCTGCCTACGGAGGCCTTTCTCTCTCTACCCCCCCTCTCTCTTTCTATCTCTGTCTGTCTCTCTCTCTTTCATATTGATCTTATCCAGATACCTTAGACTCAATGTCCCTCCCCCTTCCTCCATCCAACCCCACAAAGCACATAAGCGTCTCACCGCTGTATGTGTGGATTCAAAGCAACAATAAATACCATTGATTTTTACCCTCTTGATTTTAAAGGACAAAGGAAGGGTAGTGACTGAGATGAAGCAGAATGCTAGCTTGCCCTGGAGATGGATGGAGAATAGCTGGCTGCCTTGCTGTCACTGACAGGTGTCCATCACTCTCTAATTGCTTTTGCCAGTTCAGGGGCAACAGGAGCCCATTCTTTAGAAAATCAAACTTCATTGTAATTTGTTTCTACGGCGAGGTGGTCTAACGAGCTTAGGGACAGAGGATTTGTTTATGCTCCCTTTGGCTAATTTCTCAGCCGGAGGGCTGTTTACTTGGTGCGTACAATTATTAAACTTCTTGTGCGTCCCTTGGGCAATGTCACCAGGAACAGGCATTATGAAACGCTGTAGTCCCGCCATATTAAATCAACAATTAATTTGGTCCATTACTGGTAGGAATTATGGATAATATATTACAATGTAACCGTTGAGTATTAAGTCACTTTCAGAGCCTGACACTAATATGTCAGTTGTTTTTTTATGCTTAGTATTTAGTCTTTAGTTTGCTCTTATTACCACACGTTCCTTAAACCAGAATGACATAGGCCTACTAGAATAAAAAAATATGTTATGACATTGTTATTACACTGTAATTAATGTTATGTTAGGTAATAGTTATGTGTATGGTATTCGAAAACAGGAATAAACAGTGGTAAATACGATTTAAGTGTCTGTATACCTGGTACAATTTGATTGTAGGTAATCACACAGCTTCCCAGGAATACTGCCAATGTCTAATGATGTACTAATAAAGAAACTGACAGTCACCATAAAGGAAGGAAATGTCCATGTTTCAAAAAATCATAGAGGTTAATGAGTGGCCAGGGTAAGTAACCTCTATCACATGACTGTGGTAAAGTGATACAATGAATCAGTGGGTTTAAGATACGGAGAGGGAGAGAGAGAGACAGAGAGAGAGAGAGAGATACGGAGAGGAGAGAGGGAGGGAGAGAGAGAGAGGAGAGAGAGGAAAGAGAGAGAGATACGGAGAGGGGAGAGAGAGAGATATGGAGAGGGGAGAGAGAGAGAGAAACAGAGAGAGAGAGAGAGAGAGAGAGAGAGAGAGAGGGAGAGAGATGCACTTCACCAACCATATATAAAACAAGACTGAAGCGTCAAGGCTAACCTACATTGGCTCATGTTCTCTCTTAACAGAACCAAGGACGGCCATGTTACAGTGATAGCTCAGTCTGGGGTGTACTGGTATAAACCCCACCAGGTCCTCCTCCACTGGCCAGGTGCTGATCACCAACCACTGCTTCTGACCAAGGACCATTCTCAAGGCTGTCATTATGGCAGCAGACTGGGGAGGGGAGCGGGCAGTGACCTTTGATGCATGATGGTATGGTTTCAATTAGCAGGGTTTCAAAAGGAGGGGGAGGAGGCACAGCCCGCTGGAGGTTTGTCTCACAGTTACACAGTCCCTGTGGTCCAATGCTTTGATTACATCGCAGGGAGGTTAACACAGGCAGATCTCCAGCTTTGTGTATCAGTCTCAGGGGAACGGTGGGGGTAGGGTCTGACAGGAGGAGTGGGAAGCTGGACATGTACTGTAGCTAGCTACCAGATTGAATTGCGTTTGGGTTCAATGTTCTTTCTGGAACACCACAACCTCACATCTACTCCCTCAACACGTTATTCTGCTGGATGAACACAAGCTACCAGCTACACTCAGAGTGGTTGCTGTGTGGGAGCTAATCCACCATAACTCATTTCAACCTGTGATGAAAAATGACATCTGCACTCTCTTCAAAAGGAGGGAGAGGAGGCAATGCACAACCCACACCTACACACATATACACACACACTGTCACGACTTCTACCGAAGTCGTTGCCTCTCCTTGTTCGGGCGGTGCTCGGCGTTCGACGTCACCGGTCTTCTAGCCATCATTGATCCATTTTTCATTTTCCATTGGTTTTGTCTTGTCTTCCCACACACCTGTTTTCAATCCCATTCATTACCTGTTGTGTATTTAACCCTCTCTTTCCCCTCATGTCTTTGTCAGAGATTGTTTATAGTCAGTGTAGTGTTTTTGTATAGGTGCGCGACGGGTCTTCGTACCCATATTTATTTATATTCATTTGTCTATTTAGTGTTATGGAGCATGTTACTTGGACATTATTAAAAGACTCAATTTTACACTCCGTTTGACTCTCCTGCGCCTGACTTCCCTGCCACCTATACACATATGCCTGACACACACTGACACTTCACTGACACTCCAAAACAGTGATGCTAACCCTTCCCAGAACAACTGCTACATCCTTCATCGACACACAAAACAGTGATGCTAACCCTTCCCAGAACAACTGCTACATCCTTCATCGACACACAAAACAGTGATGCTAACCCTTCCCAGAACAACTGCTACATCCTTCATCGACACACAAAACAGTGATGCTAACCCTTCCCAGAACAACTGCTACATCCTTCATCGACACACAAAACAGTGATGCTAACCCTTCCAAGAACAACTGCTACATCCTTCATCGACACACAAAACAGTGATGCTAACCCTTCCAAGAACAACTGCTACATCCTTCATCGACACACAAAACAGTGATGCTAACCCTTCCCAGAACAACTGCTACATCCTTCATCGACACACAAAACAGTGATGCTAACCCTTCCCAGAACAACTGCTACATCCTTCATCGACACACAAAACAGTGATGCTAACCCTTCCAAGAACAACTGCTACATCCTTCATCGACACACAAAACAGTGATGCTAACCCTTCCCAGAACAACTGCTACATCCTTCATCGACACACAAAACAGTGATGCTAACCCTTCCATGAACAACTGCTACATCCTTCATCGACACACAAAACAGTGATGCTAACCCTTCCATGAACAACTGCTACATCCTTCATCGACACACAAAACAGTGATGCTAACCCTTCCAAGAACAACTGCTACATCCTTCATCGACACACAACACAGTGATGCTAACCCTTCCAAGAACAACTGCTACATCCTTCATCGACACACAAAACAGTGATGCTAACCCTTCCCAGAACATCTGCTACATCCTTCATCGACACACAAAACAGTGATGCTAACCCTTCCAAGAACAACTGCTACATCCTTCATCGACACACAAAACAGTGATGCTAACCCTTCCAAGAACAACTGCTACATCCTTCATCGACACACAAAACAGTGATGCTAACCCTTCCAAGAACAACTGCTACATCCTTCATCGACACACAATTACTTCACCGCAATTTATTTGCAGGTTTGCCTTCACAAGTCAGTCATTTCTAAATGCAATTGAGTGAGACAAAATATGAGTGTCAGAGTTGGAGCAGCAGTATAAATAATTTGCTGTCCAACTTCACGTAAATTGATCCCTGAGTGAGAGAAGGTTAGCCACATATATTCTCATTTTCTCCTTTGACTTTATGCCTGTCACTCCAACATAAATCCATTCCACAGGATGAGCAAACCAGATGGCAAGCATTGTGTGCGCAATGGAATAACTAACACACAAAAGACTGGTTAACACAGATGGATCACCAGCAGACTACGCCCACAATGTAACCATTAAAGAGACAACAACAGGATTCTCAGCATTTTGATTCACCAGCAGGTTTTATTTTATTATTTTATCTCTGAAACATCCGAAAAATAATATGACTGTTATATATTCACACTCCTTTGGATAGGTTGTGGTCCAGGATTTTTATTGATCCACCATTCGAAAATATTCTGTGTAATATCTGAAAACAATCAACCTCATAATACAGCTGAATACAATGTTCCCATTATATTGATACAGAGATCAAAGCAATGCCATATTGTATAATGGCTGAAGGGATTGATCAGTACTATAGGCGTGACAACACCACAGGCTTGGTACTTGCCTGTGGACAAAAGGGAACATCTGAAATCTGCCCCACACACTGGACCAGCATGCCAACTCAGCATCTTCTAAAAAATACCTGACATTTTCTACGGAGCAAAACAAACTACAAAACTAAAACAAATTCCAACGTGGAGCCATTCGTTTCTCAGGTAGGATGGGATGAGTGTAATCCCTGGAAATCTGCCTGGGACCAGGCAGGGGAGTGAGGCCTGGGAGGGCTGTGGAGAAGAAGGCATGACCATTTATTTTGTGGGGCCCTTGGTTGAGATGATAATTGCAGGTACTCTTCAGGACAAAGAGAGCTGCATGGGCCAATACCAGCAAAAGCAATTATTGAGGCCTCGGTGGGCATCACACTCTCATGATATTGTTTCATAACTGTTGGGTTCTTGTCCTGCAATTACACCTGCTTGTCGAACATCTCATTCCAAAATCATGGGCATTAATATGGAGTTGGTCCCCCCTTTGCTGCTATAACAGCCTCAAATCTTCTGGGGAGGCTTTCCACTAGATGTTGGAACGCTGCTTTGGGGACTTGCCTCAATTCAGGCACAAGAGCATTAGTGAGGTTGGGCACTGATGTTGGGCGATTAGGCATGGCTCAAAGTTGGCATTCCAATTCATCCCAAAGGTGTTCGATCGGGTTGAGGTCAGGGCTCTGTGCAAGCCAGTCAAGTTCTTCCACACAGATCTCGACAAACCATGTCTGTTTAGACCTCGCTTTGTGAACGGGGAGCATTGCTGAAACAGGAAAGGGCCCACCCAAAACAGTTGCCACAATTGAAAGCATAGAATCGTCTAGAATGTCATTGTATGCTGTAGTGTTAAGATTTCCCTTCACTGTAACTAAGGGGCCTAGCCCGAACCATGAAAACAGCCCCAGACCATTATTCCTCCTCCACTAAACTTTACAGTTGGCATTGTGCATTGGGGCAGCTAGATTCCTCCGCCGAACTGCCAGAGAACTTGTTTCCACTGCTCCAAAGTCCAATGGCGGTGAGCTTTTACACCCTCCAGCCGACGCTTGGCATTGCACATGGTGATCTTAGGCTCGTGTGAGGCTGCTCGGCTATGGAAACCCATTTAATGAAGATCCCGACGAACAGTTCTCGTGCTAAAGTTGCTTCCAGAGGCAGTTTGGAACTCGGTAGTGAGTGTTGTAACTGAAGGTGGACCAGTTCTGTCAGCTTGTGTGCCCTACCACTTCGCGGCTGAGCCTTTGTCACTCCTAGATATTTCCACTTCACAATAACAGCACATACATTTGATTGTGGCAGCTCTAGCAGGGCAGAAATTTGTCGAACTGACTTGTTCGAAAGTCACTGAGCTGTTCAGTAAGGCCATTCTACTGCCAATGTTTGCCTATGGAGATTTCATGGCTGTGTGCTCTATTTTATACACCTGTCAGCAACGGGTGTGGCTGAAATAGCTGAACTCCCTCATTTGAAAGGGTGTCCACATACATTTGCATATATAGTGTATGTGCGCCTTAAGGGACCATTTCAAGATATATACATTTTTCTGTGTATGTTGGAGTGTGTGTGAGAGAAAGAACGAGAGGGTCGGAGAGAGGGGGAACAGGAGAGAGGGGGAACTAAAGAGAGGGGGAACTAGAAAGAGGGGGAACTAGAGAGAGGGGGAACTAGAGTGAGGGGGAACTAGAGTGAGGGGGAACTAGAGCAAGGGGGAACTAGAGCGAGGGGGAACTAGAGAGAGAAAGTAAGTTAGAGGGCGATATTAACACAGACACCAAGTTAGCTGTTCTTTGTACACAGTGCAGCGAAAGAGTAGCGTGACAAAAAGCAAACTTCTAACAAAGTGCGAAGGAAGTCGTCTGTTTATACTTTTAGTCACATTCACAGAACATAACCTTGGCTCTGTTGGTGTAATCATAAGCTACATTGTTACAGTCAAGTAGTTTAGTGCTCTGGTGAATTTCACAGTAAATGGTGCATATTTGGGGCATCAGTTTTACCTCTTATGGGATTTAGCTCTTCAACACTGATAACCTTTACCGGTACTTGCTGCATTCTTCAAGTATGGTGACCCATGTTGTTTGAGTTTAGCCATTGGCTAATACTGTATCTTGCTTGAATCACTGTCTTGATTTAGAAAGCATTTCAATCATTTCAAGCGCTATTCCCCCACTTTTGTTGAATAGCAAAACAATTATGTATGACTTTTCATAATATTTGTATTATGTACTTGAGCTTGTTCTCAAAAGTGATTACACCTCTGCAATGTATACATATTTTTTGAACCAGAAATGTGGGTTCCAGACCTTGCTAGAACTATGCAGTATTACTAGTTATTGTTTATGGCCCTCTCAAGATAAATAATTACTTTTGGGATTACATATAATGCATTTTAGATTACATCTAACAGTGATAGTGCACAATTTTTGCAATGTTTCTACATATCAAGAGTCAGATGAACTCATGGATACCATTTGTTGTCACTGCATGCATTTTGAAGGAGGTTGAAGGTAGTTTTGTCGAGTGGTTGCGTGCATGCAAAGCTGATCCCATAAACTTCCAGTCATTGCACCAACGCCATTTGGCAATAGCGCTAACATTAGTTATCAACTCTGCACACATAGACATAAATTTAGTATCCATTAGTTAATTTAGTAGAAAGTAGAAAAAAGGCTTCATTGTCAAAATCTTGCACTATTCGTAGTCACATTTGACATAAGCTCACTGTTTATACATTTTGTGATTTACTGGGGCGTCTTAACCAAATTCTCCAGACACCACTTAACCACAAATTTGTACTGTAATTTTTATTGCTCAGGGCCCTTAATTTAAAGTCAATGACTCATTTCCATCAATATCTTCAATGACAAATACATACAGCGTAATTTCCTCATAACAACTTCAGATATTTGAAGAATGTGTGAAGCAACAGTAGGGATGACCTCCACCTCCACACAGTAATGCATTATTCACCCCGATGTAGGAGATAGGGCTTAAGGTGAAAATGGAAGGTAAAGTTTGGTGCTGTGTCGCTGGGATGGTAGACGAGATTGCTGCAACTGCCAGGACATCACAAAGCCTGTTAAGCGAGTAAGCCACAGCATAAATAAATGTAAATGTGGGCAGAGGGCCCAGTGAGGGAGTTAGCCCCACACAGCAAGCAAGCGCTGCCTACCTGCCCAGGAGTCTGCATCCCTGCCGCTCCTCTTTGAATCATGGATCGGGAAATCATCAAATTAGTATTTTGGCTTCATCACAAACTCAGTGGTGGGTGGGTACGTCATACCATCCTGATCTCTCATTGTGCTCTCTTTTTTTCCTCTCTCTCAGGACTTCTGGAGGGAAGGTCTTTGTTTACATACGGAGGCTTCATTTAAAATTAGGGCTATAAATGAATGGATTACAAGGTGGCGATGCTAAACAAGAGAAAGTCTCACAGATCAAGCCTAAGCATCAAGCAACAAATTAAAAGTGGGAGCTGTAATTGAGGTAGACACCCATATCGGCCTGGCGGGTAGACAGATCACACCAGTCATACACCACACTCAATAGCACTACTCATTTGTATCAGTCATTTGGAGCACTCAAGGAGGCTACTCCATTTCCTGTAGTCTGCCTATGCTCTGCAAAGTGTTTTGTACTTAAATGCATTGATTTATAAAAGGGCAAACATCTGGACTCAAAGAGGCTCGATAAATTGAGGGGCAATTGACGACATTCAGTAGACACTAGAGATAGCAGTTTACTTCATAACTTGTTTTATGAGATAGTGTTCCTGTAGCCTATAAGACAGCATCTGTTGGAATTTATGTGCATTACTGATAAAAGGAGAATAGAACAGTCATATTCCAGAAACATTCCAGTCCTGCTTCACACAGTCAGGAAAGGGGATTTATCTAGTATGAGAAAGTCTGCCTGCCCTATCTCAGGGTCATGACCTTCTGGATCTCTTCCGTCTGATTACCTTTCGCAAAGCTTGGTTATTTACTTTGTGCCATTCCCATGTGCAGTAAATTGTTGAGACAAGGAGCTGCTAAGAGCTAGCTTAGCCCCAAGACTCCCAAGCCTCACAATTCGGCACAGAGGGCCGGCTGCGGGAGCAACACAGACAAGGTGTCCAAGATTCTCTGCCGACAGGAACGGTGCCTAGGGGACCCAAAGTCCACAGTTGTCAGACTGGAGCCTGGGCATCAATCGCTAGTAGGAGATCTGCTATGAAAGGTGCATGGCCCAATATTTGACTGTTTTCTCAGTGGCCGGTGTTTGGGGATGATGCCCACTGTTCAGACAGTTACTAATGACCTCTGTCTGCCACCCGTTCTGTCCAGGGAATCTAAATAATGGATGGAAGGGTTAGTTGGGTCTGCTGGCCAGAAAAGGGAAGGGAGAAAAACAAAAGTAGCTGCCATCTCCTGTGTCAATCTACCATCTCAGCCTGGTCTCATAGACTAGACGTAACATAGTAAATGTAAATCCGGGACACTCAAATTAGTACAGTATGATATGTTTGGTATGGTTATATAAGACAGTGGTGTTTAACACCAACGTCTAGCAACCCAGAGGTTGCATGTTTGAATCTCATCACAGACAAATTTAGCATTGTAGCAGCTACTTACTTTTAGCTAGTTTGCAACTACTTAGCATGTTAGCCAACCCTTCCCCTAACCTTAACTCTTTAACCTAACTCCTAACCCTGAACTTAACCCCTATCCTAACCCCTAGCCTAGCTAACTTTAACGACCTAGCTATTGTTAGCCACAACAAATTGGAATGTGTAACATATCCAAGTTATGCAAATTAATAACATATTGTAGAAATTGCAATTAGCAACATATTGTACGAACTGCAATTCGTACATCTTATGAAACGGATAAAGGACATCCATAAATGAAAACATACCATACGAAACATACCAATTGAAGTGTCCCAGATTTACGTTTACTATGTTGCGAGTCCAGGTTGAGCATCTTGTGTCCTTCATTGAAGAGAAATCAGGTAACTGACAACCTGTCTTTCTCTGTTTGTCTGCGTCTGAATTATTAATGGGCACAACATTTCCCTGGAGCCATGGCACAGACATGTTCAGCTATTTTAATGGTCCATCTCCTTCACTGAGCCTTACTCGAGGAGAGGCGATGGAAAATCCAGAGAAACTCACGTCTCATGACAAATCCGTGGAATGAATTGTCGATATCAGTGGCTTGGTTTCCTTTTGGCTCCCCATTGCTGGCCATGCGTTTGTGTCCAAGGCCCATTAGAGGGGACTTAAAGGAGGAGTGAATTCCAATTACCCCCCCAAAAAAAATAAAAAAATAAATGGGATCAGCACTTTCCGTTTCACCACTGATTCGCTGGGAATTCGCTGGCATGCGGTTGTCACCCATTACTCTGACTGAAGCACCCTCCACCAGAGCGTGGCTACCGCCAGAACATTTGACTGTCATTACTCTGCTGGATGAGAGACAGAATGAGGGTTAGAGGGAGAGAATCAGTGTGCCATCCTCATCAACTACAGAGGGCCAAGTCTGCTCAGATCTGATGATGCTGTAACAGTAGAAGACAGAAAATAGCTCTGTATTCTATAAGATGGTAATCCTTTTTTTATAGAGATAGAGTGGGGAAGTATCAAGCATAAATCATATGACATCATCTAATAATATATGCCATTTAGCAGACGCTTTTATCCAAAGCAACTTACAGTTATGCGTGTATAGATTTTTCTGTATGGGTTGCCCCGGGAATCAAACCCACAACCCTAGTGGTGCACCATTCTCTACCAACTGAACCATACAGGACCACTTAGATGATATTTACTCCTTTGTTCTGGACAGAGCGGTCTTCTGGTCAGGCTCCGTAGACGGGCACATCGCGTACCGCTCCCAAGTATACTACTTGCCAATGTCCAGTCTCTTGACAACAAGGTAGGCGAAATCTGAGCAAGGGTAGCATTCCAGAGAGACATCAGAGACTGTAACGTTCTTTGTTTCACGGAAACATGGCTCCCTCGAGACATGTTATCTGAGTTGGTACAGACACCTGGTTTCTTCACGCATCGCTCCGACAGAAACAAGCATCTCTATGGTAAAGAAGAAGGGCGGGGGTGTATGCCTTATGATTAATGAGACCCTGGGTCTTGACCCCGCCCTGTGCAACTGGGTCCTGGACTTCCTGATGGGCCGCCCCCAGGCGATGAGGGTAGGTAACAACATCTCCACCCCTCTGATCCTCAACACTGGGTCCCCACAATGGTGCGTTCTCTGCCCTCTCCTGTACTCCCTGTTCACCCACGACTGCGTGGCCATGCACGCATCCAACTCATTCATCAAGTTTGCAAACGACACTACAGTGGTAGGCTTGATTACCAACAACGATGAGACGGCCTACAGGGAGGAGGTGAGGGCCCTCGGAGTGTGGTGTCAGGAAAATAACCTCACACTCAATGTCAACAAAACAAAGGAGATGATCGTGGACTTCAGGAAACAGCAAAGGGAGCAGCCCCCTATCTACATTGACAGGACAGTATTTGAGAGGGTGGAAAGTTTTAAGTTCCTCGGCGTACACATCACGGACAAACTGAAATGGTCCTCCCACACAGACAGCGTGGTGAAGAAGGCGCAGCAGCGTCTCTTCAACCTCAGGATGCTGAAGAAATTCGGCTTGTCAACAAAAACCCTCACAAACTTTTACAGATGCAAAATCGAGAGCATCCTGTGGGCTGTATCACCGCCTGGTACGGCAACTGCTCCACCCATTACCGTAAGGCTCTCCAGAGGGTAGTGAGTTCTGCACAAAGCATCACTGGGTGCGAACTACCTGCCCTCCAGGACACCTACACCCTCCGATGTCACAGGAAGGCCAAAAAGATCATCAAGGACAACAACCACCCGAGCCACTGCCTGTTCTCCCCGCTATCATCCAGAAGGCGAGGTCAGTACAGGTGCATCAAAGCGGGGACCGAGAGACTGAAAAACAGCTTTTATCTCAAGGCCATCTGACTGTTAAACAGCCATAACTAATATTGAGTGGCTGCTGCCAACATACTGACTCAACTCTATTCAATACTCTAATAAATACTCTAATAATGGAAAAATGTATGTAATCAATTTATCACTGGCCACGTTCTATAATGCTTACATACCCTACATTACTCATCTCATATGTACAGTGCCCTGCGAAAGTATTCGGCCCCCTTGAACTTTGCGACCTTTTGCCACATTTCAGGCTTCAAACATAAAGATATAAAACTGTATTTTTTTGTGAAGAATCCACAACAAGTGGGACACAATCATGAAGTGGAACGACATTTATTCGATATTTCAAACTTTTTTAACAAATCAAAAACTGAAACATTGGGCGTGCAAAATTATTCAGCCCCTTTACTTTCAGTGCAGCAAACTCTCTCCAGACGTTCAGTGAGGATCTCTGAATGATCCAATGTTGACCTAAATGACTAATGATGATAAATACAATCCACCTGTGTGTAATCAAGTCTCCGTATAAATACACCTGCACTGTGATAGTCTCAGAGGTCCTTTAAAAGTGCAGAGAGCATCATGAAGACCAAGGAACACACCAGGCAGGTGCGAGATACAGTTGTGAAGAAGTTTAAAGCCAGATTTGGATACAAAAAGATTTCCCAAGCTTTAAACATCCCAAGGAGCACTGTGCAAGTGATAATATTGAAATGGAAGGAGTATCAGACCACTGCAAATCTACCAAGACCTGGCCGTCCCTCTAAACTTTCAGCTCATACAAGGAGAAGACTGATCAGAGATGCAGCCAAGAGGCCCATGATCACTCTGGATGAACTGCAGAGATCTACAGCTGAGGTGGGAGACTCTGTCCATAGGACAACAATCAGTCGTATATTGCACAAATCTGGCCTTTATGGAAGAGTGGCAAGAAGAAAGCCATTTCTTAAAGATATCCATAAAAAGTGTTGTTTAAAGTTTGCCACAAGCCACCTGGGAGACACACCAAACATGTGGAAGAAGGTGCTCTGGTCAGATGAAACCAAAATTGAACTTTTTGGCAACAATGCAAAACGTTATGTTTGGCATAAAAGCAACACAGCTCATCACCCTGAACACACCATACCCACTGTCAAACATGGTGGTGGCAGCATCATGGTTTGGGCCTGCTTTTCTTCAGCAGGGACAGGGAAGATGGTTAAAATTGATGAGAAGATGGATGGAGCCAAATACAGGACCATTCTGGAAGAAAACCTGATGGAGTCTGCAAAAGACCTGAGACTGGGACGGAGATTTGTCTTCCAACCAGACAATGATCCAAAACATAAAGCAAAATCTACAATGGAATGGTTCAAAAATAAACATATCCAGGTGTTAGAATGGCCAAGTCAAAGTCCAGACCTGAATCCATTTGAGAATCTGTGGAAAGAACTGAAAACTGCTGTTCACAAATGCTCTCCATCCAACCTCACTGAGCTCGAGCTGTTTTGCAAGGAGGAATGGGAAAAAAATCGATGTGCAAAACTAATAGAGACATACCCCAAGCGACTTACAGCTGTAATCGCAGCAAAGGGTGGCGCTACAAAGTATTACCTTAAGGGGGCTGAATAATTTTGCATGCCCAATTTTTGAGTTTTTGATTTTTTTTAAAAGTTTGAAATATCCCTTAAATGTCGTTCCACTTCATGATTGTGTCCCACTTGTTGTTGATTCTTCACAAAAAAATACAGTTTTATGTCTTTATGTTTGAAGCCTGAAATGTGGCAAAAGGTCGCAAAGTTCAAGGGGGCCGAATACTTTCGCAAGGCACTGTATATACTGTAAACTATACCATCTACTGCATCTTGCCATCTTGATGTAATTAAATGTATCACTAGCCACTAGCTACTTTAAACAATGCCACTTCATGTAATGTTTTCATACGCTACATTACTCATCTCATATGTATATACTGTACTCTATACCATCTACTGCATCTTGCCATCTTAATGTAATATATCACTAGCCACTTTAAACAATGCCATTTCATATAATGTTTTCATTACTCATCTCATATGTATATACTGTACTCTATGCCATCTACTGCATCTTGCCTATGCCGTTCGGGCATCACTCATTCATATATTTTTATGTACATATTCATATTCATTCCTTTACACTTGTGTGTGTATAAGGTAGTTGTTATGAAATTGTTCGATTATATTATTTGTTAGATATTACTGCATGGTCGAAACTAGAAGCACAAGCATTTCGCTACACTCGCATTAACATCTGCTAACCATGTGTATGTGACAGATACATTTGATTTGATTTGATTTGAAGATGGAAGTACGGGCTGCAATACATCATGTCTACCATCATCTAAATCCACCCAGGAGAATGTAATCCATCCAGGCCTTTACACTGTACAGTACTACTGTGCCTTGTCACCTAGGCCTAATGAAAAGGGCATAAGACAGGTTTGGATAGTCAATGACTCTCTGTTCAGTAGATGGGGCTATGAGTTAATGACTTTGCTTTGGGTGGTGCTCTATGAAAATGTCTGTTATATATTTCTGAAAGGGAAATCAGTCCAGATGAGACCTCGGGCACATTCAGGGTGTTACTAAGAGTACTTCTAAGGCCATTTTGGTGCACTCACTGTGGATATTAGTCACAAAAGCAAGAGTGACCAGCAGCCATCTTTTATGTAACTCTATTGTGATTCACAACGTGAGTGAACTAACTGATGAGACGTGAGTTGGGATGTCGCTCACTCTCTCACGCCATGTTGATAGAGACTCAAAATAGACTTGACAGTACTCTCTTCATTGAAATTCTGATGATCGGCAAAATGCTAATAGACCAAAACCATTTTCTCCCACGCTGTCTTTGGTGTCTTTGCATATGAAATCAGTTCCCGTTACCGTGTCTCTTATATCAACCCTACAAGCAACACAAGACTCTTTTAAGACTGTTTTAAAAACCTCTATGCACCGTGAAGAAAATCACACCACGAACTATCACCCTCAGGCAATTAAGGAAATCATCAATGTCATGGATATACAGGAATTAGTGGATATATGGAGGCTTAAATACCCTGATCTAGTAAGATATACATGGCGGAGGCTTTATCAAGCTAGTCGTCTTGATTACTTTCTTATGTCATTCTGTCTGGCACTAAAAGTTTAAAGTGTTGATGGGGACAGAATGTGGTCTAACCATCACATAATTGGCATATATATTACTCTTACAGAATTTCCATGTGGGCAAGGATATTGGACATTTAATCAAAGCCTACTGGATAATAACTTGTTTTTAACTAGGACAGAAGAATTTATAACTGACTTTTTCCGATATAACATAGGCACAGCAGATCCCCTTATTATATGGGACACTTTTAAATGTGCCTTCAGAGGCCATGTAATTCAGTACTCATTTATAAAACAAAAGCAATTCAGGTCAAAAGAGTCCATGTTAACAAAGGAAATTGAAGGGCTAACAGTACAGATAGACAGCAATAAAAACAGAACGGTACCTTAGAGGCTCAGAGTAAGATAGAGGAAAAACCAAAAGAAATGGAGGAAATTATTCAAGAAAGATCCAATGTAATATATTATATATAATATATATAGCACAGATGGGAGCATGTTCCGGGATTCTTCCGATGGCATTGAGGAATACACCACATCAGTCACTGGCTTCATCAATAAGTGCATCGATGACGTCGTCCCAACAGTGACTGTACGTACATACTCCAACCAGAAGCCATGGATTACTGGCAACGTTCACACGGAGCAAAAGGCTTGAGCTGCCGCTTTCAAGGGCGGGACTCTAACCCGAAAGCTTATAAGAAATCCCGCTATGCCCTCCAATGAACCACCAAACAGGCAAAGCATCAATACAGGACTAAGATCGAATCTTACTACACCGGCTCCAATGCTCGTCGGATGTGGCTGGGCTTGCAAACTATTACAGACTAAAAGGGGAAGCACAGCCACGAGCTGCCCAGTGACACGAACCTACCAGACAGGCTAAATTACTTCTATGCTCGCTTCGAGGCAAGTAACACTGAAACATGCATGAGAGCACCAGCTGTTCTAGATGACCGTGTGATCACGCTCTCCGTATGTGAGTAAGACCTTTAAACAGGTCAACATTCACAAAGCCGCAAGGCCAGACGGATGACCAGGACGTGTACTCTGAGCATGTGCTGACCAACTGGCAAGTGTCTTCACTGACATTTTCAACCTGTCCCTGACTGAGTCTGTAATACCAACATGTTTCAAGCAGACCACCATAGTCCCTATGCCCAAGAACACAAAGGTAACCTGCCTAGATGACTAACGACCTGTAGCACTCAAGTCTGTAGCCATGATGTGCTTTGAAAGGCTGCTCATGGCTCACATCAACACCATCATCCCATAAACCATAGACCCACTCCAATATGCATACCACCCAAACAGATCTGCAGATGATGCAACCTCTATTGTACTTAACACTGCCCTTTCCCAAATGGATAAAAGGAACACCTATGTGAGAATGCTATTCATTGACTACAGCTCAGTTTTCAACACCATAGTGCACTCAAAGCTCATCACTAAGCTAAGGACCCTGGGACTAAACATCTCCCTCTGCAACTGGATTCTGGACTTCCTGACGGCCGCCCCCAGGTGTTAAGGGTAGGGAACAACACATCAGCCAGGCTGAACCTCTACACAGGGGCCCCTCAGGGGTGAGTGCTCAGTCCCCCCCTGTACTACCTGTTCACTCATGACTGCATGGCTAGGCACAACTCCAACACCATCATCAAGTTTGCAGATGACACAACAGTGGTAGGCCTGATTACCAACAATGATGAGACCAGCTATAGGGAGTAGGTCACAGATCTTGTTGTGTGGTTCCAGGACAACAACCTCTCCCTCAACGTGATCAAGACAAAGTAGATGATTGTGGACTACAAGGAAAGGAAGACCGAGCACGCCCCCATTTTCATCGACGGGGCTGTAGTGGAACAGGTTGAGAGCTTCAAGTTCCTTGGCGTCCACATCACCAACAAACTATCATGGTCCAAACACACTAAGTCGTGAAGAGGGCGCGACAAAGCCTGTTCCTCCACAGGAGACTGAAATATTTGGCATGGGTCTTCAGATCCTCAAAAGGTTCTACAGCTGCACCATCGAGAGAATCCTGACTGGTTACATCACTGCCTGGTATGGCAACTGCTCGGCCTCCGACCACAAGGTACTAGAGAGGGTAATGCATACGGCCCAGTACATCGCTGGGCCAAGCTTCCTGCCATCCAGGACCTCTACACCAGGCTGTCTCAGAGGAAGGCCCTAAAATTTGTCAGTCTCCAACCACCCTAGTCATAGACTGTTCTCTCTGCTACCGCACGGCAAGCGGTACCAAGTCGAGGTCCTAAAGGCTTCTTAATGGCTTCTACAACCAAGCCATAAGACTCGTGAACAGCTAATCAAAGAGCTACCCAGACCCCTCCTTTACACTGCTGCTACTCTCTGTTTATAAACGTCTTGATGCAATTAAAGCCTTTAAGTCGGAGAAAACTCCTGGGATGGATGGCATACTATTGAAGCATAGCAAACTTTTTTTTGAGATTCTCAGATGACCATTATTAGCATGTTTTAGCCACTCCTATATAAATGGTAGATTACCAGACACTCAACGAGAAGGTCTGATTTAATTTTTAACTGAAACAGGATCCAAGTAGTATACATAAAGGTCCAGTCCATTAAAAAAATTGGAGGCCCATTACACTTCAGTGTTGTGATACAAAAATTCTTGCTAAATGCTTAGCACATAGAATTAAAAGGTTTTGTCATATATCATTCATCCTAATCAGACATGGACGACATTTTACATGGATGATACATTGGAGATAATATAAGACAAGTTCTGGAAACAATAGAAAACTATGAAATATCTAGGAAACTAGACCTGGTTTTCATAGCTGACTTTGAAAATACTTTTGATAACTCTACTCTACTCAACAAATTGGATGCAGTCTATCACAGTGCCATCCATTTTGTCACCAAAGTCCCATATACTACCCACCACTGCGACCTGTACGTTCTCGTTGGTTGGCCCTCGCTTCATACTCGTTGCTAAACCCACTGGCTACAGGTTATCTACAAGTCTCTGCTAGGTAAAGCCACGCCTTATCTCAGCTCACTGGTCACCATAGCAGCACCCACTCATAGCACGCGCACCAGCAGGCATATCTCAAGGGTCACCCCAAAGCCAATTCCTCCTTTGGTCGCCTTTCCTTCCAGTTCTCTGCTGCCAATGACTGGAACGAACTGCAGAAATCACTGAAGCTGGAGACTCATATCTCCCTCACCAGCTTCAAGCACCAGCTGTCAGAGCAGCTCACAGATCACTGCACCTGTACATAGCCCATCTGTAAACAGCCCATCTATCTACCTCATCCCCATACTGTATTTATTTATTTATCTTGCTCCTTTGCACCACAGTATCTCTACTTGCACATTCATCTTCTGCACATCTACCATTCCAGTGTTTAATTGCTATATACTAATTACTTCGCCACCATGGCCTATTTATTGCCTTAACTCCCTTATCTTACCTCATTTGCACTCAATGTATATAAACTTTTTCTTTATTTTTTTCTACTGTATTATGGACTGTATGTTTATTTGTTTATTCCATGTGAAGATCCCACCACAAAGAGACCAAGCAGCGGACAGGGACCCTGGAGACAGGCTTGGGAATATTGCCGCCCCAAGGAAGAGCTGGAGGCAGCTAAAGTGGAGAGGTGGCGATATGAGGCAAGGCAGCGCAGCAGGCATGAGAGGCAGCCCCTCCCCCACAAAAATTGGGGGCGGGGGGCACATGGGGAGATTGGCGGACTCAGGCGAGAGACCTGAGTCAATTCCCCATGCTTACCGGAAGCAGCGGGGTACTGGTCAGGCACCGTGTTATGTGGTGAAGCGCACAGTGTCTCCAGTGCGTGCTCATAGCCCGGAGTGCAATAGGCCAGCCCCCCTCAAGTGCCATGTGAGAGTGGGAATCCAGCCAGGGCGGATTGTGACAGCTCAGCGCGTTTGGTCTCCGGTGCGCCGTTTCGGTCCAGGGTATCCTGCGCTGGCTCTGCGTACTGTGTCTCATTGAGCTTAAGGGAGAGGTGCGATTGGTAAGCACCAGATCTCCAGTGCTCCCCCACAGCCAGGTTCGACCTATGCCTGCACTCTGGAGTGGCCGGGCTAAAGTGGTCATCCAGCCTGGAGGAGTGGTGCCAAGGCTGCACACCAGAGCTCCAGTGCTCCCCCACAGCCGCTCCCGCTTCATCCGTTCCTCCTCCACGCACCAGGCCTCCTGTAGGTCTCCCCAGCCTGGTGGGCCCTGTGGCAGCCCCACGCACCAGGTTGTCTCTCCGTCTCCTCCCTCCAGGTTCGCCCACCTGTCCGTAGCTGCCAGGGTCGCCCTCCTGTCCGGAGCTGCCAGAGTCGCCCTCCTGTCCGGAGCTGCCAGAGTCGCCCTCCAGTTCGAAGCTGCCAGAGTCGCCCTCCTGTCCAGAGCTGCCAGAGTCGGCCTGCAGTGCAGCCCCTCAGTCCAGGGGTGCCCCTCAGTCCAGTGGCGCCCTCCAGTCCGGGGCTCTCCACGAAGGACTTCAATCCGGGTTCGGCGGTGAGGGTCCCCAGAGGTGGAGCGGGGTCCCTCACGTCCCTCACCGGAGCTGCCACCGGGGAGTAATGCCCACCCAGACCCTCCCCTATAGGTTCAGGTTTTGCAGGCAGAGTCCCCACCTTTGGGGAAGGGGGGCGGTGGGTTCTGTCACGCATTGACCGTAGGGAGCTTTTTATGTCTCTATTTTAGGTTTCGTCAGGGTGTGATTTGGGTGGGCATTCTATGTTCATGTTTCTATGTTTTCTATTTCTTTGTTTTCGGCCAGGTATGGTTCTCAATCAGGGACAGCTGTCTATTGTTGTCTCTGATTGGGAATCATACTTAGGTAGCTGTCACACCCCGACCATAGTTTGCTTTGTATGTTTCTATGTTTTGTTTGGTCATGGTGTGATCTGAGTGGGCATTCTATATTACATGTCTTGTTTGTCTATTTCTATGTTTGGCCTGATATGGTTCTCAATCAGAGGCAGGTGTTAGTCATTGTCTCTGATTGGGAACCATATTCAGGTAGCCTGTTTGGTGTTGGGTTTTATGGGTGATTGTTCCTGTCTCTGTGTTAGTTTGCACCAGAATGGGCTGTTTAGGTTTTCAAGTTACGTTTCTTGTTTTGTAGTGTTCGTGTTTATCTTTTTATTAAACATGAATCAAAATAACCACGCTGCGCTTTGGTCCGCCTCTCCTTCAACTCAAGAAAACTGTTACAGAATCACCCACCACAACAGGACCAAGCAGCGTGGTAACGGGCAACAGCAACAGAGGCGCAAAGAGGAATGGACATGGGACGATGTATTGGACGGCAAGGGTTGCTACACATGGGATGAGATCCTGGCGGGAAAGGATCGCCTTCCATGGGAACAGGTGGAGGCAGCTAGGAGAGCGGAGGCAGCCGGAGAGAGGAGCCGGTGATATGAGGGAACACGGCTGGCAAGGAAGCCCAAAAGGCAGCCCCAAAAATTTATTGGCGGGGGCACACAGGATGTATGTGGAAGCCAGGTAGGTGACCTGAGCCAACTTCCTGTGCTTATCGGAGGGTGAGAGAGACCGGGCAGGCACCGTGTTATGCTGTGGAGCGCACAGTGTCCCCAGTGCGGGTGCATAGCCCGGTGCGGTACATACCAGCTCCGCGTATTGGCCGGGCTAGAGTGGGCATCGAGCCAAGTGCCATGAAACCGGTTCTACGCATCTGGTCTCCAGTGCATCTCCTTGGGCCGGCTTACATGGCACCAGCCTTGCGCATGGTGTCCCCGGTTTGCCTGCATAGCCCAGTGCGGGCTATTCCACCTCGCCGCACTGGCAGGGCGACCCGGGAGCATTCAACCAGGTAAGGTTGGGCAGGCTCGGTGCTCAAGAGCTCCAGTGCACCTGCACGGTCCGGTCTATCCAGTACCACCTCCACGCACCAGCCCTCCGGTGGCAGCTCCCTGCACCAGGCTGTCTCTCCGTCTCATCCCTACTGGTGCTCACGCCTGTCCAGTGCTGCCGGAGCCTTCCTCCTCTCCAGCGCAGCCGGAGTCTCCCGCCTGTTCGGCGCTGCCAGAGCTCCCGCCCCTCAGTCCAGAGGCGCCAGACACCCTCATTCCAGAGGCGCCAGAGCTCCTCAGTCCAGCGCTGCCAGAGCCTTCCTCTCCAGCACCGCCTGAGCCACCCGTCTGCCCAGTGCCGCCAGTCTGCCCAACGCCGCCAGTGCCGCCAGTCTGCCCAACGCCGCCAGTGCCGCCAGTCTGCCCAACGCCGCCAGTGCCGCCAGACTGCAAGGATCCGCCGGTGCCGCCAGTCAGCCAGGATCCGCCAGTGCCGCCAGTCAGCCAGGATCCGCCAGTGCCGCCAGTCAGCCAGGATCCGCCAGTGCCGCCAGTCAGCCAGGATCCGCCAGTGCCGCCAGTCAGCCAGGATCCGCCAGAGCCGCCAGTCAGCCCAGAGGCGCCAGAGCCGCCAGTCAGCCCAGAGGCGCCAGAGCCGCCAGTCAGCCCAGAGGCGCCAGAGCCGCCAGTCAGCCCAGAGGCGCCAGAGCCGCCAGTCAGCCCAGAGGCGCCAGAGCCGCCAGTCAGCCCAGAGGCGCCAGAGCCGCCAGTCAGCCCAGAGGCGCCAGAGCCCCTCAGCCCAGAGCTTCCGCCCCTCTGTCCAGAGCTTCCGCCCCTCTGTCCCGAGCTGCCCCTCTGTCCCGAGCTGCCCCTCTGTCCAGTAGGGTCATTTAGAAGGGTCGCCGTGGTTAGGAGGCCACGGAAGCGGACAAGGTGGTGGACTAAGACTATGGTGAAGTGGGGGCCACGTCCAGCACCAGAGCCGCCACCGCGGACAGATGCCCACCCAGACCCTCCCCAATAGGTTCAGGTTTTGCGTCCGGAGTCCTGTCTGTGTTAGTTTGCACCAGAATAGGCTGTTTAGGTTTTCACGTTACGTTTCTTGTTTTGTAGTGTTCGTGTTTATCTTTTTATTTAACATGAATCAAAATAACCACGCTGCGCTTTGGTCCGCCTCTCCTTCAACTCAAGAAAACCCTTACAGTAGCTTTTTTCCCTCCTTCTGTGTGGGATCTTGTTCTTTGTTTGTGTGCAGTTAGTTTGCACAAGGAAGGTGTTTGGTTGTTGTTTTCTTTATTGTTTTGTCTAAAGTTTCACTTCAGTAATAAATATTTTGTGGAACTGAAGGAACGCTGTGCCTTGGTCTCATCCTTCCGACGACAGCCGTTACAGCTCTATCCAAAGTTATAACCAACTAATTGGAGCATTCCCACAAAAATGGAAGAGGCAAGTGAAAGCTTGCCCTGCATTAAAGACCAAAATTGGTTAATGAAAATTGTGATAAATAAAAATATATACCAGTTTCATTTAAGGACCAAAAAATTGACAGCTGTGCCAAATAAATTGCAAAATAGTTGGGAATAGATTTTCGATGTACCAATTCCTTGGCACATGGTTTATGAATTGACATGTAAAACTTATACAAAATTCTTGCAACCTCTAGAATCTTATATATTTGAGGGATAAACTTTTCCCAGCTCTACAGATTTTTCTGCGAGGAGGCAGAGACACAATATAATTTATTTTGGTTCTGTCCATATGCAGCTTGTTTTTGGTCACAGGTCCAGGAATGGCTGAAGAATTGCAACATTTACCGAGGGCTTATGCTGCAGGTAGCAATACTGGGTGATTTGAAAAGTCATAGTCAATCGATCAATAATATAATAATTATTTTAGCAAACAATTGTATCTTTAATTTACAATCTGTAGAAACTATGAGAATAGAAAGGTTCATTACTTTTGAGAAGCATCACAGCACAGTTTTAAAATATATGGCAAATAGAAATCCAATATGGATGGTGTTGAGATGGGAGGGGTTTAATGGAGATGAAGGGTGGGACTAATAACAACAAGATTACAAATGTAAAACATATGGGGTCTGTAAAATGTATATTGGTTCATTAATATTGTGAAATAGCACAGTTACAAATATATGGCAAATAGAAATCAAACTGGATGGACATCAGAAATAGAGGAAAGCTAGGACTAAAAACAAACAATATCTCTTGTGTCTGTACAATGTGTATATATAGTATGTACTGTATAAGCTGGAAGTAGAAGCCTAAGTGTTGTTGTCTATTAGCTTACTCCAATTGGGGAAGCGATGGTAGGGTTTGTGGAGAAAAATAAAGGTAGGTACATTTAAAAAAAAGTATATGTATGTGTATGTAAAAAAATAATATATCATCAAAAATAAATAAATACATGTCTCTTATCCAATGATCAAAATCCTGAATTTGCAAATGAATTGATTTATCTTTCTACCCACACATGCCATCTTTGCAGCCTCACCATTTCCCCCCATCGTATCATTCATGCTTACGTCCCATAATGCAATCAAAACCTTAATGGTGGATAATGCTGATGCTGGACATTTTTCTTGCAGGCATAAGAGTACACGTAAATAAGTGTTTTAGTTAAGGTATAATCTGAATGTAGGGATGGCGCTTTGGGAAGTCTGTTGCCTATACGTCAGCTCCCAACTGATCACATTTTCAGTAGCAGAACACACAGGCATGCTATTTTGACAGCTGTCATTGTCTACATGTTTCTATTTCCCCTTTCCTGTGTTGCCCAGACATGAATGCCGTATCCCACCCACCCATACGTAAAATAATATATGGCAATACATGTATATTATTTATATGTTTTGTATGGGCATATATGGTGGAAACATATATGCCCATATATGCTTATATATGTATCCACACTTATAAGTACATACATGTCACATATACAGTATGTTGAAACATAAATGAATAGGCCATTTTCATATACAGTACCAGTCAAAAGTTTGGACACACCTACTCATTCAAGGGTTTTCTTTATTTTTACTGGTTTCTCCATTGTAGAATAATAGTGAAGACATCGAAACTATGAAATAACACCTATGGAATCACGTAGTAACCCAAAAAGTGTTAAACAATTCCAAATATATTTTAGATTTTAGATTCTTAAAAGTAGCCACTCTTTGCCTTGATGACAGCTTTGCAAACTCTTGGCATTCTCTCAACCAGCTTAATGAGGTAGTCACCGGGAATGCATTTCAATTAACAGGTGTGCATTGTTAAAAGTTCATTTATGGAATTTCTTTCCTTAATACGTTTGAGACAATCAGTTGTGTTGTGACAAGGTAGGGGTCGTATACAGAAGATAGCCCTTTTTCGTAAAATACCAAGTCCATATTATGGCAAGAACAGCTCAAATAAGTGAAGAAAAATTACAGTAAATCATTACTTTAAGACATGAAGGTCAGTCAATCCAGAGAAGTTCAAGAACTTTGAAAGTTTCTTCAAGTGCATTCACAAAAAAGTGCTATGATGAAACTGGCTGTCATGAGGGCCACCACAGGAATGGAAGACCCAGAGTTACCTGCTGCAGGGGATATGTTTATTACAGTTACCAGCCTTAGAAATTCCAGCCCAAATAAATGCTTAACAGAGTTGAGACACAGTAACAGACACATCTCAACATCAACTGTTCAGAGGAGACTGAGTGAATCAGGCCTTCATGGTCGAATTGCTGCAAAGAAACCACTACTAAAGGACACCAATAATAAGAGACAAGCTTGGGCCAAGCAACACCAGCAAATCAAATCAAATGTATTTTTGTTACATGCGCCGAATACAGTAATCTCCGCATGTGTGGTTCCCACCATGAAGCATGGAGGAGGAGGTGTGATGGTGTGGGTGTGCATTGATGGTGACACTTTTTGCAATTTATTTAGAATTCAAGACACACTTAACCAGCATGGCTACCACAGCATTCTGCAATGATACGCCATCCCGTCTGGTTTGCGGTTAGTGGGACTATAATTTGTTTTACAACAGGACAATGACCCAACACACCTCCAGGCTGTGTAAGGGCTATTTGATGAAGAAGGAGAGTGATGGAGTGCCGCATCAGATAACCTGGCCTCCACAATCACCCAACCTCAACCCAATTGAGATGGTTTATGATGAGTTGTACCGCAGAGTGAAGGAAAAGCAGCCAATAAGTGCTCAGCATATGTGGGAACTCCTTCTATACTGTTGGGAAAGCATTCCAGGTGAAGCTGGTTGAGAGAATGCCAAGAGTGTGCAAAGCTTTCATCAAGGCAAAGGGTGGCTACTTTGAAGAATCTAAAATATTTAGATTCGTTTAACAGTTGTTTGGTTACTATATGGTTCCATATGTGTTATTTCATAGTTTTGATGTCTTCACTTTTATTCTACAATGTAGAAAATAGTAAAAAATAAAGAAATACCCTTGAATGAGTAGGTGTGTCCAAACTTTTCACTTGTACTGTATAATTATGTCCCTTCTATGTCATAATAAGGACGGACCCCAGAGAGAAGTTGTATTGTGATGAATGCACCAGCTAATACAGGCAGTGGTGTGGAGAGTGGCTCCGTGGTGCTTCACTAACAAACTGTCGTAGTTACCATCAGACATACACACCTGCCCTCATACACACCTACACACTCCATATATTGACAGCTCTGAGGAGAGCAGCAGGGCTGCTGTGAGTGAGGGAGCTTCCTAGAGGAATAGATGGGGCGCTGTGGCTCTGTGGTACGGTAGCTAGAATAGAGGTAGAGGTAATTACCATGCACACCACAAGGCTCTTTATTATGAGCATACGCTGCAATGATGCAACTCACTCTAGCGTGAAATTGAAGAACTGACATAGTATGTTTTCATCAATTTTTTCATTTTATTTGTCAGCTTTTCAGAGTTCAATAACAAGTTTGAATCAGTCAGAGAACTAAAAGGACATTGCATGTTGATGGTTTAGAATGATTATGTTTAGCTTATCGTTACAGAAAAATTGAAGACCAATACACAATCTACTCTTATTTTGTGTAGGGTCTGCTGCCATGTGTTAGAGAGAAATAGAGAGACTTTCCTCTGATATAAATAAAGGATGTCCAGGAAACACAGAGATGAAGAGGTTGGGAAAAAGTGTCAGCAATAATAAATATCAGGGAAGGAGAAACAAAACAGCAAAACAGCTCATCCTGCAGTTATTCCAGCAAACTTCCAAAACACCTTTCAACGTCACTTTATTGGTGCAATAATGCTTGCACAGGGGAACAGAGCAGATGCAAGGCTTCTGTCAAATATGAAGACAATACTAATGACTCATGTTTTTATGTCTACCTTACAGATGCTTACTTAATTAACCCATCTCTCATTTTACATTTTAGTCATTTAGCAGACTGTCACGACTTCCACTGAAGGTGGCTCCTCTCCCTGTTCAGGCGGCGCTCGGCGGTCGTCATCGCCGGTCTGCTAGTTGCCACCGATCCCTTTTCTTTTTCGTTTGGTTTTCTCTGTCTTGTGTTCACCTGTGTCCAGTTTAGGTTAATCAGTGGGATATTTAATCTCGCCATACACGTGTTCTGTTTGGTTTGCGTTTTGTTCGTGCAGTTTAACAGGTGTTTTCACGGGACTGTTTTCCCGCACGTTAGTTGAGTCAGAGGAGTTGTTTTCCTCCGTGTTCGACTGGACTGTGTCCTTGTTTTTTGTGGCTGCTGTTGAGGTCCTGTGGCTGTTTTTGTTGATGGACTTGAATAAAACGTCCTTCTTGCAACTCTTACTCTCCTGTGCCTGACTTCTCAGAGGGAGAATCTGACACAGACACTCTTATCCAGAGCCACTTACAGTTATCCATTCATCTTAAGATAGCTAGGTGGGACAAATACATATCACAGGCATAGAAAGTACATTTTTCCTCAATAACGTAGCTGTCAGTAGAGTCAGAGCTGGGGTGGGGGGGGGGGGTCGAGGTGAAGAGGAGGATTATTTAAGATACTGTTTGAAGAGGTAAGGTTTCAGATGTTTATTCGGAAGATGTGCGGAGACTCTGCTGTCCTAGATTCAGGGGGAAGCTGGTTAAACCATTGGGCTTGGACTGGGATGAGGGGTGGGAGGGCCAAGAGACTTAAGGTGGTAGAACAGAGTGCTCGAGTTGGGATGTAGAGTTTGAGCATAGCCGGAAGGTAGGGAGGGGCAGATCCTCTTGCTGTTCCGTAGGTAAAGCACTATGGTCTTGTAGTGGATGCAATCTTCGACTAAAAGCCAGTGGAGTGTGCAGAGGACTGGGGTGACATGAAAGAACTTGGGAAGGTTGAAAACCAGACGGGCTGCTGCGTTCTGCCTAAATTGCAGGGGTTTCATGGCACAAGCATGTACCCCAGCCAACAGCGAGTTGCAGTAGTCCAGACAAGAGAGGACAAATGCCTGGATTAGGACTCTCTGGACGTTGGGGAGCATGAACCTGCAGGAGCGAGTCACTGGTTTGATGTTTGCAGAGAACAACATGGTGTTGTCCAGGGTTATGCCAAGGTTCTTGGCACTCTGGGAGTGCGACACTGTGGAGGTGTCAACCGCGATGGAGAGATCTTTGAGAGAGTAGGTCTTCCCTGGGAGGATGAGCAGCTCCATCTTGTCGAGGTTGAGATTGAGGTGAACATCCAAGTTGACATACACTATATATACAAAAGTATGTGGACACTGCTTCAAATTAGTGGATTCAGATATTTTAGCCACACCTGTTGCTGACAGGTGTATAAAATCCCTCACACAGTCATGCAATCTCAATAGACAAACAATATAGAGCATCCTGTCAGGCTGTATCACCGCCTGGTACGGCAACTGCACCGCCCACAATCGCAGGGCTCTCCAGGGGGTGGTGATGTCTGCACAACGCAAACCCCAGAGGGCAAACTACCTGCACTCCAGGACACCTACAGCACCCGATGTCACAGGAAGGCCAAAAAGATCATCAAGAATAACAACCACCCGAGTCACTGCCCATTCACCCCGCTACCATCCAGAAGGCGAGGTCAGTACAGGTGCATCAAAGCTGGGACCGAGAGACTGAAAAACAGCTTCTATCTTAAGGCCATCAGACTGTTAAACAGCCATCACTAGCACAGGGAGCCTACTGCCTACATACAGACTTGTAACCATTGACCACTTAAATAAGTGGAACACCAGTCACTTTATTAATGCCACTTTAAAAATGTTTACATATCTTGCATTACCAACCTCATATGTAATCTCAGCAAAAAAAGAAACGGCCCTTTTTCAAGACCCTGTCTTTCAAAGATAATTCATAAAAATCCAAAGAACTTCACAGATCTTCATTGTAAAGAGTTTAAACACTGTTTCCCATGCTTGTTCAATGAAACATAAACAATTAATGAACATGCACCCGTGGAATGGTCGTTAAGACACTAACAGCTTACAAACAGTAGGCAATTAAGGTCACAGCTATGAAAACGTAGGAGACTAAAGAGGCATTTCTACAGACTCTGAAAAACACCAAAAGAAAGATGCCCAGGGTCCCTGCTCATCTGCTTGAACATGCCTTAGGCATGCAGCAAGGAGGCATGAGGACTGTAGATGTGGCCAGGGCAATAAATTGCAATGTCCGTACTGTGAGACTCCTAAGACAGCTCTACAGGGAGACAGGACGGACAGCTGATCATCCTCGCAGTGGCAGACCACGTGTAACAACACCCGTCCTGGACCAGACAGGACCAGACAGGACTGGCAAAAAGTGGTCTTCACGGACGAGTCAAGATTTTGTTTCTTTTATATGATGGTCGAATTCGTGTTTATCGTTGAAGGAATGAGTGTTACACCGAGGCCTGTACTCTGGAGCTGGATCGTTTTGGAGGTGGAGAGTCCGTCATGGTCTGGGGCGGTTTGTCACATCATCATTGGACTAAGCTTGTTGTCATTGCAGGCAATCTCAACGCTGTGCGTTACAGGGAAGACATCCTCCTCCCTCATGTGGTACCCTTCCTGCAGGCTCATCCTGACATGACCTTCCAGCATGACAATGCCACCAGCCATACTGCTCTTTCTGTGCGTGATTTCCTGAAAGACAGGAATGTTACAGGCTGACTACACTTTTCACGTCGCATGCGCGAGCATTTCAAAATAAATGTAGAAATCTATATTATTCAATTATTGCATCCACATAACTCGCGCAAGCCAGCGAGCATCTGCGTTGCCAAGGGCTAAAATAGAAGTCAGTTCTATTTCTGGCGCAGATCGCGCTGCAAGTCCTGCATCTCCCATCTCCTCAATGGTTTATTGAAGCAGGTACCCACGTGCCATCTCCTCATTGGTTATACCCACGTGGGTGACTGAAAGATGAAATAGGTCGGTGGCGGTAATGCAAGTAATTTATGAAAGTTACCAATCGCAATATAAAGTCAAGATAAGAAAAGGCCTGGAAGGAGGAGAGATGACTAGAAACGATTCGGCTGACCGTTTTATGTGTGGATTAATTGGTGGAGTAGAGGACCTTGTGCACTTCAGGTAAAATAACCTATGCTAGGAAAAATTATTTAATGCTTTTCGACCTTTCCCCAAATTAATATAATTGGTTCAGAGTTTGTTTTGATATTTTAACCTGTGTGTCGTGATCGCGTTTCGTGTGGGGGGGCAAAATACATTTATGCACAATGGCGCACGATGGTGCAAGGACGCAGCCAGTTTGGGTTCCGTGTTAGTGTTCTGCCATGGCCAGCAAAGAGCCCGGATCTCAATCCCATTGAGCATGTCTGGGACCTGTTGGATCGGAAGTTGAGGGCTAGGGCCATTCCCCCCAGAAATGTGAAGGAAATTGCAGTTGCCTTGATGGAAGAGTGGGGTAACATCTCACAGCAAGAACTGGCAAATCTGTTGCAATCCATGAGGAGGAGATGCACTGCAGTACTTAATGCAGCTGGTGGCCACACCACTGACTGTTACTTTTGATTTTAACCCCCCTTTGTCCAGGGACACATTATTCCATTCCTATTTGTCACCTCTGTGGAACTTGTTCAGTTTATGTCTCAGTTGTTGAATCTTGTATTGTTCATACAAATATTTACACGTTAAGTTTACTGAAAATAAACGCAGTTGACAGTGAGAGGACATTTCTTTTTCTGCTGAGTTTATATACTGTATCCTATACTATCTATTGCATCTTAGCCTATGCCGCTCTGACAATGCTCATCCATATAGTTATATTTATATATTCTTATTCCATCCCTTACTTAGATTTGTGTGTATTAGGTATTTGTTGTTGAATTGTTAGATATTGCTGCACTGTTGGAACTAGAAGCACAAGAATTTCTCTACACTCGCAATAACATCTGCTAACCAGGTGTATGTGACCAATAAAATTGGATTTGATTTGATTTGACAAACATTGGCTGTAGAATGGTCTTACTGAAGAGCACAGTGACTTTCAATGTGGCACTGTTATAGAATTCCACCTTTCCAAAAGGTCAGTTCGTCAATTTTCTGCCCTGCTAGACCTGCCCATGTCACGCCCTGGTTGAAGTATATTGTGTTTTTGGCCGCTGTTGCTGCTGTCCGTTAACACGCCGCTTGGTCCTGTTGGGGTGGGTGATTCTGTTACGGTTTTCTTCTAACTCCTCCTCTGACGAAGAGGTGTAGCAAGGATCGGACCAAAATGCAGCGTCGTAATTTTCATACATGTTTAATGAACGAATAAACACGAACCATACAAAACAATAAACATAACGAAAACCAAAACAGCCTAAACTTGTGTAAACTAACACGGAACAAAAGGACACTAAGGACAATCACCGACCACACACTCAAAGAATATGGCTGCCTAAATATGGTTCCCAATCAGAGACAACGATAAACACCTGCCTCTGATTGAGAACCACTCCAGACAGCCATAGACTATGCTAGATACCCCCACTAAGCCACGAACCCAATACCTAACAAAACTCCCAAACAGATTGGTGTGGAAGAACTCGACTGGCCTGCACAGAGCACTAACCTCAGCCCCTACCTAACCCCTTTGCTGTGAATTGGAACGCCGACCGCGAGCCAGGCCTAATCGCCCAACATCAGTGCCTGACATCACTAATGCTCTTCTGGCTGAAAGGAAGGAAGTCCCCGCAGAAATGTTCCAGCATCTAATGTATTTGAGGAGCTTTCACACAGATGCACAGTCAAGTGTTATTGATTGTGTAGCCTCAAGCAGCAAGGCACGGCGTTTGATGTCTCTCTCTCTGTCGGCTATTGTACTACTGTGTTGTCTCGTAGTGAACGTGTGTAGGTTCGATATGGCTCTGGAGTTGCCAGTGGCTCAGTAGCACCCTCTTAGTAGTTTTTTAGACTTTCCTCTCATCACTTTCTCTCTATTTTTCCTGCTCTTCCTCAACTTTGTAATCTCCCAGTAAGCCGTCTTCCCTGGGTTGCACGCAGAACAACACGTTAGACCAGCTCTCATAAAGCTTTCCTCTTCCTAGTTGGTTCACTCTTATGTAACTTGCACTAAGTTTCTACTTGCATTAAACTAAATCCTCCAAGGTTGTTCGATGAGACATGTTTTGATGCTCTTGTTGTTTTATATCCCATTTTCTTTTGTGGCTTACCTCTCTGGCACAACGAGAGGCATTTATTTTTCTATAGAAAATCTGGTGATCCCTTATGATTGGAGTCAAGGAACGGGTTCATGGCTCACTTTAAAATAGTTTGTGTATGATGATATCCTTGGATGGCTTTCTATCATACGTCTTTGAATAGATGACAGGCTCCAAGGTCAGTGTAATGTATCTGCTCCACTTGATTATTTTTCTCTCCAAAGATGGAATGGCAAAGGATGAGTGTAAACTGACACGCTGTTTGAATATCCATGGAGAGAGACACAGGACTTGAGATGGCATCAGCCGTCCACAGAGCACAGAGGGAGGGTGAAAACGAGAGACAGTGGGTAACAATGGATGTCTGTGGAGCTGGGTCTGGGTGGGTGTATGAAATATGAAAGGCCTTGTTATCGTTGACTGTGCGAGATGCAATGTGACAGTTGAGTAGCGCTGCGAGGGCGGAGATGAATTAGCAAATGGTAGCCCCAGGGACCAGCGAGTTTAGGGGTGGGGGTGAGAATGTCTGGTTGGTAGGAAGGGAGGGAGCAAGAGAGGGCTCAGGAAGGTAAACCGTCCAGTCGGCTGGATTATCTCGCTCGCTCTCTCTCTCTGGCTAGTGGAATGGTCTTCTGACCCACCAACAGCCAGGGAACAACATGGAAAAACAAAGGCCTCCAGTACCAGAGAGACTGAATAAGATAGTTGGGGGGGAGCAACTCAATATTAGGAAGGTGTTCCAAATGTTTAGTATACTCTGTAAATTCAGGACTAAACATGTGCTTAACAAGTCACATAATAAGTTGCCTGAACCCACTCTGTGTGCAATAATAATGTTTAACATGATTTTTAAATGACTACGCCATATCTGTACCCTACACATACTGTAAGGTCCCTCAGTCCCTCAGAATTTCAAGCACAGTGTCACGCCCTGGTCTTAGTATTTTGTGTTTTCTTTATCTATTTGGTCAGGCGAGGGTGTGACATGGGTTTTTGTATGTGGTGTGTTTTGTCTTGGGTTTTTTTCCACATGTATTGGGATGGTAGCTTAGTGGGGTGTTCTAGGTGAATCTATGGCTGTCTGAAGTGGTTCTCAATCAGAGGCAGGTGTTTATCGTTGTCTCTGATTGGGAACCATATTTAGGCAGCCATATTCTTTGAGTGTTTTGTGGGTGATTGTCTTTTTGTTCCTTTTCCTGACCTTATGTCTGTGGTGTACTAGTTTGCACCAGTATTAGGCTTTTTCGGTTTTCGTTACGTTTATTGTTTTGTATTGTTTGTGTTTTGTGTGTTTTTTCATTAAACATGAATCTCAATAGCCACGCCGCATTTTGGTCCAACTCTCCTTCGCAAATAGAAAACCGTTACACACAGATTCAACCACAAAGACCAGGGAGGTTTTCCAATGGTTCAGAAAGAAGGGCACCTATTGGTAAATGGGTAAATAAAACAACAGACATTGAATATCCCTGTGAGTGTGGTGCAGTTATTAATTACTTGTTGGATTATGTCAACATACACAGTCACTACAAAGATAAAGGCGCCCTTCCTAACTCAGTTGCCGGAGAGGAAGGAAATGGGTCAGCGATTCCATGAGGCCAATGGTGATTTTAAAACAGTTATTTAAACAACAACATTGAAGTTACTCCACAACACTAAAATAAATTACACAGTGAAAAGAAGGAAGCCTGTACAGAATAAAACATATTGCAAAACATGCATCCTGTTTGCAATAAGGCACTAAAGTAATATTTCAAAGAATTGTCGCAAAGAAATGTACTTTTGTCCTAAATACAGTGTTGTGTTGCAAATCCAACACAGCACAACACTAAGTACCACTCTCCATATTTACAAGCGTGGTGGGGTACAGTATGTTTTGGGTATCCTTTTCATCGGCAAGGACTAGGGAATTTTTGGGAAGAAAAATAAACGGAATAGAGCTAGGCACAGGCTAAATCCTATAGGGAAACTTTATTTCAGTCTGCTTTCCAACAGACACTGCGAGACAAATTCACCTTTCAGCAGGACAATTACCTAAAACACAAGGCCAAATATACTGTACACTGGAGTTGCTTACCAAGACTAACATTGAGTGGCCTAGCTACAGTTTTGAAAATTGGCTTGAAAATCTAAGGCAAGACTAGAACATGGATGTATAGCAATGATCAACAACCAACTTGAGAGCTTGAAGAACTTTTTAAAGAGTAATGAGCAAATATTGTACAATGCAGGTGTGCAAAGCTCTTAGAGACTTACCCAGAAAGACTCACTGCTGTAATCACTGTCAAAGGTGATTCTAACATGTATTGACTCAGGGGGTTGAATACTTATCTAATCAAGATATGTTTTATTGTCCATTAATACTTACAATGCTTTCAGAAAGTATTCAGACCCCTTGACTTTTTCCACACAGCCTTATTCTGAAATGCATTAAATACCTTTTTTTCCTCATCACTCGAAACACATTACCCCATAATGACAAAGCGAAAACTGATTTTTAGAAATGTTTGCTAATTTATTAAATATAAAAAACAGAAATACATTATTTACGTAAGTATCCAGACCCTATTCTATGAGACTCGAAATTGAGCTCACTTGCATCCTGTTTCCATTGACCATCCTTGAGATGTTTCTACAACTTGATTGGAGTCCACCTGTGGTAAATTAAATTGATTGGACATGATTTGGAAAGGCACACACCTGTCTATATAACGTCCCACAGTTGACAGTACATGTCAGAGCAAAAATCAAGCCATGAAATCAAAGGAATTATCCGTAGAGCTCCGAGACAGGAATGTGTCAAGGCACAGATCTGGGGAAGAGTACCGAAAAATGTCTGCAGCATTGAAGGTCCCCCAAAACACAGTGGCCTCCATCATTCTTAAATAGAAGAAGTTTGGAACCACCAAGACACTTCCTAGAGCTGGCTGCCCGGCCAAACTGAGCAATCAGTGAAGTGACCAAGAATCCGATAATTACTCCGACAGAGATCCAGAGTTTCTCTGTGGAAATGGAGAACCTTCCAGAATGACAACCATCTCTGCAGCACCTCACCAATCAGGCCATTATTGTAGAGTGGACACTTGGAAGCCACTCCTCAGTAAAAGGCAAAAGATAGCACACTTGGAGTTTGTCGAAAGGCACCTGAAGACTCTCAGACCATGAGAAACAAGATTCTCTGATCTGATGAAACCAAGATTGAACTCTTTGGTCTAAATGCCAAGCGTCACGTCTGGAGGAAACCTGACACCATCCTTACGGTGAAGCACGGTGGTGGCAGCATCATACTGTGGGGTTGTTTTCCAGCAGCAGGGACCGGGAGACTAGTCAGGTTTGAGGGAAAGATGAATGGAGAAAAGTACAAAGAGATCTTTGATTTAAAACGTGCTCCAGATCACTCAGGACCTCAGACTGGGATGAAGGTTCACCTTCCAATAGGACAGCGATCCTAAGCACACAGCCAAGACAACGCAGGAGTGGCATCATGACATGTCCTTGAGTGGCCCAGCCAGAGCCCATACTTGAACCTGATCGAACATCTCTGGAGAGACCTGAAAATAGTTGTGCAGCAACGTCCCCATCCAACATGACAGAGCTTGAGAGGATCTGCAGGGAATGGGCGAAACTCACCAAATACAGGTGTGCCAAGCTTGTAGCATCATACCCAAGAAGACTCTAGGCTGTAATCACTGCCAAAGGTGTTTCAACAAAGTACTGAGTAAATGGTCTGAATACTTATGTAAATGTAATATTTCAGTTTATGTTTAATACATTTGCAAACATTTCTAGATATCTGTTTTTGCTTTGTCATTATGGTCTATTGTGTGTAGATTGATGAGGAAAATAAACAATTTAATCAATTTTATAATAAGTGTAACGCTCGTCTGTGGTTGAAGAAGAGGAGGACCAATGCGCAGCGTGGTAAGTGTCCACATTGATTGAATAAAACAATTGAACACTGAAATAAAAAACAATAAAGCGACAATGAACGAAACAAAACAGTCCTGTACGGTGAAGCACAATACACAGAACAGAAAATAATCAACTCAAGGGTGAAAACAGGCTACCTAAGTATGGTTCTCAATCAGGGACAACGATTGACAGCTGCCTCTGATTGAGAAAACTGTAGGAAATTAATTATTTCTGGTCGCTTGTGTGGACATGCGCACCTGTCTTTGCGTGCCAATGCTGATTTTTGGTCATTGGTAAACAATCAAGACACACAACTTTTGGTTCTGAAGCATAGACCAAGATGAGACTTTTACAACGTGTCATGACGTGGCCCTTTCTGGGTATATATCATGGCTCCCCCCTCTCACTCTCTCCTACACCCAGTTTATGTTATCTCATGTCGTAAATTCCTGGCAGAGACTCTCTCCCCCTTTTTATGCAGAAAGAACACCGTGGACACTTAAGGGATGGGTATGATGAGTGTGTTTAATTTGGTGACCTCAGGGAAGACAGGAAGCACACATAACTATATCTCTGAATGTGTACATTTCTCAATTATCAGGTTTGCATCTAATTATTGTATAAAATGAATGAGTAAAGATTAACCTGTTGAAACTCTAGGGGCGCAATTTCATTTTTGGATGAAAAACGTTCCCGTTTTAAACAAGATATTTTGTCACAAAAAGATGCTTGACTATGCATATAATTGATAGCTTTCGAAAGAAAACACTCTGACGTGTCCAGAACTGCAAAGATATTTTCTGTGCGTGCCCTAGAACGTGAGCTTCAGGCAAAACCAAGATGAGACGGCATCCAGGAAATGAGCAGGATTTTTGAGGCTCTGTTTTCCATTGTCTCCTTATATGGCTGTGAATGCGAGAGGAGTAAGTCTGCCCTTTCTGTCGTTTCCCCAAGGTGTCTGCAGCATTGTGACGTATTTGTAGGCATATCATTGGAAGATTGACCATAAGAGACCACATTTACCAGGTGTCCGCCCGGTGTCCTGCGCCGAAATTGGTGCGCAAAAGTCAGCTGCAAGTATTTTTCCACAGAATTCAGAGGAGAATGCAGGCTTCCACGAACGATATATCAATGAAGAGATATGTGAAAAAACACCTTGAGGATTGATTCCAAACAACGTTTGCCATGTTTTGGTCGATATTATGGAGTTAATTCGGAAAAAGTTTGACGTTGTAGGTGACTGAATTTTCGGTTCGTTTCGGTAGCCAAATGTGATGTACAAAACGGAACGATTTCTCCTACACACAGACGCTTTCAGTAAAAACTGCGCATTTGGTATTTAACTGAGAGTCTCCTCATTGAAAACATCCGAAGCTCTTCAAAGGTAAATGATTTTATTTATTTGGTTATCTGGTTTTTGTGAAAATGTTGCGTGCTAAATGCTACTCAAAATGCTAAGCTAGCTTAGCATACTCTTACACAAATTAGTCAATTGCTATGGTTCAAAAGCATATTTTGAAAATCTGAGATGACAGTGTTGTTAAGAAAAGGCTAAGCTTGAGAGTAGGCGCATTATTTTCATTTTATTTGCGATTTTCAGAAATCGTTAACATTACATTATGCTAATGAGCCTGAGGCTTTAGTCACGATCCCGGATCCGGGATGGGGAGTTTCAAGAAGTTAAACTATTTGTGAAATGATGTAATGTTATGTTAAACCTTTAAATGTGAGAGAATTGTATTCCCTTTAAAGTTGAACTAAGTAATTGGCCTGCCCCCATGAGCACAGACAAGATCTTGCTTCATGGAACAGCCCTTTCCTATTGTTATGAATAAAAAACCCTCCTGAGGTTTGATCTTCAAGGAAACAGAAAGAGAGAGACTCGGATGAACTCTCCAGACGACGGACCGGATTTCAACAGAAAAGATCACGACACATGGGCGTAAATATATTGATTGCAATTATTCCTGAATGAGTGAGCGTTCATGTGCGAAGAATTATCATATCAATTAGTATAATTATCAACTGTGTGTAGTGATCCCTTTTGTCTTTCCCGCTCTCTCTCAGTCCACACCCACTTCCCTTTGTCCACCAAGCCGTCATATCGGCTTAGCCCACTAAGGAATATTCCCTATCATTTGCTCGTAACATATCTACTGTTTGTTTGTTTACGCATTTCTGTGATTATTTTGTTAGTTACTAAATAAATGATTAAGCAATATTGGTGTATGGATGATTTATAGTAAAGGCTGGGTTCGTGCAGATAACCAACAATTTACGACATTTGGAATAAGACTGACATGAGGTAAAGAATAGTTAATTAATAGAAGACTAATTGATCAGATAAAAATATCTGAAGAGTTATATTCGCAAAATTATAACTTTGTTATCTGAAGATTTTCCGTGTTGCCGACTTCCTAGTTAATTACATTTACATGATTAGTTTAATCACGTAATAATAATTACAGAAAATTGATTTGATAAAATAACAGTCTTGACTTTTTATGATGCCAAAGACATGACAAACGACTTGCTTGCAGTTGGTTCAGAACAACAAAAGGAGAAAAAAAAAATTCAAAAAACATTTGTGGGGAAATTATACCACCACTGAATAGCGCACTTTGGAGACTTGGAAGGCAAAGGGACATGTGCTTTGCACAGGTATAGCCCTAACTGTGCACGTGCCTGGTGCAGGCACTCCCTGATGCCTCGCCAGCTGACCTGCACCCAGCTGGTGACGTTCCAGGGCATCTACCCAGCTTATGCAGCCTGACAATATTTCTCTCAAACAGTTTAAATCTGACTTTATATGGTAACAGTACTTATCACTCTGGTTTTGGACTGTTAAGATAGTTTTGTTAAAAATATACATAGATGTCACAATTTGTCCAGTTAATTATAAAACTAGAAATAAATTGTCACAATTTTGGCTGAAAGACATGCTTTGTTATATTTCAGAACGGTCAGATACCTAGCAACAATGACAGGAAGCAGCCGTGTGGGGAATCGTAGGTGGCTCATTTCAGCTATTTTTTATGTTCTTGTTTTGTTTTGATGTGTTTTGATTGATTTCATGTCAATGCTAATGGCAAAAGTTCACTCGTTAGCTAACCAACAACCATAGCTACATATAACTACTTACATTTTGGAAGTTAATAGATTGCATTTAGTTAAAAGATTAGACATCATTGTAATCAGAATATACTATTAACATATAAATATTATTGGTAACAGAATAAATAGTAGAAGAATAACTGCAGATTAAATAATGTTCTATTGAAAACTGTGCACCCCATGTAGTTATAATTGATTTTGTATCCTATGTTGTGATTCTCACCAAATATGTTTGTGTCATCTCAGACCATTCAAACCCTACAATCGAATAAACTGCTTATACCGCTCTTTTAGCATATAGATCACATATTGCAAACAAATGATCTGAACTAAAAACTACACACATATTTTTGAATTTCTGTGCATCCATGACAGTTACTAATCAATAGGTCTATCCAAAAAGAGCACACGTTTTTTTCCCGCAAACTAGCACATTATCAACTTCTCTCTATTGTAACACCAATGTCAGAAGGTTTGTGGAAGGGGAAACGGTGTTGCAGTAGTCTAGTGTGTAGTGCGGGAATAATTACAAGTGAACCTGGGGAGCTTTGTGTTCACATTGCCCTAAAAAATGAACCAGACCACGGAATTCAAGTAAACCGAATTCAGACCATCTCTCCAGTTGGTCTCAGTTCGGTACGCCTCAGGGGCTCTTTTGAAGGGTCTGGATTCCTTTGGGGTGTTTACACAGCACAAAATATTCAGTGAACCATACCGAGTTCACAAAAAAATGACTGAACGGGACCAAGTGTCAAAACACCCTTAGACAACACAGAAAAACATTTGACAAACAATGTTAATCTTACAAAAAAGGGCCGTCTTCCTATATTGAGGGCCTCCTTGGCAACAGGTCAAAACAGGTAAGTAGAAAGGGTAATTATACCAATATGAACATACTGTACATTTGTAAATAAACACGCATAGTTATTAGCTACCATGACGAAAACAGAGGCTGCATAGCTACATTTCAATGGGGCTAGCAAATAGCTAGGCTAAACACAATACCATTTTGAATGGCAATCTTTTTGATGTAGGAAAGTTATATAAACGGCTAAACAACGACATGAAAGTGTTCATAAAACATAAAGGAAAGTTATATTTACAGATGGTGCCAGCATACGGGCTATGAAAAACAGGATGATGAAGGAAGGAAGATGATTACATTTGGGATTGTCAGAAACAGTAGCTAGCTAACAACAACCTGCTAACAACAAACTACTTTATCTCATTCTGCGGTCGTGAAAAGCCTGTGTAGTCAGGCAGTAGTGTTGTGACTACTTATTCACTACCAACATCAAGTAGTAAGAACTCTTTCTGATTACTATAGACAAGCCTGTGTAGTAACGCTGTCGTGTTTTGACTACCTATTTACAACCTATTTACAACCAACATCAAGTAGTACAAATCTCTAAATGATTACTACTGGAAACACTAGTTTTACTACTGAACACAACCAAACTCTACTTGTGCATAAACTACACATTCACTACACAATCCCTACTAGTCTCTACAGTGCCTTGCGAAAGTATTCGGCCCCCTTGAACTTTGCGACCTTTTGCCACATTTCAGGCTTCAAACATAAAGATATAAAACTGTATTTTTTTGTGAAGAATCAACAACAAGAGGGACACAATCATGAAGTGGAACGACATTTATTGGATATTTCAAACTTTTTTAACAAATCAAAAACTGAAAAATTGGTCGTGCAAAATTATTCAGACCCCTTAAGTTAATACTTTGTAGCGCCACCTTTTGCTGCGATTACAGCTGTAAGTCGCTTGGGGTATGTCTCTATCAGTTTTGCACATCGAGAGACTGAAATTTTTCCCATTCCTCCTTGCAAAACAGCTCGAGCTCAGTGAGGTTGGATGGAGAGCATTTGTGAACAGCAGTTTTCAGTTATTTACACAGATTCTCGATTGGATTCAGGTCTGGACTTTGACTTGGCCATTCTAACACCTGGATATGTTTATTTTTGAACCATTCCATTGTAGATTTTGCTTTATGTTTTGGATCATTGTCTTGTTGGAAGATAAATCTCCGTCCCAGTCTCAGGTCTTTTGCAGACTACATCAGGTTTTCTTCCAGAATGGTCCTGTATTTGGCTCCATCCATCTTCCCATCAATTTTAACCATCTTCCCTGTCCCTGCTGAAGAAAAGCAGGCCCAAACCATGATGCTGCCACCACCATGTTTGACAGTGGGGATGGTGTGTTCAGGGTGATGAGCTGTGTTGCTTTTACACCAAACATAACGTTTTGCATTGTTGCCAAAAAGTTCAATTTTGGTTTCATCTGACCAGAGCACCTTCTTCCACATGTTTGGTGTGTCTCCCAGGTGGCTTGTGGCAAACTTTAAACAACACTTTTGATGGATATCTTTAAGAAATGGCTTTCTTCTTGCCACTCTTCTATAAAGGCCAGATTTGTGCAATATACGACTGATTGTTGTCCTATGGACAGTCTCCCACCTCAGCTGTAGATCTCTGCAGTTCATCCAGAGTGATCATGGGCCTCTTGGTTGCATCTCTGATCAGTCTTCTCCTTGAATGAGCTGAAAGTTTAGAGGGACGGCCAGGTCTTGGTAGATTTGCAGTGGTCTGATACTCCTTCCATTTCAATATTATTGCTTGCACAGTGCTCCTTGGGATGTTTAAAGCTTGGGAAATCTTTTTGTATCCAAATCCGGCTTTAAACTTCTTCACAACAGTATCTCGGACCTGCCTGGTGTGTTCCTTGTTCTTCATGATGCTCTCTGCGCTTTTAACGGACCTCTGAGACTATCACAGTGCAGGTGCATTTATACGGAGTACAGTTTTATATCTTTTTGTTTGAAACCTGAAATGTGGCAAAAGGTCGCAAAGTTCAAGGGGGTCGAATACTTTCGCAAGGCACTGTACATAGTCACTAGTGCACAAATAGTTTTAGTGTAGTAATTCAGTAGTACTTTTCATGTAGGTCTGCTCATGACGTTGGTCAACGAGTCTATCCAATTTGCTGTCATGAATGGGACCATGGGACTGTGAGTTTGATACATTTGTAGGTAGCCTTGTACATGTTTTGCCACAAAGATGAAGACATTGAGTTTACCTAGGAGATGCTGCATTATTCACCACTGTACATGTACCTTTAAAACTTCTTCAAACTTCTTCAAAACTTCTTCTTCCTTTTTTCTCAATTTCCGCCTGACTGACGTGCCCAAAGTAAACTGCCTGTTGCTCAGGCCCTGACTCCAGGATATGCATATAATTGGTACCATTTTAAAGAAGACACTTTGACATTTGTAGAACTGTTAAAATAATGTAGGGGACTATAACACAATAGATATGGTTGGAGAAAATCCAAAGAAAATCAACCAGAATGTATTTTTTGAGAGCCCATGCTCTCCAATGGCATGTATAGGGAAATAATTATATCTAGCTTCCAGTATGCAATTCTTATGGCTTCCACTGGGTGTCAGCACTCAATGTTCAAGGTTTCAGGCTTGTTTCTTCCAAAACGAGTAAGAATAATGAGTTTTACTACAGGGACACAGTCTAGAAAATTTGTGTATGCGTGTGTGATGAAGAGGACACGCACATGCGGATTACTCAAATCGATGGTGCCAACTAAACTGACTTTTTGGGATATAAAGAAGGATTTTATCTAACAAAACGACACTACATGTTATAGCTGGGACCGTTTGGATGACAAATCAGAGGAGGATTTTCAAAAAGTAAGTGAATATTTAATCGCTATTTGTGTATTTATGAAACCTGTGCCGGTGGAAAAATATTTTTATGTCGGGCGCCGTCCTCAAACAATCGCATGGCATGTTTTCACTGTAAATCGGACAGTGAGGTTAGATTAACATGAAATTAAGCTTTCAACACTCGCGCCCTCCAGCTTCACCCAAAGTTGACCCGCTAGCGGAACGCCTAGCCTTATTAACCATCTGTACGAAAGATATTAGATTGGGCAAAATCTTGAAGGCTCTAGTTGCAACATCTTTGTTTTTCATGCATCAATGGCCACAACTTCTTTGGGAAAACCAAAGGACTTGTGATCTTGGGACATATTGTGCAATAGTCTGTAGAAGGCATTCAGAAGTGCCTTAGCCTTCACTTTCATTTAAATTATTCTTTATTGATTTCCAGATCAATTATCCAGTCCAAGTACAGCATCATATCAAAACAGAATACAAATCATCTTTGGACATGCTATCCCCACCTCACCCCCCTCTTTCTAAGTGGAAAACAATACAAATGGTTGCTCAAACAATAACTAAGAGCAATTGTTAGATTACAAACACATATCACTTTTAATTCTAATGACTGACAAGTGTGTAGTTGGCAAAGAGGGCAATAAAACAATCGAAAACAATATTATTAATCTCAAGAGATGAACTGCCACCATTATGCCAACGACTGGTCAGATAAAAGTCAACCAAAATGTAAAATAATTAACATACAAATATGTGGGTTAAAACTGCAATAATATGTAATGTTTTTTGATGGAATTTGAATAATCAGTTAATACTAGTATCAAATCAATAAGTAGATAAAGTTAGTGTGAAAAATGAAACCTTCTATAGTTGAACATGCACTTTACTCTGTGAACACAACATATTGAGAATGCTCTGTTCAATTATTAAAGGCCCAGTGCAGTCAACATTTAGATTTTCCTGTGTTTTATGTATATTTCCAGACTATGAGGTTGGAATAATACTCTGAAATTGTGAAAATGCCCTTTCAGCTGTTTTAAAAGACCGCCTGGAATTTCAGCTTGTTTAGGTGGGATGAAATTTTGGCCTGCCTGGTGACATCATTAGTTAATAGACCAATAAGAAAGGGTTCCAAACCTCTCTGCCAGCAACATATAGTTTTCAGTTTTCCTCTCCCCACTCCAACCACTCCCAGATAGTAGGAGCAAAATTCTTGCTTGAGAAATTGCTCTTTACTAAGAAGCTATTTTTCTTTATTTTTGACAATTTTAATTGAAAACAATCACACTAAGATACTTAATTGTTACACAGAAATTATTTGATATTGAAATGAAAATGCCTGCATTTGACCTTTAATGAACAAGAGGCCTTTGACTGTCAGCTAAGAGCACAGTATGTATGATTTTGGTAATATATTGACACACACTTCAATTTTGAAATATCTATTACCTCAATGTCAAATAATGATTATCAAGTTGTATGACAAGAGTCAGATGGAAGGCAGTCCATTTAGACATCACATAAAATGGGACTACAGTATTGAGAGTCTTAAAACTCACTAAGTTTTTCCTGGGCCTTTTTCAGGCGGTCCAGGCGTTGATGCAGGTCTGCTCTCCTGCGGCCTTCCATAGAGTCTTCGCTCAGCAGTTTGACAACATCAGCTCCGTCTCTCTGATCCATAATCTGGATACAAAGCATCTTGGCTGACTCCTTAAGCATGAATTGCAGGATCAACATGGGCACGTAGTCTGCCAGGCGCTGGTAGACAATCTAGATGTGGGGTGAAGGACAGATACATTGAAAAGCTATGTAATTACTCCTATGTATGTCTTTTAGAAGAAAGACACCACTTGAATTCTGTTTAAGTACCACATCCGTCCCTTTTTTTTCTCTCCGAATTGCTCTTGTATATCCGGTATGGACTCTAACATGCGAAGCCTGGCCCCTGGGGGTCTGGGTGGGGCAGTACTTCCTGAGCTTTCCCAGTGTATGCCCTCCTTGATTAAAGGTAGAATCTCCACCCCCACCTATTATGAAAAACAAACTGCTGTCAAACATACCTCATAGTAGACCCCAAGTTTATCTGGGGTCAGCTTCCTGCTATCAAATGTGGTAGAGTTGAATGTAGCAGTGATGTCCTCAATTTCCTCTGGGTCATAAAAACGCTCTTCCTCAATGGCTTCTTTGAACTGAGCTTTATGATCCTTCAAGCCCTTGATGAAAATACTCTCCTGAGTGTACACCAATCGCTCCATATTGATGTATTCTTTGATTCTCTTCTCAACTTTGGTTTCCTGTTTATTCTGGATTTCGTCAATCTTAGTCTGAGGAATTTTGTTGTGTGACTGACAGTTAACTACATGAATGACTCAAACAACATTATATCATTGATTATCTATTTTAACTTCACAACCATAATCTATGATGTAAAATATATTATTTAACTTTAACTCACCAAAGCCATGGATCTGAGCTGAGGATAGCTTTTGAAACAAGCTTCACACACATTTCTAAACTCTGCTTGTACCATACCTTGAGAGAAAAAAAAAATATATGTCAATAAAGATTTGAAGGCTTGTTTACTGGTCGATATTCAACATTGGGTCTATACACTAAAAAATAAGGGTTCCTCAAGGGTTCTTTGGGACGGGTGTTGGGACGGGTTCTATGGGGAACCATAATCACCCAAAGAAGCTTTGGAGCTCTTCAATGGTTCTTTGTAGTTCACAAAATGGTTCTTTGCTCTTTTAGTAATAATTCAAATGTAGGGGAGGTGGCTCATTTAGAATATTTGGGGCATGGTTTGTGCACAGCTCTTTTTGTGCAACTGTGAGTGTGATTGTCATTCCAGTTTATCTCATGTGTTGTGATATGCCATTGCATATTTTATATGACTATAGCCTTTGACGGCGTCTCGTGAAAGACTCATGTACGGCCTTGTGCCAACTGAGAAAGTCTGACCAAATCATTCAGGGGTTCTCAATTCTCTCCTCAGGGACACCCAGCTGTTCCTGAGGTAGCTCACTTGATTCAACTTTTTGATTAACACAATAAAAACACCAATGGGATTTTAACAAAATGATATAAAAACCTAAAACAACTGTGGTACTTCAAAAGGAAGTACAAATAACTTTTCAGACTGAGAAAGGTTATTTATAAACTAAAAAGTAGCGTCCTATCACTGTCAACTGAGTTTATTTTCAGCAAACTTAACCTGTTGAAACTCTAGGGGCGCAATTTCATTTTTGGATGAAAAACGTTCCCGTTTTAAACAAGATATTTTGTCACAAAAAGATGCTCGACTATGCATATAATTGCTACGATTCGAAAGAAAACACTCTGACGTGTCCAGAAATACAAAGATATTTTCTATGCGTGCCCTAGAACGTGAGCTTCAGGCAAAACCAAGATGAGACGGCATCCAGGAAATGAACAGGATTTTTGAGGCTCTGTTTTCCCTTGTCTCCTTATATGGCTGTGAATGCGAGAGGAATGAGAATGCCCTTTCTGTCGTTTCCCCAAGGTGTCTGCAGCATTGTGACGTATTTGTAGGCAGATCATTGGAAGATTGACCATAAGAGACCACATTTACCACGTGTCCGCCCGGTGTCCTGCGCCGAAATTGGTGCGCAAAAGTCACCTGCCACTATTTTTCCAAGGGATACAGAGAGTAAAGCAAGCTTCCACGAACTGCATGTCAATGAAGAGATATGTGAAAAAACACCTTGAGGACTGATTCCAAACAACGTTTGCCATGTTTCGGTCGATATTATGTAGTTAATCCGGAAAAAGTTTTACGTTGTAGGTGACTGAATTTTCGGTTCGTTTCGGTAGGCAGACGCAATGTGGAAAACGGAACGATTTCTCCTACACACAGACACTTTCAGGAAACACTGCGCATTTGGTATGTAACTGAGAGTCTCCTCATTGAAAACATCAGAAGCTCTTCAAAGGTAAATGATTTTATTTATTTGGTTATCTGGTTTTTGTGAAAATGTTGCGTGCTACATGTTATTCAAAATGCATTGCTAGCTTTGCATACTCTTACACAAATTAGTCAATTCCTATGGTTCAAAAGCATATTTTGAAAATCTGAGATGACAGTGTTGTTAAGAAAAGGCTAAGCTTGACAGTAGGCACATTATTTTCATTTTATTTGCGATTTTCAGAAATCGTTAACATTACATTATGCTAATGAGCTTCAGGCTATAACTGTATACAGGTTTTTTTCATAGCCAAACGTGAACAAAACGGAGCGATTTGTCCTACACAAATAATATTTTTTTGAAAAACTGCACATTTGCTATGTAACTGAGAGTCTCCTCATTGAAAACATCCGAAGCTCTTCAAAGTTAAATGATTTTATTTATTTGGTAATCTGGTTTTTGTGAAAATGTTGCGTGCTAAATGCTACTCAAAATGCTAAGCTAGCTTAGCATACTCTTACACAAATTAGTGAATTGCTATGGTTCAAAAGCATATTTTGAAAATCTGAGATGACAGTGTTGTTAAGAAAAGGCTAAGCTTGAGAGTAGGCACATTATTTTCATTTTATTTGCGATTTTCAGAAATCGTTAACGTTGCGTTATGCTAATGAGCCTGAGGCTTTAGTCACGATCCCGGATCCGGGATGGGGAGTTTCAAGAAGTTAACATGTGTAAAGATTTGTATGAACATGACAAAATTCAACAACTGAAACATAAACTGAACAAGTTCCATAGACACAGACATCCCTGAACAAAGGGGGGGTCAAAAACAAAAGTAACAGTCAGTATCTGGTGTGGCCACCAGCTGCATTAAGTACTGCAGTGCATCTCCTCCTCATGGACTGCATCAGATTTGCCCGTTCTTGCTTTGCAATGTTACCCCACTCTTTCACCAAGGCACCTGCAAGTTCCCAGACATTTCTGGAGGGAATGGCCCTTGCCCTCACCCTTTGATCCAACAGGTCTCAGACATGCTCAATGGGATTGAGATCCGTTCTCTTCGCTGGCCATTGCAGAACACTGACATTCCTATTTTGCAGGAAATCATGCACAGAACGAGCAGTATGGCTGGTGGCATTGTCATAATGGATGGTCATGTCAGGATGAGCCTGCAGGCAGAGTACCACATGAGGGAGGAGGATGTCTTCCCTGTAACGCACAGCGTTGAGATAGCCTTTCATGACAACAAGCTCAGTCCGATGATGCTGTGACACACCGCCCCAGACCATAACGGACCCTCCACCTTCAAAGCAATCCCGCTCCAGTGTACAGGCCTCGGTGTAACGCTCATTCCTTCGACGATAAACGTGAATCCGACCATCACCCCTGGTGAGACAAAACTGCGACTCTTCAGTGAAGAGCACTTTTTGCCAGTCCTGTCTGGTCCAGTGACGGTGGGTTAGTGCCCATAGGCAATGTTGGAGGCCGGTGATGTCTGGTGAGGACCTGCCTTACAACAGGCCGACAAGCCCTCAGTCCAGCCTCTGTCATCATATTGCGCACAATCTGAGCACTGATGGAGTGATTGTGTGTTCCTGATGTAACTCAGGCAGTTGTTGCCATCCTGTACCTGTCCCGCAGGTGTGATGTTCGGGTGTAGCGATCCTGTGCAGATGTTTTTACACGTGGTTTGCCACTGCGAGGATGGTCAGCTGTCCATCCTGTCTCCGTGTAGCGCTGTCTTAGGCATCTCACAGTACAGACATTGCAATTTATTGCCCTGGCCACATCTGCAGTCCTCATGCCTCCTTGCAGCAAGCCTAAGGCACGTTCACACAGAGGAGCAGGGACCCTGGGCATCTTTCTTTTGGTGTTTTCAGAGTCAGTAGAAAGGGCTCTTTAGTGTCCTACGTTTTCATAGCTGTGACCTTAATTGCCTACCGTCTGTAAGCTGTTAGTGTCTTAACAATCGTTCCACAGGTGCATGTTCATTAATTGTTTACTTTACTGTAATACTATAGGTCAACAACTCAGTTTTTTAATCCAAACAACTCAGATGCTTATTAAAGGGTCTTAGAATCATTGTTCTTTCTCTTATGTTCCTGTCCTGCTGTGGTGAGATACACTCTTTCTCTATTTCTTTTTCCCTCTCCCATGAGCCATGGTACAAACCATGGATTTTTTGTCTATCTCTCTCTCTAACCATGCTTGAAATGATGCTTTGTAATGCTTGTTAATGTTTTGTAACTTAAGCTTTATGCCTTGTATGTGAATCAATTAATTTTACAAAGTAATTAAATACACTTGTATTTAGAATTCCATTCCCAATTCCGTATTACTGTAACTCAACTATAGTGTTCTTGCATATTGATATGTATGTTATGGAATCAGATAAGTCCTTTCATGAGCTAATTGCATAGTCTTCTGAGTCGCATGTGAGGGATATATATATTGTACTACATATACACATACACTACATCAAATATTACTGTCCACTGCAGACCAGTGGAGGCTCCTCAGAGGAGGGTTTTGAACTTTATTTTTGTGTCCAGTTAGTGACATTTATTTAAATTTGCCTTGGTAACTTCTGTAGCTAGCTAGCTACTAGTACGAGTGTTAATTTTTCTCCTCCAGAATGGTAGAATGGCCAACGCTGTAGAAAATGTTGTGGACTTTTTTGTTGAAGAACCCCTTTCATTCTCTGGGGTACATGGAAAAGGTGCAAATTAAAAGTGAGGGTCGACCTCTGCCTGAGATCAGTTTCATGAAGAAGGATGAAAAGATGAGAGCATTCAATACCAACTGGTATCAAATGTATAGCAGGTTAACAGAGAGCCTATCATCAAGCCATCTGTAATTGCTCGTTAAGGTTCTTTACATGCTGAACATCTTTTCTCGGATGTAAAAAAAACAATTCCGAATGATTTGATAGCTTCCATCCCATCATCCGTTAAAAGTTAAATTAAAGAGAGAGGTTGACGCAGCAAATTTTTTCAGGTGATCTCAAGAAGGCTTTGCACTTTCCTCCGGTATTTATTTAACAAAGATGATAGCACATAAATGATGCAGCAGCCTAGGCAACACCTAAACATTAAAGATTCGACATGCTGTATGGGATGAAAACAAGACTATTTTTCCGTCTGATCAACTATAGTGTCACGACTTCCTCCGAAGTTGGCTCACCTGCCTGTTCGGGCGGTGCTCGGCGGTCGTCGTCACCGTCCTACTAGCCACTACCGATCCCTTTTTCGTTTGTCTGTTGGTTTTGTCTTATTAGTTTCACCTGTGTGTATTTTAGTTTAATTAGTGTCCTTATATATAGTAGGTTGTCCCGCCCTTGTTTTGTGCGGGATTGTTTTTGTTACTCTGTTGTATGGTGGTTTTCACGCATGTATTCTCCGGACTATTTTAGTCCTGTGTTTGGGCTGGTCAATTGTATGCACCCTGTGTGTTGGCGTGACCGTTTTTGTGCGCCGGAGAATAAATTGACAATCTACTTGAATCCTGCTCTCTGCGCCTGATTCCACCCACCACTCCTAGTAAATCGTGAAAAATATAGGCTACTAATAAGAGCAGCTGCAAACTGCCTACGCACCCTGTCCATCTGGTCAGGATAAACTAATTGGTAACGTTATGTATTTATAATCCATTTGTGTGTCAGGAGAAAATGTGAATGTGATCAAATTTAGATTATATTAAAAATTGTACTGGCGAGGCTGCCAATATGTTTTAAATCCAAGATTATTACCTGGAATGAATTACTCAACATAATAGTTGTAAAGTATGTGCTGGGAGTTGGGAAGCAAGTTCAGGGAGTGCATAATTTAATAAACAAAACAAGAACCACGAACAACGCACAGACAGAAAACTGAAACAATGACACCTGGGGAAGGAACCAAAGGGAGTGGCATATACAGGGAATGTAATCAAGGAGGTGATGGAGTCCAGGTGAGTCTGATAACGATGTTGACAGGTGTGCGCCATAATGAGCAGCGTGGTGACCTAGAGGCCGGAGAAGGAATTTTGATATGTCTGAGTTTAACTTCACAGAGAAACTCGCTGTCCAAACCTATGATGGCGCAGCTGTATTGGAATGTATCTGCTATTTGTATTTACAGCTAAGTCCCCTCATGTGCCATGATTAAGAGGTGATTACTAGTCTGCTCCACTACTATTGTCAACTTTCTCCTGACAGGAACTGAAGTCATGGCGTCTCATCCACTGGCATATTGAATGTTTTCCCTTCCAAGCACTGAGTACCCCTATCAATTAGCTCTCATTATTGTACAGACGTGGCCAAAAGTTTTGAGAATGACACAAATATTAAATTTCACAGTCTTTTCACAGATATGAGTCTCCAGCTTCAGTGATGTTTGCTGTTCGTTCCAGTCATTGGCAGCAGAGAACTGGAAGGAAAGGCGACCAAAGGAGAAATTGGCTTTGGGGGTGACCAGTGAGATAAACCTGCTGGAGCGCGTGCCCACGAATGGGTGCTGCTATGATGACCAGTGAGCTGAGATAAGGCGGGGCTTTACCTAGCAGAGACTTGTAGATAACCTGTTGCCAGTGGTTTTGGCGACGAGTATGAAGCGAGGGCCAACCAACGAGTGTCACGTCCTGACCTTAGTTCCTTTTGTATGTCTCTGTTTTAGGTTGGTCAGGGAGTGAGCTGGGGTGGGTATTCTATGTTTTGTGTTCTACGTTTTCTATTTCTATGTGTTTGGCCTGGTATGGTTCCCAATCAGAGGCAGCTGGAAATCGTTGTCTCTGATTGAGAACCATACTTAGGTAGCCTGTGTTCCCACTATGATTTGTGGCTAGTTGTTTTCTGTTGTGTGTCTGCACCAGCCAGAACCGTTTCGTTCGTTCTCTTTGTTATTTTTGTTATTTCAGTGTTCATTTAATAAATATGGACACATACCATGCTGCACCTTGGTCCTCTCCTTCCAACAGCCGTTACAACGAGAGCGTACAGGTCGCAGTGGTGGGTAGTATATGGGGCTTTGGTGACAAAATGGATGACACTGTGATAGACTGCATCCAATTTGTTGAGTAGAGTGTTGGAGGCTATTTTATAGACCACATCGCCGAAGTCGAGGATCGGGAGGATGATCAGTTTTACGAGGGTATGTTTGGCAGTATGAGTGAAGGATGCTTTTTTGCAATCTAGGAAGCCAATTCTAGATTTAATTTTGGATTGGAGATGCTTAATGTGAGTCTGGAAGGAGAGTTTACAGTCGAACCAGACACCTAGGTATTTGTAATTGTCCACGTATTCTAGGTCAGAACCGTCCAAAGTAGTGATGCTGGACGGGCGGGCAGGTGCGGGCAGTGATCGATTGAATAGCATGCATTTAGTTTTACTTGCATTTAAGAGCAGTTGGAGGACACGGAAGGAGAGTTGTATGGTATTTAAACTCGTCTGGAGGTTAGTTAACACAGTGTCCAAAGATGGGCCAGAAGTATACAGAACGGTGTCGTCTGCGTAGAGGTGGATCAGAGAATCACCAGCAGCAAGAGCGACATCATTGATGTATACAGAGAAGAGTCGGGCCGAGAATTGAACCCTGTGGCAGCCCCATAGAGACTGCCAGAGGTCCAGACAACAGGCCCTCCCATTTGACACACTGAACTCTGAGAGAAGTAGTTGGTAAATCAGGCGAGGCAATCATTTGAGAAACAAAGGCTGTGGTGATTGACAGAGTCAAAAGCCTTTGCCAGGTCGATGAATACGGCTGCACAGTAATGTCTCTTAACGATGGCGGTTATGATATCGTTTAGGACCTTGAGCGTGGCTGAGGTGCACCCATGACCAGCTCTGAAACCAGATTGCAAAGCGGAGAAGGTATGGTGGGATTCGAAGTGGTCGGTAATCTGTTTGTTAACTTGGCTTTCGAAGACCTTCGAAAGACAAGGTAGAATAGATATAGGTCTGTAGCAGTTTGGTTCTAGATTGTCTCCCCTCTTGAAGAGGGGGTTGACCGTGGCAGCTTTCCAATCTTTGGGAATCTCAGACGATACGAAAGAGAGGTTAAAAAGTCTGCTGCCTCAGTTTGTATGATGGCAATTTGCATATACTCCAGAATGCATTTCAGCCCTGCCACAAAAGGACCAGCTGACATCAAGTCAGTGATTATCTTGTTAACACAGGTGTGAGTGTTGACGAGAACAAGGTTGGAAACCACTCTGTCATGCTGATTGAGTTCAAATAACAGACTGGAAGCTTATTAAAAAGGAGGTGGTGCTTGGAATCATTGTTCTTCCTCTGTTACCTGCAAGGAAACAAGTGCTGTCATCATTGCGCAAAAAGGGCGTCACAGTCAAGGAAATTGCTGCCAGTAAGATTGCACCTAAATCAACCATTTCTCGGATCATCAAGAACTTCAAGGAGAGTGGTTCAATTGTTCTGAAGAAAGCTTCAGGGCGCCCAAGAAAGTCCAGCAAGCGCCAGGACTGTCTTCTAAAGTTGATTCAGCTGTGGGATTGGGGCACCACCAGTACAGAGCCTGCTCAGGAATGGCAGCAGGCAGGTGTGAGTGCATCTGCACGCACTGTGAGGGAAAGACTTTTGGAGGATGGCCTGGTGTCAAGATTGTTTGGGGCATCTGGAAAAAATGCTTGTCCGGAGAAGACAATGTGAGCTCGATCAGTCCTGTGACAGGCCTACAGTAAAGTATCCTGAGACCATTCATGTGTGGGGTTGCTTCTTAGCCAAGGGAGTGGGCTCACTCACAATTTTGCCTAAGAACACAGTCATGAATAAAGAATGGTACCAACACACTTCTCCCAGCTATCCAGGAACAGTTTTGTGATGAACAGTGCATTTTCCAGCGTGATGTAGCACCTTGCCATAAGGCAAACATCATAACTAAGTGGCTCGGGAAACAAGACATCGCTATTTTAGGTCCATGGCCAGGAAACTCCTCAGACCTTAATCCGATTGAGAACTTGTGGTCAATCCTCAAGAGGCGGGTGACAAACAAAAACCCACAAATTCTGACAAACTCCAAGCATTGATTAAGGAAGAATGGGCTGCCATCAGTCAGGATGTGGCCCAGAAGTTAATTGACAGCATGCCAGGGCGGATTACAGAGGTCTTGAAAAAGAAGGGTCAACACTGCAAATATTGACTCTTTGCATCAGCTTCATGTAATTGTCAATAAAAGCCTTTGGCACTTATGAAATGCTTGTAATTATACTTCAGTATTCCATAGAAACATCTGACAAAAATAACTAAAGACACTGAAGCAGCAAACTTTGTGAAAATTAACATTTGTGTCATTCTCAAAACTTTTGGCCACGACTATATGTAGAGTCAATCACATACACAATCACATTTTTACACATCAAAGATTTTACTCCTTGCTTGGACTAACTCATTCTTAGCGCTATTGTCTTACTGTGTAGTGTCTTGAGTTATTGCTTTTTGTCTTCCCAGTAAAATCCTGTCCTGCACTTATCAAGCCTCTGAACACCTCAGCTCATGCCTCATACCCTCATTCAATCACTGCTGTGATCCCTTTCTAACACTGTGTAAATAGCCCTCTCATTCCCATGAGACAAAGTGTGATGTCATACCACCGAATGTCAGTTTAAACAATACCTCGAATGGCTTTCAGGACATCCAAGGCCGGCTCTTGAAGTCCAAGGATGTGCTTTTGAACTGCATGTTCATATACACAATAGTCACTGAAAGTTATCAGCTCTCTCCCACGATGTTCTTTATCATAGTTGTTTATCATGGCTGCCACTTTGTTGAGGACTGAAATGATACCAAGAACCAAGAGAGAACAAACAACTCTGTGAGTGGAATACAATTGTGTGAGGATATAAAGTTGCAAGCAGCCTTACATCCTGTAAAATGCAAAGCATTAACTATTATCAGTACAACATGCATCTTTATTTTTATTACATGAAATCTAATGAATACAGGACTTAGGTCTTACATGATCCTTTGGTGTTACTGAGATAAATATCCCACTGTTGGAATACAGGACGTAGGCAAGTATGTATATTCTTCTCACTTGAGTTCCCAATTCTGCACAGTTCATGAATCTTCTCAATGAAATCAATTAGTCTCTAGAAATGTAGACACAACCACATTGTAATTTATCTAATAAGAATTTAAAGGGTACAGACCTTTCTAATTCTGTTTTCCACAGAAAGCGTATATAATGGTGCAAGAGGGGATTGCTGCCGTTTTATGGGCTCTTAACCTAACGTGCTATTTTGTTAGTTTTTTTGCATTGTTTGTAACTTATTTTGTACCTAATGTTGCTTCTACCGTCTCTTATGACCGAAATGAGCTTCTGGACATCAGAACAGTGATTGCTCACCTTGATTTGGACTAATCATTTTTCTTTAATGAGTTCTTACGAGAGAGATTTACTCCAGACACCCGATCAGGCCCTCATCCCCGTCATTCACAGGAGAAAGAGACAGAGGTTTCATGGAAGGAGATCCAGGTGCCTTGTGAGGATCAGGCGACGAGTGGCAAATCTGCCTTTGCCATCAGTACTATTTGCCTACTTACAATCACTGGATAATAAAGTGGATGAACTAAAAGCACGTATATCCTACCAATGGGACATTAAAAACTGTAATATCTTATGTTTCATCGAGTCGTGGCTGAACGACGACATGAATAACACACAGCTAGCGGGTTATGCACTGTGTTGGCAGGATAGAACAGCAAGGGGTGCGGTCTATGTATATTTGTAAACAACAGCTGATGCACGATATCGAAGTCTTGAGGTTTTGCTCGCCTGAGGTAGAGTATCTCATGATAAGCTGTAGACCAGACTATCTACTATGGTGGATAAATTATGTTATAATACTTTTATTGCATCAAATGGTTGTTTTATGCAACAGAATAGAGTACTCTGTTAACTATAGTTTGTGTGTTCTACTGAAGATGGGCCTCTGGCAGATAACACTGACAGAGGAGATGTATGATGTCTTTTGGGTGATTAAACCTAAAGAGCATTCCAGAGCATTAGTTAATGCTTATGTTCTATACCGTACCAGGGAGAGATGGTTCCAGTTTGGAGTCGGAGGGCCAGACACTGGTCTCTCTATACAATAGAAACTGTTGACACAGCAGATACTGTCTGCTTTGTATTATAGGTATCGTTCATACAGATCTTAACCTTGTGATCCATTCTATATATCTGTTGTTCGTCATGTAGGTTGAAAGGGGTGTATCTTGGCTATATAAGACCTTTTGTAATTTTGTCTCGGGCTCTCAACGAATCATCTGTGCGTGAATCGTCGACCAGCCATGACCAGCCATCATTATCGTAGAGCACTCAATCGATTCACTTTATATGTGTGCGTTGTATTGACCTGCTCCCTTATTAATAAGTGATTAAAGTTTTAGGTTAAGTATAACTCTGACTTGTGTGATTAGTTTGTCTCTCCTCATTTGATAGTAAATAAATTAACCACCACACTACCGAGAGCGTTTTCATCTATATACTTTGTAGCTGACTATTTACCACCACAAAACGATGATAGCACTAAGACCACACTCAACGAGCCGTATACGGCCATAAGCAAACAGGAAAATGCTCATCCTGAGGCGGCTCTCCTAGTGGCAGGGGACTTTAATGCAGGAAAACTTAAATCCGTTTTACCTAATTTCTACCAGCATGTTAAATGTGCAACCAGAGGGAAAAAAACACATACAAAGCTATCCCTCACCCTCCATTTGGAAAATCTGACCATAATTCTATCCTCCTGATTCCTACTTGCAAGCAGATATTTAAGCAGGAAGCACCAGAGACTCAGTCAATTAAAAAAGGGGTCAGATGAAGCAGATGCTAAGCTACAGGACTGTTTGCTAGCACAGACTGGAATATGTTCCGGGATTCTTCTGATGGCATTGAGGTGTACACCACATCAGTCACTGGCTTCATCAGCAAGTGCATCGATGACGTTGTCCCCACAGTGACTGTACACACATACCCCAACCAGAAGCCATGGATTACAGGCAACATCCGCACTGAGATAAAGGGTAGAGCTGATGCTTTCACGGAGCGGTACTTTAACCTGAAGCTTATAAGAAATCCCGCTATGCCCTCCGACGAACCATCAAACAGGCAAAGCGTCAATACAGGACTAAGATCGAATCGTACAATACCAGCTCCGACAGTCGTCGGATGTGGCAGGGCTTGCAAACTATTACAGACTAAAAAGGGAAACACAGTGGAGAGCTGCCCAGTGACAGAAGCCTACCAGACGAGCTAAATTACTTCTATGATCGTTTCGAGGCAAGTAACACTGAAACATGCATGAGAGGATCAGCTGTTTCGGCTGACTGTGTGATCACACTATCCGCAGCCGATGTGAGTAAGAACTTTAAACAGGTCAACATTCACAAGGCCGCAAGAACAGATGGATTACCAGGACGTGTACTCCAAACATGCGCTGACCAACTGACAAGTGTCTTCACTGACATTTTCAACCTGTACCTGTTTGAGTCTGTAATACCAACATGTTTCAAGTAGACCAGCATAGTTCCTGTGCCCAAGAACACTAAGGTAACCTGCCTAAATGACTAACGACCTGTAGCACTCACGTCTGTAGCCATGAAGTGCTTTGAAAGGCTGCTCATGGCTCACATCAACACCATTATCCAAGAAACCCCAGAGCCACTCCAATTAGCATACCGCCCCAACAGATCCACAGATTATGCAATCTCTATTGCACTCCACACTGCCCATTCACACCTGTACAAAAGGAACACCGATGTGAGAATCCTATTCATTGACAACAGCTCAGCGTTCAACACCATAGTGCCCTAAAAGCTCATCATTAAGCTAAGGACCCTATGACTAAACACCTCCCTCTGCAACTGGATCCTGGACTTCCTTACCGGCCGCCCCCAGGTGGTGAGGGTAGGTAACAACACATCCGCCATTCTGATCCTCAACACAGGGGCCCCTCAGTGGTGCGTGCTCAGTCCCCTCCTATACTCCCTGTTTACTCATGACTGCACTGCCAGGCAGGACTCCAACACCATCATTAAGTTTGCCGATGACACAGCAGTGGTAGGCCTGATCACCGACAACGACGAGACACCCTATAGGGAGGAGGTCAGAGACCGTATGGTGCAAGGACAACAACCTCTCCGTCGTGATGATTGTGGACTACAGGAAAAGGAAGACTGAGCATGCCCCCATTCTCATCTACAGGGCTGTAGTGGAGCAGGTTGAGAGCCTCAAGGTCATTGGCATCCACATCACCAACAAACTAACATGGTCCAAGCACACCAAGACAGTCGTGAAGAGGGCATGAGACAAACATATTCCGCCTCAGGAGCTTGAAAAGATTTGGCATGGATTCCCAAACGGTTCTACAGCTGCACCATCGAGCACATCCTGACTGGTTGCATCACTGCTTGGTATGGCAACTGCTCACCCTCCGACCGCAAAACACTACAGAGGGTAGTGCGTACAGCCCAGTACATCACTGGGGCCAGGCTTCGTGCCACCCAGGACCTCTATACCAGGCAGTGTCAGAGGAAGGCCCTAAAAATTGTCAGACTCCAGCCACCCTAGTCATAAACTGTTCTCTCTGCCACCGCACAGCAAGCGCTACCGGAGCGCCAAGTCTAGGTCCAAGAGGCTTCTAAACATCTTCTACACCCAAGCCATAAGACTCCTGAACATCTAATCAAATGGCCAGTCAGACTATTTGCATTGTCCCCCCCCTTTACGCTGCCACTACTCTCTTTTATTATCTATGTATAGTCACTTTAATAACTCTACCTACATGTACATATTATCTCAATTACCTCGACTAACCGGTACCCCTGCACATTTACTCTGCAACGGTACACCCTGTATATAGCCTCGCTATTGTTATTTTACTGATGCGCTTGAATAATTTGTTACTTTTATTTTTTAAAGGTATTTTTCATAACTGAATTGTTGGTTAAGGGCTTGTAAGTAAGCATTTCACTGTAAGGTAATAAGAACCTGCTGTATTTGGCGCATGTGACAAATACAATTTGATTTGATTTGAAAGCATTTTATTGTAGATTTTCTTGTATCTAGAAACACTCGCTAGTTTCTCTGTTTATACCTCTGGTACCAGAATGGGTTCTGGGTTCTGAGATTAGTGACAATATAAACCTAATTTCAACAGTGTAACATAGATTTGAACAATTCTATGAAAATAGTATTGTGCCCTTTTTTCCTCAGGTTTCTATGCACTCACCTCCGTCAGATAGGGCCCCATCTTTTTACGTTCCAGTGGAGGACCAGTGCTATACTTCTTCAGTTCTGTTTTAACAGTCTCAAGATGCTCTCTGATTTGGTCTGTCAAGTATGGAAGTGATGTCTGTTGGGAAACAATTCAATGAATTGACTTAGCATTCTTAGCATTGAATGCAATAGTCAATGGCAAGTTTACAGTCAACTTACCTTTATATGATCTACCAGGTCTTGTGTGAGCTTAGTGGCAAGGCATTGTGTTGTAACTTTGTTTTGCTCAAGAAGTGGACTGTAATTGAGAGGCACAGAAAAGTTTTAGTTGACTTGTGTACTAGCGAGCCAACAACCAATGTGAGAATATGTTTGTTTCCACATGCCCTTAGCATTAGTACCGCCATGGCCGTTTTGAGGCCTTTGTGAGTCCTAATAACTCTGCCATTGTGAAAGTTATTTGCAAAAACACTTGGCGACCCATTTTAAAACCCCTGTAGGTCTAAGCCCGTAGATTGCAATTCCTATTAAGCTAACATATGGAAAAGCTTTATTCCATATGTATAATGTATAATTTAGCCATTTGATAATGACCCCTATAATTCTAATAAAATATCAAAGTTAGCAACTTCCTTGTTGTTTTTTTGTCCATTACAATAACACCAAATTTATCAGAAATACGGTGTCAACATTGTTAATGCTGTAAATGACTATTGTAGCTGGAAATGGCTGATGTTTTTAATGGAATATCTACTTAGGCATACAGAAGCACATTATCGGCAAACATCACTCCTGTGTTCCAATGGCATGTTGTTTTAGCTAATCCAACTTTATAATTTTAAAAAGGCTAACTGAACATTAGAAAACCCTTTTGCAATTATGTTAGCACAGCTGAAAACTGTTGTCCTGATTAAAGAAGCAATACAATTAGTTGAGTATCTGGAGCATCAGCATTTGTAGTTTCGATTACAGACTCAAAATGGCCAGAAACAAATAACTTTCTTCTGAAACTCGTCAGTCTATTCTTGTTCTGAGAAATGAAGGCTATTCCATGCGAGAAATTGACAAGAAACTGAAGATCTCATACAACGCTCTGTACTACTCCTTTCACAGAACAGCGCAAACTGTCTCTAACCAGAGTAGAAAGAGGAGTGGGAGGCCCCAGTGCACAACTGAGCAAGAGGACAAGTACATTGGAGTGTTTAGTTTGAGAAACAGATGCCTGATTGAGCTGCAGCCACTACAAGAAACAGTAAGTCTCTAGCCTGAACACACAGGGAGACCCAAAAAACCTACTCCTGTTGCATCTTCGATATTTTGTGTTTGGTAAGAAAAACCAGGCTTATCACTTTTGTTTGACCGTGGAATTTAAAGATAGCTATTTGTAAATGTTCAAATCTTAAATGTAAGAACAGTTGATAAGGGCAAGTTAGCGTATCTCACACGAAGATGGGGAATGTCTGGCAGTTATGCAATTATAGGAGACCTTTGAGACCAGCTGGTATGACTGACAAACAGTGACAATTAAACTACCTAGACAATCAGTGACTTTTATAGCTGAATGATATGTTAAGGGTAGTGAAAGCAGCTGATGTTGTGGCATTTTAGTGATCAACATTGACCCCTGGTGTGAAGTGGTGATACTCAAATGACCTAAAGTGGTGGTGGTTTTTGAAGAATTCCATTTCCAGTCGAGTGGCGTCCGCCAAAGAGATCTTCTGGTTGATATCATTCTGGCCACGGCATTTTACCATGATGTAGCCCTTGTTCAGGTGAACAACTTGGCCATTAACAATTTTTAAGATGTCTGGTTCTGCTCCTTTGTCAACCAAGTCTGGCTTGGTCAGAATTGCTTGTAAACACAGAACGTATATATTAAAAAGTCATTTTCATTAGGGAAAAGGGTGAGGAGTTCAAATAAACAGTTGTGATATGGTGAAGAATTTACCCAGTGTCCTTGCACCTTCTGGATCCACTGATTGTGCCATTCTCAATGCTTCAGTTGTTGCTATGTCAACATTGCATGGCACTACAACCAGGTTAATTGTCTCTCGTTTCTTAATAAACTTCAAAATAAGACGTCTGATCTAAATGGAAATGAAAGGCAAACATTGGTAAGACTATTATATGTTGAAACAGACTGCTTACATCTGTCAGCGATACTTAGTGAATCTGAGATAAGGAGAACTTACCATTCAGTTACTGTAGGGCAAGACATGACCCAAAACACACTGGAAATGCATCTAAAGAGTTGAGTCCCAGGCTTGGTGCATTGATGGACCAAATACTAACTACTTTAACATACATTGTGTTAATTTGTCCAAATACTTAACTGCTTCAAATGAGGGGTTGGGTAGATACATAAAGTGCTTTAATTTCTAAACGGTAAAACAAATGCATGAAAATACCCTGACATAAAGATGACATTCTGTACTTTCGCCACATTCCTGGAGTATAAAGCCACTGGCCAAATAAATGTGGAAAGCACTGTATATGATTCAGTGAAGTCAAGGTTCAAAATGCACATTGATAACAGTTACATTGTCTATATAGAGTATCTACTTCCTCCTAACCCACATTCATAATAGTTACATTGTCTACATAGAGTATCTACTTCTTCCTAACCCTCATTCATAATAGTTACATTGTCTACATAGAGTATCTAATTCCTCCTAACCCACATTTGTTTTGAGACACTAACCTGATCACCAATATCCTCTGGTTGGCCTGTGACAGGTACTCTGGTAATCCCAGGTAGATCAATAAGCGTGAGGTCACATACATCAGGAGAAGTGATCTCCAGCGTGATCAGGTCATCACAGATCCCAACACCATCTCCGGCTAGAGTATTTTGAGCTTTAAAACAAGTAATTTGGCAACGTTATTCACCCCTATGAATTTGACATCTAATGAAACCTATCAGCCAACACAAAATGGCACTGTCAGTATGTATCTACTGTATATTGTTGGGAGTATACAGTGAAACGCTATGCTTTGAATTCAGTTGAAACTTGCATACCAGTTTTGACATGAATCTCAACCAATGAGGGGTCCTCAAAAGTCTCCACTACCCCTTGATAGCTGATCTTTGCCTTCCATTTTCCTCCAAAACACTTCCTTAGTTTCAATTCCAATGGACACCTGGTGACAATACCTAAGAGAAAATAGATTTATTTTAAATAAAAGTTGCACCCAATTGGAACATGTTATGATACGTGTTATGCAATATAAGAAATGCAGCCTATAAATTTTAAAGAGAACATTTACTGATCTATCTGATAAAATGATGCAGTAGCAGATGCATGACAACATGTTTCCACTCATGCAGCACTGACTTGAGGAAGACCCAGTTGGGTAGAAACATGTTTCTTCATGCATCTGCTACTCTCTACTCAAAGATAGTTTTCAACTGATCCATCTTACCACTTCCTCTGGGTAGTGCCACCCCAGATAAAGCCTCAAGCACTGAGCTCTTCCCTGAGCTCTGGTCTCCAACCACAGCAATGGCTGGCAATGCCAAGTCCTTCTCGATTCCGATCGATCTCAGAAAGTCAATGAGTTCGATGAATGGTCGCACGTGTCTATCCAAATGGCTGTAGAATACCCCCCTTTGCATACCATCTCTATATTTGCAGATAAATAAATATACCAAGCACATGTAGGAAAACCAAGATATGTTTGCTAAAATTCAAAGCCAATCAGTTATGAATGAAGCTGGAAATAAAGTCTTAAATTAGAAAATTGGAAACAAACATGGACCAATTGTTTGGATTTCAACTTACCTTTCCTCATCCTCAGAAGCTGCATCTGGTCTTTGCATTTCTTGATGAAACACACATGCACCAAGAATACATGTAAGGTTAGATGTTATTTGTTCTTCGGTTAAAACTTACAATTTCCATAACAACAAAATGTACTTACTCAGTATTGCTCGGCTGTGTTTGTCAGAGTAGAAAGAGCACACTGCAGAGAACTGTCAGTATATCTTTGTACTGCAACAATGTGCAAAAAGGTTACAACCCTAGAATGGACACAGTCTGTAGCATCATAACAATGTCCAAAGTACGGTAAATGAGTTGCTTTGTATGAGCATCTTATATGAGCATCTTATAAAGGTGCTGATTTCAAAGAAATATAAACTGGGTGTTCCAGTTTACAATAAAGGATGAGGTTCAATCTATGCACTTATCTAGATCTGACCACTATTCATTCCAATGATAAAACGATTCAGTTTTATCATTGGAATATGACACAAAACAAGGCAACTGTGTGCATTATTATATATATATATTTTTTATCCAGTCGGATAAACACGCCAAACAGCCTGCCAGACTGCTCGGAGGTGTCCGCATGGCCCTAAAGCACACAGTTGCCTTTCATTTCCATTTAGATCAGACATCTTATTTTGAAGTTCATTAAGAAACAAGAGACCATTAACCTGGTTGTAGTGCCATGCAATGTGGACATAGCAACAACTGAAGCATTGAGAATGGCATAATCAGTGGATCCAGAAGGTGCAAGGACACTGGGTAAATTCTTCACCATATCACAACTGTTTATTTGAACTCCTCACCCTTTTCCCTCATGAAAATGACTTTTTAATATATGGATATACGTTCTGTGTTTACAAGCAATTCTGACCAAGCCAGACTTGATTGACAAAGGGGCAGAACCAGACATCTTAACAATTGTTAATGTCCAAGTTGTTCACCTGAACAAGGGCTACATCATGGTAAAATGCCGTGGCCAGAATGATATCAACCAGAAGATCTCTTTGGCGGACGCCACTCGACTGGAAATGAACTTCTTCAAAAACCACCACCACTTTAGGTCATTTTAGTATCACCACTTCACACCAGGAGGTCAATGTTGATCACTAAAATGCCACAGCATCAGCTGCTTTCACTACCCTTAACATATCAGTCAGCTATAAAAGTCACTGATTGTCTAGGTAGTTTAATTGTCACTGTTTGTCAGTCATACCAGCTGGTCTCAAAGGTCTCCTATAATTGCATAACTGCCAGACATTTCCCATCTTCGTGTGAGATACGCTAACTTGCCCTTATCAACTGTTCTTACATTTAGGAATTGAATATTTACAAATAGTTATCTTTAAATTCCACGGTCAAACAAAAGTGATAAGCCTGGTTTTTCTTACCAAACCCGAAATATAGTAGATGCAATGGTAGTAGGTTTTTTGGGTCTCCCTGTGTGTTCAGGCTAGAGACTTACCGTTTCTTGAAGTGGCTGCAGCTCAATCCCATCTTTCCGGCAAAATAAAGTTGCACCAATTGCATGACATGGGGCTGGTATTTTTCTACACAAGAAAATCATCACACAACACAAACCGTTTACCTCCGAGCAGTCCGTCAGGCTGTTTGGCGTGTTTATCTGACTGGATAAGAAAATATATAATTATAATAATAATAATGATGTCACCTCCACTTTTAAAACCAAAGTTGCGCCCCTGATCTTGGGAGTACCATTACCGTTGAATGTCACCATTTCAGACAAGGCAGTATTTTAAGAGAGCCCTTACTTACATTCAAAGCTCAATTAACATTAAAACGCCATATAGCGAACAGCTGATCATTGATCATGATTGATGTAAATCTGCTAGTGAGCTAGCTTGATTTATTTTACTGATTGTGATTTACCTCTGTCTTTCTGCCACGCTCTGCTGTGTGTATCATCCAACCAGACTGAATATTGATGATGATGTAAGCTAAATCAAGTGTTATCAATTGTTAATCAAATGTTATGCTGCTGTGGCAGTACTGTTAAAATTTAAACTAGGTAGCAAGCTACACACACACTTGACCGTGTGACCAAATCTCTCAAGTCATGCATGTTGGATACCTGGCACGCAATCGCCATACAGGGCAGACTGGGGAAAGGGCTCCTAAGGATCAAAACAGAGCAGATCAACAGGTTCAACTAGCGGACAGGGTTTGGCGAACTTGACAAAGACTTGTGGGCAGGGGGTTCTGAACAACAATGAAAACAAAATAATTTGGGGGGAAATTATACCACCACCGAAAAGGGCACTTGAGGCTGGAAGGGCAAAGGGATATGTGCTCTGCACAGGTAGAGCCCTATCTGTGCACGTGCCTGGGTGACATATACAGTGCCTTGCGAAAGTATTCGGCCCCCTTGAACTTTGCGACCTTTTGCCACATTTCAGGCTTCAAACATAAAGATATAAAACTGTATTTTTTTGGGAAGAATCAACAACAAGTGGGACACAATCATGAAGTGGAACGACATTTATTGGATATTTCAAACTTTTTTAACAAATCAAAAACTGAAAAATTGGGCGTGCAAAATTATTCAGCCCATTTACTTTCAGTGCAGCAAACTCTCTCCAGAAGTTCAGTGAGGATCTCTGAATGATCCAATGTTGACCTAAATGACTAATGATGATGAATACAATCCACCTGTGTGTAATCAAGTCTCCGTATAAATGCACCTGCACTGTGATAGTCTCAGAGGTCCGTTAAAAGCGCAGAGAGCATCATGAAGAACAAGGAACACACCAGGCAGGTCCAAGATACTGTTGTGAAGAAGTTTAAAGCCAGATTTGGATACAAAAAGATTTCCCAAGCTTTAAACATCCCAAGGAGCACTGTGCAAGCGATAATATTGAAATGGAAGGAGTATCAGACCACCACATCTACCAAGACCTGGCCGTCCCTCTAAACTTTCAGCTCATACAAGGAGAAGACTGATCAGAGATGCAGCCAAGAGGCCCATGATCACTCTGGATGAACTGCAGAGATCTACAGATGAGGTGGGAGACTCTGTCCATAGGACAACAATCAATCGTATATTGCACAAATCTGGCCTTTATGGAAGAGTGGCAAGAAGAAAGCCATTTCTTAAAGATATCCATAAAAAGTGTTGTTTAAAGTTTGCCACAAGCCACCTGGGAGACACACCAAACATGTGGAAGAAGGTGCTCTGGTCAGATGAAACCAAAATTGAACTTTTTGGCAACAATGCAAAACGTTATGTTTGGCGTAAAAGCAACACAGCTCATCACCCTGAACACACCATCCCCACTGTCAAACATGGTGGTGGCAGCATCATGGTTTGGGCCTGCTTTTCTTCAGCAGGGACAGGGAAGATGGTTAAAATTGATGGGAAGATGGATGGAGCCAAATACAGGACCATTCTGGAAGAAAACCTCTGCAAAAGACCTGAGACTGGGACGGAGATTTGTCTTCCAACAAGACAATGATCCAAAACATAAAGCAAAATCTACAATGGAATGGTTCATAAATAAACATATCCAGGTGTTAGAATGGCCAAGTCAAAGTCCAGACCTGAATCAATCGAGAATCTGTGGAAAGAACTGAAAACTGCTGTTCACAAACGCTCTCCATCCAACCTCACTGAGCTCGAGCTGTTTTGCAAGGAGGAATGGGAAAAATTTCAGTCTCTCGATGTGCAAAACTGATAGAGACATACCCCAAGCGACTTACAGCTGTAATCGCAGCAAAAGGTGACGCTACAAAGTATTAACTTAAGGGGGCTGAATAATTTTGCACGCCCAATTCTTCAGTTTTTGATTTGTTAAAAAAGTTTGAAATATCCAATAAATGCCGTTCCACTTCATGATTGTGTCCCACTTGTTGTTGATTCTTCACAAAAAAATACAGTTTTATATCTTTATGTTTGAAGCCTGAAATGTGGCAAAAGGTCGCAAAGTTCAAGGGGGCCGAATACTTTCGCAAGGCACTGTAACAGGCTGTCTGAGGGAGATATAGCCATAAAGCCCTTAAGAACCAGGATCAATATCAAATATGTGATTTCCACAGTGGAAGACAATCAATTTCCAGCTGACTGCATCTGTGATCCATGTGGTATTTTCGTATTATTTGTTTTATGTTTCAGGAACCATGGCCCTCTGATTTAAAACGTTTGACTGGGATCGATTTATAAGGGCTTGGCACAATGCTATGGTCCAACCAGAAGGATTCCCTCTCTACCATGTATGGTGCTATTATGTTATTGCACTGAATTACTAGTAGAAGAAATTCTGAAATGGCACAAAATCTAAATCTAAAAGTTCTTGTTAATAATGTCCCTGTTGTCCTTATCCAGAAAAAGGACCAACCCACATAGTTAAAAATATTAGCTCTGATCCATTGCAGGGACAAAGTCACCAGATGCTTGCTGAGCGTGCATTCAGTTGTGTTGAGGCCTGTCATGCTCCAGCTCTATTTCTGCCCCATGCAGCCTTCTTCCTTCTCCCTTCTCCCTCTGCGCTGGGTCTCTGGACCCCTATTAATCACCACGGTGTCACCAGATTGCAAATGACATTAGGTATCAATCTATCAACCCATCACTGTTCTGCTCCCTTACCACCCGTCCTAGAGGAACAGCCAACCGGTGCTCTCAGCATAGGAAAGGTTCATCACAAATAACACAAAAAGGGTGAGAGAGAGAGAGAGGGAGAGGGAGGGAAAAGTTTGACAGAAATCAGAAATAACATGTAGCATTTTAAATAGCTGCTTAATCAACCGATCACCATTAATTAAAGGACACGGCCCGTCACAGCTGAACTGAAATCTCACTCAAATTTACTGTAAAGCAGAGTCAGGGAGAATCCTATTTTTTCTCCCTCACGGTAAACCACGTAACCTGGGCTACAGACTTCATCATAATGGGATGAGGACGATTTATGCCAGGCAGAGCGAGAGCAATGATATGGAACCCCCCCTGACTGAGTCAGTCAGTGAGGTATAGTAAGTGGATTTCATACACTGGCCAGTTATTAACTCACATCCATCCCCATCTCCATCCTATCTCGGAGGATGAATTATCAATGACTTATTCTGGCATTGTTGCGTAATTGAGGAGAGTTTAATATGCAAACCATTTATTTAGTGGAGCTGAAGTTGGAACCAGATGTGAAGGGGAATAGGATAATCATGTGCTCGAAGTCTGAAACCACAGCCAACAGAATACACAGTATCCTGCTCTAAAGTGTGAGGTGCGCAAGCCTCAAGCCTATCCTATATGGCCAGTGGAAAGAATTTCCATTTAGAAGTACACCACCAGCATGTATGGGCGACCTGTAGTACTATGGCTGTTGCATGCTGGGATTCTGCTCCTGGCAATCTACTCCCGACCGTTCCCCAGCTACCTTCCCTCCATCTTCTGCCTTGCGACTTTTCTCCAGAGACACCTTATTGTTTGAAGAAAACTTTCCACAGTGGTCTGCCTGACTTTTCAGTGGAATGGAGGTTGGCACTTTGGCTTGGACTGAGTGCAGTGAAGTGAACAGCTGAGAGAAAGGAAGGCGTTAAAAATACATTCACAAATGGCTTTTGACAGATCGACTGCGACAGCAGCATTGTACCAATGGCCTCCTCCCTAAAGCTTTCTCGTACAAATTGTGACAGCACCTGTTTTTTGTAGACAGCGGGGTGTCCTAGCTGTAGTGGTGCATGGGTAAAATCACCGGGGAAGCCAAAAAAAAGCCATAATACCCCCCCAAAAAATATGTACAGATAAAGGTTATTAGCAGAGGTTATTACAGGTGTAGAGAAATGCTTGTGTACTCTGGTGTTGAAGGCTGAGCTGTAGTCAATGAACAGCATTCTTACATAGGTATTCCTCTTGTCCAGATGGGATAGGGCAGTGTGCAGTGCTATGGTGATTGCATCATCCATGGGTCTATTGGGGCGGAATAAGAATTGCAGTGGGTCTAGGGTGTCGGGTAAGATGAAGGTAATATGATCCTTAACTAGCCTCTCAAAGCACTTCATGTTGAGAGAAGTGAGTAATACAGGGTGATAGTCATTTAGTTAAGTTACCTTTTCTTTCTTGGGTACAGGAACAATGGTGGACATCTTGAAGCAAGTTGGGTCAGCAGACTGGGATAGGGAGGAATTGAATATGTCCGTAAACACTCCAGCCAGCTGATCTGCACCTGCTCTGAGGACACGGCTAGAGATGCCATCTGGGCCGGCTTGTGTTGTGATAATTGCGTCGTTTGCTCTATAATCTGTTAGTTCATATGCCTTGCGACCATGATATATAGGGCTAAAGGCCAAGACAATAGGAAGACACAGTGGCAGAATAAATTTAACCACACATTTGTTTCATCACAAAACTGGAGAGCAACCTCTGTCTGGTGATGTCCACAAAGCATATTTCATGTAACAGTTCCAAGACCTACAGCATGGACAGGCAAGTTAATGTTTCCGACATTTTCGGACCACTAAACAACTATTGATTTAGAACCACAGAGAGTTATCACAAGTCTCAATGTAAACAAGAGCTGCCTCCACTATTCCAGCACCATTTCAACATCATCAAATCACCTATGCTTAGTCTAATACAGTGACAACTAAAAGATACCAATCAACGTAAGCTAAATATGATGTGGCTGTCCATGGTTCTGATTTATGTGTGCGTATGTACGTTTGTGCAAGTAGAAAAACATGTTAACTCCCCATACTTGTAGAGAAACGCAAATTCCTTCCTCTCTTTCATGTTGACGAAATGGTTTATCACTCTGTCATACACTACACACTTAATTTTGGTTGTCATAGGCTACCTGGCTAAAATGCTTGCTCGCTAGCCTAACTTCCACTCATGGAAAACGTTAGGTAGTTAAAACATTAGACTTCTACATATTGAACGTCCATCCTCTCAGGCCAGGGGTACAATGTATGTTAATGTTTGGATCAGAATCGGTAATATAATCCTCAGCCAGTACAGAGAATTAAGTAAAACTACAAGTCCAAATCCCTGAGTGGCGCAGCGGTCTAAGGCATTGCATCATAGTGCTAGTGGCGCCACAAATTATTATTATTCGACCATGCTGGTCATTTATGAACATTTGAACATCTTGGCCATGTTCTGTTATAATCTCCACCCGGCACAGCCAGAAGAGGACTGGCCACCCCACATGTGCTCTCTCTAATTCTCTCTTTCTTTCTCTCTCTCAGAGGACCTGAGCCCAAGGACCATGTCCCAGGACTACCTGACATGATGACTCCTTGCTGTCCCCAGTCCACCTGGCCATGTAGCTGCTCCAGTTTCAACTGTTCTGCCTTATTATTATTCGACCATGCTGGTCATTTATGAACATTTGAACATCTTGGCCATGTTCTGTTATAATCTCCACCCGGCACAGCCAGAAGAGGACTGGCCACCCCACATAGCCTGGTTCCTCTCTAGGTTTCTTCCTAGGTTTTGGCCTTTCTAGGGAGTTTTCTAGGGAGTTTTTCCAAACTGACCTTCCAAGTTAAATAAAACATAAATACATAAATAAAACATAAATAAAACATAAAGCTGGTTAGCAGGCCATCCGAGGACAACAACACAACGAGATGCAACAATTCAGGATGTTTCTGTCAATGACGTATTCCTCTTGATGTGTTGTGTTAGGAGTGACTCCAAATCCAAACTAGCTTTCCTTGACAATTTTTTTGGGTGTGCCAGGACCATTCACAGTTTAGCTCAACGCTGATAGGCTATTATAAAAAATAAAAAAAATAATCAAGGGAGACCAAATGCTCACTGGCTTCCCTTGCATTCAATGCTACGGGTGGCAACAATGTCATACTCTTTTGGATCAGACAGCATCAGATAGATGGCCTACACATACAGAGACAGAGGGGTGCTGTTCACTTGCTCTGAAGCTTTCTCCGCTGAGATACATTCGGAAAGTACTCAGACCCCTTGACTTTTTCAACATTTTGTTAAGTTAGAACCTTATTCTAAAACTGATTCAACTGTTTTTTTCCCTCACCAATCCACAAACAATACCCCATGATGACAAACAAAAAACTGAAATATCATAATTTGCATAAGTATTCAGAACCATTTACTCAGTACTTTGTTGAAGCACCTTTGGCAGTGATTACAGCCTCAAGTCTTATTGAGTATGACGCTACAAGCTTGGCACACCTGTAGTTGTGGAGTTTCTCCAATTCTTCTCTGCAGATCCTCTCAAGCACTGTCAGGTTGGATGGGGGCGTTGCTGCATGAGATGTTCGAGTGGGTTCAAGTCCGGACTCTGGCTGGGCCACGCAAGGACATTCAGAGACTTGTCCCGAAGCCACTCCTGCGTTGTCTTGGCTGTGTTCTTAGGGTTGTTGTCTTGTTGGATGGTGAACTATCTCCCCAGTCTGAGGTCTTAAGTGCTCTGAAGTAGGTTTTTATCAAGGATCTCTCTGTACTTTGCTCTATTCATCTTTCCCTCGATCCTGACTAGTCTTCCAGTCCCTGTCACTGAAAAACATCCCCACAGCATGATGCTGCCACCACCATGCTTCACCGTAGGGATGGTGCCAGGTTTCGTCTAGATGTGACGCTTGGCATTTAGGCCAAAGAGTTCAAAGAGTTCAATTGGTTTCATTAGACCAGAGAATCTTGTTTGTCATGGTCTGAGAGTCCATTAGGTGCCTTTTGGCAAACTCCAAGCGGGCGGTCATGTGTCTTTTACTGAGGAATGGCTTCCATCTGGCCACTCAACCGTAAAGGCCTGATTGGTGGAGTGTTGCAGAGATGGTTGTCATTCTGGAAGGTTCTGCCATCTCCACAGAGGAACTCTGGAGCACAGTCAGAGTGACCATTAGGATCTTCTCCCCCGATAGCTCAGATTGGTTAGGGGGGCAGCTCTAGGAAGAGTCTTGGTGGTTCCAAACATCTTCCATTTAAGAATGATGAAGGCCACAGTGTTGTTGGGGACCTTCAATGGTGCAAAAATGTTGCCTCGACACGTTCCTGTCTCGGAGCTTTACGGACAATCCTTCGACCTCATGGCTAGGTTTTTGCTCTGACATACACTGTCAACTGTGGCACAGGTGTGTGCCTTTCCAAATCATGTCCAATCAATTGAATTTACCACAAGTGGTCTCCAATCAAGTTATAGAAACATTTCAAGGATGATCAATGTTTACAGGATGCACCTGAGCTCGATTTTTGAGTCTCATAGCAAAGGGTCTTAATACTTATGCCAATAAGGTATTTCTGTATTTTTTTTCTTAATACATTTTCACAACAAAAAAACGTAACCTGTTTTTGCTTTGCAATTATGGGGTATTGTGTTTCGATTGATGAGGATGTTTATTTATTTAATCCATTTTACAATAAGGGTGTAATATAACAAAATGTGGAAAAAGTCAATGGGTCTGAATACTTTCTGAATACTTACATTCAGCCGAATTGAAGGAAAATGATCGAACACAGAGAGACAAAAGACAAATTATTTTATATGTTTTTTCTTTTCCTTTATTTTTTTGGGGGGGGAGGATGGCTTCCCTTGGCATCCATGAATACACACCACTGTGTCCTAGTATTAATTTACACAACGTTCTATGTTGCACCTTGTATAGAAGAACTCACAGGACTAGGCGGAATAATTATCATATCACACAATTCTTGTAGCCTACATTAAAGCCAATGCATGAGAATTGTGAATACAAAATGTACTTTTCCCGACCAATGAGTGGAAAATGTAAATGTCCCATACCTCGAGTCAATTTCCCCTCTTTACGTTTCATATGTTGAGGCCTGATAAAGTGATAGCTATGCTATATACAGCTTGTTAAACCATCAGAGCCAGAGGAAATATATTATAAATAAGCAGGAAAGTAACAGAGGGGTGATAACGTTTCCCCTACTGTTTGGGGAGGATGCGTGGCTAATGAAATGGACAATACGGGAGACATACTGCTGATACAGGGGTAAGTACAGAGTTACTGCTGCTCCTCACCTCCCCCGGGCAAGACTTAGGCATAACTAGGAGCAGCCTACGGATGGGCCCCTCCATATTCACCATCCACCATCCAACCTCTTATCTAAAAACCACTAATAACAGCCAGACTATAGGTTGCCTTGCATTGCCTTCTCAAGTGCATCAGCCCTCCGCAAGAGGCACATGTATGTTCCACTCTGAGCTGTTTTAATCAGGGGAGGGTGTGGCATCACACTGCAGAGCCATACATCCTGCAGATTGTTCATAATCAGCCCATCCTGAGAGGAGCCAGGCAGCTACACAGGCCTGTCGTTCCAGCAGCAATTAGCATACCGGTACGCTAATAGGGATGTGTGTGGAACTCTTCATAGTAATTAAAGTGTTGACTCACAAAAGGGTTCTGAGGGTTGGATACAACAGCTCATCGATTATTGCGAAGAGAGGAACAAAATCCCAAATCCCGTATTACAGGGGCTGAGTCACTGGCTTACTGGTGCTCCTCCATGCCGTCCCTAGGAGGGGTGCATCACTTGAGTGGGTTGAGTCACTGACGTGATCTTCCTGTCTGGGTATGGCACCCCCCCCCCCCTTCGGTTTTGCCGCGGGGGTGATCTTTGCGGGCTATACTCAACCTTGTCTCAGGATGGTAAGTTGGTGGTTGAAGATATCCCTCTAGTGGTGTGGGGGCTGTGCTTTGGAAAAGTGGGCGGGGTTATATCCTGCCTGTTTGACTCTGTCTGGGGCTATCATCGGATGGGACCACAGTGTCTCCTGACTCCGCCTGTCTCAGCCACCAGTATTTATGCTGCAGTAGTTTATGCGTCAGGGGGCTAGGGTCAGTCTGTTATATCTGGAGTACTTCTCCTGTCCTATCCGGTGTCCTGTGTGAATTTAAGTATGCTCTCTCTAATTCTCTCTTTCTCTCTTTCTTTCTCTCTCTCTGAGGACCTGAGCCCAAGGACTATGCCTCAGGATTACCTGGCATGATGACTCCTTGCTGTCCCCAGTACACCTGGCCGTACTGCTGCTCCAGTTTCAACTGTTCTGCCTGCGGCTATGGAACCCTGACCTGTTCACCGGACGTGCTACCTGTCCCAGGCCTGCTGTTTTTTACTCTCTAGAGACAGCAGGAGCGGTAGAGATACTCTTAAAATGAACGGCTATGAAGAGCCAACTGACATTTACTCCTGAGGTGCTGACTTGCTACACCCTCGACATCTACTGTGAATATTATTATTTGACCATGCTGGTCATTTATGAACATTTGAACATCTTGGCCATGTTCTGTTATTATCTCCACCTGGCACAGCCAGAAGAGGACTGGCCACCCTTCATAGCCTGGTTCCTCTCTAGGTTTCTTCCTAGGGGTTTTAGGCTGGGTTTCTGTATAACACTTTGAGATATCAGCTGATGTAAGAAGGGCTATACAAATACATTTGATTTGATTTGATATACAGCCGGAATATCGTTGTGAAGTCAGTGAAGCTATCGAATAAAGTGTTTCTGTTGAGTGAATCGCCTCCATGAAAAGAAACAAGAGAGATATAAATATGACAGTCAATGGGTCAATGTCTTTGTTGTTTCAAGCCCTCCAGATGGCCCATTAAGTGAAGAATCAAGATTTAACAACAACGATTATGTTAAGATCCCAACAGTATGACTAGAATTTAAACACCTGCAGAGGTCCTTACAACTAATTTGGCACCAATTCTTTGAGTGAGACAATAACTCAGGACAAATTATATGAAGAAACTCAATTAAAATTTAGCCAAGTGATAAAACAGAACAACACAAACAACTGCACCTTCTGGGCACAGTGGAAATAAGACCTCATTAGGCAGATGGAAATTATTAAAATGAGTTAATATGAAGTAGTCCCCCAGTGCAAGGCTGTATGGGTAAAAAGAGCAGAGTTTAGTTTATTTGCTCATAGCCCAAAAAAAACATACGAAAATAGAGAGAGAAAATCCCAAAAAATGTACATGCACAGTTGAGGTTTAAACACATAAAAGAAAACAGGCTTATGAAAACCTGTAACGTACATGCCAAAAGCTATAGAAGTCTTATCAAGTTGTAAAGTGACCACCTTGTGACCGCCTTGATCTGCTTACAATCAAAACCAAATCCTATCCATAAAACCTAATGCTCATGGTATATTTAAATAAGATAACAAGACTTATAACATTCCACCACATTACTACTTCTACTGTATCCCCATCCTCTCAAATCAAAAACCTAGCCATTGGGTAGGCTAGATAGCTTCATTGATTCAATCCATGTCTATTTCCCTAGACAGCAGCTTATCTAGTCCTAGAATCATAATAGAATAGAAAAAATGTCAGGGACAAGTGGCTGGGAAGGGATGGGGGAATGTTCCTCTCTGGTAACGCCTAGTCCTAATGTCTCCTCTCCTTTATGATATTTTAATAAAGTAATATGTCATTGGAACAGCTTTGGGTGTCTATTCATGTGGCTGTTCCTGGGTTCTCCTACTACACCACTTTGTCCTGGCAGTACCTTGACCCCCCTTCATTATCATCATCTCTGAGCTCCATTTCCAGTCATTTCCCAGATAAATACAGTGACTCCAGTCTTCAATTTGTTCCTGGCACTGCCTGCAGGCATGATATTGATTTACTGTTTTTTCCTATGCAGCTTATGGCTTTGTCCAGACATATTGTAAAACACAATAGCAAAAAGCAGTAAATCTGCAATTTACACTTCCTCCTGCACAACAATGTGCTTGCATCATCTCCATTTTTCAGGTTGCAGGCCTTGAGTGTGCTGTCATAAAACCACAGATAGCTCATGTGATGTTATTAGATACACATGCTGTGTAAGAAACAGATTTGGTTTATGGAACACTCCCATCATCCCTCCATTCCCCATCCATATCCAGTGCTATAATTATACTTGAAGGCATTTCTATTGCACTTTCAGACCGTTTTTAAATAAGAAGCACCAAACCCAGGCATATCTTCAAAGTACAGTTATGTCGCTGTAACTTTGAGAAAAAGAGTGGGGATATTCAAATCTGATGGCGTCCTATAAACATGATGGTGACTTCCTCTTTTGTTTGTCATCCACAAGTAGGCTACTCGTATGAATCAAATCCATGCCAAATCTTTTTAGTTTCCTGAGGTGAAGAGGCTTTGTCGTTCCATCTTCACAACTGTCTTGGTGTGTTTGTACCATTCTTTGTGTGTTTGGACCATTCATGTTTGGACCATTTGTTGTTGATGTGGACACCAAGGAACTTGACACTCTCAATCTGCTCCACTACAGCCCCGTCGATGAGACTGGGGGCATCCTCCTTTTCCTGTAGTCCACAATAATCTCCTTAGTCTTGGATATGTTGAGGGAGATGTTGTTTTTCTGGCACCACCCGTCCAGGTCTCTGACTTCCTCCCTATAAGCTGTCTCGTCGTTCAGGCCTACCAGTGTTGTGTCGTCTGCAAACTTAACGCTGGTGTTGGAGTCATGCCTGGCCATGCAGTCGTGGGTTAACAGGGAGTACAGGAGGGGATTGAGCATGTACCCCTGGGGAGCTTCAGTGTTGAGGATCAGCGTGGCAGATGTGTTGCTACCTACCCTCACCACCAGGGGGCGGACCGTCAGGAAGTCCATGATCCAGTTGCAGAGGGAGGTGTTTAGTCCCAGGATCCTTAGCTTAGTGATGAGCTTTGAGGGTACTATGGTGTTGAACGCTGAGCTGTAGTCAATGAATAGGATTCACACTTAAGTGTTCCTTTTGTCCAGGTGCGAAAGGGCAGTGTGGAGTGCAATAGAGATTGCATCTGTGGATCTGTGGATCTGTTTGGGCGGTATGCAAATTGGAGTGGGTCTAGGGTTTCTGGGATAATGGTTGTTGATGTGAGCCATTACCAACCTTTGAAAGCACTTCATGGCTACAGACGTGAGTGCTATGGATCTGTAGTTGTTTAGGCAGGTTGCCTTTGCGTTCTTGGGCAAAGGGACTATGGTGGTCTGCTTGAAACATGTTGGTATTACAGACTTAATCAGGGACATGTTGAAAATGTCATCCGGAACAGCTGATGCTCTCATGCATACCTCAGTGTTGCTTGCCTCGAAGCGAGCATAGAAGTGATTTAGCTTGTCTGGTAGGCTCGTGTTACTGGGCAGCAGCTTGCGGCTGTGCTTCCCTTTGTAGACTGTAATAGTTTGCAAGCCCTGCCACATAAGATGATCGTTGGAGCCGGTATAGTATGATGCTATCTTAGCCCTGTATTGAAGCTTTGCCTGTTTGATGGTTCATCGCAGGGCATAGCATGATTTCTTGTAAGCTTCTGGGTTAGAGTCCCGCACCTTGAAAGCAGAAGCTCTACCCTTTAGCTCAGTGCGAATGTTGCCTGCAATCCATGGCTTCTGGTTGGGGTATGTACGTACAGTCACTGTGGGGACGACGTCCTCGATGCACTTATTGATTATTAAGCCAGTGACTGATGTGGTGTACTCCTCAATGCCATCGGAAGAATCCCAGAACATGTTCCAGTCTGTGATAGCAAAACAGTCCTGTAGTTTAGCATCTGCTTCCTCTCACTACTTTTTTTATAGACCGAGTCACTGGTGCTTCCTGCTTCAATTTTTGCTTGTAAGCAGGACTCAGGAGGATAGAGTTGTGGTCGGATTTACCAAATGGAGGGTGAGGGAGAGCTTTGTACACGTCTCTTTGTACACTTCTCTGGTTGCACATTTAATATGTTGATGGAAATATGGTAGAACTGATTTAAGTTTCCCTGCATTAAAGTCTCCAGCCACTAGGAGCACCGCCTCTGGGTGAGTGGTTTCCTGTTTGCTTATTTCCTTATACAGCTGACTGAGTGCAGTCTTAGTGCCAGCATCTGTCTATAGTGGTAAATAAACAGCCACAAAAAGTATAGCTGAAAACTCTCTAGGCAGGTAGTGTGGCCTGCAATTTATCACAATATATTCTACTTCAGGCGAGCAAAATCTAGAGACTTCCTTAGACTTCGTGCACCAGCTGTTGTTTACAAATATGCAGAGACCACCCCCCCTCGTCTTACCGGAGTGTGCTGATCTATCTTGCCAGTGCAGCGTGTATCCCGCTAGCTGAATATCCATGTCGTCATTCATCCACGATTCCGTGAAACATAGGATATTAAAGTGTTTGGTGTCCCGTTGGTAGGATATTCGTGATCGTACCTCATCTAGTTTATTGTCCAATGATTGCATGTTGGCGAGTAGTATTGACGGTACGGCAGCTTTCCCACTCGCCTTTTCCGGGTCCTGATCAGGCATCTGGCTCTTTGTCCTCTGTACCTGCATCGCTTCCTCTTGCGAATAATGGGAATGTCGGCCCTGCTGGGTGTTCGGAGAATGTCTTGTGCGTCTTGCTTGTTGAAGAAGAAAAACGTTGTCTCATCCGAAGGTGAGTGATCACTGTCCTGATATCCAGGAGCTCTTTTTTTGCTGTAAAATACGGTTGCAGAAACATTATCTACAAAATAAGTTACAAATAACATGAAAAAACAAACACATAATAGCACAATTGGTTGGGCGCCAGTAAAACTTCTGCCATTTCTTTCGGCGCCATTTTATAACCAATATGGCCGTTATAAGTCTTTCCATTATGATGCTTTTAATATGAAAGTTTATGGGCCGTATATAAGTGGACATGGAAAAGTCACATAAATAGAGAAGAGAGCCGTCAAACTGTAATTAAGGAAGAGCCCTAATGTCATCATCGCTGCTGACGTCTGATTTCAACACCCAGGAAAGTTAGTCAGGAGAGAGCAACACTTTTACTCAGTTTACTATGGGACTTCCACATAACTCTTCCCAGTCCACTGCTGTGTTTACAGCATGGGTAGTAGTGACCGGCAGACCACCCAACATTAATAGGCCTACGTGTCCTACTGTTCCACTTCCCTTAGTCATTATGGGTTTTAATGTATGAATTGGTTGCTAGAGGGAAGATTTTTGTCCCCCCATCTAGGAATAAAAGCCAGAAAATATAAAAATAATATTTAATAGCGCTGCATCGCCTGTCAGACATCCCGTCAGTAAATGGCTGAAAGATTGATGAAATTTGATGTCCCCAGGCCGAGCATGAACCAGATTGTGGGGGTGTTGATACACAGCCTATTTTGGAGAATTCGTAGTTCTCTCCTCTGAGCTACTAGTGGGCTGGCCGACTGACTGACGTATTGTTGCCCACACCACAGTGGTCCAGTAAATGAAAAGCAATGTCACAATAACTTCCAATCTTTGTGCCGGTCCAAATAAAATCACTGGCTCCTCATTGCTATGTAATTGACATGGAGTACTCAGCGAATAAACCATATCATCTCTTAATTCAACTTAGAACTCTTTTTTTTGTGAAGGAAAGCACCAATACATGCATTGACTAAGAAACATCTATCCTCAAATGTATTTAAATTCCAATTTGGTTAACACAATGAAGTCAATGTTCTGTACATTTAATTACCATAATGATAGATTTCACACAGAAAGTCAATATATTTCACTTGTGAAAATGCAATATTATAAATGTAGAGTACTAAAAATGTGCTTTGTTTATCAAGGAAATTGTGTGTGCAACTGTGCCTCAAATGCCTGACTGTTTTTTTTTATCTATGACAGATTGAAGGATTAAGGTGATATTATTGCTCCCGAGTGGCGCAGTGGGCTAAGGCACTGCATCTCAGTGCAAGAGGTGTTTGGTGGTTTGATTCCAGGCTGTATCACATCCCACTGTGATTGGGAGTCCAATAGGGCAGTGCACAACTGGCCCAGGGTAGACTATCACTATAAATAAGAATTTGTTCTTAGCTGACTTGCCTAGTTATATAAAGGTTCCATTAGAAAAAAATCTAATTGTATCTGCCTCAAAGCAACAATTCCTCTGTTGTACCTCAAAACAAATTATAGATGAGAAGTAAATGATTAAAAGTTAATTAATATCTCCAATCATCTTTTCCTGTTTCATTCCACACTTCCTTTGGCATGTATTCCTTTGTTTAAATTGTTTCCAATTCTTAGCATGAATGCATAAAACACCAATTATTGTGACTAGATTAGGCACTGCAGTGAACAATGAATGTGGAAAGAAATCAAACAAACCAAATGTACCGGAAACAATCATCATATTGGTTTTGACAATGACAGATCCTAGCTGTGGAACAGCAGAATCTCACAGATTTGACATGGTCCTATCTTGCTGAATCTGTCAAAATGGCTCTTGAACGTTCACTCTAGAGTTTAAAACACACAGCCCAAAGGAGCTCCTGCTCCTGCATGGGTTTTAAGTAATGCGGTTTATCCCGACAGTGAAGATAAAAAGGTAGAGTTTGGGGGTGAGGAGAAAAAACTAGAGGTCTCCTGAGAGCTCACTGAAGGTTAGCTGTGCAATTTTTGGCCGAGATAAGGCCGGTAGTAAATTAAATAATTCCTTAAAGCCTCTACCAGCAATTAATTGACACACAGAGCGTTACCAACACGATTGAGGGTTCTTTGACCTTCTTTTGCACTCCATAAATGCCCCGGCTATACAAATAGATTCTCCATGAAATTACATGTCTAAATGCAGTCTTATTTCACTCCTGCAATTGCATCACTGACTTCTTGGTGGCAATTGGACCCCAAGGCTGGACCATGGTAGATAAGCATCCTGTCATGTATGTACGTATTATACAGTAGACATGGTCCGTCATTGTCTTTACCATGTATGTTCACCCTTTGGATAGATATTAATGTCGTCCAGTTGAATATACCAAGTTTGTAGCATGGAAAGAAACATTCTCAATCATGGCACGTGCCAAGGCTTCTCCAGTGGTTTGATGGGAATTCCTCAGTGGGGTTGTTTAAACATCTGACATTTGATTGTAAGGGAACCAAGATCTCCTCCTGGGACGAACCATTGATCCCTAATTCATACCAACTAATTTCCTCTCTAGATGGTCATCAGAGAAATGATTGTGGGTTTGGTTATCAATGAACAAACAAGCTGTTACAACTTCGAACGATGGTGAGTGGAGGAGTCAAGCGCAGAGAGCAGGTAATTCAGTATGTGGATATTTTACGACGACGACCGCCGAGCGCCGCCCGAACAGGAAGAGGCACCATCTTCGGCATGTTCGTGACACAAGCAACCAATTTCAGATCCATTGACAGAACAAATAGTTAGTGTTAGCTGATCGTACCCCTGATCACCTGATTACCATATTGATGATGCCTTCAAAGGAAAACTTGGTCATTTTTTCCCTCTCAGAGGACATTCAGATCTGAAGCCCTCTCTTCCTGAATGCAATGTTGTCTCAGCTGTGATATTGACTGGTTCTGATGCAATCTTTTGCTCAACAGCTGAAATGTGGGACACCACACTGTCGGTTATATGAATTTTTTAAAAGTGTATTTAAAATAAATATACATATTTTGATAGAGCTCATTATCTTCTCCAAAGGCATTTTCGGCTTCAAAAGCAGCGGGAGTGGCGGAGAGGGAGTGGGATCTTAAGAGCCGCTGTGAGATGCGATGGGCTTGATACTCTGGATATCCATCTCTTATTAATTATTCCTGCAGGCTTGTCGTTATCCCCCCAACCTCCCTCTATAAAGTACTCTCCATATGGCTCCTTAGGCAGAGGGCATTATTTTGTGTCTCAACAGGCGGTCATGGTGAGAGGGATTGCAGAGCGTGAGAAATGTGCTGACGCTTCAACTCCATGAAACAGTGAAGAGGAAAAGGAGGTGGGCTATGTAAAAAACGAACTGCCGCCCCCTTGATTCATTTTATTACGACCTACGCTCCTTCCCAAGCTCATAATTATTTAAGTTAATTTAAGTAATTAAACACCTCCTGAGACTAAAGGAGGGCTCTCAGACGTAAGTGATGTGGGGCTGGTAAGCTTGTCGCCTAGCCGCAGTTGGTGGCAAGGTGCTGATGCCAAGCGCTTCTACTCAGCACTCCAGTAGCCTAGTACTATGGCAACAGGCAGGGTGGAACTCTTCTGCCTACACAATAGTTCTGTGCATTCAGAGTCACAGTCTGGAAACAGCCACAGCATATCAGGGTGGCAGCATGCAGCAGTGATATTCAGATAACAAACATGGTGCAATATGAAATAATTTAATTAATTGATTGGAGACCTGCCTCAGTATCTTCCTCCATTCATCCTTGGAGACCTTGAAATTGGCTGATACAATGTCACAAGAAATAACTGTGTGTGTGGTGTTTCTATGTGTCCTGTTCACTCAATCAAATATGTAAGAAAAGCTACAGTACACCAGTGATGGAAAAAGTACCCAATTGTCATACTTGAGTAAAAGTAAAGATACTTAAAAGAAAATGAACCAAGTAAAAGTTCAAGTCACCAAGTAAAATACGACTTGAGTAAAAGTCTAAAAGTAAAGGTTTTAAATATACAGTACCAGTCAAACGTTTGGACACGCCAACTCGTTCAAAGGTTTTTCTTTATTTTTACTATTTTCTACATTGTAGAAAAATTGTGAAGACATCAGAACTATGAAATAACACATTTGGAATCATATACTAACCAAAAAAGTGTTAGATTTTAGATTATTCAAAATAGCCACCCTTTTCCTTGATGACACTCTTGGCATTATCTCAACCAGCTTCACCTGGAATGCTTTTCCAACAGTCTTGAAGGAGTCCGCACATATGCTAAGCATTTGTTGGCTGCTTTTCCTTCACTCTGCGGTACAACTCACTCAAACCATCTCAATTGGGTTGAGGTCGGGTGATTGTGGAGGCTAGGTCATCTGATGAGGCACTCCATCACTCTCCTTCTTCGTCAAATAGCCCTTACACAGCCTGGAGATGTGTTGGGTCATTGTCCTGTTGTAAAACAAATGACAGTCCCAATAAGTGCAAACCAGATGGGATGGCGTATCGCTGCAGAATGCTTTTGTGGCCATGCTGGTTAAGTGTGTCTTGCATTCTAAATAAATCACATACAGTGTCACCAGCAAAGCATCCCCACACCATCACACCTCCTTCTCCATGCTTCATGGTGAGAACCACCATGTGGAGATCATCTGTTCACCTACTCTGCGTCTCACAAAGACACAGCGGTTAGAACCAAAAATCTCAAATTTGGACTCATCAGACCAAAGGACAGATTTCCACCTGTCTAATGTCCATTGCTCGTGTTTCTTGGCCCAAGCAAGTCTCTTCTTCTTATTGGTGTCATTTAGTAGTAGTTTCTTTGCAGCAACTCTACCATGAAGGCCTGATTCACGCAGTCTCCTCTGAACAGTCTCCTCTGAACAGTTGATGCTGAGATGTGTCTGTTACTTGAACTCTGTGAAGCATTTATTTGGGCTGCAATTTCTGAGGTGCAGTTAACCCTAATGAACGTATCCTCTGCAGAAGAGGTAACTCTGCGTCTTCCTCCATAAGAGCCAGTTTCATCATAGCGATTGATGGTTTTTGCGACTGCACTTGATTAAACTTTAAAAGTTCTTGAAATTTTCCAGATTGACTGACCTTCATGTCTTCAAGTAATGATGGACTGTTGCTTCTCTTTGCTTATTTGAGCTGTTCTTGACATAATACAGGCTTTGTCTTTTACCAAATAGGGCTGTCTTCTGTATACCACACATATCTTGTCACAACACAACTGATTGGCTCAAACATATTAAGAAGGAAAGACATTTTGCAAATTTACTTTTAACAAGGCACACCTGTTAATTGAAATGCATTCCAGGTGGCTATCTCGTGAAGCTGGTTGAGAGAATGCCAAGAGTATGCAAAGCTGTTTTCAAGGCAAAGGATGGCTACTTTGAAGAATCCCAAATATAAAAAATATTTGTTTAACACTTTTTTGGTTACTACATGATTCCATGTGTTATTTCATAGTTTTGATGTCTTCACTATTATTCTACAATGTAGAAAACCCCTTGAATGAGTAGGTGTGTCCAAACATTTGACTGGTAATGTACTTAAGTATCAAAAGTAAAAGTATAAATAATTTCAAATTCCTTATATTAAGCAAACCAGAGTGCATTTTCTTTTTTTATTATTTATTCATGGATAGCCAGGGGCACATTCCAACACTCATTTACAAACAAAGCATGTGTGTTTAGGGAGTCCGCCAGATCAGAGGCAGTAGGGCTGACCATGGACGTTCACTTGATAAGCGCATAAATTGGACCATTTACTTTTGGGTGTTAGGGAAAATGTAAAGTAAAAAATACATTATTTTATTTAGGAATGTAGTGAAGTACAAGTAAAAGTTGTCAAAAGTATAAACAGGAAAGTGCAGATACTCCAAAAAACTACTTAAGTAAAAATACTTCAAAGTACTACTTAAGTAATTTACGCCACTGCAGTACGCACAGCTCTTATGTATATCCAAATGTATACAAAATCACCCTCCATGAATACAGGGAATAATTACTGACATTTGCATGAAATGGACAAAAAGTGCAAGGCTCTGCCACTGAATTACATGTGATTGATCTACACCCTCTCAGTGCCACCTAAAACCATTCAAAATCATCTTAGACTAGACTGGCCAGTCAGAGTGCAAGAAGTGTAAAATAAGGGGGAGCTGGGATGGTGGGATAAGCACTGAGTAGCACTTATAAAGGTACAGGCCATTAAACCAGAGCTGAGCGCATTGAACGGGAAGCCGATTGATGACATCATGCGCCGTTGGAGAGGGATGGCTTAATTAAAGTTTAATCCGACAAATATTCATGTACATTTAATGATCCCAAATCACTTCATTCTACATGAATGATGAATGTTAATGAACCAAAGGATGGATAAATTGAGACAGAGGCAAGGGCCAAGGGATGTGACCAGCCACCAGTGTATCGGCACATCAACAGTCACTTCTTCCCAGGGGTTAAAGGAGAGGGGACTAATGTAGAGGAACAAAACGCATAGGCGGGTGGCCTAGTTCTTGGGCTGGCCTGGTCATCGCGTCTCACTTCTTTAAATGCTCATTCACTCTCATCTCGCACCACCGTGATATTCCCCTTTGGTCTTGTTCTTCACTTCAATCAAAAATAATGCAGGTTCCAAGATATGGGGGCAGAGACCGAAACCAAAGTGGCCAATGTTAATCATGCTAATTGTGTAACATTTTGATATTTCATTTCTCTGGCAAGAAGTGCAATGCCAACATTTCAATCTTTCTATACACTTACTGTTAGTGTCTCCTTAATTATTATACACATTTAAAATTGCAGAGTGCATGTTATATGCTGTGCTTACTAGATTAAGATGAGAGATACAGCTAGGGCCAACATGTCAATTTATCTTACCATAGCAAGACAAGAGATGAGGTATATACTATAGCTGTGGGTGTTTACTAAGTGAATGCATATTGCTTGCAGCAAGTACCGTGTAAATCTAGATTATTATTTACATAGTTAAATAAGCCATGAGGTCATTCTGATAATAATTTGTTGAACAGTTTACAATTTACCAAGCTAGTTGCATTTTTTCAACGTTGACACAATGTTGCTGTTCCAATATATTCAATCCCTATCTGAACTCCATCGTTGGTCAGTTCCATTATCTAACACTATGTTATGTACGAATGAGATTGTCTATGAAATAGAATCCAGGAACACACAGTAAAGCTAGACTAAAAAGTGCATATTTCTTTTTCCATTAAGATTGTTTTCTATTTCTCTTTTTTGCTTTTACAAAAGCTCAATAGTAGGCTATGCCCTTGTTACCGCAAGTAAATGAAACCAGTGTGTTCTTCATGAGGATGCAGTCTTTCATCGGTACAACACTGCCATCTGCTGCCACTCCTGTGAGAAACCAATGGGTTAACTCCCTGCCACGACAAAATAATGCTATGCCACTTGAATAGAGAGCAATCCCAATTGGTATTTCATATCATATACAAGATTTAGATTTCATCCAAAATTCCATGGAAAAACTGCTAAACAGACGTATTTGTGAAATAAAAAAGGGTCAGCAGAACCTTTGTTTTCTTTCAGCATCTCTTTTTTTTCTTACTCAAAGCAACTAGATCAGCCTGTCTGCTTGTTGTTCCCCACTTTATTCCAATTTCCGCCAATTTTCTGGTTCTGTGGAACTGCTGTTCCTTAGTGCTCTCCGGAATTCCATCCAATGCTATAAAAAGGGAAAATACATCCAGGAGATATATGGGTTAATAGTTACTGGGTCCAAAAATAGATTAATGTGCCTTAGTCATCGGAGTGCATTTCTGCACAGGTGTGGTTTTATGGTATAGATTTTTTATCACTACCAACTGACAAAGATTTGATGCATTTGAAATCATAAATATTTCATGTGAAAGTGCTGATACATCAAGTGTTAACTACCCTATACTGTACATGACACGTGATGCCCATAAGAAACTGGCCTGTAAAAAAATTGATGATTTTAGTATTAAACTATATATTTTACTGCCACATTATGAATGACAGCTATAAATCCTGTGAAAAAAAATGCTCTAGTGGGGATCCTGTAAATAAGAACAGCCTTCAAAAGAGTCCCATTGATATTCTACTCTTATCTTTCCAGTGTGGTCCTTATACCCAGCCACAATCACAATCGCTATGGGATTTCTCCAGGGATGGGGGAAATCATTAGACTTTTAATGAAACTAATTAATATAGCAGCCACACACAAGTGCCATCTGATTAGGGAGCAAGTTAAGCTTTTCACATGGCTCATTTGACCTCGACACTATAATGATGCTGCCATCACCACAAGGCCAGGGGCATACATCGCAGTGTACTTGAGTCAGTGATCCGATCGCATGCACTGGACTGGGGAATGTACATGTCCAAGAAAATCTCATCAGCATGCACATCGACTTCCAAGGGGCTGAGGAGACCTGTGGACAGAGTGTGAGGAGGGCACACTATTACAGCATGTCTGAATCATCACCCTCTCTACTCTATAGAGGTGTTAGTAAGGATAGGCACTTGCTGCAGGAAATGTCAGCGATCTACAGAAGAAGTTAGGCAATGTGGTTCCATGGCAATTCGCATTCATCAGCATGTAAATCTGTGACACTCCATTTAGTATGATATGTTGCACAATGTCATACGAATTAGAGTATGTATATTGCTCAGTCCCTTCCTGTACTCCCTGTTCACTCATGACTGCACGACCAGGCACAACTCCAACACCATCATTAAGTTTGATGATGACAACGACTAGACAGCCTATAGGGAAGAGGTCAGAGACCTGACCGTGTGGTGCCATGACAACAACCTTTCTCTCAACGTGATCAAGACAAAGGAGATGATTGTGGACTACAGCAAAAACAGGATGACCCCATTCTCATCGACGGGGCTGTAGTTGAGCAGGTAGAGAGCTTCAAGTTCCTTGGTCACCAACTAAAATGGTGTAAGCACACAAAGACAGTCGTGAAGAGGGCACAACAAAACATATTCCCCCTTGGGAGACTGAAAAGATTTGGCATTGGTCCTCAGATCCTCAAAAGTTTCTACAGCTGCACCATCGAGAGCATCCTGACTGGTTGCATCACTGCCTGGTATGACAAATGCTCTGCCTCCGACCGCAAGGCACTACATAGGGTAGTGCGAACGTCCCAGTAAATCATTGGGACCAAGCTTCCTGGCATCCAGGACCTCTATACCAGGTGGTGTCAGAGGAAGAATCAAAATGCGTCAAAGACTCCAGCAACCCTAGTCATAGGCTGTTCTCTCTGCTTCCGCACATCAAGCGGTACCGGAGCGCCAAGTCAAAGTCCAAGAGGCTTCTAAACAGCTTCTATCCCCAAGCCATAAAACTCCTGAACATATAATCGAATGACTACTCAGACTATTTGGATTGCCCCCCTCTCTTTTACACCGCTGCTACTCTCTGTTGTTATCATCTATGCATAGTCACTTTAATAACTCTACCTACAGTTGGAGTCGGAAGTTTACATACACTTATGTTGAAGTAATTAAAACTTATTTTTCAACCACTCCACAAATTTCTTGTTCACAAACAATTGTTTTGGCAAGTCGGTTAGGACATCTACTTTGTGCATGACACAAGTAATTTTTCCAACAATTGTTTACAGACAGATTATTTCACTTCTAATTCACTGTATCACAATTCCAGTGGGTCAGAAGTTTACATACACTTAGTTGACTGGGCCATTAACTTATTGGTGACAGGGTGGCAGTATTGAGTAGCTTGGATGAATAAGGTGCCCAGAGTAAACTGCCTGCTACTCTGTCCCAGATGCTAATATATGCCTATTATTAGTAGTATTGGATAGAAATCACTCTGAAGTTCCTAAAACTGTTTGAATGATGTCTATGAGTATAACAGAACTCACATGGCAGGCGGAAACCTGAGAAAAATCCAACCAGGAAGTGGGAAATCTGAGGCTTGTAGTTTTGTAACCCAGTCCCTATTAAATATCAAACAAAACAAACATTTATTGTGGAACTGCGATTCCTGGAAGTGCATTCTGATGAAGATCATCAAAGGTAAGTGAATATTTATAATGCTAATTTTGACTAGTGTTGACTACCCAATATGGCGGATATCTTTTTGGCTGCTTTGTTGTCTGAACACTGTACTCAGATTATTGCATGGTTTGCTTTTTCCGCAAGTAAAAAAAAATCTGACACAGCGGTTGCATTAAGGAGAAGTATATCTCTAATTCCATGCATTACACTTGTATTTTCAACAACATTTATAAGGAGTATTTCTGTAAATAGATGTGGCTCTCTGCACAATCACCGCATGTTTTAGAACTACTGAACGTAATGCGCCAATGTAAAATTAGATTTTTTTATATAAAAATGCACTTTATCGAACAAAACATAAATCTATTGTGTAACATGAAGTCCTATGAGTCTCATCTGATGAAGATGATCAAAGGTTTGTGATTAATTTTATCTCTATTTGTGCTTTTTGTGACTCCTCTCTTTGGCTGGAAAAATGGCTGTCTTTTTCTGTGAGGTGGTGGTGACCTAACATAATCGCTTGTGGTGCTTTCGTTGTAAAATATTTTTGAAATCAGACACTGTGGCTGGATTAACGGGAATTCTATCTTTAAAATGGTGTAAAATACTTGTTTGCTTGAGGAATTTTAATTATGAGATTTTTGTTGTTTTGAATTTGGCGCCCTGCACTTTCACTGGCTGTTGGCGAGGTGGGACGCTACCATCCCACATATCCAAGAGAGGTTTTAAACAGCTTGGAAAATTCCAGAAAATTATGTCATGGCTTTATAAGTTCTGACATCCTTTGAGTCAATTGGAGGTGGACCTGTGGATGTATTTGAAGGCCTACCTTTAAAATCAGTGCCTCTTTGCTTAACATCATGGGGAAATCAAAAGAAATCAGCCAAGACCTCAGAAGATAAATTGTAGACCTCCACAAGTCTTGTTCATCCTTGGGAGCTATTTCCAAATGCCAGTAGGTACCACGTTCATCTGTACAAACAATAGCAAGTAAGTATAAACACCATGGGACCACGCAGCTGTCATACCACTCAGGAAGGCGCGTTCTGTCTCCTAGTGATGAACGTACTTTGGTGCAAAAAGTGCAAATCAATCCCAGAACAACAGCAAAGGACCTTGTAAAGATGCTGGAGGAAACAGGTACAAAAGTATCTATAGCCACAGTAAAATGAGTCCTATATCAACATATATCAACCTGAAAGGCCGCTCAACAAGGAAGAAGCCTCTGCTCCAAAACCGCCATAAAAAAGTCAGACTACGGTTTGCAACTGCACATGGGGATAAAGATCGTACTTTTTGGAGAAATGTCCTCTGCTCTTATGAAACACAAATAAAACTGTTTGACCATTGTTACATTTGGAGGAAAAATGGGGAGGCTTGCAAGCCAAAGAACACCAATCCAACCGTGAACCACGGGGGTGGCAGTATCATGTTGTGGGGGTGCTTTGCAGCAGGAGGGACTGGTGAACTTCACAAAATAGATGGTATCACATGAGGTAGGACAATTATGTGGATATATTGAAGCAACATCTCAAGACATCAGTCAGGAAGTTAAAGCTTGGTCGCAAATGGGTCTTCCAAATGGACAATGACCCCACGCATACTTCCAAAGTTGTGACAAAATGGTTTAAGGACAACAAAGTCAAGGTATTGGAGTGGCCATCACCAACCGTGACCTCAAATCCCATAGAAAATATGTGGGCAGAACTGAAAAAGCTGGTGCGAGCAAGGAGGCCTACAAACCTGACTCAGTTCTGTCAGGAGAAATTGGCCGAAATTCACCAAATTTATTGTGGGAAGCTTGCGGAAGGCTACCCGAAACGTTTGACCCACGTTAAACAATTTAAAGGCAATGTTACCAAATACTAATTGAGTGTATGTAAACTTCTGACCCGCTGGGAATGTGATGAAAGCTGAAATAAATCATTCTCTCCACTATTATTCTGACATTTCACATTCTTAAAATAAAGTGGTGATTCTAACTGACCTAAGACAGATAATTTTTACTAGGATTAAATGTCAGGAAGTGTGAAACACTAAGTTTAAATGAATTTGGCTAAGGTGTACTTCAACTGTACATCTACATATTACTTCAACTAACACGTGCCCCCGCACATTGTCTCTGTGCCGGTACCCCCCTGTATATAGTCTCACAATTGTTATTTTACTGCTGCTCTTTAATTCCTTGTTACTTTTATTTCTTATTCTTATCTGTATTTTTTTAAACTGCATTGTTGGTTAGGGGCTCGTAAGTAAGCATTTCACTCTAAGGTTGTTACACCTGTTACACCTGTTGTATTCGGCGCAAGTGACTAATAAAATTTGATATTATCGTAAGTCTTAACTGATCGTACAATAACATACCAATTGGATGATGTTAATGTTTCATATGTCTTAAAGGATGTCTTATTATATGTATTTCTCTGAGACCAGGTTGCTTGTTGTGTCACAACAAGGGAGAATTAGGGGTAGAATTTAGATTGGTGGTTAGGTGAACTAACAACAAAGGATTGGATAATTTATGTGAAAGATTAGGGGATCTAAAACAAATTTGGTTAGTTGAGTTACGTAGCAGGTTAGGTTTTACATTCAGAATAAGGGTTAGGAGAAAGGTTAGCTAAAATGTTACAGTTGTTTTCACTGTGTATTAATTTCTCATGTCACTATTTTAAAAAATCGATATATACAGTGCCTTGCAAAAGTATTCGGCCCCCTTGAACTTTGCGACCTTTTGCCACATTTCAGGCTTCAAACATAAAGATATAAAACTGTATTTTTTTTGTGAAGAATCAACAACAAGTGGGACACAATCATGAAGTGGAACGACATTTATTGGATATTTCAAACTTTTTTAACAAATTAAAAACTGAAAAATTGGGTGTGCAAAATTATTCAGCCCCTTTACTTTCAGTGCAGCAAACTCTCTCCAGAAGTTCAGTGAGGATCTCTGAATGATCCAATGTTGACCTAAATGACTAATGATGATAAATACAATCCACCTGTGTGTAATCAAGTCTCCGTATAAATGCACCTGCACTGTGATAGTCTCAGAGGTCCGTTAAAAGCGCAGAGAGCATCATGAAGAACAAGGAACACACCAGGCAGGTCCAAGATACTGTTGTGAAGAAATTTAAAGCCGGATTTGGATACAAAAATATTTCCCAAGCTTTAAACATCCCAAGGAGCACTGTGCAAGCGATAATATTGAAATGGAAGGAGTATCAGACCACTACAAATCTACCAAGACCTGGCCGTCAGCTCATACAAGGAGAAGACTGATCAGAGATGCAGCCAAGAGGCCCATGATCACTCTGGATGAACTGCAGATATCTAAAGTTGAGGTGGGAGACTCTTTCCATAGGACAACAATCAGTCGTATATTGCACAAATCTGGCCTTTATGGAAGAGTGGCAAGGAGAAAGCCATTTCTTAAAGATATCCATAAAAAGTGTCGTTTAAAGTTTGCCACAAGCCACCTGGGAGACACACCAAACATGTGGAAGAAGGTGCTCTGGTCAGATGAAACCAAAATTGAACTTTTTGGCAACAATACAAAACGTTATGTTTGGCATAAAAGCAACACAGCTCATCACCCTGAACACACCATACCCACTGTCAAACATGGTTTGGGCCTGCTTTTCTTCAGCAGGGACAAGGAAGATGGGAAAAATTTCAGTCTCTCGATGTGCAAAACTGATACATACCCCAAGTGACTTACAGCTGTAATCGCAGCAAAAGGTGGCGCTACAAAGTATTAACTTAAGGGGGCTGAATAATTTTGCACGCCCAATTTTTCAGTTTTTGATTTGTTAAAGTTTGAAAAGTCCAATAAATGTCGTTCCACTTCATGATTGTGTCTCACTTGTTGTTGATTCTTCACAAAAAAATACAGTTTTATATCTTTATGTTTGAAGCCTGAAATGTGGCAAAAGGTCGCAAAGTTCAAGGGGGCCGAATACTTTCACAAGGCACTGTATATCTTTATCTTATCCCTGCATTGTTGGAAAAGGACCCGTACATAAGCATTTCACTGTTAGGCTACCCTTTTCTTTACGGCAAATGTGACAAATAAAATTTGATTTGATTCCCTGACACGACTAGAAAACAACACCTTTAGATTGCTAGAAGGTCCAGGATTACTCCCACCCATCCTCCCTGACCAACTTCCCTACTTTCCTTTCTTTATAGACCATTACTATGTGTCTTTAGTCTTGGAGCTGTTAAGCTGTCTTAAAGTATATTTCATATGACTCTGAGTCCAGGATGAGTTATCACCAGTGTATTGGTTTCACACCTTGCCCACCGGCACATCGGAAAGCTGGGGACAGTCGATCAAATCAATCAAGCCCTTTTTACATCAGCAGATTTCACAAAGTGCTTATACATAAACCCAGCCTAAAACCCCAAAGAGCAAGCAATGCAGATGTAGAAGCACAGCGAAAGGGAAAAACTTCCTAGAAAGGTAGGAACCTAGGAAGACAACCTAGAGAGGAACCAGGCTCTGAGAGGTGGCCAGTCCTCTTCTGGCTGTGCCGGTGGAGATTCTAAGAGTACATGGCCATCAAGGGTAGATTATTCTTCAAGATGTTCAAACGTTCATAGATGACCAAAGGGGTTAAATGATAATCACAGTGGTTATAGAGGGTGCAACAGGTAAGCACCTAAGGAGTAAATGTCCATTGGCTTTTCATAGGCGAGCATTTAGAGATCCAGGGAGGCTCAAGAATCCTTGAATGATGTTCAGCGTGTTGTAACATTCAGTAAATACAAACATGACCGGAAGCTAATAGGGGTGAGGCTCATGTGTACTCAACTAATGACATGTTGTTATTTGCAGTGGTGTAAAGTACTTTACTATTTATATTTTTGACTACTTTTATTTCACTACATTCCTAAAGAAAAGTATGTACCATACATTGATTGTCCTGACACCCAAAAGTACTAATTTAATTATCAATGCTTAGCAGGACAGGAAAATGATCTAATGCACACACTTATCAAGATAATAACCCTGGTCATCCCTGCTGTCTCTAATCTGGCGAATTTACTAAACACATGCTTTGTTTTTAAATGATGTCTGATTGTTGGAGAGTGTATGGTACATACTTTTCTTTTGGAATGTAGTGAAGTAAAAGTAGTCAAAAATATAAATAGTAAACTATCTGTACATTTTTTTTAAAAATGGTGCCATCTGGTTTGCTTAATATAAGGAATTTGAAATTATTTATACTTTTACTTTTGATAAGGAAGTATATTTTAACAAAGACATTTACTTTTGATACTTACGTATATGTAAAAACATTATTATTATTTTTTTTACTTTTACTCAAGTAGGATTTTACTGGGTGACTTTCACTTAAGTTATTTTCAATCTTTACTTGTACTAATATAATCTTTACTTGTACTAATTAATATGACAATTAGGTCATTTTTCCACTACTGGTTTATTTGATGGCATGCCCCTTTTTTTTTTTTTTTACCGGAGCTCAATGGCATATGTCGCAAAACATCATGGTTATTGCAACTCGAGTTGACGAATGATGGCAGTTTTACTTTACGGTCGTACCACGGAACAACTGTATAAAAATCGTACATTGTAATTTGTTTACATACTGATAAAGTGCATTAGATATCATTAAAGCAAGATGGGAGTAGCGGATGAAGCAGACCGGACTCTCTTTGTTGGAAATTTGGATCCGAAAGTGACGGAAGAACTTTTATTCGAGCTCTTTTTACAGGTGCAGTAGCTTTGAACTATCTAGATACGATATAGCTAATGTTAGCTAGCTAAATGAATTCCGATAATTTCTCTAACTTAATCGACAAATAATGACGTGGAAGCTTCTGACCCGTGTAATTATCTAGCTATCCAGATCAATATAGTTCATTCAGCCTTAGCTAGCTAACTACCTACTAGTATGCAGCAACGACGTTAGCTAGCTATATTAGCGAACACATATCTAGCTCTGGTCCATTGTACGACAACGACAAGTTTCCTCTGATCTGTTGCCTTTCATAGATCCCCAGCGCGCAGGGTTTCGTTTCTCCAAAACACGAAATAAAACACTTGAGCAGGCCCCGGATTGCACATGCAGTTCAGATCCGATGCATCCGCGTGGACAAGAGCTAGCACACCAAGTCCGCGAGCACAGTGGTTAACTTTTTTTTTTTTTTTACAGTTGTTCTCCATCGTCTGTTTTGTCTTCTCTTTGACGCAGGCAGGACCTATGTTCAAAGTGAAAATTCCAAAAGACAATGATGGAAAACAGAAAGCGTTTGGATTTGTCTGTTTCAAGCATGAGGTGTCTGTACCCTATGGCATGAACCTGCTCAATGGGGCTACTCTATTTGGAAGAACTCTCAAAGTACAGTTCAGAGCAGGTAAACTAATGTAAACCCCATACTAGTCATAGAAATTGATTTGCTAATGTTTTACTAGGGTCTGCCTGCACTTGAAATGTCATTATTTGGATAAATATTTACAGGAAGCAGTCACATTAACAGCCCAGGGAACTCCCAGAATCAAAGCCCTGTGAATACTCCCAATCCACATGGGGCTGGGGGCAGGTATGTTGTAACATAATGCAAAATCCTCCAACAATGTTAGTATGCATATGTAGGGAATGTATTGTGCATCAATGGCCTCTATTTGTCTGTGATATAGAATGACATTTTTTGTGTGCAGATATGACAAGAGCCCAGACCAGGGGTCCATCCAGAGGATCTTCTCCTCTCCTGATAGTCTGCAAAGACAGGCGATGGTGAGCATACCTTCATCCACACTGACATTACTCTTGTCAAGCCATTCAATTACGCACTATCCTCATCTCCAGTAGTGAAACTTATGTCACATTGTTGCGACGTGAACCTGCAAGTAACCATTTCATTGTATCCTGAGCATATGACAAACTGTACTACATAGTGGCCTGTATCATGATCATTTAACCAGTTGACATGGATCAGTAAAAATGAATTCAACAGATGAACAACATGTGGCAGATGCAGCAGCTCCTGGGCGTGAATGGAGGTTTCCCAGCCGGCGGCATCGGGCTTCTGGGGCAGCCACCACCACAGCAGCTACAGAGTGGTGGAGGTGGTGGGTCCTGGCAACAGGAGAGCTCCTCACCTCGAGGCAACAGGCAGGGGTACCAGCAGGACAGCGGCAGGGACCAGCGCTACCCAGGAGGCTCTGAAACCGGCTCCAACCGGCACCACCGCAGCCAGCGGGATGACCAGCGAGGTGAACACTATCACCATGACGACAGGAGCGGGAGCAGCGGAGGCGGCCGTAGCAGAGATGACAGGTGGAGGGATGACTCCAGAGATGGTCGGTGGAGACGATACTGATGCACTATGGAAATTAAGGACTAATGTGACTATTGTTCACTTTAAAGGACCTATATTTTATAATTTTACAGGATGCCACACTCCATGTGTAAATCCTGATCATATTGAGGAGAAAAAAACACAATTACAAGCTCAGGAGATGCATTGTTTTTAAACAATCTGTTCATCATGTGTTTAGTATAATGACTTTATTTTTTAAATACACTGGACTGTGTCCAAGTAAAAACAAGATTGATTTATTTTTAATTACCAATGAGGTTTTCCAATTGTTTTACTGTGACAAATTGGAAAAAAATGTATTGGGAGATTAATTGATTTTCATACCATCCTCTGGAGAATTGTTAAATCTATCAACTGATTATACACCTTAGAAGGGGCGGTTGTCTGTTTTTTTTAAAGTTTTTGTTTGAAAAGCTGAGCCATTTGTCAAGAATTGGTATTTAATTTCTACAAGGTATGGTGCTCAACTGTTTGTGGTAAATTGCTCAGGTATTTAAAAACAATTTGGTAATATTTCAGCTATGTAATCTAATTCTACCTGCAGCACCCTATAGGCTGAAATTTACTGTGACATTTGTTTCTTATGTTACAACTTTAAATGGCAAACATGATGTTTGGATTAGTCTATTTTAAATTTGAGGACTTTACAATTGTAAGATACCCAACAGGTTCCATGTACATGTGAAACTAGATATTTTCATGAAATATTGGCATAAAAATAATTTGTCTACCATTTCTTTTCTCTCTTTTTTTTCCTTCTGTTTACAGGAAAAGCATTACTCTGAAAACATCAATTGAAATGTTGGTACTTCTTACAGAAGTGCCTGAGTTCACAGATGTGAACTATGCAGTTAATCACGCACACATGCCTGACTCGTCTGTCTTTTAATGGACCATGTGTAACCAATATGCTAATGCAGTGGGTTAGAAAGTAATCTGCAGGTTGTGCCACACACACCCCTTTATTGACGCAGGAAGATGACCAAGCCCACTGTAGTCAACTCTCTTTAGCATGCTCATTTAGGTGAAGGTTTATATCTTTGGCACTAACTGCTTACATAGTCAAGTTACAAAGTGTGACAGATATTCTATGCAAGCTAACTTGTCAAGATGGTGGAACAATCATATCATTGCTGACATGTATCATTGAAGTGTCACCTTTCCATCACTTCAGCAACCAAATTAGGTGTTATTTATGGTAGGCTGTAGCATTAATGCCTGGTCACCTTTGGATATGATTTTAAACAATTTTTCAACCATGGAATTAGTCCTACTTTGGGCATTGTTTTAGCCCAGGCTTGAAACCTCATGTTACAATTAGTGGCCCTGCTGTATGTGATGCCCTTTGAAAAGGTTTGCTTACAACAAAGTGCCTGCGAAATCCCTTAATGTCCATGTTGAGGTCATAGTATACCCTTCCAAAAGAGCTTAGGCCGCTAACAACTGCTCCCGTTGTGTATCAACATGTACATCCCCCATAATGCTCTGGGTCCAAAGGTGGAAGTGCATTTGCTCCCACTACGCTAAATCCTTTGTCTTGCTTAATCTGGCAAGTGTCAGATTCCGCTCCGATGCTTGGAAGTGGCTCTAATGAAGAGTATCCTCAGTTCCCTGTCACAGGCAGTACTGGAAAGGCTGTAATTTCCCTTGCTGGCTGGGGCCTAATTGTTTTAATTGATTAATCTGCTTGGCGTCTCTAGCACTAGAGCAGACGGATTAGAGGCACAGTCAGAGGCCGCTCCTGTGTGGATTTATAGACGGATGCGTCATGCCCATAGGGGGTACAGGTACGTACTGCCTCAGATTTGTCCTGTTTAACAACAAAAAATACATATTTTTGTTTCTCTATAATACTACTGCCACCTAGGAATTTAATGAAGTTTGCCCAGATAGGTTCCCAACCTCATAACTAGATACCAATAATCCATCTCAGGCTATCAATCAAGTTAGAATAGCTATTGTCAAACTATCTGGCAAGGTTGGTAGACATTAGAAAAACAGGCAATTACTAAATGTACTTAAGACTCACATTCCTTTCAGTCTTTTAGCAGAGAAGTATACGTTTCTTATTTAAAAAAAATAACCAGTCAAGAGGATATAGACTGCTCAAGAGGTATGCTAAGATATGCAGAATTTATTTATTTTTACTTGAAATTAATGACTATGGCTCTAGATTGCAGGAAAAAGCTGTTTCAAGTGAAAAATGCTAAATTATAAAAATGTACAGATGGTGCTGACCAGATAGTCCAGCCATCCTCACACACTTTGTGCCCCCTTAGATTTTCTGGGGTGCATGATGCGCCTTTATATAGAAGCACACCCCTTTCCCTTCCCTCCCTGCAGCCCAGGATTCTGCTTCCATTAACTCAAATCCTTGCACTCAGGTTGCAGGGTTCACTGGTGCCAAAGTATCCAAACCCTCAATGTACCCAAACCCCATTGACCCCCCCCGCCATCCAGCCTCCCAACTTTAAAGACAGCAGCAGCCTCTCACAGTTGTTCTCATCTTTTCCCTTTGATCAATCCATCAAACCCAAAAGAGCCCAATCTTTCCCATGCTGAGCTCCATGTTTCCTTCCCATAATCCTTCACACTTTGAACATGGCGGCTGTGATCTACATAGGGTCTGCAGTAGCGGTGCATGGGTAAAATCACTGGGGAAGCCAACTCCACCCCCCAAAAAATCATATTACAACCTATGTGTTGTAATAATTGCATTGTTTGCTCTATAACCTGTTAATTTCTTGTACCTTGATAGACAGTCCATTCGGAAAGTATTCCGATCCCTTAGCTTTTTCCACATTTTGTTACTGTACAGCCTTTTTGTAAAATTGATTAAATTCTTTTGTTTTTTTCTCATCAATATTCACACAATAAAAATTGGAGTCCATCTGTGGTAAATTCAATTGATTGGAAATTATTTGGAAAGGCACACACCTGTCTCTATCAGGTCCCACAGTTGACAGTGTATGTCAGAGCAAAAACAAAGCCATAAGTTCGAAGGAATTTTCCGGATTGTGTTGAGGCACAGATCTGGGGAAGGGTACCAAACATTTCTGCAGCATTGAAGGTCCCCAAGAACAGTGGCCTCCATCGTTCTTAAATGGAAGAAGTTTGGAACTTCCAAGACTCTTCCTAAAGTTGGCTACCTTATTAATATTCGACCATGCTGGTCATTTATGAACATTTGAACATCTTGGCCATGTTCTATTATAATCTCCACCCGGCACAGCTGGAAGAGGACTGGCCACCCCACAGCTTGGTTCCTCTCTAGGTTTCTTCCTAGGTTTTGGCCTTTCTAGGGAGTTTTTCCTAACCACCGTGCTTCTACACCTGCATTGCTTGCTGTTTGGGGTTTTAGGCTGGGTTTCTGTACAGCACTTTGAGATATCAGCTGATGTACGAAGGGCTATATAAATAAATTTGATTTGATTTGATTTGGCTGCCCAGCCAAACTGAGCAATCGTGGAGAAGGGCCTTGGTCAGAGAGGTGACCAAGAACCCGATGGTCACACTGACAGAGCTCCAGAGCTCCTCTGTGGTGATGGGAGAACCTTCCAGAAGGACAACCATCTCTGCAGCACTCTGCCAATCAGGCCTTTAAAAAAAATTATTTAACCTTTAACCAGGTAGGCTAGTTGAGAACAAGTTCTCACTTAGAACCGCAACCTGGCCAAGATAGAGCAAAGCAGTGCGACCAAACAACAACACCAGAATTACACATCAAATAAACAAACATACAGTCAATAGAAAAAGTATATATACAGTGTGTGCAAATGAGGTAAGATAAGGGAGGTAAGTCAATAAATAGGCCATAGTGGCAAAATAATTACAATTTAGCAATTAAACACTGGAATGATAGATGTGCAGAAGATAAATGTGCAAGTTGAGATACTGGGTGCAAAGGAGCAAAAAAATCTAATAAACAAATAACAGTATGGGGATGAGGTAGTTGGATGGGCTATGTACAGGTGCAATGATCTGTAAGCTACTCTGACAGCTGGTGCTTAACGTTAGTAAGGGAGATATGAGTCTCCAGCTTCAGTGATTTCTGCAATTCGTTCCAGTCAATGGCAGCAGAGAACTGTAAGGAAAGGCAGCCAAAGGAGGAATTGGCTTTGCGGGTGACCAGTGAAATATACCTGCTGGAGTGCGTGCTACGGGTGGGTGCTGCTATGGTGACCAGTGAGCTGACATAAGGCGGGGCTTTACCAAGCAAAGACTTATAGATGACCTGGAGCCAGTGGGTTTTGTGACGAACATGAAGCGAGGGCCAGCCAACGAGAATGTACAGGTCGCAGTGTTGGGTAGTATATGGTGCTTTGGTGACAAAATGGATGGTACTGTGATAGACTGCATCCAATTTGCTGAGTACAGTGTTGGAGGCTATTTTGTAAATTACATCGCCGATGTCAAGGACTGGTAGGATGGTCAGTTTTACGAGGGTATGTTTGGCAGCATGAGTGAAGGAGGCTTTGTTGCGAAATAGGAAGCCAATTAGAGATTTAATTTTGGATTGGAGATGCTTGATGTGAGTCTGGAAGGAGATTTTACAGTCTAACCAGACACCTAAGTATTTGTAGTTGTCCACATATTCTAAGTCTGAATCGTCCAGAGTAGTGATGCTGGACGGGCGGATAGGTGCGGGCAGCAATTGGTTGAAGAGCATCCATTTAGTTTTACTTGCATTTAAGACCAGTTGGAGGCCACGGAAGGAGAGTTGTATGGCACTGAAGCTTGTCTGGAGGTTAGTTAACACAGTGTCCAAAGAGGGGCCAGAAGTATACAGAATGGTGTCGTCTGCGTACAGGTGGGTTGGAGAATCACCAGCAGCAAGAGCAACATCATTGATGTATACAGAGAAGAGAGATGGCCCGAGAATTGAACCCTGTGGCTCCCCATAGAGACTGCCAGAGATCCGAACAACAGGCCCTCCCATTTGACACACTGAACTCTGTCTGAGAAGTAGTTGGTGAACCAGGCGAGGCAGTCATTTGAGAAACCAAGGCTGTTTTTTTATTTTATTTTACTAGGCAAGTCAGTTAAGAACAAATTCTTATTTTCAATGACGGCCTAGGAACAGTGGGTTAACTGCCTGTTCAGGGGCAGAACGACAGATTTGTACCTTGTCGGCTCGGGGATTCGAACTTGCAACCTTTCGGTTACTAGTCCCGTTGAGTCTGCCGATAAGAATTTGTACCTTGTCAGCTCGGGGATTCGAACTTGCAACCTTTCGGTTACTAGTCCCGTTGAGTCTGCCGATAAGAATGTGGTGATTGACAGAGTCAAAAGCCTTGACCTGGTCAATGAATACAGCTGCACAGTAATGTCTCTTATCGATGGCGGATATGATATTGTTTAGGACCTTAAGTATGGCGGAGAAGTTACGGTGGGATTTGAAATGGAAAGGCAGGGTAGGATAAATATAGCTCTGTAGCAGTTTGGGTCTAGATTGTCTCCCCCTTTGAAGAGGGGGAGACGTAATGAGGTCAATATCCTTCCAGGGTACCCGGGCCTGGTCGATTAGAAAGGCATGCTAGCTGAAGTCTTTAAGGGAGAGTTTGATAGTGATGAGGGGCGGTCGTTTGACCACAGACCCATTACGGACGCAGGCAATGAGGCAGTGATCGCTGAGATCCTGGTTCAAGACAGCAGAGGTGTATTTGGAGGGAAGGTTAGGATGATATGAGGGTGCCCCATATTTACGGATTTGGGGTTGTACCTGGTAGGTTCATTAATCATTTGTGTGAGATTGAGGGCATCAAGCTTAGATTGTAGGATGGCAGGGGTGTTAAGCATGTCCCAGTTTAGGTTACCTAACAGCGCGAGCTCTGAAGATACATGGGGGGAAATCAATTCACATATGATGTCCAGGGCACAGCTGGGGGCAGAAGGTGGTCTATAGCAAGCGGCAACGGTGAGAGACTTGTTTCTGGAAAGGAGGATTTTTAAAAGTAGAAGCTCAAATTGTTTGGCCACAGACCTGGATAGTAAGACAGAACTCTGCCTTTATGATAGAGTGGCCAGACGTTAGTCACTCCTCAGTAAAAGGCACATGACAGCCCGCTTGGAGTTTGCCAAAAGGTACCTAAAGGACTCTCAGGCCATGAGAAACAAGATTCTCTGGTCTGATGAAACCAAGATTAAACGCTTTGTCCTGAATGCCAAGCGTCATGTCTGGAGGAAACCTGGCACCATCCCTATGGTGAAGCATGGTAGCGGCATCATCATGCTGTGGGGATGTTTCTCAGCAGGGACTGGGAGACTAGTCAGGATCGAAGCAAAGATAAACGGAGCAAAATACAGAGAGATCCTTGATGAAAACATGCTCCAGAGAACTCAGGACCTCAAACTGGGGAGAAGTTTCACCTTCCAACAAGACATCAACCCAAAGCACACAGCCAAGACAACGCAGGAGTAGCTTCGGGACAAGTCTCTGAATGTCGTTGAGTGGCCCAGCCAGAGCCCAGACTTGAACCCGATTGAATATCTCTGGAGAGACCTGAAAATAGCTGTGCAGCGACGCTCCCCATCCAACCTGACTGAGCTTGAGAGAATTTGCAGAGAAGAATGGGAGAAACTCCCCAAATACAGATGTGCCGAGCTTGTAGCGTCATACTCAATAAGACTTGAGGCTGTAATCTCTGGCAAAGGTGCTTCAACAAAGTATTGAGTAAAGGGTCTGAATACCTATGTAAATATGATTTCAGTTTTTTTTCTCCGTATAAATTTGCAAACATTTCTAAACCCTATTTTTGCTTTGTCGTTGTGGGGTATTGTGTGTAGATTGATAAGGAAAACAAACAATTGAATCAATTTTAGAATATGGCTGTACTGTTACAAAATGTGGAGAAAGTTAAGGGGTCTGAATACTTTCCGCATCCACTGTATAGGCCTAAAGGTAGCGACAATAAGACACAGTGGCAGAATAAATGCAACCACACCTTTGTTTTATCACAAAACTGGATAGAAACCTCTGTCCAGTGAAGAACACAAAGCATATTGTATGTACAGTAACAGACAGTTACATGTGTAACGGATGTGAAACGGCTAGCTAGTTAGCTGTGGTGCACGCTAAATAGCGTTTCAATCGGTGACGATGGGTAACGATGCTTCGTGGGTGACTGTTGTTGATGTGTGCAGAGGGTCCCTGGTTCGCGCCCGGGTATGGGCGAGGGAATGGTCTAAAGTTATTCTGTTACACATGAACTACAGCATGGTCAAGCAAGCGGGTCATTGAACAACTATTGATTTAACACCACAGAGAGTAATGCCAAATCGCAAAGAAAACAGGAGCTGCCTCCCCTATTCCAGCAACATTTAAACTTCAACATCATCAAATCACCTCTGCTTAGTGTTACGACCCTCCCACTATGTCTGCCGTATTCTTTCTCCCTGATCTTGTTTTCCTTAGTAGGATGTCGGTGGGTGGAGTTGTAAGGGTCGTCAGCGAAATGGGACACACGCGGAGAGATTCTCCACGCAGATGGTCTTCTGGACGAGGTGCCAAGATGGCTGCTTGAACAGACGCTTTTTTACCGAGCTACGTACCAAACTTCAGAAAGATTGTGGAAGAAAAATAAAGTTTAGTCATTATTATTTTTATTTGTTCAAGATATAAGACCTTTCCTGTGACTGGAATGATAGTTGGATAATTTATTTCAGCATGTCCATGCAAAGTCGTGACAAAAAAAGAAAGGAAGAAGTTAGCCGTTATATTGCTCATCAACAAGAGAGAAACGTGCTTATAGACAACTGCCATAACTACGCTTGGCCTATGGATAATATCATGCTTTCGAATGCTGTTGAAGATGACGAATTCCCCTCTTTACCGGTTACTCCGTGTAAACCTCCACCCTCCAAAAAACCCAACATGACCTCTGACATCGTGGCTACCCTCTCCTTAGTCATCAACTCCAGGTGTGACGCCATTGAGAAAATGGTAGGCGCGAACACCATGGTTATCGAAGGCTTGAAAAAAACTGTGGAGTCTGCATGTGGTGAAATTAAGGATGTGAAAACGAGAGTGGCAAAAGTTGAAAAAAATGTGGAAAGGGTGGAAAAGAATAACAATGTCTACCATAGACGTCTCACTGATCTGGAACAATACACAAGAAAATGGAATCTGAGACTCTACAGCTTGCCAGAGGTGGAGAATGAAGATGTGCGAGGAGATGCTATCCGTATCTGCCAAGAAGTTTTGCCTGCAGAGAAGAACAAAGTTGGTGATACCATCGACGTTGTGCATCGCCTCGGCAAGAAGCAACAGCAAAACGATTCAAGACCCAGGGGTATCATCATCCTATTCACTACCAGATTCTACAGGGATGCTGTCTGGAAAGCTGCTCGGAAGAACGCCTTCCTTCAGAGCCATGGTATGCGTTTCGCCAAGCATCTCAGCCCGGAAGACATAGAAAGAAGGGACAAGTTGTGGCCAACGATCAAGATAGCACGAAGTGAGGGGAAGGCTGCTTACTTCGTCGGAGGACGAGGTTTCATCAACGGTTCAGAAATCCATATTCCTCCCTAAAATCTCACCAGAAGGAACAGGTTGATGGTTTCAACAATGGTATTCTCATTTTCCTTATGTGGTTTACCTAACAAGCATCAGGTGACTATTTTACAGGAATACTCAGGTATTTCAATTCATTAGTTTGTTCTTGTATGACCAGAATACCTATTTTGTTTACAAACTTACGAAGAAGATTGAAAGCTGAATTTATGTTTTATGTATACAGTAACTCAGATACTGTTTTAAATGGCATACGGGTCTGCTCTGACTTTACACGGTTATTGTTCTATTTAGTTATTAATACTTATTTCCAAAAAAAGGTCTTAGGAACGTTTATATGTAAAATATTTTGATATTCAATTATTTTATGATCAGTTTTCATATGTACTTAAAATAGTAGGTACCCTTTTATTTAATTTATTATTTGTTGTTTTATTTCTCAGAATAGTTCCTGATTACACTAAAGAGGGTTTTTAGTTTCTCTTACTACAAGAACCCTTGGTTTGGTCTTGAACATAATTTCCAGTTGAGTTGAATTTCAAAGGTTATGGAATAAGCTATAAAATAATAAAATTGACTTAAATGGTGCAGATCTCGGTTCCTTATCGTTTACATTCACTGCTCGTACGTCTTTGACTCATCCTACTACAGTTTATACTTTTATATAATCTTTGTTGTTTTGTCTTTGTCTATATTATCTCTTAATGCTAGGGGGTTACGAAACAGTGTGAAGCGCAAGGCCTTATTTTTATTTGCTAAACACTTTCGAACAGATTTTTGCTTTTTTCAAGAGTCTCACTCAATTTTGGCTGATGCCAACTTCTGGAGGTCACAGTGGGGCAACGATATTTGGCTTTCCCATGGATCTGAACGCTCTGCTGGTGTCACTACAATGAAAAATACCTTTGGTGGTAATATTCTACACTCGGAATGTGACCCCTTTGGTCACTTTATTTGTCTTGTGATCAGTTACAATGACATTACACTCATTACTGTAAACTTATACGGGTACAACACCAAACATGAGAATGATGAGTTGCTTGAATCTATAGAGAAACATATACTTCATTGGTTATCTAAATTTCCCAATTCGTTATTATTGATAGGAGGGGACTTTAACATTACAATAGATAATTAAACTGATAGATGGCCCCCAGGTAGGCCAACCAATTTGGGTTTAATACTTTTTATGGAAAAGTTTGATCTTACTGATATATGGAGAGAGAGGTTTCCGGCCGAAAGATCATTCACTTGGAGTAACAAAACAGGCTCCAGACAATCCAGAATAGATTTTTGGCTTATATCCAAATGTATTGATAGTGAGTGTGTTACGACAAGTATTTGTACTACTCCCCTCACAGACCATAAGGCTATTTACATTGATATCAAAATATTGACCCCTGATACGAACCTTGGTAGAGCATCCTACTGGAAGCTAAATAGCTCATTATTAAATAATGATAGTTACATTTGAGGTTAAAGATCTGCTCTCACACTTTTGGGAAAGGGCTTGTGAAGAAAAATCTTATTGCAAGAACTGGGAGCAATTTAAAATTGAGGTGTCCAAATATCTTAGAAAATATGGTAGTAATCTTGCTAAGACCAGAAGAGCTGAGGAGGAAAAGGTGATTATTAAGATAACTTCCCTTTCTCAGAGGTCCCCAGCTGACCTCTTGGGGGAGGAGAAGATGGAACTAATTGAGTTACAAAATAAACTGGATAATATATAAAAATTAAAAGCAGAAGGAGCTTTTAATAAGATCTAGGAAAAAATGGATTGAGGAGGGAGAACAGAATTCATCCTATTTCTTTAGACTTGAGAAATTTCAATCTAAAAATAACACTATCCATAAGTTAAACATTGATGGTGTTATTACAGATGACCAAAAATTAATCGCTAAATACTGCAGCAATTTTTACAGAAAATTGTATAGCTCTACGTACTGTCAGGAATCCACAGATATGTTTTTTAACTCACTGAATAATGTTCACTCTATCAGTGATATAGAATCTAAACAGTGTGATGAACCCATCAAAGTTGAAGAGATTATAGAGTCTATCAAACATCTAAAGAACAATAAATCACCAGGTGTTGATGGAATTACATCAGAATTTTACAAATTATTTTCTGAACAAGTAGCTCCCTTCCTATTTGAAGTCTTTTTAGAGAGTATTAAAAACAATCTTCTCCCTCCTACAATGAGTCAGGGGTTAATAACACTGATACCTAAACCTATAAAAGAAGTGCTGCTCATCAATAACTGGCGTCCAATTTGTCTTCTTAATAATGACTATAAGATATTAGCCTCACTACTTGCAAAAAGAATTAAAGAAATCCTGGATGCAATCATTGATGAAACACAGTCTGGCTTCATGACGAACAGACATATTTCTAACAATGTTAGACGTACTTGACTACTCAGACCTAATAACTGAGGATAGCTTCATATTATTTTTAGATTTTTATAAAGCATTTGACACAGTAGAGCATCAGTTTCTCTTCCACTCCCTTGATAGACTTGGCTTTGGGGATTTTTTCTGTAAGGCTATTAAGACTCTTTATGCAAATGGTAACAGCTCTATCAAATTGAAATATGGCACCTCACCTAGATTTGAGTTAAAGAGAGGAATTAGGCAAGGTTGTCCTATCTCTCCATACCTGTTTTTATTAATCACCCAACTTCTTGCAAATTCTTTAAATAATACTCCTGTACAAGGTATTTCCATAGCTGGTAAAGAAATTACTATAAGCCAGCTGGCTGACGATACTACACTTTTTCTGAAAGACGCAAACCAAATTCCCATATCGATCAATGTGATATAATCCTTTTCCAAAGAGTCTGGTCTATATCTTAACATTAATAAATGTGAACTCATAGCTGTCAAAGACTGTGTGACACCTTCATATTATGGTATTCCAGTAAAAGAAGAACTTACATATTTCGGCATAACCATTACAAAGGATCAGAAGTCTAGAGGCTTACTAAATTTTAACCCTCATATTAAAAAACCCAGAAGAAACTAAATCAATGACTACAGAGGGACTTATCTTTAAAAGGTAGAGTCCTAATAACCAAGGCTGAAGGTATCTCTAGACTAACATATGGTGCTCTATCTTTATATCTTGACCGTAAAATAAGCAAGGAGATAGACCAGATGCTTTTCAACTTTCTTTGGAGAAACCATACCTATTACATTAGGAAAACTGTTGTAATGAACACTTATGAGAATGGTGGACTGAATTTTCTGGACTTTACTACTTTAAATAATACTTTTAAGATCAATGGGATAAAACAATTCCTAAGAAGACCCACTTCTATCTGGAATTTTATTCCTCATCATGTCTTCTCCACTTTTAGTGGCCTTAACTTCATGTTGTTTTGCAATTATAATATTGACAAAGTTCCAGTGAAACTTTCTGCTTTTCATCGGCAGGTTTTGTAACGGTTTTCATGCGGTGAAAGAGAGTCGGACCAAAATGCAGCGTGTAGATTGCGATCCATGTTTAATGAACAAAACGTAACACGAATCTAAATACTAACACTACAAAACAAAGAACGTAACGAAAACCGAAACAGCCTATACTAGTGTAAACTAACACAGCGACAGGAACAAGGACATTAAGGACAATCACCCACGAAACACACAAAGAATATGGCTGCCTAAATATGGTTCCCAATCAGAGACAACGATAATCACCTGACTCTGATTGAGAACCGCCTCAGGCAGCCATAGACTAACGATAGACATCCCACAAAACCCCAAGACAAAAACACACCACAATAACCCATGTCACACCCTGGCCTGACCGAATAAATGAAGAATAAACATAATATATTTCGACCAGGGCGTGACAGGTTTTCTTGTCATGGTCCTTAATTTATAAACACAATTTTTTCTCCACACAGATATTATATATGGAATAATCGGGATATATTGTATAAAAATACCTCTCTGTTTTTAGAATATTGGTTCTGAAATAATATCCTATTTGTGAGCCAACTGGTAAATGCAGAGGGTCTTTTACTCAGTTATAAAGAATTCTTATCACTTTACAGGGTCCCTGTAACACCTAAAGATTTTGCAATTGTTTTAGATGCCATTCCCTCAGGTGTTGCTATGTTATTCAGGAACATGTCAAGACCTGACCCTCAGAGCCTACCTTCTGTTGACCCTGTTGACTCATCAGAGGGAAAGATTTGTTTCTCTTTTGGTCCAGTCAACAACAGAGCGATACGATCCTTGTTTCAGCAGGATGTTGTATCTATACCTTATGTCATGCCTTTTTGGAATGGATTTATTGATAATGTCTGTTGGAAAAAAGTTTGGATGTTGCCACACACATACCTACAAAATTAAGGAAGTTTACTTTAAAATTATTCATAAATATTATCCTGCCAACCACTATATGAAGAAGTTTAAGGAAAACATCAACTCAAATTGCTCCTTTTGTAATGACCACCCAGAAACAGTTGTGCATCTTTTTTGGCATTGTATGCATGTAAGAAACCTGTGGCAAGACATCAGTAGGTTTATAATTGAACACATTTATGAAGATTTTACACTATTGTGGAGAGATGTACTGTTTGGATTCTTTACATGCAATAGAAATAAGCGGAATAATTTTTATGTAATTAATTTCATTATTCTTTTGGCCAAATTTCATATACACAAATGTAAATTTACAAACAGAAAACCACATTTTCGTACCCTACAAAAAGAAATTGAACTGTATTTTAAGATGGTTAAATGCTCCACTAATAAAAATGCTGTTAGAATTGTAAGTATATGCAAGTCCCTTAAGGTCCTTGTGTAATTGTAATGTGATATTGTACCCCCCAGCTCGATTGTCTATTGTTTGTAATCTATGTATGCTTGTGTTCCCTCATGTGCTTTATGTATTGATTTGTTATTTTGCTGGTGTGGCATTATGGGACTTCTTTGTGTTCGTTTATTTTGGCACCTCTCAACACCACTCATTATCACCATTTATGCATGCATCCACTCACTTACGCTCACCATTGTTATTTTTATATAGTTTACTTTATTTAATACATACATTTTAGTTATTTATGTATATCTGCGTTGTCTCTCTCTTTGGTATGGCCTACGAGCCGGTTCGTAACATTAGTCGAATACAGTGACAAAAGATCAAAAAAACAATTTAGTCCAAGCAACAAAAGCTATATATGATGTGGCTGTCCATGGCTCTGATTTCTGCGTGTGCGCGTTTCTTGCAAGTAGAAAATATGTTGATTCACCACGCCGATGTCATCCTCCTCTTTAATGTTGACGAAACGGTCAGAGTACACGCTTTTATTTTTTATTGGCCTAGGCTACCTGGCTAAAATGTTTGCTCGCTATCCTAACTTCCAAGCATGGGCAACGTTAGCTAGTTAACATTAGCTTTCTACATCTAGATACATATTGCACTTTCATCCTCTCAGGCCAGGACTACAACAATATAGTCCAAATCCTTATCTCCATACATGTCTAATTTAGGAAAGGGGCCATTTTGGCTAGCTAGCCACCGGAGGACAACAGCACAACAAGATGTAACAATTCAGGCTTCTCTGTCAACGTGTGCTCTAAATTGGATTTGATAGGAGTGAAGCGAAATACAAACTGGTTTCTCTTGACACATTTTGTGGTTTCCCGTAACCATTCACAGCTCGTCTCGCTCGGTTTAGCTCAACGCTGATTGGCAAATGTTATACTTTTTTTGTCAAGAGAGGCCAGATGCTCGCTGGCTTTCCTTGCCCTCGATGCTACGGGCGGCAACAATGTCATACTCGTTTGGACCAGACCTCATCAGATAGATGGGCGACACGTAGAGAGACAGCGGGGCGCTGTTTCCCTCGCTCGGATGCTTTCTCATGTGAGATACATTCAGTCTCTTGGGAATTGAAGGAACATTATGAAACACAGAGACAAAAAATAAACTATTATTAATGTATATCTTCTTAGTCCATTTTTTGCATGGCTTGCCTTGGCATCCCTGAATACACGCCACTGGCAGGGAGGTATATTTACCCCCACGGCTTGGGAAAATGATAATAATTTCTGTTCATGCCACCATTTCAAATTGTAAACTTGACACTATCGTCCGATGTTAGCGCTGCTTGTGGTCTTTCTTCTGCTTAAACACACATAATAAAATGAGCCATCTGAAATTTACATAATGTCCTTTGAACTGCATATTGAGTTGGTTATCTGAGCCATTTCAGGGAAGCAATCGGGTGATATATGAGCCTACATTTTCATTATAGCCTATCTGTAACTTTTAATTAAATATGTTGTATTACAATCTCAGTTGATGATACTTCAGCAGGAATACATTTTAATTGTTCCACTGAGAGCAAAGGTGGAGCGCTGTTGAAGTTTCCTCGTCCAACCGTGACGAAGCCCCTGAAGACATATTGGAAAACATACGGAAAATATACAGCCTGCTAGCTAAGAAATCACACTTGTCAATTGATGTGTTAGTGATTACTAATATCCCCTGCATTTATAACTAGTAATGAAAATAGGTTATAATGGACTTTTGGGCGAAATGAATTAACTCACTTTATGAGTAAGATAATCGGTTATTTTATTGGACATTTTAGCATCGGTTGGAGTATTGTTATCAGCCACCTATAAAACTATTTCTGACATATGCCTAAACTGTTGCAGGGTCATATAAGACTCACCAATAAAATACAATGTATTTCTCTAAGCCTACTTACCGATGTATCAGTGTTCTTGTATACTTTGCCCAATTTTCTGTAATTACTTTCGATGGCCCTGCAGATGATATATAGCCTAAAACTGTTTATTTCCTGGTGAAATCATTGAAATAATCTAGATGATTTTAGTTAAATTACATTTTGAAGACCCAAAAGTTAAAATGTGAAAGACAGTAGGCATATATCTAAGCAGTTACCCACAAACACAAACGAATCAGTAATTGCCTAGTCCTCTCTGTGTTTAATTTAAAATAGATAGGTATTCGCTTTTAGGAAGTTATCCTATAGCCAATAGGTATTCGACAACACTTGATAGTAATACAGCCAGAAGTTAAATTGAGGGTAAATAATACATATTTGAATGACGTCATTTTTCTTTGCAAGTAAAAAGGAACAGAACCTTACTTAAACCGCAAATATATCCAAGCCATCGCTTTTTGGTTTTAACGTCAAATTTGTTGACAAATAGGACTACAAATCGTTATAACGGCATAATAAACAAATAACAATACAATAATAATAATCTGTTATTACCATTTTTTTAAATACCGTTAGTGTGTTATTGTGTTAGGCTGCAAAAGTAAATTTGGAATAGAAAAGACGATCGTAAAACAAGTGCATAAGAAATTACAAAGGCTCTTTCAACTCACAATAATTATACCCGCGGTAGACTGCAATCAGCGTTGTACTGCAAAACATGTTTAGTGTTACAGTTCGTTTATAGTCGTTTTTCTTATCCCCTAATTGCTGTTAAAGAATAGCTACTATAATAATAATATCATTTTGATTGATGTGTAAGCCCAAATTGATTAAATACATTAATTCCTACATAGCCTAGATACACATTCATTAATTCTATTCCCATCAGTTAGTATAGTCGTTTTTATTATCACTTGATTGCTTTTAAATAATAGCTATTACAATAATAATAGTATATTTTTAATTTGTGTGTGAGCCCAAATGCATCAAATAGACTACATGCAGACGTAGCATACCTATACATTCATTGTAATCCCACCAGTTGGGCCTAACATAATAGGCCTGAAGCGTGTGACAAAATATCATGCTTTTGTATGACCAAACATTTCAATTCATTCTATTTAGTAGGCTACACACTTCTCTATTACAATTAACTATGCACATCCAGGTAATTTCCGAGGTTGAGAGTTGCGTCTCAAAATCAGTAGTCCTATTGATTTTCGAGAAATAATATGAACACAATAATTAGCTGATGAAAGGTTAGGCCTAATACTAAAGCAGATAATAATAATGATAATAATAATAATACATCCAATGGTCATCTGAGATATTGTATCATATCATATAGTTTTTAAACTCCTTGTGCAATTAGACTGTATATAGGGAAGACCAAAGGAGCGAGACCAGTTTGGGCTGCGCTGAGATAGAGAGAGCGGTTGAGGGAGAGAGAGAGTGTGTCTGCCATTCATAGAGAGATACGTATTAGCACATACTAGACCATATTAGAGACACGTAATTCCCTCAGATTACGCAGATATACAAATAATTCGAAAAAAAAACGATTTTGATAAACTCCCATATCTACTGGGTGAAAGAAATACCACAGTGTGCCATCATAGCAGCAAGATTTATGATCTGTTTCCACAAGAAAAGGGCAACCAGTGAAGAACAAACACCATTGTAAATACAAGCCATATTTATGTTGATTTTTTTTCTCCCTTTTGTACTTTAACCATTTGCACATCGTCACAACACTGTATATATACATAATGACATTTGTAATGTCTTTATATTCGTTTGGAACTTCCGTGAGATTAATGTTTACTGTTCATTTTTATTGTTTATTTCACTTTTGTATATTATCTACTTCACTTGCTTTGACAATGTTAACATGTGTTTTCATGCCAATAAAGCGCCTTGAATTGAATTGAATAGTGGGAGAGAGAGGGGGACAGTACGAGAGAGGGAGAGAGAGCGAGAGAGACGTTGATTGACATCTGCAGTGTCATGCAGTAAAGATGTGTATAGGGGGATCGTTTATATATAGCGGCGCGTCCGGGCACATTGTACTGAGATCATAATAACCACTCTGATGCGCACTGCGCTCAAGTTGAAGGCAACTGCAGTTAGTACCGCTCAGGGATAGAACAAAGCAAGCCTGTTCCGAAAACGGAAAACTAAAATGCATCAATAAATCGCTTGAAGACACCCAACTCTCAAGTTTGAACTGGTTTCGTTTTGATATTTTGAGTTAATATTTGGGCACAGTGCGAAAGCCAAGCACATCGGGAAATCATGCACTGTCAAGCCGAGTTGAGACTCTCCTCCCCGGTACAGCCGAAAGCAGCCAGGCGTCGCTACAAGACTTTTATGATTGACGAAATTCTTTCCAAGGAAACTTGTGATTACTTTGAGAAACTTTCTCTTTACTCAGTATGCCCTTCACTCATCGTTAGGCCTGAACCTCTGCACTCATGTTCGGGTAAGTGAATATGCTTGAACTCTGTCAAATCAAGGGATGCTGATGAATGCATAATGGTGTTAATGGTTTATATATAATATTTCTATGCATGCAGTGAATGCTAATCATCATTGTATTAAAACTACATCTGATTTTGTTTATCATGAACAAAGTGAGTTATAGGCATATTCTTCTTATTCTTCTGTAACGTTCAGGCGATCGTCCATCATGTGTCTACTCATATCACGAAATCCTTAAGGCTAATGGTTATATTAGGAGTATTGACAAAATATCGTACATTCAGTTGTCAGTAGAGACCATAACATGACGCACACCTGTGCAGAATCTATGACATGTCAAATAACAGCTTTAGAGAAATTGAGCTGCATTTGCATGACTTTATTTTCGATAAATCTACTCTAATATAAGAAAATACGGAACAGGGACAGGTCCAGAATCACATTAGACGTCATGATTGTCCATTAATGTTTAACAATGCAAGACGCGCACTATAGAAATGGACCATGTGTAAAATTAATTCAGGCGACTGGCCTGACTTGCACTTTTACTCATGGTGGACTTTTATATTCGTGTTTGGCCTGCTGTCTATATTTATCAAAGGTCTATATTATGGAGAATACTATTGTGATAGCCTGCTTTTACAGAGATTTTGTCATGTAACTTTAAACCGTGAAATTATGAAATCAAAAGCACCAAATAAATGCAACATGTACAGTAGATTTGATGTAGACCCCAGTGTTTTAGGAACCTATTTATTAGACTTGATAGTTTTAATTTCCTTTTAAAACAGCAGAAATGAATCAATCCTTTTCCAACCCAAAACATTATTTCACAGTTTAACTGTAATTCCATGTTATTTAATTCACAATTAAAACCTAATGCACTGGGACCTATACCATTTATTTAACAATTCCTCAATATACTGTCTCACAAGAAATCAGTAAATCCCTCCAATCAGTCTAGATTATTAGTTTAATATAATATGTTGACATTCAGATCATTATCAGCATCAGACTTTTATGTTCATGTTATAGATACAGGATGAACCAAGTCCCAGTGTTGTAATCAAGGTGGTTTGTAAAGTGAAACCTGGTTCCCCGTTAAGTATGTTGACACTGTTAACTTAACATATTCTCTTCTGACAAAAGACACAAACTCAGAACGCACAACAACCAACCCTGCACTTAGTTGAACAACAGGCTTTTGGTTTCTAGAGCCGTAACCACTAGGCCACTTGTCCTCATTCAGAAGGATTAATGTGGGCGCTGTGCTAAACCCAGAGCCTTGCCTAATTACTTTCACTGCTGCCACTTTGCATTTACTGAAGCATGAGCAATGCCCTCTACCTAACTCTCTTTCTGTGTATATGGGGGCTGCAAGATGTGGCCAGAGTTCCACGGTTTGATATTGGTAAGGGCAGGTACATGGTGGTTAAGGGCAAGGTTAGTATGTCATCACTGATGGACATTTGTCCGCCTGACACTACAGTTGATTGTGCAAACACCATGAAAGTTTACAGTATGCTGATAAAGTGTGCAAGTCAGCCCCAATGACCTTTATTCATAGAAGTATGTTGCTTTGTGAAGAGAGATTCATTGCAATTGTCATCTCGTAAATTGCAGCACCACTCATAAATTCATGGGTTACGTGCACTTGATCCAACTGTTTCAATGAGGAAGACTACCTTCATTCTTCATTCAGTATCCAGAAAGGCCAATCAAAACAAATAATTATTGCATAAAATAATTCCTTAATCAATACAAGCAGATTTGAAAAAGCAAAAAACAAAACATTGGCACAAAGTGTAAAGACACAGATAATGCTTTGTTTACAAAATATCTAGCAGCACTTGATTTCTGTAAATCATCAACTCCCTTTTCTTCCCACTTATCATGGCTTACTAACGGTCATTTAAACACAATTACTGTTGTTCTGCAGACAGTCATAAAAGCTTTCACCACCGTGTTATAATTATACAGGGAATTGACAAATTCATTTTCCTAAAAAGCATTTGGCATGATAGACTATCACATTTTTGTCCTTCAATTGCAGCAGCATTTCGGAATCCATTCTTAATGGTTTACCCTGCTGTTATGAGTCAAAACAACATTGACTACTGATCTCTCAAGTAACTATTATGATAATTGCCTAAACTATGAAATAATAGCCGCTGCAATTTGATGATGACAGTGACAAAGGTATAAATAGCAGGCAATGTGGGGTTTCGGTGTGTGCCAGAGGGCACTGTAAAGGGTTTTGGCAGCCTTGTGATGGATGGATAGAGTAACCAGCCCACATCTCACTACCCAGTGCCCACCACTTATTCGTAGCTGAGGAGGTGTGAGACACAGTATAGTCCCGCACTTCAATGTCTTGTAATGCTCAATATAGAAGCTGGCAGGCTTATAGGCCCAGGGCCAGTAGTGAAAGGCCATTGGCCCGATGTGGTCCCCATCAGTGAACGTGGACTCTATATTTTTAAGGTGTGGAGCTTCTGCTCCAGCAGTTACCAGTAGAGGCTGCTATAGGACAGTGGTGCTGAGCAGGCAACAAACCAGGCTGTGAGGCCTGGAGGGCTTTTACCCAAATTAACAGCTGTTTGTTTGTTCTTGATGTAATATGGCATCAACTAGTAGGATGCTACTCAACATGTCAACAAAGCGACTACTCCTCTCTTTGATCCGGCAACTCCCTCTGTTCTGTGATGATTTTGTCTGTCACAGATCACGCCTCTCTGCTCCCTGCTTTATGTTTCACAACGGTCCATTTACCTGTACTAAGCCAAATGCCCTTACGACAGTGTACACAGTAAAACCAGTTGATGAGCTCAGAGCATATTCTCTGCTCTCGTTTTGTGCCTTGTAAAACTACAGGAGTGATAAACCTGCTAGACAGACCTGACCTCCAGCAGAACATTACCTTGCTGGGGAGCTGTGAACAGTGTAATGACGGGTTACAATATTTCATTTGGAGTCCTATCTCTCAGCAGAACCCAGGGCAAGGCTTTTAGTTGGATTTCTGTAAGGAGGTGAGAGAGATAAAGATCAACTCCGGCGTAATCTCACATGACAGCGTGATGAAAAACGGCCAAATAGGAGGGTGTAGACCTCGAGGGGCCCAGGTACTGCAGCACAGTCACACGCCACCGCTGAGGGTTTAGGGAAGAAAGCAGGGAGAGCCAAGGGTTTTCATCCCATTTTAACAGTTAATCCACCACAGACAATAAGGCCTGCTATTAACCATGAGGCTAGCTTGAGGAGTAGGATCATGTCTCTGTTAACACAGTAAGTATTGACCCATACACACACACACACACACACACACACACACACACACACACACACACACACACACACACACACACACACACACACACACACACACACACACACACACACACACACACACACACACACACACACACACACACACACACACAGAACATTTTTACAGTAGATTGTAATGCAGGCTGCACTGCACACACAATGCCGTCGTATTGGTACACAAGTACCATCTGAAAATCAGAAAATAGCATCACAACACTACACATAACATTCTAGAAACTTCAAAACGTCTCATGAAACCCAAATTTGAGTTGAAATTGGCACTTAACTGATCTGATCTGTGAGAGTTGAAACAGATTAAAAAGTAACATACCCTGTTGCCCATCCCATCCCTGCAGTGTTCGACTTGGGCTGGCTTGGCAAGACGGCTGTTGAGTGAAGAAATATATGTCTAATGTAACACTTCTCAACCTGTCACCACATGATGTACCCAAAGCAATACATGTTGCTGTAGGTTCATTTGGTCTCTGAGTGCCAAGTCTTGAATCATCATCTTGGAATCCAATTAAACAAAGGGAAAAGGTGCAGAAAATAAGGAGTAAAAATCAAACAACTAATGAGCTTGTTGCTGGAGATTTCCCTACAAACAGTAAAATGGTGACTCATTCTACTGAGTAACTGCCATTGTCAATGCCTTCAAATGATAAACAGTACCAGTTAAAAGTTTGCATACACTTACTCATTCAAGCGTTTTTCTTTATTTTTTACTATTTTCTACATTGTAGAATAATAGTGAAGACATCAAAACTATGAAATAACACATATGGAATCATGTGGTAATGAAAAAAGTGTTAAACAAATCAAAATATATTTTATATTTGAGATTCTTCAAAGTAGCCACCCTTTGCCTTGATGACAGCTTTGCACACTTGGCATTCTCTCAATCAGCTTCATGAGGTAGTCACCTGGATTGTATTTCATTTTAACAGGTGTGCCTTCTTAAAAGTTAATTAGTGGAATTTCTTTCATTCATAATGCTTTTGAGCCAATCAGTTGTGTTGTGACAAGGTAGGGGTGGTATACAGAAGACAGCCCTATTTGGTAAAAGACCAAGCCCATATTATGACAAGAACAGCTCAAACAAGCTAAGAGAAATGGCAGTCCATCATTACTTGAAGACATGAAGGTCAGTCAACCTGGAAAATTTCAAGAACTTTGAAAGTTTCTTCAAGTGCAGTCGCAAAAACCATCAAGCACTATGATGAAACTGGCTCTCATGAGGACCGCCACACGAAAGGAAGACCCAGAGTTACCTCTGCTGCAGAGGAAAAGTTCATTCGAGTTAACTGCACCTCAGAAATGTTAGCCCAAATAAATGCTTCACAGAGTTCAAGTAACAGATACATCTCAACAGCAACTGTTCAGAGGAGACTGTGTGAATCAGGTCTTCATGGTTGAATTGCTGCAAATTAAACACTACTAACGGACACCAATAATAAGAAGAGACTTGCTTGGGGTAAGAAATACAAGTAATGGACATTATACCGGTGGAAATCTGTCCTTTGGTCTGATGAGTCCAAATTTGAGATTTTTGGTTCTAACTGCAGTGTCTTTGTGAGACGCAAAGTGGGTGAACGGATGATCTCCGCATGTGTGGTTTCCACCGGAGAAGCATGGAGAAGCTCTGCTGGTGACATGGTCTGTGATTTATTTAGAATTCAATACACACTTAACCAGCATGGCTACCACAGCATTCTGCAGCGATACGCCATCTCATCTGGTTTGCACTTAGTGAGACTATAATTCATTTTTCAACAGGACAATGGCCCAACCGACCTCCAGGCTGTGTAAGGGCTATTTGACCAAGAAGGAAAGTGATGGAGTGCTGCATCAGGTGACCTAGCCTCCACAATCATCCGACCTCAACCCAAATGAGATGGTTTGGGATGAGTTGGACCACAAAGTGAAGGAAAAGCGGCCAACATGTGCTCAGCATATGTGGGAACTCCTTCAAGACTGTTGGAAAAGCTTTCCAGTTGAAGCTGGTTAAGAGAATGCCATGAGTGTGCAAAGCTGTCATCAAGGCATAGGGTGGCTACTTTGAAGAATCTAAAATCCAAAATATATTTAGATTTGTTTAACACTTGTTTGGTTACTACATGATTCTATTTGTGTTGTTACATAGTTTTGATCTCCTCACTATTTTTCAACAATGTAGATAAGAGGAAACATAAAGAAAAATCCTTAATTGAGTAGGTGTGTCCAAACTTTTGACTGGTACTGTATATAATGTGATTTGAACTAAAAAAATCTACATTTTTAAAAACTTCAATAACGATTACATTATTGATAATGTATGATAAACAGACATGTGTGTATCAAATGTTTCCAGACTATTCTTAGTCTATTATTAGGAAGTATTTATTCTGTAATGACTACCACAAGCACGTGCCAGTCCGATCATTCCGATTGTGCTTGTCAAGACTATCAGTGTGCTTTAGCATGGACAGAGTGCACTCTCCCTGCTACACAAATGGTTTATTTGTAGACTTTAGACCGGGCATTGGCGCTTGTCAACAATGTGTCAGATCTGGGCTCAGGAAGCCAGCTCAGTTGTCAGTGGAAAGTCATCATGAGGTCTGATTCTTCCCTGCTGACAAGCATCCAAAAGACACAGCTGTCACAACTCTAAAGACAACTTCAAGCTCTGCACTGACAGGAGATTTCCTGAAGAACGTGAAAGAAATCAAGATGTTTTCGTTCTTTCTTTTCAATCAAACTTCACATTTAAAATGACAGGAACAATTCATCACTTGGACTTATTATGTTATGATATATCTGTGTATTTTGGATTATTCCATAATAATACCAATATATTTCCGAAAGATATGTGTTAAAATGTAACAGAGATAAATATGCCATTTAATAAAAATCAAGTTAGGACATCTGCACAGTTCCCCTCAGTTTGTCACAATCTCAACATCAAAGATAACGGTAATATAGGAGAGTAACAGAAAGAGAGAGAAAGAGAACGAAAGAGAGAAAGAGAAAAAGAGGGAGAGCGTTGTGGAGGGAAGGAGGCATCATGTCCAGACAGCAGCAGTAGCAGCTATTCTCCGAGGTGAACGATTAGTGATGAGCTCAGTGCCCTGCGATGATGTCTTGCGTGATGTCATGTATATAGGGATGAGTCCGAGGTGCTGTCAGAGAGAATAGGGGATGTAGATATGGTAGGAGCAGGCTGCAGTGAGTAATCCCCCCAGACCATTACCTCCCAGACCAACCAACCAACCAACCCCCTGTCACACCAGCTCCCATAACTGCTGAACATTACTGAAAATGTCAGAGAAAGGAGATTTAATTTAAGACCACGGTCTGCCTGGGTGTATCCTCTCAGTTGTGAATGTAGGGTTTGAATAATATAGCTTGTCTACAGTATGTGTTGGTGGAGAGATAAGAGAGGCAGATCCACCACAGGCATCTAGGAAGACACAAGGGGAAAGACTATTCTGTGTTTGTAATGTGACAGCATAATGTCCTCTCTACTTCGTCATTGGATTTTATCTCTCTCCATATCTTCTTCCTAAGCACATCCCTCTCTCCTGCCACATAGCAGACAGAGCATTAGTTTCTATGTCAGTCTTAGTTCAGTCGTAAATTATGCCATGGGGATCTGCTGTTTATTTGAAGCCATAAGGTTTTTTCCACCAGATATTATGTTTATGCTAGAGCGCCGTCCTTGGTCTTGGCTCCAGTGGGTGGCCACCCCAGACATTTGTTACTTTTTATTGATTCTGGCGTCTCGCTGCTTCTGTCTGCATAGATAAAGAGATAGAGAGAGAAGAGAGAGGTGGGGGTGGGCGGAGAGCAAGACGAGAGAGAGAGATGAATCATGGGGGAGAGAGTTAAACGGCGAGGGGCATAGTCACTTTGGATTTACAGCCGTGTGTGTGTGTGTGTGTGTGTGTGTGTGTGTGAGTGAGTGAGTGAGTGTGTTTGTGTGTGTTCAGGGTGGCAAAGACACATCATTTATCTGGCCAAGGATTTTTTTTTATTGGTGGGTTCAGAGTAGCTGAGTAAAACACACAGTGCGTCATTAAGATCACAACCTTCTACATCAAACAGGTCAAAACACTTTTCGTAAAAAGAGCAATGAAAAGGAGCCCAGTCTAAATGATTATTACAGGTCTATAAAAACTACCATCCGTGGTGATGCATACAGTACCAAATAAAACCACTACTAAAAATAAGAATCTAAAAGTACAATTATATTTAATGCTCTGCATTTTACCCTGCCTCTGACCTCTCTCTATTTTTGCTTTTTTAGGGTCCTCCTCACCTCGGGCCTACCCCCTTCTCTCAGTCATCACGCGCCAGCCCCCCAACCTGCCCCCTCACCTTTCCCAGCCCTCCTCCCCCGGCCAGGTTCCCAATCTGACCCTGCTCTCCCCCCAGCACCACTCCCGGGTCTCCGAGCCCTCCCACAGCGAGACACCTGTCAGCATCAGCAGCGAGTCAGACACGGAGCACAGCACCACCCGACTGAAGAAACCCAGACGCAGCCGCACCATCTTCACTGAGCTGCAGCTCATGGGCCTGGAGAAGAAGTTCCAGAAACAGAAGTACCTCTCCACCCCTGATAGGTCAGTATCGTATTGCATCTCGCTACTGATAGGCCAAAATGAAAGCAGAGTCTGATTGGTTACTTGAAAGAAGTTACCTCCTGATAGATCAGTACTATACTACCTCTCAAATGTCATACCGTATTTCATTCGGTCAGTCAAGCTGGTGAAAATGAGAAATTCTGTGAAAGCAGCCAAACTTCATAAAACAAATGCAATAGCTGACTAGAGGTTCAGCATCAACATCATAACATTTTGATGTATGTCCTGGGTAATATGTCATGTATTGTTAAGTTATCTAATCCAGTCATTACCTCAGCATTCTAGTTGAGACAAGAGCAACGTTTTAACCATAAGCTTTTGAATAGCAAAAAGCCTCAACAAAGAAACACTGCTCTATTCAAGAAAATCGGGACATCTGCCAACACAAGCAAAAAGAAATATACTCCATTGATTGACTGCCAATCATGTAATATATGTGCAGGTGTATATAAAATGCATTTAGCTTTATACACTGTATTTAGATGAGGTAATATTCATGTTAATATCCATGTCGTAGGTTCCAGTCCCTGGGTCATTTTCGAGACCTGACATACGGCCATAACACATTTTCCATTTTATTTTAAACTCCACTTTCAGATTTGGCCTACCGGACGTATTTCCATTATAACCCAAGTTAATATTGAGCCATAAACCTCAGATTTTCCTTTGGTCGAGCAACAAGAACACCAGACAGCTAGTAAACCTCAGCAACACATGGTTACAACAGCTTGTTCAGAGCAAGAAGATGAATCACTATTTTACTAAAACTCAACAGCCACAAAATGCTTTGAAAATGATCAGTTATTTTTTATATTGTTGAGATTTGTACTAAAAAGGCACCAGTGTATTTACTGGAACTTGACCATTTTAAAACCTGCCTGTCAGGACCCGGTTACGAACCTGGGTCTCCGGAGTGAGAAACAGTCACTTAACCAACTGAGCCACGAATAGTCAGCAGAACCCAGAAGATGAGGCAGACACAGCAGTACTTAAGACGGTGTATTTAATAAAGTAAAAAAGGAGAAGTCCTTCAATACAAAATGGCAAATCCAAAAGGTGGTAGGTATAGCACAAAAAAGCCTCAAGAGATACTCAAAAACAAAAACAGAATTCCACAAGAGCATCCACCGGAAACGACAAGAATACACAGAACACTAGGGCTGGGTGCTAACATACAAACACAGAGCACAGAACTGAGGGAAACTAAGGGTTTAAATACAATCAGGGGAAACGAGGCACAGGTGCAAATAATAATGGGGAACAAGGGAAAAAACATAAGGTCAAAAAGCACAATGGGGGCATCTAGTGACCAAAACCCGGAACAACCCTGGCCAAATCCTGACACTGCCTGTTCCTTCTCCTTGGCCCTGAAGAATCTGAAAAAGCATTGAGAGAGCATACTTGTTATCAACCCTGTCTATAGATGGGTTGGCGATTTATGAATCAAAACAGGCGGGGTTGGCTTAGATTGTTGACAACATGGAAACTATCTTTAGTCTCCAATGTTTATTGAAAACCTATACATTTGTAGGATGAGCACTTGTTGTCTCTAAAACACATTGTTACAGTTGTTGATTAGCTAGCTAGCCATATTAGCATAGACGTGACATCAGTAAAAACACGTCAAATCAAGACATGGTATCAAGAACAAGCTGAAACTAGCCAACTACGATTCCCCACATGGCAGATTCTTGTTATTTTTGCCAGCAATCTGGCCATCCAGAATCACAACAACACACGGCGTTCTGACATGTTGAAATGTGCGCATTATTTTTGTGACGTTGTCAACTAACCTGTTTATACACATCTCATCCTGGGGAAAGCTCCCACAATGCATCTCTTCTTCAATGTAAATCACACTTCTCTGTTCGAGCCAATGAGCCACACCACACCTCCCCTGTGAACTCCCAGGCAGGCTGAGGTAGACTACAATAGCCCAGCGGTGATCCAAACGACCCACCCTGACAAATCTGTATAATGCCAATAATCAAATTCCCACTGGCTGTGATGAACTAATTAAAACCACAGCTGGATGGAAAACATAAACAGAGAAAATCCCCTTTCAAAGCCCACATCACAAGTGTGGCATGCTCCCCAGTTCACTTTGTTATGATCCAAAGATAACTCCTTGTCTCTGTTTTTTTTTTCTTTAGCTATTTCTTGGCTTGGAGACACTGTGGTCTTTGACTGAGACAATGCTCTGAGGAAAAAAGCATATAAAAGCCCCTAACACCACACCACAGACTGTAATGATTTAAACCATTAGGCAGTAATGATTTTATTTAATTGAGATTAGTATAATCAGCATCATCATCATTATCATTATGCATTAAGCTGCAACTAAAATCCCTGCTGATACAGGTTAGAGACTTGAACAGCAAACAGAGGACTTCTAAGTGCCTCCAGCAGAGTCATTCTACAGTACTGTATGGCAGTCTGTTGCTGTAAGTGTGTGGTTTCCCTCCATAGAAGACTAATGACCATAAATAACTGAGGTGCTTTCCCCTCCTGAAATTACTTTCCTTGCCTCTAGTCTCTCCACTGGGCGGTTTGCCTGTATTTTTGGTGTAGAGTGTTGTTTTTTTAAAAGTATGCACACACACTTTTCTTCTGCACTCAATCATTGAGGCCGTGTGGCTGTCTATACTGTCTACAGTTGTATGGACTGAAGTTCCTCTATGTAATATTTTCAAATCAGGTCAGATAGAGATGGTGAGGGCGGGAAAGAAGGGAGGATGAGAAGATATGAAGAGGAGACAAGATCAGAGGGCAAGCTGATGGATCAGTAGTAATCTAGTCTCTCTCTCTCTCTCTCCCTCTCCCTCCCACACCTCTCTCTCTCTCTCTCTCTCTCTCTCTCTCTCTCTCTCTCTCTCTCTCTTTACATCAAATGAAAGCCAGTTCCACTCATTTGAGTGTGAACGACTTAGAATTGAGATGTGGCGGAAATCTCATTTAAAAAAACAGATAAAGCCCCCTCCCTCTGTAGGCTGATCCGTCTTTCACTGACCCCCTTCCTGGGATATCATGTTACACGCCAACCAATATCCTTATTAGTCATGGATCAGAACATGTGGTGGAAGTGTCCAGGATTCCATACCCCCCTGAACATCCAGATACAGATGCTATGATTGGATAACTGAACTCCCTTACATATGTTCAATAAGGGTTCTCCTATATGCTGCAGGTGTAAAGTCTCTCTCTGGACCATAAGAGAGTGTATCAAAGAGACTACAGTACTTTGATGCACCATGCCAGAATGTGGTTATAAAGTCATGGTTAGGATGCAAGCTAGTCTCCAAAGGGAACGCCATCTAGATGATACAATGTATATGGCTAATGATGGCATGCATTTCAGGGCAGGATAGTCAACAGGTGATTGGAAAGCTAAAGTAACTCATTAATTTTAGTTTGATTACTCCAGCTACACCCTCTCTGTGTAAATCTGTTGTCTAACTCCTGCTGCTTTTCATCTTATAAAGAATGAATTCAAGTTTCAAAAACATGTACCCTGAGTTGCTGTGTGTACTGTGTGTCTTTGTTTCCCTGCAGACTAGACCTGGCCCAGTCCCTAGGCCTCACACAACTTCAGGTGAAGACCTGGTACCAGAACAGAAGGATGAAGTGGAAGAAAATGGTGAGAGCGCCACACACACATAACAACAATGACCCTGGGTCAGTGTAGGGGGAAGGATGGTAAGGGTGGAAATGACTGAGTTGGAGGGATGATGAGGGACTGGGACACAAAAGTCTAGTCTAGTCAGGTCAGCAGCTCAGAGAACAAAAGTCTCAAATCGTTAACTCCCCAGATTAATGACCCTATGTGGGGCAGCTCAGAGCCATACATCTTCCCTTAATTACTATAATAACCATGGTTGCCTTTGACCACAGCCAGCATTTATCACAACCCCACTGAGCCATGTGTCTGTGTTTGTGTGCGTTATGTTGCTCCAGGTGCTGAAGGGCGGACAGGAGGCCCCCACCAAGCCCAAGGGCAGGCCCAAGAAGAACTCCATCCCCACCACTGAGGAGATAGAGGCAGAGGAAAGGCTGGCCAGGCTGGCTGAGGATGAGAGGATGAGGATCGCAGCCGAAGAGGCCTTGGCCCACGGAAAAGCTCCCCAATCGGAACCCCAGAACCTCAGCATGGTCGCCGGGGCAACAGAGACCCACAATCCCACGGCGGTGAGCAAGGGTCAAGTTCAGCGAGAGCAGCCACTCCCAATGCAGACGCCACCAGCTAAATAAGACAATTATTAATGTATGAATGAAACAGCTAAAGACTGGTGCTGACTGGAATACAAAAACACTTACTGTCGTGGCTCAGGATCGCTGAAAAAAGCCTGTCTGGTGTAGATTATTCAGTCGTGTTTGAGGTTTGACTGTACTGGATGACATTCATAGGTCGATCATTTGGGTTTTGCCATATCACTTCCGCCGTATACTGGAATGAAACAAGTTTACATATAGTGTCAGGCATATACAGTACATAGAAATTAAAAATCCAGAATTGTACCGTGCATTTTGTCCCTGTGTCAACAGTATCACCTCCCCAGCCTCAAACCTGCTTGTTCTACTGCAAGAGGACTCCTTTAATCACATGCTATATAGTTTGCCTGAGTATTGTAGTTATAACATAACATGAAATGACCACACTGGTCATGGTGCCTTTTTCTCTCAGAGGATATCACAAGGTTTATTAATAATAAATGAAGTGTTATTTTACATTGTTTCACTTTTGCTTATTAAAAATAATACATAATTACGATATGCTCTGGACTACAGTTAACACTGCCGTTGTACCTGTTCTGTACAGCTTTGAACAAAATTGTATTTCTGTCCCAGAGCCACAGCATCGTCTCGTTTAATTGTTCAATTAACTTATGTTATGTTCCTTTTGCATTTGATGTTTCCAAAACAATATATTTCAATTTGTATCTATAAAGGCATGCACTGTAACATACTGTAGCAATATTCTGGAAAGAAAAATATAGAGTATATGTAAATTATAATATTTTCATTTGGAGAAAAATAAGGTGCATTGAATCCTTTACCTTTCTCTTTTGACTCTGGGGCAGAATGATTTTACTGCCACGAGGGAAGCCTCTTAAGCTGTCAAAGACTGTAGAATTGAATAAATCACAGCCTGTGCCAAAGAAACGAGGAAACTGCCAAACATTTAAAATCTTTTAGAGAGGTTCTCAGCCCACAGGCCTTTGCATCAAAGGAGCACTCCTCCAACTCTGCCTTACAGACTCCCCACATAAAACTGTCTTCAGCTGCTTGTCAACACTTTTATTTTCCGCTTTGGCCTCCTGTTCTTTCCTTCCAAAGATGTCTATTTGTAAAGAGTTCTTTTTTTAAAACAAAAATTCTATTTTTAGTTTGATATAAACTAGTACAGTATTTTTCTGATGTAAATAATGCTTGTTAGAAAGCTACTGAATAGTTATTTTTGCATGAACAACAAAATGCTCATTGTTCTGTATGTTGTTATTTTTACCATGTGTTTTGTGCTTTTAAATACACATAATAAAATGGCAATCATTTCCATATGAATGATGAAAGTCCACCATTATTATTATTATCATATGAATTACTATTTTAAAAACATTAAATACCAGACCACAAGAATGGACTCCAAGTTTATTTGATTTTCAGGAAACCACATTTGTATTTTAACACTATTTGAACCAGAATTAAGTGTACTCCTAGGCTTATTTAATCTTCATCCATAAAAATATCTTTATGCTCTCACTATGCTACAAGGAGTCTTTGGTTTAATCTGATATGCAATGCAACTACATATACATGAAACCCTCTGCCGACATGCAGCAAGAGGTTCGAGCTGAGTTGACACAAAAAGCTTGTCATAGATATGACAGATCCCCTGCATACGCCAGAAGGCGAGGCCGCGAGGCAATGCATATGAAAGACAACTGTGCCTCATATCACATAGAAAAATACATATTTCATTTATCCATTGACATCACTGTAGCTATTGAAACGGTTGCATAAATCACACATTTGTGCAAATCAAGTAAATTGTTAAACATACACAACATCATATCATGTGTTTGAAATGGACATTTTTATTTATTAAAAACTATTTCAATACTGCAATATTGCAGTAAAATTAAATAATTCACAAAGTTCCCCTGTGCACGTAATACTTTATTGAAGAGTTGACCATAAATCAGGCTTAGAGAACAAAACCTTTTATGCACTGTGTTTTGTGATTTTATCATCTTGATCTTTTCTGCAAACACATTGGCCTTTAGTTCACTGAGACACTGCTCTTTGACCCAGGCCAGGCAAGCTAGTTATGCTGTAAAGTGTATTTTTAGTGCACGATACCAGACATGGATGATTTGTAAAACAAACAGTGCAGGTTGGCACTGAGTGAGATGCAATGTGCTCTAACGCCATGGGTAAACACTTTGATGATGCTTTCTATGAATGTGTATTTACAGGTGTACAGCAGCCCCTGGCTCCTTCTTTGGACCGTCAGTACAGCCCTATAGGCAGGAAGTGATGGTGCGGTGTCAGGGTGAGAGGCAGCTCTGTGTGTGGGCGTGCAGATCTGAGGAAGGCCAAGGTGGAGAACGGAGGGGGGGGGGGGGTAGCTTTTATTCAGGCAAGGCAAGAACAGTCAAGGCAAGATCTTTCCACGGTATTAAAGCTACACAAATAGGAGTCTTCAGGGGCATGCGGTGGAAGGGGGATAAGCATGATGCCAACTGTCAACCTTAACAAGACATTGTCAGAGCATCAGACAACTCAGTTTATATTTACATTGGCCAGAACACTGAGTGTAGCATGAACAAGAGGCTGGATATGAGCAACTGGAGCCAAACTATGCCATGTTTTCACTTTCATTGTTTTTGTCAAGACCCCATCATTCTAAGCCATGGAATAAAAAGTAATACTTCATCATTGAGTATGACGACTGTCAATCATATTTCTATGCCAGTCGACTGCCCGAAAACAGAGGTGAAGATGCCAAGGATCACGAAGAGGATCCACCAAGGAATTACTGAGTTTCATTATTGACTGGTGCATTGTACAGTTAGTCCCCAGTCATTTGTTTTGACTGATGTACACTACCATTCATAAATTTGGGGTCACTTGGAAAATTACTTTTTTTTAAAAGAAAATTTCCAAAAATGCCCATTAAAATAACATCAAATTTATCAGAAATACAGTGTAGACATGGTTAATGTTGTAAATTACTATTGTAGCTGGAAATGGCAGCAACAATGCCTCCTGTGTTCCAATGGCACGTTGTTTTAGCTAATCCAAGTTTATAATTTTAAAAGGCTAATTGATCATTAGAAAACCCTTTCTCAATTATGTTAGCACAGCTGAAAAACATTGTCCTGATTAAAGAAGCAATAAAACTGTCCTTGAGACTTGTTGAGTATCTGGAGCATCAGCATTTGTGGGTTTGATTACGGGCTCAAAATGGCCAGAAACAAAGAACTTTCTTCTGAAACTCGTCAGTCTATTCTTGTTCTGAGAAATTATTGCTATTCCATGCGATAAATTGTCAAGATATGGCTTTGTCTTTGCAACTCTGCCTAGAGAATCACCTCTTCACCTCTTCACTGTTGACGTTGAGACTGGTGTTTTGCGGGTACTATTTAATGAAGCTGCCAGTTGAGGACTTGTGAGGCATCTGTTTTTCAAACTAGACACTAATGTACATGTCCTCTTGCTCAGTTGTGCACCGGAGCCTCCCACTCCTCTTTCTATTCTGGTTAGAGACAGATGTGCGTGCGCTGTTCTGTGACGGGAGTTGTACACAGCGTTGTATGAGATCTTCAGTTTCTTGGCAATTTATCGCATGGAATAGTCTTCATTTCTCAGAACAAGAATAGACTGACGAGTTTCAGAAGAAAGTATTTGTTTCTGGCCATTTTGAGCCTGTAATCGAACCCACAAATGCTGATGCTCCAGATACTCAACAAGTCTAAAGAAGGACAGTTTTATTGCTTCTTTAATCAAGACAACAGTTTTCAGCTGTGCTAACATAATTGCAAAAGGGTTTTCAAATGATCAATTAGCCTTTTAAAATGATTAACTTGGATTAGCTAACACAATGTGCCATTGGAACGCAGGAGTGATGTTTGCTGATAATGGCCCTCTACTCCTATATAGATAATCCATAAAAAATCTGCTGTTTCCAACTACAATAGTCATTTACAACATTAACAATGTCTACACAGTATTTCTGATCAATTTGATGTTATTTTAATGGACAAAAAAATGTGCCTTTCTTTCAATAACAAGGACTTTTCTAAGTGACCCCAATCTTTTGAATGGTAGTGAATATGTTTGACTATTTTAAATTTAGTACACCACTTGCCAGTCAGAGCCAGGTTGATGTGAATGAGAAGTGATTCACTCAACCCAGCCACCTGGTTGAATTAGAACTAGAAAAACAGATAGATTCGAGCAGGTACAGTGGATCTCTTTTAATTGCAGAAACCGAGGGCAGCATGTCCCTATTAAAGCCTTGTGAAAACAAAGGCTGTGGTTGGCAGCCAGCTAGGCAGGCAGGCCTGTTGTATGAGCTGTGAACTGAGCCAAGCGGAGCGGCACGTCTCCACAGGCAGGGAGCTGAGCACTGCTGCTGGGTAATTGTTGTGTGGCGAGGTAATGAAGGGTTACAAAAACAGCCCTGGGTAAAACACCAGAGGTCTTATTGAAGAGTTGGTGTTGTCTATGCCCAATAATATTTGTACCATGTTTTGTGCTGCTACCATGTTGTGTTGCTGCCATATTGTGTTGCTATCATGCTGTGTTGTCATGTGTTGCTGCCATGCTCTGTTGTTGTCTTAGGTCTCTCTTTATGTAGTGTTGTGGTGTCTCTCTTGTCGGGATGTGTGTTTGTCCTATAGTTTTTTTTTAAGGCCTTTTGGTAGTCACTGTAAATAAGAATTGGTTCTTAACTAACTTGCCTAGTTAAATAAAGGTACAAAAATAAAATAAACAAAGAGCCTGCAATTTTGTCACAGGTTCAGACACAGCTCATAAAGAGTGGAGCTGGTGTCAATCCCCCCCCCCGCTAAAGCATCCATCGCGCACCTTCACCTGTCATCTTAACTCACGCTCTGCAGACAATTAGCCCTGTTGATTTGAGGCGTGCACTCAGTGTTTTATTCCCTTCTCTGTTATGACAGGGAAGCAATTTCTAAATACCAAGGGAAGGAGGCACAGCAGGCACACTAAAGTCAATAGAGGGAGATCCTGCCGACAACAGGAACAATCACACTATTGTTTTCAACAGCAGCAGAGGAGAACATTACCGTGAACAAGTATATACAGTGCCTTGCGAAAGTATTCGGCCCCCTTGAACTTTGCGACCTTTTGCCACATTTCAGGCTTCAAACATAAAGATATAAAACTGTATTTTTTTGTGAAGAATCAACAACAAGTGGGACACAATCATGAAGTGGAACAACATTTATTGGATAGTTCAAACTTTTTTAACAAATCAAAAACTGAAAAATTGGGCGTGCAAAATTATTCAGCCCCCTTAAGTTAATACTTTGTAGCGCCACCTTTTGCTGCGATTACAGCTGTAAGTCGCTTGGGGTATGTCTCTATCAGTTTTGCACATCGAGAGACTGAAATTTTTTCCCATTCCTCCTTGCAAAACAGCTCGAGCTCAGTGAGGTTGGATGGAGAGCATTTGAGAACAGCAGTTTTCAGTTCTTTCCACAGATTCTCGATTGGATTCAGATCTGGACTTTGACTTGGCCATTCTAACACCTGGATATGTTTATTTTTGAACCATTCCATTGTAGATTTTGCTTTATGTTTTGGATCATTGTCTTGTTGAAAGACAAATCTCCGTCCCAGTCTCAGGTCTTTTGCAGACTCCATCAGGTTTTCTTCCAGAATGGTCCTGTATTTGGCTCCATCCATCTTCCCATCAATTTTAACCATCTTCCCTGTCCCTGCTGAAGAAAAGCAGGCCCAAACCATGATGCTGCCACCACCATGTTTGACAGTGGGTATGGTGTGTTCAGGGTGATGAGCTGTGTTGCTTTTACGCCAAACATAACGTTTTGCATTGTTGCTAAAAAGTTCAATTTTGGTTTCATCTGACCAGAGCACCTTCTTCCACATGTTTGGTGTGTCTCCCAGGTGGCTTGTGGCAAACGTTAAACAACACTTTTTATAGATATCTTTAAGAAATGGCTTTCTTCTTGCCACTCTTCCATAAAGGCCAGATTTGTGCAATATACGACTGATTGTTGTCCTATGGATAGAGTCTCCCACCTCAGCTGTAGATCTCTGCAGTTCATCCAGAGTGATCATGGGCCTCTGATCAGTCTTCTCCTTGTATGAGCTGAAAGTTTAGAGGGACGGCCAGGTCTTGGTAGATTTGCAGTGGTCTGATACTCCTTCCATTTCAATATTATCGCTTGCACAGTGCTCCTTGGGATGTTTAAAGCTTGGGAAATCTTTTTGTATCCAAATCCGGCTTTAAACTTCTTCACAACAATATCTCGGACCTGCCTGGTGTGTTCCTTGTTCTTCATGATGCTCTCTGCGCTTTTAACGGACCTCTGAGACTATCACAGTGCAGGTGCATTTATACGGAGACTTGATTACACACAGGTGGATTGTATTTATCATAATTAGTCATTTAGGTCAACATTGGATCATTCAGAGATCCTCACTGAACTTCTGTAGAGAGTTTGCTGCACTGAAAGTAAAGGGGCTGAATAATTTTGCACACCCAATTTTTCAGTTTTTGATTTGTTAAAAATGTTTGAAATATCCAATAAATGTCGTTCCACTTCATGATTGTGTCCCACTTGTTGTTGATTCTTCACAAAAAATACAATTTTATATCTTTATGTTTGAAGCCTGAAATGTGGCAAATGTCGCAAAGTTCAAGGGGGCCAAATACTTTCGCAAGGCACTGTAAACATTCATAATGATGACACGTGTTGGTCCCCCCCACTTCAATTCAAGTGTGATTGCGAAATATTCATAAAGCTTGGCATTCAAATATCATTTTCACCATCAGTATCAGTTGTATTTGACATATACTATTACTAAAAATGATGAACTATTTTACAATCAGTTCAAACAGGCTTATTATCATTAGGATGCATTTTTAAATGAGCACAACCTATTTCCTGTTTTCCTCATTAACTAACAACAAACTTCAAAAACTCAATGACTTTGATTATCTTTGTATCCTTTCCTGTTGTTAAGCAATCATATTATTTCATCTAGAGAGGTCAACCTCTTAACATCAACACCTTGATATAGCCAAATAAATTATTACTCCACTTTACGATCTCTTCTCCAGCTAATGTATATACTATGCTGATTACAGTGCTGTCCGCCTCCCTGTTGTCTTGCTCTAGCTAATGCCCTGGTCAACATGGCTCTCTGTCCGTCCGTCCGTCCGTCCGTGAGATGGCGGGCGCTGCCTCCCTCCCACCTCCAGGCTCTCAGACTCGTTCTTGCTGCAGGTACAATACTGGTCAAAAGTTTAGAACACCTACTCATTCAAGCGTTTTTCTTTATTTTTACTATTTTCAACATTGTTGAATAACAGTGAAGACATCAAAATTATGAAATAACACATAAGGAATTATGTAGTAACCAAAAAGTGTTAAACAGCAACATATATTTTACATTTGAGATTCTTCAAATAGCCACCCTTTGCCTTGATGAAAGATTTGCTCACGCTTGGCATTCTCTCAACCAGCTTCACCTGGAATGCTTTTACATCAGTCTTGAAGGAGTTTCCACATATGCTGAGCACTTGTTGGCTGTTTTTCCTTAACTCTGCGGTCCGACTCATCTCCACAATTGGGGGATTGTGGAGGCCAGGTAATCTGATGCTGCACTCCATCACTCTCCTTCTTGGTCAAATAGCCTTTACACAGCCTGGAGGTGTGTTAGGTCAGTATTCTGTTGAAAATCAAATGATAGTCCAACTAAACCCAAACCAGATGGGATGGCTTATCTCTGAAGAATGCTGTGGTAGCCATGCTTGTTAACCTCACTAGGGTAGGGGGCACTATTTTCACCTCCGGATGAAAATCATGCCCAAAGTAAACTACCTGCTACACAGGCCCAGAAGCTAGGATATGCATATAATTGGTAGATTCGGATAGAAAACACTCTAAAGTTTCCAAACCGTTAAAATAATATCTGTGAGTATAACAGAACTGATATGGCAGGTGAAAACCTGAGGAAAATCCATCCAGCAAGTGCCATTTGTTTGACATGGCTGTTTTCCAAATGAAAGCCTATCCACCATTTAAGGGGATAGGACCCAGATTCCGTTCCCTATGACTTCCACTAGTTGTGAACAGTCTTTAGACATTGTTTCAGGCTTTTATTCTGAAGAATTAGGGAGAATGACCACTTTGAGTGAGTGGATAGTGGGATGTACCCAGAGCTGTTTCCTGCGCACGACTGAGAGCGCGCCTTTCTTGTTTATCTTTTATTTTGACGACGCTATTGTCCGGTTGAAATATTATCGATCATTTAGGCTAAAAACAACCTGAGGATTGATTATAAACATTGTTTGACATGTTTCTACCAACTTTACGGATACTATTTGGAATTTTCGTCTGCCTGTTGTGACTGTCATGGGCGTCCAAGGTGCAGTGTGGTGGGCGTACATATTCCTTTTTATGAGAATATCGCCAACAAAAACAATAAAAAACATATTAAATAAACAATACAAAACAACCGTGAAGCTTAACAGGGCTATGATGCCTCTAACAAAGTTAACTACCCACCCCGAAATGAGGGGAAAAAAGCTACCTAAGTATGATTCCCAATCAGAGACAACGATAGACAGCTGTCCCTGATTGAGACCCATACCCGGCCAAAGCATAGAAATAAAGAAATATAGAAAACAAAACACAGAATGCCCACCCCATATCACACCCTGACCGAACCAAATAGAGAAATAAAACGTCTCTCTAAGGTCAGGGCGTGACAGTGACTGCATTTGAGCCATTGGATTACTGAACAAAACGTACCAACAAAATGGAGGTTTTTGGATATAAAGAGGGACTTTATCGAACAAAACAAACATTTATTGTGTAACTGGGAGTCTTGTGAGTGCCACCATACAAAGATCATCAAAGGTAAGTGAATCATTTTATTGCAATTTCTGACTTTCGTGGCTAATCTACTTGGCTGGTAACTGTATGTAATGTTTTGTGTGCTGGGTGCTGTCCTTAGATGATCACATCGTTTGCTTTCGCCGTACAGCCTTTTTGAAATCTGACACAGCGGCTGGATTAACAACAAGTTAAGCTTTATTTTGATGTATTTATTACACTTGTGATTTCAGGAAAGTTAAATATTTAGAGTAATTTCATTTGAATTTGGCTCTCTGCAATTTCACCGTATGTTGGCCTTGTGGGACGGTAGCGTCCCACGACCCCTAGGGAGGTTAAGCAAAGCTCCACCACATCATAACCCCTCCTGATCCATGCTTTACGGAGGGAAATACACATGCGGAGAACATCCGTTCATGCACACCGCTTCTCACAAAGACACAGTGGTTGCAAAAAAAAATCTTCATTTTGGACTCCAGACCAAAGGACACATTTCCACCCGTCTAATGTCCATTGCTAGTGTTTCTTGGCCCAAGCAAGTATTTTCTTCTTATTGGTGTCCTTTGGTAGTGGTTTCTTTGCAGCAATTCGACCATGAAGGTCTGATTCACACAGTCTCCCCTGAACAGTTGCTGTTGAGATGTGCCTTTTACTTGAACTCTATGAATCATTTATTTGGGCTGCAATTTCTGAGGCTGGTAACGCTAATGAACTTGTCCTCTGCAGCGGAGGTAACTCTGAGTTTTCCATTCCTGTGGCGGTCCTCATGAGAGCCAGTTTCATCGTAGCGCTTGGTGGGTTTTGCGACTTCACTTAAAGAAGCTTTCAATGTTGTTGACATTTTCTGGATTGACTGATCTTCATGTCTTCAAGTAATGTTGGACTGTCATTTCTCTTTGGTTATTTGAGCTGTTCTTGCCATAATATGGACTTGGTATTTTACCAAATGGGGCTATCTTCTGTATACCACCCCTATACCACAACAGAACTGATTGGCTCAAACGCATTAAGAATGAAAGAAATTACACAAATTAACTTTTAAGAATGCACCCATGTTAATTGAAATGCATTCCAGGTGACTACCTCATGAAGTTGGTTGAGAGAATGCCAAGAGTGTGCAAAGCTGTCATTAAGGCAACGGGCACTTCTTTGGTAAATACATGATTCCATATGTGGTATTTCATAGTTTTGATGTTTTCACTGTTATTCTACTATGTAGAAAATAGTAAAAACAAAGGAAAACCCTTGAATGAGTAGGTGTTCTAAAACTTTTGACTGGTAGTGTATATCAAATGGCTTGTGAGTGAAGTTGATCATCACCAGCTCGGTACAAAACAATCACACTTATCCCAGCCCTCCCTCTGGCCAGCCCCGGCGTTAATGACTCGTCTCCCAGGCAGATCGTGCGCTGCAACAATCAAGCAAACTATCATGGCTGGCAGTAAAATTTAAACAACACTAAAATTGCATGGCGGCTAAAATGGTGGTGGGTACTGTCATAGTAGTCGCAGAGTTTGATCGTAACTCATCCTGAGGCACAGCTAAGTAGGCTGCGGCCTGTTCACACAACAGCCACCAGGGCCTATGTGATTATTTTTTATCACGGACTGGTCTGGCCTCTGGGAACTCCCTCCATTGGCTGGTTTAGTCCCCTGGTATTATATTGTTTTTCCTTCCATAAGATACACAGATCCTCAAACCCTCTCAGCAATGGAGCAAGGGGGGACAGCTTTCATGGCAACATTAGGCTCCAGCAACAGGGGGTGTGAATACGAGACCATGGCGACATATATTGGCTGCAGTGGCTTTGTTAACTCACAACCCTACTCCCCTCGCCCCCTTTTCTCCCTCCCAGTCACCTCCTTCCCTTTGCCAGGATTTCACTCATGGTTTTCTCTAATGATAAAGAACAGCTCCTAATGCACTTAATTTAGGCAACATGGAAACCAAGCTCAATTGGCTTGTAATCTATATTTTACACTGAGACGCAGGTTTATAAGTGAAGCCATAGTCAAAGCCAAGGAAATGTCTCTGTGAGAGGGGAAAAAGTGCAATACCGCCGACTGTGTAATGCGGGATCAACTTAGTTTCAGGAATGCTGCGCAATTACGTATTTGTTGAAAGCCCTTTTCATAGTTCCTGAGCGCAATAGAAAAGAAATGTGCCGATAGTTTTGTGTGCCGGAGCCGTGCCAGTCAGATGACTCCCTCCCTCCACAGTCAGGTGCCGTGCCAGTCAGTTGACTCCCTCCCTCCACAGTCAGTCAGGAGCCGTACCAGTCAGACGACTCCCTCACACCACAGTCAGTCAGGTGCCGTGCCAGTCAGTTGACTCCCTCGCACCACAGTCAGTCAGGAGCCGTACCAGTCAGATGACTCCCTCGCACCACAGTCAGTCAGGAGCCGTACCAGTCAGACGACTCCCTCGCACCACAGTCAGTCAGGAGCCGTACCAGTCAGACGACTCCCTCGCACCACAGTCAGTCAGGAGCCGTACCAGTCAGTTGACTCCCTCCCTCCACAGTCAGTCAGGAGCCGTACCAGTCAGACGACTCCGTCCCTCCACAGTCAGGTGCCGTGCCAGTCAGTTGACTCCCTCGCACCACAGTCAGTCAGGAGCCATACCAGTCAGACGACTCCCTCGCACCACAGTCAGTCAGGAGCCGTACCAGTCAGATGACTCCCTCGCACCACAGTCAGTCAGGAGCCGTACCAGTCAGACGACTCCCTCGCACCACAGTCAGTCAGGAGCCGTACCAGTCAGACGACTCCCTCGCACCACAGTCAGTCAGGAGCCGTACCAGTCAGACGACTCCCTCGCACCACAGTCAGTCAGGAGATGTGTCAGTCAGACGACTCCCTCGCACCACAGTCAGTCAGGAGCCGTACCAGTCAGACGACTCCCTCGCACCACAGTCAGTCACGAGCCGTGCCAGTCAGACGACTCCCTCGCACCACAGTCAGTCACGAGCCGTGCCAGTCAGACGACTCCCTCGCACCACAGTCAGTCAGGAGCCGTACCAGTCAGACGACTCCCTCCCTCCACAGTCAGTCAGGAGCCGTACCAGTCAGACGACTCCCTCGCACCACAGTCAGTCACGAGCCGTGCCAGTCAGACGACTCCCTCGCACCACAGTCAGTCAGGAGATGTGTCAGTCAGACGACTCCCTCGCACCACAGTCAGTCAGGAGCCGTACCAGTCAGACGACTCCCTCGCACCACAGTCAGTCACGAGCCGTGCCAGTCAGACGACTCCCTCGAACCACAGTCAGTCACGAGCCGTGCCAGTCAGACGACTCCCTCGCACCACAGTCAGTCACGAGCCGTGCCAGTCAGACGACTCCCTCGCACCACAGTCAGTCAGGAGATGTGTCAGTCAGACGACTCCCTCGCACCACAGTCAGTCAGGAGCCGTGCCAGTCAGTTGACTCCCTCGAACCACAGTCAGTCAGGAGCCGTGCCAGTCAGACGACTCCCTCGCACCACAGTCAGTCAGGAGCCGTACCAGTCAGACGACTCCCTCCCTCCACAGTCAGTCAGGAGCCGTACCAGTCAGACGACTCCCTCGCACCACAGTCAGTCACGAGCCGTGCCAGTCAGACGACTCCCTCGCACCACAGTCAGTCAGGAGATGTGTCAGTCAGACGACTCCCTCGCACCACAGTCAGTCAGGAGCCGTACCAGTCAGACGACTCCCTCGCACCACAGTCAGTCACGAGCCGTGCCAGTCAGACGACTCCCTCGCACCACAGTCAGTCACGAGCCGTGCCAGTCAGACGACTCCCTCGCACCACAGTCAGTCACGAGCCGTGCCAGTCAGACGACTCCCTCGCACCACAGTCAGTCAGGAGCCGTGCCAGTCAGTTGACTCCCTCGAACCACAGTCAGTCACGAGCCGTGCCAGTCAGACGACTCCCTCGCACCACAGTCAGTCACGAGCCGTGCCAGTCAGACGACTCCCTCGCACCACAGTCAGTCAGGAGCCGTACCAGTCAGACGACTCCCTCGCACCACAGTCAGTCACGAGCCGTACCAGTCAGACGACTCCCTCGCACCACAGTCAGTCAGGAGCCGTGCCAGTCAGACGACTCCCTCGCACCACAGTCAGTCACGAGCCGTGCCAGTCAGACGACTCCCTCGCACCACAGTCAGTCACGAGCCGTGCCAGTCAGACGACTCCCTCGCACCACAGTCAGTCAGGAGCCGTACCAGTCAGACGACTCCCTCGCACCACAGTCAGTCAGGAGATGTGTCAGTCAGACGACTCCCTCGCACCACAGTCAGTCAGGAGCCGTACCAGTCAGACGACTCCCTCGCACCACAGTCAGTCACGAGCCGTGCCAGTCAGACGACTCCCTCGCACCACAGTCAGTCACGAGCCGTGCCAGTCAGACGACTCCCTCGCACCACAGTCAGTCACGAGCCGTGCCAGTCAGACGACTCCCTCGCACCACAGTCAGTCAGGAGATGTGTCAGTCAGACGACTCCCTCGCACCACAGTCAGTCAGGAGATGTGTCAGTCAGACGACTCCCTCGCACCACAGTCAGTCACGAGCCGTACCAGTCAGACGACTCCCTCGCACCACAGTCAGTCAGGAGCCGTACCAGTCAGACGACTCCCTCGCACCACAGTCAGTCACGAGCCGTGCCAGTCAGACGACTCCCTCGCACCACAGTCAGTCACGAGCCGTGCCAGTCAGACGACTCCCTCGCACCACAGTCAGTCAGGTGCCGTACCAGTCAGACGACTCCCTCGCACCACAGTCAGTCACGAGCCGTGCCAGTCAGACGACTCCCTCGCACCACAGTCAGTCACGAGCCGTGCCAGTCAGACGACTCCCTCGCACCACAGTCAGTCAGGTGCCGTACCAGTCAGATGACTCCCTCGCACCACAGTCAGTCAGGAGCCGTACCAGACAGACGACTCCCTCGCACCACAGTCAGTCAGGAGATGTGTCAGTCAGACGACTCCCTCGCACCACAGTCAGTCACGAGCCGTGCCAGTCAGACGACTCCCTCGCACCACAGTCAGTCACGAACCGTGCCAGTCAGACGACTCCCTCGCACCACAGTCAGTCAGGAGCCGTACCAGTCAGACGACTCCCTCGCACCACAGTCAGTCAGGAGATGTGTCAGTCAGACGACTCCCTCGCACCACAGTCAGTCAGGAGATGTGTCAGTCAGACGACTCCCTCGCACCACAGTCAGTCAGGAGATGTGTCAGTCAGACGACTCCCTCGCACCACAGTCAGTCAGGAGCCGTACCAGTCAGACGACTCCCTCCCTCCACAGTCAGTCACGAGCCGTACCAGTCAGACGACTCCCTCGCACCACAGTCAGTCAGGAGCCGTACCAGTCAGACGACTCTCTCGCACCACAATCAGTCACGAGCCGTGCCAGTCAGACGACTCCCTCGCACCACAATCAGTCACGAGCTGTGCCAGTCAGTTGACTCCCTCGCACCACAGTCAGTCACGAGCCGTACCAGTCAGACGACTCCCTCGCACCACAGTCAGTCAGGAGCCGTACCAGTCAGACGACTCCCTCCCTCCACAGTCAGTCAGGAGCCGTACCAGTCAGACGACTCCCTCGCACCACAATCAGTCACGAGCCGTGCCAGTCAGACGACTCCCTCGCACCACAATCAGACACGAGCCGTACCAGTCAGACGACTCCCTCGCACCACAATCAGTCACGAGCCGTACCAGTCAGACGACTCCCTCGCACCACAATCAGTCACGAGCCGTACCAGTCAGACGACTCCCTCGCACCACAATCAGTCACGAGCCGTACCAGTCAGACGACTCCCTCGCACCACAGTCAGTCAGGAGCCGTACCAGTCAGATGACTCCCTCCCTCCACAGTCAGTCTGGAGCCGTGTCAGGAGCCGTGCCAGTCAGACGACTTCCTCCCTCCACAGTCAGTCAGGAGACGTGTCAGTCAGACGACTTCCTCCCTCCACAGTCAGTCAGGAGACGTGTCAGTCAGACGACTCCCTCCCTCCACAGTCAGTCAGGAGCCGTGCCGGTCAGACGACTCCCTCCCTCCACAGTCAGTCAGGAGACGTGTCAGTCAGACGACTCCCTCCCTCCACAGTCAGTCAGGAGCCGTGCCGGTCAGACGACTCCCTCCCTCCACAGTCAGTCAGGAGACGTGTCAGTCAGACGACTCCCTCCCTCCACAGTCAGTCAGGAGCCGTGCCAGTCAGACGACTCCCTCCCTCCCTCCACAGTCAGTCAGGAGCCCTGCCGGTCAGACGACTCCCTCCCTCTAAAGTCAGTCACGTTTTAATCTGGCTCTTGATTGTTCTCTCCTCGTAGAGCTACCAAAGAAAATTTCCCCAAAAGCCTGTTTCCTCTCAGTCAAGTTTTCTTTGAATACGGTTATTCTTGTTTTCAGACATGAATCCTCACTCTTGAGTTAGCACACTTTCCTGTGTTGACAGAGTCAATTTTCCCCGGCTAGGGGTGTATGGCTACGGCCTCTTTCCACTTGGAAAGGTGTGTATGGACGGGTTTATTGTCAGCCATTCTGTGTTGTGTTGGGCATTAATGAGCTTAGGTGAGTGATGTGTCTCATGATATTTGCACAGGGGGAAAAACAAGGGATATTTGTGATTGGCAGGCTGTGAGGAGCTTCTATTCATTTTCACAGCACATTTACCGTCTCCTCTGTCGACTGCTCTGACAGAGACACATGTCAGCGTCGTTGTGAAGGGCTCCTGCTCCTCAATGCTGCCTGGCTGATGTCAGAGAGGAGGCAGGGGTCAGCCATCAGCCAAAGGGTGGTGCCCAGCTGTGTGATTGACAGGTCCTCGAACAGGAAGGCTCTTTCTTTTGAGTGGAGGGATTGTGGTGGTGATCACAATGAAGAATAGAACAATAGTACCGTGTAGGAGATACGGCCAACACATCAGCTCACAAACAAGCCCAGAGCCACCCTCGCCTGCCGCATGCATCACTTAGCACCGAAACAAACAGAGGGTTAACCGCAAACACCCAAAGCACACACAGCACCTGTTGGTGAGCCAGAGTGCAGGAATGATTCATCTCTCCTATTATGCGCATGTCACTACAGATCTCAAACACATTTCTATAAGACCGCAGCCATAATTTATACGTTTGGATTACTAACCATAGAAGTAACATGTTGCTTTTTTTCTGTTCGAAAAACACAAGTCTATTTTACGTTATAGACTGTATTTGACTGTACTACAATTACCTGCTTCATATTTTTTTAAGGGACCCTTGGCACAAGCGATGGGTGCTGTGGCACCATCAGTAAAACACAAGTTATCCGAGTCCAGAGGTAGGAGTAATTCAAACTGCCATGTTCCAGCACCACAATAGCCGAGGTGAGGAGGAAAAAAAACAGAGAAAAAAAACATTAAAATTCCATTTTGTTTTACAAGCATTAGTTTCGATTGGAAAGTTATTGCAAGCTCTATTAAACTGCAGCTGCTTCTAGTTACATAATGGAAAATGTAAGCTATGGTCTTGCCAGCTTGAGAAAAGGGTCCAAAGCAATGTTGGACTTGAGATAATGGCAGCAAGTAGGAATAGGATAGCAAATGATGGTGTGGAGGTGTCAGTGATTGTGGCTGATGAGAATATGACTCTAGGCCTGCCTATAGTTATCTGATCACACAGAATGCATATGTATGAATGTGTGTTCTCTCTATGCTCTCCTGCTGCACTCCCCAAACAAAACCTCCATTATCTCGCAGCACAGGGCTCACTCAGGTGAGTCAGATGCCTCTTGAGTAGCTGTCCAAACCATCAGAAACCACAGTCCCATGAAGAGAAAGCCTGCCAGCACATCACTCTGCGCCCCAGCCCTCCCCATGTTGTGTTGCTGGTTGCTATAAACATTTGGACAATTTGCATTAAGTATGCAATACTGTAATGTTTCCTTCAAGATGTTATCTGCTTGGGTCTGGCATGCCGCCCTGTATTCAGGACTCACAGGAAGAGGAGGAGAAGGAGAGGGAGGAGGAGAGGGGGGAGGCGGCAGCAGTTGGATCTCATGTGTCCATGCATTTATGGACGATTTCATAAGCGCTTAACCCTTGTGTGGTGTTCGGGTCTGTGGGACCCATTTTCAGTGTTTACTGAAAGAAAAATGATACAATGAATATTTTTTTCAACCTGAGACTCGTCGGCCTTGGCTCATTTTCTGTGAAGAACATGTACAGTGGGGCAAAAAAGTAAAAAAAGCCCCAAGATGAGAGAGGCCTGTAATTTTCATCATAGGTACACTTCAACTATGCCAGACAAAATGAGAAACAAAAATCCTGAAAATCACATTGTAGGATTTTTAATGAATTTATTTGCAGATTATGGTGGAAAATAAGTATTTGGTCAAAAACAAAAGTTTATTTCAATACTTTGTTATATACCCTTTGTTGGCAAAGACAGAGGTCAAATGTCTTCTGTAAGTCTTCACAAGGTTTTCACACACTGTTGCTGGTATTTTGGCCCATTCCTCCATGCAGATCTCCTCTAGAGCAGTGATGTTTTGGGGCTGTTGCTGGGAAACACGGACTTTCAACTCCCTCCAAAGATTTTCTATGGGGTTGAGATCTGGAGACTGGCTCGGCCACTCCAGGACCTTGAAATGCTTCTTACGAAGCCACTCCTTCATTGCCCGGGCGGTGTGTTTGGGATCATTGTCATGCTGAAAGACCCAGCCACGTTTCATCTTCAATGCCCTTGCTGATTGAATGAGGTTTTCACTCAAAATCTCACGATACATGGCCCCATTCATTCTTTCCTTTACACGGATCAGTCGTCCTGGTCCCTTTGCAGAAAAACAGCCCCAAAGCATGATGTTTCCACCCCCATGCTTCACAGTAGGTATGGTGTTCTTTGGATGCAACTCAGCATTCTTTGTCCTCCAAACATGACGAGTTGAGTTTTTAACCAAAAAGTTATATTTTGGTTTCATCTGACCATATGACATTCTCCCAATCTTCTTCTGGATCATCCAAATGCTCTCTAGCAAACTTCAGACGGGCCTGGACATGTACTGGCTTAAGCAGGGGGACACGTCTGGCACTGCAGGATTTGAGTCCCTGGCGGCGTAGTGTGTTACTGATGGTAGGCTTTGTTACTTTAGTCCCAGCTCTCTGCAGGTTATTCAATAGGTCCCCCCGTGTGGTTCTGGGATTTTTGCTCACCGTTCTTGTGATCATTTTGACCCCACGGGGTGAGATCTTGCGTGGAGCCCCAGATCGAGGGAGATTATCAGTGATCTTGTATGTCTTCCATTTCCTAATAATTGCTCCCACAGTTGATTTCTTCAAACCAAGCTGCTTACCTATTGCAGATTCAGTATTCCCAGCCTGGTGCAGGTCTACAATTCTGTTTCTGGTGTCCTTTGACAGCTCTTTGGTCTTGGCCATAGTGGAGTTTGGAGTATGACTGTTTGAGGTTGTGGACAGGTGTCTTTTATACTGATAACAAGTTCAAACAGGTGCCATTAATACAGGTAACAGGTGGAGGACAGAGGAGCCTCTTAAAGAAGAAGTTACAGGTCTGTGAGAGCCAGAAATCTTGCTTGTTTGTAGGTGACCAAATACTTATTTTCCACCATAATTTGCAAATGAATTCATAACAAATCCTACTATGTGATTTTCTGGATTTTTTTTCTCTCCATTTTGTCTGTCATAGTTGAATTGTACCCATGATGAAAATTACAGGCCTCTCTCATCTTTTTAAGTGGGAGAACTTGCACAATTGGTGGCTGACTAAATACTTTTTTGCCCCACTGTAAAATAACACATTTTCATTGAGTGCACGCTGTGCACTCCTATCCTTGCTGGTGTTTTCGGATCCAATGGTGAATCCACAGAACCCCTGTGGGATGCAGAAACTGGCAGATTACTTTTCAGTGCAACAATGTCTCTGGAAAACCACCACATTATTTCCAGGATTATACACTTCGATAACCGAGACACCAGACCAGCTCGGCGGCAGAGAGACAAACTCGCAGCAATCAACTCAGTGTGGGACAACTGGGTGGACAGCACAAGCTGGGACAGGAGCTCCTCAAGAGGAAGCTGACGATGGTTGGAACACTTTGAATAAACAAGCCAGAGATCCCACCTCAGCTGTTAAATACACAGAACAGGCCAATCAATTCCTCTAAGTTTGTGTTCACTGCCAACATGTTCCTAGTCTCCTATATGCCAAAGAAAGGCAAACGTGGTACTCATGAGTACGCTGCATAGGGATGGGAGAATCTGTGGCCAGGAACATCAAAAACCAGAAATTTAAATGGATTTAAATGGATTGCAATGCCACAAAAGGAGGGGTGGATAATGTAGACAAGCTGGTGACTGGCTCATCTGCCAAAGAAGAACCCTACGCTGACCACTTGTGATATTCTTCAACTTCTTGGACATCTTGGCGTACAATGTGTTTGTCACCTGGATGGCGTTGTACCCAGATTGGAACAAAAAGAAGCTCCAGAAGAGAAGGCTTAGGTAAGACCTCAAATCCAGAGGAAGCAACATATCCCAAGGACCCCAGCTTCTGCAGTCATCATGAAGAGGATTCAGGAGGAGGATGCTGGTGCCCCATCCGCCCAACCCACAGAACCAACAACTCCAATAGCGAAAGTAAGTATGAGTGATGTTGTTGAATGTGTGTGTGTCTGACTCTCCTACCTTGGCCTGCTGTAACTATATATGTGAGTGAGTGAGATGTTAGTAAAATTCCTGAACTGTGTTTTCATCATTCTAGATTGCAGCCGGTAGCAACAATGTTGGTATGCCAGCAGCATACCACCCTGCATACCACTGCTGGCTTGCTTCTGAAGCTAAGCAGGGTTGCTCCTGGTCAGTTCCTGTTTCTGATGGGATGTTAAATGGGTGTCCTGACTCTCTGAGGTCATTACAGATCCCATGACACTTATTGTAAGAGTAGGGTGTTAACCCCGGTGTCTTGGCTAAATTCCTAATCTGGCCATCAAACCATCACAGTCACCTAATAATCCCCAGTTTACAATTGGCTCATTCATCCCCTGTAACTATTCCCCAGGTCATTGCTGCAAATGAGAATGTGTTCTCAGTCAACTTACCTGGTAAAAAATATTTAGAAAAAAACCCCCAAGAAGAAGCGTGACAGGAAGACACAGTACACATGCGTTAAGTGCAACAAATACACTTGCAACACACACACAGTTAAACTCTGTCCCTCATGTGGTGTGTTGACCGGCCTTAATTTGTGTTCAATGGGGCTTATTTATCATTTATCATATACAATTTGTCCAGTTCAAAGCATTAAACATCAATAGTTCTGAAAACTTTGTTTAATTTATATTCGTTCAAGATAAACATGATTTATTCCACCCATCCAGTCATCTTGATTATAATTTATTTTTGTTGACAAAAATCTAATTTTATTTAAAAAACAAATAGCACTTTTATTGATATATGTGATCGAGCAGAGGTAAATGGAAAATATTAACCATGTATGCTGTATATATTGCTTGTGATTGATATAAGTCAACATCTAAGTACTATGTATTGTTTTAAAAACCCAATGAAGTTGGGGGTCCATCAGACCCATGAACATTAGGTGAATAACAAAAACATGAACACCACACAAGGGTTAAAGTTGATGAAACAAAAGGGCATAGATAAGTTGCTGTGTTAGCGTGGATGATTTGTGCTCGTTATTTCTTTAACTGACAAAAAAGGCTCTCATCACTGATCATTGAAATGACACACTGATGAAAATGATAACCATATTATATATTTTTTTATGGTGAGGAAATTAAATCATTTTTGCAATTGACAAAAATAGGAAACAAAACATTTAACACATAAATCAATCAGTTAAGTCTCTGAACCTAAAGAAATCAAAGCACAAGTAACCCACGCTAATGTGAAAAAGCATAGTGACATACACTCTAGTAGAAGCCTGAAAATGCATCCGAGAATGATGATGTTTTTCTTTCCTGTGGTGTGGGTGGTAATGATTTGATTTCCCTAATATGCAGGGACGAGGTTCTTCCTGATTAGACCGTAGGGAACAAAAGAAAGATGAACAAAATGTCCACCCAAATGGTTTTAAGAATGATAGAGGGGGAGAGAGAGAGATGAAACACTGTGCTAGATGTGGCCTCATGGTCATCAAATAGAAAAAAATGTCACTGTACTATCTTTCTTCCACCAAAGGAACAGGCCTTATGGGGATTTTCTTCGGAGTTGGGGGGTTAATTGTTTGAAACGAATTGTCCCAATATCACAACTCTTTATAACTCGATCCTAGTAACAGATGGACAAGTCATCTGAGAGGACACTTTCATTCATCCTCCACCCCGTCATATGCAATGGCATTCTGGGCCATCTGGTGTGAAAAGAATAAGATGGGAGAGTGATCCCCAGGCCCTTCAGTGTATCATATCACACAAGACATGTGGACTCTCTGCTCCAGGACCTCCTGATTTCACGGTGGACATGGGAAAGACAACAGAGAGGTGTGGAAGTGTGTTTGTTCAATTTCACTTCTTATCTACCAGTTGAACCAGCGGAGCACAAGAGTACGTGGTCAGACATCCAGGCGTAGTCTCTCTAAATCCTGCTTTGACCCCTCTCACCTTCACCTGCTCCAGTTTCAGGGATGCTAAAAGGCAACACAACTGCTACTGATTTCCATTCAGAATTTTTGAAATTATATTACCTTTGACTATGTTTATTACTTTGTTATTACACACATTTTGAAAGATGTTTTTCAATTGCAAAAACTTATGGAAATTTAAAGATAATCCCAACTGTTAATAAAAAGGCACCTGTTACAAGTAAATTCATCCACATCCACAAATATAATTTTATATTCTGTATCTCTTAAATGATCGCATTTTCATGAATTTTATTAAATAATCTTGAAACCACTCAAAAGATTATAGGACAGTCTACAGAAGTAAAGTGGTCATCGATTTCACAGCAAATTACACTAGTGAGCCTGTTAACCATGCTGTCAAGAATACACTCTGGACTCAAGGACACCTCTTCTGCTTTCCTTGACTGCCTCACTCAGATGGGTCAACCATAGTTATTTAAACCCCATAACTCTGCATTTCATGGTGCTAAATCACTCAGGTTGTGTCGACACAAGTGCTTTCATGCTGTCAAAGTGTGAGCTGCTCCTTCCCATCAGCAGTCTGGACGGAGGTTGAACTGACGAGAGGAAGAGCTGCCATAAATCTGAGTGCTGTGACATTGGAGGCGGGAGAGTTAGTGTTTGTGTGCTGCTCTAATAACAGCCATTGGGGGCTCCACTTCCATGACTTAAGTTCGGTTTACTTAGGGCCTGCTGCTGTCAGAGGATTGGTATGGTAGTAGTGAAGACAAGAGCCGGAGATACTGTGGTGTAGGTATAGCAGGCCATCTAAGATGTCCTGTGTAATTTAGAGGATTGTGGATGACATGGAGTGGGCGTGAGGACATTGTCCTCTTATCATTTCCTCCCTCCTCCCACCTTTCCTCCCATTGCATGGCAACCCCTTGATTGACAATAAAGCATGCAAAATACAATGATCAAAATATAAACGCAACATGTAAAGTGTTGGTCCAATGTTTCATAAGCTGAAATAAAAGATCCCAGAAAATTTCTATATACACAAAAAGCTTTTTTCTCTCAAAATTTGTACGCAAATTTGTTTTCATCCCGGTTAGTGAGCATTTCTCCTTTGCCAAGATAATCCATATACCTGGCAGGTGTTGCATATCAAGAAGCTGATTAGACAGTATGGTCATTACACAGGTGCACCTTGTGCTGGAAACAATAAAAGGCCACTCTAAAATGTGTAGTTTTGTCACACAACACTGCTGACTGCAGGAATGTCCACCAGGGCTGTTGCCAGATAATTGAATGTTCATTTATCTACCATAAGCCGCCTCCAACGTCATTTTAGAGAATTTGGCAGTATGTCCAACCGGCCTGACAATGGCAGATGATGTCAGCTTTGTGACCAGAGTGCCCCATGTTAGAGGTGGTGTTATGGTATGTGCAGGCATAAGCTATGGACAACAAACACAATTGCATTTAATTGATGGCAATTTGAACGCACAGATATCCCCTGATAAGATCCTGAGGCCCATTGTCGTATCATTCGTCCGCCGGTATTACCTAATCAGTATGATAATGCACAGCCCCATGTCGTAAGGATCTGTATACAATTCCTGAAGGCTGAAAATGTCCCAGTTCTTCCATGGCCTGCATACTCATTTCACCCATTGAGCATGTTAGGGATGCTCTGGATCGATGTGTATGGCATGTTCCAGTTCCCGCCAAGATCCAGCAACTTTGCACAGCCATTGAAGAAGAATGGGACAACATTCCACAGGCCACAATCAACAGCCTGATCAACTCAATGTGAAGGAGGTGTGTCGCGCTGCATGAGGCAAAAAGGTTATCACATCAGATAATGACTGATGTTCTGTTCCACACCCCTACCTTTTTTTAAAGGTTTCTGAGACCAACAGATGCATTTCTGTATTCCCAGTCATGTAAAATCCATATATTCGATCCTAATGAATGTATGTCAGTTGACTGATTTCCTTATATGAACTGTGTAACACAGTACAATCTTTGAAATGGTTGTACAAAATAAGTTACAAACAACGCAGATAAACAAACAAAAAAACACAATCGGTTGGGGGCACATAAAACGTCTGCCTTCTGCTTACATAACATTTGATTTGATGTTGCATTTATATTTTTGTTCAGCATACACACACACAAAGTATGTTGGTTATCCTCTAAAATGCTTGCCTAAAAAAAGTGTGATATGAATGACTTTAGATATTCCTATTCCTAACCTCAGTTGAACATCTTGTATTTTGATAGTCTTTTTAATGTTATAGGTGGGTCAGTGACGAAGGGCACAATGGATGATTGTTCACTGATGGCCTTGGAGGCAAAATAATGGTTGATGACTGTCTATCAACAGGCCCAGAGCAAGTCAAATACCCAGAATAGCAATTGACAAAGTGTTTGCCAGGACTGACACAATGTCAGAAATTATTTGCTTATCAACAATACCTCGGAAGAAGTAAAACATTTAGTTGAAAGAGACACCTGATAAAGTATAGACATTCACCCACACGCGTATCCAAATAGCTAACTTGCTCAGTATGCAACATCAAATCAAATCAAATTTATTTATATAGCCCTTCGTACATCAGCTGATATCTCAAAGTGCTGTACAGAAACCCAGCCTAAAACCCCAAACAGCAAGCAATGCAGGTGTAGAAGCACGGTGGCTAGGAAAAACTCCCTAGAAAAGCCAAAACCTAGGAAGAAACCTAGAGAGGAACCAGGCTATGTGGGGTGGCCAGTCCTCTTCTGGCTGTGCCGGGTAGAGATTATAACAGAACATGGCCAAGATGTTCAAATGTTCATAAATGACCAGCATGGTCGAATAATAATAAGGCAGAACAGTTGAAACTGGAGCAGCAGCACGGCCAGGTGGACTGGGGACAGCAAGGAGTCATCATGTCAAGTAGTCCTGGGGCATGGTCCTAGGGCTCAGGTCAGTTGAAACTGGAGCAGCAGCACGGCCAGGTGGACTGGGGACAGCAAGGAGTCATCATGTCAGGTAGTCCTGGGGCATGGTCCTAGGGCTCAGGTCCTCCGAGAGAGAGAAGGAGAGAATTAGAGAACGCACACTTAGATTCACACAGGACACCGAATTGGACAGGAGAAGTACTCCAGATATAACGAACTGACCCCAGCCCCCCGACACATAAACTACTGCAGCATAAATACTGGAGGCTGAGACAGGAGGGGTCAGGAGACACTGTGGCCCCACCCGAGGACACCCCCGGACAGGGCCAAACAGGAAGGATATAACCCCACCCACTTTGCCAATGCACAGCCCCCACACCACTGGAGGGATATTCTTCAACCACCAACTTACCATCCTGAGACAAAGCTGAGTATAGCCCGCAAAGACCTCCGCCACGGCACAACCCAAGGGGGGGGCGCCAACCCAGACAGGATGACCACATCAGTGAATCAACCCACTCAGGTGACGCACCCCCCCCCCAGGGACGGCATGAGAGAGCCCCAGCAAGCCAGTGACTCAGCCCCTGTAATAGGGTTAGAGGCAGAGAATCCCAGTGGAAAGAGGGGAACCGGCCAGGCAGAGACAGCAAGGGTGGTTCGTTGCTCCAGAGCCTTTCCGTTCACCTTCCCACTCCTGGGCCAGACTACACTCAATCATATGACCCACTGAAGAGATGAGTCTTCAGTAAAGACTTAAAGGTTGAGACCGAGTTTGCGTCTCTGACATGGGTAGGCAGACCGTTCCATAAAAATGGAGCTCTATAGGAGAAAGCCCTGCCTCCAGCTGTTTGCTTAGAAATTCTAGGGACAATTAGGAGGCCTGCGTCTTGTGACCGTAGCGTACGTGTAGGTATGTACGGCAGGACCAAATCAGAGAGATAGGTAGGAGCAAGCCCATGCAATGCTTTGTAGGTTAGCAGTAAAACCTTGAAATCAGCCCTTGCTTTGACAGGAAGCCAGTGTAGGGAGGCTAGCACTGGAGTAATATGATCAAATTTTTTGGTTCTAGTCAGGATTCTAGCAGCCGTATTTAGCACTAACTGAAGTTTATTTAGTGCTTTATCCGGGTAGCCGGAAAGTAGAGCATTGCAGTAGTCTAACCTAGAAGTGACAAAAGCATGGATTAATTTTTCTGCATCATTTTTGGACAGAAAGTTTCTGATTTTTGCAATGTTACGTAGATGGAAAAAAGCTGTCCTTGAAATGGTCTTGATATGTTCTTCAAAAGAGAGATCAGGGTCCAGAGTAACGCCGAGGTCCTTCACAGTTTTATTTGAGATGACTGTACAACCATTAAGATTAATTGTCAGATTCAACAGAAGATCTCTTTGTTTCTTGGGACCTAGAACAAGCATCTCTGTTTTATCCGAGTTTAAAAGTAGAAAGTTTGCTGCCATCCACTTCCTTATGTCTGAAACACATGCTTCTAGCGAGGGCAATTTTGGGGCTTCACCATGTTTCATTGAAATGTACAGCTGTGTATCATCCGCATAGCAGTGAAAGTTAACATTATGTTTTCGAATAACATCCCCAAGAGGTAAAATATATAGTGAAAACAACAGCGGTCCTAAAACGGAACCTTGAGGAACACCGAAATTTACAGTTGATTTGTCAGAGGACAAACCATCCACAGAGACAAACTGATATCTTTCCGACAGATAAGATCTAAACCAGGCCAGAACTTGTCCGTGTAGACCAATTTGGGTTTCCAATCTCTCCAAAAGAATGTGGTGATCGATGGTATCAAAAGCAGCACTAAGGTCTAGGAGCACGAGGACAGATGCAGAGCCTCGGTCCGATGCCATTAAAATGTCATTTACCACCTTCACAAGTGCCGTCTCAGTGCTATGATGGGGTCTAAAACCAGACTGAAGCATTTCATATACATTGTTTGTCTTCAGGAAGGCAGTGAGTTGCTGAGCAACAGCCTTTTCTAAGATTTTTGAGAGGAATGGAAGATTCGATATAGGCCGATAGTTTTTTATATTTTCTGGGTCAAGGTTTGGCTTTTTCAAGAGAGGCTTTATTACTGCCACTTTTAGTGAGTTTGGTACACATCCGGTGGATAGAGAGCCGTTTATTATGTTCAACATAGGAGGGCCAAGCACAGGAAGCAGCTCTTTCAGTAGTTTAGTTGGAATAGGGTCCAGTAAGCAGCTTGAAGGTTTAGAGGCCATGATTATTTTCATCATTGTGTCAAGAGATATAGTACTAAAACACATGAGCGTCTCTCTTGATCCTAGGTCCACGCAGAGTTGTGCAGACTCAGGACAACTGAGCTTTGAAGGAATACGCAGATTTAAAGAGGAGTCTGTAATTTGCTTTCTAATAATCATAATTTTTTCCTCAAAGAAGTTCATGAATTTATCACTGCTAAAGTGAAAGTCATCCTCTCTTGGGGAATGCTGCTTTTTAGTTAGCTTTGCGACCGTATCAAAAAGGAATTTTGGATTGTTCTTATTGTCCTCAATTAAGTTAGAAAAATAGGATGATCGAGCAGCAGTAAGGGCTCTTCGGTACTGCACGGTACTGTCTTTCCAAGCTAGACGGAAGACTTCCAGTTTGGTGTGGCGCCATTTCCGTTCCAATTTTCTGGAAGCTTGCTTCAGAGCTCGGGTATTTTCTGTGTACCAGGGAGCTAGTTTCTTATGAGAAATGTTTTTAGTTTTTAGGGGTGCAACTGCATCTAGGGAATTGCGCAAGGTTAAATTGAGTTCCTCAGTTAGGTGGTTAACTGATTTTTGTCCTCTGGTGTCATTGGGTAGACAGAGGGAATCTGGAAGGACATCAAGGAATCTTTGTGTTGTCTGTGAATTTATAGCACGACTTTTGATGTTCCTTGGTTGGGGTCTGAGCAGATTATTTGTTGCAATTGCAAACGTAATAAAATGGTGGTCCGATAGTCCTGGATTATGAGGAAAAACATTAAGATCCACAACATTTATTCCATGGGACAAAACTAGGTCCAGCGTATGACTGTGACAGTGAGTGGGTCCAGAGACATGTTGGACAAAACCCACTGAGTCGATGATGGCTCCGAAAGCCTTTTGGAGTGGGTCTGTGGACTTTTCCATGTGAATATTAAAGTCACCAAAGATTAGAATATTATCTGCTATGACTACAAGGTCCGATAGGAATTCAGGGAACTCAGTGAGGAACGCTGTATATGACCCAGGAGGCCTGTAAACAGTAGCTATAAAAAGTGATTGAGTAGGCTGCATAGATTTCATGACTAGAAGCTCAAAAGACGAAAACGTCATTTTTTTTTTTTGTAAATTGAAATTTGCTATCGTAAATGTTAGCAACACCTCCGCCTTTGCGGGATGCACGGGGATATGGTCACTAGTGTAGCCAGGAGGTGAGGCCTCATTTAACACAGTAAATTCATCAGGCTTAAGCCATGTTTCAGTCAGGCCAATCACATCAAGATTATGATCAGTGATTAGTTCATTGACTATAATTGCCTTTGAAGTAAGGGATCTAACATTAAGTAGCCCTATTTTGAGATGTGAGGTATCATGATCTCTTTCAATAATGACAGGAATGGAGGTGGTCTTTATCCTAGTGAGATTGCTAAGGCGAACACCGCCATGTTTAGTTTTGCGCAACCTAGGTCGAGGCACAGACACGGTCTCAATGGTGATAGCTGAGCTGACTACACTGACTATGCTAGTGGCAGACTCCACTATGCTGGCAGGCTGGCTAACAGCCTGCTGCCTGGCCTGCACCCTATTTCATTGTGGAGCTAGAGGAGTTAGAGCCCTGTCTATGTTGGTAGATAAGATGAGAGCACCCCTCCAGCTTGGATGGAGTCCGTCACTCCTCAGCAGGTCAGGCTTGGTCCTGTTTGTGGGTGAGTCCCAAAAAGAGGGCCAATTATCTACAAATTCTAACTTTTCGGAGGGGCAGAAAACAGTTTTCAACCAGCGATTGAGTTGTGAGACTCTGCTGTAGAGCTCATCACTCCCCCTAACTGGGAGGGGGCCAGAGACAATTACTCGATGCCGACACATCTTTCTAGCTGATTTACACGCAGAAGCTATGTTGCGCTTGGTGATCTCTGACTGTTTCATCCTAACATCGTTGGTGCCGACGTGGATAACAATATCTCTATACTCTCTACACTCGCCAGTTTTAGCTTTAGCCAGCACCATCTTCAGATTAGCCTTAACGTCGGTAGCCCTGCCCCCCGGTAAACAGTGTATGATCGCTGGATGATTCGTTTTAAGTCTAATACTGCGGGTAATGGAGTCGCCAATGACTAGAGTTTTCAATTTGTCAGAGCTAATGGTGGGAAGCTTCGGCGTCTCAGACCCCGTAACGGGAGGAGTATAGACCAGAGAAGGCTTGGCCTCTGACTCTGACTCCGACTCGCTACTTAATGGGGAAAACATGTACTTCACTACATTGTCGTATGTGCAGGGTTAAAGAAACAGAGCAGTTGCTAAGATAAACAGTGAATAATTACCTGTCCTGTATGTAATACCTGTGATCTACAGTAAGTTAATAATACCTGTCCTCTATGTTAATAATACCTGTCCTCTATGTTAATAATACCTGTCCTCTATGTTAATAATACCTGTCCTGTATGTAATACCTGTGCTCTACAGTATGTTAATAACACCTGTCATCTATGTTAATAATACCTGTTCTCTATGTTAATAATACCTGTCCTGTATGTAATACCTGTGCTCTACAGTATGTTAATAACACCTGTCATCTATGTTAATAATACCTGTCCTCTATGTTAATAATACCTGTTCTCTATGTTAATAATAACGGTCCTCTATGTTAATACTACCTGTCCTCTATGTTAATAATACCTGTCCTGTATGAAATACCTGTGCTCTACAGTATGTTAATAAACACCTGTCATCTATGTTAATAATACCTGTCCTCTATGTTAATAATACCTGTCCTCTATGTTAATAATACCTGTCCTGTATGTAATACCTGTGCTCTACAGTATGTTAATAACACCTGTCATCTATGTTAATAATACCTGTCCTCTATGTTAATAATACCTGTTCTCTATGTTAATAATACCTGTTCTCTATGTTAATAATACCTGTTCTCTATGTTAATACTACCTGTCCTCTGTTAATAATACCTGTCCTCTATGTAATAATACCTGTCTTGTATGTTAATAATACCTGTTCTCTATGTTAATAATACCTGCTATCTATGTTAAAATACCTGTTCTCTATGTTAATAATACTTTCCCTCTATACCAGTCCCGAATCAGCCACTTTTTAAAAATGTTCACCTAAAATGACAAACCCAACCCTAACTGCCTGTAACTCAGGCACTGAAGCAATGATATGCATATTGTCACGTTCTGACCATCATTTGTGTGTGTTTTCCTTGTTTTAGTGTTGGTCAGGACGTGATCTGGGTGGGCATTCTATGTTGTGTGTCTGGTTTGTCCATTTCTATGTTAGGCCTGATATGGTTCTCAATCAGAGGCAGGTGTTAGTCATTGTCTCTGATTGGGAACCATATTTAGGTAGCCTGTTTTGTGTTGGGTTTTGTGGGTGATTGTTCCTGTCTTTGTGTTTGTGGCACCAGATAGGACTGTTTTGGTTTTTGCACGTTTCTTGTTTTGTAAATTGTCGTAATTTCATCTTTATTAAAGATGCACAAAACTAACCACGCTGCATTTTGGTCCGCCTCTCTTTCCCCACAAGAAAACCATTACACATATACTTGATGCCATTTGAAAGGAAACACTTTGAAGTATGTGGAAATGTGAAATTAATGTAGGTCTGGTAAAAGAAAATACAAAGATTATTATTATTTTTTTGTATAGTTTTTGTACCATCATTTTTGAAATGCAAGAGAAAAGCCACACATTCAGCTAGGAAGCTGGAGGTAATTTCGATGGTGTCCACAAGAGGGCAACAGTTTCTGTGCAAAGTTTCAGACTGATAACTTCAAGAATGGGCAAGCGCCATGACATTTAGTATGTAGTCACCCAGGTGTCTTGGTCAGTGATCTGTTTGTTGACTTGGCTTTTGAAGACCTTAGATAGACAGGGGAGAATGGATATAGGTCTGTAACAGTTTGTGTCCAGGGTGTCTCCCCCTTTGAAGAGGGGGATGAACAGGTTGGTAATAGGGGTTGCGACAATGGCGTTGGACAGTTTCAGAAATAGAGTGTCCAGATTGTCAAGCCCAGCTGATTTGTATGGGTCCAGGTTTTGCAACTCTTTCAGAACATCTGCTATCTGGATTTGGGTAAAGGAGAGGCTGGGGAGGCTTGGGCGAGTAGCTGCGGTGGGGAGGGGAGGGGGGGGGGGGAGCTGTTGGCCGAGGTTGGAGTAGCCAGGAGGAAGGCATGGCCAGCCGTTGAGAAATGCTTGTTGAAGTTTTCGATTATCACGGATTTATCGGTGGTGACCGTGTTACCTAGCCTCAGTGCAGTGGGCAGCTGGGAGGAGGGTGCTCTTGTTCTCCATGGACTTTACAGTGTCCCATAACTTTTTGGAGTTAGAGCTACAGGATTCAAATTTCTGCTTGAAAAAGCTGGCCTTTGCTTTCCTGACTGACTGCGTGTATTGGTTCCTGACTTCCCTGAACTGTTGCATATTGTGGGGACTATTCAATGCTGTTGCAGTCCGCCACAGGATGTTTTTGTGCTGGTTGAGGGCAGTCAGGCCTGGAGTGAACCAAGGGCTATATCTGTTCTTAGTTCTGTATTATTTGAACGGAGCATGCTTGTCTAAGATGGTGAGGAAGTTACTTTTAAAGATTGACCAGGCATCCTCAACTGACGGGATGAGGTCAACATCCTTCCAGGATACCCGGGCCAGGTCGATAAGAAAGGCCTGCTCGCAGAAGTGTTTTAAGGAGCGTTTGACAGTGATGAGGGGTGGTCGTTTGACCGCGTACCCGTAGCGGATACAGGCAATGAGGCAGTGATCGCTGAGATCCTGATTGAAGACAGCAGAGGTGTATTTGGAGGGCAAGTTGGTCAGGATAATGTCAATTAGGGTGCCCATGTTTACAGATTTAGGGTTGTACCTGGTGGGTTCCTTGATGATTTGTGTGAGATTGAGGGCATCAAGCTTAGATTGCTGGACTGCCGGGGTGTTAAGCATATCCCAGTTTAGGCCACCTAACAGAACAAACTCTGAAGCTAGATGGGGGGGGCGATCAATTCACAGATGATGTCCAGGGCACAGCTGGGAGCTGAGGGGGGTCGGTAGCAGGCGGAAACAGTGAGAGACTTATTTCTGGAGAGATACATTTTTATAATGAGAAGCTCGAACTGTTTGGGGATAGACCTGGAAAGTATGACAGAACTTTGCAGGCTATCTCTGCAGTCTACCCCTTTGGCAGTTCTATCTTGATGGAAAGTGTTATAGTTGGGTGTGGAAATCTCAGAATATTTGGTGGCCTTCCTAAGCCAGGATTCAGACACGGCAAGAACATCAGGGTTGGCAGAGTGTGCTAAAGCAGTGAGTAAAATAAACTTCGGTAGGAGGCTTCTGATGTTGACATGCATGAAACCAAGGCTTTTTCGATCACAGAAGTCAACAAATGAGGGTGCCTGGGGACATGCAGGACCTGGGTTTACCTCCACATCACCCAAGAAACAGAGGAGGAGTAGGATGAGGGTGCGGCTAAAGGCTATCAAAACTGGTCGCCTAGAGCGTTGGGGACAAGGAATAAAAGGAGCAGATTTATGGGCGTGGTAGATTATAGTCAGGGCATAATGTGCAGACAGGGGTATGGTGGGTGCGGATACAGCGGAGGTAAGCCCAGGCACTGGGTGATGATAAGAGAGGTTGTATCTCTGGACATGCTGGTTATAATGGGTGAGGTCACCGCATGTGTGGGAGGTGGGACAAAGGAGTTATCAGAGTGTAACTAGGGGCTCCATTGTAAACTAAAACAATGATAACTAACCTGAACAGTATACATGGCATATTGATATTTGAGAGAGACATACAGCAAGGCATAAAGTAATTGCAGGTCTTGATTGGGAGAGCTTGCTAAAACAACAGGTGAGACAACAACAACTTGTCAGCTAACACAACAACAGCAGGTAAAATGGCGATGACTCAGCAGAGAGGGTCGGATTAACTACACACAGCCTGGGTTTGAGGCTGGGGCCAACAGATAAAACATAAATAACCAGAATGGAGTAACGTGATTAATGGACAGGCCAGCAGGCATCAGCTATGTAGCCAAGTGATCATAGTGTCCAGGGGGCAGCAGTAGATGGAACAGGGAAGCCGCCACTACGCTAGCATGCGGGCGACACAGCATTTAAAGTTAGTAGCCCGGGGGGGGGTTAGGGGCGGTCTGCTCTGAAGGCACAGCGGATGGAGTATTCGTCGGCAGACCAGTCGTGGTGGTGCGGCGGGGGGCCGTGTCGACAGAGAATCCAAGCCAGGTGGCGAAAGAGGTATTGTAATATTTAGTTTGCAGGGAGATGTGCCTGGCTCACGGCTAACTGGTGCTAGCTTCGTGGCAGTGGCGTTAGCCAAGGTCCAGAGTTTACAGCAAGGATCCGGTGGAATATTGGACTCTAGCCATGTATGAGTGGGGTTCGGGTGAACAGTTGAGTAGGCCGGGAGATGGGCCTCAGGGATAGCTTCGGTACTGGGTGCAAGCTAGCTGTGAAGATCAGAAGTAGTGGTCCAGGGATTACGGCAGGAATCCGGCGTTGTTGTGGAGAGACAGTTCGATACTGGTGAACTGTCGAGTATTATCCAGGCTAAAAACAGTGCTGGCTGTACAGAAGGTAAAAGCTGCTAGCAGTTGCTAACAATGACTTAACAGCTTGTAGCTAGTTAGCTGGTTAGCTTTGGGAGGTTCTTGAATGTATTCTAAAATTAAAAACAACAGCGATTCCGTATCACATTGGGTGAGGCAGGTTACCGGAAGGTATAATCGAATTAAAATTGAAAAGAGATTGAAAATAAATATGGGTCCAGTGAGTGGTTGGGCTGGCTGGGGACACGGCGATTCAGACAGTTAGCAGGCCTGTGCTAACAAGCTAACAGTTAGTAGGCTGGGGCTAAACAAGCTAGCAGTTAGCAGATCGGGCCTAAACAAGCTAGCAATTAGTAGCCTGGGGCAGGCTAGCAGTTAGCAGGCCGGGTTAGCAGGCAAGCAGATAGCAGGGGCTAGAAAGTTAGCCTTTGGGGGACGTCGCGATGGGGTTAAGTCTGTTTTTGCCTCTTCATGCGGTGACGTCGATAGACCGATCGTGGAATTAATAGGGTTCCAAGTAGCTCTAGGTAGTTAGCAGACCTAGCTGGTTAGCATAATAGGCCTTCAGCAAGCGTTGCGCCTGAGGGGCCTGTTGGAGTCCTCGGGCATATTATGTCGGAATTCCAGTCGTAGGGGATCTGCGGGGTTCCATGCCCCATACCGGCTGTAGAAGGGGTCTGGATATTGTAGCCCAGGAGTATGCTTTGGTGGTAGCACAGGAGCTCTGGCCGGGCTAACTTCAAGCTAAGTGAATGGAAACGCTAGCCAGGAGTAGTCATCCGGGGTTACGGTTAGCTAGTTGTGAAGATCCAGATGAAAATGTTCAGTTTGCGGTGGGAATCCGGGGATAAAAACAATTGGTTTGTTATGCTCTGGTTAGAGTCACATTGTTAGAACTGGCGAGAGCTATTTGAGCTGAAGGTTAGCTGATGACCGCTGGCAATGGTTTGCTGACTGATAGCTGGCTAGCTTCAGTTGAGGGATTCCAGATCCGAAGTAAATATAGATACTTTAGAAAAAAAGCAGATCCACGCTACATTGGGTGAGGCGGGTTACAGGAGAGTATTTAGATGTTAACTTCTTGCGTCGAGCAATCCCGGATCCGGGATCCTATTTATAGCCTCAAGCTCATTAGCATAACGCAACGCTAACTATTCATGAAAATCGCAAATGAAATGAAATAAATATATTTGCTCTCAAGCTTAGACTTTGGTTAACAACACTGTCATCTCAGATTTTCAAAATATGCTTTTCAACCATAGCTAAACAAGCATTTGTGTAAGAGTATTGATAGCTAGCATAGCTATAAGCCTAGAATTCAGCCGCAACATTTTCACAAAAACAAGAAAATCATTCAAATAAAATCATTTACCTTTGAAGAACTTCAGATGTTTTCAATGAGGAGACTCTCAGTTAGATAGCAAATGTTCAGTTTTTCAAAAAATATTATTTGTGTAGGACAAATAATACTGTCATCTCAGATTTTCAAAATATGCTTTAGAACCATAGCAAAACAAGCACGTTTGGGTACCAAAAAAACCCTGAAAATGCAGTCATCAAAACTGCAAACTTTTTTCCAAATTAACTCCATAATATCGACTGAAACATGGCAAACGCTGTTTAGAATCAATCCTCAAGGTGTTTTTCACATATCTCTTCATTGATATATCGTTCGTGGAAGCCTGCTTTCTTCTCTGAATCCCATGGAAAAATACTTGCAACTGAGGTTTGCGCACCAATTTCGGCGCAGGACACCGGGCGGACACCTGGTAAATGTAGTCTCTTATGGTCAATCTTCCAATGATATGCCTACAAATACGTCACAATGCTGCAGACACCTTGGGGAAACGATAGATCGGGCAGGCTCATTCCTTGCGCATTCACAGCCATATAAGGAGACAATGAAAAACAGAGCCTCAAAAATCCTGCTCCTTTCCGGTTTGAAGTTTCATCTTGGTTTCGCCTGTAGCATCAGTTCTGTGGCACTCCCAGATAATATCTTTGCAGTTTTGGAAACGTCAGAGTGTTTTCTTTCCAAAGCTGTCAATTATATGCATAGTCGAGCATCTTTTTGTGACAAAATATTGCGCTTAAAACGGGCACGTTTTTCATCCAATAATGAAATAGCGCCCCAATAGATTCAAGAGGTTAAGGTTTAGCAAAATATTTTGAAAGATATGCGAAGAAAAATATGTAAAATAAAACGATATATACAAGGGACACGACAGGACAAAGACGTCTGACTGCTACGCCATGTTGGATAATGATGGCATTGCTAATATATGCATATTATTATTAGTATTGGAAAGAAAACACTCTAGAGTTTCCAAAACTGTCAAAATATTGTCTGTGAGTACAACAGAACTGATATTGCAGGCTGAGGAAAATCAAACCAGGAAGTGGCTTCTATTTTGAAAACGATGTTACATAGCCTGCCTTTGCTCCATTTAAAGGGATATCAACCAGATTCCTTTTCCTTTCGCTTCCCCAAGGTGTCGACAGTCTTTAGACATAGTTTCAGGCTTTTATTTTGAAAAAAATGACAGAGAAAGATAACATCGCGTCATTGTATGGCCGGGTGCCAGCAGCGTTTTGTATGCGTAACAGAATTTGGGCAGCCATTGCCTTTCCCTCTCCGACTGAAAAAGACAGTTGTGGTTGACATATTATCGATTATATATTTTAAAAACAACCCGAGGATTGATTATAAAAAATGCTTGACATGTTTCTGTGGACGTTACGGATACTATTTGGAATTTGTCTGCATTGTCGTGACCGCTCTTTCCTGTGGATTTCTGAACATAACGCGCCAAACAAACGGAGGTATTTTGGATATAAAAATCATCTTTATGGAACAAAAGGAACATTTATTGTGTAACTGTGAGTCTCGTGAGTGAAAACATCCGAAGATCATCAAAGGTAAACAATTAATTTAATTGCTTTTCTGATTTTCGTGACCGAGCTACTTGATGCTAGGTGTACATAAAGTTTTGTCGAGCGATCGATAAACTTACACAAACGCTTGGATTGCTTTCGTTGTCAAGCATATTTTCAAAATCTGACACGATAGGTGGATTAACAATAGGCTAAGCTGTGTTTTGCTATATTGCACTTGTGATTTCATAAATATAAATATTTTTAGTAATATTATTTGAATGTGGCGCTATGCAATTCTGCGGTTTGTAATGACAATTATCCTGTTAACGGGATGGCAGCCATAAGATTTTAATAATACCTGTGCTCTATGTCAATAACACATGTGCTGTATGTTAACCTGTCCTGTTTGCTAATAATACCTTTTGTCTATGTTAATAATACTTGTCTCTACGTTAATAATACCTGTCCTCTATGTTAATAATATATGTTCTCTATGTTAATTTTTATTTATTTATTTTACCTTTATTTTACTAGGCAAGTCAGTTAAGAACAAATTCTTATTTTCAATGGCGGCCTAGGAACAGGCCGTCATAATACCTGTTCTCTATATTAATAATACCTGTCCTCTATGGTAATAATACCTGTTCTCTATATTAATAATACCTGTCCTCTTATGGTAATAATACCTGTTCTCTATATTAATAATACATGTTCTGTATGTTAAGGGGCAGCAGGTAGCCTAGTGGTTAGAGTGTTGGGCCAGTAACCGAATCCCAGAGCGGACAGGGTAAAAATTGGTCATGCTGCCCGAGCAAGGCAGTTAACCCACTGTTCCTCGGGCAGCACCCTGAACCTTTCTGATTCAGAGGGGTTGGGTTGGGACCTGTCCTCAATGTTAATAATACCTGTCCTCTATGTTAAATAATATTTGTCCTGTATCGGATGACACTGCTCCACCCCATACATTTCTTATAAAAAAAATGGTATTTAACCAGATGAACGAATAAGGCAACAGAGATTATATACAAATATTATTAGTAATCTAATTCCTAATTCTATGTTGTAATAATCGGTACACCTCTATGATGTGTTAACAAACCAATGTTTTCTATTGTGCAGAACATCAACAAAGGTTTTTCCCAACGATCTAAAATAAAGTCTGTCAATAACTTCCCAAAAATATTATTTGACATTCAAAACATTATCAAATGAAACGCATTTACACAAATCATTCATAAAAGCAGCATTAGGATGAGGTAATTGAGAACAAAGGTCTCTCTGGCAACTCTGGCACAGTATGAACATCATTTACTTTCTCTTAATTTCATTAAAACCTCAAAGTCAGCTGAAGACCTCCCACACCATCCCCATGGAAAAAAATGCTTGTTCATTGTAGATCTCTATCTCAGAAGGTTTTCAATTTCTCAATAGTTATTAGACAAGGATCCTTGTTACAAATTCTTTATTTTATTAAGGCAATAAATCTATCAAGACAACGGCACAGTGGGGGAAATAAAAACCTTATTTTCCCCTTGGCAGAGATGTTCTTTATAAATAAACAACTATCTTCTCTATCAACCTTCACAATTAATCCTTTTTCCCCCTCTTCTGTCTTTCTCAGGTGAAAGGAAACTGTTGCCACATTCAAGTGCTCAGTCAGCAATGACGTACTCACTATGTGACAGTATTCCTGGCTGGGCTCTCAGTGTGTGTGTGTGTGTGTGTGTGTGTGTGTGCTTGTGTGTGTGTGTGTGTGTTAGTCTGGGTGCATGTGTGCGCTGACAGCAACCTGCTGGGTGAGCTCAGAGCGAATTGCCTTGATGACACTGTGAGACATGACAGCAGAGAGCATCCTGCTCCTCAGACACCAGTCCCCTTTAACTCTTTCCTGCCACTGAGCGAGCTGAACAAGTCAAACCTGCTGTGCTCTACACATTCCTCTTTTGTCCAGCAGCAATACTATAATACAAATGAGGATTGTCTTGAAGATAAGGAAGGAAACAAGATTTTATCTACTGTTAATTGATTTAATCCATTTTTTAAAACAAATTCTGTCTAGGTCTCTGTAGGCATGTTTTGAATGTAACATTATGGTGACTGAATAAATTGTGAAAAGAATATTTAGAAACTGTAGTGTCCAAAACATAATACACTTTATATACAGTACACTCAAGTGTCAATCTATCTCTAAGGAACTAAACTAAATATGACTAACAGTAGCAAACGTACACCAGCTGTTGTTTTTTCCAGTAGAAGCCCAGGCTATGGTTCTGGATGCAGAAAAAGGTGGATTTCTATAGAGACGTAAAACAAAAATCTGTGTCTGCTTTTCATGCAGGGCCAAATTTGGTTCTGTTGAACTCCCACACAACCAGGGAGGTTTCCACTAGCTCATCTGAAGAACCCAATCCTTCCTAAATTACAGGGAGATTTAGTTGGATTACACTGCCTCTGAGAATCCCTGGGAGAGCCTGGCTATGATATCCATCAGAGGAGACAGTGGGGAGCACCTGTTGCCACACAGTTGCCCAGAACAGGCAGTTTAGCCCCCGATTTGAGCCAGCTCAACAGGCTGTATTTTGGCTCATTCATAAAAAGAAAATTACATTACCTTGGTTCTTAATTTATTTTGAAATTAGCCATATGTTTTTTCTTCTCTCCGATAAAGGCAATTCTGCTTAAAAATAGGTACCTTCTTTAATGTGAAATGTGCTTTAAATTTCACAGTATTACCTCATAACGGGCAAAATATGTCTTTAGCATTCATCATAACATAGTGCAAGCCTTGCTTCATTATCTGTGCAAGCATTTTACTATGTGTATTACATACAGTAATTCAGTTAGATGTCAGTTGTCTTGAAGTAGCGAGCAATAAAAAAGACCATTTCAAGAAACTTGTGTCATAATAAGTTAGTATAACACAAGTAATTGACATGACTAATAGCACAAATGACTCTTTATAGAGTGGTGCAGTGTCACCAGTGAAGCATGCAAAAATGATCGTTCTTAAGGTAATTACACATCTTAAAAGTTATTTCACTTGTAGGGATACATTCCGGGAAACAGTAATAGGGTTCATTGGCTGTTCAGCATTTGAGGGATCATTCCTTTCTCAAGAATGGCACTGCAGCAAAACAATCAAAAGACTAATCTAAATGAATCCGCAATACCTTTTTCCCCAGAGTCAAACAAAATCGCAGAATAGTTTTGGGTACTGTAGAAGCCTACTAATATAAGACTCCACAGGCACTTTCCATTTTGGAATTTGCAGTGTGTATGGCAGGGCTGATTAAATAGACACCATTTCCCATGTTAAATCACTGTCACCTAATGTAAAAATATGTTTTGAAAAACACATTATTTAGTGATTATAGATCATTTCTGAAAATACAGCCATGCCTAAACCTCTTAAGGATCTACTGGATCGGTGTCCCTATACCCAGGACGGTTGTTGCTAACGTGCGCTAATATGACAAGAATGACATCGTAAGTAACAGCAAAATTCCCAGGACATAGACATATCTTATGTGGTCAGAAAGCTTACATGCTCATTAATCTAACTGCACTGTCCAATTTACAGTAGCTATTACAGTGAAACAAGACCATGCTATTGTTTAAGGAAAGCGCACAACAACAAATCTTTTCACCGCAACTGGTTTGATACATTCACCTATGAAGGTAAATAATGTACTTACTTTGAGTAATCTTGCTCTGATTTGTCATCCTTAGGGTCCCAGAGATAAAATGTAGTATAGTTTTGTTTGATAAAATCCATTTTTATATTCAAATGTAGGAACTGTAGGAATGTCCCGTCTCTGGCCCCACACCCACCCCACCTGGCCATCTAGATGTGTTAAGGTTAGTGTTTTCTCTGTAGGGAAGCTAATTATCCATCATGTATGACATTCCTGGCAGTGTGTACATTTAAATGCTTGAAAATGTATCAAGTGACCAATTCGGCACATTTGGGCAGACTTGATAGAAAATATTGTGCAGTATTGCAATGCTTCACTGGATCAGTCTAAAACTTTGCACACACACTGCTGCCATCTGGTGGCCAAAACTCCTATATGATCTATGGCCTTTATCTTGCATTTCAAATATGATAGAACAAAACAAATATTTAAAAACGCTATTTTTGTATGCTTGTATTATCTTTGACCTTTTATCTAATGTGTTATCTTCTCCCACATCAATTTAACATTTCCACAAACTTCAAAGTGTTTCCTTTCAAATGGTATCAATGATATGCATATCCTTGCTTCAGGTCCTGAGCAAAAAACAGTTAGACTTGGTTATGACATTTTAGGCGAAAATTAAAATAATGGGTCCGATCCATAACCTTCCTGCTGTGTTCCAGTCGAATTGGACCAATTTTAAAGTTTTCTATCTGAAAAATTTAGTTCATTTAATCTGATTGTCATAAGGTTCCATGACTTTGTCCACACAGGGCATCTGAACACACAAAATACATTTGGATGATTTTCATTACATTTTGGGTGTTTTATTTAACTTTTGTACACCTGTGGTGTTCCCGGTCAACAATGACCAGTCATTCATAATTAATGGGTGAGGCTACAATTAGTGTACAAAATTGAGTTCAGGCACATGCCCATTCATCAGATGGACACACCTCCTCTCCTAGACCCCCACATGCATGTGTGTTTGAGCACACACACACACACACACACACACACACACACACACACACACACACACACACACACACACACACACACACACACACACACACACACACACACACCTCACTTTTCCCCAATATAATCTTTCCCCCACAGGAACCACACCTATTGGCATTCTCACAAACAATCGCAACATTGTTTCAATAATATATAGAACTTCTCTATCAGCTCTGGTATATAAAGCTTTTTTGAGGCCTTGCTCACAATTAATTCTGTGGCATCACAATGACCAAACGATATACTGTATGTGAGGCTCTTGATTATATCTTTGATCGTGACACTGGTGAGGAGGACAGAGTCCTTGTTAAACTTCGACATAAAGTAGTCTGTGATAAATAGCACAGTGTGTTTCATCGGAGTATTTGTTATAGATAAAATAAGCCATACATTATGCTTTTTTTACTCAAAAACGAGTTGTATGAGCTCAGGTCAATGCGGCCTACTTAAGTTGATAAAAAGATCTAACACAACATTAGGTGATAATATATGTATTATTATGGATTTATAAGCAGCTATAATGGGGACGATCATTTTGAACAGGGAACAGGTCAAGGATAAAAAAATAGTCAACCTGTCACGTTCTGACCTTTATTTCCTTTGTTTTGTCATGATTTAGTATGGTCAGGGCGTGAGTTGGGGTGGGCAGTCTATGTTTGTTTTTCTATGATTTGGGTATTTCTATGTTTCGGCCTAGTATGGTTCTCAATCAGAGGCAGGTGTCATTAGTTGTCTCTGATTGAGAATCATACTTAGGTAGCCTGGGTTTCACTGTGTGTTTGTGGGTGATTGTTCCTGTCTCTGTGTTTGCACCAGATAGGGCTGTTTTGGTTTTTTCACATTTTTTGTTTTGTTAGTTTATTCATGTATAGTGTCTACATTAAAGAACCATGAATAACCATACCGCTGCGTTTTGGTCTGCCTCTCCTTCACCTCAAGAAGACCGTTACAGAATCACCCACCACAACAGGACCAAGCGGTGTGGTAACAGGCAGCGGCAGCAGGAGCAGCGCGAGGAGTACTGGACATGGGAGGATGAGTTGGATGGTAAAGGACCCTGGGCACAGCCTGGAGAATATCGCCGCCCCAAAGAAGAGCTGGAGGCGGGGAAGGCGGAGAGGCGCTGGTATGAGGAGGCAGCATGGCGGCGTGGATGGAAGCCCGAGAGTCAGACCCAAAAATTTCTTGGAGGAGGCACACAGGAATTGTGGCGAAGCCAGGTAGGAGACCTGCGCCAACTTCCTGTGCTTACCGGGGGCTGGAGAGACCGGGCAGGCACCGTGTTATGCTGTGAAGCGCACGGTGTCCCCAGTGCGGGTGCATAGCCCGGTGCGGTACATTCCAGCTCCGTGTATCGGCCGGGCTAGAGTGGGCATCGAGCCAAGTGCGATGAATCCGGCTCTACGCATCTGGTCTCCAGTGCGACTCCTTGGGCCGGCTTACATGGCACCAGCCTTGCGCACGGTGTCCCCGGTTCGCCTGCATAGCCCAGTGCGGGCTATTCCACCTCGCCGCACTCGCAGGGAGACCGGGAGCATTCAACCGGGTAAGGTTGGGCAGGCTCGGTGCTCAAGAGCTCCAGTGCGCCTGCGCGGTCCGGTCTATCCGGTACCACCTCCACGCACCAGCCCTCCGGTAGCAGCCCCCCGCAACAGGCTGTCTCTCCGTCTCATCCCTACAGGTGCTCCCGCCTGTCCAGTGCTGCCGGAGCCTTCCTCCTCTCCAGCGCTGCCGGAGTCTCCCGACTGTCCAGCGCTGCCGGAGTCTCCCACCTGTTTGGCGCTGCCAGAGCTCCCGCCCCTCAGTCCAGAGGCGCTAGAGCCCCTCATTCCAGAGGCGCCAGAGCTACTCAGTCCAGCGCTGCCGGACGTTCCCGTCTGCCCAGCGCCGCCTGAGCCACCCATCTGCCCAGCGCCGCCAGTGCCGCCAGTCTGCCCAGCGCCGCCAGTCTGCCCAGCGCCGCCAGTGCCGCCAGTCTTCCCAGCGCCGCCAGTGGCGCCAGTCTGCAAGGGGCCGCCAGTGCCGCCAGTCAGCCGGGGCCGCCAGTCAGCCAGGGGCCGCCAGAGGCGCCAGAGCCCCTCAGCCCAGAGGCGCCAGGGCCCCTCAGCCCAGAGGCGCCAGGGCCCCTCAGCCCAGAGGCGCCAGGGCCCCTCAGCCCAGAGGCGCCAGGGCCCCTCAGCCCAGAGGCGCCAGGGCCCCTCAGCCCAGAGGCGCCAGGGCCCCGCAGCCCAGAGCTTCCGCCCCTCTGTCCAGAGCTTCCGCCCCTCTGTCCAGAGCTGCCGCCCCTCTGTCCCGAGGTGCCGCCCCTCTGTCCCGAGGTGCCGCCCCTCTGTCCCGAGGTGCCGCCCCTCTGTCCCGAGCTGCCCCTCAGTCCAGTGGGGTCATTTAGTAGGGTCACCGTGGTTAGGAGGTCACGGAAGAGGACAAGAAGGCGGACTAAGACGTTGGTGAAGTGGGGTCCGCGTCCTGCGCCAGAGCCGCCACCGCGGACAGACGCCCACCCAGACCCTCCCCTATAGGTTAAGGTTTTGCGGCCGGAGTCCGCACCTTTGGGAGGGGGAGGGGGGGTACTGTCACGTTCTGACCTTTATTTCCTTTGTTTTGTCATTATTTAGTATGGTCAGGGCGTGAGTTGGGGTGGGCAGTCTGTTTGTTTTTCTATGATTTGGGTATTTCTATGTTTCAGCCTAGTATGGTTCTCAATCAGAGGCAGGTGTCATTAGTTGTCTCTGATTGAGAATCATACTTAGGTAGCCTGGGTTTCACTGTGTGTTTGTGGGTGATTGTTCCGGTCTCTGTGTTGCACCACATAGGGCTGTTTTGGTTTTTTCACATATTCATGTATAGTGTCTATATTAAAGAACCATGAATAACCACCACGCTGCATTTTGGTCCGTCTCTCCTTCACCTCAAGAAAACCATTACACAACCTTTCAAGGACCACACCCCAGTCTTGCAAAACCTTTCTCTCAGAAGATTTGTTCACATGTCCTGTCACACCCTGACCATAGTTTGCTTTGTATGTTTCTATGTTTTGTTTGGTCAGGGTGTGATATGAGTGGGCATTCTATGTTGTGTGTCTAGTTTGTCTGTTTCTGTGTTTGGCCTGATATGGTTCTCAATCAGAGGCAGGTGTTAGTCATTGTCTCTGATTGGGAACCATATTTAGGTAGCCTGTTTGGTGTTGGGTTTTGTGGGTTCCTTGTTCCTGTGTTAGTTTGCACCAGTTTCGGCTGTTTCCGTTTTCACGTTACGTTTCTTGTTTTGTTGTGTTTATTTGTTTTATTAAACATGAATCTAAATAGCCACGCTGAGTTTTGGTCCGACTCTCCTTCACCTAAAGAAAGACGTGACATGTCCACTGACAGCACTCACAGTCATGCGAAGAATGAGCCAGCATGTACTGTAATAGTTTAGTAGTAATGTACTGCGGTTCAATGTGAAATCCTAGAGACAAGTCTGTCAAAGGCAAGTCTGTTTTAGCTATTTTTATGAACTAAATTGAAAGGATACAAGACCATTACTTCTATGTTCTACATCTTGTAAAAATATCTAATCACAAGGCACAAAGTATCTGAAATACTGCAATTAGTGAAACAGAGCCCCCGTTCCAGCTCCATTTGTAATGTGTATTTAAGGTAGGAGCTAAACACACACTGTCTGTCTACGAAGTGATGGTCTGAGTTGGAGACAAAGGCTTTGTCTACCCCAAGAGAAGATGTAATACATCTGACCATCCTTAAACTAAATAATATGGGGCAATGAATAAAGCAATAGGATGTACTACGCTTGTCAGAGGGAAAACAAGACAGTTAACAGTACAGGAAAACAACCTGCGGTTGCTAGGGAACAGGCAAAAACAAAGAGAGTGGAGAAAGAGATGTGGTTTGTGTAAATAAGCCTGGAGGGACAAGGGCCCAATCATTGGAGCATAAAAGCCAGTTTCAGAACTAGGCCTGTATTATCCACCGACAGTGAAATACCAGCATCTCTAGTTAGATATTTTCCTTTATTTCTTGTTCCTTCTCCTGCTAAGGTTATTGTAAGGCAAACTATGTGCTCAGGACAAGTTATTGACATGTGTCACAGTCGGTTTGGGAACCATGTCATGTTGTCACTCCTGGATCTCCAATGCTGATTTCCACAACATGTCAATAGGGAGAATAAAATAATGGAGCCAGTTAAATTGAAAATAAATTGCCTATCACCTGCTTGTCGTCTTTGTTCAAGACATCTCAGCGAGATGCCTACAATGGATGTTGTCACGTGTGCTCCCTCTCGGACCTCTAGGTCACCAGGCTGCTCGTTAAGGTACACACCTGTCACCACCGTTACGCACATTAGTGAAATATGACACTCACCTGTACTCCATCACCTCCTTGATTACCTGCCCTATATAGGTTACTCCCCTTGGTTCCTTCCCTGGGCATCATTGTTTCTGTTTCTTGTCTGTGCGTTGTTTGTGTTTCTTGTTTGGGATTATGTTGCATTTTTTCATTAAAACACTCACTCCCTGAACTTGCTTCCCGACTCTCACATAGTTACAGAATGACACCTCACCAAAGGAAAGCATCAGGGGGTTGTTTGTTGGAGGTGATGTCGGGTCCTGGTGTCAGGACGAAGCAACTAAGGAGGTCTCCTCCTCAGCCGGCTCATCATGCTCTCAAACCTCAGCCGATTAATCAGATTTCTGCGCCGCGACCGGTCCACCACTGATCCCCAGGGTCGTCCCTGTGGTTGGCATCCAGCGGCTGGAGGAGAACGCGCTGGGGATGGGGAAGCCATGCTCCTACGCCTCAGTTGGATCGACAGGTTCCCGCGCCTGAGCAGAGGTGACTGGCCTGCTCTTGATCCCAGAGATCATCATCTTGGTCATTGTTTCTGTTTCATGTCTGTGCGTTGTTTGTGTTTCCTGTTTTGGATTATGTTGTGTTTTTTCATTAAAAAACCTCACCCCTTGAACTTGCTTCCTGACTCTCATCGCACATCGTTACAGATGTACTGTATCTACAGTGCTTTCGGAAAGTATTCAGAACCCTTGACTTTTTCCACATTTTGTTACGTTACAGCCTTTTTCTAAAATTGATTAAATTATATTTTTCCCCCATAAATCTACACACAATACCCCATAATGACAAAGTAAAAAAAGGGATTTAGAGATTTATGCAAAAAAATGAAAAATCACATTTACATAAGTATTCAGACCCTTTACTCAGTACTTTTGGCAGTGATTACAGCCCCAAGTCTTCTTGCGAATGATGCTACAAGCTTGTCACACCTGCATTTGGGGAGCTCCACCATTCTTCTCTGCAGATCCTCTCAAGCTCTGTCAGGTTGGATGGGGAGCGTTGATGCACAGCTACTTTCAGGTTTCTCCAGAAATGTTTGATCATGTTCAAGGCCACGCTCTGGCTGGGCCACTCAAGGACTTTCAGAGACCTGTCCCGAAGCCACTACTAGGTTGTCTTTGCTGTGTGCTTATGGTTGTTGTCTTGTTGGAAGGTGAACCTTCGTCCCAGTCTGAGGGGTCCTGAGCGCTCTGGAGCAGGTTTTCATCAAGGATCTCTCTGTACTATGCTCCGTTCATCTTTTCCTTGATCCTGACTAGTCTCCCAGTCCCTGCCTCCTAATAGGATCCCCACATTATGATTCTGCCACCACCATGTCACAGTAGGGATGGTGCCAGGTTTCCTCCAGACATGACGCTTAGAATTCAGTTCAAAGATTTCAATCTTGGTTTCATCAGACCAGAGATTCTTGTTTCTCATAGTCTGAGAGCCCTTAAGTTGCCTTTTGGCAAACTCCAAGCGGGCTGTCATGTGCTTTTTAATGAGGAGTGATTTCTGTCTGGCCACTCTACGATAAAGACCTGATTGATGGAGTGCTGCAGAGATGATTGTCCTTCTGGAAGGTTCTCCCATATTCACAGAGGAACTCTGGAGCTCTGTCAGAGTGACCATCAGGTTCTTGGTCACCTCCCTGACCAAGGCCCTTCTCCCCTGATTGCTCAGTTTGGCTGGGCGGACAGCTCTAGGAAGAGTCTTGGTGGTTCTAAACTTCTTCCATTTAAGAATGATGGAGGCTGCTGTGTTCTTGGGGAGATTCAATGCTGCAGACATTTTTTCGTACCCTTCCCCAGATCTGTGCCTCGACACAATCCTGTCTCGGAGCTCTGAGGGCAATTCCTTCGACATCATGACTTGGTTTTTGCTCTGACATGTACTGACGACTGCGGCACCTTATATACACAGGTGTGTGCCTTTCCAAATCACGTCCGATTCAATTTAATTTACCACAGGTGGAATCCAATCAAGTTGTAGAAACATCTCAAGGATGATCAATGGAAACAGGATGTACCTGAGCTCAATTTCGATTCTCATAGCAAATGGTCTGAATACTTGAATACATTTTTTCTAAAAACATGTTTTCACTTTGCCATTATGGGATTTTGTGTCTTGATTGATGAGGAAAAAGGGAAGGGGTCTGAATAATTTCCGGATGTGCTGTATGTATGTATCTATGGAAAGGTAGAGGGGAAATGACAATGAGGTGTCTGCAATTGAACCTGCCACTCTAAACTGCTGAATCATGATTATATCCGTTTTAATAACTTGTCCCCTGTTGTCTGACAACAAATTGTTCATGTCTACTAATGAAAGGTTAACTGCATACTTTGACCTTTTGCAGTAAAATACTTTCCTGTAAAGTTAGAGAACAAATTGAGACGGCCTTGCTCTTACTACTGCTGGTAGCATAAAATATTAACTTCATGAGTTCTTTCAACCTTCCTTACAGTGTGTAATTTTTATGACAGACATGCTACAAGAAGCAAGCAGTTGAACGTGTGGTGCTGAAATCTGTCCTTGGTTACCATGGCCTGGCAGGTATCCCTGTTCTGCTGAGCTGATACCTGCGCTCCAGTTTCGATGCAGTTTCACTCAACCGGGTAGACCAGGGATATTCCTTAGTTGTGCAGGGCCACACTTACAGAACACACACACCCTGTCACACCACAAAATTCATACACACAGTGACAGCATTCTGTGATGTGTTTCTTTGCATAACATGTGAAGTGGTGGAATGTGTATGTATGACCACAGAGATCATCACAGAGGCTTAGATGCGTAATCACCTCAACACTTGCAATACAAGTGTCACAGTTCCTCAAGTCCCTCCATGTTCCACAACTTCAATTAAAATGTTAAAGGTAACATGGCACGTAGCATGACAAGAAGCTATTTCAAACGGTTGCAAAACATGATCAGTAATGGAGGCTGCCATGAGTAAGGTACTACTCAAAAGAAAATCCTGTGGTTAAAACAACCCAACCAGCGCTGGGTAAATATCTGACCAAAAAAACACTGGGTTATTTTAACCTATGCCAGTTGGGTTGAGTGAATAACCCAACATGGTGTAATTTAACCATCCATCAGTTGGGTCTTTTTAATTTAATCCATATGTTGTTTCAGGAGGCATGGGGGGGGGGCTGTAAGACTAAATGTCATTCCCATTCAGGATGTTACGTTTGTACGCTGCAGTGCACATTTTAATTTTCCTTTAATATATTTTGCACTTTACATATTCTATGTAATTCAAACATTATTATTTATCTATCCCAACACTGAGATACAGATGAGCCGGTATGACATTTACTCACACAGGTGGCCGAAAATAACTATCTGAAAGACACGCCACTACTAAGCCACACCTCCAGTTTTCTGAGCTGACCCGCTGGGTCACATCTCAATAACCCAGCAGATTTGAAAGAAAACAACCCAACTAAATAACCCAATGACTGCAACCCATTCATTCATTTATTCATTCATTCATTCACATCATAAAGAAAATTGAAGTGACACTCACGGTGAGATCTTCAAGGAAAGTGATCAAGGCCAAATGATCAAATGGAGTAGCACCAAATGGAAAACTTTTAAGGAATTTGTCATTTCACAAATACTTTCCTCCTATTAAAAGGACAACATATAAATAGACTTGTTAGGCTCTTGACATAAACAGCAACTTTAATAACATCTCATTAAACATGCCCAAAACTAACCGCTGGCTCTAACTAACCAGACATATTTTTTTTCCCTTTCAAGAGCTTTTGACGATACTCTTGAACATTGAGAAGTGGAGAAGGTGTATAGCTCTCCATTACCCGCCTCCTCTCTTCACCCTTTTGGCTGGATGTTGTCGGTTGGCCCAGCTGCTGCCAATGTCAGTCGTCACCATCACGGCCGTGGTGTGGAGCGCTCAGAGCTAATGGGCCCGGTGTTACTTCATCACACGGCTAAGTGGTGCTCCATTTAAAAGGGGGCTAAAATAACCGCAAAGGCACTAATAAAGCCATTCAGATGAGAGGGCTTCCCCTGAGGTTCATGGGGCTGCTCATGAATATATGAAACATTCTCCCTTCCAAAAGGCTCAGGTGTATCCTTCAACTAACTTTGACTGCTCAATCACTCACTCGTTTATGCACTGGGAGGGCGGCTTTCAAAGCATGGCAGCATGTGCAGGTGCATGGGACGTTTACTTTACATGTACTCTAACTAAACCACAACCAACAGTATATTTTTTCTCCAGGAGGAAAACATCTCTTGATACAGTCATTATATTAATTAGTGTGGCTTTTGATCGGCTTTGATATTGCAATAACTGCCACTGCAGCAAAGTTGGTAATTAAATATATATGAAACTACATTGATATCATGTGGAAAGACATCTATAGTGTGTTGGATCTGTTCAGATTAAGTTGTGCTAGAGACTATCGTACAGAGGGTGACATTGATATTCCCTCCAGGTTTAAATCACACACACAGAGAAGTGTGTCTGTAGCTCTGGGATAAACACCATAAGGCCAATAAACCATACAGAGATAGCAACATTTGTGTAAGAATTCATGGGGATAAAGACACCTGTCTGGCTGTAAATATGTATTTTAAGAGAGCCTCAATCATACCTTAATGGGATGAGACAGTACATACCTTATATGAGGCGGCAGGTAACCTAGTGTTTAGTACATTGAGCCAGTAACTGAAAGGTTGCAAGTTCAAATTCCCGAGCTGACAAGGTAAAAATCTGTTGTTCTGCCCCTGAACGAGGCAGTTAACCCACTGTTCCTAGGCCGTCATTGTATATAAGTATGTCTTCTTAACTGAGCCGAGCTAAATAAAACAAAATATATGCACTGTCATCTGGATCATGGAATCAAATCCCTCGTCACTGAACCCCCTCACAGTGTGTTTTTGCAACCTGGGATTCACCTCAAAGGCATCCTAAGTCTATAAATTAAAAACAATTACAGCATTGGTTGAAAAATCAATGCTTGTGCATCTGTGTGAAGCTTGACATTTCGGGAAGCCTGCCAACACATAATAGATGGCCCTGGCTGGGTGTGAACATGAGTTTGTAAATCATTCTTCTGGTACAGCACTGAGGGACAGAAATGCTAAACTTCTGCTGCAAATAAATCATGGCTGGGCCTATTGAGGTACACTACTGTTCAAAAGTTTTGGCTCAGTTAGTTTTTGTTTTTGAAAGAAAAGCAACTTTTTTTGTCCATCAAAATAACATCAAATTGATTGGAAATACAGTGTAGACATTGTTAATGTTGTAAACTACTATTGTAGCTGGAAATGGCTGATTTAAAAAAATGGAATATCTACATAGGCATACAGAGACATATTATCAGCAACCATCACTCCTGTTTTCCAATGGCATGTTGTGTTAGCTAATCCAAGTATCATTTTAAAAGGCTACTTGATCATTAGAAAACCCTTTTGCAAATATGTTAGCACAGCTGAAAACTATTGTGGTGATTAAAGAAGCAATAAAACTGACCTTCTTTAGACTTGTTGAGTATCTGTCCCTACAGCATTTGTGGGTTCGATTACAGGCTCAAAATGGCTAGTTGAAGTCAGAAGTTTACATATACCTGAGCCAAATACATTTAAACTCAGTGTTTCACAATACCTTGACATTTAATCCCAATAAAAATGCACTGTCTTAGGTCAGTTAAGATCACACAATGACACAATAATAGTAGAGAGAATTATTTATTTTAGCTTTTAATATTATGCCACAACTTTGGAAGTATGCTTGGGGGTCACTGTTCATTTGGAAGACCCATTTGCGACCAAACTTTAACTTCCTGACTGATGTCTTGAGATGCTGCTTCAATCTATCCACATAATTTTCCTGCCTCATGATATCATATTTTTTGTGAAGTGCACCAGTCCCTCCTGCAGCAAAGCACCCTTAAAACATGATGCTGCCACCCCCTTGCTTCACAGTTGAGATGGTGTTCTTTGGCTTGCAAGCCTCCCCCTTTTTCCTCCCAACATAACAATGGTCTGTTTGAAAAATTAGATTTAATGACTCCATCCTAAGTGTATGTAAACTTCCAACTTCAACTGTAGATGTACTTCTTCAGGATAGGGTTTATATTTCTCCACTTCCTGTCTGACTGACGTGCCCAAAGAGAACTGCCTGTTACTCAGGCCCAGAAGCCAGGATTTGCATATAATTGGTACCATAGGATAGAAAACACGTTGAAGTTTGGGCAAATGTTAAAAATAATGTATGAGACTGTAACACAATTGATATGGTGGGAGAAAATCCAAAGATATTTTTTTTTGTGAGCTCAAGCTCTTTCAATTGAATGCTATGGGTCCTATGCAATTCCAGCTCCCAGATTGCAATTCCTATGGCTTCCACTATATCACATATCAACAGTCTTTGTTCAAGGTTTCAGGCTTGTTCCTTCCCAAACAAGGAATACTTTTGAGTTTTGGTACAGGGAGTCAGAGTTGGAAATCAGTCTGTGCGTGACGAAGAGGACGCGCACTTGCTAATTTAGCTTTTCAATCAAATGTATTTATAAAGCCCTTCTTACATCAGCTGATGTCACAAAGTGCTGTACAGAAACCCAGCCTGAAACCCCAAACAGCAATCAATGCAGGTGTAGAAGCACGGTGGCTAGGAAAAACTCTCTAGAAAGGCAGAACATGGGAAGACACCTAGAGAGGATCCAGGCTATGAGGGGTGGCCAGTCCTCTTCTGGCTGTGCCGGGTGGAGATTATAACAGAACATGGCCAAGATGTTCAAATGTTCATAAATGACCAGCAGGGTCAAATAATAATAATCACAGTGGTTGTCTAGGGGGCAACAGGTCAGCACCTCAGGAGTAAATGTCAGTTGGCTTTTCATAGCCGATCATTCAGAGTATCTCTACCACTCCTGCTGTTTCAAGAGAGTTGAAAGCTCGGTCTGGGACAGGTAGCACGTCCTGTGAACAGGTCAGGGTTCCATAGCCACAGGCAGAACAGTTGAAACTGGAGCAGCAGCACGGCCAGGTGGACTGTGGACAGCAAGGAGTCATCAAGCCAGGTAGTCCTGAGGCATGGTCCTAGGGCTCAGGTCCTCAGAGAGAGAAAAAGAAAGAAAGAAAGAAAGAGAGAAAGAGAGAGAGAATTAGAGAGAGCATACTTAAATTCACACAGGACACTGGATGACACAGGAGAAATACTCCAGATATAACAGACTGACCCTAGACTGAGGCATAAATACTGGAGGCTGAGACAGGAGGGTCAGGAGAACATATTGTTTTCTGTATGAATATTATAGTTTAATTAGATTTTAGGGTACATGAGGATTAAATAGAAATGTATTTTGACTTGTTTTAACAGAGTTTAGCAGTAGCTTTTTGGATTCCTTTCTCTGCATGTTGAACGAGTGGATTACTCAAATCTATGACTCCAACTAAATAGACTTTTTGGGATTTAAAGAAGGATTTTATCTAAAAAAAACGACCATGCATGTTGTAGCTGGGACCCTTGGGATTGCAAATCAGGGGAAGATTTTCAAAAAGTAAGTGAATATTTAATCGCAATTTGTGATTTTACAAAGCCTGTGCTGGTTGAAAAATATTTTGATGTGGGGCGCCGTTCTCAAACAATCACACGGCACGCTTTCGCTGTAAAGCCTATTGTAAATTGGACAATGCAGTTAGATTAACAATAATTTACACTTTTAACCGATATAAGACACTTGTATGTACCTAGATGTTTAATATCCATTATTTTTATTTGAATTGCACGCCCTCCAATTTCACCGGACGTTGTCAACAGGTGTCCTGCTATCGGGACGCCTAGCCCCAAGACGATTTTCTGAGTTGGTTAAGATTAAGTAGGCTTCTTCTAACTCATTGCTTTCTACTACATATAATAATACAATTAAATGACATCTTTACATAAAACAATTCCAGTCATTCCAATAAATGTTATACCCCTTGATCTTCAAGAATAGGACATGGAAATATGGAAGTGCAGATTAGCCAAATTATTTTACCTCAGCATAACCCCAAAACTAATAACTTATTTGCCAGCCCTACTCTGTTTTTTATGATTTTGTTGTCATGGAGGCCTGATTGGGCTCATTGAGTCAAGTTGAAAAATAAATGCTGCTCTCATGAAATTATATGCTTTGAGCACTACTGAAAAGTGCTATTTACATGTGAAAAATGAAAGCCATATGCTACATTTGCTCTATTATTTACCTTTTTGTTGGTGACACTTTGATATCTTGATAATACGCTACTCTTTAAAGGGAAAATCCACAGATGAAGCTGGTTGAGAGAATGCCAAGAGTGTGCAAAACTGTCATCAAGGTGAAGGGTGGCTATTTGAAGAATCTCAAATATATTTAGATTTGTTTAACACTTTTTTGTTTACTACATGATTGCATATGTGTTATTTCATAGTTTTGATGTCTTCACTATTATTCTAGTCAACAAATGAATGTAGCAACTACAGATTAGCCCTTTAAATCTATCAGAAGTGTACGAGTTAGAGCATGTGTCCATTAGGCCTATCGATTTTTCATTTTATTTCTGAACAGCCATCCACAACAACCACAATCCGTAAGGCGAGAGAGCAGCCGTGTAATTCACATCAATGCACTGTGTAGATATCAATAATATGTTATATCTGTATCACAGTAGACTACACCACTGCTGTTATTCTTACCTCCAAGCGTAAATTCAAGTTGGATAATATTTGGATGCCAACGGCTGTCGCTCCATTGGAAGACATACCTTGGACTGTAGCCTACAAAAGCCTATTCCTGCGCTTTTCCCTCGATCGATCAAACACATTTGGTGTTATCAAAGTGGTCTTTGACTTCTGGTCAGACTCGCTCAGTTGGATCAAACTTAAACTTGCACCTTTTTCAATGCTGATTTGAATGTCATTGAGATAACAGAGAAGTGTCAAAGATTTTTTTCTGAAAAACATCCTTTCTGAATATAAAAGTAATCCTCAAAGTAATCATCTAGTTTTACAAAAGTATCTGCAAACTGATTACAATATTTTAGCTGGTAACGTAACGGATTACAGTTACCGTTTTTTTAAATCTCTTACATGCAACAGATTACCTGCAATCCCTTACTCCCCAACTCTGCATGGGATATGTCAGACACCAGTGGCCCGATTTTGACTAAACTTGGGTGAATTATGCGTCTGTCATTTACAAAATTACACTGATTGGCCCAAAGGAGGGACAACATGTTTACTGTTGCCTAGTTTTATTTGGTTATTAAATTAACAAAATAATACCATCGGAAGCTAACGCATCCTGTTATAATAGTTTTTATACTACTGAACACCCAAGGAAATGTACTGGACCATCAAAAGTGCTGGACCATCTCAAACAAATCAACCGAACAAACCATGAAATGTTTTTGGGCAGTTTGCCTCAAAATAGACCAAAACGTACACAGCCCCAGAGGATAATGCTTTACACTAGGTTTGATAAACTATCTGTAGACAGATTTATGCTATGGTATCTTACTGTACAAACACAGAGAGAGAAAATAGTTAACCTCACTCAGCAGGACAATAATTCCTGGCATTCATTTATCACAGAGTAGAGAGCGAGCTGCAAATCTTGAGATCTATCCAGCTGTGACAACATCATTTCCCAGAGTCAAACGCTCACATTATGAGGAACTACTACCTTGACTACTTTGTGCAATAATCATTCTGTCAGGTCTAACACACCACTTGCAAAAACTTACTGGATTTGAGTTCAAGTTGTGTTGATAAATCTCATAATGCTGGGGGATCAACTCACTGTGCGTCTGGCTGATGTTGTCATAACAACAGACAGGCATGGCATGGATAATGGAAAGTTTAACAATGTGTCATGCGTGCATTACGACCAGAGCAGTTCTCCAAAATATTCACTGCTAAAGAACAACAATAAAGAGAAATAGATTGGAGAGAAGGAGCCAAGGAGGTGAGGGAATGCAAGGAGGGAATGCAAGGAGGGGGAGATGGGAATGCAGCAGATTCATATTGCTGGAGACCCAGGTAGCTTAAGTTTCCCAAGGTTTCAGCTCGAGAGCCCATCAGTGTTTACAGTGAACAAAGAACATCTTCGGGCCTTCCGTTGTCTATCTCCATGGCTGTAGGATTCAACAAACACTTTGATTAATCTTAATTGGCTGTCAGCCCATTCCTGCATCAGGCTGGATCACAGGCATGAATCAAAGGCCTCCGACCCAAACATTGCCACAGGTTTCCATGGAGACACCCGAGCCATCTGGGGATAGCATTATCCATTGTGTGAAAAGTGCCCTCTGTGTTGTGTCACTTGATTGGAATCTCTACACCATTCTGACTCTCAAGAGGTTTGCATTGCTGTTTTGTGGTGTGGTTGACTCACTCAGATTTAATTCATAATAAAGTAAATAAACCTTATTAGCACTCATACAGGAATCTTCTCTGTCATATTGGTTCACGATGCAACAGCAAAAACAATGGGATGCACCAGAGTTTTTCTCTGACTTTGATGGCCTTCAAAAGCAATATAATCATTTGTTTTATAACATCTATGGATTCAACAATTTAATTTCTGTCACTATCGCTGTCGTCGTGGAAATGACCGGACCAAGGTGCAGCATGGTGAGCGTACATTTCTTTTATTGATAAATGTCGCCAACAAAACAAAGCACAAGGAAATGACCGTGAAGCTTACTCAGGCTATAATGCCACTAACAAAGACAACTACCAACAAATACAAAAGGAAACAAGGCTGCCTAAGTATGATGCCCAATCAGAGACAACAATAAACAGCTGTCCCTGATTGAGAGCCCTACCCGACCAAAACATAGAAACAAAGAACATAGAGTTTCCCACCCGAGTCACACCCTGACCAACCAAACATAGAGAATAAAATGATCTCTATGGTCAGGGCATGACAATTTCAGACAAACCAGTACTCAAACCCATGTGTTTACTCTTTATGACATATGAATCCCCATCATTAAGTTAGCGAAATAGAGAAGTAGAGAAGGGGGCCCTCGAACCTAGAGTCTGTCCCCAAAACACTGGACTATTATCTGGCCTCAATCCTTCTCTGTTCAGAGGTTCTATTAAGTGCAAGCAAATACCATTTATATATATCTGCTCCTGGGCAAAACTGTATAGAAGAGGAAGTAAGAAAAGCATCTATTCATAACTGTTAAAAAACAGAGCCCTTCCTGCAGGCCTATTGATGCTGATAGACTTATTCACATTGACTGATAAGGATAAGCACATCTTTCACCAGTTATTCACCTGGAGGGCTTACTTAGAGAGATGCACAATTCACCATTCAGGATCTGGTGTTACACACGTCTATCTGTCTCTTAAGTAGCATACACGAGTTGAGTTGTGGCATAAATAAAGATAATCTGTCAACTGTACGAAGAGGAATAACCATACTGAATAACTGCACAGGGGAATACAGTGCACTGAGGTTAGAGAATAAACCACAGCAATCGGTCAAAAAAGAAAAAATGTGATTCTGAATAGTGCAGTAACTTTGCCCACATTGGGCATAAAGAGGAGAGCTGAAGGCAGTGCAGAGAGTTGGTGGGGAGCCCAACCAGGCTCGGAAGCCGTCCAACAAAGATGATGTAATAGAGTTTTAAGTAGTTCTGTTGCTTTGGCAGTTAGAGAAAAGTCTGTCTTCTTGGGGTGCCTGTGCAGCAGGTGAAACAATCCCTTGATTCATTTCACCCTCTTACCGCCTTGAAGGAGGCCAGGTCGCATCACTGTGAAGGTGGACGATGGAGAGAGCTGCAGCCCCTTGCCCCCTCCCCCTCCTCTCTATTGGTGGTGGTGGTTTAAGCAACAAGCAGAGGCCTGCAGTCAGTCTGAGACATGCAGCCTTCGCTCCCAGCCACGGTCTCAGTGTGGTGTGATTGGGCAGGACTGAAGGATGAGCTCTGAACACCCAAAACTTAAATTGACATCTCTGCTTCCGACTAGAACTGCTAAACTAAAGCAATGGAAGAGAGAGTCTTTTTTCTTTACACATTGTCTTGACCTTTATTTAACTAGGCAAGTCAGTTAAGAACAAATTCTTATTTTCAATGACGGCCTAGGAACAGTGGGTAAACTGCCTGTTCAGGGGCAGAACGACAGATTTGTACCTTTTCAGCTCAGGGGTTTGAACTTTCAACCTTCTAGTTACTAGTCCAACGCTCTAACCACTAGGCTACCCTGCCGCAACCACTTGATATATTATATTGAATATACATTGAATCATTGAGCCATTGTTAAAGAAATGTATTATTTAGTTTCCTTCTCTTGATAGGAGATATGGGTATCACTTAAGAAACTAAAAACGGAGTCAAAAAAAGCAGGTTGCTAGCTCTATGTATGTGAGTGATAGATTTACGGTGTGAATGACAGTACAAAAACACCCACAACATAGCTCTGTCAATGGGGGTAATTGTGATTCAATTGTGATTCACTGCAGTAGCTCAATTAAATGCAGACTTATTCCTCTCTTTCAGAAAAGTTTGGCAGTGTTGGTTTACACAAGGTATATTTACACAAAACTAGCATCTCAGTACACGTTCAGATGAGTCACGTTGCTAAAATTGAACAGTTTATAGAGCAACCGAGAATGCATTGCTCGACTACGGTGTGCAATCACACCCATTCAGACAGAGCCCATTCAGATACTCTGTGGGGGCCGTTATCCTGCACTAATCCTAGGTAAACACAGAGGATGTTATGAATGCAGGGTCAATGAAGCAAATGCTTGTGAATGTAAATATCAATGGGTAAATTAATCCTTGACACCTTTACACAATTGGCTTAATCTCTGGAATAAATCATGAAATTAATCTGTTTTCAATGGTCGTTTATTGACAAATCTGCTAAATCCGGCGCCGACAGAGATGGCTGCCTCGCTTCGCGTTCCTAGGAAACTATGCAGTATTTTTTATTTTAATGTTATTTATTACATTGGTACCCCAGGTAATCTTACATACAGTCGGGAGGAACTACTGGATATAAGAGCAACGTCAACTCACCATCATTACGACCAGGAATACGACTTTCCCAAAGCGGATCCTCTGTTTTGTTCACCACCCAGGACAATGGATCGGATCCCAGCCGGCAAACCAAAACAACGACACCGTAAAAGGGGCAGACGAAGCGGTCTTCTGGTCAGGCTACGGAGACGGGCACATCGCGCACCACTTCCGAGCATACTACTCGCCAACGTCCAGTCTCCTGACAACAAGGTTGATGAAATCCGAGCAACGGTAGCATTCCAGAGAGACATAAGAGACTGTAAAGTTCTTTGCTTCACGGAAACATAGCTCAGTCGAGACACGCTATCGGAGTCGGTACAGCCAGCTGGTTTCTTCACGCATCGCGCCGACAGAAACAAGCATCTTTCTGGTAAGAAGAGGGGCGGGGGAGTATGCCTTATGATTAATGAGACATGGTGTGATCATAACAACATACAGGAACTCAAGTTAGGAAGCTAGCCAGAAGCTAGCCAGAAGCTAACCAGAAGCTAGCCAGAAGCTAACCAGATGCTAGCCAGAAGTTAGCCAGTTTACCAGCTAACGTTAGTATTCAGCTAAGCACGGTTGATGGTCATCAGCTATTCTGTAGCTTGAAAAGCTATCGTCAGTTTTGTACAAAGCGACTCAGACCAGAACATACTGGACCTATTTTTCTCTCCATATCCCCGGATTTCATCCGAAAGCTCTGGACATTTTACACCTGGATCTCGCAGCTAGCTATCTGCTATCCGAGTGACTTTAGCTTACGTCGATCCCGGAGCGAACATCAATTATTCCGGAGCTAGCCAGCGGAAGAGTTCCATCAGCCACTCCTGGGCTACAATCACCTATCTGGACCCGTTTTACTGCCAACGCGGAGCCCCACCGTGACTTCACGACTGGACTACCGAAGTTATCTGCCCGAGGGAGTTATCCAACTGGCTACACCGTCGCGATGTTACCTGAATCTGCGGCCCGCTAATCGTTAGCTGTCTTATTGGCTGCTATCTGAATAGATCTATCGGACGATTTTTCTTTAGTCACTATGACTATATTTATTTTGCCAATTGGATTGATCAAATCAAATCAAATTTATTTATATAGCCGTTGTACATCAGCTGATATCTCAAAGTGCTGTACGGTAACCCTGCCTAAAACCCCAAACAGCAAGCAATGCAGGTGTTGAAGCACGTTAGCTAGGAAGAACTCCCTAGAAAGGCCAAAACCTAGGAAGAAACCTAGAGAGGAACCAGGCTATGAGAGGTGGCCAGTCCTCTTCTGGCTGTGCCGGGTGGAGATTATAACATAACATGGCCAAGATGTTCAAACGTTCATAAATGACCAGCATGGTCAAATAATAGGTCTGGGATTGATCCCCTCTACCACACGGAACCCCACTAATCTACCGACGGAAATGCACAAGGTGGCTAAAAAACACACCTCTATCCTATGCTAGCTTGCTACCGATGGCCCGGCAAGCTGTCTGAATCGTCGTTACCCCAACCAACCTCACTACTAACTGGACCCTTATGATCACTCAACGAAGCACGCCTCTCCTTAATGTAAATATGCCTTGTCCATTGATGTTCTAGTTACAGTTTATTGGCTTATTTCACTGTAGAGCCTCTAGCCCTGCTCATTATATCTTATCCAACTTTTCAGTTCCACCATCCACACATGCGATTACATCACCTGGTTTCAATGATGTTTCTAGAGACAATATCTCTCTCATCATCACTCAATACCTAGGTTTACCTCCACTGTATTCACATCCTACCATACATTTGTCTGTACATTATACCTTGAAGCTATTTTATCGCCCCCAGAAACCTCCTTTTACTCTCTGTTCCGGACATTCTAGATGACCAATTCTCATAGCTTTTAGCCGTACCCTTATCCTACTCCTCCTCTGTTCCTCTGGTGATGTAGAGGTGAATCCAGGCCCTGCAGTGCCTAGCTCCACTCCTATTTCCCAGGCGCTCTCTTTTGATGACTTCTGTAACCGTAATAGCCTTGGTTTCATGCATGTTAACATTAGAAGCCTCCTCCCTAAGTTTGTTTTATTCACTGCTTTAGCACACTCTGCCAACCCTGATGTTCTAGCCGTGTCTGAATCCTGGCTTTGGAAGACCACTAAAAATACTGAAATCTTCATCCCTAACTACAATATTTTCAGACAAGATAGAATGGCCAAAGGGGGCGGTGTTGTAATCTACTGCAGAGACTGCAGAGTTCTGTCCTACTATCCAGGTCTGTACCCAAACAATTTGAATTTCTACTTTAAAAAAATTCACCTCTCTAAAAACAAGTCTCTCACTGTTGCCGCCTGCTATAGACCACTCTGCCCCAAGCTATTCTCTGGACACCATATGTGAACTGATTGCCCCCCATCTATCTTCAGAGCTGCTAGATGAGCTAAACTGGGGCATGCTTAACACCCCAGCCATCCTATAATCTAAGCTTGATGCACTCAATCTCACAAAATTATCAATGAACCTACCAGGTACCACCCCAAAGCCGTAAACAAGGGCTCCCTCATCGATATCATCCTAACCAACTTGCCCTCTAAATACACCTCTGCTGTTTTCAACCAAGATCTCAGCAATCACTGCCTCATTGTCTGCATCCGTAATGGGTCAGCGGTCAAACAACCTCCACTAATCACTATCAAACTTTCCCTGAAACACTAAAAGCGAGCAGAACTTTCTAATCGACCTGGCCGGGGTATCCTGGAAGGATATTGACCTCTTACTGTCAGTAGAGGATGCCTGGTTATTAAACAAAAATGCCTTCCTCACCATCTTAAATAAGCATGCCCCATTCAAGAAATTTAGAACCAGGAACAGATATAGCCCTTGGTTCTCTCCAGACCTGACTGCCCTTAACCAACACAAAAACATCCTATGGCGTTCTACATTAGCATCGAACAGCCCCCGTGATATGCAACTTTTCAGGGAAGCTAGAAACCAATATACACAGGCAGTTAGAAAAGCCAAGGCTAAAGCAGAAATTTGCTTCCTGCAACACAAACTCAAAAATGTTATGGTACACTGTAAAGTCCATGGAGAATAAGAACACCTCCTACCAGCTGCCCACTGCACTGAGGATAGGAAACACTGTCACCACCGATAAGTCCACTTTTTTTGAGAATTTCATTTTTCTACGGCTGGCCATGCTTTCCACCTGGCTACCCCAATCCCGGTCAACAGCACTGCATCCCCACAGCAACTCACCCAAGCCTTCCCCATTTCTCCTTCTCCCAAATCCAGTCAGCTGATGTTCTGGAAGAGCTGCAAAATCTCGACCTCTAAAAATCAGTGGGCAAGACAACCCATTTCAAATCCCACCATAACTTCTCCTCTATGCAATCTGGTTTCAGAGCTGATCATGGGTTCACCTCAGCCACGCTCAAGGTCCTACACGATATCTTAACCGCCATCAATAAGAAACAATATTGTGCAGCCATATTCATTGATCTGGCCAAGGCGTTCGACTCTGTCACTCATCACATCCTAATCGGCAGACTTGATAGCCTTGGTTTCTCGAATGATTGCCTCGCCTGGTTCACCAAGTACTTCTCTGATAGAGTTCAGTGTGTCAAATCGGAGGGCCCGTTGTCCGGGCCTCTGGCAGTCTCTATGGGGGTGCCTCAGGGTTCAATTTTTGGACCAACTCTTTTCTCCGTATACATCAATGATGTCGCTTTTGCTGCTGGTGAGTCTCTGATCCACCTCCATGCAGAGGACACCATTCTGTATACTTCTGGCCCTTCTTTGGACACTGTGTTAATTAACAACCCTCCAGACGAGCTTCAATGCCATACAACTCTCCTTCCGTGGCCTCCAATTGCTCTTAAATACAAGTAAAACTAAATGCATGCTCAACCGATCGCTGCCTGCACCTGCCCGCCCGTCCAACATCACTACTCTGGACGGCTCTGACTTAGAATATGTGGACAACTACAAATACCTAGGTGTCTGGTTAGACTGTAAACTCTCCTTCCAGACTCACATCTAACATCTCCAATCCAAAGTTAAATCTAGAATGTGCTTCCTATTTTGCAACAAAGCATCCTTCACTCATGCTGTCAAACGTACCCTTGTAAAACTGACCATCCTACCAATCCTCGACTTCGGCGGCAATCATTTACAAAATAGCCTCCAATACCCTACTCAATAAATTGGATGCAGTCTATCACAGTGCCATCCGTTTTGTCACCAAAGCCCCATATACTACCCACCACTGCGACCTGTACGCTCTCGTTAGCTGGCCCTCGCTTCATACTCGTCGCCAAACCCACTGGCTCCAGGTTATCTACAAGACACTCCTAGGTAAATTCCCCCTTTATCTCAGCTCGCTGGTCACCATAGCAGCACGCGCTCCAGCAGGTGGAGTTCTCTGCTGCCAATGACTGGAATGAACTACACAAATCTCTGAAACTGGAAACACTTATCTCCCTCACTAGCTTTAAGCACCAACTGTCAGAGCTGCTCACAGATTACTGCACCTGTACATATCCCATCTATAATTTAGCCCAAACAACTACCTCTCCCCCTACTGTATTTATTTATTTATTTTGCTCCTTTGCACCCCATTATTTCTATCTCTACTTTGCACATTCTTCCACTGCAAATCAACCATTCCAGTGTTTTACTTGCTATATTGTATTTACTTTGCCACCACGGCCTTTTTTTTACCTTTCCCTCCCTTATCTCACCTCATTTGCTCACATTGTATGTAGACTTATTTTTCTATTGTATTATTGACTGTATGTTTGTTTTACTCCATGTGTAACTCTGTGTTGTTGTTTGTGTCGAACTGCTTTGCTTTATCTTGGCCAGGTCGCAATTGTAAATGACAACTTGTTCTCAACTTGCCTACCTGGTGAAATAAAGGTGAAATAAATAAATAAAATAAAAAAGTCCTTCTGTTCACCTGACTTAGAATTCCTCACAATCAAATGTCGACCGCATTATCTACCAAAATAATTATCTTTTGATTATAAACACAGTTGCATATATCCCCCCAAGCAGGCACATCGATGGCCCTGAACAAACTTTATTTGACTCTATGTAAACTGGAAACCACATATCCTGAGGCAGCAATCATTGTTGCTGGGGATTTTAACAAGGCTAATCTGAAAACAAGACTCCCTAAATTCTATCAGCATGTCGATTGTGCTACCAGGGCTGGTAAAACCCTGTATCATTGTTATTCTAACTTCCGCGATGCATATAAGGCCCTCCCCCGCCCTCCTTTCGGAAAAGCTGAGGACGACTCCATTTTGTTGCTCCCTGCCTGTAGACAGAGACTAAAACAGGAAGCTCCCGTGCTCAAGTCTGTTCAACGCTGGTCCGACCAATCTGATTCCAAGCTTCAAGATTGCTTCAATCACGTGGATTGAGATATATGTTCTGCATTACATCAAACAACAACATTGACAAATACGGTGATTCTGTGAATGAGTTTATTAGCAAGTGCATCGGCGATGCCGTACCCACAGTATCTATTAAAACATTTCCCAATCAGAAACCATGGATTGATTGCTGCATTCGCATGAAACTGAAAGCACGAACCACTGATTTTAACCAGGGCAAGGTGACAGGAAACATGAATGAATACAAACAGTGTATCTATTCCCTCCGCAAGGCAATCAAACAAGCTAAGCGTCAGTATAGAGACAAAGTAGAATCTCAATTCAACGGCTCAGACACAAGAGGTATGTGGCAGGGTCTACAGTCAATCACGGATTACAAAAAGAAAACCAGCCCCGTCACGGACCAGGATGTCTTGCTCCCAGGCAGACTAAATAACTTTTTTGCCCGCTTTGAGGACAATACAGTGCCACTGACACGGCCCGCAACCAAAACATGCGGACTCTCCTTCACTGCAGCCGACGTGAGGAAAACATTTAAACGTGTCAACCCTCGCAAGGCTGCAGGCCCAGACGGCATCCCCAGCCGCGCCCTCAGAGCATGCGCAGACCAGCTGGCTGGTGTGTTTACGGACATATTCAATCAATCCCTATCCCAGTCTGTTGTTCCCACATGCTTCAAGAGGGCCACCATTGTTCCTGTTCCCAAGAAAGCTAAGGTAACTGAGCTAAACGACTACCGCCCCGTAGCTCTCACGTCCGTCATCATGAAGTGCTTTGAGAGACTAGTCAAGGACCATATCACCTCCACCCTACCTGACACCCTAGACCCACTCCAAATTGCTTACCGCCCAAATAGGTCCACAGACGATGCAATCTCAACCTCACTGCACACTGCCCTAACCCATCTGGACAAGAGGAATACCTATGTGAGAATGCTGTTCATCGACTACAGCTCGGCATTTAACACCATAGTACCCTCCAAGCTCGTCATCAAGCTCAAGACCCGGGGTCTCGACCCCGCCTTGTGCAACTGGGTACTGGACTTCCTGACGGGCCGCCCCCCAGGTGGTGAGGGTAGGCAACAACATCTCCACCCCGCTGATCCTCAACACTGGGGCCCCACAAGGGTGCGTTCTGAGCCCTCTCCTGTACTCCCTGTTCACCCACGACTGCGTGGCCACGCACGCCATCAACTCAATCATCAAGTTTGCGGACGACACAACAGTGGTAGGCTTGATTACCAACAACGACGAGACGGCCTACAGGGAGGAGGTGAGGGCCCTCGGAGTGTGGTGTCAGGAAAATAACCTCACACTCAATGTCAACAAAACTAAGGAGATGATTGTGGACTTCAGGAAACAGCAGAGGGAACACCCCCCTATCCACATCGATGGAACAGTAGTGGAGAGGGTCGTAGGTTTTAAGTTCCTCGGCGTACACATCACAGACAAACTGAATTGGTCCACCCACACAGACAGCATCGTGAAGAAGGCGCAGCAGCGCCTCTTCAACCTCAGGAGGCTGAAGAAATTTGGCTTGTCACCAAAAGCACTCACAAACTTCTACAGATGCACAATTGAGAGCATCCTGTCGGGCTGTATCACCGCCTGGTACGACAACTGCTCCGCCCACAACCGTAAGGCTCTCCAGAGGGTAGTGAGGTCTGCACAACGCATCACTGGGGGCAAACTACCTGGACACCTACACCACCTGATGTCACAGGAAGGCCATAAAGATCATCAAGGACAACAACCACCCGAGCCACTGCCTGTTCACCCCGCTATCATCCAGAAGGCGTAGTCAGTACAGGTGCATCAAAGCAGGGACCGAGAGACTGAAAAACAGCTTCAATCTCAAGGCCATCAGTCTGTCACACAGCCACCACTAACATTGAGTGGCTGCTGCCAACATAATGACACAACTCCAGCCACTTTAATAATGGAAAAATGTATGTAAAAAATGTATCACTAGCCACTTTAAACAATGCCACTTAATATAATGTTTACACACCCTACATTACTCATCTCATATGTATATACTGTACTCTATACCATCTACTGCATCTTGCCATCTTTATGTAATACATGTATCACTAGCCACTTTAAACAATGCCACTTTTATATGTTTACATACCCTACATTACCCATCTCATAGGTATATACTGTACTCGATACCATCTACTGCATCTTGCCTATCCCGTTCTGTACCATCACTCATTCATATTGACACACCCTGTCCATAGTTTGCTTTGTATGTTCTATGTTTTGTTTGGTCAGGGTGTGACCTGAGTGGGCATTCTATGTTGGATGTCTTGTTTGTCTGTTTCTGTGTTTGGGCCTGATATGGTCCTCAATCAGAGGCAGGTGTTAGTCATTGTCTCTGATTGGGAGCCATATTTATGTAGCCTGTTTTGTGTTGGGTTTCGTGGGTTATTGTTCCTGTCTTTGTTACACCAGATAGGGCTGTTTTCGGTTTTGCACATTTCTTGTTTTTTTGGTGTGTATATTGTTCATTTATCATCTTCATTAAAGATGTATCAAAAATAACAACGCTGCGTTTTGGTCCGCCTCTCCTTCAACAGAAGAAAGCCGTGACACATATCTTCATGTACATGTTCTTAATCCCATTTACACTTGTGTGTAAATGGTAGTTGTGAAATTGTTAGGTTAGATTACTCGTTGGTTATTACTGCATTGTCGGAACTAGAAGCAAAAGCATTTCGCTACACTTGCATTAACGTCTGCTAACCATGTGTATGTGACAAATACGATTTGATTTGATTTGAAATCACACACGGAGCGAGTATATTCAAGGGCACAAATGTTTTACAAAAATAACAATTCATGAAAAAGGGAAAAAAAAGGGGGATACCTAGTCAGTTGTACAACTGAATGCATTCAACTGAAATGTGTCTTCCACATTTAACCCAACCCCATTGAATAAGAGAGGTGCGGGGGGCGCCTTAAGGTGTGACATACCTCATTGTTGAAAATGTCTTACTTTAGCTTGTGATCAGACACAAGTAATCAGTCACATTCGCATGTTTATTGTCTGCATTCATTGCTCTGATGGTGGAACAGATTTAGTGAACATTCATAAACCCTTAAATCGGTTTATTCTTCCCACAGGAATCAGTGGTGTGATTTGGCAGCTACAATGACCTTATCATAAAGAAGAAATTAAAGTAGAATAGAAGCAACAACATTAACTACAGAACATGAAGAGACATTTATTACGGTAACTACAAATGTTTAATTGGAAATTATCTGCCCATTCTGATCCTCACTGCGACAATATTGCTAGTACGAACTCGGACCCAGGCACAGAGAAACACAGCAGGCAGAAGTAAGGGTAAATCCAGAACATTTACTAAGGTCTTCACAACAATAGCACACAAACCAAAACATGAGACCGAAGCAAAGATCCCTAAGCAAAGATCCCTGCCCACAGAGGAACCTAAATTGCCAGGCAACAGGTGAACCGAGAGGGAAATCAACCACAGGTGAAACCAATAATAACAATCAGGGTAACCTGGGCACTAGAAACAAAGTAAGGGTGCCCTTCAGCGGTAACCTAAGGGAGTACACTCAAAAATGAAACAGAAACTGTGACAGACGTGTTGTCATAACAAAGGAGAGTGATGGTGTGCTGCATCAGATGACCTGGCCTCCACAATCACCCGACCTCAAGCCAATTGAGATGGTTTGGGATGAGTTGGACCACAGAGTGAAGGAAAAGCAGCCAACAAGTGCTCAGCATATGTGGGAACTCCTTCAGGACAGTTCGAAAAGCATTCCAGGTGAAGCTGGTTGAGAGAATGCCAAGAGTGTCATCAAGGCAAAGGGTGGCTATTTTGTATATTTTTTATTTATTTAACCTTTATTTAACTAGGCAAGTCAGTTAAGAACACATTTTTATTTACAACGATGACCTACCGGGGAACAGTGGGTTTAACTGCCTTGTTCATGGGCAGAACAAAATATTTTACCTTGTCAGCTCGGGGATTCGATCCAGCAACCTTCCGGTTACTGGCACAATGCTCTAACTGCTATGCTACCTACCGCCCCAGAATCTAAAATATATTTTTATTTGTTTAACACTTTTTTGGTTACTACATGATTCCATATGTGTTATTTCATAGTTTGATGTATTCACTATGATTCTGCAATGCAGAAAATAGTAAAAAATAAAGAAAAACTCCCGGAATGATTAAATGTCCAAACGTTTTACTTGTAATGTATATAAAACCAACCAGTCAGTGTATGATCTAATGATAACTGTTTGTATTCCCCAGCCTTCAAAAACAGCCCGTGGCCCTATGGCAAATCTATTGAATGCCAATTTAATAAAGTCGGTATTTTTTGGCCCCATGACAATGATAGAATGCTGCCTGTGTTACAAAACAGTCCAGGTTACCCGGGAAACATTGAAAATGACGAGATGTTAATTTGAATATATTTTTTTATTTAATGTCAATAGACTGTTGTACCAGGCAGCCTAATACTACCTGTTGGTTTGGGTCTCTGTGCAGAATTTAAAGATCGTTGAAATGAATGGTGGTAGTGGGAAACATTCGCCTGAGGCTTTATTGAAGAGAGCACAGAGACCAAAGATCTGCCAGTGCATATGACAGGAACCCAGTCTCATATCCACATTACATTATGCCACACTTGATCAGGCTAAAGTGCTATTATTGGTCACAGGAGAGGACATTTGCAGAGAAAGGTTTGTTTTATGAAGCAGGTCATAAAAATACAGGGGTTCGGCACTTAAAAAGTTTGTAAAAGGGACATGTCACAGGAGTAATTACACAAAGTCACCACTTTAATCTGTATAGAAGAATGTTTAACTTCAAATCAAATGTAATTGTCCGGAAGCCATTTGATTAATTGTTCAGTAATCTTATGGCTTGGGGGTAGAAGCTGTTAATGAACCTTTTGGTCCTAGACTTGGTGCTCCGGCACCGCTTGCCGTGCGATAGCAGAGAGAACAGTCTATGACTTGGGTGACTGGAGTCTTTGACAATTTTTTGTCCTTTTCTCTAACACCGCCTTGTATAGAGATCCTGGATGGCAGGAAGCTTGGCCCCAGTAATGTATTGGACCATACGGACAACCCTCTGTTGCGCTTTATTGTCAGATGCCGAGCAGTTGCGGTGACGCAACTGGTGAGGATGCTCTTGATGGTGCAATTGTCAAACCTTTTGAGGATCTGGGACCGATGCCAAATCTTTTCAGTCTACTGAAAGGGTAGTGCCCTTTTCACGGCTGTCTTGGTGAGTTTGGACCATTATAGTTCGTTGGTGATGCGGACACCAAGGAACTTGAAACTCTCGGCACGGCTCCACTACAGCCCTGTATATATTAATGGAGGCCTGTTCGGCCCCACCTTTTCCTATAGTCCACGACCAGCACCTTTGTCTTGCTCACATTGAGGGAGAGGTTGTTGTCCTGGCAGCACACTGCCAGATCTCTGACCTCCCGTCACAACTTCTGCCGAAGTCGGTTCCTCTCCTTATTCAGGCGGTGTTCGGAGGTCGATGTTAACGGTCTTCTTGACATCAATCTATTTATCATGTTCCATTTGTTTTGTCTGGTTGTCGCACTCACCTGGTTTCAATTCCCTAATTACATGTTGTATATGTTCCCTTTGTTTCCCCCATGTCCTTGTCGGGAATTGTTTAATGTATGTATGTGTGCTTTATGTGACTGGTGCGATACAGGCTTTGTGCCCATGTGTTTTGTTATTTTTGTATGCCGGTAGTTATGTTCATTAAACGGCGCCAGCTATTTACCAAGTTCTGCTCTCCTGCGTTTGACTTTCATGCCACCAGTTATGCACCCCTTGACACCTCCTTCCTATAGGCTGTCTCATCGTTGTTGGTAATCAAGCCTACCACTGTTGTCGTCAGCAAACGTAATGATGGTTTTGGAGTCGTGTTTGGCCAGTCGTGGGTGAACAGGGAGTACAGGAGGGGTCTAAGCACGCACCACTGAGGGGCCCCAGTGTTGAGGATCAGCTTGGCAGACGTGTTGTTGCCTACCCTTACCACCTGGGGGCGTGGCCCGTCAGGAAGTCCAAGATCCAGTTGCAGAGGGAGGTGCTTAGTCCCAGTGTCCTTACCTTAGTGAAGAGCTTTGTGGGCACCATGGTGTTGAACACTGAGCTGTAGTCAATGAACAGTATTCTCACATAGGTGTTCCTTTTGTCCAGGTGGGAAAGGGCAGTGTGGAGATTGCGGTATTTGTGATCTGTTGAGGCTGTATGCGAATTTGAGTGGGTCTAGCTTGTCCGGGATGATGCTGCAGCCTTTCAAAGCACTTCATGGCTACCGACGTGAGTGCTATGGGTCAGTAATCATTTAGGCATGTTACCTTTGCTTCCTTGGGCATAGGAACTATGATGGTCTGCTTGAGATATGTAGGTATTACAGACTCGGCCAGGGAGAAGTTGAAAATGTCAATGAAGACATTTGCCAGTTGGTCCGTGGATGCTTTGAGTACATGTCCTGGTAAGAAATGTCTGGCCCGCGGCCTTGTGAATGTTGACCTGCTTAATGGTCTTGCTCACATGGCCTACCGAGAGCGTTATCACACTGTCGTTTGGAACAGCTGGTGCTCTCATGCATACTTCAGTGTTGCTTGCCTCAAAGCGAGCGTAAAATGTAATGAGCTCATCTGTAACTCATGGCTGGGTTTCCCTTTGTAGTCCATAATACTTTTCAATCCCTGCCACATCCGACGAGCATCAGAGCCGGTGTAGTAGGATTCAATCTTAATCCTGTATTGACTCCTTGCCTGTTTGATGGTTCATCTGATGTCGTCGATGCACTTATTGATGAAGCCGATGACTGAGGTGGTATACTCATCAATGCCGTTGGATGAATCCCGGAACATATTCCAGTCTGTGCTAGCAAAACAATCCTGTAGCATCCGCATCATCTGACCACTTCTGTATTGAGAGAGTCACTGGTACTTCCTGCTTTAGTTTTTGCTTGTAAGCTGGAATCAGGAGGATAGAATTATTGTCAGATTTAACAAATGGAGGAGGAGGGAGAGCTTTGTATGCATCTCTTTGTGTGGAGTAAAGGTGGTCTACAGTTTTTTCCCTCTGGTTGCACGTGTGAAATGCTGGTAAAAAGTTGGTAAACAGATTTAAGTTTGCCTTTATTAAAGTCCCCGGCCACTGGGGGTGCAGATTCTGGATGAGCATTTTTTTGCTTGGTTATGGCTTTATACAGCTTGTTGAGTGCGGTCTTAGTGCCAGCATCGGTTTGTGGTGGTAAATAGACTGCTACAAAGAATATAGATAAGATCTCTCTTGGTAGATAGTGTGGTCTACAGCTTATCACAAGGTACTCTACTTCAGCAATACGTTGAGACTTCTTTAATTTTAGACATATCGCACCAGCTGTTATTGACAAATAGACACACCCCCCGTCCCTCGTCTTACCAGATGTAGCTTCTCTGTCCTGCCGATGCATGAAAAATCACGCCAGCTCTATATTATCTGCGTCGTCGTTCAGCCACAACTCTGAAACACAAGATATTAATGTCCCATTGTTAGGATAGTCTTGATTGTATATCATCCATTTTCCGTTTTCCAATGATTGCACGTTTGCCAATAGAACGGATGGTAGTTGTGGTTTACTCACTCGCCTCCGAATTCTCAGATGGCAGCCCGACCTCCGCCCCCATTTTCTCTATCTTTTCTTCACTCAATTGACAGGGATTTGGTAACGTTCCCGAGAAAGCAGCATTGGACTCATGAAAGAGAAAATATGAACCTTCCAATTACGTTGAGGTAATGGCCACGTTAGATCACATAAAAAGCTCAAATAATTTGGGGGGTGATTACGTTGGGTAAAGCCATTACATTATTTTCAAACTAGTTGGATACGAAGGAGAGAAAACTAATGGTAAGCGCAATCATTCAAGGAGAGTAAATTGTCCTAATGGATGTTTATCACAAGGTACCTGTCATTTAACATGTTAATCTGGCTTGAGCAGTCAGAGGATATATATTTTTCAGACTTTTATGGCCATGGCAGAGCTTTTCAGCTTTCCTTGAAATACGTGAGCAGCACAATAGGTTACCTATTCACACAGACCTCGGACAAACCCATCACTACTCCAACAACAGCACAGAGCCAGTCAAAAATCACTTCATTTTACACTCCCATCGAGAGCAGACACACTTATTGCATTCAGCGTTTTACCTCTTGATCCTTGTAAGACCATAAAATATGTTTCCAAGTGAAGATATTCACAATCTCACACATGCAGCTCACACTCAAAGCCTCTGCAATGACTGAAGTGAATGCCCAATTTGTTGAATGACGTCTTTGTATTCCTTAGAGTAATTGATTATTATTACATTTGCAGCCATTTACAGTATTTTATTTACATTTCTACATGTATTCAGTCATATTATCCTAAGTTAATATGCAAGAAAATATTGAAACTGACTTACAGCACAGTAGAAACAAGTGGGGTAATATGTTGTGTAATTACCATGTAAGTTAGTAAGTTCAGAACAATATCTTCAATCACTTTTTTGCATATTCGTGGCAACAGAATAGTGAGAACCATCATTCCCAGGTAGTAGGCTAATGTAAAGTACTGTACAGCCCTGTGTATCTGGAAGTATTTTTAATACATTATTTTGACAAATCATAGGAATTACTATTTTGAAAACATTATTAGAACTTGTGTTGTGTTTGCAGTATATCATAAAAATATGATATTTTTCACTGGCTCACCACATGAGAGTAGAAGTAGGCTGCACCCAGGCAGATACACAAGCTGAGCGACCACTACGTCAACCGAGTTCTGCAAATGAAACACCTCAGGCTTCCCTTTTTCCCTTCCCTGTCAAGTAGAGGGAGGATTTGCAGCATATTAAGACTTTTGATTCTCTGTCATTTAGTAATTATGTGTGTCGAGTAGGGGAAATAGGGAGAAAATCCTCATGGACGAGATGAAAGGACACCATCTCTGGGACAGAGAATTGAGCTAAAAACACAGGACTTCTGCTAGAGTGTGAATTACCCACTGTGGTCTCTTTCCTCCCTCTCTGTCTCTCTGTGGAGAGTCACCGAGTGGCCACCTCTAAGCATGGCACGGAGCTTATGTGATCTAATGGCAATAAAATGCTAAATAAAACTTATGGACAGCAATTGCCAGAGCCGGAGCCATGTAGCATAATGGATCATTGTTATGGAATGGGTGAAGTCATGCTGTATGCTCACTCTATCAGTCCTGCTTCTCTCCACTTTTTTTTTAATTCAACAGATATTAATTGGTATCTACGTGTTATGATGTCAATTTTTTTTTCAGGGCTCTTCTGAAAAAGAGACTTTGATCTCAGCATGACTACCTGTCAAAATAAAGGTTAAATAAAACATTTCTCTTTTTGTACATGTACATGGGCTTAATAGTGAGGTGAAGGGTTCTCAGATAAAACAATACTAGGACCAGAGGAAAAAATCTCTGAAGCTCAATCTCTCACAACTATGCTTTGAACAGTTAGCACCTTGTAGTCTTTAGGTCATGATTTATGAGTGTCTGTATACTGTCAATAATAGGGCATACAGTGGCTTGCGAAGGTTTTTCACCCCCCTTGACATTTTTCCTATTTTGTTGCCTTACAACCTGGAATTAAAATGGATTTGTTGGTGGTTTGTATAATTTGATTAACACAACATGCCTACCACTTTGAAGATGCAAAATATTTTTGATTGTGAAACAAACAAGAAATAAGACAAAAAAACAGAAAACTTGAGCGTGCATAACTATTCACCCCCCCCCCCCCCAAAGTCAATACTTTGTAGAGCAACATCCTTCAGGGTTATCTTTGGTTTCTTTGTTGCCTCTCTGAAGGATGCCCTCCTTGCCTGTTCCGTAAGTTTTGGTGGGCGGCACTCTTTTGGCAGGTTTGTTGTGGCGCCATATTTTTTTCAATATTTTAATAATGGATTTAATGGTGCTTCGTGGGATGTTCAAAGTTTCAGATATTTTTCTATAACCCAACCCTGATCTGTACTTCTCCACAAATTTGTCCGAGATCTGTTTGGAGAGATCCTTCATGGTGCCTCTTGCTTGGTGGTAGCCCTTGCTTAGTGGTGTTGCAGACTCTGGGGCCTTTCAGAACAGTTGTATATATACTGAGATCATGTGACACTTAGATTGCACACAGGTGGACTTTATTTAAACTAATTATGTGACTTCTGAAGGTAATTGGCTGCACCAGATCTTATTTAGGGGCAACAGAGAAAAGGGGTGAATACGTATGCATGCACCACTTTTCCGTTTAAAAATGTTTACCATTTCAAGTCAGACTCTTTAATGTAAGTCCATTACATGGAATGCAAATAAATATACATTTAAATTACAGGTTGTAATGCAAAAAATAAGAAAAAAGCCAAGCAGGATGAATACTTTTGCAAGGCACTGTATATTCATAGTGTAAAACTTCTTAAGGCTAGGGAGTGGTATTTTCAGTTTCAGGTGATGGCAGTTCCTATCGCTTCCACTGGATGTCAACAATCTTTAGAAATTGGTTGATGTTTTTCCTTTGTGTAATGAAGAAGTAGCCCTGTTCAGAACGAGGGTCGAGTGGAGTGTACTGTTTGTTAGAGGCGCGTGACCTGAAAAGCTTGCTCCACTTTGTTTTACTCCGGTATTGAACACAGTTTGTCCCGTCTTAAATTTTATAGATTATTTACGTAAAAAAATACCTAAAGTTGTATTAGGAAAGTTGTTTGAAATGTTTGGACAAAGATTACAGGTAACTTGAGATATTTTGTAGTCATGTTGTGCGAGTTGGAACCGGTGTTTTTCTGGATCAAACGTGCCAAATAAATGGACAATTTGGGATATATAACGACGGAATTAATCAAACTAAAGGACCATTTGTGATGTTTATGGGACATATTGGAGTGCCAACAGAAGAAGCTTGTTAAATGTAAGGCATGAATTATATCTTTATTTCTGAGTTTCGTGTCTCGCCTGGCGGGTTGAATTATGATTGTCTGTCTTTGTTTGATGGGGTGCTGTCCTCAGATAATAGCATGGTTTGCTTTCGCCGTAAAAGCCTTTTTGAAATCTGACACGTTGGCTGGATTATAAACAAGTGTAGCTTTAATTTGGTGTGTTGCATGTGTGGTTTCATGAAAATTTAATATTTATAATAATTTAACTTCTTCGATATAGGGGGCGCTCTTAATTTTTGGATAAAAAAACGTTCCCATTTTAAACAAGATATTTTGTCACGAAAAGATGCTCGACTATGCATATAAATGACAGCTTTGGAAAGAAAACACTGACGTTTCCTAAACTGCAAAGATATTGTCTGTGAGTGCCCCAGAACTAATGCTACAGGTGAAACCAAGATTCAATTTCATACAGGAAATGCCCCAGATTTTGAATGCGCTGTGTTCCAATGTCTCCTTATATGGCTGTGAATGCGCCAGGAATGAGCCTACACTTTCTGTTGTTTCCCCAAGGTGTCTGCAGCATTGTGACGTATTTGTAGGCATATCATTGGAAGATTGACCATAAGAGACTACAATTACCAGGTGTCCGCTTGGTGTCCTCTGTCGAAATTATTGCGCAATCTCTAGCTGCGTCCTCTTTTCCATTAGGTTCAGAGGAGAAAGGCAACTGTCACGAATGATTTATCATCGAATAGATATGTGAAAAACACCTTGAGGATTGATTCTAAACAACGTTTGCCATGTTTCTGTCGATATTATGGAGTTAATTTGGAAAAAGGTTCGGCGTTGTAATGACTGAATTATCCGTTTTTTTTCTTAGCCAAACGTGATGAACAAAATGTAGCGATTTCTCCTACACAAATAATCTTTTTGGAAAAACTCAACGTTCTTCAAAGGTAAATTATTTTATTTGAATGCTTTTCTTGTTTTTGTGAAAATGTTGCCTGCTGAATGCTAGGCTTAATGCTATGCTAGCTGTCAATACTCTTACACAAATGCTTGTGTAGCTATGGTTGAAAAGCATATTTTGAAAATCTGAGATGACAGTGTTGTTAACAAAAGGCTAAGCTTGTGAGCCAATATATTTATTTCATTTCATTTGCGATTTTCATGAATAGTTAATGTTGCGTTATGCTAATGAGCTTGAGGCTATGATTACGCTCCCTGATAGGGGATTGCTCGACGCTTGAGGTTAATTTGAATTTTGCGCTCTGTTATTTCACCGGATGTTGTCAAATCGATCCCGCTAAAGGGATTTGATCAATAAGAAGTTATTAACACATACAGGGATTGGTGTTCCGTCAACGGGACAGTTGTAAGTGATGTAGTGCCGTGTGTCATAATCGCACATTTTAGAGAAACAACAAATATTGGTACATATAAGTGTCTTATATTGGCTGAAATCTTAAATTCGTGTTAATTAATATAACTGCACTGTCCAATTTACAGTAGCTATTACAGTGAAAGATTATTGTGAAAATATGCCATGCTATTGTTTGTGGAGAGCTCCTAACAACAAAACACTTTTTTACTGCAATAGGTTTGATAAATTCACCTCTGAAGGTGAAATCTGTACTTACATTCTGAAATCTTGCTCTGATTTATCATCCCAAGCATCCCAGAGATAACACGAAGTGTAGTTTTGTTAGATAACATCATTTTTTATATCCTAAAAAGGTCCATATCGCATGCACGATCGATTTTATATTTCCAGTTGTTCAATTTGCAAAGAAAGGAATCTGTGAAAATCTAACCCTAACCGTTGCTTCAACCAGTCAAATTACGTTCGTATTTATTCCTCAGAGATCCCAGAATGTAACCAGACTTCATTATATCATTAGGAGTGTAGTATATCCTATAGGACACCAAATTTGGTCACAGAGCGACGCCTTCATGGCGTGCCGATGACATAGGCGTTCTTCACTTGATTGACTATAACTTTGTCAAATAAGCACCAATTGAGGTGCTCAAACAAAGCTAGATAGATAGCCAATGAGCTGGACTTTACGGGAGTATTTGGAAACCCTGGATCTGTTGCAAAATTTGGTGCTAACCTTGTGCGAAAGCAAGCCTTTTCCTTTTGGACAAAAATTGCAAGAATATGGAGAGGTATGAAGTTGTGAAAAATGGGTGTTTTGCAAATGTTGAACTTACAATATGGCTACTAATACTGGAAAAGCTAAATCAAAGTCCAAGTATACAGATTTGACGCTATTCTTGCAGAAAAATTTAAAGTAAATGTAAATGCGTCCTTCACAATATACCCAAATGTACCTGGGTGACTTCCCTCTAAATGTCATGTAGCCTGCTCATAGTTCAAGTTATCAGTCTGAAACCTTGCACATGCACTACTGCCCTCCGGTGGACACCATCGGAATTACAACCAGAGTGATGACTAGATTACATTTGGGACCTTGCTGTTGCATTTGAAAGATGGGGTTAGAAAAGAATACAAAAAAAATGTTAATTTTTTTTCTTTGTATTTTCTTCGACCAGATCTATTGTGTTATATTCTCCTACATTAAATTCACATTTCCACAAAACTCAACATGTTTCCTTTGAAATGGTACCAAGAATATGCATATCCTGAGCTACAGGGAGTTAGATTTGGGTATGTCATTTTAGGTGAAAATGTTTAAAAAAAGGGTCTATCCCTAAGAAGTTTTTAACACTTACAGTGCATTTGGAAAGTATTTAGACCCCTTCCCTATTTAAACATTTTGTTCAGTTACAGCCTTCATTTTAAATTAATTTTAAAAATATGTTCCTCATCAATCTACACACAATACCCCTTAATGACAAAGCAAAAACAGGTTTTTACACATTTACTTAAGTATTCAGCCCATTTGCTATGAGACTCAAAATTGAGATTCTACAACTTTATGGTCAATTCAATTAATTAGACATTTGTATAGGCACACACCTTTCTATATAAGGTCCCTTAGTTGACAGTGCATGTCAGAGCAAAAACCAAGCCATGAGGTCAAAGGAATTGTCAATAGACGGTATTGTGTCGAGGCACAGATCTGGGGAAGGGTACCAAAAAATTACTGCAGCATTGAAGGTCCCCAACAACACAGTGGCCTCCATCATTCTTAATTTGTTGGTTTGGAAGCACCAAGACTCTTCCTAAATTTGATTTGATTTGATTTAAAGCTGGCCACCCGGCCAAACTGAGCAATCGAGGGAGAAGGGCCTGGGTCAGGGAGGTGACCAAGAACATGATAGTCACTCTGGCAGGTTCTCCCATCTCCAGAGTTCCTCTGTGGAGATGGGAGAACCTTCCAGAAGGACAATCATCTCTGCAGCACTCCACCAATCTTGCCTTTATGATAGAGGGGCCAGACGGAAGCCACTCCTCAGTAAAAGGCACATGACAGCCCACTTGGAGTTTGGGCAGGGACTGGGAGACTAGTCAAGATCTAGAGAAAGATGAACACAATAAAGTACAGAGTACAACATTTCGTTGATGAAAACATGATCAAGAGCTCTCAGGACCTCAGACTGGGGTGAAGGTTCACCATCCAACAGGACAAAGACCTTAAGCACACTGCCAAGACAACATAGGAGTGGCTTTGGGACAAGTCTCTGAATGTCCTTGAGTGAACCAGCCAGAGCTCGGACCTGGAATCTAATGCAGAAACATGTAATGCATGTAAACTTTGAGCAAACTCCACTGTCGGTATTCTATCTCTAAATGTTATCTATTACTAGCAGCACCATATCACCAAGTCACATTCTGAGTATGTGTAAACGTACTTGGTGAATAAAGGTGATTCTGTTTCTGATTCTGTAAAGTGTCATTCAGCCATTAGTCAACAAGACATTAATCACAAACACTTTATAATGCATTCATCATGCATAACACCATATGTCTTACATTGAACTGAACTCAGATTTTTGTAAACACATAATTATATACCTTCTAACCCGCATCATCGACATAACAAATCAAGTCTTCCTGTCATTACCCGTTCTGCAAGCTAGGTAATAATTTGGTATGTTACCCTGATCTTGGGCATAAAGTATGCATGGGTAGTAATTCATTCCAGACAGTATCAATGGGCAGGTAATATTTAACTAGGACTCCTAAATCTCTCACATCATTAATATGAACTCTAAGCTTCTTGTTCAGGATCATCTTTCATCAAGACTTTTTAATTGCATTTATCGTTATGGGATTGTAAACACAAAACATTTGAAAGGATGTTTACGGGAGTGACTCAGGCCGAACAGGCTGAAGTTTTAACACTCACAGCTGAAACATCTGTTATTTCCCCTATGGGCATAAAAGGGCAGATATTTCATCAGTGTTGGTCTTGTGTAGAGAGAAAATCTACCACACCATCACTCTTGCTTAATCCCAAGCATTTAGCTGAAACTGTGCAATTACTTTGAGTACTTCTGATCTGTTACAGTCAATTATTTGTTTCATGTATTTCAAGGTAATTGTACTCCTCCAGCAAGGGCACCAAAACAGGTTCAGTACTTTCTAAGGATCACAGAAATGTAACCGCCGAGCGGCCCTCAGAGCTACTTTCCCTTTCTCTTGCTGCCCGCTCTGGCGTCCCGACCACCACCAGTTCTCCAGCCACCACCAGCCCTGACCCTGCCACTGCCAGCACCAGCAGGCCGTCCCGTCCCACCATCCTCCGTCACTCTGGCGTCGCGTGACATTCTTTCCCACAGGCAGTCACATAGTTCCAGCGTCTCCTCATGCAAGGGGGCCTGGGACATTGCAACAGGCGGGGGGCACTTCAAAGCCGGCCAGTCCACAGCTGCAGCCTGTCGCTCCAGCAGCCAGCTCCAGTTTGTAATCATTATTAAAGGCTTGACCCCAGAGGCATCTCTGCCGCTGTTCGCACCCCCACCCACCCCCAATAGTGCTGCAGAGGGCTCCTCTAAAGGCGACTCCAGTTACCCATCGGGGGGGCGGTGGTAAGTTGCCCGGTGGTGATGTGAGTGCCATGGTTTGGGCAAGGGAGGGCAGTGCTCACTGTAGAGCCACATTTTCAGGTAATACTCCAGCTAATTGACCTCTGTCTCAGGTCTGACACGGGGTGAGGAAAACCCTAAAGCTTTGATGGGCATATTAGTGGTCATTCATAATACTAAACATGAGTGAGAACATGTCTGATTCTGAAAGCAAGGCTGATCCCGTGCCCCAGTGTGGATTTGCCCTACTGTCTATCTGGCCGGGACTGTGGGAGCGACAGGCGTCTGTTATTAGCTCATTAGCCCTGGTGTGACGAAGAAGGAATTTATAGATAAAATTTGCAAGCTATATCAGTCCTTAGGAAATCTGACCGTCCCTTTATTACAAAAAGACAATATGCAGTCATTGCTGCTGGAGCTTTCCTGCTTTCCTCGTTAGCCACCGTTAAAGCCCATTTATTAGTGGTTGGCTTGGGAACCAGTGGACCCTAATCACTACCCACCTATTGGCCGAATAACATCTCACATGCTCTGCCTACTGGTCACCTCCAGTGACCCTTTCCATTGGCCATCATATTCTTGTGTAGCCTATTGTGAATAGGTTGGACACACCTATTCATTCAAGAGTTTTTCTTTATTTTTACTATTTTCTACATTGGAAAATAATAGTGAAGACATCAGAATTATGAAATAACACAGAGTTGATTTTGAGATTTGTTTGTTACTTAAACTCTGTATAGAATTTATTTGGGCTGCAATTTCTGAGGCTGGTAACTCTAATGAACTTATCCTCTGCAGCATAGGTAACCCTGAGTCTTCCTTTCCTGTGGTGGTCCTCATATGAGACAGTTTCATCATAGCGCTTGATGGTTTTTGAGACTGCACTTGAAGAGACTTTCAAAGTTCTTAAACTTTTCTGGAATGATTGACATTCATGTCTTAAAGTAATGATATACTGTTGTTGTAACGACGTTCTTCGCTTGTCGAAAGAGAGTCGGACCGAAATGCAGCGTGTTGGTTACTCATGTTTATTAATAAATGAAACGAATAACGGAACTATACATGAAATAACTAATAAATACAAAAACAACAAAACGGAACGTGAAACCTATTACAGCCTATCTGGTGAACACTACACAGAGACAGGAACAATCACCCACGAAATACAAAGCGAAACCCAAGCTACCTAAATACGGTTCCCAATCAGAGACAACAAGAATCACCTGACTCTGATTGAGAACCGCCTCAGGCAGCCAAACCTATTTAACACACACCCCTAATCAGCTACAATCCCAATAACTAAAAAACCCCACTAAGAATACAACAAACAATAAACCCATGTCACACCCTGGCCTGACCAACTAATTAACTAAAACACAAAATACTAAGACCAAGGCGTGACAGAACCCCCCTAAGGTGCGGACTCCCGAACGCACCTCAAAACCATAGGGAGGGTCCGGGTGGGCGTCTGTCCATGGTGGCGGTTCCGGCTCGGGACGTGGACCCCACTTCATAAATGTCATTGCTCCTCCCCTTCGCGTCCTGGGATGATCTACCCTCGCCACCGACCATGGCCGAATAGTCCTCACCCAGAAACCTACTGAACAGAGGAGCAGCTCGTGACAGAGGGGCAGCTCGGGACTGAGGAGCAGCTCGGGACTGAGGGGCAGCTCGGGACTGAGGGGCAGCTCGGGACTGAGGGGCAGCCCAGCACTGAGAGGCAGCCCAGTACTGAGAAGAAGCCCAGTACTGAGAAGAAGCCCAGTACTGAGATGAAGCCCAGCCAGGCAGTTGAATTCGGCAGATCCTGGCTGACTGGCGGATCCTGGTTGACTGGCAGATCTGGAAGAGTCTGGTTGACTGGCAGATCTGGAAGCGTCTGGCTGACTGGCAGATCTGGAAGAGTCTGGCTGAATAGCAGATCTGGAAGAGACGTGCTGACTGGCAGATCTGGAAGAGTCTGGTTGACTGGCAGATCTGGAAGAGTCGTGCTGACTGGCAGATCTGGAAGAGTCTGGCTGAATGGCAGATCTGGAAGAGTCTGGCTGACTGGCAGATCTGGAAGAGTCTGGTTGACTGGCGGATCTGGAAGAGTCTGGTTGACTGGCAGATCTGGAAGAGTCTGGCTGAATAGCAGATCTGGAAGAGTCGTGCTGACTGGCAGATCTGGAAGAGTCTGGTTGACTGGCGGATCTGGAAGAGTCTGGTTGACTGGCAGATCTGGAAGAGTCTGGAAGAGTCTGGCTGAATGGCAGATCTGGAAGAGTCTGGCTGACTGGCAGATCTGGAAGAGTCTGGCTGACTGGCAGATCTGGAAGAGTCTGGCTGACTGGCAGATCTCGAAGAGTCTGGCTGACTGGCAGATCTGGAAGAGTCTGGCTGACTGGAAGATCTGGAAAAGTCTGGCTGAATGGCAGATCTGGAAGAGTCTGGCTGACTGGCAGATCTGGAAGAGTCTGGCTGACTGGCAGATCTGGAAGAGTCTGGCTGAATAGCAGATCTGGAAGAGTCTGGCTGACTGGCAGATCTGGAAGAGTCTGGCTGAATGGCAGATCTGGAAGAGTCTGGCTGACTGGCAGATCTGGAAGAGTCTGGTTGACTGGCAGATCTGGAAGAGTCTGGCTGACTGGCAGATCTGGAAGAGTCTGGCTGAATAGCAGATCTGGAAGAGTCGTGCTGACTGGCAGATCTGGAAGAGTCTGGCTGAATGGCAGATCTGGAAGGGGTCTGGCTGACTGGCAGATCTGGAAGAGTCTGGCTGACTGGCAGATCTGGAAGAGTCTGGCTGAATGGCAGATCTGGAAGGGGTCTGGCTGACTGGCAGATCTGGAAGAGTCTGGCTGACTGGTAGATCTGGAAGAGTCTGGCTGACTGGCAGATCTGGAAGAGTCTGGTTGACTGGCAGATCTGGAAGAGTCTGGCTGACTGGCAGATCTGGAAGAGTCTGGCTGAATAGCAGATCTGGAAGAGTCTGGGTGACTGGCAGATCTGGAAGAGTCTGGCTGACTGGCAGATCTGGAAGAGTCGTGCTGACTGGCAGATCTGGAAGAGTCTGGCTGAATGGCAGATCTGGAAGAGTCTGGCTGAATAGCAGATCTGGAAGAGTCTGGCTGAATGGCAGATCTGGAAGAGTCTGGCTGACTGGCAGATCTGGAAGAGTCTGGCTGACTGGCAGATCTGGAAGAGTCTGGCTGAATGGCAGATCTGGAAGAGTCTAGCTGACTGGCAGATCTGGAAGAGTCTGGCAGATCTGGAAGAGTCTGTCTGACTGGCAGATCTGGAAGAGTCTGGCTGACTGGCAGATCTGGAAGAGTCTGGCTGACTGACTGCTCTGGCTGCTTCATGCTGACTGGCGGCTCTGGCTGCTCCATGCTGACTGGCGGCTCTGGCTGCTCCATGCAGATTGACGGCTCTGGCAGCTTCTTGCAGACTGGCAACTCTGGCTGCTCCAAGCAGACTGACAGCTCTGGCTGCCCCATGCAGACAGGCAGCTCTAGCTGCTCCATGCAGGCTGACTGGCAGCTCTAGCTGCTCCATGCAGACTGACAGCTCTGGCTGCTCTAAGCAGACTGACAGCTCTGGCTGCCCCATGCAGACTGGCAGCTCTAGCTGCTCCATGCAGACTGGCAACACTGGCTAATCCATGCAGACTGGCAGCTCTAGCTGCTCCATGCAGACTGACAGCTCTAGCTGCTCCATACAGGCAGGAGGCTCCGGCAGCGCTGTAGAGGAGGAAGGCTCTAGAACCGCTGAACAGGCGGGAGACTCCGACAGCGCAGGAGAGGGAGAAAGCGCTGGCTGCGCTGAACAGGCGAGGCGCACTGAAGGCCTGATGCGTGGTGCTGGCACTGGTGGTATTGGGCCGAGGACACGCACAGGAAGCCTAGTGCGGGGAGCTGCTACCGCAGGGCTGGGGTGTGGAGGTGGTACTGGATAGAGGACAGGCACAGGAAGCCTGGTGCGGGGAGCTACCATCGGAGGACTGGTGTGTGAAGGTGGCACAGGATGGACTGGACCGTGAAGGTGTACTGGAGAGCCTGAGAGCAGGACTGGCACAGGACGTGCAAGGCTAGGTAGGTACACAGGAGGCCTAGTGCGTGAGGCTGGCACATTTTTCACCAGCCGACTAACACGCACCTCAGGACTAGTATGGAGCGCTGACCCAGGTGCCATTAAATCCCCGACAGGCTCCGTCGGACGAATATTGTACCTAAAGCACCAAACTAGCAACTCCCTCATTACTTTCTCCTCCAATTTCCCCATTAACTCCTTCACAGTCTCTGCTTCGCTCACCTCCAACACCCGATTCTGGTCTCCATTCTCCTATAGCCCTCTTCGCACTGCTCCAGCGAATCCCAGGCGGGCTCCGGCACTCTCTCTGGGTCGGCCGCCCACCTGTCTATTTCTTCCCACGTCGTAATATCCATACTGTACTCCTCTCTGGGCTGCTCCTGTTTCCATCCACGTCGCCGTGCTGCCTCCTCATACCAGTGCCTCTCCGCTTTAGCCGCTTCTAGTTCCTCCTTGGGGCGGCGATATTCACTAGGCTGAGCCCAGGGTCCTTCTCCTTCCAGTTCCTGTTTCCTCTTCGCCTGCTGCACCTTTGGGCGGCTACACTCCCCTGGTTTAGCCCAGGGTCCTCTCCCGTCAAGGATTTCCTCCCATGTCCAGAAATCCTTAATACGCGGCTCCTCTTTGGGCTGCTCCTGCCTGTTGACACGCTGCTCGGTCCGTGTGTGGTGGGTGATTCTGTAACGACGTTCTTCGTTTGTCGAAAGAGAGTCGGACCGAAATGCAGCGTGTTGGTTACTCATGTTTATTAATGAAACGAATAACGGAACTATACATGAAATAACTAATAAATACAAAAACAACAAAACGGAACGTGAAACCTATTACAGCCTATCTGTTGAACACTACACAGAGACAGGAACAACCACCCACGAAATACAAAGCGAAACCCAGACTACCAATCAGAGACAACGAGAATCACCTGACTGATTGAGAACCGCCTCAGGCAGCCAAACCTATTTAACACACACCCCTAATCAGCTACAATCCCAATAACTAAAAAACCCCACTAAGAATACAACAAACAATAAACCCATGTCACACCCTGGCCTGACCAACTAATTAAGAGATGTTCTTGCCATAAATAGGGCTATCTTCTGTATACCACCCCTATACCACCACACAACTGACTTGCTTAAACACGGAAAGACATTCCAGAAATGAACTTTTAACAAGGCACACTTGTTAATTGAAATGCATTCGAGTTAACTACCTCATGAAGCTGGTTGAGAGAATGCCAAGAGTGTGTAAAGCTGTCATTAACGCAAAGGACGGCTACTTTGAAGAATCTCAAATATAAAATACATTTTGATTTGTTTAACACTTTTTTGGTTACTACATGATTCCATGTGTGCTATTTCTTAGTTTTGATGTCTTTAGTATTATTATACAATGTAGAAAATAGTAAAAATAAAGAAAAACCTTTGAATGAGTAGGTATGGCCAAACCTTTGACTGAAACTGTATATTTACTTTCCCTATATATGTGACTCATCCATCCTTTTATCACACAACTGCATGCTTCCTGATAAGAATCATGAGGAAAAGTGTTCCTTGCCCTCATGGTAGCTTGAGGACATGTGGGCCAGATGGCGAGCCGTTAACAGCCAGGATGCAGCAGTCTCTTCGTTCCTTTTTTTATTCCACACGTCAGATATTGATGTAATATCCTTGACTAAAAACAGCAGCAGCAGGTGTCAAATAATGGCAGCCTTGTCAGATGAGGGGGAGTTGTCTTTTCAGGTGCGCTGTTGTGGTAACAGGTTACATGGACTTTAATAGCTATTCATTAAAGATTCCATGCTAGGTACGCCATGCAACTGGAGCATGATTTCCCCCACAGCAATCCACCGTACACATACTACCTATCTACCATCTACCTGTGGATGATGACTCACTTCGTGGCAACTTACATTCTATCAACCAACATCAAGTTTATTGATGTTTTGTTGTTCTATACCGAGGAAATAAATCACGGAGAGAGTACACTGTTTCCATATTTTTTTTTAAACAACAACATGCAACAAATTGTACAGTATAATTTGCCTTTTGAAACAATAGCTTTACCTTTAAAACTTTCCATATAGATTGGATGTCCAGTCATCTGTCATCAGGAGCGTAACTTAGACAATCTTTATAGTAGACTGTGTAGGCTTGTGCTTAACTGGATAAGGAGCCTCTTTATCATCTCCATAATGCAGTAGGCCTCAACCCTTAAATGTTGACTGCAACCTTTGACCCCAGCTCAACTTTCCATATCCAAGGATTTCTAATGCACTGGGTAGTATATTTCTCTACGAAACTGAATATACAGCCAAAGGTGAATTGCATTGTTTGGCTAAAAGAAAATAATTAATACAATGAAGTATGCCTTCTACAATTACCATATCTCTTCAATATCATGGCTAGTATTTGAATAGATAATTCCTCTGGATAAAGCCTCAACAGAGCCATCTGATTAGCACATTTCATTATGGAATCTAAACTTTTTAGATAATCTTGGTATTGTGGGATTAAATTATTTTGCTAAAATAACAGCAATGAAAAGATGGATAACGTAATCAATTAACAGCACAAAGAAAAACGTCACATTATGTTTATACAAAGCAATAGACTCAGAGCTTTGTATGGATTATTATATTTGCTATTAGATGCTATCTACAGACAGCCATTAAGTATGATGTACCAGCTGTGATGAAAATCCCATGATTGTTTATCTTTGCTTTGTTGCACCATATCTATACAAACATACCTCACAAAGATCCATTGAAGCCTGGAAATGAAAACAGAACTAAAACAAAAGTACACCCAAATTGCTAATTGGTATGAGTCCTAAAAACATATCACCCTAAAAAAAAACGCCCTCTGCCAATCTTCTCTGTGTACTACGTTCACCACAGTAATGCCATGTAACACCATAATGTACTCTGGCAATAATGAGCACCTGACAATGTATTTTATACAGTACGTCTAGCCTAACCCTGAAACAGAGCAGTCACTAGTGGCGAGGATCATCCAGCACTGTGGCCAGGGTTGACAGAGCTTCAGCAGGGTTCTGGGGAACTGGGGTTGGGTAGGTGGTACTGTCTGTCTATGGTATGGATTCACTCCAGGGACAACAGTGACATATGTAGATAGATGCAGAGACAGTCAGGCTCTGCCCTGCCTCTTTGTCCACCTTCCCTTTTGCTTTGTTGATTTGTTGATTTTTGGTTTCTATACGACCAGGCCCCCTGAGCTCTGAGTGGGTGGGCCAGGACCCCTGAGCTCTGTGTGGGCGGGCCAGGACCCCTGAGCTCTGTGTGGGCGGGCCAGGACCCCTGAGCTCTGTGTGGGCGGGCCAGGACCCCTGAGCTCTGAGTGGGTGGGCCAGGACCCCTGAGCTCTGTGTGGGCGGGCCAGGACCCCTGAGCTCTGTGTGGGCGGGCCAGGACCCCTGAGCTCTGAGTGGGTGGGCCAGGACCCCTGAGCTCTGTGTGGGCGGGCCAGGACCCCTGAGCTCTGTGTGGGCAGGCACTAGACATAATATGGTAGTGGTGATGGGTGGGAGGGGGGGACCCCCAGGAGTGCTGCCTGAGAGGGGCACACTGTAGCAGGATGCCAGTCATGGCTCAGTGGTCCCAGCGGCACGAGCCTCCAACACTTAACAAGCACCATCCAGTTGTCCCTAGCCTTGACCCTGTCTCGTCTTAAGACCTTTATGGAGCTTAGACAGCAGGGAACCTCTGGGGCATTATCAATTACACTCTGTCATACTATAAGAATATCTTAGATTACTTTTTTTGCAGTGTGGTTTAAGGCAAATTTAAGTTAACGTTAATTTGAGCAATTATCTACTAAAAAAGTGCATCAAGTGTCTTAGATCAATTAGACAGTTTGGAACTGAGTATTTTGACCAGTCTCATTAAGAGAGTTGAGCTGTAGTAGCCTACTACTACAATGGTGACATATCACTCAGAGGGTGGGCTCTGATGTGTCTGTCTGGGTAGACAGACAGACAGACAGACAGACAGACAGACAGACAGACAGACAGACAGACAGACAGACAGACAGTGACTTCACTAACCCCATGTCCGGGGATATGGGTGCTACATTTAATATATTCTAAGGCTGACCAGGCTGACCTCAGCTGCCCAAGTCCCAGTGTTTGACAGGCAGGCTGGGCTAGGGCAAGGAGATGTCTCAGCCACAGCATCCCATTACAAGACCATAACAGGCAGTGCTTCGGAGTAACAAGGACACATTCTCTGGCCTCTTGCAGTCCTCTGGGATGCAATGGATCACATACTGGAATCCATAATGTAGACTGCAGGGGTGTAAGAACCAAAATGGTGTTGCAAATTCATTTAAAAAAGTGCCAACGTGTATTGAAGGGTGATATAAGGTTGTGGACCAGTGAAATGTACAACTGGAGCACGTCCAAATGGATCGATCTACTGGCCAGGCACCATGGGAGCGGTTTTTAAACAGAGCTATCAGGGACAGAATGTGCCAGTGCTGAAACACATTGGGTAATACTGATGCTACCCAATGGCATATAGAGTAGAGCAGGGATGACGAATACCACTGTTTGTGTTTGAAAGTGTTTTAGAGGCAGTAAAAAGGCTGGGTCGACCGTTGCAAGTCACAACCTGGAAGGGCTATGGTTTTATTAATATTTCCACACAAGGAAAAGAGGAAGAGCCATGCTATGCTAATGTTTTTATTCCCTTGGTTATGCGGGAAACTGCCAAAAATATCACAAAGTGTTATTATTCCAACCGAAAGGCATACGTACGTACTTCAAACCACAAGACAATACATAATTCAGGAAAATAAAAGGTTTGGTTGTGTTGGAAGGAAAACAATGGAATACATTAATGAGCCACGTATGACAAGAATAACAGTACTTTATTCATATTCGCAATTCAAGTGAGGATAAGGCAGAGTTCGTGGAACAAGGTTAATGACAAATCGTAAAAACCAAAGTCTTTGAGCTACATTCTTCTCCTCATTCAAAGCATATTGAGTTATGCTATGTATTCTGAAGCCTTTATATCTATATATGTCCATCATCATTTCCCAAGCTGATCAGCACTCCACATGCTGGCCAATTCATGTGTTGGTCAATTGCCATGGGTAGATTCCATGGAATATGAGCTGCCCCCTTTGTCTAATGGAAAGGAAATATACACAAAATGCTCCACACGTGTTACGTGACCCTCAATTGTGCTTTTGAAATGTGTATTTTAATGTTGCTCTAATTTGAGAGCAATAACCAATTGTGCTCCATCAGCAGAGAGAGGCTGACAGGGCCTCCTACCCTCTCTGCCCTTGGACCAGCTGGCTCATAACAGCACCACACTCACCCTCAACAAATCACTTTTGTCTCCATCCATCAAAGTAACATTAATATTCCAAACCCGCCCACTGCTATCTTGGACTGTACTGTATGTCTTAATTACCTTGGGCCATGCCAGGAGAAGACGACCTCACTGTATCAGCTCCCTCGTACTGTCAGTTACCAAACACTTAGACCCCATCAGGGACTTTGAGACTCTTTCAAACCTCGCCCTCCATCGCGTTGGGTAGCAGCGGCGCAGGGGGCTTGGGTATCAGAAACCCGGGACAATGGCAACAACTGCACATCCAATTTAGTCCCTTGTTTATCGTGAGTTTGTAACAGGATCTGGACTACAATACCATGGAGCACAATGGAATGGCGATCAGGTTGCTGTTGTTTTTCAAGCTAATTAGACCTCAGGCATGCCAACGAATCCTCCGAGGTGCACCCCCAGAGTCAAACGACGGCTAAAAACGGCCCCGTTAGAAAAGGGCCCTATAAGTCCATGGTATTTGGGGATGTGTAACGTGGCGGCCCAGTTATCTCGTCGTTATATGGTCCGATGATGGCAGGCCAGGGATTCAACAGGTCACTTAGAGAGAAGGGTGTCCACACCACACGGGCATTGTTTTTGCTTTTAGGGAGGTTTAATGTGGCCCTCTTAATCTTTTTTTGTGTGCTGCCAATTCACATTGTCCTATCCAGGACTGTCACTTGAGCCAAACAGGAGATTGGGTAACAGAAGGGGTGGTGTGGACTGTTGCCTATACACTTTACCCAGCCATTTTCCTTCATACTGTACGTACTTCTAAACCAATCAACCCAAGCCTCAGAACAAAGAATTATGATCAGTCTATTCTTAGAGGAAAGGTTTACGGTAACGCTGACTCTATTATTATGTTATAATTAGCTCAACAAGAGTAGTCCAATAAATGTGAATAATTTTACTCATACACTTTAAATGTCTTTATATGTAGATCTATTGTGACAGCTCTGCCACTAGTTAGCTCCCTCATCTATAAATGTGGTTTGCTCCATTCTCACTTCACGAATAGGGCTTGCCTGTTGATTGTAAAATTCTACACAGTCACATCAAGATAAAGCTGTAACCAACCCAGTTTTGTGGAAACAACCTCTGACCTTAAAGCATAAACCTCTGACCTGCGACAGGTGGAAAGAGTGTCTTTTCAGTGAATTGGACCAAGTGTGAGGGGCCGCTAGCATCTCCTCTCAGCACTCCGGACAAATATTATCATTTTGCTGAGGACTACCGAGATTAGGGTGGTGTAGACTACATGTGAGGTCCAGTAACACGTGTTCTCCAGGAGTGAATGCTGTGTCTGGGCATATAGAGCGTCTAGGAAGAGATGATCCACCATGCAAAACAACCCAGACACCTGTCTCACTTTCAGTTGCACACAGCACACTCATAAAGCCAGCTAGGACTGTGAATGCTGAGATAAAATCACGTGTAAGTTATTAGGTTAATGATGAATGAATAATAAGTTATCAATTAAGCTGTGATAGAGCAGTAAGAAGTTAGAGTGGTAATAGAGTGGTTATAGAAAAGTAATATATTACAGGGCCTTTAATTGACTAATTTCCATACTAGCGTAGCACAAGGGGATTTGTGAAACTCACTCTTCAACCTGAAGTGTACCCACTTGTCCCACTGAATAGCTAGCTTTTCACCTGGCGTGACTTGTAAAACACTTGGGGAGTGTGTTCACGTGTGCTAGCAAGGCAGAGGTTCTGGGTTTAAGCCTTGTGATAGCTGAATCAGGAGAAAGTGGTACTCGCTAAGCAAGCAGCATGTCCTCTGCTACAAATGGTTCCATGACGGATCTGCAGATACACTCAGCTCAACAATGGGGTCGCTGTGGAGTAAGTTTGGGGTGTGAATGTAGCACATGGGGATGTGTGAAACTCACTCAGCCTGAAGTGTCCCAACATGCACCGCCCAATAGCTAGAGGAGGAGTAGGTCAGATAAGCTTTTCCAATAGATGTCGGCAATCTCTCTCTGGTTTGTCCTCATCACGGGGGAGATTGCTTGCAAGTGGACCTCGGAGACTCAGCCTTACGTGGCTCTGATGGTAAACAAGTTGTGTGGGGAGTTCAGGGAGAGTTCCCGGGCCAGCAGGGCCAGGCCAGGTGACACATCAAAGCGTCCCACTGCGTTGTTATCCCCAGAATGCGACACTGTGGTTTCGGCAAGTTTGCCTCTGATCAGGAGGGGAGGGGTCGGTCAAAGAGAGGCTCGCCAAATGCAGGGGACTTGGGCGTGGGCTCGACTTGAAACGTAGGCTGTACAGTTTGAAAAAGCCATTCACTTGCCGTCTTTCTGAATGGAGTCTGGACTGTGCAAGTAGATAATATGTATTTATTAAAGAAAAAGTAAAGGCTCTTATTTTTGGTTTTCAGCTGTCTGCTCTTGCTTTTTGAATATAAAAGCATTCATATAATTTAGCAGACACTCATATCCAGAGTGACGTACAGGAGCAATTAGGGTTAAGTGCTTTGTTCAAGGTCACATCAGTAGAGTTCTCTTAATCGGCTCAGGGATTCAAACCAGCAACCTTTAGCTCAACACTCTTAACTGCTAGGCTACCTGCCACCCATTTTATAGCCTGCCTCAATGAGAATGGCAATAATTGTGCAATATTTGATGATGATTGAATGCACATATTATTAATACAAAGCTACATAGCTATAGAGTTTAAGAAACTATTTGTGATTTCTGCCTGTTCTAATGCAATGCTGGTAATGTGCTTAACTTAATGACATCAACATAGTAATTTACAATGTCAGGAAGATCTTACGGGAGGAGAGAGGTTAAAGATGGATTTTTAAGCCTTGAGACAATTGAGACCTGGATTGTGTATGTGTGCCATTCAGAGGGTGAATGGGCAAGACACAATATTTAAGTGCCATTGAATGGGGTAGTAGGTGGCAGGCGCACCGACCGGTTTGAGTGTGTCAAGAACTGCAAGGCTACTGGGTTTTTGACGCTATACAGTTTCCCATATGTATCAAAAATGTTCCACCACCCAAAGACATCCAGCCAACTTGACACAACTGTGGGAAGCATTGGAGTCAACATGGTCCAGCATCCCTGTGGAATGCTTTCGGCACCTTGTAGATTCCATGCGTGGCAAATTGAGGCTGTTCTGAGGTCAAAAGAGGTGCAACTCACTATTAAGAATGTCCACCTAATGTTTTGAACACTCAGGTTATATTAAGATGTCAAGAGAGTGAGACACTAAGACATTCTCACACTGGTGCTTCACCAATGCCCTCTGCTGGAGGAGCCACAAACCTCAGGTTTTCTGGAGAAAATCACAGACGTAAGAACAATAGCAAACACTTCACCTAAACTGAATGTTCTATTTTTCTGATTAAGATACCCACGCACGAACACACCTGTCAACACTACAGGGCTCAGGTTATATGGGGGCCATTTGGGTTCCCTCTTTCATTCGCACATCGTCATTTTTTACAGTAGCCTGTAGGCCATTTTGGAAAAGGACACTAATTAGCTCACTTACGGTCCACCAACTGACTCTGTCATCTCGTGGCTATTGAGAAGAGAAGAGGCAGCCCCCTGCTTCTCCCAGCTGCTCAAATACATTATTGTATAAAACCCTCTGTCTGGCCAGCTGTCTCATTATTTTCACCACACAATCCTCCTAAAGTCCTCCAAAACCACGTTTTAAATATGGCAGCGTGTCTGTCTGACCGGTGAAAGTCACATCAGGTGCACTTACTGTTTCAAAGGCCCTATCATGTGGCTGCTGAGGGACTGTTAGGAACAGTGAAGTTCCTTTGTTTAGAGCCACTGTTGCATGTATAAATTAGGTCACACAGGGGGGGGGGGGGGTATTTTTTGTCTCTCGAATCTCTGACAATGAAGGTGTACCCAATATGAAAAATGTCTCATCATCAACAATGAGAATTATCAGTCTGCATATTTTAGGCAAACGTGGTACACAGCAAGGGAGAGCTGACAGGAGTGTGTTTGTTGGTACCGTATTTGCGCAACAATTGGTGTGAGCTTTGATTGGTTCTCTCAAACCTTTTTATTTTCTAGGGTGTTGAGACTTCTCATTTGGATTTTGAAATTCAACAGTTGCATTGGAAGAGGGGCGGCATAGTGGGCCTGTGAGTAGCTGTCCATGTGGGTGTTTGAGTGAGAAAGACACAGAGGACAAGCAATCAATACAAATCACAGCCCCATTCATTATCGACACATCATGCTTACAACATCAAGGAGCCCTGCCAGACTGAAGTCAGGAAGACTTTGAGTTTGTTGTCAGCCAGACTAATGGTCTGTATGATTGCTGAGTGGACCTACTTTAGTGGATTTGTTATACAGTTGAAGTCGGAAGTTTACATACACTTAGGTTGGAGACATTAAAACTCGTTTTTCAACCACTCCACAAAATTCTTGTTAACAAACTATGGTTAGGACATCTACTGTGTGCATGACACAAGTCATTTTTCCAACAATTGTTTACAGACAGATTATTTAATTTATAATTCACTGTATCACAATTCCAGTGGGTCAGAAGTTTACATGTACTAAGTTGAATGTGCCTGTGGATGTATTTCAAAACAAAACCATCTTTTGCATTAAGTTCACAAAGGGTTTAGAGAAAAAGCAAGCAATCCTGGAAGGCACTGGCATATTCTGCAATCAGTCAAAAGAAAATGCACACCTCTTCAAGGAACCTCCACTGGTGGTCTATGAGCGTGGTCGCAATATTGGAGATTTTTTTTTCTTTTTTTTTCTTTTTACCTTTATTTAACCAGGTAGGCTAGTTGAGAACAAATTCTCATTTGCAACTGCGACCTGGCCAAGATAAAGGATAGACATTCGACACATGGATTAAACAAAACATACAGTCAATAATACAGTAGAACAAAAGAAAACAAAAGGTCTATATACAGTGAGTGCAAATGAGGTAAGTTAAGGAAATAAATAGGCCATAGTGGTGAAGTAATTACAATATAGCAATTAAACACTGGAATGGTAGATCGGCAGAAGATGAATGTGCAGGTAGAGATACTGGGGTGCAAAGGAGCAAAATAAATAAATACCAGTATGGGGATGAGGTAGGTAGGTAGATAGATGGGCTGTTTACAGATGGGCTATGTACAGGTGCAGTGATCTGTAAGCCGCTCTGACAGCTGGTGCTTAAAGCTAGTGAGGGAGTGTGAGTCTCCAGCTTCAGAGATTTTTGCAATTCGTTCCAGTCATGGGCAGCAGAGAACTGGAAGGAAAGACGACCAAAGGAGTAATTGGCTTTGCGGGTGACCAGTGAGATATGCCTGCTGGAGCGCGTGCTACGAGTCTTCTGCTATGGTGACTAGTGAGCTGAGATAAGGCGGGGCTTTACCTAGCAGAGACTTGTAGATAACCTGTAGCCAGTGGGTTTGGCGACGAGTATGAAGCGAGGGCCAACCAACGAGAGCGTACAGGTCGCAATGGTGGGTAGTGTATGGGGCTTTGGTGACAAAACAGATGGCACTGTGATAGACTGCATCCAGTTTGTTGAGTAGAGTGTTGGAGGCTATTTTATAGATGACATCACCGAAGTCGAGGATAGGTAGGATGGTCAGTTTTACAAGGTTATATTTGGCAGCATGAGTGAAGGATGCTTTGTTGCGATATAGGAAGCCAATTCTAGATATAATTTTGGATTGGAGATGCTGAATGTGAGTCTGGAAGGAGAGTTTACAGTCTCACCAGACACCCAGGTATTTGTAGTTGTCCACATATTCTAAGTCAGAGCCGTCCAGAGTAGTGATGCTGGATGGGCGAGCAGGTGCGGGCAGTGATCGATTGAAAAGCATGCATTTAGTTTTACTTGCGTTTAAGAGCAGTTGGAGGCCACGGAAGGAGAGTTATGGCATTGAAGCTCGTCTGGAAGTTAGTTAACACAGTGTCCAATGAGGGGCCAGAAGTATACAGAATGGTGTCGTCTGCGTAGAGGTAGATCAGAGAATCACCAGCAGCAAGAGCAACATCATTGATGTATACAGAAAAGAGAGTCGGCACCGAGAATTGAACCCTGTGGCACACCCATAGATACTGTCAGAGGTCCGTACAACAGGCCCTCCGATTTGACACACTGAACTCTATCAGAGAAGTAGTTGGTAAACCAGGCGAGGCAATCATTTGAGAAACCAAGGCTGTCGAGTCTGCCAATAAGGATGTTATGATTGACAGAGTCGAAAGCCTTGGCCAAGTCGATGAATATGGCTGCACAGTAATGTCTCTTATCGATGGTGGTCCGTTAGAGCCTTGAGCGTGGCTGAGGTGCATCCATGACCAGCTCTGAAACCAGATTGCATAGCGGAGAAGGTATGATGGGATTCGAAATGGTCAGTAATCTGTTTGTTACCTTGGCTTTCGAAGACCTTAGAAAGACAGGGTATGATAGATATAGGTCTATAGCAGTTTGGGTCTAGAGTGTCACCCCCTTTGAAGAGGGGGATGACCGCGGCAGCTTTCCAATCTTTGGGAATCTCAGACGATACGAAAGAGAGGTTGAACAGGCTAGTAATAGGGGTTGCAACAATTTCGGCAGATACTTTTAGAAAGAGAGGGTCCAGATTGTCTAGCCCGGCTGATTTGTAGGGGTCCAGATTATGCAGCTCTTTCAGAACATCAGCTGTCTGGATTTGGGTAAAGGAGAAATGGTGGGGTCTTTGGTGGTTTGCTGTGGAGGGTGCCGGGCAGTTGACCGGGGTAAGGGTAGCCATGTTGAAAGCATGGCTAGCCGTAGAGAAATGCTTATTGAAATTCTCAATTTTAGTGTATAATCAATATAATCAATAATAATAATTGATTATGGTGATAGTTTGGTGAGATCTGACATGCACGTTGAGCCCACTCAGACACTCTTGACACCTATCCCAAATGGGAACTACTAATGTGGCTCATGCGCACAGTGCAATAGCACTATAAAAATGTTTTTCTTCAGACACCCACATACAGGTCAAACGATCCCTGTTAGGGGAATCATCTCATGCAAGACCAAGGGAGTAATCTATCTCATCACCTGTTCATATGAAAAAGCCTACGTAGAACAAATGAAAATACAATTAAAACAAGCATAGCTGAACACCACAGCTCAATCAGGTGTAAGAACATTGACTTTCTAGCAGGAGCTCACTTTGTTGAAGCTGACCATCCCATCTCCTCCCTCAAATACACAGGTATTGAGCATGTTGCTCTACCAAGGAGAGGAGGTAATATCGAGGAGGGAGGCTTACTGGATATCCTATCTAAAAACATTGACCCCTAGTGGTCTAAATATTGACTTTGCTCTCAGGCCCTTCTTATGAACACATTTTTCCTTTATGAACAAGTCTTATTTTTATTTTTACAGCTAATTAGCTTACACCTAATATGTTCCCCTGCTCATTATGTTTTAAAGTTGAACCAAAAGACTACATGTAACAAAAATGAAATGAAATTGAATGATACAATAATGCATGTTGATGCTAATATGATGTACAATATTCCATTATGTTTCTATATATGTTTCTATATGATAACAAATAGCGTAATATATTTAACATGCCTTTAACAGTTTCAGTAATTCATTTTGATTAACTTAATCATTATGACACACCCCTCACTATAGTCATTGGTTACACACATTTTACTTTGTTATGTTTGTCTACATAACCTGGTTCAAGTATTCATGACATTACCCTGAGGAAGGCACAGTGATGCTGAAACGTTGGTAAATACCTATTAAATTGCTGGGAGATTATACATGGAGTGTGCAACTTCCTTTATTTTGATAGTTTATAGTTTTTTCGCCGTTAGTCAGCACCTCCAGACAAACTATTATTCTGGGTGTGTGTCTGCTCATGTTTAAAAAAAATCTGTATTTCAAGGCCTAACTTCAAACTCAGTGCCTCTTTGCTTGACATCATGGGAAAATCAAAAGAAATCAGCCAAGACCCCAGAATAATTTTTTGGGGCCTTCACAAGTCTGGTTCATCATTGGTAGCAATTTCCAAATGCCTGAAGGTACCACGTTCATCTGTACAAACAATAGTATGCAAGTATAAACACCATGGGACCACGCACCTGTCATACCGCTCAGGAAGGAGACGCTTTCTGTCTCCTAGAGTTGAACGTACTTTGGTGCGAAAAGTGCAAATCAATCGCAGAACAACGGCAAAGGACCTTGTGAAGATGCTGGAGGAAACAGGTACAAAAGCATCTATATCCACAGTAAAACTAGTCCTATATAGACATAACCTGAAAGGCAGCAAGGAAGAAGCCACTCCTCCAAAACCACCATAAAAAAAGCCAGACTACGGTTTGCAGCTGCACATGGGGACAAAGATCGTACTTTTTTGAGAAATGTCCTCTGGTCTGACGAAACAAAAATAGAACTGTTTGGCCATAATGACCATTGTTATCTTTAGAGGAGAAAGGGGGAGGCTTGCAACCCAAAGAACACCATCCCAACCGTGACACGCGGGGGTGGCAGCATCATGTGGTGGGGGTGCTTTGCTGCAGGAGGGACCGGTGCACTTCACAAAATAGATGGCATCATGAGGCTGGACAATTATTGGGATATATTGAAGCAACATCTCAAGACATCAGTAAAGAAGGTAAAGCTTGGTCGCAAATGGGTCTTCCAAATGGACAATAACCCCAAGCATACTTCCAAAGTTGTGGCAAAATGGCTTAAGGGGACCAAAGTCAAGGTATTGGAGTGGCCATCACAAAGCCCTGACCTCAGTCCTAAAGAAAATATGCGAGCAGAAATGAAAAAGCGTGTGCGAGCAAGGAGGCCTACAAACCTGACTCAGTTACACCCGCTCTGTCAGGAGGAATGGGTCAAAATTCACCCAACTTATTGTGGGAAGCTTGTGGAAGGCTACCCGAAACGTTTGACCCAAGTTAAACAATTAACCTTTACGGATGCTGTACCTGTACAGGAACCAAATCAGAGGAAATTCCAGAGCGCCAACTAATTGTACTCAATACAACCCAAACTTTCATTAAAACTCACATTCAAGGTACTCAATTAAAGCCACACTCGTTGTGAATCTAGCCAACATGTCAGATTTGTAAAATGCTTTTCGGCGAAAGCATGAGAAGCTATTATCTGATAGCATGCAGCCCCCAGAAACACACAAAGGGGACGAAAACAAAGAAATGAGCGTAGCCGGCGCTACCCAAAACGCAGAAATAAAATATAAAACATTCATTACCTTTGACGAGCTTCTTTGTTGGCACTCCTATATGTCCCATAAACATCACAATTGGGTCTTTTTTTTTATTAAATCGGTCCATATATACCCAAAATATCCATTTATGAAGACCGTGAAATCCATGGAAAAAGTCACGTTTCCCAAAGCGACGTCATTTTTTAAAATTCATAAAGTTGCCTATAAACTTTGACAAAACACTTCAACCTACTTCTGTAATCCAACTTTAGGTATTAGTAAACGTTAATAAACAATCAAATTGATCTGTATTCAATAGCTAGAAGTTTTGAAAACGAAGTCCATTTTCTCACCGACATTTTTTCCAGCTGCGGACCTGAAGACAGGATGTGCCATTCACTAATCTGACCAAGGATAAAGGGCCCTGGAAATCACAACACTGGCGACATCATGTGGAAGCTGTAGGAATTGCAAGCCCAGTCCCATCAATTATGGCAAGCCATAGACAATACCGAGACTGGCGGATGGATTTTGTCTTTGTCGATTTAGTGATCAGGTTTTCTTGCGATTTTGACCACTGAACTCGTTCTGTTATAGTCACAGACACCATTGAACCAGTTATAGAAACTTCAGAGTGTTTTCTATGCACACATACTAATCATATGCATATACTATATTCCTGGCATGAGTAGCAGGATGTTGAAATGTTGCGCGATTTTTAACAAAATGTTTAGAAAATTCGCTGCAGCCATAACAGGTTTGGCATTGATACCAAATACTAAAAGCTGACATAAATAATTCTCTCTACTATTATTCTGACTGATACTGATTCACATTCTTAAAATAAATTGTTGATCCTAACTGACCTAAAACAGGGAATGTTTACTAGGATTAAATGGTAGGAATTGTGAAAAACTGAGTTTAAATGTATTTGCCTAAGGTGTATGTAAACCTCCGACTTCAACTGTATATCACCTATCTTGGCAAGCTAGCTGTAAGTCTCAAGACTAGACACATCCATACGACCACAGGGTCATTAAGGGAAGCAAAGTCTTTGGGCTGTGTAGTAAAGCTCTAATGTACTCACTGATTTGCATTTGCATATACATTCCCCCAGTGACTAATTGACACAGTATCAGGTATGAAGGTAAGACCCAGATGCAGACATGTCAAATGAACAATGGTTTAATGATCCAACAGGGGCATACAATAGACAGGTCAAGGCAGGCATGGGTCAGTAAACCAGAGGAGGTGCAATGGTACCGGATGGCAGGCTCAGGGTCAAGGTAGGCAGAGTAGTCAGGCAGGTGGGCTCAGAGTCAGGACAGGCAAGGGTCGAAACCAGGAGGGCGAGAAAAGGAAACTGGGAAAAGCAGGATCTGAGAACAAAAATGCTGGTTGACTTAGCAAACAAGACTAACTGGCAACAGACAAACAGAGGACACAGGTATAAATACACAGTGGATAATGGGGAATATGGGCGACACCTGGAGGGGGGTGGAGAAAATCACAAAGACAGGTGAAACAGATCAGTTTGTGACACACAATTTTGCCAGTAAATAACATTTCATTTTTTCATCAGAATGCTTATTAGTGTAAAACACAACACTGGCTATAATGTCATCGTGGCTTTGCTGAGTGAACAGCATTTGTTGTTTGTTTGCAGCCTATTTACACCTCAGCAGTTTAATTATGAACGCACACCTCCAGAACCCGCTAATTCGCTTATTTATATATTTTCTTGTGGAACATTCATTTGCCACCATTGCCTGCGCAGCAGAATGCAATTACCCTATTGTGACTTTATAATCCTCTCATGCCAGACTCACACCATGTATTTCTGAGCAGTGGTATTACAGTTCTCTCAGTCAGATAGAATACTATTTGTATGCTGCAGTACTATTTTCAGTTTTTCTAAAATGTCCATGTCAATCATGTCTCTCCCCTTTATCACATGGTCCATGTCCAGCATTTTCATAAAGTAATGTTCTACACATGTTAAACTTCTTATGGCTGGGGGCAGTATTGAGTAGCTTGGCTGAATAAGGTGCACAGAGGTGCCCAGAGTAAACGGGATTAGCGGGATCTCAGTCCTAAGAATTAAAGAACTAACAGAAATAAACAACAAGCCTCAGATAATCTCCAGTGTTCAATCAACGTTTACATTGTTTTCCCACACAGAGGTCTCGACAAAATCACCCAGCAATTTCCCTCTGTCTCTCTTCCCCTCATTCACAGATAAGATGGAGATGAGAGAGTGATAAGGGATGTGTTGTGCTGAATTAATAGTGCCAGTTTGGGCTGACTGATCCAGGGAATGCACTGCCTCTTGCATACAACTAAGGAATAGCACCATCAGAAAACGTATGTTTATTCTCTTGGAGGTACTGTTGAATTCAGGGCATTCTTCCAGAATAATTCATTGATTGTGTAACATAGCGAGAAGCAACCATTTTGAGAGTAGAGTTCAGTTGTCACAAGCTCTGATTCAGCTCAGGAGTTGTTTTCCAACGTTAAAAACACAAAACGTGCAATGTTTACCGGGATGCAAACACCTTTAAAAAGTTTAACAGGAACCTGTTTTTCTCACTTTGTGCTTGAAACAATTTGTCTGTGTAAATGTGTGTGGGTAATTATAGCACAAGGCTGTTGGCTATGAAAATATCTACTATGACAATTCATAACATTCCCATGTGTGGTTTCACTAGGGGAGCGCTAGACATCAATAATGTAACCATACAATCTGAAGTGGAATAGAATGACAGCAAATATGGTGTTTTCTTTACAAGCACAGACACTAGTTCTCATATGAATATGCCACTCTCTGAAGTGTCAAGTGGGTAGTAGGCCTACTGTAGTTGTGAATCATCCTTTCAGTTTCAGTCAGTCAAATTCAGCACTTCAACCGGTCCTCAATCACTGGACCCTGCTTCCTAAAAGAGGTGAGAATGGCTGCCTGTTATTGTCACTCACTAAAAAGCCTTATTGACCTTGATCAGGTGTCCACAAGTGCTTTAAGCTGAGATAAAAGACCAGATAACATGTAAGCGGCAATGATTTATTCCTGCTTCCCCTTCAGTAAAGCTGACATCTAATATATATTCTGACATTGTAAAAACGTTAAGACCCATAGCGAGCTCCAATAAAGTGGCTCCTCCATCAGGCATGACCGCTGGTTAATGAGCTCTGCCATATACTAGTGTGACACAGGACATGAACATGGTCATCTTGTGTTTATACAGTATATGACTGAAGCATGGTTGGTTGTTGTTGTGTTCTGGTCATACAGCTCTGTAGGTGTGACACGGGAACATGTGTTAGGGATAGATAATTGTTCAATATAATTCTCTCTGCTGACCCAAACAATTATTAAACAGAACCAAGAGGGTCTAATAAATCCAGGCCTGGTACCAGAACCAATACATAGGCTGGGTAAATTGTTTTATGACAGAGTTTGATATTTTAGTATTGAGAAATGTGTTATAGTGTGTTTAGGGTATAAGCTACATGTACGTATTTGGCACAACAGCGAAATGCATATGAACAAAAACCTAATATGCAACAAATATAAGAGCATCCTCCAATACCTTTACGAACAACATCCCCCGACCCTGCAGCAAATGCTAGTTTGTGCCTCACACACATAGTGCAGGATGCTTTAAGTTATCAGAATGCTTTCTCTTCTCATTTAATAAGGAGGTTTATTGAACCTTCCTTAGAACACCTTGGTTCTGTTTACTGATTGACTGGGTCAGTAGAGAGACAATAATCTTGAACATTCAATTTTCCCATTCACATCGGCCTAGTCTTGTTGTTCTGGCCACACAGGACTTGCATTCATACTGGCCAATCAGACAATAGCATCATAGGTCGGCGATTGTAAGTATCATTGTCATACTCAAAGCATTATTTATGAACCATGAATGTCATGACTATGGCTGAAGAAAATGTAATGATGATGATAACAAGTGAAGTGCAGTGGCTGGTTCAATAGGTTTGGAGTCTGTGTGTTTACCCAGGGCTTTGAAGCTACAGTACAGTATGGATACTGGGGCTTTTGGGCTTAGACTGGGGAAAATAGAGAGAAAGCAAAAGAAGAGAGAGGGAGAGTGACGAGAGAGAGAGAGAGCTATGCCAGGACAAATCAAGGTTTGGAGAGGATTAAAATCTGGTCTCAGTATACTAGCCTCCAGAAACAAACACAGTCCTCAGCAGTGTACAAATCCTCCATGCTGGCCCTGTGAGTCTCCACACTGCCATCTATGGCTGACTACCCTTGCAGATGTAAGCATCGTCTTACTTTTATCAAGGCTTTATCATGCATTGCTAAACCCTGGCCATATCAGACTTAGCCAGGCCTACGATTTAAATTATTTAATTATTCTCTGACAGTCCAGTAGATGGTGCCAAAGCAGTGTCAGAGAGCTGAGTTAAACTGAGTGTGCTGCCAGGCAGATATCCCCACAGATGGAGGGGAAGTGGGTCTGATGAACAGGGTTTTCACCACCACTGAGGGGGTGAGATTTGAATGAGTGGGTGGAAAGGGAGATGTTGTGAAAATAGGAGGTCTAAAGTCCCCCCCCCCCACCGCTAACAAGATTTACTAAACATCTGCTGTGTTCTGCAGATTGATCTGTTATTTATGTAACCATGCGTTCCCTTTAATGCCCTGCTTGCACAAAGGCTTGGGTGTATTTTTACATGTAATACCTCACGTCCCTTTAATCTGGCATCCTCTTAACGGTGTGCATCTATTCTAAACACTGCCATATCCCTAGCTCTAAGCTCCTTAGTGTGAAAAGATGCACAAATATGTAAATTGATGTTTTTTTCATCTTCCTTTCTTTCTCTCCCTGGGAGACAAATGTTTACTTTCAATAGAATTGAATACATTGAAGTTTAAAATGGATCATTCTTAATCCTAAGAACATTCTTCTTTCCATTTCACATAGGCTACATAATATTTGTGGTGAAGATGCACTACAGTACAAAATGAACCTACATGCCTAACTAGTAGCTAGTATCTAAGACTATATAACTAATATATATATATATGTTTAAATTCAATGGGTCATCAAATTAATTAGGAAAACAATTATAACCTGTATCTGTCAGTGATTGGCTACTTCCACCACTGTGATTTTCAGTTGCTAGTGTAGACTAGAAGTTATTTTTCTAATCTGATAAATGTCCATTGAATGCAACAATTTGTATGAGGGTGAATAGGTAACTGGATAGTCTGCACAACGTACACTGAATGTACAAAACATTAGGAACACCAACCTAATATTGAGTTGCATCCCTTTTGCCATCAGAGCAGTCTAAACTTGTCAGGGCATAGACTCTACAAGGTGTCAAAGCGTCCCAAAGGGATGCTGGCCCATGTTGACTCCAATGATTCCCACAGTTGTATCAAGTCGACTTGCCTAGTTACTTAAAGGTTAAATAAAAAAGTTGTCTGGATGTCCTTTGTGTGGTGGACCATTCTTGATACACACAGGAAACTGTTGAGTGTTAAAAACCCAGCAGCATTGCAGTTCTTGAGACAAACCGGTGCCGCTTGCACCTACCCAGTTTAAAGGCACTTAATAAAAACTCTTAAGGATACGCCCTTTTTTTCAATTTTCACCTAAAATGACATACCCAAATCTAACTGCCTGTAGCTCAGGCCCCGAAGCAAGGATATGCATATTCTTGGTACCATTTAAAAGTAAACATTTTGGACTTTGTGGAAATGTGAAAGGAATGTAGGAGAATATAACAGAATAGATCTGGTAAAAGATAATACAAAGAATAAACCAACTGTTTGTAACGGGTTTCTTCCAACTCCTCCTCTGACGAAGAGGTGGAACAAGGATCGGACCAAAATGCAACGTGGTTCGTTCGATACATCTTTAATGATGAAGAACACGAATAATACAAAACAACAAACGTGAAAACCGAAACAGCCCTGACTGGTGCAACAGAGGCAGGAACAATCACCCACAAACACACAGTGAAACCCAGGCTACCTAAATATGGTTCCCAATCAGAGACAACGATAATCACCTGACTCTGATTGAGAACCGCCTCAGGCAGCCATAGACTAATCTGTACACCCCACACAACCCCAAGACGAAACACACTACAAACAAACCCATGTCACACCCTGGCCTGACCCAATAAATGGAGATAACATAATAAATATAGACCAGGGCGTGACACCGTTCTTTTGTAATTGTTTTGTACCATCATCTTTGAAATGCAACAGAAAGTCCATAATGTATTATTCCAGCCCAGGTGCAATTTAGATTTTGTCCACTAAATGGCAGCAGTGTATGTGCAAGGTTTTAGACTGATCCAATGAACTATTGCACTTGTTATGAATGTTGTATCAAGACTGCCCAAATGTGCCTAATATGTTTATTAATAACTTTATGTTCAAAACTATGCACTCTCCTCAAACAATAGCATGTTGTTCTTTCACTGTAATAGCTACCTTAAATTGGACAGTGCAGTTAGATTAACAAGAATTTAAGCTTTCTGCCATTATCATATGTCTATGTCCTGGGAAACTTTCTTGTTACTTACAACCTCATGCTAATTTCATTAGCCTATGTTAACTATCCTGTTGAACAGGAAGTACAGGAGGAGGCTGAGCACACACCCTTGTGGGGCCTCTGTGTTGAGGCTCAGCATAGTGGAGGTGTTGTTTCCTACCTTCACCACCTGGGGGAGGCCCGTCAGGAAGTTCAGGACTGTGTTGCACAGGGCGGCGTTCAGACTTAGGGCCCCGAGCTTAATGATGAGCTCGCAGGGTAGGATGGTGTTGACTGCTGAGCTATAGTCAATGAAGAGTATTCTTACATAGGTATTCTTCTTGTCCAGATGGGATAGGGCAGTGTGCAGTTCAATGGCGATTGCATCATCAGTGGATCTATTGGGGCGGTATGCAAATTGAAGTGGGTCTAGGGGGTCGGGTAAGGTGGAGGGGATATGATCCGTAACTAGCCTCTCAAAGCACTTCATGATGACAGAAGTGACTGCTACGGGGCGATAGTCATTTAGTTCAGTTACCTTTGCTTTCTTGGGTACAGGAACAATGGTGGACATCTTGAAGCAGGTGAGGAAAACAGACTGGGATAGGGAGAGATTGAATATGTCGGTCAACACTTCAACCAACTGGTCTGCGCATGCTCTGAGGACACAGCTAGGGATACCTTCTGGACTGGCAGCCTTGCAAGGGTTAACACACTTGAATGTCTTACTCACGTCGGCCGCGGAGAATGAGAGCCCACAGTCCTTGGGAGCGGACTGCGTCGGTGGCACTGTGTTATCCTCAAAGCAGTCGAAGGTGTTGAGCTTGTCCGGGAGCAAGACATCGGTGTCCGCAAAGTGGCTGGTTTTCCCTTTGTAATCCATGATTATCTGTAGACTCTGTCGTGTACGTCTCGTGTCTGAGCTGTTGAATTGCAACTTCACTTTGTGTCTATACTGACGTTTTATCTGTTTGATTGCCTTACGTAGGGAGTAATTACACTATTTGTATTCAACCATATTCCCAGACACCCTGCCATGGTTAAACGCGGCGGTTCGCGCTTTCAGTTTTGATCTGTCCATGGTTTCTGGTTTGGGTAGGATTTAATATTCACAATGGGAACAACATCCCCTAAACACTTCCTGATGAACTCAGTCACCGTTTCGGTGTATACGTCAATGTTATTCTCAGAGACAACCCGGAACATATCCCAGTCCGAGTGATCAAAACAATCTTGAAGCTTGGATTCTGATTGCTCAGATCAGCATTGAATAGACCTTAGCATGGGTACTTCCTGTTTGAGTTTCTGCTTACAGGTGTCACGTTCTGACCTTTATTTCCTTTGTTTTGTCTTTATTTTAGTATGGTCAGGGCGTGAGTTGGGGTGGGTAGTGTATATTTTGTCTTTCTATTTCTGTGTTCGGCCTAGTATGGTTCTCAATCAGAGGCAGGTGTCGTTAGTTAGTCTCTGATTGAGAATCATACATAGGTTGCCTGTTTTTCACTGTTGGTTTGTGGGTGATTGTTTCCTTTGTCAGTGTTTGTGCCACACGGGACTGTTTCGGTTTGTTCACATTTATTGTTTTTGTATTTTGTGTTCATGTTGAGTTTTTCTTATTAAAACATGGACACTTACCACGCCACATCTTGGTCCGATCCTTGCTACACCTCTTCAGAGGAAGAGGAAAAAGTCAGCTGTTACAGAATTACCCACCAACCAAGGACCAAGCGTCGCGGTAAACAGCAGCAGGAGCAGCAGCAGCGATGTCAAGACTCCTGGACGTGGGAGGAAATCCTAGATGGGAGAGGACCCTGGGCACAGCCAGGGGAATATCGCCGGCCCAAGGCAGAGCTGGAGGCAGCAAAGGCGGAGAGGCGCTGGTATGAGGAGGCAGCACGGCGGCGCGGATGGAAGCCCGAGAGTCAGCCCTAAATATTTCTTGGGGGGCACACAGGGAGTATGGCGAAACCAGGTAGGATACCTGCGCCAACTTCCCGTGCTTACCGGAGAGCGAGAGGGACCAGGCAGGCACCGTGTTATGCTGTGGAGCGCACGGTGTCCCTAGTGCAGTGCATAGCCCGGTGCGGTACATTCCAGCTCCTTGTATCAGCTGGGCTAGAGTGGGCATCACGCCAGGTGCCATGAAGCCGGCTTTACGCATCTGGTCTCCAGTGCGTCTCCTCGGGCCGGCATACATAGCACCAGCCTTACGCATGGTGTCCCCGGTTTGCCAGTACAGCCTAGTGCGGCCTATTCCACCTCGCCGCACTGTTCGGGATACGGGGAGCATTCAACCAGGTGAGGTTGGGCAGGCTCGGTGCTCAAGAGCTCCAGTGCGCCTGCACGGTCCAGTCTATCCAGTGCCACCTCCGCGTACCAGCCCTCCGGTGGCAGCCCCCCACACCAGGCTGTCTATCCGTCTCATCCCTACAGGTGCTCCCGCCTGTCCAGCACTGCCAGAGCCTTCCTCCTGCCCAGTGCTGCCAGTCTCCCGTCTGTCCTGAGCCGCTAGAGCCTCCCGTCTGTCCTGAGCGGCTAGAGCCTCCCGTCTGTCCTGAGCCGCTAGAGCCTCCCGTCTGTCCTGAGCCGCTAGAGCCTCCCGTCTGTCCTGAGCCGCTAGAGTCACCTGTCTGTCCTGAGCCGCTAGAGTCTCCCGTCTGTCCTGAGCGGCTAGAGCCTCCCGTCTGTCCTGAGCGGCTAGAGCCTCCCGTCTGTCCTGAGCCGCTAGAGCCTCCCGTCTGTCCTGAGCCGCTAGAGCCTCCCGTCTGTCCTGAGCCGCTAGAGCCGCCAGTCTGTCCTGAGCCGCTAGAGCCGCCAGTCTGTCCTGAGACGTCAGCCAGCCAGGAGCTGCCAGAGCCTCCAGCCAGCCAGAAGCTGCCAGAGCCGTCAGCCAGCCAGGAGCTGCCAGAGCCATGCCCTTCAGTCCTGAGCTGCCCCTCAGTCCGGAGCTGCTACTCAGTCCAGTGTGGTCCTTTAGTAGGGTTGCCAGTCCTAGGTTGGCAGCGAGGGTCGCCGTTCCTAGGAGGCAACAAAAGTGGACTAAGACTATGGTGGAGTGGGGTCCACGTCCCGCGCCAGAGCCGCCACCGTGGAATGACGCCCACCCAGACCCTCCCCTATTAGGTTCAGGTTTTTTGGGGGGTACTGTCACGTTCTGACCTTTATTTCCTTTGTTTTGTCTTTATTTTAGTATGGTCAGGGTGTGAGTTGGGTTGGGCTGTCTGTTTTGTGTTTCTATGTCTTTATATTTCTGTGTTCGGCTTAGCATGGTTTTCAATCAGAGGCAGGTGTCGATAGTTGTCTCTGATTGAGACTGTTTCAGTTTGTTCACATTCATTGTTTTTGTATTCATGTTGAGTTTTTCTTATTAAAACATAGACACTTACCACGCCACATCTTGGTCCGATCCTTGCTACACCTCTTCAGAGGAAGAGGAAGAAATCAGCCATTACAACAGGAAGGGAGTAGCAGAATGGAGTCGTGATCTGATTTGCGGAAGGGAGGGTTGGGGGAGGGCCTTGTAGCCATCCCGGAAGGTAGAGTAACAATGGTTGAGAGTTTGTAGCACGAGTACTACAGGCAATGTGTTGATAAAACTTCGGTAGCATTTTCTGCAAATTTGCTTTGTTAAAATCCCCAGATACAATAAATGTGGCCTGAGGATATGTGGTTTCCAGTTTGCACCATGTCAAGTGTAGTTCCTTGAGGGTCGTCGTGGTATCCGCTTGGAGGGGGAATATAAACAGCTGTTACTATAATCGAAGATAATCACACCATGAGTAGTTAATAAGGAAACATTCACCAGTGCCTTTCTTTTCCAGGAGAGTTATTTTTCCTGTCTGCGCAATGTACTGAGAACCCAGCTGGCTGATTGGATGGGGACAGTATATCCGGAGAGAGTCATGATTCTGTGAAAGAGTATTTTACAGTCCCAGTCTCTGGAAGATGATCCTCTCCCTGAGCTCATCTACTTTACTGTCCAAGGACTGAACATTAGCGAGTAAAATACTCGGAAGCGGTGGTTGGTGCGCACGCCTCCTGAGTTGGACTAGTAGTTCACTTTGAATACCTCTTCTCCGCCGGTGAAGTCTTGGAGCAGCATCTGGGGTAAGTTCAATTGCACTGGGGGTAACGAACAAAGGATCCAATTTGGGAAAGTCTTATTTCTGGTCGTAATGCGAGTGACTTACCGTCGCTCTGATACCCAAAAGTTGTTTCCGGCTGTATGTAATAACACAAAAAACATTTTGGACCAATAATGTAAGAAATAACACACAAAAAACAAAATAATTCAACTTTGCTTAGGAGCTAGAAGCAGAGCTGCCATGTCTGACAGCGCCATCTTACTCTTACCTCTCTATGTCTCGGAAATAGCAGGTGTTCCTAATGTTTTGTACACTCAGTGTGTACTGGCTCTTGCTCATGTTGTGTAGTTGTGTAGAAGGAAGAAAGAACACAGAAAAATCTCAAGATGTATCCACAAAGAATGGGACAGGCTTTGGTGATTTCCCTGCATATTAGTGTAGTTATCTGGTGCGAAATGTGACGTGCTTAGTTTTCCAATGGGCACATTTTCATGTTGAATCTTCCTGCATGGCAGGAGCACAATAAGTCCTAGCCTTCACATTCTGATTGAAAATATTTATTTTCTTCACTTTTCAATTACAGCTTGCTCAACGCCGAAGCCCGTCTCCCGCATCGCTTGCCAATCCAAAAATTGAAGGAAGAGGGGGAGATAGACGTGTCCTGTCGAGACAAAATGAAAGATGGTATGCTAAATATTTCCATGACATCCAGGAGACGGGAAGAGTAGGGTTGTCAGTGCATCTGAATAGAATGCAGTGTCGATGCATCATCCCCATCCAAAAACGATGACGATGACTGACTGGCTCTCCGAAGTGAACGTCTCAACATTAAAAAACTAAGAAAGTGGCCGGTAAATAGGCCTGTATCTGTGTGTATAGAGAGCAAAGACGCTAGCGATAAAAGTTTAACCTAGTTTCTTGAATGAGTTCAAAAGTAATATCAAGAAATCCCTGCTGTGCTACCACTGCCATGTATACTCTACAGTGCAATTAATGCAGATTGAGTAAGGCTCGACCACTGTGGGACTAAACCCCCATTTGCGTGTAGAGAAATGGCCTGGATAAGAGAAATAGAGTATATGTTCCCTCAGAGGATGCGGTTTAGAAAGTATACTTTCAGTGTTTCCCCTATACTCATTTAAGATGTATAGATATGCCCCCCCCCCCCCGCTAACTCTGCCACTGCTGCGGAAAAACATCCTAGGGGAAACACTGACTTTGATTCTCCATTGGTATTCATGACTGATATTTGGGGTAGTTGGGCCGGCCTACACCAGAGACCTAGTCTGCTGCTTTTAAACGAACCGCCCACCTCAATCAATGTGCTCATGGTCTACAGTTCCTAAGAGAAAAAATTGGACTGACCCAATGCAACACTTATAAACACTTATCCTTCCCCTCGTCAACAACAGACACAGAGGCTATTAGTTCAGAAGGATCTGAGTGAAGCAAAATCATTACTGTGAAACATTGGACTGCACTACACTGCAGATTTATGTATAGGGTGTGAAAAGCTGACCACTAAAATTTCATTAGATCTTCAGGGGTTAAACCTACCAATCTAAAGTGTGGGAGCTATTCAGTGTTTTCTGAATTTCCTAGTGAGAAACAGAGTATGGATGGTTTCATTTGTGTTCAAAGCTGGAAAAGTGCCATCTCACCCCATTCATCCTGATCATGTATTCATACAGTATGCAACACAGAGCCTCTCCCTGCCAGGCTTGGAGAAATTGCTATATTTGTTCTTTATTTGCAGGGAAGAGAAGGGGAATCCGTTACCAATTGTTCTTTGAAGTTCTTCACAGACTATGTTGCTTTTTGGGTACATCAGCCTGCTGTCCTCTGTCAACTCAAAATTTCCTCCTCTTAATAACCCGGTGAAGAGCCCTCTCTCTCTCCTCTGTACTCCAGCTTTTCTCTTTATTTGGCAATCCACAGACTCCTGCACAGTGACCCGGAGTGAGGAAAATTAAAAGATAAGGCCCTGTAGGGGAACGAGGATAATACAACTAATAAACTCTCCTGACCGTGAACACTGCCAAGAAGACTTCGCCCTCGATACGCCCTAATTTCTTTTAGAGGCTTTTTTTCACTTAATTCAGAGCAACCCTCGCCAAGGCTTAGAGATGCCTTTTACGGCTTAGCTTTTCTCTTTCTTCCTCCTCTGTTAATAGCTCCCTCTCACCTAGACGGTCAATAATTCAGGATTTCCTAGTGAAGTGATAAGAGTACATGGCTTTCTAGGTGCCAGGAACATCCCCAACACTCTTGTCTCTAGTATCTGTTCAATAATTTGTAATGCATATTTCTTCTTAATGCTTTCTTCGCTACAATTTTCTACCATAGTGGAGTAAGGTGCTTTCACAATCTCCCATTCACAGGGTGACAGCTATAGAACATGGCAGAGGATGGGAATGCAATAGACCCAGCCTGCTTTTGAGAAGCGTCCACTGCCAAAGTACAGTAAGTACATCATGTAGCTCACAGGGACATTATTGATGTGAAGTATGATGCTCTAGACTTATTCAGTGAATCCCTTGGCAAGGTGGCTCATTTTATGGGCGCCAGCAAAGGTGATTACACGGCATTTGTGTACAGCACCGTTTAAGTGCTTCAGCCGAGATGTGTTCTCTGAGTTTAATACTGTGATGTGGATTGTAAAGTGTGCAGAGTAATGGGCAGAGCAGGTCACCAAGGTAAGAATTCTAGCAGTGGGCCTGACAGGCAGCATGAGTTTAACAAACTTGAGTGATTTCTTAAGCAAAGCATTGAGAAGGGGGGGTGTGACCTGGCCTTGACTTGAGGCAGAACACACTAGCTGAGGACAGTAGAGGTGTCAGTAGCTGCTGCTGGCTCACAGCTCAATTGAGAGCAGGAGGAGGAATGGAGTGCTATTTTCTTCACTTTCTCTCTCTCTCTCTCTCTCTCTCTCTGTTGTTTGAATATTGCAGCCTAATGAGCCATGCAAGGTAATTAGCAGCAACAGCAGCCTCCACAAACATTCCCCTCCCTCTCTTCTCTCATCTCCTCTCCTCACCACCCCTCTTCCCTCTCTTCTCTCCTTTCCTCTCCTCCATGCCATGGAGGTCTTACCTGCTAGTGACTGGAGAGGGCAGTAGGGCCATTCTCAGCAAACAGGCACATGGACAGCATCTAAACAATACTACCAGCCAGTCAGGCAGATGGATAGAAAGACAGACACAGGATATGATAGACAGACATTTTTACAGTTGATTAACTGCAATAGGGATCCCTCTTTCCCGAGGCACTTTCCACTAAAAGTGAATGGTTGGAAAATGATTCAACTATGTGTAATCTGACCCCCAGCCTATGGATATGGGGTCTTCGCCTGAGAGGCATTGTTGAATGTCCTTTGTGGAGAGCAAATAGGTTGTTCATACCAGTAGATAGAAAAACTGTATTAAAACTGGCAACACAGATGATTCAAACCATATTCAACCATGTAGGTGCATTAGGTTTACATGAAAGATCCCCTCCATAGGAGGACCATAAAGTGATTGGCAGTGGGAATGTGGATGTTAATGGTTGCATGGGTGCTTCTTTCCTCCAGTGTATCCTCCAGATAACAAGAGGCCTGGTCTACTAGCCTAACCAGCCATGCGGATGGATAGACAGGGGTTCAGGATGGGAGTGGGGTGGTGCTGGTGGGGGTGGTGCTGGTGGAGAGTGTTGGAAGTCAAACTGGCTTACAGGACTGATCCAAAATAAACCGGTGAGCTGGCCCCGTCCATTGTTCCCACTCCAGCTTACATTACAGCTATTGATTCCATGGATTGTAATGAGTTGTTCAGGGCCGTATGGGATTCCCCTCTGGCTGACTTCCACTCGTTGTCCTCTGTTTGTCTTTTCTTGATGAGACCAGGGGTTGTTGTTGTTTTGTTTATTAGTGTTTGGCCACCCCTCTCCCCTCCATGGAAAGGTTGCTTATCACAGTTTGATAAAATAAGCATTAATCCTCACACGTCCCTTCTTGTATTTCCATTTCTAAGTCTTGTTGGTTTCATAACATGTTTACCTCAGCCTTATGCCTAAATCAATATAGATTTCTAACTTTGGATTTATTAGAATCATCCCCCTGCATCTAGATGGATGCACTGCAGGTGCTTAGTATGAGATCTGGGGTACTTATCTAAACCCTCCTACTCTACAGGGTTGACATCACACAGTCCCTAACCTACATTAACATATGTTCGACTGCGGGTCTCTTTTAATCTGCCCTTAGTGGATGGAGCTCAAGATCTATCATTGTGCCGCTGGCATTACTCTGCAAAGCATTCCCATGAATCATTGCTGAAACCTGCTCTAAGGCCAAACAGTGCAAATAAGCTTTTGGCAGTGTCATATATTTAAGACACCAGCGTAATTTAATCTTGTGCAATGTGAGGGTCCTATGTATGTGAGGGTCCTAGGTATGTTGCTGGACCGTATCACAGCACAGGGATGTTGGTGGGGTTTTACGAGATGAGGAAGGAAGAATATGTCACTCTGACCAGAGGCTAAGGAGGCATTCTACTGAGATGTGCTAATGTTATTCATATCTAGACGTGTCAGTACACTTTGTCATAGGATTCATGATTTATGGATGGGATGTTTTGGCACCACTTTTTGGCACCAAGGGTGTAGCTGTAATGTTGTAAATCTCAGGCCAGATAACTCCACCATTAGAGGGTGAAGGAGTTGCCCATCCCTGAGCTACAGGGTACAAGTAATTAAGTCGTCTGGAACGCAACACATCAAGGATTTCCTTTTTGAGGCAAGACATTCAGTAGGCAATATCAGCCAAGTCACGAACAGTACAATGCAATGGACATCCAAATACCTAGTTATCAAAACACAAAGTGAGCACATGTTAAGTACACTGTTGAATGTATCCAAATGTTTTTATTTAACGTAGGGCTAGGTTGCAGTGTTCGGAAGTTCGGATGAATGACGTGCCCAAAGTAAACTGCCTGATACTCAGGTCCAGAAGCTAGGATATTCATATGATAGCATGGTAGCATTGGATAGAAAACAGTCTGAAGTTTCTAAAACTGTTAAAATAATGTCTGTTAAAATAAAACTGTTAAAATAATGTGAGTATAACAGAACTGATATGGCAGGCGAAAACCCGAGGGAAATCCATCCGGAAAATGTTTTGGGGGTCAGTCCATTTCAACGCTTGTCTATAGGATATACAAATAAATAGCTCCCAGATTGCACTTACTTTGGCTTCCACTAGTTGTCAACAGTCTTTAGAAATGGTTTCATGCTTGTTTTTTGAAAAATGACCGAGTTGTTGTAGTTTTTCCAAGGTGTCTCTCCTTAGAAATGCAGTCTTGTTGCGCGTGTGAATGAGGTGCACACTCTTCGTGATTTATCTTCCCTATTGAACATAATTTTCTCAGTCTTAAATTTGATCATATATTTAGATATTAGAGTACCTCAGGATTAATTAGAAACATTGTTTGACTTTACTGGTAATTCTTTGGATTCGTTTGCGTGCATGTTGAAAGAGTGGATTACTGAATCAAGCGCACCAATTTAACTGACATTTTTGGGATATAAAGAAGGACTTTATCGAACAAAACGACCGTTTGTTGTGTAACTGGGACCCTTGGGATTGCAAACAGAGGAAGATCTTAAAAAGGTAAGTGATTTATGTTATCGGTATTTGTTACTTTTGTGACGCCTGTGCTGGTTTGGAAAAGTATTTTGGTGTGGGGCACTATCCTCAGACAATCACATGGTATGCTTTCGCCATAAAGCCTTTTTGAAATCTGACAACGCGGTTGGATTAACAAGAAGTTAAGCTTTTAAATGATGTAGGACACTTGTATGATCATGAATGTTTAACCTCTTGAAACTCTAGGGGCGCTATATCATTTTTGGATAAAAAGACGTGCCCATTTTAAGCGCAATATTTTGTCACAAAAAGATGCTCGACTATGCATATAATTGGTAGCTTTGGAAAGAAAACACTGACGTGTCCAGAACTGCAAAGATATTCTCTGTGCGTGCCCTAGAACGTGAGCTACAGGCAAAACCAAGATGAGACGGCATCCAGGAAATGAGCAGGATTTTTGAGGCTCCGTTTTCCATTGTCTCCTTATATGGCTGTGAATGCGAGAGGAATGAGTCTGCCCTTTCTGTCGTTTCCCCAAGGTGTCTGCAGCATTGTGACGTATTTGTAGGCATATCATTGGAAGATTGACCATAAGAGACCACATTTACCAGGGGTCCGCCCGGTGTCCTGCGCCGAAATTGGTGCGCAAAACTCAGCTGCAAGTATTTTTCCATGGAATTCAGAGAAGAAAGCAGGCTTCCACGAACGATATATCAATGAAGAGATATGTGAAAAAACACCTTGAGTATTGATTCCAAACAACGTTTGCCATGTTTCGGTCGATATTATGGAGTTAATTCGGAAAAAGTTTGACGTTGTTGGTGACTGAATTTTCGGTTCGTTTCGGTAGCCAAATGTGATGTACAAAACGGAGCGATTTCTCCTACACAAAGATGCTTTCAGGAAAAACTGAACATTTGCTATGTAACTGAGAGTCTCCTCATTGAAAACATCCGAAGCTCTTCAAAGGTAAATTATTTTATTTATTTGGTTATCTGGTTTTTGTGAAAATGTTGCGTGCTAAATGCTACTCAAAATGCTAAGCTAGCTTAGCATACTCTTACACAAATTAGTGAATTGCTATGGTTCAAAAGCATATTTTGAAAATCTGAGATGACAGTGTTGTTAAGAAAAGGCTAAGCTTGAGAGTAGGCGCATTATTTTCATTTTATTTGTGATTTTCAGAAATCGTTAACGTTGCGTTATGCTAATGAGCCTGAGGCTTTATTCACGATCCCGGATCCGGGATGGGGAGTTTCAAGAGGTATAACATGTTTGTAATTTAAATTTAGTGCGCTCCAGCTTGACCGGATGTAGTTGACTTTGATCCCTTTGGCGGGACCCTTGGCTGTTTTTATTCCTGTTTTGTTTGTGTTCTTAATAAAATAAAAGCATTCTCAGGTCACCCCTCTAACTTCCCTTGATGACATGTAATTCCACAATAGGAAAAGATGAGGTCATGGAAAAAATCTGGTCTCGGCTTAACAGCATTATTCTCAAGTGGGAATATCATAGATTAATTCTGCAGCACACACATCTGTCTGTGACTAGTTGTGTTTGATGTCATTTGCCTGTTTTTCTGTCTGCATGTCTGTCTGCATGTCCCTGGTGACCCTCAAACTCAGATTACCTGCTCCCTCCCTCCCTCCCACGGCTGGGCCGTTGCCATGGGAGACAGGGGTCAAGTTTTCGGACATTCCAGTCAGATAGGATCAGTGCAAATCCCCTCCATCGTCCCACAGGGAGGATTTCTGATGTTCCTACTGACAGTGCTCTTTTCGTCACATGTTATATCCCTCTGTATCATGCTATGAGACCACTGCAGCATCAGGAAAGGAGAGGCACGTCGGTCTGTCTGGCTCCCTGGTGCCTGGCTGGCCTTGAGCACAGCATTCTCTGCGCCTGATATGTGTCACCATGGCATGGGACACCACGCGGCTGTGTACAAGCCCTGTGTGCTGAACCGTGTAGGGAAGGCAGGGGTCCATGGGCACTGTCAAGGCTGTGGTGAGAGGTGGGGCGGCTGGAGCGCGGGGACGACCCAGCTGTCCCTGACATGGTGGCCTACCTGATGTTTTGACAGCTCCGAGCAGAGCAGTCAATCCTCTCTCTGTGTCACTGTGTCCTCTGCCCTGGGGCACTCTCAGGTCTGTATGGATGCACCTAGCTGCATCTAGCTGCCACAGATCCACTCATGACATGAACACGATTAAGGTTATGTGCTCCTTCCTGCTCTGGTTGGGCTAGAATCTCCTTTCCTTTTATTTTTCCCTTTCACTTCCGATCTAGCTTTTTCTTCTCTTTTTTTGTGTCAGACTTCTCTGCATAGTCAGATTTTTCTGTACAACTACAACCCCTCCACCCTGTAGACCTTGGATAGTTTTATACACAGTGCTAATTGAATTGCTCCTGTTCATGTATGTTGGCAACTAATGGTTGAGGCATTACTTTACTATAACAACACGACTTATTCTCAGAAGTTGACAAGTTGTTTCTGTTGGGAAAGGTGAAACTTTAAAGAATTGGTCAGGCGAGTGCAACACAGTTTAGACTTGTTTGACAGTTTAACCACTTATTTCTCTAGGGAGCGGGATCTGAGTAATTGGAGAGTTGGACTGTGCAGACACAGATGTTTTGCTCTCTTCCTGGTGATGTGTCTCAGTGAAGAGCCAGGGAAGCAACAAACTGCACCATTCAACCATCTCACTGTAACATCCAGCCACTGGTGGGTCTGGTTCTCTGCTAATGAGGCTTGTTTGTGACTTCACTCTTCAATCTTGTGTTTGCGTGTGCAAGTTTGTATAAAGAACGCTGGCAGGGGGGCATTCTCTGTCATCCAGTGATCTTTATGTCTCTACGACTCGGCCTTCACAAACAAATCCCACTGTGAAGCTATTTTTAACACACACCTTCACACCTTCCTCCACCTTCCTGGAGGGATTAGAGAGGAGAGGAGAGAGCACAGTCAACTCCAACTACCTTACGTCTACATCTCTAAGTCACCTGTTACCACAACTCAAAAAGAAGCAGGTTGTTTTTTGATCAACAATTTCCTTAGAATAACTTTTCCTTTATTGTATCATATCAATGGTGATAAATATAGGCAATTTTCACTGGAAAGGGGAAAGTAGGATTGACACATTGTTTGTTCAGCTCAAGTAGGACTCCAACCGAAAGACACTGACCTTAGTATTTGATACTTGATTTCTAATATCACCTGTTATGTTGCCACTAAGACAAACTCAAAATGTCAGAAGTAACAGGTTTTGTTTTTAAAGACACCAATGGGGGTGTCCACAGAAAGTTGACAAGCAACTAGAAAATGGGCCCTAAAAGACACCCACCATGGATGTCCACAACATTTGCCTAAAAAAAGGCAAACTTAAAGAAAACCCGACAGCAACTTAGGATAGGGAGAAAAAATAAAGTGGGGCAAACCAAACAGAGGAGAACAAATGTTCCAGGCTTTGTCTGACAACTTAAAGTGGAAGAGCTAACCAAAGGTATTGCTCTCCTATCATATTTTTTGCCAACAGAAGCACCCCAGCTTCTGCAGCCAGCAGCTCTTAAATATCAGCTGGGCCAGCACAAGTGAAACACCTTCTGGCTAACGAGGACGACAGGTGCAACACATCCTGCCCAACGAGGATGATTCAGTTGAGTGAGCGCCATGCCCAAACAGAACCAAACTCGAAAACGAGAGAAAGAAACTAATCCTGTAACACACCACTGACATCCAGACAAGAGATAGGAAGTCTAGCACGAGTCATCTGGGAGGGAGGCTTGGCTGTAGGCCACAAGACAAAGCTGTGAGGAGCCATGAAGAACCCCAAGGCCCCTCTGCCTGGCTAACGAGTCTCAGTAGCCCTGATTAGGTCTGTTGTTGCCAATGCACCCTACATAGCAAATTGGCCAGTGTTCATTTTCTTGGTGTTACATTTTTAGTGTAAAGAGGTGTTGATTTAAGAGTTGTTTTTACACCATCTATGCTAATATAACTCCCAGGTGAGAGTTACTGTACAGAGGTTGTTGTTTTAACTTCCTTTTCATCTAATTGCTGATGGCGCAAGGGCAGCTGGAATTGCACCATTAATTAGCTATCTAGCTAAATGTCAGCGGGAACTTTGTCTCAACTTCATTGGCTCGCTAAAATTAGCACCTGTACCTTTAGGCAGTACCGTTAAGCCGTACCGTTAGATGATTTCAACCATGTGAGTGTTGAGTTTACAAGGCCAACTAATATCATCCGTGCAGCATGGTGTGAATTGGGGTGTGACCTAGCGTTATCAATTCGAGCCTCATTTTGTGCAGCATGTAGCTAGCCAGGAAGTGAATGTAACAACATGGCTAATATCTACTAATTTGTTCTTCATAATGCATATAACTAAGTGTTTGTCTGGCCAAAAATTGTTAGCTAGCTAGCAGGGAAGACAAAGGGGAAAAGGTATAAGGGCATTTTGTGTGATTGTTTATATATGTCCTAATATATATGTCCCCTTGTCCTAAGGGTAAAAAAAAATATCTTCCATCACTAAAGCAGTTTATTTGAATTTTAATCCCCAAATCTATTTTGCATGAAGAAACAACCTGTCATTCATCAAACTTTGAATATCTGGGTTTTCCCTCTTCACAATGCAGAAATACTGCATTTAATCAGTAGACATGGCTCGTTTTCATTACAACACACCTGTCATAATTGTTTTCTTTACTAAAGAAGAGGTTTATTTTTTTGATTTAACTAGGCAAGTGAGTTAAGAACAAATGATTATTTACAGTGAAGGCCTAGGAACAGAGGGTTAACTGCCTTGTTCAGAGGCAGAACAACAGATTTTTACCTTGTCAGCTCGGGGATTTGATCTAGCAACCTTTTGGTTACTGCCCCATCACTCTAACCACTAGGCTACCTGTCACCCTGGAGTTCATACATTAAGCTTAGTAGAGCCCTCTCATGTTGCTGATTCTCCAGTCCAGTCAGAAAGCTCCACAAATGGGTGTTGTCATTGGTGTCCCACATGATAACGCTCAAAGTGATTGTTTTGAGAAGTCTTGAGTCTTTACGCTAAAGATATGTGTGCATCCATCATAGCCAAGTTGCAAGCTAGTGGTGTTGAAAATAGTGTTGTCAACAGTAGTGTGTGAATTAGAAGAGCTCACTACTGGGCTGCACTCCCAAATTAAACAAGTTCTGTCAGTTGCGCCTATGGATAACCCCTCTACATCTGCTGTAAAGGATAGTTTTGAGATCTTGAAAACCAATTTGCCAGTTTTACCTCAGAAACCAAGAGAACTTAGTACTTCAACCAAAAATAGGTTATTGTGGAACCAGTAGAAGTAGTGTTGGGAGTTAGATATGATAGCAGGCAAAATAAATAAACTGGCATGTATGATCAAGTTCAAGTGAAATACATTTTTGTATATATTCCTATGCTGGAAACATTGATATTCATGTGTCACAATTCTGAAATCTGTAAGTTATTGGAAAATGCACCTAGGGATATATCTGTGGAAGACACTTATGAAGACTTTAGTGTTGGAAGTTACTTTAAGACTCATCCCTTTTCCTTAAACCTATACCAATGCTTTACAGATCCACATGTTCTATAATGACTTTGAAAGTGCTAAAACACTTGGTGCAAAGTGTGGTGTTCACAAGATAGGTGCCATTTATTACGTCCTCGGGAATCTGCCACCCAAGTTTAACTCTGCTGTGATGAATATTCATTTAGTGTCATTTCAGTATCAAGATCTAAAGAAATGTGGCGTAGATGCCATTCTAGAGCCCTTGGTTAATGATGTTATAAAACTGGAGAGTGATGGTGTACATTTGCCTTTTCTGCCAAATAACTGGACACAATTTGGGGATGCATGCAATCCTTGGTTTCAGAGTCCTTCAGTGGTCATTGCTTTTGCCGGTTCTGTTTGATAGAAAAGTCTAATGCTCAGACGGTTTACAGTGAGGATGACCCTAAGATTGTCTGGTAAAGATACATTTGAAATGCATTTGAATCGGTTGCAATCAGACCCACAGCTCTTATCTGTGTATGGTGTAAAGAAAAATTCTGAACTAAACAGTTTGCTGCACTTCCATGTTTGTAGTAATTTTTCTATGGATATATTCCATGACATTCTTGAAGGGGTGGCTCAGTGAGGTAAAATTGTTGTTTGAATATGTCTCAGAATCTACTTGTTTGACTATGGGTACTTGGAGTGCAAAACCGTCCAACTAAAGTCAACCTAGAGAACAGTAGACATAGCATAGCACTTAATTATATTCAAACTCTGTCTTGTGAGAAACATTCCCTTGATGTTGGGTGATGTTGTTCCACCAGGAAATGAGAATTGGAATGTTATTTTCAGCTTACTGCAAATAATCACCCCCCTCACCCCTCCCCCATATTCTTAGCCAGGGCATGACTGTATCTGAAGCATTTGATAATTGAACAAACAGTTCTACCCACATAACTTATACCCCGACATCACTTTATGATACATTACCCAGCATACATAAGACAAATCGGTCCTTTATTACATATGTGGAGCATGAGGTTTGAGGCAAAGCACAAACTCTTTATGAGCACCCTCAACTTCAAAAGCATTAGTAAGTCCCTTGCCAAAAAACACCAATTTGCTATAGGCCATCATTGGGAGACATCACCATTGCGACATATTGAGTATGAACCAATGAAACCATTTTCAGTTGGCAGTGTCACTTCAGGTCACTATGCAGAAAGCCATTTACTCTACCAGCTGGGTTAAGGTTAAGATGGCACCGAGTACAGAGAGAGAGACTGTTAGTTTGCAGTAACATGGAGCATGAAATGCCTGTGTTTTTTGTGTAAAATAACTAAGATCATTGTGGTTGACAATATTGTATACCTATTGCTGGACAAGTATACCTATTGCTGGACAATGCTGATAATTTCAGTGAACATTACCATGCATTCACTGTGTTTAATGGTGGTGTCAAAGTTGATGATCTGAAATGTTATATGCCTTCTGTCCTTCAAAGTGCTTATGGTGCAGATGAGAGCCTTTGCTCCTTTGTTTGAAATGATTGAGTATTGACAACTTTGTCAAGAAAATGGAATACCTTGTCTTAGGACTTCTACTTGTGTTAAATAGCAACTCTGCAAATACTCTTGTTCTCAAATAGCACATGTACTGAGGCAACTGTGATGCACTGATTTCATTCTGATGCACATTCTCTTTGTGGCCTAAAAACATGAAACAATACAGAGTCCCTACTCTTGTAACAAATCCTTTATTGCTTCTGTTTAACTCACCCACAACTTGCAGGAGTTGTTATTTCCTAGTGTGAATATTTAGCACTTCCTGGTGTCAATTCAGCTACAGGATGCATTCTCTAGAGTTGATCCTCAACACTGAAAGGTGCTGATGCTTAATACTGAGTGTTGAAAAAAAACTCTCCCATTGGCCATTTGAACATTATCTGAAGTGGAATATTTTAACACTCAGTGTTTCAATATTAACACTACAAAAAGAGTTACATTAACACAGAGTGGACATATATAAACACTGGACGAGTGTTAAAACTAACATTTTCAAATTTGCTGTGTAGCCTGCTCTGCTGTGGCATCCTCCCTGATCTGGTGGGATGACAAGCTGTTTGAAGAGAAGCTCTCTAATGAAAGCACAGAGGAGAGATGGAGGCAATGCAGAGGATGCAGTCTTCAGACAGATTTTCTACACTGGGTCATGAATGGGTTCTGGGTCATTCGCCGTCGTGGGGTTTCTGGTCAGCCCAAGCTCATGTCTCCGTGACAACCACTCAAAGCGATGTTGACAAACCGAGGGGATCGAAGTTCTGTAGAAATTGGGAAAAGCAAGTTAACAGGCGTGGATACAAACTGCAGCAGCGGACAGCAGCATGTTTGGCCTACATTTCACTGTCAGACCAAAACACTGTGTAACCGAATATACTGCAGCATGGACACAGTCACATCTTTGGGCATGGATGTTGAAGATTTTTATAAACCCTCTTCAGGTTGAATAGGTAGGCGTTGCTATATCTTTAAGTAAAACATTTCTTCCTGGTCTAGCGAGCGTCCCTGTTGTGTGCGCTCACATCGAGAGGGGAATGGTAGAGTGAGGAGTAATGGGAGCTGAAGGAGGAAGTGTTGATTTGATAAATCATTTTTTACAGTGCCCAGATGACTCTGACTCTGCTAAGCAACGCTGACCCTTAGTGTGACGGCAGGGGCTAATAAAATGCACCACGAGACACCCTAAGCATCCTAATATGCCTGTGTCAGGCTCGATAAGCAACCTCTTTAAAATTGAAGAGGTGTACCTGCACACCTGTTTGTTTGTGTGAATGTGTGCATTCGTGTGAGTTTTTGGTGTGTGCGTGAGATTCTTTTGAGTGTGTGTATAAAATCTGTGCATGCAGAGGGTGGTGACAGGCACAGTGTCTAATATACAGTAAATATACTTTTCCCTCATTTGAATACAGCCCTCATTTCAGTGATGATAATGATCTGTTCTCCAGCGACGAGAAGAGTGGAGAGGACAGGCTCCCACTGTGTTCTTCCACTCTGTCACTCTGTGTCAGTGGCGCTAGACACCGAAAGGACAACACCACAGCAGCCCACCATCATGTGACCCATGACCCACCCCCATCACCCAGAGTAGTGATTATGGCACAAAATAGCAGTTGTTTCAGAATGTGGGACATGGTACACTACATGGTCAAAAGTAAGTGGACAGCTTCTCGTCTAACGTCTCATTCCAAAATCATGGGCTTTAATATGGAGTTGGTCCCCCCTTTGATGCTATAACATCCTCCTCCTCCTTATGGCAAGGCTTTCCACTAGATGTTGGAACATTGCTGCAGGGACTTGCTTCCATTCAGCAACAAGCATTAGTGAGGTCGGGCACTGATGTTGGTGTTTAGGCCTGGCTCGCAGTAGGCGTTCCAATTTATCCCAAAGGTGTTTGATGGGGTTGAGGTCAGGGCTCTGTGCAGGCCAGTGAATTTCTTCCACACCGATTTCAACAAACCATTGTTGTGTGCGGGGGCATTGTCATGCTGAGACAGGAAGTGCCTTCCCCAAACTGCTGCCACAAAGTTGGAAGCACAGAATCGTCTAGAATGCTATTGTATGCTGTAGTATTAAGATTATCCATTCACTGGAGCTAAGGGGCCTAGCCCGAATCATGAAAAACAGCCCCAGACCATTATTCATCATCCACCAAACTTTACAGTTGGCACTGCTCATTGGGGTAGGTAGCGTTCTACCTGTCATCCGCAACACCCAGATTCATCCGTCGGATTGCCAGATGGTGAGGTGTGATTCATCACTCCAGAGAACGCGTTTTCACTGCTCCAGAGTCCAATGACATCGAGCTTTACACCACTCCAGCCGGTGCTTGGCATTGAGCATGGTGATCATAGGCTTGTGTGTGGCTGCTCGCCCATGGAAACCCATTTCATGAAGCTCCCGATCAACAGTTCTTGTGCTGATGTTGCTTCCATCAGAGGACAGATGATTTTTACGCGCCATGTGCTTCAGCACACAGTGGTCCTGTTCTGTGAGCTTGTGTGGCCTATCACTTATCAGCTGAGTCGTTGTTGCTCCTAGACATTTCCACTTCACAATAACAACACTTACAGTTGACCGGGGCAGCTCTAGCAGGGCAGAAACTTGACAGACTGACATGTTGGAAAGGTGGCATCCTTTGATGGTGCCATGTTGAAAGTCACTCAGCTCTTCAGTACGGGCCATTCTGCTGTCAATGCTTGTCTATGGAGATTGCATGGCTGTGCGCACGTTTTTGTACACCTGTCAGCAACGGATGTGGCTAAAATAGCCGAAACAACTAATTTGAGGGGTTGACCACATACTTTTGACAATCTAGTGCATGTGTGAATTGTGTTGTCATGGTATGTTTTGAGGTAGTGAAGCATAATATTGTTGATGTCCTGCTCTTAGTGGGAAGCTTTGCTATACTATAAGGACATGCTTGTGTCCTTAGAGGTTCATCCAATGGGACAAAGGTCAGGACGGTGTCTCAATGAGCCACCTGTCAATAAACTACACATCGAACTGACTGTCAATTTATGATGGATGACCAGGGTCAAAATGATCTGTCTAAAATACCAAGGGCACATCCCCCAAAAGCACAAAAACCCAACAAATCCTAAAAAGTGTCATACTGTAGGAGTAATATATTTATAAAAATCTGAAATATAATTGTAGGGCTGTGACAATACCAGTATCACAATATTCTTTCCATGTCAAAAATTTAAATATGAGGCAGACCAAACTCTTTTGTCCTTTAAAAACCTGCTGTGTGTAAAATATTGTGTGTTATAGCTTTGAATATACATACATGTGACTCAGGATGGCAACATAAGGATGTTTGCTTTCCTAAAGAAGTTAAATTATCTATGTGTTTTGTTTCATTGTCACGATAGTAACGAGTATTTGCAATACTGGTATCGTCCCAGCCCTAATATCCAGTGGGGACACCCATTAGGATTTGTCCTTTACGTCCATGGCTGCCCTGGGTATGTCATAACTTGTATCTGTCACACTCGAGGTGACACAGTGACATGGTAGAATTAATTGTACTTGCCTTCCCCATTTACTGTCATTGTTATCGATGTCATTAACCAGACATAAACACCTCTCCTATTAGCTGATGAGATGCATTTGTATAATGGTAAACCTCCCCTTGCAAAAAAAGCAGGACATTCAAGTAAAGACAGTGAAAGGATAGCAGATTAAGCTATGTATCCATCGATGGTGCTACTGTTTACTTGTACTAAACTCTGAGCTTCCACTCCACTTGGCCTGATCTCGTGGAGATGCTAGCAGACGTCAGCCTGCATTAAAAAAGATCCCAGTCATGTTTGGGCTAGGCTGCAGCCAACTTCCCTTTCCCCTACAGTGGTAACAATGTTCTCTGCCTCTGTTGAACCTCTGTGGTGGAGTCGCAGCCTCACACGGAGAAAGGGCCACAAATGGGATCGAACAGGTGTCACTTTAATTATGGTCCCTCTCAGGCAGGGAGGGAGGCGGTGGCTCCCTTAATTAACCCCGCCGCTCTGCTATTGAATCGCATTGTCAGCCCTGCACTGGGCGGGCACAGATAGGTCGACAGTATGTCCGCCAGTATATACGAATCTCCGGCTTTTAATTTCAAGTGCCTGGGGAGTACACTGGCTTGTCTTCCCGTCTCACCCCTCCCTCCTCCCCTAGATCACTACTTATGGTCACATCAGTTTCACATCTCTCTCACACACTGCCCTCAGTCCACTCCACTAACTCCACACACTAGTCTAACCCAGACCTCCTACTTATTGTACATCTTTCTCATCTTCCTCAGTCTACTACACTACCTCTGAACAGTGAGTCCCTTGCAACTCCATGAAATGATGCCAGGGTCATTCAACCAACCCACTGTACCTTTCAATGGTATAGTAAAACAGAGCCAATATCACATTCTATCTACTATTTTGGGATTATGGACTGCAAATGTTTAATTTTCCCCCTTCTCTAGATGATGCTGGGTGACAGTCTTTCAATAGCTCCTGATTTGACATTATCATCCAATTATAGTGCTCATTATTGTACTAGATACAGATGTTCCACCTTGCACGTATTTCCAGGTTGGTGAGAAATATGTTGTGGATCAAAGTTTACCACCATGCAACTCCATCTTACTTCCCTTCCATCTAGCTTCCTGCTTTGTTCTTTTTCACAGTCCAGGAGCATGTGTGCTCAGTGTTTTGTTATTCCACTCCACCAATGTACATAAAAAATACGGTATATTCCGTGAGTTAGGGGTCAGGTCGCTCTCAGGGCACTAAGTAGAGTGCTATGTATACACAGCTCGGGATATTGATTGTTTTCTGCTAGCTGGTGAGACAGCTCCATCTCTGTGAAGGTGAGTCTGAAAGAGGAGCCAGTATTATTTTTCTTCATTTGGCAAGTGAGAGTGGGCAGAGACAATTTTTGGAGCTTTTCTGTGTGTTAATGCAAAGCTAGAAGGTCAGAGTAAATGACTACTCAACAGGCAGAGGCACGATGTGTGGCTTTTCCAGATTTAATTTTCACATTCCTAAATACCAAGACGGAATTATTTATGCAATATCGTTGGATGTCAGTCTCCCAGAAAAAGACAAGCAATTCAACAACATGTTATTAAAGAATATATCTATAGAGATAAAGAAACAAACAAAAGGGAGTTATTTGTAGCCTCCACACACACACACAGGCGATTGTGTATCGTTTTTTCTTCTGCTACATTTTTTTTTAAAGTTTGGGAGTAGAAAAATTCAAGTGACACTATCAGAAGCCTGAACAGCAGCTAACTCAATCCAAGGAGAGGTGGGCATTATTGAAAGGCATAGGAGGAATGACTGTCCAGTCAAAGCCCCAGAAATGCAATAGCCTCCAGCGAGAGGAGTCCCTGTGATTCTGGAAAGAGAATGAGAGTTAGAGAGAGAAAAGGAAGGAGAGATGGGAACAGAGGATGTAACCAAAAAGTGGGCTGCAGATTGAATATAATATGTTTTGTGTGTGCACGCGTGTGTGTGTGTGTGTGTGTGTGTAGGTACATTAACGTTTCTGCTAGGAAAATTTGGCAATGGACAACATGAGCGGGAAGATTTTAATTACCTGCCTTTAGGCAAATTTAACAGACCCAATTATTGGGTGTGTAACCAATTAGGGCGTCAACCAGGATTGCCCCTGTGTGTGTGTGTGTGCGTGTGTGTCTCTGTAAGCTGGTTCACATTACACAATGTCGATACCCAGTATTATATTTTGATGCACATAATTTGTATTCTACATTGGTTCAGACGACGTCAAGTCTAGTTTTCAGCAGCTGAAGTTCACTGTCAATAATGCCATTCTCCAACAATATCCAATTTGCCAGATCTGAACAGCTCAGAAGTGGATACTAATATCTTTTGAGTCAACAGGACATTTCGTCATTGTACTTTTTGTGTTCAGTAAATGAGGAATGAAGCCTTGCTGTTATCAACACATCTCCTGTCTCTTCTACTAGAGTTATTGAGCTATGGAGGTGATTGTCAGCTGCACTACACAGGAAACTCATCTCCAAAAGGTCAACAGGCTAAGGAATTTTCAAAAATGCGGTAAAATGGCAGAAATCCTTGTTTTAGTGGTCCATCATGTACAAGGACATGCCTTTCTTTGAGCTTTGAGCACACATGTGTGTTGGGTATTCAAGGCTGCTGTTTTATATAGTGAGTACTGATGATAAGCTAGGTAATGTGCGTAGAATGGAAGACCTTAGAAGTCTGTTTTCTGAGGAACTGTTGCTGAGACTGAATAGTAGAGTAGCACAAAATGATTTGTGCCATTGGATGCCTATCCAATGCACAATAAAACACTGATTTCCAAGGGTGTTGCTTTTATAAAAGCATTCGTTAATAGCTGATCGCAATGATCAAAGCTAGCATACTACGCTGCATCCCTACTGCTGGCTTGCCTCTGAAACTAAGCAGGGTTGGTCCCCGTCAATCCCTGGATGGGAGGTCAGATGCTGTAGGAAGTGGTGTTGACTCTTTCCTCTGGTCCACAATTTATTTTCCCAGGGCAGTGATTAGGGTGCTGTCTTTCGGATGGGATGTTACACGGGTGTCCTGACTCTCTCTGGTCACTAAACATCACATAGTACTTATTGTAAGAGTATGGGTGTTAACCCTCGTGCCCTGGCTAAATTCCCCCATCTGGACCAGATTGAGGTGCTTTTAAGGTGGAATGGCATCTTGAAATGTTAAGGTGGACTCGATGACAATAACTGCATATTTATTATGTTGATGTAACTTGTTTTTTCCTTCATATCATCTTTGCTATGTTTACTGGGACCCCCCAACATTAAATGTATGAGTGTAAGTCGCTTTGGATAAAATTATCTGCTAAATGGCTTATGTTACTATTATTACTGAGCCACTAACAATGTGCATGTGCTCTATGGTCTAATTGCTCACTTCACAAAAGGGAAATCTGTATAGTAAAGCAGTAGGCCCAGAATAGACAGTTTTTCTCTTGATTAATTTGTTAACACAATTAGAATTACACGCTGGTGGAAAAAGGTTAATGCAATTTTATATCATCAAAGAAATGGATCCTCGGGTGATTATTATATCTTTTTCTCACAACGAAATGAAACACCATTGATCCCTTTTCAAGCGTCTTCTCTGTTCTATGGTCTTGTAATGACTTCTCAATTAGAGGTGTTTCTTAAATTGCCTAATTAGCTACACTGACTAGGCTTGACATTTCATTCTGGATTGCAATACATTTTCCTAAGGTGTGTAAATGACTCATAGTTTCCCTGTGGAATGTTGGAGGACCAATGTGAAAAATAAATAGCCTGTGACAAATAACTTGTAGAACGAGTAGTAACATGTTCACATAATTGGCCAAGAGATCAAAACCGGGCTCCCTGTGTAAACGCAGCCATTGTGCTCTCCATAGGCAGTGGTGTCAAACTCATTCCATGGACGGCCTCGAGTCTGCTGGTTTTTGTTTTTTCCTTTCATTTAAGACCTAGACAACCAAGTGAGGGGATTTCCTTACTAAACAAGTGACCTTAATTCATCATTCAAGGGAGGAGTGAAAACCTGCAGACACTCGGCCCTCAGAATGAGTTTGACAGGTGCCATGGCAATCAAAGAGACATGTCATGATGTAGTTACACCACACGGGGGCAGTAGGAATTCACTGTGTTGGAAGTGACACAAACACACCATCAACATGTTAATGACCTGCATGTAGTCATACACATTTGTACAGAGTAAAGAGTTCTTAGAAGTCTTGGATAGGGAAAGGGTGTTTGCTCAATGCTGAGTTTTACAATCTCTCTCTTGCCTGTTGTCACCACTGCAACAAATCAGTTACCTTCTACATCCTTCAACACACTACCTCTATCTTTAATACTGGAGCACTCACACTACAAGTTCTATCATCCCTAATACTTCACAATCCACAACCACATGCAGCCACTGTAATAATAGGCTAAACTTACAACTACATATGTTTCTAGGACTGAAACTGGTTAGTCATAGTTAATATCATGTCGCCAAAGCAGATGCTCTCTAATATGACCGATTCACGTCTGACTGCACATGGAGCTGTTTTAAAGATAGCATGCTCATTCTTGTTAGGGGATGACTCATTGTTCCCAGAGCCCAGGCTTCTTGACCGCTGCCTTAGCTGCCTCACCCAAAGCCCCTGTGTCAATAACTCAATAACTCCCATCTGTGGCACAATTAAGACATTATTAAACCGTATGTTGGAACCTGAGCTCCAGGCTCAACCAGAGGTGCCTTCCCCTCCACACTCCCCTCCTTCCCATCGCCCACCTTCTCCACCCCCATATGTGAAACCCTGGCAACCCCCTCCTTATCTCTGACCCATTTCGCCCCACTCCCCCTTCCTCCCCCAGCGGGCAAAGCCATGGCATTATGAGTAATGTCAGTGCCAACAGCTGTGCAGTGAACAGTCAATGTGGGCACTCCTCATCTGCCAGAGAGGTGGGGGTGAGCGTGGTCTGATGTGCCACAGTGTAATGTCACAAATAATCCATCCCCCTCATCTGCCTCCCCTCCTCCCCTTTGCCCCTGTCACAGTGATCTGTGTGAGTGAAGGCATCTGTTTTAGTCAGTAGCGGTGCGGGGACAAAATCACAGAGGAAGCCAGGACAGGGGGAAAAAGCCTGTGTTACAACCTGTGTTGTGATAATTGCGTTGTTTGCTCTATAACCTGTTAGTTCATATACCTTGGCACTGTGATATATAGGCCTACGGCCGAGACAATAGGAGGTCACAGTGGCAGCATGAATTCAATCACACATTTGTTTCATCACAAAACCGGAGAGCAACACAATTTATTTACATTTTTGTAATTATCCTTTTGCGACTAGCAATCCCGGATCCGGGAGCGTAATCATAGCCTCAAACGAATTAGCATAACGCAGCGGACATAAATACCCCTAGAAACTTTTCCTATTCATGAAAAGCGCAAATGAAATATATTTAAAACACAAGCTTAGCCTTTTGTTAATCACAATGTCATCTCAGATTTTCAAAATATGCGTTACAGCCAACGCTAGACAAGCATTAGTGTAAGTTTATCATGGCATAATGCTAGGCTCTGCTGGCAACAGGCAACATTTTCACGAAAATAAGAAAAGCAACCAAATTAAATCATTAACCTTTGAAGAACTTCAGATGCTTTCACTCAGGAGACTCCCAGCTAGATAGCAAATGTTACTTTTTTCCAAAAATATTATTTTTGTTGGCGAAATAGCTCCAGTTTGTTCATCATGCTTGGCTGAGAAATCGACCGGAAAATGCTACCACCACAACGCCAAACTTTTTTTCCAAATTAGCTCCATAATATCAACAGAAACACGGCAAACATTGTTTAGGATCAATCCTCAAGGTGTTTTTAACATATATATTCGATAATATATCCGTCGAGGCAATTGGTTTCTCACAAGAAGCGATTGGAAAAATGGCTACCTCAGTATTTTACGCAAGATTTTCTGCAGGAGACACCATGTGACCACTTGCTAAATATGGTCCCTTACGGCTATTCTTCAACGGAAATGCGTAAAAAGACGTCACAATGCTGTGGACACCTTGGGGAATACGTAGAAAACGTAAGCTCATTCGTAGCTCATTCACAGCCATATAAGGAGTCATTGGCATGAGGTGGTTTCAAAAACTGCGGCACTTCCTGGTTGGATTTTTATCTGGGTCATCTGTAACATCAGTTCTGTTGCACTCACAGACAATATCTTTGCAGTTTTGGAAACGTCAGAGTGTTTTCTATCCAAAGCGGTCAATTATATGCATAGTCAAGCATCTTTTCGTGACAAAATATCTTGTTTAAAATGGGAATGTTTTTTCATCCAAAAATTAAAATATCGCCCCCTAGTCGCAAGAAGATTTATTTACGGATAGCCAAGGTCACACTCCAACACTCAGAGATCACTTAAAAACAAAGCATTTGTGTTTAGTGAGTCCGCCAGATCAGAGGCAGTAGGGATGACCAGGGATGTTCTCTTGATAAGTGTTGGAATTGGACCATTTACACTCCTGCAAAGCATTCAAAATGTAACGAGTACATTTGGATTTTAGGGAAAATGTATGGAGAAAAAAGTACATAATTTTTAGGAATATAAATAATACAATTAAGTACAGATACCACAACAAATACTTAAGTAAAAATACTTTAAAGTACTACTTATTAAAGTACGCTACACCACTGCATGCAAGTAGAATAACATGTTGACCTACCCTACTTGTAGAGAAATACCTGGCTAAAATGCTTGCTAGCTAGCCTAACTTCCTTTCATGTGCAAAGATGAGCCAGGCCAGCAAGTTAACATTAGCCTACGACATCAAGCTACTTCCCTCCTCTTAGACCAGGCACACAATGTATGAATTTTGTTTAGACCATAGTCACTGTTATAATCATTGACCATTACGGAGAATTAAGTAAAACCACAACACCAAATACTTATCCACAACCATGGCTAACCTTTAGCTAGCTAGCTAGCCACCTGAGGATAGCACAACGAGATGCAACAATTCAAATGTTTTCTGTAAATTACATGTGCTTTTGATGTGATGTTATTGGGATGAAGCCAAATCCAAACGGGCTTCCCTTGACACTTCTTTTTGGTACGCCTAGACCTTTTACAGTTGAGCTCACCCAGTTTAGCTCAAGGATGACTGGCTATATTTTTTGTTTTGTTATTATTATCAAGGGAAGCCCAATACTCTCTGGCTGCCCTTGCATTCAATGCTATGGATGGCAACAATGTCATACTCTTTTTGACCAGACAGCATCAGATAGATGGCCTACGCATACTGAGACAGAGGGGTGCTGTTTCTCTCCCTTGGATTCTTTCTCCGATAACATACATTCAGCCTCTTGCAAATTGAAAGAAAATTATGAAACAGAGAGACAAACGAGAAACAAACAAAAAACATCTTTGTAAATTTTTGGGGAAGCCAGACTTCCCTTGGCATCCATGAATAACTGCTACTGGTTTTAGCCAATAGTAGACAGACTTCAACTCTCAAGATCTGTGGTGTAATAGGATGCACTCTGCACCTCAACCCCTCTGTCAACAGCAATCACCTCTGTCCATCTGCTTTAATTATCTATTTGTGACAACTATGGCGGTTCACCCACTCACTCTTAGTCCCATAAGAGACCATTTTCAGAGTACTAAACATATGTTACAGTTCTTACATCAACATATTTATGAGCCAACATACTATATTTGGTATTTGGTTTTGTCATGATGATTGATAGATGCTCCTTGGAATGTTGTTCTTTGTTATTGCTTGATATGTTCTGAAGGCTATACTGCGAACTGGGTTTGAGGAGCTAGCGACGCAACTTTGGTCAATTCTGAGTTCAACGTGGAATAACCTGTCATACGAAAGAGGCTCACCTTTTAGCTAGGTAAGCATTTTTAAGGCAACAAATCATTCAGAACTAACCTTTTCTTGGGCAGGCTAACTCCATTTAACCTGAATGAAGTGTCTGAGCCACGAGTTGAGGACCAATGACATCAGATAACCTCCCTCTCCCCTTCATTTGAAGGAGATTTTATTAATAAAATGTTTTTTTTTGTGAAAGACAATACCTATCACCTGAGACATTTAGTAAAGACAGCATTTGCTTTACAAACAAACTGTTCATTTACATGGAATTGTATTTCGAAATTTGCAAACTGAAAGCTGCAAAAAACCATAGACATATAATCCATAGATGGCAGTTCCCACTCAAATCAAGATTTGCAGCCATTGCTAATGTGCCCATAAATTTAACAGTCAAATTGCCAGAGTTAGAGGTTCCAAAACCCTTCCATGGATTATATGGCTATGGCCACAATGCTACAAGTTGTTCCACAGATAGAAGAAAAAGCAGGAAGCAACAGTGACTTGGTCTATAACAAAGTGGTCAGATGAAGAAGATGCTAAACTACAGGACTGTTTTGCTATCACAGACTGGAATATGTTCCGGGATTCTTCCGATGGCATTAAGGAGTACACCACATCAGTCACAATAAGTGCATTGAGGACGTCGTCCGCACACAGCCTGTACGTACATACAGTCAAACAGAAGCCATGGATTACAGGCAACATTCGCAAGAAATCCTGCTATGCCCTGCGATGAACCATCAAACAGGCAAAGCGTCAATACAGGGCTAAGATTGAATCATGCTACACTGTCTCCAACTCGCTCGTCTTATGTGGCAGGGCTTGCAAACTATTACAGACTACAAAGGAAGCACAACCGCGGGCTGCCCAGTGACACGAGCATACCAGATGAGCTAAATAACTTCTATGCTCGCTTCGAGGCAAGCAACACTGAGGCATGCATGAGAGCATCAGCTGTTCCGGACGACTGTGTGATCACGCTCTCCATAGTTGACACGAGTAAGACTTTTAAACAGGTCAACATACACAAGGCAGCAGGGACAGATGGATTACCAGGATGTGTGTTGTACTGACCAACTGGTAGGTGTCTTCACTGACATGTTCAACATGTCCCTGATTGAGTCTCTAATACCAACATGTTTCTAGCAGACCACCATAGTCCCTCTGCCCTAGAACACAAAGGCAACCTGCCTAAATGACCATAGACCAGTAGCACTCACATCTGTAGCCATGAAGTACTTTGAAAGGTTGGTAAAGGCTCACATCAACACCATTATCCCATTAACCCTAGACCCACTCCAATTTGCATACCGCCTAAACAGATCCACAGATGATGCAATCTCTAATTGCACTCCACACTGCCCTTTCCCACCTGGACAAAAGGAACACTTATGTGAGAATGCTATTCATTGACTACAGCTCAGCGATCAACACCATAGTACCCTCAAAGCTCATCACTAAGCTAAGGATCCTGGGACTAAACACCTCCCTCTGCAACTGGATGCTGGACTTCCTGACGGGTCGCCCCCAGGTGGTGAGGGTAGGTAGCAACACATCTGCCACGCTGATCCTCAATACTGGAGCTCCCCAGGGGTGCGTGCTCAGTCCCCTCCTCTGTACTCCTCTTCTGTACTGCATGGCCCGGCACAACTCCAACACTATCATTAAGTTTGCAGACAACACAACAGTGGTAGGCCTCATCACCAACAACGACGAGACATCCTGTAGGGAGGAAGTCCATGACCTGGCAGGGTGGTGCCATAATAACAACCTATCCCTCATAGGAGCAGGTTGAGAGCTTCAAGTTCCTTGGTGTCCAGATCAACAACAAACTAGAATGGTCCAAACACAAGAAGACAGTCGTGAAGAGGGCACGACAAAGCATATTCCCTCTCAGGAAACTAAAAAGATTGGCACATGTCCTGAGATCCTCAAAAGGTTGAACAGCTGCAACATCTAGAGAATGGTTGCATCACTGCCTGGTACGGCAATTGCTCGGCCTCTGACCGCACCGCACTACAGAGGGTTGTGCGTAAGGCCCAGTACATCACTCTACTACCGCATGGCAAGCGATACCGGAGAGCCAAGTCTAGGACAAAAAGGCTTCTCAACAATTTTTACCCCCAAGCCATAAGACTCCTGAAAAGGTAATCAAATGGCTACCCAGACTATTTGCATTGTGTGCCACACCCAACCCCTCTTTTTAAACTGCTGCTATGCTCTGTTTATCATATATGCATAGTCACTTTAACTATACATTCATGTACATTCTACTTCAATTGGGTCGACCAACCAGTGCTCCCGCACAGTGGCTAACCGGGCTATCTGCATTGTGTCCCACCCACCCACCCCTCGTTTACACTGCTGCTACTCTGTTCATCATACATGCATAGTCACTTTTACAATATCTACATGTACATACTACCTCAATCAGCCTATCTGAACAGTGTCTGTATGTAGCCTTGCTACTTTTATAGCCTCGCTACTGTATATTGCCTGTCTTTTTACTGTTGTTTTATTTCTTTACCTACCAATTGTTCACCTAATACCTTTGTTGCACTATTGGTTAGAGCCTTAAGTATGCATTTCACTGTAAGGTCTACACCTGTTCTATTCAGCGCACGTGACAAATAAACATTGAGTTGATTTGAAAAAGGTGCTTGTGAATGCATTGATAAGCACATCTAAAACCGAATTAACGATACGTATTAAGACAGCACTTCTAAAATATGGATGGTACAAATTAAAATGTGTTCCTGACTCGACCATGGATTGATGTTTCAGTGAAGTGTTTGGCGTTCTTAGGTTACCCGAAGGCTTTGGTGTCTCTGCTGTCAGACTCTCCTCTCAAAGATCTGTTTGCAATTTCTTCAGAACCTTCAATAGGAAACGATGGATTTTGAAGACTTCAATTATATTCAAGACTGTTTCAAGGGTATACAACGTCTGGCATTACGTCTCCTATTGAGAGCTTTGAATTCAGCTCTAACGAATGTTAAACTAAGATTTTTTTAAGACTGTTTATGCCACCGAGATGTGATGTAGTGTCTCGACATTTTATAATGTCCTCAACTCGATCTCGAAAGTTGATCTATTTTGGTGTGTCCTGAGCAACTCTCTGATAAAATAATGACTTCCTTCCAAATTGAGGAGTTTGCAAGTCCGACAAATGGATTGGTGAAAGGAGAGGGGACTCTCCAAATGCCACGTCTGCTTGCTGCTCCATTTGTTTTGAATGCACTCCAACTGAAAAGCAATTTGAGAGCGCCAACCTTTAGAAAGAGCCCTAGCTGTTGAAGTGCAAAGGAAAACTTAATTAGGAATATTATAATTGTACACTGCGCAGTTTCCTTTACATTTGGCCCAGCCACTTTGTCAGCACTTCCTCACGCAAATGAAGTTACGCCGCACGTCGACATTTACAAAATGTCAATACATCAGTAGACAGTAAATTATAAGCAATACTCTGTCAAGAAGCTGCGTCTGTCACATCAATACCAGCAGTTGATTAACTGGGTGACACTTCTCTTGCTGGCAATGCGTAGACTGTCATTTATGTCCAACGGGAACAATAAGACCTGAACTACCCTGCTCCCGTCCGCGAGCCCTGTCGAATGCACAACGCATGATGGAAAATGTAATTAAGTTGAAATTCTGACACACTTCTGTAATTGCTATTGCTTTTTCCCCAAAAAAAGTGTATTGATTTAATTTTGTTTTCTAATTTCACATGTCGACGAAAATGTGTTATTAGACTACTTTGTTCAAATTGTCCCCCAAATCAATATACACTCTTAGAAAAGAAAAGTGTTATCTAGAACCTAAAAGGGTTTGAAGAACCCATTTTTTGGTTCCAGCTAGAACCCTTTTAGTTGCAGGTAAAACCCTATTTGGTTCCATGTAGAACCCTTAACCCAGAGGGTTCTACATGGAACCTAAAAGAGTTCTACATGTAACCAACAATGGTTCTAATATAGGGACAGCTGAAGACATTTTTGGAACCCTTTTTTTGAAAGGTGTAGCAATAAATCACACATCAGAATGAGATCAGTGGAATATAGCTTTCTCGAACTTTGGAGAAACCATTATAATGAGGATGTTGTGCCATAATTCAAGGTAATGTTATACTTCAGCTCTTTAATTAAATAGATTTTTGTGGCTTGCATTTATTTTGTATATACACTATCTATACAAAATTATGTGGACACCCCTTCAAATTAATGGATTTGGCTATTTCAGCCACACCCGTTGCCCGGTGTATAAAATTGAGCACACAGCCATGCAATCTCCATAGACAAACATTGACACGAGAATGACCTTACTGAAGAGCTCAGTGACTTTCAACGTGGCACCGTCATAGGATGCCAGATTTCCAACATGTCGGTTTGTCAAAATTCTGCCCTACTAGAGCTGACTCGGTCAACTGTAAGTACTGTTATTGCGAAGTGGAAACATCTAGGTGCAATAATGAAATGGTAGGCCACACAAGCTCACAGAACGGGACCGCGAGTGCTGAAGCATGTAGCGTGTAACAATAGTTTGTCCTCGGTTGCAACACTCACTTTCGAGTTCCAAACTTCCTCTGGAAGCAACGTCAGCACAAGAACTGTTCACCGGGAGCTTCATGGAATGTGTGCGGCTGCTCCACCATTGTAACCCAAGCCTAAGATTACCATGCGCAATGCCAAGCACCAACTGGAGTGGGATAATGCTCATCACTACCGGACTCTGGAGCAGTGGAAACTGGTTCTCTGGAGTGATGAATCACACTTCACCATCTGGCAATCCGAAGGATAAATCTGGGTTTGGTGGATGCTAGGAGAACTCTACCTGCCCCAATGTGTAGTGCCAACTGTAAAGTTTGGTGGATGAGGAATAATGGTCTGGGGCTGTTTTCATGGTTCGGTCTAGGCCCCTTAGTTTCAGTGAATGGAAAGCTTAACGCTACAGCATAAAATGGCATTCTAGATGATTCTGTGCGTCCAACTTTATTTATTTATGGTTCAGGCTTGGCCCCTTAGTTTCAGTGAAGGGAAATATTAATGCTACAGCATACAATGGCATTCTAGATGATTCTGTACTTCCAGCTTTATTTAACCATTTTTTTTAACGAGGCAAGTCAGTTAAAAACAAATTATTATTTACAGTGACAACCTGCCAAAAGACGAAAGGCCTCCTGCGGGGACGGGGGCTGGGATTAAACACACATCATGACAAGGGAGATACCAGAACACTACATAAAGAGTGACCTAAAACAACAACACAGCATGGTAGCAACACATGACAACGACATGGTAGCAACACAACATGGCCGCAGCACAACATGGTAGCATCACAAAACATGGTACAAACATTATTGGGCACAGACAACAGCACAAAGGGCAAAAAGTGTTTTTTGCAGCTCGTTCCAGTCGCTAGCTGCATCAAACTGAAAAGAGGAGTGACCCAGGGTTGTGTGTGCTTTGGAGACCTTTAACAGAATGTGACTGGCAGAATGGGTGTTGTATGTGGAGGATGAGGGCTGCAGTAGGTATCTCGGATAGGGGGGAGTGAGGCCAAAGCGATTTTTATAAATAAACATCAACTAGTAGGTCTTGCGACGGGAAACAGAGATGACCAGTTTAAGAGGAGTAAAGAGTGCAGTGATGTGGTAACAGTTTGATGTCCCTTTCCTGTTTCAGCATGACAATGCCCCCGTGCACAAAGCGAGGTCCACAAAGAAATGGTTGGGCAGCCGCAAGCTGCCCAATGACACAAGCCTTCCAGATGAGCTAAATAACTTCTATGCTCGCTTCGAGGCAAGCAACACTGAGGTATGCATGAGGCAGGCATGCATTACCACCTCCACCCTACCTGACACTCTAGACCCACTCCAATTTGCTTACCGCCCAAATAGGTCCACAGACGATGCAATCTCAATCCACCCCCTATCCACATCGATGGAACAGTAGGGGACAGGGTAGTAAGTTTTAAGTTCCTTGGCGTACTCATCACAGACAAACGGAATTGGTCCACCCATACAGACAGCATCGTGAAGAAGGCGCAGCAGCGCCTCTTCAACCTCAGGAGGCTGAAGAAATTCAGCTTGTCACCAAAAGCACACAAACTTCTACAGATGCACAATCGAGAGCATCCTGTCGGGCTGTATCACCGCCTGGTACGGCAACTGCTCCGCCCACAACCGTAAGGCTCTCCAGAGGGTAGTGAGGTCTGCACAACGCATCACCGGGGGCAAACTACCTGCCCTCCAGGACACCTACACCACCCGATGTCACAGAAAGGCAATAAAGATCATCAAGGACAACAACCACCCGAGCCACTGACTATTCACCCCGCTATCATCCAGAAGGCGAGGTCAGTACAGGTGCATCAAAGCTGGGACCGAGAGACTGAAAAACAGCTTCTATCTCAAGGCCATCAGACTGTTAAACAGCCATCACTAACATTGAGTGGCTGCTGCCAACACACGGACTCAACTCCAGCCACTTTAATAATGGGAATTGATGTAAATTATATCACTAGCCACTTTAAACAATGCTACTTAATATAATGTTTTACATACCCTACATTATTTCTCATATGTATACGTATATACTGTACTCTGTCATCTACTGCATCTTTATGTAATACATGTATCACTAGCCACTTTAAACTATGCCACTTTGTTTACATACTCATCTCATATGTATATACTGTACTCGATACCATCTACTGCATCTTGCCTATCCCGCTCTGTACCATCACTCATTCATATATCTTTATGTACATATTCTTTATCCCTTTACACTTGTGTGTATAAGGTAGTAGTTTTGGAATTGTTAGCTAGATTACTTGTTGGTTATTACTGCATTGTCGGAACTAGAAGCACAAGCATTTCGCTACACTCGCATTAACATCTGCTAACCATGGGTCACTCGCATTAACATCTGCTAACCATGGGTATGTGACAAATAAAATTTGATTTGATTTGAGCATCAGCTGTTCCGGATGACTTTGTGATCACGCTCTCTGTAGCCGACATGAGTTAGACGTTTAAACAGGTCAACATACACAAGGCTCCAGGGCCAGACGGATTAACAGGACGTGTGCTCCGGGCAAGTGCTGACCAACTGGTAGGTGTCTTCACTGACATTTTCAACATGTCCCTGATTAAGTCTGTAATACCAGCATGTTTCAAGCAGACCACCATAGTCCCTGTGCCCAAGAACACAAAGGCAACCTACTTAAATGACTACAGACCCGTAGCACTCACATCCGTAGCCATGAAGTGCTTTGAAAGGTTGGTAATGTCTCAAATCAACACCATTATCCCCGAAACCCTAGACCCACTCCAATTTGCATACCGCCCAAACTGATCCACTTTTCCCACCTGGACAAAAGGAACACTTATGTGAGAATGCTATTCATTGACTACAGCTCAGCGTTCAACAACATATTACCATCAAAGCTCATCACTAAGCTAAGGATCCTGAGACTAAACACCTCCCTCTGCAACTGGATCCTGGACTTCCTTACGGGTCGCCCCCAGGTGGTGAAGGTAGGTAGCAACACATCTGCACGCTGATCCTCAACTCTGGTGCTCCCCAGGGGTGCGTGCTCAGTCCCCTCCTGTACTCCTCTCCTGTACTGCATGGCCAGGCACGACTCCAACACTAACATATCATTAAGTTTGCCAAAGACCCCAGCCACAGACTGTCCTCTCTACTACCGCATGGCAAGTGCCAAGTCTAGGACAAAAAGGCTTCTCAGTTTTTTACCCCCAAGCCATAATACTCCTGAACAGGTAATCAAATGACTACCCAGACTACTTGTGTGTGCCCCCCAAACCCTTTTTTATGCTGCTGCTACTCTCTGTTTATCATATATGCATAGTCACTTTAACTATACATTCATGTACATACTACCTCAATTGGGCCGACCAACCAGTGCTCCCATACATTGGCTAACGGCATTGTGTCCCACCCACCACCCGCCAACCCCTCTTTTACGCTACTGCTACTCTCTGTTTATGCATAGTCACTTTAACGATATCTACATGTACATACTACCTTAATCATCCTGACTAACCTGTGTCGGCATGTAGCCTTGCTACTCTTATAGTCTTTTTACTGTTGTTTTATTTCTTTACCTACCTATTGGTTAGAGCCTGTAAGTAAGCATTTCACTGTTCTATTCGCCGCACGTGACAAATAAACTTTGATTTGATTTGACCTCTACTCCAGCAAAAACCTTTAAAATTAATTGGAATGCCGACTGCGAGCCAGGCCTAATCGTCCAACATCAGTGCCCAACCTGACTAATGCTCTTGTGGCTGAATGGCAGCAGGTCCCCGCAGCAATGTTCCAACATCTAGTGGAAAGCCTTCCCAGAAGGAGAAGGAGGCTGTTATAGCAGTAAATGGGGGACCAACTCTATAATAACGCCCATTATTTTGGAGTGAGATGTTCGACGACCAGGTGTCCACAAACTTTTGGTCATGTAATGTACCACGTACATTACATTACCATCATGTGTGAATGTTGCTGTTTATATCTGTATCTTTATCTTGTCCAACAACAGAAGGTCCTTCTGGAAAAATTAAAGTAATTCAAATTCAATACTAGAGTGCAACCATGTCCAAACATGCTCAGAAGCAGAGGATAGAGGTACTGGAAAGCGACTCCTCATTCTTACTTGTCACCTGTTTAAATTATGTGCAAACATTGGCGTGGGTAATTAACAGTCTAATATGTACAGCTAATGTTTGATTAATCAACATCGTCTATAGTGTGAGTTAAGTCAACACCGCTGGAACAAACAAGAGAACCTAAAACCAGAGAAAGGTCACAGGATCAATAATCCATTTAAGATGCTTGCATGGATTCTGCTCTCAACTCTGCTTGTAATCAAGAGGGGAGATTTATTTATCTATTCCTGTCACGGCTGATTTCCTCCTCTTCGTCTGAAGAGGTGTAGCAGGGATCAGGCCAAAATGCAGCGTAGTTCGTGTTCAACATGGTTTAATGAAAGACAAACACTACACAAATACAAAATAACAAACATGGTGAAACAGTCCTATCTGGTGCAGAGAACACAAAGACAGGAAACAATCAACCACAAAGTACCCACAGAATATGGCTGCCTAAATATGGTTCCCAATCAGAGACAACGATAGACAGTTGCCTCTAATTAAGAACCAATCTCGGCAATCATGACATACAATATACCTAGAAAGGAAACAGCCCCATAAACATACAAAACCCCTAGACAAGCCAAAAACACATACATCACCCATGTCACACCCTGACCTAACCAAATTAACAAATAAAACAAAGAATACTAAGGTCATGGTGTGACAATTCCTAAAATTTATTCAAGATTCCCTGGTAAAGAAAATCCCAAAGTTCTACAGCATTTGATTTTCAGTGACCTGGCAAGGCCAAGGGATATTCTGAAATCAAATAAAAATCTATTTTCACATTTTTTGTTAACAACAGGTGTAGACAAACAGTGAAATGCTTACTGATGGGTCATTTTCCAACAATGCAGTGTTTAAGATTAAAAAAAACACACACAAAAAAAGGAATAAATGCACAGTGAATAACCAGTGGTGTAAAGTACGACATAAGTCATTTTTATGGGTATCTGTACCTTACTATTTATATTTTTTGACATCTTTTACTTTTACTTCACCACATTCCTGAAGAAAATAATGTACGTTTTACTCCATAAATTTTCTCTGACACCCAAAAGAACTTGTTACATTTTGAATGCATAGCAGGACAGGAAAATGGTCCAATTCACACACTTATCAAGATAAAATCCCTGGTCATCCCTACAACCTCTGATCTGGCAGACTCACTAAACACAAATGCTTCGTTTGTAAATAATGGCTGAGTGTTGGAGCGTGCCCCTGGCTATCCTTACATTTTAAAATCAAGAAGATCGTGTCGTCTGGTTTGATTATTATAAGGAATGTGAAATGATATACAGTATACCTTATCTTTCACTTTTGATACTTTAGTATATTTTAGCAATTACATTTACTCTTGATACTTTCAGTAAGTATATTTAAAACCAAATACTTTTAGACTTTTATTCAAGTAGTATTTTATTGGGTGACTTCTACTTTTACTTGAGTATTTTTCTATTAAGGTATCTTAAGTTTGACTAAAGTATGACAATTGGGTACTTTTCCACCACTGTGAGTAACGAATAACAATAATTAGTTAAAATAACATATATACTGTATATACAGGGAGGAGCAAGATGGTAGTGCAGGAAGTACGCCATCAGGAGGAGGCTGCAAGGTGGGCCAAGGCAGTCTCTCTTGCCAAACAGGGACAGTGGACTCGATGGGACAGTGTGGAGAAGAGGAAGATCAGCTGGAAGGATCTGTGGGCCATGGAAGCGAGGCGGTTGAGCTTTTCCATCAGAGCAACATATGACGTCCTTCCAATACCAGTTAATCTTCACCAATGGTATGGTGAAGATCCGGACTGTGCCCTCTGTTCCATGCCAGCCAACATCAGGCACATTCTCACAGGTTGTACAACAAGCCTCACCCAAGGACGCTACACTTAGCGTCACAACCAAGTCCTTAAAAACCTTGCGTCCGCCCTGGAGGAGAAGCGAGCTGCCACCAACTCCCTACCACCCCCAGCAGCATCACACCCCTTACGGACGACCTTTGTCCGCGAAGGGGCTAAACCACCTAAGAGCGGCTCTACACCATTAGAGCGAGACCAGCTGCGCTTGGCCCGCGACTGGAAAATGCTAGCTGACATTGGCTGGCAACTTGTTTCCTCCGGAGATCGCAACCAGCACCCTAAGACCTGACATGGTGCTCTGGTCCCGTTGGCTCAAGAAGGTCTTCATCATTGAGCTCACAGTACCCTGGGAGGACTCAGTAGATGAAGCTTATGAGCGAAAACATCTGCACTATGCCGATCTAGCTGCCGAAGCACGGCATCATGGCTGGAACACAGAAGACCGACCAGTGGAGGTGGGCTGCAGAGGTTTTGTGGCAACATCTACAACCAGACTGCTTAGATACCTGGGAATTAAGGGCCAGAGCCAGCGTTCGGCAATCAAAGCTGTATCGGAGGCGGCAGAAGGCAGCAGTCAGTGGCTCTGGATGAAGAGGAAAGACCCCAGCTGGGCCCGAAGTGAGAGGGCCAGGAGGTATGCGGTCAACAATGCTTGACTCAGGGAGGAGGACGCCCCTGCCATGCATAGTCCCATGGGATGTTGGCTATCAACAACAAGGCAACTCCTATGACTAATTGGGAATGGGACGCAAGCATAGGATTGATCACCCTGTTAGCTAGCCGCCTTTGGGGAGGGTGTATAGTGTGAAAGGCCGAAACACCCTAGGAACCAAAGGTATACTACTGACGATGCGCTCCCCAAATTTCACCAGGCTGACTGTTCATGAACTCTTGGAAGTGCTTGCACAAAGGATAGTAATATCTCATCCTGTGTTCTTGGAATCTGTATATACAGGGAGGAGCAGTACCTAGACGATGTGCAGTGGTACGAGATAATTGATGTAGCAATATAGGCCTGCATACTGTATAAAACATCTTTACACACACACATCATCGACTCAATGGGTTTTGTACAACATGTCTCTGGACCTACTCACTGTCAGGTAATCTCTGGTAGTGAAGTGATCTGTATCATTGTCCTGTCACTGCTTCACTCCCTGGCTATGCTGATGCTCCTCCACCACGACAATATCCATCTCTGCCTCCTCTTCGCCCTCCTAGTTTTGTCCTATGGAATAAATGTTGTGGATCTTAACGTTTTTCCTCATAATCCTGGACTATTGGACCACCATTTTATTACGTTTGCAATTGCAACAAATCATCTGCTCAGACCCCAACCAAGGAACATCAAAAGTCGTGTTATAAATTCACAGACAACACAAAGATTCCTTGATGTCATTCCAGACTCCATCTGTCTACCCAAGGACGTCAGAGGACAAAAATCAGTTAACCTCTTGAAACTCTGGGGGCGCTATTTCATTTTTGGATGAAAAACGTTCCCGTTTTAAACAAGATATTTTGTCACGAAAAGATGCTCGACTATGCATATAATTGACAGCTTTGGAAAGAAAACACTCTGAAGTTTCCAAAACTGCAAGGATATTATCTGTGAGTGCCAAAGAACTGATGCTACAGGCGAAACCAAGATTAAATTTCAAACAGGAAATGCCCCAGATTTTGAATGCGCTGTGTTCCAATGTCTCCTTATATGGCTGTGAATGCGCAAGGAATGAGCCTACACTTTCTGTCGTTTCCCCAAGGTGCAATTATTGCGTAATCTCCAGCTGCATGCATGTTTCCATTTGGTTCAGAAGAGAAAGGCAACTGCCACAAATGATTTATCATCGAATAGATATGTGAAAAACACCTTGAGGATTGATTCTAAATGTTTGCCATGTTTCTGTCGATATTATGGAGTTAATTTGGAAAAATGTTCGGCGTTGTAATGACTGAATTTTCGTTTTTTTTTCTTAGCCAAACGTGATGAACAAAACGGAGCGGTTTCTCCTACACAAATAATCTTTTTGGAAAAACTGAACATTTGCTATCTAACTGAGAGTCTCCTCATTGAAAACATCCGAAGTTCTTCAAAGGTAAATGATTTTATTTGAATGCTTTTCTTGTTTTTGTGAAAATGTTGCCTGCTGAATGCTAGGCTTAATGCTATGCTAGCTATCAATACTCTTACACAAATGCTTGTGTGGTTGAAAAGCATATTTTGAAAATCTGAGATGACAGTGTTGTTAACAAAAGGCTAAGCATGTGAGCCAATATATTTATTTCATTTCATTTGCGATTTTCAAAAATAGTTTGCATTGCGTTATGGTAATGAGCTTGAGGCTATAATTATGCTCCCGGATATGGGATTGCTCTTTGCAAGAGGTTAATGCTAACCTACAAAGCATTACATGGGCTTGCTCCTACCTATCTCTGATTTGGTCCTGCCGTATATATACCTACACGTACGCTACAGTCACAAGACGCAGGCCTCCTAATTGTCCCTAGAATTTCTAAGCAAACAGCTGGAGGCAGGGCTTTCTCCTATAGAGCTCCATTTTTATGGAATGGTCTGCCTACCCAGTGGGTCATATGATTGAGTGTAGTCTGGGCCAGGAGTGTGAAGGTGAACGGAAAGGCTATGGAGCAACGAATCACCCTTGCTGTCTCTGCCTTTCCGGTTCCCCTCTTTCCACCGGGATTCTCTGCCTCTAACCCTATTACAGGGGCTGAGTCACTGGCTTACTGGTGCTCTTTCATGCCGTCCCTAGGAGGGGTGAGTCACTTGAGTGGGTTGAGTCACTGATGTGATCTTCCTGTCTGGGTTGGCGCCCCCCCTTGGGTTGTGCCGTGGAGGAGATCTTTGTGGGCTATACTCGGCCTTGTCTCAGTATGGTAAGTTGGTGGTTGAAGATATCGATCTAGTGGTGTAGGGACTGTGCTTTGGCAAAGTGGTTGGGGTTATATCCTTCCTGTTTGGCCCTGTCCGGGGGTATCATCGGATGGGGCCACAGTGTCTCCTGACCCCTCCTGTCTCAGTCTCCAGTATTTACGCTGCAGTAGTTTGTGTCGGGGGCTAGGGTCACTTTGTTGTATCTGGGGTACTTCACCTGCCCTATCTGGTGTCTTGTGTGAATTTAAGTGTGCTCTCTCTAATTCTCTCTTTCTCTCTTTCTCTCCCTCGGGGGACCTGAGCCCAAGGACCATGCCTCAGGACTACCTGGCATGATGACTCCTTGCTGTCCCCAGTCCACTTGGCCGTGCTGCTGCTCCAGTTTCAACTGTTCTGCCTGTGATTATTATTATTTGACCATGCTGGTCATTTATGAACATTTGAACATCTTGGCCATGTTCTGTTATAATCTCCACCCGGCACAGCCAGAAGAGGACTGGCCACCCCACATAGCCTGGTTCCTCTCTAGGTTTCTTCCTGGGTTTTGGCTTTTCTAGGGAGTTTTTCCTAGCCACCGTGCTTCTACACCTGCATTGCTTGCTGTTTGTTTTTTTTGGCTGGGTTTCTGGGTACAGCACTTTGAGATATCAGCTGATGTACAAAGGGCTATACAAATACATTTGATTTGATTTGACACACATGTTTTTGCACTAACTATCCTGCCTGACTCTATGCACACACACTGATGCCACACATGCACACTGACGTCAAACACATTAACAACCCACATTAACAACAAACTAACATGGTCCAAGCACACCAAGGCAATCGTGAAGAGGGCGTGACAAAACCTATTCCCCCTCAGGAGACAGAAACATTTTGGCATGGGTCCTCAGATCTTCAAAAGATTTTATTTTCACCATCCTGACGGGTTTCATCACTGCCTGGTATGGCAACTTCTCGGCCTCCGACCACAAGGCACTACAGAGGGTAGTGCGTACAGCCCAGTACATCACCGGGCCAAGCTTCCTGCCATCCAGGACCTCTATACCAGGCGGTGTCAGAGGAAGGTCCTAAAATGTTTCAAAGTCTCCAGCCATCCTACTCATAGACTTTCTCTCTACTACTGCACGGCAAGCGGGACCGGATCGCCAAGTCCAAGAGGTTTCTAAACAAGCCCCAAGCAATAAGAGTCCTAAACAGCTAATCAAATGGCTACCCAGACTATTTGCACCCCCCCCCCCCCACACACACACACACTGCTACTACTCTCTGTTAATATATCCACTTTAAAAACCCTATCTGCATGTACATAATTATCTCAATTACCTCGACACCGGTGCTCCCGCACATTCACACATTGACTTTGTACCAAAACCCCTGTATATAGCACCGATATTGTTATTTACTGCGGCTCTTTAATTACTTGTTACTTTTATCTCTCATTCTTATCCATATTTTTTTAACTGGTTAGGAGCTCGCAAGAAGGTATTTCACTGTATTCGGCGCATGAGACAAATTAAATTTGATATTGTCAAAGACTCCAGTCATAGACTGTTCTGTCTGCTACTGCATGGCAAGCGATACCGGAGCTGAAAAGTTTCTACCCCCAAGCCTTAAGACTGCTGAACAATTAATCAAATGGCCAGCGGACTATTTACATTGACGCCACCCTCCCCCTTTGTTTTCACACTGCTGCTACTCACTGTTTATTATCTACCCTCTTTACAAAGCCTTGTTATTGTTTTGTCAGCTTCTTGTGTTACTTTTCAATTTCCTTTTTTTACTTTAGTTTATTAGTAGATATTTTCCATGCTCTATTTCTTGAACTGCATTGTTGGTTCAGGGCTTATAAGTAAGTATGTCATGGTGTCACGATCGTCGGAATAACATGGGGACCAAGGCGCAGCGTGATATGGGTTCCACATCTTTTATTTTGTGAAACGCACCCCAAATTTTCTTTTTTACGAAACGTGAAGCTATGGAGTGCTCACAGGCAACTACACATAACTGAGCACTGGCGGGGACCTGGTGCAGATGAAGGCTCCGGGCATGGAGCTGGACTGGACACCATACCCAGACTGCGTACCGATGCAGAGGAAGGCTCTGGCATTGGAGCTGAACTGGACACCATGCCTGGACTGGGCACCGGAGCAGAGGGAGGCTCCAGCCCTGGAGCAGGACTGGACGCCTTGCCTGGATGCTCCGGAACGTTGACCCTCGCTCGAGGTTCCGGGAACGTTGACCGTCGCAGGAGGTTCTGGACTATGGACCGTCGCAGGAGGTTCCGGACTGTGGACCGTCGTAGGAGGTTCGGGACTGTGGACCGTCGTAGGTGGTTCCGGACTGTGGACCGTCACAGGAGGTTCAAGATCGTGGACCCGTCGCAGGAGGTTCCGGACCGTGGACCGTCGCAGGAGGTTCCGGACCGTGGACCGTCACAGGAGGTTCCAGGACTGTGAACCGTCGCCGGAAGCTCTGGACCGGCTCTGGTGCGCGGAGCCGGTACAGGTGACGCCAGACTGGTGACACGCACTTCAGGGCGAGTGTGAGGAGCAGGCACAGGATATACCGAACTGGGGAGGCTCACTGGAGGCCTAGTGCATGGAGCCGGCACATGTGGTACCAGACTGGTGACACACACTTCAGGGCAAGTGCGAGGAGCAGGCACAGGATGTACCGAACTGGGGAGGCTCACTGGAGGCCTAGTGCGTGGAGCCAGCACAGGTAGCACCGGACTGGTGACACCGACTTTTTAAGGCGAGTGCAAGGAGCAGGCACAGGACGTACCGGACTGTGGAGGCATACTGGAAGTCTGTTGCGTAGAGCCGGCACAAATTGTCCAGGACAGATGACACACTCCGCACGGCGAGTGCGGGGAGCTGGCAGAGGACGTACTGGGTTGTGGAGGCGCACTGGAAACCTAGTGCGTAGAGACGGCACAAATTGTAACGGAACGATGACACACTTCTCACGGTGAGTGCGAGGAGCTGGCACAGGACGTACTGGGCTGTGAAGGTGTACTGGAGACTTGGTGCGTAGAGCCGCCACACATGTTACTGGACAGATGACACACTTGTCACGGCGAGTGCGAGGAGCTGGCACAGGACGCACTGGGCTGTGAAGGTGTACTGGAGACTTGGTGCGTAGAGCCGCCACACATGTTACCGGACAGATGACACACTTGTCACGGCGAGTGCGAGGAGCTGGCAGAGGACGTACTGGGCTGTGGAGGCGTACGGGAGACCTGGTGCGTAGAGCCGGCACATTTTTTACAGTACTCAGGACGAGTACGGAGAGCTGCCCCAAGTGGCATCAAACAGTTGACACGCTGCTTAGGGTGAATGTCGTGCATCATACACCAACACAACAACTCTCTCATTTCTCTCTCCTCCAATTTTACCATCAGCTTAATGACGGTCTTTGACTCTTTCCGTTCACTCTCCTCCAATTTCTCCATCTTCTCCCAGATTGGCTCTACTTCACTCCTCGGCTCCACCTACCACCCCGTGTGCCTTCCCCAATTTTTTTTCTTGGGGCTGTTCTTTGGGCTTTCGTGGTGGCCGCGAACCCCGGCGTCCTCGCTGTCTTCCTTTCTCTCCTTGCGTCTTCTTCCAAGGAAGGCTTTCGTGTCCTCCCATTATTTCCTCCCAAGTCCAGGATATCTTCTCCTCCTTGATCTCCTCCCAAGCCCAGGATACCTTCTCCTCCAGGGCATGCTGCTTGGTCCTGGTGTGGTGGGATCTTCTGTCACGATCGTCGAAATAACATGCGGACCAAGGCACGGAGTGATATGGGTTCCACACCTTTTATTTTGTGAAACGCACAATAAAATAACATAAACAAGATCCTACAAAAAAACAGTGGGGAAATAGCTGCCTAAATATGATCCCAAATCAGAGACAATGCTAAACAGCTGCCTCTGATTGGGAACCGTACCAGGCCAACATAGAAATAAAACAACCTAGATTACCCACCCTAGTCACACCCGACCTAACCAAAATAGAGAATACAAAGGCTCTCTATGGTCAGGGCGTGACACATGGTTAGGTCTGCACCTGTTGTATTCAGTGCATTTGACAAATAACATTTGATTTGATTTAATAGCAGCAAGGTATGTTTGTGTGTGACGTCAGTGTGCATGTGTGCACGTGATATGTGTGTATGGGTGTATGTAGTGAGTAGAGTCTAGTGTTTATGCATAGAGACAGTGCAAGAGAGTTATTATAAAAAAGGGTCAGTGCAGGTAGTCCAGGTAGGGATTTGAGTTAGCTATTTAGCAGTCTTGTTTAGCATTCTTATTGCGTGAGGGTAGAAACTGTTCAGGGTCCCATTGGTTCCAGACTTGCACTGGTATCGCTTGCCGTGCGGTAGCAGAGAGGACAGTCTATAGCTTGGGTGGCTGGAGTCTTTGACAATTTCTAGGGCCTTCCTCTGACACTGCTTTGTATATAGGTCCTGGATGGCAGGGAGCTCGGCCCCAGTGATGAACTGGGCCGTGCTCACCACCCTCTGTAGTGCTTTGTGGTCGGGTGCCTTGCAGGTGCCATACCAAGTAGTGATGCAGCCAGTCAAGATGCTCTCAATGGTACCAGCTGTAGAATTGTTTGAGGGTCTGATGGCTCATGTCAAATCTTTTCAGCCTCCTGAGGTGGAAGAGTAGCTGTCATGCCCTCTTAACAACTGTTGGTGTGTGTGTGGACCATGTCAATTTCTTGGTGATGTGGACGCAGAGGAACTTTAAGCCCTCGACCCGTTTCACTACAACCCCATCAATGTGGATAGGGGTGTGATTGTCCCTCCGTTTTTCTGTAGTCCAAGATCAGCTCCTTTGTCTTGATGACGTTGAGGGAGAGGTTGTTGTCCTTGCACCACACTGCCAAATGTCTGACCTCCTCCCTATAGGCTGCCTCATTGTCATCTTTGTTCAGTCCTACGACCGTCGTGTCATCAGCAAACTTCATGATGGTGTTGGAGTCATGAGAGGCCATGCTGTCGTGGGTGAACGTGAAAGCAATGATTTGAATTTTGGAGCTCATTATAGCCTAAATGACGTTCTTTTCATCATCGCTATGCAAACAAGGCAGATTTTCCGTGACAATTTCACTGTTTAAACAAGTTTTATTTAGCAAGTAAAATGAAAACATTACTTCAAACTACTTTCAGGTACTTTTGTTAACATTACAACATGAAATCCATGTCTGAAAAGTTGCTAGGTTTCGGAAATTGCAATGAAAATGTGTAATCAGCTTGAAACGTTAAAGTGACTTACCTTACAGATCAGAAAGTCAGCTAATTTCCACTCCATTCATATGCAAATCCATTTGACACACTGGCTTGTTTGGCTGTCCATGTTATTATTTTAACCTGACATTCCCTTCTATACACTGAAATTATATAATTTAATGTGTCCTCTATTATGATTCATTTTTTTCTATCTCGCATAGCTCATTAGTACACCATTGTCTTGGAAAATTATCCAACACACCTTCAGGCTGTGTAAGACCTGTTTGACCAAGAAAGAGAGTGATGGAGAACTGCACTGGACTCCACAATCACCCGACCTCAAACCAATTGAGATGGTTTGAGATGAGTTTGACCACAGACTGAAGGAAAGGCAGCCAACAAGTGCTCAGCATATGGAATTACATTCCAGGTGAAGCTGGTTGAGAATGCCAAGAGTGTGCAATGCTGTCAAGGGGAAGGATGGCTACTTTGATGAAGCTCAAATATAAAACACATTTAGATTTGTTTAACACTTTTTGGTTACTATATGATTCCATGTGTTATTTCATCATTTTGATGTCTTCACTATTATTCTACAATGTAGAAAATAGTAAAAATAAAGAAAAGCCCTTGAATGAGCAGGTGTGTACAAACTTTTGACTGGTACTGTATATGTAACTATTATAGTCCGTGGTATACAACAATGAATAATGTGGAGTATATAAATACCATCAAAGGGAGACAATGTGGAGATAAGGAGTAACAAAACATATATTTATTAAATACAGTACAGTAAGTATAATATACAATGGTGTGTGTAATCAGTAATCAGTAGTGTGAGTGTTTTGCATGCATACATATGATAATGCAGGGTGTTGAAAGATGCTAAAGCAAACAACCAAAACACCACCAAGAAACACAACAAAATCCATAAAGGTGTCTGCATGGAGAGAGTCTTCTGCATGAAAGGGGAAGTGGTGTATTTATCCTGGGACACACCGGGCCCAGGTGTTTCCCATGTAGCTGACGACCCTCCCAACTCCGCCCACCGGCAACCTAATAAGGACACAAGAACAAAGAGAGAATACTAATAAGGCAGAACAGTTGAAACTGGAGCAGCAGCACGGCCAGGTGGACTGGGAACAGCAAGGAGTCATCATGTCAGGTAGTCCTGGGGCATGGTCCTTGGGCTCAGGTCAGTTGAAACTGGAGCAATGAAAATGAAAACTTAATGAATATGATGTCAGTTCGGTTGTCATCTGAGACATTCTCATCAATGATAAAATGACAAACTCTACAGTGGAAAGCCTACACATCAGAGTTATCGGATTCACATGGAAGTGTTCAATTGAAATGTTTGAATATTAAATTATTTGTGATGGGTTGAGATGTGATTTTAGCTTCTAAAATGTGAGAATTTGGTTTTCATAAGACAGGGTTCTGCTCAATCAGTGGCCCGCCACTGTGAAGGGACATGAGCTATAAAACTTTTCAAACACGCCCTGCTCTCCCTTCCTATATAAGCCCTTGACGACAACATAACCTCCAGTTCTGAGGATGTAGGACGACGGACCGATGTCAGAATGGTTGAGATAATAACTACAGAATGAAGCCAACATCAGAGTGAGCTTTGGTTGCGAATGGTATGAACTTTGAACTCTTATTCACTAGAGAAGTGATACCTCCTAGACATTGAGTTAGCAACAGCAGATGCAAACGAGGGTTAGGAAGGAACAGACAGAGTATCCCGTCTATCACCCAACGACGTTACTACAACGTATCAAATTGACAACCAGAGACATTCTTCAAAGGACTCGGTTAGGCAACACGGCCTTCCATCTACCACCAATCTACCGAAGCACAGCTCTGAGTAAATATTTATTGCATTTTCCTTTTCCAAATGGGTGGTAATTTAGAATTGATCAGATACTGTATTTACGATAGCATAGCTTCTCCCTGTGGCCCTCAGTCTTCCTGCTCTTTCACTCAAACCCAGCCCTTTTCCTTTGTGTAACAAGCTGTCATATCTAGCTAGGGACGTTTTCCTTTATGATGTAATTTGTAATCAAGTTACAGGTATGATTTAATTATGTGCATGTGTAATTATGAGTGATTAGTTAGGTATTTAGTAAATAAATAATTAAACCCAATTTTGCATTGCTGATTCATATTGTTAGCCAGGGTTCACGCAGATAACCAAGATTTTACAACTTTCAGATGAGACTGAATTGAGATGACGATTGATATTGACTGTTATTGATGTAAAATATTACTTGGTCTTTATTAAGAGTTTATTCGGAAGATAACAGCTCTATAAATATTTTTCCGTGGAGCCCGACTCTCTAGTTAACGTGTTCACGGTACAGGTTCCCCAAGGGCACCACACCCCCCCCCCGCTCAACTCAAAAGGTGGCGAACAGAATGCAAAAATATTCTTAGAAATATTTAACCTCCACACATTAACAAGTCCAATAGCTCAAATGAAAGATAATATAAACACCTTGTTCATCTACCCAGCGAGTCAGATTTCTAAAATGTTTTACGGCGAAAACATAGCACATATTTATGTCAAACCACCACAAAGACACAGACGATATACAGCCATTTTGTCGAACAAAAGATGCAATCACAAACGCAGGATTAAAAGAAAAATAATTCACTAACCTTTTGAAAATCTTCATCAGATGACAGTAATAGGACATGTTACACAGTACATTTATGTTCTTTTCAATAATATGCAATTTATATCCATAAATCTCCGTTTACATTGACGCCATGTTCCGAAAATCCACAAAAATGTCCGGAGAAGTTATAGATAGCTCCGCCAGATAACAGAAATACACATCATAAACTTTGACTAAATATACATGTTCTACATATAGTTAGAAAGATACACTGCTTCTTAATGCAACCGCTTTGTCACATTTATTTTTAACATTAAAGAAATCGCTCACTATTTAATAATCTGAGGCGGAGCTCAGACGTAAGCAATATTTCTCCGCTATGTTGGAGTCAACAGAAATACAAAATTACAACATAAATATTCCCTTACCTTTGATGGTCTTCGATCAGAATGTAGTGGAAGGAGTCATACTTACCCAATACATCGTTTTGTTTCAAGTCGTGTGTCTTTGTATTAGCATATGCATCCAAAATGACTTCTGGTCCAGAACAGTTGCGCATCAAAACTTCAAAATGACATATTATATGTCGACTAAACTGGTCAAACTAAGTGCAGAATCAAGCTTTAGCATGTTGTAAACGTACAAAACAATTGGCGAATCAACCGGACAAAAGCAATTCTTCTCAGACAATCTGGAACAGAGGAATGACTGTGTACAATTCGCGCCCTAACGTGCATGTATTTTCTCGCGACACCCACTCTTTTGCCTCCCAAAGGGTCAAAGCTCGCGGGATTTTCACAATTAAACGCTCTACTGAATGAGGACATCTAGTGGAAGACATAGAAAGTGTTTCCAGATCCATAGCTGGTTGGGAAGGGTGGGGGCGATGACGTCAAAGTTGGCCCAACTTTCATGTTTCCAAAACTAGTTTGGGAGATTGGCTGCCCTGTGAGTTCTGCTATACTTACAGACATAATTCAAACGGTTTTATAAGCTTAAGAGTGTTTTCTATCCAATAATAATTATTATATGCATATATTAGCAATTTTGGACAGATTTGTTTTCAGTTTACTATGGGCATGCAATTCATCCAAAGGGGGCAGTATTGTCCCGAGCCTTAACAGGATTTATTTACATGATTATCTCAATCAGGTGATATTAATTACGGATAAATTATTTTATAGAAAAGCATGTCATATCACTTAATCCGGCATAGCCAAAGACACGACACTGGTGACTTGAAAAATTGAGAAGAATGGGAGATCCACGGTATAGGCGCGGAACACACGGAGACCACAGTGTGTTTCAAAAATCATCAAAGACTAATTAGTTTAACCTCTCTGGCCCATCCGGGACGCAACCGCACCCCCTGCCAACAATAAATGCAAATGCGCTACGCCAAATGCTAATAGCACTCGTTAAAACTCAAACGTTCATTAAAATTCACATGCAGGGTAGTCAATTCAAGCTACACTCGTTGTGAATCAAGCCAACGAGTCAGATTTGTAAAATGCTTTTCGGCAAAAGCATGAGTAGCTATTATCTGATAGCAGGCAACACGCCGAAATACCAGAAGGGGACGTAAACAAAGGAATTAGCGTAGCCGGCGCTACACAAAATGCAGAAATAAAATATAAAACATTCATTACCTTTGACGAGATTCTTTGTTGGCACTCCTATATGTCCCATAAACATCACAATTGGGTCTTTTGTTTGATTAAATCCGTCCTTGTGTACCCAAAATGTCAATTTATGAACACCGTCAGATCCAGTAAAAACACATTTTTTAAACGCAACGTTATTTTTTTAAATTAAAAAAGTTGCCTATAAACTTTGACAAAACACTTCAAACTACTTCTGTAATCCAACTTTAGGTATTACTAAACGATCAAATTGATCACGGAGCGATATGTATTCAATAAGCACGAGTTTGGGAAACGTAACTAACTTTTCCGGTTCCATTGTTTACAGCTGTGGACTTGACAACCGGATGTGGCTATTACACAGATGACCAACGATTTAGTTGACTCGAAATCACAACACTGGTGACATCGTGTGGAAGTTATAGGAACTGTATTCTCAGCCTTAACTATTTTTCCTTCCAATAGACAATACATGGACTGGGGGGTTGATTTTTTCTTCGTCGATTTAGTGGCCAGGTTTTCTGGCGATTTTGACCACGGAACTCGTTCTGTTATAGTCACAGACACCATTGAACCAGTTCTAGAAACTTCAGAGTGTTTTCTATGCACACATACTAATCATATGCATATACTATATTCCTGGCATGAGTAGCAGGACGTTGAAATGTTGCACGATTCTTAACAGAATGTTGAAAAAAGTAGCCCGATCTCTAAGAGGTTTTAACACTGGAGTGAGATGTGCAGATGACGATGTGCAAGTAGAGATACTGGGGTGCAAAAGAGCAACAAAAAAATAACAATATTGGGATGAGGTAGTTGGGTGTGCTTTTTACAGATGGCTACTGTACATGTACTGCCGGTAAGCTGCTCTGACAGTTGATGCTTAAAGTTGGATAGAGAGATATAAGTCTCCAGCTTCAATGATTTTTGCAATTCGTTCCTGTCATTGGCAGCAGAGAACTGGAAGGAAAGGCGGCCAAAGGAGGTTTTGGCTTTGGGAATGACCAGTGAAATAAACCTGCTGGAGCGCATGCTATGTTGCTATGGTGACCAGTGAGCTGAGATAAGGTGGTGCTTTGCTGAGCAAAGACTTAAAGATGACCTGGAGCCAGTGGGTTTGGCGACTAATATGTAGTGAGGGCCAGCCAACGAGTGCATACAGGTCGCAGTGGTGGGTAGTATATGGGGCTTTGGTGACAAAACGGATGGCACTGTGATAGACTACATCGAATTTGCTGAGTAGAGTGTTGGAGGCTATTTTGCAAATGACATCGCCGAAGTCAAGGATCGGTTGGATAGTCAGTTTTATGAGGGTATGTTTGGCAGCATGAGTGAAGGAGGCTTTTTTTGTGAAATAGGAAGCTGATTCTAGATTTAACTTTGGATTGGAAATGCTTAATGTGAGTCTGGAAGGAGAATTTATAGTCTATCCAGACACCTAGGTATTTGTAGTTGTCCACATATTCTAAGTTAGAACCGTCCAGAGTAGCACTGCTGGTCGGGAAGGTGGGTGCTGGCAGGGATCGATTGAAGAGCATGCATTTAGTTTTACTAGCATTTAAAAGCAGTTGGAGGCCACGTAAGGAGTTTTGTATGGCATTGAAGCTCATTTGGAGGTTTGTTAACACATTGTCCAAAGAAGGGCCAAATGTATACAGAATGGTGTCATCTGCGTAGAGGTGGATCAGATAACCACCAGCAGCAAGAGCGACATCATTGATGTATACAGAGAAAAGAGTCAGCCCGAGAATTGAACCCTGTGACTCCCCCATAGAGACTTCCAGGGGTCCGGACCCCAGGCCATCTGGTTTGACACATTGAACTCTGTCTGAGAAGTAGTTGGTGAACCAGGCGAGGCAGTCATTTGAGAAACCAAGGCTATTGAGTCTGCCGATAAGAATGCAGTGATTAACAGAGTAGAAAGCCATGGCCAGGTTGATTAAGATAGCTGCACAGTACTGTCTTTTATTGATGGTGGTTATGTTACCATTTAGCACCTTGACCTTGGCTGAGGTGCACCCATGACCAGTTTGGAATCCAGATTGCATGGTGGAGAAGGTAAGGTGGGATTCGAAATTATCTGTTTGTTAACTTGGCTTTTGAAGATTTTAGAAAGGCAGGGCAGGATGGATATCGGGCTATAACAGTTTGGTTCTAGAGTGTCTCCCCCTTTGAAGAGGGGGATGACCACGGCAGCTTTCTAATCTTTGGGGATCTCAGAAGATATGAAAGAGAGGTTGAACAGGCTAGTAATTTTATTGGGGACACTGCCCTGTGTAGGGTGCCATCTTTAGATGGGACGTTAAACATGTGTCCTGACTCTCTGAGGTCATTAAAGATCCCATGGCACTTATTGTAAGAGTAGGGGTGTTAACCCTGGTGTCCTGGCTAAATTCCCAATCTGGCCCTCAAACCATCATGGTCACCTAATAATCCCCAGTTTACAATTGGCTCATTCATCCCACTCCTCTTCCCTGTAACTATTCTCCAGGTCGTTGCTGCAAATGAGAACGTGTTCTCAGTCAACTTACCTAGTAAAATAAAGTAAGTAAGTAATAGGGGTTGCAACAATTTCGGTGGATAATTTTAGAAAGAAAATGTCCAGATTGTCTAGCCCAGCTGATTTGTAGGGATCCAGATTTTGCAGCTCTTTCAGAAAATCAGCTGTCTGGATTTGGGTCAATGAGAAGCGAGGGGGCTTGGGCAAGTTGCTGGGGCGATGCACAGCTGTTGGCCCGTGTAGGAGTAGCGAGGTGGAATGCATGGCCAGCTGTAGAAAAATGCTTATTGAAATGATCGATTATTGTAGATTTATTGGTTGTGACAGTGTTTCCTAGCCTCAGTGCAGTGGGCAACTAGGAGGAGGTGCTATTATTCTCCATGGACTTTACAGTGTCCCAAAACTTTTTGGAATTAGTGCTACAGGAAGTAAATTTCTGTTTGAAAAAGCTAGCCTTACCTTTCCTAACTGACTGTGTATCTTGGTTCCTGACTTCCCTGAAAAGTTGCATATCGCGGGGGAAATTCGATCCTGATGCAGAATGCAACAGGATGTTTTTGTGCTGGTCAATGGCAGTCAAGTGAACCAAGGGCTATATCTGTTCTTAGTTCTAATTTTTTTTAATCGGGCATGCTTGTTTAAGATCATGAGGAAAGCACTTTTAAAGAGCAAACAGGCATCCTCTACTGACCGGATGAGGTCAATGTCCTTCCAGGATACCTGGGCCAGGTTGATTAGAAAGGCCTACTTGCTGAAGTGTTTAAGTGAGCGTTTGACAGTGATGAGGGGTGGTAGCTTGATCGCGGTGCCATTACGGACGCAGGCAAAGAGGCAGTGATCGCTGAGATCCTGTTTGAAGACAGCAGAGGTATATTTAGAGGGAAAGTTGGTCAGGAATATCTATGAGGGTGCCCATGGTTACAGATTTTGGGTTGTACCTGGTAGGTTCCTTGATAATTTGTGTGACATTGAGGGCATCTAGCATAGATTGTAGGACGGCCGAGGTGTTAAGCATTTTCCAGTTTAGGTCAGCGAACAGTACCAACTCTGAAGATAGTTCCTCTTAATCAATAGTAATAGTAGATACATTCCATTACAGCTGAGCCATTGTAGGATTGGACAACAAGTTTCTTGTTAAACTTAGACATCTCAAAATTCATGAAGTCAAACACAGACTGTGCATCTCGCCCACTTGACACTTCAAAGTAGCTCAAGAAACTTTCCTGAATAAAGCCCTGATCATCCACAAACCTGACGATAACTGACAACTGCAAGCAGACTGGTGGCACCATAGGTCGCAGAGTGGTTGGGCAATTTCTATCCCTTGGGGCCTGGAGTTTTTTCTTATATGTTAACCTAACTAGGAAAAATCTGGACCCTATAAGGTACGACCGTGATTAATCAGTTGTATTTGTTCTAATAAATCAGCTACCTTATATTTGTTCATATAAATTATATTTAGACTAGATTAGGCAATTGATTTCCTCTACCCAGACACATAGACAACAACTGCTGGACAATAGAACTGCAAGCAGACTGGTGGAGTTACTCACATCTGCCATCAATATTATATTGATTGATTAACTCCAGGTAATAATTATGGATTTAAAAGGCAGCCTAGCTTACAGTTGATCAGATGGAAAAATAGTCTTGTTTTCATCCCATACAGCATGTCAGATTTCTAATGTTTAGGTGTAGCCTAGGCGGCGGCAACATTTATGTCGTGAGTTTTTGCTTGTGTCTGTCCGGAGGTAGTATGTGTTATTATCTTTGCTAAATAAATACCGGAGGAAAGTGCAAGCCTACTTGAACGCACGTGAAAAAATGTGCTGCATCAACCTCTCTCTTTAATCCTAACGTTTAATGGATGATGCGATGGAAGCTATCAAATCATTCGGAATTGTTTTCGACATCCCAGAAAAGATGTTCAGCATGTAAAGCATCGTAACGTACAATTACAGGCGGCTTGCTGATAGGCTTGCTGTTAACCAGCTATACATCTGATACCCGGTATTGAACGCTCTCACCTTTTCATCCTTCTTCATGAAACTGATCTCAGGCAGATGTCGACCCTCGCTTTTAAGTCGCACCTTTTCCATGTACCCCAGAGAATGAAAGGGGTTCTTCAACAAAAAGTCCACAACATATTCGGCAGCAATGGCCATTCTAACATTCTGGTGGAGAAAAATGCACACTTGCGCTAGTAGCTAGCTAGCTACTGAAGTTAGCAAGGCAAAGCTAAATAAATTGCACTAACTGGACACAAAAATAAAGTTCTAAACCCAAGAAAACAATGTACAATATACCCCCATCTCCTGTAATTTGAAAAAATGAATTTGAATTGAATAATGTCCCAAAAATGCTCAATTATCACTCTTCACTCTTAATCTCTATCCAGCAATGTCACCAAGCTTCTCAATACATAAAACCCCCATAATGCTCTGTGGCACAAACCCAATACAACACACTAGGTTCGTTCTCTGATCCTACATCTATGATTGGATGGACAACATGTCAGTTCATACTGAAAAAACTTTGAATGGTTGGAGGACGTCCTTCGGAATTGGTCATAGTTACCATGTAAGGTTAGGTTTTGAATTGAAGTCAATATAGCTAGAGGAGGATGGAAGCTAGCTGTTCTCTGGCTACACCATGGTACGAGCCCAGACAGTGCTGTTGACGTTACTGTAGACCTTCGTTGCAAAACACTGTATTATTTTTGTCACGTGAATATATTTAGTATAGTTTTATCTAAAAATGATAACTTTTTGAATGTTTCGCTATTTATATTTTTATGAATTTTCACTGAGGAGGACGGCCCTCCCCTTTCTCCTCTGAGGAGCTTCGACTGGTAGATACATATGATTGCCTTACAAGTTGGAAGAGAAGAGTTGTTGAAATACTCCAGTCTAAGTACATTTGCGGTTGGGATTAATTACTTAAAAATCATACAATGTGATTTTCTGGATTTTGTTTTAGATTCCGCCTCTCACAGTTGAAGTGTACCTATGATAAACATTACAGACCTCTACATGCTTTGTAAATAGGAAAACCTGTAAAATCAGCAGTGTGTCAAATACTTGTTCTCCCCACTGTATGTGACCGACTGGCACAAATCAACCTTATGTAGCAACATTTTTATTTTTTACATTGGATAGAAGTAGAGACTCAGAGCTACAAAATGGTAAATCACACACTACAGTTGAGGAGCAATGGGAAATACATTTAACTTTGAGAGTTGATAAACTTGTAAACTCACTTTTGAGAAAATGGCCTTTGAATGTTTTGGTACTACTATTGGAGAGCCCGACCCATCTCCTTAAGGGTTGATCTGAGTGTTCTGTACTAATAACAGCAGTCAAGCACCCAAGCTAACTTGCTAACTACTTTCAGACACATATGAGAGAACAGCTCACTGAACATTACTCTCCCTAGCAGAGCTGGTTAGGCTGTTATGCTATCCAGAGCATTGGTGACTGCAACTGTGCTGTCATATTGTCTGTTTGTAAGCACACTGGATGCCCTCGCCGATGAGTAGGGTTGATCTGAACGTTCTGACCTCACAACGGCAGTCAAGCACCCAAGCTAACATGTTCTAGCTTGCTAGCTACTTCCAGACACATAATGAGAGAACACTCCACTCTGATCATTTTACTCTCCCTTGCAGAGCTGGTTAGGCTGTTTTCATGTTATCCAGTTTGTTAGTGACTAACTGTGCTGGTGGCAACAATTGAATTACGCTTTTTCACCTTTGTTTACTGACACCAGCCATATTCAATGGGTGTTGAGCATTCGTAAATTCATCAGTTATTCTTCGCTTTGGAACATTCAGACAAGAGTCTTTTGTTAAGACATGCAGCTAGCTAGCTAGGTAAACAATGAACCCTAATCCCAACTCATGACGTTACTCCCGTGCATAAATCTGCAGGTAGCTAACCATCCAGGTTCTTTGTTAGCTAACTAACATTAGGCTATAACTAGTCAACCAAATGTCTTTGAAATAGAAATAGGAAGAATAAGATCATACACGTAATGTTAGCTAGCTAACAGTACACTTTAACTTGAAATTAAACTACTTTCTGTCAAAATTTGAAAAGTGTAATATCTGAAAATGTAGCTAGCTAGACTATCTTACTCGTATATATCATGGATGGACGCGTCTCCTGTTGGATGCCATGGTTACCCTTAGTTTGAAGATGTAATCCGGAGAAAGATGTTTTCTCCAGCTCCTTAGTTGTAATACTTGAATTGCACTGATCTCAAAACTCTGTCCTGCAGAAAGTGGAGTGCATACACATAACATTAGCTAGCGAGCCAGACAGCCCACTCATTATCTCAGGCAATCATGGCTAACGGGAAGCCTCCCCCCTTTTTCTGTGGCTAAACCAATTAGGCTTGTAATTTAACAATTGTATTTGTATTTACAGATGGCATTCAAGTATGTTATTAAAGAACATGAAAGTTCACAATGGAGAAGACATTTCTGCCTAAAAACACATTTTGATAAAAACGTCTCTCCTGTGAAGTAGTGACCCGCAACATACTGTAAGCCTAGTTTCCTGAAACGGGTTACAAAAAGAAAAAGAAAAAAGAGTGTTCTCTTTCTAGTCTTTTCGGTCCTCTGAAGCAGCAGGTTGTCATTGTCAAAAATACCATCGTTGGAGAGCAATTCTGAGGTAAAAATGTTGCACGTTCTGAGTGAGCCCTTTTGAGATGAAGTAGAACTAGAACTGCCCGCATCCTCCTTTCTTAGAAAATTTGAAAAAAAGGTGCCAATCCTTAAGAGGTTTTAAAGGTCTTACTCACATAATCTATGAGATCAGCTGGTTCTCTCATGCATGGTTCAGTGTAGAAGGAACTTAGCTTGTCTGGTAAGCTCACATAGCTCGCGGCTGGGTTTCCCTTTGTTTACAAGCCCTGCCACATCCGTTGAGCGTCAGAACCAGAGTAGTAGGATTCGAACTTATTCCTGTATTGACACTTTGCCTGTTTGATGGCAGCTCTAGCATTTAACTCATTGTGGATTTTGCCTGTGGATGGCTTTTGGTTGGGAAATGTACGTACGGACACTGTGGGGATGACGTCATCGATGCACTTATTAAGCTAGTGACAGATGTGGTAAACTCCTCAATGTTATCAGATGAATCCTGGAACATATTCCAGTCTGTGCTAGCGAAACAGTGCTGTAGTTTAGCATCTACTTCATCCGACAACTTCCGTATTGAGAGCATCACTGGTACTTCCTGTTTGAGTTTTTGCATGTAAGCAGGAAGCAGGAGGATAGAGTTATGGTCTGATTTGCCAAAATTAGGGTGAGGGAGCACCATGTATGCATTCTTGTATGTAGTAAAAGGTAATGTAGAGTTTTGTTGCTTCTATTCGCAGAGGTGACATGCTGATAAATTTAGGTGAAACTGATTTCAGTTTCACTGCATTAAAATCATTAGCAAAAGTGAGTCCGGAAGTATGCCGGTTTGTTCTCCTTTTACCGGTATGTGGTAAATCTAAAAAGTAATTACCATTGTCAACATCTTTCGCGTGGTTTGAACTTTGAACATGTTGAGATCTTTTTGGTTCAAAGAGAGAAAAGACTCAGGACGCCTATAAATGAGTCATTTTATGCCAGCTTTAGTTGGGGGCTTTGTTAGAGGATCCATTATTTACTAAAAGACAGATGTTGGTATAATGAGCTTTCCACTGCAACAGCTGTCCTTAAACAAATGACAGTAAGGGAGGGATTTTACAGGCAATTGCATTGAGGCTACAGTAGTGTAGGACTTTTTCATGTATTGACATGTCACTGAACTCTATTCAATATCCCATAAGGACACAAGGAGTAAATATTTAGATGAACACTAGTCTAGCATATGCCTACAAGAATAGAATAGATGTATAACATTATTTATAGAGAACCAAGGTAAGAGGCAGATTTGAGAGTTCAGTTAATATTACTGTGTACATCCATTACGGTTGCTGGTATGGACTAAAGAGAGTGAGCACCTTTGTTAGTGTGTGTATTTCCGATAAACAAGTGCTAGCAGACATAATTTGCATATCGGGTTTCACTGCGCAGGCCTTCATTGTACAGTTCCCTCCCTCTTTTCATCTTTCCATATCTCTGCTACCTATTACATGCCATGTAATAGCTGTCTGTAGATAATTCTGTAATGGAGTGCTTCAGTGCATCAAATGCTGATTCTGCCATCCGCACCAATTTTGGGCCTTTTGTCAAATTGGATTTCAAATCCAATTATCAGGCAAGGTAATCCACAACAGAATAACCTGCTGTAATCACTCATTTGGACGGATGCAGAGTAATTTGGGAGTCATTTCGGGAACAATCCTGCATCTGTGGGAAATTGGGAATAGAGGATTATGCCCAGGGAGGGTTAGGGGAGGGAGAGGTGGAGGAAGCCCCCTACTTTGACAGAAAATGTAATAATTAGAGTTCAGTCAGGAATATGTGTTTAAAATGCATTGGTGAGGTGCATGTGTACAATTTTACTGTAACGTCAATATGAGCAAGTATGTACCGTCTGGGTTGTATTAAATTAGTTTATTGGTGAATTTACTGTGCAATTCATGTTGTATTTTCCCTACTATGCAGATGCTGTGTTTATCGTCAAATATATTTAAGACACACTTTCAATGACAGATAGGTGTTGAATTTTAATACCACAAGAGAACTTGAGAACTTGTCATGGCATTGAAGAAACGTTCTGTACATCTTGGAACAATCACGTGCACAGCCTGTCTGGTTACCTGTTTGATGGAGAGAAAAACCCTTATTCTTTTTCATAGCCTTTCAGGGATCACAAAGAGAAATAATGGTGTCTGAGACAGGATTTCAAGACTGCGGCCAACACTGTGAGAAGGAGTCTCACAGAAATCTCAGTCGCCTCTTACTTTCCCAGCCCACATATTTGATCCTCAATGGGAATTCTACATCTGGTCAGATGGTGAGCTGATTATAGCTTTTAAGACTAAGAATAGCATTTTTTTCTCTGTATTGTTATAATCATACAGCTATGTAGACAAGCACTCACCAGGGATGGGGAGTAACAAATTACATGTAATCCGTTACACGTAAGAGATTACAAAAAAATTAACTGTAATCCGTTTCCAACTAGAATATTGTAATCAGATTACAGATACTTTTGAAAAACTAGATTACTTATAGGATTACTTTTAAATTCAGAAAGGATGTTTGCGTAAAAAAAAAATCTTTGACACTTTTCTGTTTTCTCAATGACATTCAAATCAGCGTTGAAAAAAGGTTTTAAAAAAAAGTTTCAATTTGTTCAAAGTGAGCGAGTCTGACCATAAGTCAGAGACCACTATAATGACACACCAAATGTGTTTGTGGATTGTGGGAAAAGAGCAGGAATAGGCTTTTTTAGGCTACAGTCCAAGCTTCTAATGTCTTCTAATGGTGCGACTTCTGTCGGCAACCAAAGATTATCCAACTTGAATAAACGCTTGGAGGTAAGCTTGACAGCAGTAGTGTAGTCTACGGCGATACGGCTATCACTTATTATTGATATCTACATAGCACATTGATGTGAATCACACTACTGCTCTCTCATTTAGCTATTTGCACCTTACGGATTGTGGTTGTTGTGAAAAGCTGTTCACAAATCTAAAAGTGTATTTGAACCCAATAATGGTTGAATAAAAGAAGTTTAAGCTGCTGATCAATCATTGTTTCTGAAACCAGTGGACAGCCAGTGAAAAATGTGCTCTTGCAACAGCTACATAGTGCAGATCCCAGCCTATGGAATAAAAGTGAGGCTTTTATTGCTCAATCTAATTCATGCTGATGAAAAAATTAAACCATAGGCCTAATAAACACATGCTCAAACTCGCACACTTTTGATAGACTTAAAGGGGTATTCTGTAGTTGCTACATCCATTTTTGGACATGAAAATTGTATATACAATACCAGTCAAAAGTTTGGACACACCTACTCATTCAATGTTTTTCCTTTATTTTGAAAATTGTCTAAAATGTAGACTAATAGTGAAGTCATCAAACCTATGAAACAACACATATGGAATCATTTAGTAAGCAAAAAAGTGTTAAACAAATCAAAATATATTTCATATTTGTAATGTGTACGCTAATAATCGGAAAGCAAGTACAGGGAATGCATTTAATAAATTATTGAACATGGAACAAAACAAGGAACATGAGTAGCGTACAGATATGAAACAGAGACAATAACGCCTGAGGAAAGAACCAAATGGACAGATATAGGGGAGGTAATCAGGAAGGTCATTGAGTCCAGGTGAGTTTCATGAGGCGCAGGTGTGCATAACTATGGTGACAGGTGTGCGTAATAATGAGTAAACTGGCAACAACGAGCGACAGAGAGGAGGAGCGGGAGTGGACGTGACAATATTTCTTCAAAGTAGCCACCCTTTGCCTTGCTGACAGCTTTGAACACTCTTGGCATTCTCTTAACCAGCTTCTCCCAGAATGCTTTTCCAACAGTATTAAAGGAGTTCCCACATATGCTGAGCAATTGTTGGCAGTTTTTCCTTCTCTCTGCGGTCCAACACATCACAAACCATCTCAATTGGGTTGAGGTCAGGTGAATGTGGAGGCCAGGTCATCTGATGCTGCACTCCCATCACTCTCCTTCTTGGTCAAATAGCCCTTACACAGCCTGGAGATCATTTGTTTACCTACTCTTCATCTCACAAAGACACGGCCGTGGAACCAAAAATCTCCAATTTGGAATCATCAGTCCAAAGGAATGATTTCCACCGGTCTAATGTCCATTGCTTGTGTTTCTTGGTTCAAACAAGTCTCTTCTTATTAATGGTGTCCTTTAGAAGTGGTTTCTTTGCAGAAATTCGACCATGAAGTCCCGATTCACGCAGTCTCCTCTGAACAGTTGATGTTGAGATGTGTCTGATACCTTAACTCTTTGAAGCATTTATTTGGGCTGCAATTTTTGAGATTGGTAACTTTAATTAACTTATCTTCTGCACCAGAGGTAACTCTGGGTTTTCCATCCCTGTGGCGGTCCTCATTAGAGCCAGTTTCATCATAGCGATTGGTGGTTTTTGTGACTGCACATGAAGAAACTTTCAACGTTTTTGACATTTAAAAAAAATGTTACTTCATGTCTTCAAGTAATGATGGACAGTCATTTCTCTTTTCTTATTTGAGCTGTTCTTGCCATAATATGGACTTGGTCTTTTACCAAATAGGGCTATCTTCTCTATACCACCCCTACCTTGTCACAACACAACTGATTGGCTCGAACGCATTAAGAAGGAAAGAAATTACACAAATTAACTTTTCACCTCATGATTGAGCTGGTTGAGAGAATGCCAAGTGTGTGCAAAGCTGTCATCAATGCAAAGGGTGGCTACTTTGAAGAATCTCTAATATTAAATATATTTTGATTTGTTTAACACGTCTTTGCTTACTATATGATTCCATATGTGTTATTTCATAGTTTATGTCATCACTAGTATTCTATAATGTAGAAAATAATAAAAAATGAAGAACCATCCTTGAATGAGTTGGTGTGTCCAGACTTTTGACTGGTAATGTTTATCCATTGATTCTTGAAGATTACTTCTAAATGCCTCATGAGCTTTGTTCAACTATCACATTCCATGAGAACCCAAAATATAAGCCTGTTTTTCTCCAATGTTTGTAAACGTTGTAAACGTAAACACACGGTATAGCCACATAACATGGTTAAAACAAGAATATTGATATCATGGATGGTCAGTCCTTGCATCCATAGCTCTGTTCTATGATCTGTGAGTGGTTACATTTCTCCAGGCCCATCCTTCAGCTTTTTACGAAAATAGAGGCAGGGCCTCCGTTTTGTTATTGTTTACATTTACATTTACATTTAAGTCATTTAGCAGACGCTCTTATCCAGAGCTCATCTGTAGATTTGCACTTTAAACAGCTGCATATTATCAAGATATCAAAATGTCCCCAACAAAAATGTAAACTTTTGGCCTATAAAAAATGTAGCATATTGGCATTCATTTTTCCCATTTAAATAGCACTTTTCAGTAGTGCTCAAAGCATGCCATTCCATGAGCATAGCATTTATTTTTCAACTCGACTCAATCAGCCCAATCAGTCCTCCATGACAACAAAATCATAAAAAACAGAGTAGTGCTGGCTAATAAGTCCTTAGTTTCGGGGTTATGCTGAGGTGAAACAATTTGGCTAATCTATACTTCATATTTCCAAATACCTATTCTTGAAGATCAAGGGATATAACATTTATTGGAATGACTGGAATTCTAATAGACTTTGTTTTTTAATGTAAAGATATAATTTAATCATATTATTATATGTATTAGAAAGCGATGGGTTAGAGGAAGCTTGCATAACCAAACCATAGAGTAAAATGTAACATCCATATATGGCCAGCTTTGTAAACTTTAACATTGATTTATCCTGCAGTAGATGTCGTTCAATTGATAACAAACATTCTTGACTTCTTCGAATGCCTCTTAAGCAGAAGGTAATCTAAAAGTAACTGAATGTAATCAGATTACGTTACTGAGTTTGGGCAATCCAAAAGTTATGTTACTGATTACAATTTTGGACAGGTAACTAGTAACTGTAAAATATTATATTTAGAAAGTAACCTACCCAACCCTGGCACTCACACATCTGACTCATAGATAAACACTCACGCTTCTCTCAATGACAAACAAACAAGCACTCTTGAAGGTGAAATCAAGACACGTTCAGACAATTATTATTATTTTTTCCCCAAATATACAGAGCAAAAGCATCATAGATTCACAGACCAGTACAGGTAAAATACATTTTTTCGTCTTTTTCAAATTTGTTTTAAATACAGAGGGCCACTGCATGAAAATAGTGGTTTACCCAGTACAACGTTCACTTTCTCTTTAAATTACAGTATATACATTGATGATTCACTATTTATATTGACTTTTAAAACTTCCATGTCAATATCTTTTTGTAGCAGACCATCAAGATATTGATTGGTAGAAAACAAAATGGAGGATTTTGTAGCATATACTTGTTAGTGTCTGTAACCACCATTTTCAGGCAGAGCTACATTATGACAGTGTCAGTGTTAGGCATGATATATTTCTTCATACATTTTTTTCTACTATTTAACTCAGACCAAGCAAAATGTTCTGCGGAGCAGAAGTCACTGATGCAATATAGCCACAGGGCACAGAAATCATTACAAAGAGAACTATCCACCAATCTGAGACTACAGTAGCTCCCCCCTCTCCCCCATCCCCAAGAAACAGACTTGTGGGATGGGGGAAATGTTGACCAAACAGTGGTCTTCAACACAACTGAAAAATAAAGGATTTACCTCCTTGGCTCGATGACCCTGGAAATGGATGTTGTGTTTTATCAGGGAAGGCCAGCAATGCTGTGTTATCATTGTGGGCATATTTATTCATGTTTGGCCAAGGCATATTTCTAAAACATGGCAAACAGCACCAGCTGGTGCCAAACAAACACCCCTCCTCAGGTCAAACATGCAGACTGGTGTATGTGTATCCACATGGGCTTTGATTCCCACAGCGGTATATGTGATGAGCATGGCACAGGTGATACTGTATACAGACTCCCACTATAGCAAGTTGACGTTGGGGGGTTGGTAAAATAGCATTTAATTTATTAATCCATCCAGTTTGCTGGTAACACAAAGACAGATGTTAGAAAACCTCACAAACATTGTGTGTCTGGAGTTGCTGCACTACGGCTCCAGTTAGCTGGTACTATTCTAACCCATCAGTGAGACAGGGCTGAATCTGGGAAGGGAAGCAAGTGGAAGAGAGTTTCTTTTCTCTAAGGACATTCTAGCTCCCATCTCACCCCATGAACAGTTTGCGTGCCACACCCAAGGGCCAAACAGCTTTGACCGTGTGACTGTGTGAGAGAGACTGCCACAAAGAGATTAAAAACTGCTCACACAAACAACTTGTTTGCAAAGACAAGCTTGGTGGGAGATGAATGCTGAGAGAAAAAAAAGGAATAAAAAATTGATTGTCTGTCTGTACAATTGATGGTATAGGGATTTGTTTTGCCCTAAAACTGACTGGGAAAATATGTAACTGCAAAATGATATACAGAGAGCATTGGAGATTTATATACAGTGTTCTAAGAGCCAAGCTGAATTATCAGCATTGACACAGACCTTTCTGTGTTTAAGCCGTACAATGGGCACCAATCCATTTGTAAAATTAGAGTCAAACCACCACCACTCATGTAGAAAAGCCCATTGAAATGCCTTGAATATAATCACATGTAAAATGCATACAGCAACAACTTTCTCATTTGTTGAAGGTACAGTCTAACTCTTAGAAAGGATTGTCAACTTTCAGCAAGACAACAAAAGTGAAGGACTAGTTAGTACATTTATCTATTCCATTGGCCAAGTATTCCTGCAGAAGAAGAGTCATGCAAAAATAATGAGATACGAGAGGACAGTTTTAGATTTGAAAAACAGGAAATTACATCATCATTACAACTCGGTGTCTACTGTATTGCCGTAAAACTGGAGAATGTTGATTTCCTGGCATTAGGCAAAACTTGACCCCTTCTCTGATGCAACATTGAATAATAAACTAACTAATGTTAGAAAGCAGGGCCTTTCTGTCCAGACCTAGAAGCCACCCACAGGCAAACAACTTTTACTGGCTTTTGACAGCTAACTGATGATGTAACCTATGATACTGTATAATTGCGAGGTTGAATTGCAGACAAGTAATATACTGTAAATAACTGACACTCCAAAAACTGCCCTTGAGAATGACTGTAATTCTGCACCACCCTACTTAAGACCTCTACAATGGAGGACTCATAAGTCTTGTACTGTATGGTAGCGCAGGCCTGACTGTATGGTGTGTGGTGATATGTAGTGTGGTGGCAAAATTATGTACTGTATATTTTCGTCATTATCACCAACACAACCACATTGATTATCTCATCCAATATAGTGTGCCGTACTGGATTAACATTATCGTGGTTGGTCTTGTCTGGTGTTAAAGTACTTGTCCTATACCTGACATGCCCTGTGTTTCATGTGACCATGTCGCCCTCCACAGCAGGCTAGCTAGCAGAGAGGAGGCATTGTGGATCTACCATACAAGTCCTTTTGTATTTATCAGTGATTGCGTTTGTTTTTGTCTTTCCCTCATCTCTCGACTAAAATGTCAAGAATGGTAATGGTGAAAAAAGTGAAATTCCATATCTGGCATGAACAATACACTCACTTAAAACAGTCAGCGTATATACAGTAGTCTCACAGTAGCCAAATGAACAAAATACAGGAAATAAAAATACCAATGTACATAATATATTCCTATCCATTTCCATCGATGAGCAGCTAGATCACAGTAGGTATACAGTCTGGATTGACTGAGCTCCAGTGTTAACATGGTATTTGGGAAAGTCACATGATGATGAGAAGCTCTTTTACAGTACACAGTGTTTACATTTGGTTCCACAGGCAGCATTCTATCCTGTGGACATGGCTGATGATCGAAAGCATATAGTATGAGAGACTTCACATTACATGGGTAGGGCACACATTATAGTCAGGCAACTATGCTCTCCTCCATTTGAGCTGGCATGGTGCCAACAGGTTGACTGAGTAACCAATCCCCTTCTTCAAATTAGAACATATCCTGTTCAACTTCTGAATGCAAAAGTTTATCTCCTGAAATATCTCTGGGCATTTCAAATAGTCCCACTCAAGGCAAGACCAAAAAAAAGGGGAACAACTCTATTCCCGAGACCTCAAAACAAGTGAACTCAAACAGCCAAATAAAAATAAAGAATGCTGAATAAAATATGCATAATGTACACTGATATTATTCCTTTATCTCAGAGTGGCAAACTGTGAAAAGACGACCCAGGCTTTCCGGTTGAGATCACGGGCCTCCTTATCTGCAGAGTTCTGAGAGCTGGGAGCCCAGGGAAAAGACTGGCATCGGTTAATTGTTTGGCAAGTCTGGGCAAATTTGGAGAGTTTTACTCAACCACACACGGGATGAAGTTAAAACAGCCAAGCGTAACATACAGTGTGTGTGAGCGGATGCTGGGGGTAGAGAGGGGATAAGAGAGAAGAAAAGCTTTGACCATTAATACACATTCACAGTTGTGCTTAGAACAACAAGAGAGCAGCAGAATATTGGCTTACACGTACCAAGTGATGGGTTACTTTTGCCACCCATAAGAGAGTGGTCTCGCTTTGTTTGAACGAGAACTTGCTGTAGACCAAGACTCCTAGTCCCGAGCCTCAGTGTTTGGTTATTTTGCTGTCTTATATGGGATCCTATTTCCACTGAAATCAGTTCAGCAACCACCTCCACACTTGAGTTGTGTCCATGTTGGCAAAATACCTCTCTATGGCGTAGCTACTGTATGTTTATGGGTTAGTGGAAAACTGGGCAACAGGAGGTGGTGTCTGATGAGCTTAGGAGGAGACGTGGGGGGAATGCAAGGCTTCTTGATCCACTGGTTGGAACACAGAGAAGTCTGAACAAGTCCAATGTGAGTTAAAGCCACCTATTTCAAGGCTTCCCACGAACACATCATGTGCTTTGAAACGTAGGTCCCTTCTCGGTCTCAGGAAGCTGTGTTTCCCATAGTCCCAACCCATGGCTGGATGCCCCAGGACAGGCAAGCCTTCTCTGACGGTCAGGTCAGACGTGGGTCTGCATGCGCTTCTGGAGGGGCCGTGTGAGGTCTGAGTTCTGGGAGGAGGACTGGGAGTAGTGGGATGAGGAGGAGGCGGAGGCGGAGGCCTTGCTGTCCTTGTCAAATTGCACGTAGCCGTCCTGCTTGCTGTAGCTGCTGACGCTGCTGTCGCACTGCGTGTCGATGAAGGAGCTGGAGTCGCTGAGTGATCCTCTCTGGAACTCCCTCTCGCACAGCTCGATGGAGCTGCTGCCCATGCCCAGCACGAAGCGCTGGCTGTAGTCGTACAGACGGTTTGGCCCGGCACCTAGGGTGGAGTAGATGTTGGTGAAGGACATGCCCGTGGGTACCCGCTGCTTGCCCCCGGTGGTGGCAGCGGTGGGATTCCGCGTCTCTGTAGTCTGGTTACCTTTCAGGGTGATGGTGGGGGTGGAGTGGTGCTCCTTGAAGGTGTTAACACTGTAGTATCCATTAGTGGGGTCCTTAAAGAGGCAATATGGGAGAGGAGAGAAGAGGAGGGGAGAGTATTTAATTAGTTTTATCATTGTCAAGTTTGAAAAATGACCCGAGAGGGTATGCCTTGTTCGCAATGCACAATAGATGACAAAAATGACTTTTCTTAGTAAGGAAAATGTCTGAAAAGCAGAAAATCTCTGGAGGGAAACATAGAAATTAAGTCATCCCATCATTTATATGTATTTATTCTTCTCAAAGCTTAACCAGTGTCAAGGTCAAACTGGTTATAATTACCATTCAAATTGGCAAATAAATAAGGATTTTTGTTTTAGCTAAAGCTTAAAATTATGATTTAGTCTTCTTCTGCATAAACAATCATGTTACTTGCTAATTAACAAGCCTTGACGATTCACAGTTTGGCATCCAACAAGTCCTCCCAAAGTTCACTAATTCCCCAGTTTTAATTGGGCCCAAAATGGTTTGTGAAAACAAAGTCCTGAATTTGATATGTGCAAAATAAATGACTTGTGTGGTGGAGCCATGGCTGCCGTGCCGAGGTTGCTGTTGTCACAGCTCCTGGCTCTTGCCTCGGTGATTGCTGTTGCTAAGAATCAGGTTGGACAAGGCTGTGAGAATGAACGTGAATGTCAAGACCATTGAGCACAATGCCGCCATTGCTGCAGGGCAGAGGTTGAGGTTGTCACACAGCTCATGGCTCCTGCCTTGACAATGCTGTTGCTAAGAAGCAGCCGGGACAAGGCTGTGAGAATGAACGTAAATGTCAAGCCCAACGAGAACAATACTGGATCCCAGAGGAGCCATTCTAATCATGGGAAAATGACACAACTATGACAACCTTAAAGGATCCTCGTCATTGTCAGACTTTGTGTTCCCTTATCTGGTGTCTGGTCCCCGGGGATGATCTCCTCCCATACACAGACTCATCAGTGTGGATCAAAAGAGCCAAGCCCAATGGAAACAGTTATACAGACAGAACACCAGATGACTACTCTCGGGTACTGGGGAAACATATGTATGTATGTATGTATGTACTGGGGAAACATATCATATGTACAATGGCATAAATAAACCGGACCACAATTTTGTTTTCAGCTCCTGATTGGCATTGGCGTTCTGTGTGCTGAGTTTGAATTGGCCATCGTTCATAGTGAGTTGCTTGTTCCACAGTCTAATGATATTATCTGTGCATCTTGTTTGAAGGAGGTTTTTATTTTAATATGTATTTCTTTAGAAGTATAATGCCCTATCTCCCACACTGAAGATGTGCATAAATAGTGAGGTAATGGTGCTGTTAGCACAGTGCTTGTCTATTTGACGAATTTGCATATCTGAGAACCAGGGGCCTCTTGTTAAAAGATCCCATACTGACTCTTTGCCTGTATGTTTTATAGCTTAAGTATAGCTTCCTCAACTGCCTTATATACCACTCCAAGTGAGAGTGTTTATTTTGAAATAACAAGAATTGGTGTCATATGTGAGAAGGATCTGGAACAAAAGCAGTGCAGGGAATCCCTTTCTATTCACAGGCTTACTGCTCTCCTCATTATCAACATAGAAAGGTACAGGATATCCACATTTATATTATATAGAGGGATCATTGTTTAATATTCGTAGCTTGTGCAGTAAGTCCAGACAGGTATAGTGCGCTGGATATTGAGATTGTTATAGTGCTATTAACTTACAGTAATATACCTTTTGTCAGAGTGTTGGCAAACTAAAAGCATCTCCCTTCCGAGGCACAGACTCACCAAGTCCTCCAAACTGTATCTAAAGCAGCAGTAATGGGGCTTCTCTGGCATAACAAGTATTGTTGATTGAGCATACTGAAATTCTAGCACACGAACCCTCCTCTTCATTTTTGTCACATTAAGAGCTCTTTCATTACAGTGAAAATATGAGGAAGGCAATCATCACACTGAATGATACATGGTTGAATATAATGCCTCTGGAAATTTGTTTCCACTTTTTAAGTGATTTAAATGCAGAAATGGTGAACTCTCATTACAAAAGTGTAACACTGATTCTGCTTTGCCGAAGTGTGACTAATGAATATTACAATGCATCATACGATTCTCTATCTGGTGAAGTTTACAAACGTAATTTTGCCATACACATACAGTACTTTCAGTATGGTTTGCTTTCTAAGTCATTGGTAGCTGGTAGTGTCAGTGTATTCTGCATTCTACCGCATGGCTCCTTCACTTTGAACCTCCAGAGCCAGAAACATCCTGATTACGTATACTGTACACCACCTTTGATGAACACCTAATTATTCAAATTAAACCTTAATTGGATACGCTGCTGGTCTTATCCTCGCCAAAACCAAGGGGGACGGAAGAAATGTCCTGAGATGAAGATCAATCTGATCCCACTTTCCTGCATCCTCCCCTCTTTCTCCTTCTCTACCTCTATCTCCTTCTGTCCTCCCTACATCCTCCATGATCCTGCACCTACCTTGATATGCTGGTACTCTTTCTCATCCTCTTGCAGCACCTCTAGCTGCTTCAGCACTGACTCCTGCTGGAACTCCCCGCGTTCTACCTGCACATAGGCAAGGCACGGAAATATGAAAAGAAATGTTGAGCTCTCCGCTTCTTTGGTCTCTTTGACGTTTTCAAACAGTCAGAATACAGGAATTTCCCTTCTGAAAAATTCTGTGATAATATTCAGACACATTTCGACTTTAGTCGGGGCAAATAACTATACATAATGTATCCATGAATCTCATTAGAGAAATGCCAATATGTAAGGTATCACATGCCGACACATGAACTCCCTTGAAGTGTTACAGAGCACATTATCAAAGGTCCCTTGCTGAAACCACAGCCATGCCCCTTTGCCATTTCAATGTTCTTATGTAATTCCCAAAAATGAGGCAGGGTTTTTTAATAGGCATAGAGAGGGCACAAATAAAACTGCCTGCGACCCCATACAAGTTTCAACATCTCAATAGCTACGCCTTACAGCGACGTTTTCCCTCACAGGGAGAAAGAACGTGGGCCTGTTCTCTAAATATAGGCCAACACAGTGCCTTGATCACAGTGTATACATCTACACACCTCAGTCCTGTTCCATTATTCAGCAGGTTGCTTTTATGCCCTAGAACAGTGCAATTAATGCTATCCTAGAGATAATTAGCATTCATTATGTGTGAATATGAAGAGGGCTGGAGGGATTAGAGTTTTCTGTTGTTTTTACATTGGGTACAGGTGGAAATGTTGGCAGGACACTCACACTCACCATAAGTTGCTTCATGGCGGTGTGCTCCTCGTTTTCCCGGGCAGCATTGTGGTCTTTGTGGACAATCTCTACTCGGATGTCGTTCTTGGCCGACACCACCCCTTTTAGATCTGATGGAAACAACAGTAAATTACAGCTCAAGATGCTAAGACACACAATATTCACAAAGACATTGCACCTCCCCCAATATCTTCAATACACTGGACTTCAAATTCTCTTGACATGGCTTTTGAGAGTAGAGTCACTTTCCCCATCAATACAGAGGAAGAGATGCAATTTATTGTGTTTTGTTGTCAAGATAAGATTATTTTCTGCGTACAGTAAATAACAGTTAAAGTCGAAAGTTTACATACACTTAGGTTGGTGTCATTAAAACTATTTTTTCAACCACTCCACACATTTCTTGTGAACAAACTATAGTTTTGGCAAGTCTACTTTGGACATCTACTTTGTGCATGACACAAGTCATTTTTCCAACAATTGTTTACAGACAGATTGTTTTCACTTATAATTCACTGTATCACAATTCCAGTGGGTCAGAAGTTAACATACACTAAGTTGACTGTTCCTTCAAACAGCTTAGAAAATTCCAGAAAATTATGTCATGGCTTTAGAAGCTTCTGATAGGCTAATTGACATAATTTGAGGCAATTGGAGGTGTACCTGTGGATGTATTTTAAGGCCTACCTTCAAACTCAGTGCCTCTTTGCTTGACATCATCGGAAATTCAAAAGAAATCAGCCAAGACCTCAGACAAAAAATTCTGGTTCATCCTTGGGAGCATTTTCCAAGCGCCTGAAGGTACCACGTTCATCTCTACAAACAATAGTACGCAAGTGTAAACACCATGGGACCACGTAGCTGTCATTCCGCTCAGGAAGGAGACTTGTTTGGTCTCCTAGAGATGAATGTACTTTGGTGCAAAAAGTACAAATCAATCCCAGAACAACAGCAAAGGACCTTGTGCAGATGCTGGAGGAAACAGGTACAAAAGTGTCTTTATCCACAGTTTAACGAGTCCTATATTGCCATAACCTGAAAGGCCGCTCAGCAAGAAGAAGCCACTGCTCCAAAACCGCCATAAAGCCAGACAACGGTTTGCAACTGCTCATGAGCACAAAGATTACTTTTTGGAGAAATGTCCTCTGGTCTGATGAAACAAAAATAGAACTGTTTTCCCATAATGACCATTGTTATGTTTGGAGGATAAAGTGGGATGCTTGCAAGCCGAAGAACACCATCCCAACCGTGAAGCACGGGGGTGGCGGCATCATGTTGTGGGGGTGCTTTGCTGCAGGAGGGACTGGTGCACTTTACAAATAGATGGCATTATGAGGTAGGAAAATTATGTGGATATATTGAGGCAACATCTCAAGACATCAGACAGGAAGGTAAAGCTTGGTCGCAAATGGGTCTTCCAAATGGACAATGACCCCAAGCATATTTCCCAAGTTGTGGCAAAAGGACAACAAAGTCAAGGTATTGGAGTGGCCATCACAAAGCCCTGACCTCAATTCTACAGAAAATCCAACTGAAAAGGCGTGTAAAAGCAAGGATCCTACAAATCTGACTCAGTTACACCAGCTCAGTCAGGAGGAATGGGCCAAAATTCACCCCTTATTGTTGGTATCTTGTGGAAGGCTACCTGAAACGTTTGACCCAAGTTAAACAATTTAAAGACAATACACTCAGTTAGTATTTGGTATCATGTAAACTTCTGACCCACTGAGAATGTGATGAAATAAATAAAAGCTAAAATAAATTATTCTCTCTACTATTATTCTGACATTTCACATTCTTAAAATAAAGTGGTGATCCTAACTTACCTAAAACAGGGAATTGTTACTAGGATTAAATGGCAGGAATTGTGAAAACTGAGTTTAAATGTATTTGGCTAAGGTGTATTTAAACTTCCGACTTCAACTGTAAGCACATCTGAAACTGGCATGATGGTGGCTCATTTAGGACAATACAGTTATTACTGTCGTACAACAAAATCTTACTTTCTGTCTTAATTTTGCTTGCAAGCTCTCTCTGGTGAGCACAGATGGAGACGGGTAGTGAGGGCATAACCAGGTGCGCTTCCTCTGTGGTATACAACAACAACATGCTGAACGCTAGTAAAAGGTCCCACACAGGGACTCGCACGCAGCAGCAACATTTTTAGCAAAGCGCAATGGCTGACTGTTGCTAACCTGAGGCACTGTTAGGAATGGAGTTTTGATTTGAATATGAGAAAGTATGGAAGTAACTGTAGCCAGAAATTAATAGTGTGGTAAGTTAAACTGCTCAATTATGAGACATGAGCCTTCACACCCTGTCTATCTCTTGCTGAGGACCATGCCTCGTTTAGCTTTGGCATGCATTGGGTGACACAGGTACAGTGATACATACTTCTTTGAGAGCGGGTACAACAGAAAGCTCCGATGGTTCCCATGAGGACGATGAAAGCCACTAAGGCCCCGACTGCCACCCCGATGATGACCGCCACCGGGAGAGTCTCTGTGGATGACAAAACATTCCCTTCTACAATAACACATTGCAAATAGAATCAGTACACTACACACATATAAAGTATACATAAATACCAACATGTAAAATGAGGACCAAAGTACAAACAATTCCATTGTAAAATAATAAAGACATCATTTAGTTTTATAAATACAGACATCTCAATAACATAATAATCATGAATATTTCCCCAAATGTTTTGGTGGCCAACATAAGAAATATCTATATATATTAATATATGTTAAAATCCATTCAAAAGTATGTGGACACCCACTCATCAAACATCTCATCCCAAAATCATGGGAATTAATATGGAGTTGGTCCCCCTTTTGCTACTATAACAGCCTCCACTCTTCTGGGAAGGCTTTTCATTAGATGTTGGAACATTTCTGCGGGTATTTGCTTCCATTCAACCACAAGAGCATGATTGAGGTCAGGTACTGATCTTGGGCGATTAGGCATTCCAAATAATCCCAAAGGTGTTCGATGGAGTTTAGGTCCGGGCTCTGTGCAGGCAGGTCAAGTTCTTCCACAAAAATCTCGACAAACCATTTCTTTATGGACCTCGCTTTGTGCACAGGGCTTTATCATGCTGAAACAGGAAAGGGCCTGTTGCCACAAAGCACATGCTGTAGTGTTAAGATTTCCATTCACTGGAAGTAAGGGGTCTAACCCGGACCATGAAAAACAGCTCCAGACCATTATTCCAAACCTAGATTTGTCTGTCGGACTGCCAGATGTTGAGGTGGGATTCACTCCAGAGAACGCGTTTCCACTGCTCCAGAGTCCAATGGCAGATAGCTTTACACCACACCAGCCGACGCTTGGCATTGTGCATGGTAATCTTAGGCTTGTGTGTGTCTGCTCAGCCATGGAAACCCAGTTAATTAAGGCAAATCCACAATTTTGAAAGGGTGTCCACATACTTTTGTATATATGGTGTATTTCTTATTCCAGTGCTGATTCCTTCCATTCACATTTAATTCATCCTCATTTACCGAAGTGGCTGAGTGTTTTTTTTATTGAGTTGTTAAATAGTGTCAGAGTCTAGAGTGAAGGATTCAGTTGGAGAACACAGGTAAGAGTAAAAAAACACTGTATTTACTCAATCCAAGAACGTAACAAAAATCCTGTTACAAAACAAGGACAAAACAGGACTCGAACTCCAACACATGAAAGACAATCATGCACAAAACCAAAAGGAAAACCAGATGGTTAAATAAGGAACATAATTATGGGATGGGAACCAGGTGTGTAAACAGAAAAAAACAAAAGGAAAAATGAAACATGGATCGGTGGCAGCTAGAAAGCCGGTGACGTCGACCGCCGAAAGCCGCCCGAACAAGAGGAGGGAACGACTTCGATGGAAGTCGTGACAAATAGCAACAGGGCTGTGCGTTGAATCAGCCTAATCCTGTAAGGGGTAGTTTGAGATTTTGGCAATGAAGCCCTTTATAATGAAGCCCTTTATCTTGTTCCCCAGAGTCAGATTAACTTGTGGAAATCATCTTTGTCTCTGCATACAGTTTGAAGGAAGTAGCGCAATTACTAAATTGGCGTTAAGGCAATGACTGGAAATCTATGGGAACAGCTAGCTTGCTCCTGTAGACGTTCAGTCATTTCGCTGATGCTACAGTAGTTAGCATTGGCTTGCGTCATACTTCCTTCATTCTGGACAGAGACATTAAAATGGTATGTACGAGTTCATCAGACTCTGGGTAAGTACAGTAGATAAAAGGGATTCTATTGCAAACATCTTGAAGTATCCCTTTAAAGTATCTGGACTGATTCCAGACCAACTACATGAATTACCTCCCTTTAAACAAATGCAACATAACAGAGTGGATTTTCCATCACATTAACATCTATTTAATGCCTTCATTAATCAATGCCCCTGTCAAATAAGCCAGCAATTAATGATCATTTATGGAGATCGAATACAAACAAATCTTCACCATTGAAAAGACAGAGCAATACATCCAGCTATGAAACTCAGCCTGACAATTAAAGGCTTTTACTAACCGCACTTGAGTTGTACCTTATCTTAACTAGCTAATTAATTAGCTACAAATTAATCACAGTGTCATTGAATATACAAAATGAGTGTAGTAACTACAAATGCATTGGCTGGTTATTTCATATCTGTCTGATTTCAACAGTCTGGGTCATCCTATTGTCCTAAAGTGAAATAATGTGAAGTGCTGATAAACAAGACACAACAACAATGTCCCACACTAATGAGATGGGTGATGTCAGCACCTAAATACTGAATAGTGCATGCAGGTTTCATTGTGATTTGTAATAATGGTTGGTTGAACAGTCCCATTAAATCCTTGACGTTCATACTCTCATGTTCGTTTACACACACACACACACACACACACACACACACACACACACACACACACACACACACACACACACACACACACACACACACACACACACCACACACCACACACCACACACCACACACCACACACACACAACATATTGCTACTCTATTTGTCTCTACACTACACTAGAACTAGAACCACAGTGTTAAAGTAGAGGTGGAACCTGTCGAACTCTGGATCCCACCTTGTTCCTTGAGGCGGATGATCTCCGTGTCAGACCCAAAGCTGTTCCAGGCTGTGCAGTTGTAGATGGTCTGGAAGTCTGCAGGGACGATGTTACTCATGGTCAGAGTAGAGATGACCCCTTCCTCGGTGCTGACCGTCTCCACTGTGTAACGGCCAGACGTCCCTGACTCCAGCACTGTCTCCTTCCATGACCAGGCCTGTGAGGGAACCACAAGTTAAGGGGGGGGGGGCACTTCCCTGTACTGTTCTAATTGACAACAATTGATTGCAGACAAAGAGGATAAATTGCAAGCACCATTCTGGTTGTTAAATCTTATTTATAAGCATGAAAGCAAAATTACTTTCACATGTATCCTTGATAAATATACCTCTTTAGACTCTCCCATCAAATCAACATCATATTAATTATGCAGCAAATTGATGGCCATCATCAATACACAAAACACTAATTAGTATATTGCAATTATGCAAAAACATACACACACATGTAAACTCACATGTGTACACACTCGCGCACGCACACACGCACACACACACATGCACACACACACAGTTAATGGAACAAGAGAGGGCTCTGAGAGTAAGCTGTTTATCTAAGGGCCATAAATCTTAATGGGATCTGTGCTAACAGAGCATCAGCATGCATTAAATGAGAGATTAAGGGTTGAAGCTTGCCATGTTTCATGCCTTCTTATTCATACAACAATAAACGGTTAGAATACTGTTATATTCATTAAAATGATATCTTTCTCTGTAGCAATAAGCACAAGCATTTCACTACACTCTGAATAACATCTGCTAATCACGTGTATGTGACCAATAAAATTTGATTTGAATTTGATTTGTTTTGATTTGAGAAAGATATCAGTTTAATGAATATAAGAGTATTCTAACCGTTTATTGTTGTATGAATACAACTTCTCAGTTGTATTGCATGTGTTCTTAGATGGTTCAATCAAATGCTAATAACGCAAGAGGCACGTTATCAGGGCACCATGGCCGTAATGCAACCCATATACCATGCAATGCTGTGGCCAGTAGAGATAAGTAGAAGAGATACATTTTGAAGGAAGTGGCGTTGGTGATACTCACAATGCGGTCTGGAGGTGGAGTGCTCCGGATGAAGCACTTGATCTCCCCCTTCTCCCCATGGAGAGCCTGATGTGTCTGGGTACTGGAGATAGTGGGTGGGCCTGTGGAGAGGGCACAAAGGAGAACATTCCAACACTGTACCATGAAGGCCAATCACAAACCCACACATTACCACAATCAACCACTTCCAGATTCCTTAGGGTTCATGGTCCTGAGTGGCGCAGCAGTCTAAGGCACTGCATTTCAGGGCTAGAGGTGTCACTACAGACCCTGGTTCAATTCCAGGCTGTATTACAACATGCCATTATTGTGAGTCCCATAGGGTGGCGCAGAATTGGCCCAGCGCTGTTTGGGTTTGACTGGGGTAGGCCATCATTGTAAATAAGAATTTGTTCTTAACTGACTTGCCAAGTTAAATAATGGTTCAATCAAGTTGTTCCGCAGTCAATTAAGCGGTATACCGCTAACAGCATTCTTTCTCAAAGAAAACCCTACTTCCAATTTTCAACCGACTCGGAATGCCGGCAGTAAATAACAATTTTGGACTTCTGGCACTGAGGATTGCATTGTGGTTTGATAGGAACATCTCATCTAACCTCCACAATATCACCAAGGGCATGTTAGGGCTGTATGAAGGGCATCCATGTGGGCCCAGCCTTCATTCTGAAAAGTTGATTTATGGTGCCCTTGATTTCTTCCACTAAGATAAGGGCCATGGTGGCGAGTGGAGAGGCATATATATGGGCGTAATCATGATGGGAGAAATGTCATTGCGGAGAGATTACCCTCCTTCCTGTGTCTCTGCACGTTCAATTTAGCTCTCCAGAGTCTTGCACTTTGACCCGCAGCGATGCCATCAATCGGACAACCTCCAGTCCTCCCTCACAACAACAGAGGAAGCAGTCTATCAGCTTAAATAGCCATTAAAATCATTGAAAAAACAATTTCTAGTGATTTAAGAGGTTTAAGTATAGAGTAGTGGGGAAGCAACTTGATTAGTAAGAAGGTGAGCTTCCTACCAACTCCCCTCCAACCCGTTTCCGTTCTCTCTGCCGATACATAATTGCAGTTTATTACCTGTCTCTTATTAAAATAAATTAACATTTTAATGAGATTCTGGCAGATGGTGTCTTGGTATGCTACTGCATGCAGGAGACTGGAAGCTAGGTTGCTGCTGCTGTGGAATGATTGCTGCAAACTAACAGCACTGAATTGAGCACTATGCCCCAACACCACTGTCTTAGTAGCCTATTGTGGACTGGCATGGGGGGTCCGGTCTGTGTGGACCTGTGCGGATTTGTCAGTGTGGTTGCATGCATAATAATTTGTGTGCGTGGGAGTGTGTGGGTGTGTGTGGCTGGAATGGGCTCCTGTGGTAAACACACTCAGATCTATTCCTCCCGGGTTGCACAAGGCGAGCGCTAGTGACTCAGGAGAATCTGCTCTGTGGATCAGGGCTGCAAATGAGGAATATAATTAGATGGTTTTATCTCACTGCCACAGACGACTGGGGTGTGGTGGCTCCTCCAGAGGATAGGGAGGTGTGTGTGTGTGTGTGTGTGTGTGTGTGTGTGTGTGTGTGTGTGTGTGTGTGTGTGTGTGTGTGTGTGTGTGTGTGTGTGTGTGTGTGTGTGTGTGTGTGTGTGTGTGTGTGTGTGTGTGTGCAGACTGTGTGATCAGAGAGAGAGGGAGTTGGTGGGTGGTGTGAGTAGCACAACTACACTGCTCCAACTGTCAGTGGACACAGTCGATACGGTAGGAGACTTTTGTTTAGAGAGGCGGGGAGGCTATGGAGTGGGCCGCCTCATAATCTGAATCTTTGTTATCGTTTGTTCATCACCTTGTCGAGACCAGGCCTTGCATTTCCAAACAGAGTTGGAAGTATAGTCTGAGCTTTGAAAAGATGTGTCATTTTGTGCTTCCTTGCAACAGCTCATTTCAAAGCACCTCAGAGCTGTGTTACTGTGTTACTCTGTCACATCCATTTGAATGGCATTTCTCTGCTGAATTATTCATTTGATCTGGTTTTTTAAATGTCTGTCTTGGCACTTGGAGAAGGAATTAAATGCTAATTTATTGAGCATATAAAGACTATGTCCCGGAGAAAAAAAAAAACTTAAACAACAAGATGCCCTGTGGGAGACTTAAAGGCTCATCGGGCCACTTTCTCCATTAATGTGTTAATGTGCTCCCTCTCCCTGGGCTGCCTGACATCTGATTATACATACATACATACATACATACAGACAGACAGACAGACAGACAGACAGACAGACAGACAGACAGACAGACAGACAGACAGACAGACAGACAGACATACAGACAGACAGACAGACAGACAGACAGACAGACAGACAGACAGACAGACAGACAGACAGACAGACAGACAGACAGACACCTACCAAGACATACACATGTGGAAATATGGACGGACTCAAACCTCTACGAACCAACACTCATTCAAATATAATATGTATAATATATATTTTCTTTGCTAGAGACAAAAACACATGCACGCCACCAATCTCATGCATATATTCACACATATACTTACTAGTTTTTCTTCCCTGTGGGCGTAAAGTGTATCAGGATGCATTGAACATGCGATCAAAAGAACAAGCACAACACAATAACTTCACTCAAACAAATATTGAAGCTCAGACTGACTGTGTGAGGATGTTAAACTAGGGTGAGCAATATGTATCCATTAGTGGCTTCAACATAAACTGCATCCCCTGCTAGCTGTTTGATTACAATTAAATTACACCAGTCCCCAGGGAAGGAGAGGATTCTCCTGTCTGTGTTGCTGCACAGTGGGAGTCATTGACATGCAATGGAGGAAAGAACATATTGACAAATTCTAAACACATGGATTTTAATTGTTTGGGTAAAATGATCCAGGCATAAGCGACGGGAAGCAAATAGCAAAACATCAAACACATACACACACACTCCCCCACACTGAGCATATACTCTTGAGTATTCCTCAGTCTTTCTGACACATGATCAAGGCAGTCTCCCAAAATGCACGGTCATCATTCATGACTTTCTCTCACTGTCAGAGCTAAATGGTTCCTATTGGATGTCAAAGACTGCAGGTTGATGAGGGCTGAGGAGGATGAAGCTTCGTCTGCCATAAAGACGACAACTTAAAACAATCAAGCAGCAAACCGTCAGAGTCCTTTCCACGTGCTGCAACTTCAAAGACTCTGTTTGTACTTTGTCGGCTTGACAATCGGATTCACTGAGAGGACTTGGTAGGGTAGAAATGTGAACATTTTGACTGAGGACCCCTTCTGTGGTTTTTTAGAAAGCGTGGATTTAAATTATTCAAAAGTTAAAAAATTATGTGGCTTTTTAATAATGTCTGAGACAGATTCAGGCCGTGAGGCAAGAGATACAGAAGAACAGGAGAACATAACAAAATAAAAGAGAAGTCAAAGACCAATGAAGAAGTGGGTAACACTTGACTGAAGTCTACAGAGACCAAGTAAACATTTTCCGCTTTGTTATTTTTCATGATGAGTGTCCTATGAGTTCTGTTATCATATTGTCTTTATGAAAACAATGTATATTCCCTTTGTATAGTGTTGTATACAGAAGTAATGCAATCCCCATAGATAGTTGTACATAAAAGAAAGAACACATGAAATGGAAAAATAAACTTGAACAGAGATTTTGTTTACTAGTGCAGACAGTAAAAATAGAAGCTGGGATGAAGCAAAACTGTTAAGATGTTAATTAGGAATGACTTTGCTCCATACTAGTGGAGCTCTGATCTTGAACAGAACTAGGCGATAGATAGAAAAGGATCTCACAGCACACACTAGTGGTTGCAATCCAATGCATTTACATGCCATTATCTTTTATGCACAGCTACTGTACAAGTTTGAAAATAAGTCATGTTTGGTACTTGATGTATATTCAGTCCCAATCTAGCAGCAACGCCGCTAACGACAGACATTGTACGTTTGCGTTCAAGATATCCAATATATTGTTGAGGACAATACCTCAGCTAAACATTCATCTCAACATCCTTTCTTCTGTCTATCACCCCCATGCAAACGGACGTGGTGAGAAAAAATCCTTTAAAGAACATGTCAATTCTGCCACTAAAGGCTGCCGCAACGCTAATGCGCGCTCTGTGAATACCAAGCGGTGTTAATGAAGTCATTTGCCTGAGAGTTGCCGGGTCTCCCACCATTCCATTCCCCGACATTCATTAGTCAGTCACTGCCTCAAAACGCCAACCTCCTTCAGAATCTAATCTGCATTAAAGCACATTTCCTGTCTTAAGGAACATAAGGCTACATCCTGGATGTGCTGGCTATATTTATCCATGTCTTTTTTAATAAGGACTGATGAAACATAATGGAAAATAAAATAAAATTAATTTTATTGCATCTGTTACTATGCTTGCAGTTTCAATGATGCTGTGTATCTCTCTGCTGTAGTCTACTACACTGGAGCAGAGATGTCTGCAGAGCTGAATTTGAACCCTTCTTCTATTGTAAATACATTGAGAGATGGCCTCACCACAAAGATTTATTCAGAGCTTAAAGACCTGGACAGACTGAGGCCCAATAGCAAACTTTCTCCTTTCACTGCAATGTTGGAGAGTCCTTGGTGTGAAGATGTGTTTTCGTGTGTAAACCAGTGACAAATTACTTTCGTCTTAGCGGATGTGACCTCCAAAGCTCCCAAAACATCCCTCACCTGCATGACACTTACCGTTGACAGTGAGAGAAACCTCCTTCTCCCCGGCGCCGACTCGCGGGACCACAGCACGGCACACATATTTCCCAGCATCTTCCTGCCTCACAGCCTTGAGTGTCAGGATGTTCTCGTTGCTTAGTACCTGCCACACGGAGGTTAAGGTTCACTGAATTAGCAGCAAGAGGTCACCTTCACATTTGAGGCAGCACATAGTAGCCCGGGCTCCTCTTAACGACTTTAAGGCCAACTCTCTTCTATTATTAAAATCCAATTTGGGACCAGACTCATATGAGAGAGGGACGGTTTTGATCTCCAGGCTCTGATGGTTGACGTATATGGAGTTGAGGAATGAGCCTGGCTGGCAGATCAATTGCATGCCCCTATGCTCACCTCAACACATCTCCAGCCAGGATTCAGGGAGCAGGGGCACTAACGAGCCTGAACCGCTAGCTTTCTCTGGATTTTTTGACTAATGAGACTTTGAAAAAGTAAGCTCAAAGGGCACTGCTTGGTCACATGAATCCTGAATTACCTATAGTGTTAGATATTTTACGTTTTCAAATAGAATAATTAATGAAGTTACTGCTGTGGCCAGCATGATATGTAGTTGTGGAAAATATATCACTATAAAGTAAATGACATTGAAAGCATTGGCTAACCTGATTGTTCCAATCTATAGTGTATTGCACCTAGTCAAAACATATACAATGAATGGTGAAAGACATTGAATATGGAAATACATACCACTCCAGAGCCCCTCTTCATCCAGACGATTGTGAGGGAGGGGTTTCCAGTCCAGGCACAGTTGAACACAGCATCAGACCCCAGATCCACCTGTAAGGACTGGGGCTCTGCAGCCATGCGTGGACCAACTGCCAGAACACAGAGAGCCACCCAGTCAGCATCTAGTCAATACACCACTAGCAGCACAACATAATACTCTATTTACGGTCAGATACAGAATGTCTATAATCTAAATAGGATGCATAACGTTGGCTGGACATCACCACAGAAAGAGCAACACATTAGTAGCACTCACAGTAGACGTCGACGTTGCGGCTTATGTTGGTGCTGCCCAGAGGGTTGGTGACCTCACAGGAGACAGGCTCAGTGAAGAAGGAGTGGTCCACAATGACCTCATAAGTGTCCCCAGAGAACTCCTTGATCACGTTGCCTCCTTTGGCCCACCTGTAGTAAAGGGCAATACACAGAGAGTGAGAGCGAGAGAGAGGAGACCTTGCATGAGAGGGGTGATCTGATAAGAAACTGTTATTTGCAACTTGCTTTGACCTTAACATTGACCTATGGTCGCCTGGTTAATGGTGGTCAGGAAATACTCTGCTGAGGGCACAGAATACCTGCAGTGGAAAGACCATTTGTACTAGCACCAGACCAGTATGAAGAATGGGTTGCTTCTGATTTACAATGTTTCAGTTCCGGTCATCAGTGAGAGAGGATGGCATTTGTCTGAAGGATGGGAGGATGAGAGGAGAAGAGGGTGGGATTAAACATTAAGACAGTTTCTCTCCCTCCCTGTCAATGTCACATTGTTCTCTGAATAAATCATTCCTGTGCAGGCTGTCTGCTGGCTTCATAATGTTTTTGTGGCAGCCATTCATGCTGTGACATCACAAGCATCTCAGTGACTGGGGGAGCAGACAGCACGTTCTTCATTACGACGAGCAGAGCAGAACAGAGCACAGAGTGGCTTAGACAAACTAATCACAAAATGACAAATAGGTAGAGTCTCTCCTGACGATGCCAGCTGATTTTTACTGTATGGTAGAGTCCCCCCTAAAGATGCCGGCTGAAACGTACCGTATGATAGAGTCCCCCCTAAAGATGCCGGCTGACACGTACCGTATGGTAGAGTCCCCCCTAAAGATGCCGGCTGACACGTACCGTATGGTAGAGTCCCCCCTAAAGATGCCGGCTGACACGTACCGTATGGTAGAGTCCCCCCTAAAGATGCCGGCTGACACGTACCGTATGGTAGAGTCCCCCCTAAAGATGCCGGCAGACACGTACTGTATGGTAGAGTCCCCCTAAAGATGCCGGCAGACACTTACCGTATGGTAGAGTCCCCCCAATGATGCCGGCAGACACGTACTGTATGGTAGAGTCCCCCCTAAAGATGCCAGCTGACACGTACCGTATGGTAGAGTCCCCCCTAAAGATGCCGGCAGACACTTACTGTATGGTAGAGTCCCCCCTAAAGATGCCGGCAGACACGTACTGTATGGTAGAGTCCCCCCAATGATGCCGGCAGACACGTACTGTATGGTAGAGTCCCCCCTAAAGATGCCGGCTGACACGTACTGTATGGTAGAGTCCCCCCAATGATGCCGGCAGACACGTACTGTATGGTAGAGTCCCCCCTAAAGATGCCGGCTGACACGTACTGTATGGTAGAGTCCCCCCAATGATGCCGGCAGACACGTAATGTATGGTAGAGTCCCCCCTAAAGATGCCGGCTGACACGTACTGTATGGTAGAGTCCCCCCAATGATGCCGGCAGACACGTACTGTATGGTAGAGTCCCCCCTAAAGATGCCAGCTGACACGTACCGTATGGTAGAGTCCCCCCTAAAGATGCCGGCTGACACGTACTGTATGGTAGAGTCCCCCCTAAAGATGCCGGATGACACGTACCGTATGGTAGAGTCCCCCCTAAAGATGCCGGCAGACACGTACCGTATGGTAGAGTCCCCCCTAAAGATGCCGGCAGACACTTACTGTATGGTAGAGTCCCCCCTAAAGATGCCGGCAGACACGTACCGTATGGTAGAGTCCCCCCTAAAGATGCCGGCAGACACGTACTGTATGGTAGAGTCCCCCCAATGATGCCGGCAGACACGTACTGTATGGTAGAGTCCCCCCTAAAGATGCCGGATGACACGTACCGTATGGTAGAGTCCCCCCTAAAGATGCCGGCAGACACGTACCGTATGGTAGAGTCCCCCCTAAAGATGCCGGCTGACACGTACCGTATGGTAGAGTCCCCCCAATGATGCCGGCAGACACTTACTGTATGGTAGAGTCCTCCCAATGATGCCGGCAGACACGTACTGTATGGTAGAGTCCCCCCAATGATGCCGGCAGACACGTACTGTATGGTAGAGTCCCCCCAATGATGCCGGCAGACACGTACTGTATGGTAGAGTCCCCCCAATGATGCCGGCAGACACGTACTGTATGGTAGAGTCCCCCCAATGATGCCGGCTGACACGTACCGTATGGTAGAGACCCCCCAATGATGCCGGCAGACACGTACCGCATGGTAGTGTCATGATGTTGCCCTCTTGGGTACAGCGAGCACCATCCCCCTCTCTCTGCACCATCCCGCTCTCTCTCTTCCATTTACACAAGACTCTGTTAGGCAGGTCATAAATTCCTTGAGGAGTTCTCTCCTCATGGCCAGTGTATAAGAGAGAGTTTTCATAGAGAGAACAAATGAACTTCTTCTTCCTCACAGAACTAAAAAATATTCATGTTCTGGAGAATGTATAAACGGTCGGTGAAGTAGCCAGCTATGAACTGGTCCATTTTGTACAATTTTGTGAAACTCATGAGAGACAATACAGCCACATTACCATAACCCTGTTAATACAGGAGTCTCAGTTGTGAGGCTTGCATCTAATTGTTGTATAAAATGAATGAGTAAGATGAAACTATTTGTGAAATTATGAAATGTGATTTTAAACTGTTTAATGAAGGAAACTCCAATTCCCTTTGGAGTTTAACTAAATTATTAGCCCGTCCCATGAATACAGACATTGATCTGGTGTCATGGGACAGCCGCATTCTGCTCTTCCAATTATAACCCCCACTTTGGGAATTTATCTTCAGACCAGCTTACCTCAATAACCACGAGAGGGCTAAGGTTTCAGACCAGTACCTCATCACAGAGGGAGTTAAGGTTTGAGTAGATTGCTGAATCTCTTAATCATACCGCGTGGTTAAACTCTGAGACTATCGATACTGACAGAATAAGAACAAATCTTTGATACTAATTACTAGTCTGTAGCTAGGAATTCGGTACCATTGAACGTGAAGACCGACAACCGCCGAAACAACATTGCTGAATGTTAATCTGAACTATCTTTACTAACCACCACAGAGAGAGAGAGGGCAGACAAACTCTCCAACAGATGCAAACTTTCCAACAGAAATCACAACAACACACTGAGCGTAAATATATATATTGATTAAAATTATTCCCAAATGTGTGAGTGTTCATGTGCAAAGGATTAGCATTTCAATTGTTATAATTATCAACTTTGTAGTGTCTTCTATCTCAGTCGACCCCCACTTCCCTTTTGTCCACCAAGCCGCAATACCGGTTTATCCCACTAGGGAAGCGCCGCTATATTTCCTTGTAACTATATCCACTGTTTGTTCATTCCTGTGATTATTTAGTTAGTAAATAGATTATTTAAGACAATTGATGTATGGATGATTCATAGTGAAGACTGTGTTCGTGCAGATAGCCAACAATTTACGACGTTTGGAATGAGACTAACGTGAGGTAAATAATAATTCAGTAATTAGGAGAGTAATTGATCAGATATTAAAATATCTGAAAGTTATATTAGGAAAATTATAACTTTGTAATCTAAATATTTTCCTTGGTGCCCCGACTTCCTAGTTATTTACATTTACATGATTATTAAGTTAGTATAATCACGTAATAATAATAATTACAGAGAATTTATTTGATAAAAATAAGTCTTCAGTTTAATGATGCCAAAGACGCGACAGTAGAGTACCCACTGATGATGCCGGCTGACATACACATACTTCCCCTATGCACATAAAGGCACCTGATGTTAATCAATTGACACAGGATTGGGCGAAGAACATCCGTTTGTGTTGGAGGCATCTGTCAGAGGCATGTTTTCTCTCAACTGCTGGGTTAATACTTTTCTTATGTCATCACTGTCTTGCTCAGCATGCCATACTGGACGGCTCCATCATGCTGTGGGAGACAGGGACCATTTATTAAAGTGAGCCAAGGCATGAGTGGATGTATGGGGCTTCTTCTCTGGAACATTTACAAGGTATTTTGGGACATACAACTCTATATTCTCCTAAACCTCTCACCTTAACCAGACAGAGATGTGTTTGCATGCTGATATGGGCGAAGATAACCTTTGAACTTCTAGCTGTCTCAAAACATGGATCTATTTTCTCACCCAAGAGCACAAGGTGCACTGTGCAGTATTCCAGGGATCGGGAACTTGCAGTATTCCAGGGATAAGGGACTTATTTGTTATCCATGAGTGAAGCCTTGGCCTATGCTTGATAGGAGTAGTTTAATTTAAATGAGAATAGACCTCATTCATTCAGCAAGTGAAGTGAAGCACCTTTCTAATTGGCTCCAGTTGATATTCTCTGCTGCACATTGTGCTGTCGAGGAGACTATGTTTCCACACTGTAGGAGCTAGTTTTTCACTGTGTGAAAAATGAAGTCGCTTAGAGCACTGTCAGCTTAATATGCGCAGGGACACCTGTGTTTCCAAAAATAAAAAAATGAAGGCAGATGGGTATGCTTGGCTCATCTGTCCCATCCTTATGTAATTGATCCAGGGGGAGAATGTGCTGGATTTGGGAAAAGGTATTATTACAGTTGCAGTAAGCTACACACAGCGTTCTGTAGGTATTGTCCCTCAAGAAAACAATTCTGTACACAAAAAATGTATAATAAAAGATAATGATAATGACTATAATAATGATGATGATGGTTTCTAAATCTCACAACACACTGTCTATGAATATTAGATAAGAATTCACTAGACAATGTCAATAAATGTGCTGGTGATGACAGCGATCACCAATGCCCTCTGAATATCAGTGTCGGATGATGAATGACTCTCCACAGGCTGTGACTGAGAGTGTATGTCGCTAGAGTACTGGAGGAGTTGCAGTGAGTGAAGCACAGAAGTTGTCCAGCAGGTCTCTCCCAATTGGATTGTGAGGCTGCAAGTGCTGGGAGGTCCACAATGCAGAGAGAGCAGAGACAGAATGCTAGTGCCTGCAGGGAGTGTGAGGCTGCCAGGGCTGGGAGGTCCACAGTGCAGAGAGAGCAGAGACAGAATGCTAGTGCCTGCAGGGAGTGTGAGAGATCCGCTGGTGTGCTGGTCCCCATCCAAGAGAGTCTAAACATAGCCAGCTCTGCATCCATCAGACACCTGCATCTCCTCTGGGAGGGCAGAGTGGCCAGCGAGAACTTACTCAACAGCTCACTTACCACCAGGACCTATTCAGGGATTTAGGTCACACTATGAGGTGCAAGTCAGGTGTATGCCTCAGGGTGTGTGTGTGTGTGTGTGTGTGTGTGTGTGTGTGTGTGTGTGTGTGGCAATAACAGTGGAATCAGTGTGTAACAAGGAAAGAACAACCTTGTTCTCTCTCACTGATATGATTAAGGGGATAGGAATGGTAAACTGAATTAAATCAAATTGAACAGCTATCTATGTCATTAACATATAAAATACATTATTATTATTATCGGCATGGTTAAGTACACCACGGCACAGATTATGTTGCTCATTTGAATTTTCATAATGTTGAATATATCAAAATACTTATTTCAATGGAAAGTAGAGACTTTCATAACGATGCTTTGATCAAATCGCACCCTGATGTTTCTTGAATGAAATGTGTCTATGAAATTACACAGAAATGTCTCTTTGTTTGACATAATATGACAAAATGCCCAATATTAGAAGGGAGAACAAAAACATTGTCTATAGTTTCAAAACATTGTGAATGACATTTCAATATACTGTCTGCCATGAGGTTGGGGACATGAGCAGAGATGATGTGACTGTCAATTTGGTGCCTTACAATTCAAATAAAACCAGGACGTCTGTTCGTCTGGCAACGAAATCACAGCATGGTAGAACATCACTGCTAACACTCGCGCGATGTATTGTTGCCTCTACCTTTTTGCCCTTTGTCCTTTCGTCGGTGCCCAATAATGTTAAACTATGTTTTGTGCTGCTGCCGCCATGTTGTGCTGGTGCCGTGTTGTTTTGCTACTATGCTGTGTTGTCATGTGTTGCTGCCATGCTATGTTGTTGTCTTAGGTCTCTCTTTATGTAGTGTTGCGGTGTCTCTCTTTTCGTGATGTGTGTTTTGTCCTGTATTTTAATGGTTTTATCCCAGCCCCTGTCCCCGCAGGAGGCCTTTTGCCTTTTGGTAAGCTGTCATTGTAAATAAGAATGTGTTCTTAACTGACTTGCCTAGTTAAATGAAGGTAAAAAAATATATATACAGTACCAGTCAAAAGTTTGGACACGCTTACTCATTCAAGGGTTTTTCTTTATTTTTACTATTTTCTACATTGTAGAATAATAGTGAAGACTTCAAAACTATGAAATAACACATATGGAATCATGCAGTAAGCAAAAAAGTGTTAAAAATATCTAAATATATTTTATATTTGAGATTCTTCAAAGTAGCCACCCTTTGCCTTGATGACAGCTTGGCACACTCTTGGCATTCTATCAACCAACTTCATTAGATAGTCAACTGGAATGCATTTCAATTAACAGGTGTGCCTTGTTAAAAGTTAATTTGAGGAATTTCAATGCTTCTTCATGTGTTCCAGCAAATCATTTGTGTTCTGACAAGGTAGGGGTGGTATACAGAAGAAGCCCTATTTGGAAAAATACCAAAATCCATATTATGGCAAGAACAGCTCAAAGAAGAAAAGAAAAACAACAGTCCACCATTACTTTAAGACATGAAGGTCAGTCAATCCGGAAAATGTTAAGAACTTTGGAAGTTTTTTCAAGTGCAGTCACAAAAACCATCAAGCACTATGATGAAACTGGCTCTCATGAGGACCACCACAGGAAAGGAAGACCGAGAGTTACCTCTGCTACAGAGGATAAGTTCATTAGAGTTACCAGACTCAGAAATTGCAGCCCAAATAAATGCTTCACAGAGTTGAAGTACAGACACTTCTCAACATCAACTGTTTAGAGGAGAATGCATGAATCAGGCCTTCATGGTCGAATTGCTGCAAAGAAACCACTACTAAAGGACACCAATAAAAATAAGAGACTTGCTTGGGCCAAGAAACACAAGCAATGGATATTAGACTGATGAAAATCTGTCCTTTGGTCTGATGAGTCCACATGTGTGATTTATGGTTCCAACGGCCGTGTCTTTGTGAGACGCTGAGTAGGTGAACGGATGATCTCCGTGTGTGTGGTTCCCACCGTGAAGCATGGACGAGGAGGTGTGATGGTGTGTGTTCACTTTGCTGGTGACACTGTCTATGATTTATTTAGAATTCAAGGCACACTTAACCAGCATGGCTACCACAGCATTCTGCAGTGATACACCATCCCATCTGGTTTGCGCTTGGTGGGAATTTAATTTGTTTTTCAACAGGACAATGAACCAACACACCTCCAGGCTGTGTTAAGGCTTTTTGACCAAGAAGGAGGGTGATGGAGTTCTGCATCAGATGACCTGGCCTCCACATTCACCCGACCTCAACCCAATTGAGATGGTTTGGGATGAGTTGTACTGCAGAGTGAAGAAAAAGCAGCCAATGAGTGCTAAGAAAATATGGAAACTCATTCAAGACTGTTGGAAAAACATTCCAGGTGAAGCTGGTTGAGAGATTGCTAAGTGTGCAAAGCTGTCATCAAGGCAAAGAGTGGCTACTTTGAAGAATATAAAATATACAATATATTTTGATTTGTTTAACACATTTTTGTTTACTACATGATTCAGTATGTTTTATTTCATAGTTTTGATGTCTTCACTATTATTCTAAAATGTAGAAAATAGTAAAAATCTAGAAAACTCATGAATTAGTTGGTGTGTCCAATCTTTTGACTGGTACTGTATATATATTTTTAAAACATTACTGGCATTAGTGGCATGGCACCAGTCGAGATAGTGTGTACAGCCAAAGTGTTTATGCCAGCAGTGCAGACAAGATGGATTCCATTTGCTTTGCCTGTTGCTTTGTTGTTTTTTTCTCTCTCGCTGTCCTCCTCGTCGACTGGATGCACTGGATGGCACAAAGCCAGTCACAGGGGAAAACAAACAGTGGCGGTGCCCACAGACAACTTGATGGAAAATGCCATGATGTAAAACTTCTTCATTAGCTGCCTCAGAGACACATACTAGGAAAATATAGATGGTAGAACTGACAACAAAAAAATCATGAAACGAGCAACAACATCATAATTGTTAAACTGGGGGGAGAATTGGTGATGGTGTTTGCTGGGTGTGGAGAGGGATATTTTTGTTGTCGCATGGTAGAATGCGCAGACGAGGGACCTGAAACTCCTCTTCTGTCGTGTCCCTCTCTGGAGCTCCTCTGCTTTGAGTAGTGAAAAAAAAGCTTTGTATATTTATCACCACCGCGTTGAATATGATGTATTTTGATTGCCCCTTCTGCTTCCATTAGGTAATGAAGATTCCATAACAGCTCTATTGTTTTACGATTCTTCCATTCACACCAACACACTCAGATCAAAACACAAACTTACTTCCAACAGTACTTCCCTCCATATCTAGAATATACGGATTCGCCAGGAAAACATTAACATCTGGTTTTCAGAGATAGAGTATTTTAAACCTAACTTCCATTTCCCTGAAAAATATAAATGGGAACTCCGCTCAGGTGTCTTTCTATGCCTGCAATGTTAGGTCACTCCCTATACTCTACTCAGCACTATCCCTGAGACACATGTTCTCCCCCCAGGAGTTAGAGTTCTGGCTCTGCCTGAGAGATATCTGTCTCAGGGTTAGTGCTCTCCATTCGCTTTTGTAAGCAAGATTCTTAGCCTGGCCAATCACAGCAGATCATGGAGAATAGAAATCACCATGTCATTGACTCCTCCTCTGCTACCTTGGCTCTGTCTGTGTGTGAAGTGCTTATTGAAGTGGAGAATGGGATGGCAGAGTGGCAGGCTGGGGAGATTGGCAGAGAGGCCATCACTCTAAGGCCTGCCCTGTCCTTGTTCCATATCTGATCTCCAGAGACAGGGTGTATTAGAGCTGACTAACAGTCACACCACACCGCTAGCTCCCTACTCTACTGCTGTAACTCTCTCCGGGGGACAAGGGGGGTTCTCCTCAGTCAACTGCCCAGTAGAGAGCTCTCCCTGGGAGACAGAAACAGTCCAACACTCCCCCGTGTGGACTGAGGCAGACTGGAGATAAAATAACCTATTGTTCTTCATGAGAACATGTGCTAAAATGAATCAGAAATGAATCTGCACTGTTGCATATTAGAAAAAGGTTATATATTTCACAGTCCTCCGAACAGAAGTGAAGTGTGGGTTCAGATGCAAATTGACTCAACTCAAAGTGGTATTGGATCCTAACACTAGTGAAATCCTTCTAGAGAGTGCCTATTTCAGCCTGAAGTTCTACCCCTCTCCTTCTTTCAATCCATTCTCCCATGGTTTTCTATGCCAAAGGAAAAGTCGTCTCAATGTAGACATGATCTGGGTCCCACTACAATAGAGACTGATTTCCACAGTGATGGTAGCAGAAGACCTGCCTTTGGTGTATAGCTGTACAGTCTAACACAAGTCTTGTTTGCTTTGATATCTTTTTTTTAAAGGGCAGAATCCATCAAAGGAATGTCTCTGTTTTGCCACCTGTGAATGTGTTGTAGATCCATTTAATTTCCCAATACAGCTTCATACTCAGTGTCGGCCAGGTAATTCCCTTTGCTATTGATTTTGTTCCACTTATTCTTCCCTTGGTTTTAAAACCCACACAGAAAAGCATGTCTTGACAAATCACCTTGGCATTACACCTCTTCAAGGACTAAGTGAGATTTCATGAGAGTAAATAACTTCTATCTCATGTTTTTTGTGAGAATTGAAAAACTCCGTGCTCCAAATCAAGTCTCTTAATGTGTGCTTGCAGTTGTCAGGCAGAATTCAAAAAGTGTTGCGAAATAGAATAAGACATGGGTTCAGCGTAGGTTCAGAAGATCAACCCACTCCTTCCGCACAAATGTCCTCGAGCCCTCCTTCAGTACTCTAACTTACATGTCGCCCTTTTAACATGAGACCTTGTAACCTTGACAACCTCATCAGATACAACACAATACCAGCTGTTCTCCCACTCCCCGTAGTGTATCTATCTCCGGGTATATAGACAACATATCTCAAAACAAAAGCCATGCAAGTCAATGCATTCATTAGCCTCTAAGTACATGACTGGGAAGTAATTTCAACAGACATTTGTCATTAGATTTTCCTCGGTACAGCTATATAATATTTTCCAAATCGACGAGAGATTTAATAGTGTCATGGCATCATAAGAATTCTCTGACAGTGATTAATACTATCAACACTGACGTGTTGCTATAAGCAACATCTATCAGAGAGGACCTTTGTATATCATATGAAGTTTGTTTCAGTGTTTTTCTTTCTCATTATGGTGTATTGCATAATGCAGGATGTCTGGCCCACAAATCATTTGCTTTGATACATTTCTCATTTAGAGACTACTAATGGAGTTTAGAGTAAAATTCCCAGACAGCATGTTCAAAGTCTTCTCAAGGAACCAAGTTCAGAGTGAAAATAATCTGATACAGACAATCATAAGAGGGGTGGAGACAGACAGACAGACAGACAGACAGACAGACAGACAGACAGACAGACAGACAGACAGACATTTTATGTGCATGTACAGTATAAGTAGAGTTGAAATCAGAAGTTTACATACACTTAGGTTGGAGTCATTAAAACTTGTTTTAAAACCACTCCACAAATTTCTTGTTAACAAACTATAGTTTTGGCAAGTCGGTTAGGACATCTACTTTGCGCATGACACAAGTATTTTTCCAACAATTGTTTACAGACAGATTATTACAGATATAACTCACTGTATCACAATTTCAGTGTGTCAGAAGTTTATACACTAAATTGACTGTGCCTTTAAACAGCTTTGGAAAATTCCAGAAAACGATGCCATGGCTTTAGAAGCTTCTGATTCATCCTTGGGAGCAATTTCCATACACCTGAAGGTACCACGTTCATCTGTACAAAACGCAAGTATAAACACATTTGGACCACGTAGCCATCATACCACTCAGGAAGGAGACGCGTTCTGTCTACTTGAGATGAACGTACTTTGGTGCGAAAAGTGCAAATCAATCCCAGAACAACAGCAAAGGACCTTGTGAAGATGCTGGAGGAAACAGGTACAAAGTATCTATATCCACAGTTTAACGTGTCCTATATAGACATAACCTGACAACAAAGTCAAGGTATTGCAGTGGCCATCACAAAGCCCTGACCTCAATCCTATAGAAAATGTGTGGGCAGAACTGAAAAAGCATGTGCAAGCAGGGAGGCCTACAAACCTGACTCAGTTACACCAGCTCTGTCAGGAGGAATGGGCCAACATTCACCCAAATTATTGTGGGAAGCTTGTGGAAGGCTACCCAAAATGTTTGACCCAAGTTAAACAATTTTAGGACAATACACTCAGTTAGTATTTGGTATCATGTAAACTTCTGACCCACTGAGAATGTGATGAAAGAAATAAAAGCTGAAATAATTAATTTTCTCTACTATTATTCTGACATTTCACATTCTTAAAAAATAAAGTGGTGATCCTAACTGACCTAAAACAGGGAATTGTTTCTAGGAATTATCAGGAATTGTGAAAAACTGAGTTTAAATGTACTTGGCTACGGTGTATGTAAACTTCCGACTTCAACTGTTGGTCATCTTACCTGTACAGTGTGACGGGTGGGTTAGCCTTGGCTGAGCAGTGGAACTTGACCAGGTTTCCTTCCAGAATGGGCTGAGGCTCCACTGACAGATTGACAAGTGGCAAATCTGAATGGACACACACCAGAGACAGACAACCAATTAGAAAAGACCCCCGTAACAGTCTTACAGTAATCTAGGGCGGTTGCAGAAACATCCTTGCCATTTTAATATAACATAGACCAGCATATTTCCCCTACAGTAACTTGTGTTGTGATATATTTTCACAGGTGCGGAAATACACTACCTATACTTCTTTTTTTCTTCATTAGAGACATTAAATAGCAGAAAAACACATGAAATCAAAGCAAATAGTGCATCTCTTGATAATGAGTTTTTCAGTAATTGGCGATTTGAAAAAATAGGATTAATAGAAACAGTAATTTGCCTGCTAAGCACTCCATTATAATTGCAAAAATGAATAAACACTGAGACACAATTAAAACTGCTCTTAAAATAGCAAACACATAGATTATGTTAATTCAATAAACAGCAATTAAATATATCTAAATGACAAAGGTATAGCATTCTTTTTGAATATACGTTTTAATCGCTTTTCATTTCTGAAGGCAAATGGTTAATCCTCCACTTTGGTCCTCCTTTATGTTCCGATTAAACATTTCAAATGAGGCAAGCTATTCCTCAATGAAGTCCAGCATTGATAAAAGGGCCATTGGTATAGCCTGTAAAGTATGTAAAGGGTTTGGAGGGACAAAAAGCCTCATCAAACACTGGCAGTCTGAGTGATTAAAAAAACAATGGTCTTTCAGTATAAGCCTCACCACTGAACGTCATGGGTTGTCTGATGTCACTAATGGAACACGGCAGCAATGAGCTTGGTCCCTTTCTCATTTCTCTATGTCCGCTGCTTCAATCCAAATGGACTACTGCCTTTTAACGTCTACTGTGGCAACTGTCCAAGCCGTTTCCATATCTATCTTATGTAGATTGCTTTTAATTCAATCAAGTCCTTGATTCAACTTTGCTTGATGAAATCTAACTCTGCTGGGAAGAGGGTGGCATGGAAGCTAGAGGGAAGCTTTCTATGAGTGCATATCCATAAATTATTTGACTAATCATATCTACATACAGTAGGTTTCAAAATTATTGACACCCTTGATAAAGATGAGCAATAATGACTGTATAAAATAAAGAATTCACAATACGGAGCTCTATTGTTTGCTAATAAAAGCGGGAAATTATATTATTTTATACAAGGAATTGCTCAGAGAAAGAGATTTTGTTTGTTTTCTCAAAAAGGTAGAGGTCAAATTTATTGACACCCCTAAGGAGTTTAGTATTTGGTCCCATGTTCATACTGTAGCATACTTTGTGCCCAATAGAAAATTAATGTTATAAGGTATTGTGTCATTTTGGAGAGACTTTTATTGTAAATAAGAATAGAATATGTTTCTAAACACTTCTACATTATTGTGGATGCTACCATGAATACAGATAATCCTGAATGAATTGTGAAAAATTATGAGTGAGGAAGTTATTGAGGGTCAAAGAGCACACCCCCAAAGCATGCCAACATGATCTTTGACCTTGTGTAACTTTCTCACTCACCATCATTCACGATACACAAAGTAAACTTTTGACTACTTTATTTCTAAAAAAAATCTGCAGAATTATGATTGCAGTTGCCATGGCATGATGTTGTTTCCAATGATACGTTTGGCGTGACCCTACAGCCTACAGATGAATACATGAATGAGAAATGATAGAAATGTGTAGCGAGATGTTACACCATCATTATTTCAAACTGGAAAGGTCCAAAGACTCTCCAGACCTTAGACCTCACTAGCTTTAAACTTTGAGGAAGTAGAATAATAACACATCTGTCGTTAAGTCATTTGGAGAGCCTTAGGCACATCAGCAAAGTAGCAGAAATGGCAGTTGTTTTATCATGGAGAGAAATAGGGAGATCCCAGGGGTTAGAGTGGGTTTGGTGCAGGTGCAGCAAACACCTATTTGGATGGTGTCCTGTCTCCATGTGCAATTACACTAATGTAGCATCCAGGGGCCCAGTTGTTTGGATTCAGCGGTTACAGTGTCACAGCCACTAGCAGAGAGAACACTTAGATTGCTGTTGCTCAGCCCAATCCTCCCAATGTTGTAAGAAAAAGATTACATTTCAGTCATTTAGAAGACAATCTTATCCTGAGCAACTTACAGTAGTGAGTGCCTGCTTTTCCTTACTGGTCCCCCATGGGAATCAAACCCACAACCCTGACATTGCAAGTGTCATGCTCTACCAACTGAGCAACACAGGACCTTGATGTGTGTGTGTGTTTCCGTGTGTGTGTGTGTGTGTGTGTGTTCTTGAGCGCAAGTGTGCATACATCCCTCTATGTGTGTGTGTGTGTGTGTATTGTGTGTGTGTGTGTGTGTGTGTGTGTGTGTGTGTATGGAGGGGAAATACACTGTGCAGCTGCTCTATGCAAGCTCAGCTGCCACTGCACCCCAGAGGGAGGGTGGTCCAGGTGCCATGCTTACCCCTCATCTGCTCCCTTGACTTTTTGGGACACTATGCCCCCTTACAAACACACAACATCCCGCACACCCGTGCCAGGTCTCCTGCAGGCCGATGGAGGTAGGAACAACATGCTGGATCCTGGAAGACCAGCTAATTAGGAGGACAAATTGGCAGGCAGAGGGAACTGCAGAGAGGCAGAACGGCAGATGTAGAGGTGGTGGCAGTCTACCCTGCTACTTTGCTTTGTGGTGGGAGCTTTTCCATGGGCCTACTACCTTGCCAACATTATCCTTATAGCATGCTTGGACTCTGTAATACCAAACTAAAAATGTTCAGCTGCTAGTGAGGTCGGAGGGCATCTTGGCCCAATGCTGTCTATTTTATTACTGATTGGTAGTTCTTTCAAGTCAATCATCCTGTGAAGACTGACCCTCCCTGAATGAGAGACGCACCCGACTGTCTCTCGCTTATGAGACGTTGAGGCACGATGCCATTATGTCTTTTGTAAGTGAATAAGATGAGTGACTTGGCTCTTCTGCTTGGATAGCTCTGTCCTTGGAGAACAGGGGGAAGGGAGTGACGGCCGCCAAAACACCCGATGAGATGGACTCTGGGATGGGATCTCTGGATGCCAATTTGTCGCCCCCTGACCCTCATGCAGACAGGCACAGCCACTTAATAAAGACGTCTGTTTGTCAATTTGATGTATAAATGCATGAGTGGGAGTGAGCTCATTTGAGGCTTCACGCGACAGGCCCATCAAAATGCAGGGCCGCTAAGTTAGATTCATCGTGAGACTGAAATGGAGATGGTGGGAGGGAAGCTGGGAATAGCAGCGCTGGTAATGATGGCAGTGGTGTTGACAACAACAGCATGGCTAAAAAAAGAGGAAGACAGTGTAGTTTGCTGACAGCTTTTGATCGGAAGTTCAAAGAAAGGAGCAGATGGCGTTTTTGAACAATCAGCCAACTTCTCTAGATTTCCCAGAGATGGTGCCAACGTAAATTGCTTTCTTCCCTTTCTTAAAGCTCAATTTCAACTCTCTTTGGGTGCACAGCTGTTCCTCCATGAGGATAAGCCTCCAGGAGCAACGGCTGGTTCTGATGGGGAGTCTGTTTATTCACAACTAGGGCAGTGGCATATCCCTAGCAATACGGATATTGATGCAGCTTGCTGGTTGGCCCAGTGTATTACTGGAGGCGGGCACACAGGGGCAGACAACTGCAGGTTCACGGCTTGACTAACACACAAAGCCAACACCATGCATTTATTTACCCACTCACACAATGCAGGCATATGTTTTGCCATTCTGACTGTAGGCCATATGTTTGGGCTTTTTACATTTTCAAGTATACCTGGAAGGTTCAACAGTAGATCCAACACATGGTTTACTTTCAAAAGTTTGAAGAGAATACAGTTGAGGCTGGTGGGCATAGCTTAGTTGAGTGATGGTACAGATGCTACTGATTTCCATTCAAAACCTTACATGAAAGTAACAATACAATTAATCCAGATTGAGCCACTGCTCCCAATTGTAGTCCTTATGATAAAATCATTACACCTCTGGCATACTCGAACTAGCAGGCAAAACTAATTCCAACCCATGTTTCCCTCTCTTTTTTCCATATCAATTTGTCATTATGTGCTCGATTAGGCAACGAGAGCATGAAGAGGAGCTGGGTAACAAACACAAATCCTCCCCCACCACACATCTGCATGTTTTCTATTGATTAGTCTCAACAAATGGCATTACCTTGCCGTTGCTCGACTTATTTGCAATGCAAACGCATTAGCCTTAACCCTCACCCCGCCCCTGGACGCAGCTCAACAGAGAGATAAACACATAGCCAGCCAGGCTGAAGATATTATCATGAGGTTTGCTATATGGTGTCTTTGGTTCAGAGTTGGAGGATGTGATTTTCAGGCTTTGCCCTACCCTAAAAAAGTCTACAGAGCACAATATAAAGAATGCCCAAAGTCATGGTGTAGTTAAGAGAGAACCATGGGCTAACTCTCTGCTATCAAATAATTACAGTGAGCTAAGGTACTCACTCACACAACTAAAGTCTGCACTCTGTCCATGGTCCTGAACTCACCCTGCCTCCTGTCTCCTGCATGTTTAGATACTAATATGCTTCCCCTCCAGGTCAGATAACTCTGTATGAACTTGTGTTGAGCTGAAAATGCTGAGGCCAATGTAATTCACAAGCACATTAAAGTGATAAAGGGAAATAGTGCCCAAAAATGTATTGGATTTGACACAGGCTTACGCTGTGCAGTAAAGGTTTGGGGTAATGTTTAGATTACTCAAAATTAGACTGAGAGCGTTAAGGCTTTTAAATGGGAAAGGTGGCCAAAATAAAAGTTATCCACAGAGTTAAAACTATGAAAACATGTATTACTTTTGTTGTAGCTGACATTATCACATAGATCCAATTAATCAAATTTAAATGAAGGGAACGGAGACAATCACTAAAATTAATACGTGGAGACACACGCACCCAAGTGCTCACATACATCCTTCTTCTCTTTCTCGATAGCATTTAAACATAGAGAAACAGTTAATCTCCTTATCAATATCATTTACACATAGCTAAACATTTTCTCTCTTTCTGAGTAGCATTTGAAGATAGAGCAAAATGTCCTCTCTTTCTCAATAGCATTTGAACATACAGTAGAGAAACATTTCCTCTCTTTCTCAAAAGCATTTAAACATAAAGAAACATTTCCTGTCTTTCTCAATAGCATTTAAACATGAAGAAACATTTCCTCTCCTTCTCAATAGCATTTAAACACAGAAAACATTTCCTCTCTTTCTCAATAGCATTTTAACAAAGAGAAACATTTCCTCTGTTGTCAGTACCTAGGCTACTGTGGTACTGAAGACAATCTTTCTCACTCTCTTTCTTTTGCTCTCTGTTTATTTCCCGTCTCTGAAACACACACACAGACACATGCCTCATGACCGTAAAATATTATTCTGTATCTGTGACAGAAGATCACTATCAAACCTCTCCACCATGATCCTCTCTTCTCCTCTCCCATTGTAACTGGCCTCCATTGAAATAGATAAATAAATCAAAAGCACAACCTAAATTAGATTGATGTGTATTAGGTAGTTGTTGTGGAATTGTTAGACTACATGTTAGTTATTGCTGCACTGTCGTAACTAGAAGCACAAGCATTTCACCACACTTGCAGTAACATCTACTAACCATGTGTATGTGACCAATACAATTTGATTTGATTTGATAAATACTCAGCGTTCCAGAGAGAATTCCATGTAGGGGGAGCAGACTAACTAAAATAGGACATGGTGTGTGGATGTGTAGTTGCTTCACCAGCACCTCAAAGACTATGTACTGTATCTAGCCTTCAGTAAAGCCTAGACAGGACTAATAACCTTCATTTCCCTGGAACTGGCATCGATCCTGCCAGCCTTTGTTGGAGGGACCTGGGAACACTTGTTCACCAGTCATAACATATGAGATACAACGCACAAAGGCAACAAGCATAGATTTTTTTTTCTTAGTACTTGACATGGACTACACAAATGGCTGTATTGTACGTTATTCCACACGTTTCATCTTGAGTTTGGTTCGGTAACACAGCAATTGTACTATTAAGTTAGCCATTCAGGCCTGAATGTTGTGTGTGGTCCAATGGAATATTTGCTTTGAGGAGAGTTTAAAGCAACCCTCAGGAGTTGAAGGGAACATGGTCATGTATTCTCTTAGCTTAGCCTTGATCTGGTGGTACTGGGTGGGGGCCAAAAAATAATAATTTGGAATTTGCATCCTTCTGCAAAATGGCTTGACTTAGTCTTACATTTCTGTGTGTCTATTTCGGTGTGAAAGGTCTGGAAAGGTATTTATTTAGGTCCTTTCTCCACTATTTCACTCCCCCCAGGTACCTTCCTGTCCTGTGAGCAGACAGCTGTCTCTCATCAATATTTACTGCCCCTTGTCCTACACACTGCACCCCTGTAGAGAGGTGAACAGGACCTCTGTGGTGACTACTCTGTCAACGGGAGGTTTGGGGGGAAAGAGGGTGCATGTCTACCTCTCTCTCCCTAGCCAATTGCTCCATCTTTTATTCATTCAACACCCGTTTTCTATTGTAGCAATTGAAAACATGATGGATAACTCTCTTTGCACACTTCCTCTATTAGAAAAGTATTTGTCTGTATTCACACTCAAGTGGTCTTCAGGCTGTCTATAAATGCTCATTGGAATCTAATTCTATAAGCTCTAGCAAGTGTTTGAACTTTCACCATCCACCTAATATGTATTTCATTGCACACAAGCTTTGTATTCATCGTTCTCATTTTCCTCTGAATTATATTTTCAACAGTGTATTTTGAGCGTTTCATATCCAGTCGCCGAGGCATGAACCCAATAATCAAATGAGTCAGCATCGGAAGTTATTAAATTGCACCAATGACTCAAACATAAATTAAAGTGCCTTCTATTTCTTGTGCGGCTTAATTAGTGTGGATCTCAGCGTGAGCACCGGAGACAGAGTTGAGGAACACCAGCCTCGCTACCTGTCCACATGCCAAGAGTGGAGGTGGAGGTGGAGAGTGGCAGAAGGTGAGTGAGAGGCCTGGGGTAACACAAAAGGTGAGTGGGACGCAACATGACGCGAGTCAATTTCCTCTTGCTCACCCTCATTTGTTCTTCACCCTGTAAAAAGCTGTAGTCGAAGCCCCAGTTTTGCAAGTTGCAAAGATCGTTTTCCGGGATTATTTGTTAGCAACTACTCCTTCCCATTGTTAAGCCTTGTGTCAAGACCACAGGAACCCCATTTGGAGGGTGGAGGGAAGAGCCATCGTAACATAGCTCCTCACTACTCTCCGTTTCACGCAATCACACCACACTTCCTCTCACTTTGCATGACAAAAACATTAGAACAAACTGCGAGGGATGCAAACACCAACAACTGTTTATCATTTGTATACAGGCGCCTCCATTCGCCTGCATGCTGGCATTGAGCCGGAATGCGCCTCTCGTGGCATACATATAATGAAAAGAATGGAGCCGTCACTTGTAATGGATCTCGAAATAGCATTTTCTGCTTTATTAGTCTTACTTAATGGTGTTGAAGGGGGCTGATGCGAAATCCCTTTGTTCAGAATCAAACTCGTACTGTGAATAGTTCTTGATCGAAAAAGATTCTCTGACAATTGAAGCTCAATGTGTTTTACACGCTGGGCTTACTTTTCCTATTTTGGAGAGGAATTGTGCATGCTCTCATCATAAAGATTTATAGCATAGGAGAGGAAATAAAAGAGCCAGGGATATGTGCACAATGCCGCGGAAAGATTGTTGGAGCAAAGAAAAAATCCCATTCACTTAAGACAGACGGGTCTAGTGATATTTCATCGCTGGAAACAACAAGGTGATCTCATACCAACCCACACAACAAATGCAAACCCAAAACCAATTAAGCATATGCATCAGAGCTTATTCCAATGAATCTAGATGTTTATAACTGCAACTGTCAAAATGGCCTCTTTCTGCTCAAAATACCTCTTTCAAGTAGAAATGGTAAACATAGAGAAACATATTATCCATCGAGTCAGGGGCTGATACTGTGGTGGGAAATACCCTAGGGCACACTAACGTTTAGTCAGGGACCAGGTCTTTAGAGGAGGGGAAACTCACGCTGGATGTCGATGTTGACGCTGGTCTCTTTGCCGTTGGGCACAGCCTTGTTAGATGCTCGACAGATGATCTGCTGGCCTGTCTCGATGTTGGATGCAGACAGGTAGAGGGTGCTAACCGTACTCTCCCTCCTTCCATCACGAAGCAGTGTCTGAGAGGAAAAGAGAAAAGGAAAGAGTTTAGGGTTCACCGATGACGTGGTAGTGGAGAGAGTGGAACATTCTGAATAACACCATAAATCTAAACTCAAGGCCTGGTACGCAAATGCAGCAATTCACCTGAATGCCCTGGATGCCCCTGTGGACAACACAGACAAGTAAACCCCTGGCAAGCTCAAGCCTGTAGTCTTGCTTGAAGGCTGATTGATCCGAGAAAAGAAATCTGTTTTTGACCCTCTTTTGTGTGACTGGAGAGCTGTGCTCTGGCGCATGGCTTGTCATACACCACAAAGGAAATCAATCTTCTTTTCAGTGCTCATCCTCTGAGCTGCAGTCCTACTCGCATTGTGAGAGCCATCTGGAGGCTGCCCGGTACAATTCTGCCTTGCCTGGTGCTCAGGGAGGACTGTGGGTGCCCTTTAACCACCATGCCACAGTGCACGCTCACCCACCAGAACAAATTGGCCATGCCAGGGGCACTGTGTGGCCAACCACAAAGCCAAGACTGACACTGCTTCAAATAATACTCTGTTGGTGCTCTATACAAAGATACTGTCCATTACACGACCCCTGGGTCAGCTTTACAAATAAACTACTGGGATTTACAGTAGAATCTCTTCCAATATCATATTATTTTCTTGGCTCTGCCGGTTCCACACTATGATATGAGCAAAGAAATCGTTTTTATTTTCACTTATAGAGGTCCAGCTATAGAGGACATGTCAGGCAAAGGCCAAGTTAGGACATGTTGCTCTTCATTATATAAACTCCTTTGATGCTTTGTGTGCGTGTGTGTGTGTGTGTGTGTGTGTGTGTGTGTGTCCCACTATAACCGCAAAACAAAATGCTCCTCTGCAATTTTTCTACAGTTTATTCACAATTTAATTACTCAATTCACAAACAAATAGGTTGTGATGAAACCCTTTATTTACAGCAGCACTATGAGGAGCTCTGATGAGAACTTCCTTTGAGGATGTGCTTTATGTACTTTTCAAACCAAGGTTATGACTCACGTGGGAGGAAAGTTGACAACTACCCTCTGAAACAGGCTCTCCACAAGTCCGTGTATATAATCATCTCTGTAAGTTCGCCAAAGGTGACAATATATATATTTAACAGCAATAATCCTTAGATATTAAGGCATGTCACAATGAAAATTATTGACAGGTTTCCGCATAATAGCAGAAACCCAGCTAGATATGCCACACACTGACTGCATATTAATGTGTTAAGGAACCTAGAATTATATTAGTTTGGAGGTTTTTACATACAGTACATGTATGCCTTTTCACCATCTTCATAAGTCTTCTTAAGAAATACAGGAAACTACCAACATTTCTTAATGGGGTGTTGGGCCACCACGAGCCAGAACAGCTTCCTTGCACCTTGGCATGGATTCTACAAGCATCTGGAACTCTATTGGAGGGATACAACACCATTCTTCTACAAGAAATTCCATCATTTGGTGTTTTGTTGATGGTGGTGAAAAACACTGTCACGGGCTCTGCTCCAGAATCTCAAATAAGTGGGTTGAGATCTGGTGACTGAGATTTCCATAGCATATGGTTTACATCATTTTCATGCTCATCAAACTAATCATTCTCCACTCATGCCCTGTCGACAGGGGCATTGTCATCCTATGGGAGCATAGCCATAATGGCCGAAATAACGGACTGCCCAGCATTTTTATACATGACCCTAAGCATGATGGGATGTTAATTGCTTAATTAACTCAGGAACTACACCTGTGTGGAAGCACCTGCTTTCAATATAATTTGTATCCCTCATTTACTCAAGTGTTACCTGTACATAGCCAAGAAAAAATACTGTTGTCTTGGAGTGAAATAATATGTATGTAAGGAATACGCAAAATAGCGTAAAGATACTGTACATATATTGTTCTTCTGCATTTGCATTAAAACAAAATGCCTTTGTGAAGAGTGTCTCAGATCTAACCAGGCTACAAAAGGCCTGGCACTCACCCCTAAAGCAGAACATATTATCTGTCAACAGTGGGATGTGTCAATGTAATATCCTTTCTGACACCATCAGGATTGTTTCTCTCATAGCTCTGGACCTGTCTGAAGTCATTCATCTTGTACAGGCCCAGCTACAGTATAGAACTCAACACCCAAGCACTAGCTGTTTTAAAATAGCCCAAATTACAAATTGATGATTTCTCATATCACTGCCTGGAGCATGTGAGGAGAATACCTTTCCCAAGTTAAAAAAGTAACTGAAAAATGGAGCATGAGAAAGTGAAAGTTGCTCTTCAAGATATGGGATGAGGGGGCAGAGACAGTAGAAGGTCATATTGAGTGAATATGGGAGAACCTATTGTAATGGCATTCAGGGGTGGAAGAAGGATCGGATGAGTGTTCATATGATGATTTATTCAAAACAAACTGAACACTGAAATACAAAACAATAAACGATGTGAACAAAACGAAAACCGAAACAGTACCGTGTGGCCCAAAACACTCACACGGAAACAAACACCCACAAACCAAACGTGAAACCCAGGCTACCTAAGTATGATTCTCAATCAGAGACAACTAACGAACCTGCCTCTGATTGAGAACCATACTAGGCCGAACACAATAACCAACATAGAAAAACAAACATAGACTGCCCACTCCAAATCACGCCCTGACCATACTAAAACAAAGAATAAAATAACAGGACTATGGTCAGAACGTGACACCTATAGTATAGTGATAATGCTGGTTACATTTCTATTGATAAATATGGAGCTTTTTTGATTTTTCAGGAATACCTGCAAGTTTTGCAGTAAATAATCACATTCTGACAAGCTGTATATTGTTTTTACCCAACCTTTATACTAATTGTTTTTCTGTTTATTACAATTAACAGGAAGGCTTATACAAATAAAAGATGGACAGTTTTTACCTTGCAGGCATGTCTGAAATTCCTTGATTAGTTTAGGTTAGAATCCCAGTTAGAGGGAACGTGAAGGGAGGCTCAGAGGGATGTCTAATAATTTGGCTGACATTAATATTCTGATGTTAATCTAACGAGCCTTTGATATGTCCAAACTTGAAAAGTAGCTCCAGGTTAAATTAAATCAGCATTTGTTTAATTGCAGACCACACCAGAAGCTCATTTCAAATCTCAATACTGGATATTAATTTAACTTAGGAATAAGATATTTTGCATAAGCTTTGTACTACCTATTTCTACAAAAGAGAAAATAATATATGTACATAATTGTTCTGGTCATGGGATTAAAGAGGTCTTATTTGATTAACTTATCTAATCCTACTACCTGAAAGACAGATATTTTCTACAATTCTGTTTAACAATATTAATTATATTACTCTTTTAGTGCACCTAAGGCCTAGTTTAAATGTATCTTGCACAAAGCTAGTGAGGTTAATTACATTGACAAGAGAGAAAAACAATGGAAGAGAGAGAGAGAGACTGATAGTTTTTTAATGATTTGAAACAGGTTAAATGTAGCGAGTAATATAGAAATACTGGAAAAAATAAGGGGTGTTATAGATTAATATGCAGATCAACTACTGAGAACTCTGTCTCTTGAATGTGAAAAATGTGACATGTATAATACACTCTCTAAAGTTAATTAGCTTCTTTTCCCCGGGATGATTTCCCCTCGCCTCACTTGGTGGTGAGCATTACCTTTTAAAAGGAAATCTCTCTAATTATACAGAAAACTTTGCTGAGATGAAGGTTGGGAGGAAAATAATGAAATTGAACGACAGATAAAGAAGCGTCTTTGAAGGTTTGTGGGGGAGTAGGGGAGGAATGAGCAGGGAAACTTATCTGTGGAGGAAGAGAGGGACGATAAGCAAAACTTCCTTTTTTGTGTCATGCATTTGAATGTTTCACAGAGCGATAGATTCCCTCGTCCCTGTGGCTGTTCCTACTGTTATACCCCTTGTGTTTTTCACCAGTCCATCCATGAGGAGCTGACTGAAATGTAGTTTGGGTTTACATTTACATGATACATTTTAGTCATTTAGCAGACACTCTTATCCAGAGAAACACACAGTAGTGAGTGCATTCATGTTCATACATTTTAGTACTAGTCCTCCGTGGGAATCGAACCGACTACAGGAGTGTTAGGGTTTAGATATGAGACCTTGTTCTAAAATTCAGATGTTTCCACCATCTGAAGCTTCTACTAGGCCTCCTCACAACGTATGCAACGAGTACAGCAATGTACATCCATAGGTACCAGGTCAAGCCCATACTCAATCCCATTCACATGCAGTATAACCAGATATTTTTAATAACTGCTTCATACAGTATGATCATATCAAGTCCAATAACTTACCACAAAGTAACGCCTTAATGAAAGGTAAATGATAGATAATTGATCCATTTGGATATTGAGGGCCCCATGGGGGTCAAAGCCATCCTGGGAAGCCAGCATCAGGAAACTCCCATCTCACTCTGGCACATCTGGCCACATTACCTCCCATCATCTGTGGGGTGTGGAGCGAGGCGTGGGGCGAGGCAGGACGGCCAATTATCCTCTCAAAAGCTACATTTTTCAGGAGACAATCATCCGCTTCTAATTGAACACATTTCTTTTTAATGGTAGTGATATGAAGGAGGGCTGTGTCTAGAGACTGCATGGCTCAGCTGCTGCTGCCATCCATCAGCTGGGCTACAATGTCCCCACATCGCTGCTGCTGCTGTTTCAGAAAGAGGAAGTGCAGGCAGGAAGCACGCTATCCCCCTACTATTAGCAAACGCCACCTCCGGCAATCGTTTTATTCAAATTGCTTGTGCCGTATCCCAGCCCAATCAATAGAATTTATCTGCTCTTTGGAAAAAGTTGATAATGGGATGAGACAGCGGAGAGAGAGTTGGTGCCCGCTCACGCTCCTCGTTTATATGGAAACTCACACAGTGGGGTTCATTACAAGTTTAGCCTGCGAGTTAGTGTCATTGAAGTGCCAGAGAGGTCCGAAGGCAGTGGTGTGGCATCACGTGTGGTGGAATGATGGTTGAGTTGAAGGCTAGGGTTGGTTGGCAGGGATCAGGGATGGCTTCTCCAACAGAAAAGGGACTGAACGGATCTCTTTATGGATCCTGCCACTGAAAAGAGAGAAGCAGGGCACCTAGGAGACAGCGAAGGTGCTCGAGAGTCAGCAACTTCCATTCTTATCATCCACCATCTGCTTCATTGAGTAGAAGCATTAGCTGGGCCAAGAGGACAAACATCCTTTAGATATCCAAGGGAAGACCTTGGATTTTCAGGTTATTTTATTCCAATCAAATTTGGCTGAATCACGGCAAGATGTGAAGCAGTTTGGATTTGAACCAGGTACTGCAGTGATGCCTTGTGCACTGAGATGCAGTGTCTTAGACCACTGCACCAGTCAGGAGCCCTTAGTGGCTATTCACAACAAACTTCAAGAAAAGGATTGTCAACTGGAATTTGATGAGTGACATAACCTGTTACGTGGAAGAAAATAGTGTTTGGTTCACTTTGCCGGTAATAATGAATGAGGGCTTTTGCTTTCTATCTATAGGAATGGGTAACTGTCTAACCACTTTACCCTCAAAAACCCCAACCCTCCCTCCAACCTTGAAAAACAAACTGTGTATTACACACCTCGATGCTTACCTTGGAGTACATGGCTCCATTGAGAACCTCTCCATTGCGGATCCAGATGATTGATGCGGCTGGCTTGGCGTTGTCAGCGTGGCATGTCAGGTTTAGGGGATCTCCTGCTCTCAGGCTCACCACCGGACCACCACTGATCACTGGGTCTTCAGGAGGCACTGGAGGGAAAACAGACAAGCATTGTGTTCTAGCTATGATGTAAACATGTAATGACATATACTTGTATACAACAACAACTGTTGTTTTCAGGTCAGCATGTCATATGTTCACTGATAAAGGTATTGGTCAAACATCAGACTCATCCATTGGATTGATAGAAGGCATGTCTTGTACATAAGAAGGTTCATAAAAGGTGAAGTCTGCAGCTGTGTGACTATGTGTAAAACTGCCTGTTTGCTATTTTTAAATAATACCTGTACGAGGCAAGAACAGAGATATTTCTTCAAATACAATACAGCTTTGTGAGAGACAGGCGAGGTGAGTGGTTTCAGTTTTGTTTTCCTTTTCTCTCCTGTGAAATTGAAATATCTTGTGTCCATGTTCACTGATGCAGCGATGTCAGAGGAACATTGGGCAGATGTTGGTCACGTCATACGTGTGGCTTGCAAGCAACAATGGAATGAGAATAAGCTGCCTCAGAAATCCAAAGCACAGTTCAGCTTTGTGCTGTTACTGACAATGTGAATGGATGATACAGACACTGCTGCAATTTAATCATGACTTTCACATGTCCATACATGGAGGCAATTGGGGCAATCAAAACTTTGAATAGAATTGACAGTTTGCCAGGGAATGGCAGTCAGTCGTCATTCACTGGAAAAAAGACAGATAGAGGAAGATCGTGGTGGATGCAGAATGCAGGCCCCTGATTGGCACTGATTACATTCTGCTTTCTACACACATGCTGATCACCCCATTTTTATTCAACTCCAGTGAATTATTGATTGGCCTGCACACTCATTACAGTGCAGATCTGGGGCATGATGAAATCAAAGGCTACTAGCAGCTGGCATATTCGCCTGCAAGAGTGAGAGGGTCGGAGAGAGAGGGTGGCGGGGGTCTTCTGTCAAACAGCCAAGGGTTGGTATGAAAAAGGGGGAACTATGGATAGTGTGTTACACTGCTGAATGATTTTATGGATAATGGGGGTTCTAGTAAGCTATATGGAACTTCTTCGGGATGGGTGTCCCTTCCACGGGACGGTTGAGCTAATGTAGGCTAATACAATTAGCATGAGGTTGAAAGTAACAATAACATTTCCAAGGACATAGACATCTGATAATGTCAGAAATATTAAATTCTAACTGCACTGTCCAATTTACAGTATCTATTACAGTAAAGGAATACCATGCTATTATTTGAGGAGAGTGCACAATTTTGAACATGAAAAGTTATTACTAAACAAATTAGGCACATTTGGGCAGTCTTTATTTTTTTTAAATGAACTGAAATACAAAGGTTCATTGGATCAGTCTAAAACCTTAGACATACACTAGGCATATGTCGCAAGTCACGACTTCACAAAAGAGCCACTTTAACGTTTATTATAATTGTTTAAAATCTAAATGTGTTTTTTTGGCAGAAATGTCTTCTGAAACATGTGCACATTCATGTGCCTTAATAACAGACTTGTATGCCATCTGTAAATACGAATAAAATTGTTCAATTACAAGCCTTGTTGGTTAAGTCACAGAAAAAGTCAGCAACCTTTCCACGAGCCATGATTGGCTGAGATAATGGATGGGATGGACATGCCGAGAGAGGAGTTCAGATTGGTCTGCCAAATTGAAGGCTTCTGTCTATTTGAGCTGGTCAGTCTGTGTTGGTAATCCTGTCGACGCAGCTTTAAAAAATTGTATTGTGTAGTGGAGCTGCATAAGTGTTACTTTCCACTTTCTGGGGGATCGAGATTTGAAATCAGTGGAATTAGAGTATGATCGCTAAAGAGATGAAAACACATGTCTCCGGATTACATCTTCAAACTAAGGGCAACCGTGGAATGTCATCTGTGACATGGAGACTCGTCCATCATCCATGATGTATACGGGTAAGATTGTACCTAGCTAATGCTAGACATTTTCAGATATGACACGTTTAAAGTTTTGACAGAAAGTGGTTTCATTTCAAGCTAAAATGTACTGTTAGCTTGCTAGCTAATGTTAGCTGGCTGGCTACCTAGCTAACGTAAAGTGTATAACATTATTATTCGTATCCCAGAGCCGTTTGCTTGGCTAGTTAGAGCCTAATGTTAGCTAGCTAACATTGAACATGGTTGGTTAGCTCCCAGCAGATTCATGCAGAATATTATCTGAGAGATATAAGAAAGATCAAGATTTTTTATTTTTAAATATGTATTCAAGCCCTTATTTTTGTGACTAAACAGTCTCCATACACTGTAGGTGGATGTGGTGGATTGAGACGCATCCAGTGCTAAAAAACAGATATTTCTAGCTTAAACTGACAGATATTTGTGAGGATTTGTTTATTATGCTAATTCAATTCCTGCTGGGGTGTGGACCTTAGGGGGGTATTACAGATGCAGCCCAGGATCTTAGGCACAACACATTTGTAACATATTGTACGATTTGTATTCGAAACATATGCGAAATTGGCAAAAAAATAACATTGTATTTAAAAAAAAATGTATGACGTAATATATCATACGGAATAGATGTAGTACACAATTGAATGACGTATGATAATGTACAAAAAACAGGGACCTGTTTTGCCTACAGCACCACTTTCAAAACTACCGGCTGAAATTATACTAACGTTCCAGATATCACTTTAATGGCTGGTCTTCCATTCATGTTTGAGCTTTACAGTACTAAACAATCCACTTTCAGCAGGATCTACACTTTCAACCATTCCTCAGAAACAATGAGCACTGCCTAGTTAACATCCTATGGGAGTCATAGCAGACCTGTGGACACGAGCCTACCAGACGAGCTAAATCACTTCTATGCTCTTTTCGAGGCAAGCAACACTGAGGCATGCATGAGAGCATCAACTGTTCAAGGTGACTGTGTGATCATGCTCAGACCCGTAGCACTCACATCTGTAGCCATGAAGTGCTTTGAAAGGTTGGTAATGGCTCACATCAACACCATTATCCCAGAAACCCTAGACCCCACTTAATTTTGCATACCACCCAAACATATCCACAGATGATGCAATCTCTATTGCACTCCACACTGCCCTTTCCCACCTGGACAAAAGGAACACTTATGTGAGAATGCTATTCATTGACAACAGCTCAGCGTTCAACACCATAGTACCCTCAAAGCTAATCACTAAGCTAATGATCCTGGGACTAAACACATCCCTCTGTGACTGGTTCCTGGACTTCCTGACAGACCGCCCCCAGGTGGTGAGGGTAGGTAGCAACACATCTGCCACGCTGATCCTCAACACTGGAGCTCCCCAGGGGTGCGTGCTCAGTCTCCTCCTGTACTCACCTCCTGTACTGCATAGCCAGGCACGAATCCAACACCATCATTAAGTTTGCAGATGACACAACGGTGGTAGGCCTGATCACCGACAACGACGAGACAGCCTTTAGGTCAGAGACCTGGCTGGGTGGTGCCAGAAAACCAACCTATTCCTCAATGTAACCAAGACGAAGGAGATTATTGTGGACTACAAGGAAAGGAGGACCGAGAACGCCCCCAGTCTCATCGACGGGGCTGTAGTAGAGCAGGTTGAGAGCTTCAAGTTCCTTGGTGTCCACATCAACAAGAAACCAGAATGGTCCAAACACACCAAGACAGTTGTGAAGAGGGCACGACAAAGCCTTTTCCCCTCAGGAAACTAAAAAGATTTGGCATGGGTCCTGAGATCCTCAAAAGGTTCTACAGCTGCAACATCGAGAGCATCACTGCCTGGTACGGCAACTGATCGGCCTCTGACCGCAAGGCACTACAGAGGGTTGTACGTACGGCCCAGTACATCACTGGGGCTAAGCTGCCTTCCATCCAGGACCTCTACACCAGGTGGTGTCAGAGGAGTGCCCTAAAAATTGTCAAAGACCCCAGCCACCCCAGTCATAGACTGTTCTCTCTACTACAGCATGGCAAGCGGTACCGGAGTGCCAAGTCTAGGACAAAAAGGCTTCTCAACAGTTTTTACCCCCAAGCCATGAGACTCCTGAACAGGTAATCAAATGGCTACCCAGACTATTTACATTGTGTGCCCCCCAACCCCTCTTTTTACGCTGCTGCTCTACTCTGTTTATCATATATGCATAGTCACTTTAACTATACATTCATGTACATTCTACTTCAATTGGGCCGACCAACCAGTGCTCCCGCACAGTGGCTAACCAGGCTATCTGCATTGTGTCCCACCCACCACCCGCCAAACCCTCTTTTACGCTACTGCTACTCTCTTTTCATCATATATGCATAGTCACTTTAACCATATCTACATGTACACACTACCTCAATCAGCCTGACTAACCGGTGTCTGTATGTAGCCTCGCTACTTTTATAGCCTCGCTACTTTATATAGCCTGTCTTTTTACTGTTGTTATATTTCTTTATCTACCAATTGTTCACCTAATACCTTTTTTTGCACTATTGGTTAGAGCCTGTAAGTAAGCATTTCACTGTAAGGTCTACACCTGTTGTATTCAGTGCACGTGACAAATAACCTTTGAATTGATTTGACAAAGTTTGAGATTGTGCAACAGGGGAGCATTGGGGAAATGGGCTGCTTTTCTGCTTCGCCAGTTGAGTCCAGACTTGTGGAACCTTGTGACTCAAATCCCAGGAAAATCTCCAACCTGTTTCTAGACCAGAACCATTGACACATTCCTGCCTCTTCAAATGCCTCTGGCAACTTTGATATAGTGTGCAACCTTTTATTTGTACAGAACATTTTGCAGTTATTTCATGACTTTTTGACCTGGTGTTCTTCATGATGTAAAGTTACACGAGTTTGTGGAATATAGAAATGCTGGGTCTTATTTAGAAGACAAAGATATTTGCGTATCTGAACCAATGGACATACATTGTGGTATGGTAATATTGTGGTGTAAGATTGGAAACAAGCTTTATCCTCATTTGTCACCAGAATTAGAGAAGCCCTGTCTGATCAGCTTGCATATTGGCCAACCAACCATCTCATTTGTTTATGAAAATATGAATAATAGTGAGGAACAGAGATGGAGAGATGATAGTAGCTTCTAGACATCCAGTATTATTGGCTTGCTGTCAGTGCTCACTCAATGCTGCTGAAACATTAATTAACTGTCAAGTTGTTTGAGGTATGCAAGGCTCCCATCTTCTGAAGGGCCAATTGAGAGGAAAAACTGCTTCATTTGGAGTTCGCTGAGAGCCTAACACTATGTGACTGACGACAGCGCAGACATGCATATTAAAGATGGAGTAAGTGGGTTGTGGATTCAGGCTGGTATTGACTGTCACCACTCCAGTCACAATACCAGGACATCAAGGAAGAGCAATGGCTGTGAACTAATATAAGCTAAATGTGTTGACGTTCTACCGTAGAACATGACAGCTCAAGGTTTACAGAAACCACATACCCACTTGGCGCACACTGGTTGAATCAACGTTGTTTCCACGTCATTTCAATGAAATTATGTTGGTCCAATGTGGAATAGACATTGAATTGATGTCTGTGCCCAGTAGGTACAGTACGGCCAGGAAGTGGTGCGATGCAGAATGTGAAAGAGTGTAATTGTTTAAAGGCTATTTCCAACCCATCTCCTAGAGACATTATTGACCCATCTTGGCCTGTAAAACTGATAATAGTTTAGCCTTTAACCATCCATAAGGTTTCCATCAGAGAGGATCTAAGTGCCGCTGTAGTGAAGGTTAACATTTAATGCATGGAAAACTCCAAATGCAGAGGTCCACTGCAGCACACACAGATTGTCGTTACGCTTTCGAGTCGTGTGCTCTGCTCTGGGAGACAGGCGGTGTTGTGTCAAGGCTGGATGGAAAACAGACAAAGAGGAGAAAGACATGCTTGGCTGCTTCCGACAGGCCTTTTTTCATTTCCACCATGTGTCTGATGTCTGTCACAAGGATGACACAGAGGATCTCTGAGTAGAATGAGAACCAGTGTCATCTCTTTGCTAAGTGATTGGCACAGGTGGCATGCTCTCCATTTGCACACCTCAATCTTCCACTGTGGTTTCCCCATTTAGGGACGCAGGAGCAATCCCCTCACAAAACAAAAGGCTCACTCAGACGTACTGTAAGTACTGCCTGAACAAACAATGGGCAGGTAGTTTACCTCAACCTATGTACATCACATGCCATTGATATACAACTGTACATTTCACAGTGGACTTTCTACAGTGGACAATGAAGCAACATTAAAGAGTAGCCTATTTTGAGTCACAGTGTAACTCCCAGGACAGTTATAAAGGAGGTGTTACTCCAGTTCCCTCTCTCTCTCACCCTCTCCATACAGGGCTTCTGTTAAGTCATCTCTCCACCACCATCCCTCTTGCGGGCCGGTCTGACAGACGCACAAAGTCCTCGAACCCTGCCAGTCATCATCATTACAGGCCTGCTTGCAAACTCGGCAGCCCCTAATGGTTCCAAATTAGCCCTTTACTGTGGCCCCGCGATGCATTTCTCACCAGCCGGTCAGCGGCTCGGATTGATCGCTCCTCTTTAATTACCAGCTGGCTCGTTGAAATCCTTTCTCTTTCCCCACTTTTCTCTGGGAGAGTATAATGCAATATCACACCACACACTTCCACACACATACAAACACACACACTGTTCAATAGTTTCTCATCTAGGTTGGAGAGCAAAAAACATCCTCTTGTTGTCTGAGATAGGGAGTGGAAGAGATATTCTGTGAGTTTTCTTTAAAGGAGTAGATCAACCTAGAGAGGATTAGTTATGTAGTATGTGTTCTTGTCTTACTTGTCTCATACTGCTAGTTTCCCTGTTTTTCCTCCCTGCTCACGAGGAGGGATGTCAAGCATGTATTAACATTTTACCTCTAAATGTACTTTGCTATTAATTTTTCTCACCTTTAATGATTATCTGGAGGGTTATTCTGTGCCTGTCTGTCACTTTTTCGTGGCCATCAGACCAGTTAATTTCACATATTTATGCTCCAAGCAACATTTTTCAGGGAGTGAGACTATTAGATGTGTTTTGAGGGGGCACACAGTCTTCCATTAGCCCAGCCCTCCGCCTCAGATAAGAGATTCCATTGAAGTTCATTAAAGGAGCACTGGAGTTTAATGGAATTGCATCGCCCCTTCCTGAGAGAGATAACACCAGGGGTTGTTTCATGTTTTTGCCCAATCCAGAGCTCAGAGCCATGTTTTACCGCAAAACTCAGAGCAGGCTCGGGAGAGGAAGTCAGGTCCGATTGATTGTGTTTTAGTGAGATCATTTACTTTTAGTGTATAATCAAAAATTTCTATAAATGAGACTGAGGCATACAGTATGGATTTGTAATTAAGAAAACAGTGTGGGCCAGTAAGTCTGTCATGATCAGGGCTTGTCTGAATAAACCTTGCGTATAAACCTGCCCTGTGTCCTGAAAGACATTTCAATACCTCAGAACCTCTGGGATTAGCCTGGTCTGAGAAAACACCTTGATGGCGCCAGTCTATTACCATTGGGGCTCTGCTGATGGTGGACAATCTGAGTCATAAACAGCCAGACCCAGGCTGGGTAACATTCTCCATGCAGCATGTAGTCCTATACACAGCCATCCAGGAGCAGGAGATTTGGTTGAAAAGGCCATTTGGAGGTGCGTGAATGAGAGGGGTAACATCAGAAGGAGCTTTGAGATGGGGGAATGGGGAAGGAAGGGGGGACTGGAAATGCAGCGTGCACAGTGCTGTGCTTCTGCCGAGGTGTCTGGAACAAAAATGGGTTGGCTTTCCTGGTCGGTTTTGGCGGAATGCTCGCGCCAGCAGCCTGTCACCCCAATGCGACGGCGCCGTGGCAGCTTGCAGAGGTTGTGATCGATATATCACAAAAGAGAAGGGCGAAAAGAACTATCCATCGTAGGTGGAAGACAAGAGACATATGTGGCTCACTGGCCCAAAACACAGGCCTATTCAATTGCTGTCACCGTACACCTGTTTGGAGGCCACACGATTCTGGCTCACACAGACTGTCTCTATCTCTCCCTCTCTGGTAATACCATCTGTGTTAGTTTTACTTTCTTTTTTTATTTTAAGATGTGTGCATGAATAATGCCTATCCAAAGTATCACAGTGGACCCTATCCTTATGAGACGACAGATGATCAGGGATTAATGTGAGTCAAGGCTTGACTGTGTGTGTGTGTTTGTGCGTGTGTGAGTGTGAGCGTGCGTGCGTGTGTTTGTGAGCGTGCGTGTGTGGGTGCTGACCCACACAGGGAGAGTGAAGAGAGGGATGGGGAGGTTTTCTGGAGACATGGGAGGAGTGGTGAGATGCCAGACTTGTCAGCAGTGTGCAGAGACAGCTTTGTCACAGAGCAGCGATTTGCAGCACCAAAGCTGCTCTTCACAGATTGAGAGGGCACTAACGTGTTTGTGTGTGTTTGTGTGTGTGTGTGTTTATTTGTGAGTAGCTATGTTTCTGTCATTTTGCAAGAAATGTAAAAGCAGGCCCGTATTAAATGTTATGGAAATGCTTCGTTCCTTGCAGTGTGTCAATCAATCGCTCACCTCCTCCAGTTCTAGATTTGTTTCAGTCAATAATAATTTTTGTTACGATAATTTATTACTGAACATATATGTAATTTAAAATATTTCAAAAACACAGCTGTGTGTGTGTTTGAAAAAGTACCCTTGCCTATTAAAACTCATTCAAACCCCAAAACATACCCTACCTGCAAACTGTTGGTATTAACATAGAGTCATTGATATTATAGATGGTCTAACTTTGTCTTAGATCTCAGACAAGTCAGTAATGTACATTAATGTAAATCAGGGTAGTGTGAGCAGAATAATGTAAATGGTAGAGAAATATTTCTAACAAAATGACTGCCGATCAGGGGTTCTTATCTGGCCCTACTTGAGCGACGATGCTTGGCTAGAGCCAAATTGACTTTTGTGAGAGATAAATTAGTTACATACAGAACACTAGTACACTTAAACTGATAAATGAGGTGTTTCAACATTTCCTTTCAAGACTTTGCAATTTTGTCATGCACAGTCCTGTAGCATCATTCAGAGATATAGAGAAAGGGAGAAAGAGAGAGCTGGGAGTAAAAACAGTTTCATGAATTAGTTGGAGAGGTAAAAGTGGTGGCAATAGAAATACTGCTATCGTCGTGACTGCTACTGGAAGCCAATCAACTTGCATTCTCGCCCTTGTGCTTCTTCAGTAAGGCATTCACTTTGTGTCCCTTCTGTTTTCATACAGTGCATCGACTTTGAAATGCTTTATTCAGTAAAGCATAAGTGGGATTCAGTGGATGGAACTACAGGAGACATGTACTGCAAATACAAACAAATACTGCTTCATGTTTGTGTCTTGTTATCAAAGCACAATGCTTCTCATGAAGTTGCCCTTCGATTCAGTGTCGAGATTTCAAAACAGTTCCTTGAGTGAGACAAAACATTTGAAGGACACATTTTCATTAAAATGTTGAGCTTTTATTTCCTTTGTCTATCACTGTTTTAAAGTTATCCTTCATAAAATAGAAATTGCAATGTAATAGAATAAACATATGCCTGAACTTTTTTAAAGTTGAATATTGAGGCACTACAGTAGAGAGACACATCACTAAGATATCATGCTAGGAAGACCCTGCGGTGCAGAGCAGCATTGTTTGGTCCAACACTATTGGAGAAATCTAGTGAATGACCTACACTGTGTGTTAAAGTCAAATAAGTCACCGGCTCACTCCCATGACTGGATAAGTACATTTTTCTGAGGACAAAGAAATGACAGAATGATGAGGTGGATTCTAAGGTCAAAATAACAAAGGGTCACGTTGAACAGACACTCAATCATTTCACCACAGGATGAAAAACTAGACATAAGAAAAGAGCTGGGCTCCAAGCAGTAACAGGAGGACACTGGGAAGCCAACTATCTGTGCACAGTTAGATATAACTTGATTTTCTCCTTCCAACGTCATGCTGCGAGGCACACCATGACCCCTGGCACTGTGCAAGGCTGGACCAGCCGTAGAATAATAATCAACAAGCTTTCATGGAAAATTTCATTTTTTGCCTCTGAAAAAAAAGATTTTCAAAGGCAAGTCAGAACTCAACATAGCTGATTGCCCTTCCTTGTCTTTGGCTGCTCCAAAGAGAAATGTTTAGCAATTTGGAAGGAAGTGTTTTATCAGATCTCAAGTCTTGCTCTCTTGCAATTAAAAGTTAATAATCGGAGTGCCTCTGGACGCTCTCTAAAGTGACAAACAAGGGTAGAAGACTGTCTGGAACATTACAGCTCTAAGACCTGCTATTTACCGTTATTAATTCCATGCTAAGGAAACTTGATCTTCCCATAGCAGTGTGACTGTAATTAATAATTAGCTTGACAGCAAATGAAAACTGAGGACAGATCTAGCTCTGGTATTTTCTTTGGAATTAATCTGCAGCAAAGTAAATATTTCCTAATGAGCAACATCAAAACATTATTTCTCAGAGAATACTTATGAATGTATTAGGGCCTTGTGGCATTACTTTGTATCACTTTAATATAGTTTTCATCTTGGACTGCAACACATGTAGTAATCAGACAGGACTACGACCTTGCATTAACGAGCAAGACCAAACGAGGAACGGGAAGGAACAATAAAGGAACACATAAGCAATTGATGAGGACTGAAGGTTCATTAGAAGACCTGTCGGTGGATGAATGTCAATGAGCTCTCTAAATGTCACAGTAGAGTCAACAGCAGACCTCATCACTCGATGTAGGCCTACTCTGAAAACAGCAGCAATAACTCTTTCTACATCGCTAAATGGTAAATGTTGCACATTTTTCTTACATCAGACTACCTGGCCTCACAGGTCTGTTTAAAGGTAGAGACCTTATTCCAGAGAGCCCAGGCCTCCCCTTTGCTCCTACCCCAGACCAAGTTGAACACATTGATGCATAGGTTTGGCTGCCTGCTACCTTGCTGCAGAGGATATAATTAGACAGAGGACTAACCACAGACCATAACCCCTAGATCAGACGACCCTTTCATTCTTCTATGGGGTTTCCCCCATACTGAATTTATTTTATAAGCTTACATTTTGCTCTAAATGCTACTCACATTAGACACTCCAAACTCACCAACACATTTTTTTACTAATGTGGAAACAGGAGAAGGGTCAGGTTAGAGACTGTATCTCACTGGCTTAAATGCATAGCAAAATTGGATTTAACTTTTTGCCCCATTGAGTCATGCTAGGTATTTCAAGGATAATAAATGAACATATTGACACAGTACCATTTGTATGGGAGAAAATCGAATGACAAAAAAACACTCAAAATCTGCATCTTTTATCTGTAAATATCAAAGTCATAAAGAAAACAGTTCCCTTTGATATAGAACACAGTAGGGCTGGGACAGATATATGGCTGATGAGAGAGAGAGAAGGGGAATGTTTTTAGATTTATTTGACAGTCAGGTAGGAGAGAAGGGAGACTGTTCCACTCTGTGACGGACCGTCGCTGTCTTCTGAGTCGATAGACACACTCTGTCACCACTGGCGGGTAATTGACAGCTTAGAGTTTGCAGTGACATGGGGTTTGCATATATTTATTCCATTACCTTGCATGTGTGCCTGCCTGGGGGCCCTCCTTCGCAATGTATTCAGGAGTCAGCCAGCTAGGCAGGGGACTAAACAACATCTTATGGCGGGGCTTATGAGAAAGGATGATACGTGTTTCACCCTCAAATAGCCAAAGAGGAATAGAGACAATTGGCTCCCCTCGTTTATTGATGATTAATCATTTTAATGGAGCTTGTACAGACAAGCCCTCTCCTCTAAGTAGCCAGCTTTACCTTGTTAGATAATGTGACTACACCTCAACAGGGCTGGGTTAGAAACGTATCAACTGTTGCAGTAGTGTACTGGGAAGGAAAAGGATGCTTGAGTTCAACTTTAAATGTTTAGCAAGCCCCAAGCAACACTATCATCAAGAGTCAATTAATATAATCCAACTGAGAGAAACCACAAATAAATGGAAGGTATGGCAATGCATCCTAAATGATTTGTGTCTCATACCCGTCTCCTCTCCTTGAGGCCTTGATCAAACGACTTTGCTGCTGTGAACGGCGGGGTTGGAGGGAAATAAACTTAACTTTGGGGGAAGGGGAGGGGAGGAAGGGGAATCTGCGTGTAGCTGCTTTGACTCTGCAAAGAACTCATAATTATTAATTAATATCCATTTGCAGGGGGAGCGGCAGAGTGAGAGACGTTGGTCCTCAATTTGTCTTTTCTCTCTCCTTTCTCTGGCTGCCTCCACCCCTACAGATCATTAGTTTCACTTTTCATTAGCGGAGATCAATAAAGCGAATCAGTCTCTCGTGGCGAGGACACTCAGCTTCACGGACCTCCCACTTTCCCTCCTCCTCTCCCCTCAGTTCTTCTCCCTTGTTCTCTGGCTCTATCATTGACTCCAGCTTCCCTTCATATTACCCATCATCCTCCACAGCAGAAGGGTATACAGCATAGAGGGCAGAGAGAGTGGGAGAGAGCCTACAGAGCTATAGAGAAGAGTGAGCAGTGATTTTACAAATGCTGCCCAATATGGCAGAACTGGCAACACTGAATGATAACCCAATAAAGTTTAATTAAGAACCAGTAACCTCTCAGGCTTAATAATGAAGATGGCTGGGTTTGTAGAAGGAAATTAAAGTAAAAACATTAGGGACTGGCAATGTTAAGAGATGCTGCACTGTTTCCATTAGCTGCAACATTATCTTGATAGTTCCTGTTATGCTGATAAAAAGCTGTGGCTTTTCTGGCATAATCATTGATTCAGTGCACAGATTTAGTGGATTTTGAAAGTGTTGAGGGAGGGGAGGAGCACTACAGATATGACATTGTGGTTGGGTTGAGGTGGCTACTAAGTCACTGCCTGCATCCATTGCCATTTTATCTGTGCACATACTTCAAATTGTGTCTATGCATGTATGTGTAGTGTGCATTTGTGTGTAAACCTAATCCTCACTTACCCAGCACAGTGAGTCGGGCAGGACGGGACCGCATGGCTGCCTGGATTGCCTGGCACTCAAAGACAGCGTCATCCATCAGCTCCACACGTTGGATCCGAAGGTGGTGTTCCCCTGTACTGTGGTCCCCAATCACTGTGTAACGAGGGTAGCCTGGAACAAAATGCAACATATGCCCTGTCAGAACCTGGAGTCTGGTCTTTCAACATATCAATTTGTAAGTCGCTCTGGATAAGAGAGTCTGCCAAATGACTTAAATGTAATGTTAAATGTCTATATCAGCACCATTCAATCCAACCTTTTTTTTAAAAGATAGGAGATATCAAAGCATGATACAAACAATACCAGAATGCAGGCAATCACAAATGAGTGAAGGATCAGTGGTGCAATATTGATTGTTGACTGCTGTGTTACTGTACATTTTAGGTCATTTGAGATGGGCTTTTCTTTTTCCAATGAGATGAGACCTTAATATACCTGTCTCAGAATTATTAGTGTCACCAATGTGAAGCCAGATCTTTTCTTAAAAATTAGTAGACATTTTTAAACTGATTGAAAACATGAATTACGTAGATGACAATGATGATAGGGGTTGAGGAGGTTTCTGTATTTCGGAGAGCGAGTATGTTTTATTGTCATGGTGAAGACGCACGGCTAGATATTGAGATGTGTTTCAGCAGGGCAGTGGTGTGAGATTCATAGTTTAATAATGCAGGAAGAGGGATGCATGTCCAGGAGTCCTGACCATTTTACAGCGCAGAGTAAAGTCGGATAGCTCTAAAACACAAAACAATAAGTGACAAAGGGATATGTTTGATTGTGAAGCTTTGTAGAAAATTGCACAAGATTTCAATATGAAAAACTTGAACAGCTCTCTAAAGGCTGAGTTCTGTGTAATTATTGGAGAAATGTGAATTGAAACGAGAATCTTTGCAATTGAAATTCTCCAAAATGTTCAGTATTTCTTGGCAGTGATTGCTTTCTCGGAAGGTTCTTCTGTAATTCACTGATGACAGAACCCGATAGAGTCGAGAGTTTTAAGCATAACCAGGCCAACAGTTAAACATTTTATCCAACGATGTAGTTTGTCAAACTGAACTTATACAACAGATGGTATTCAACTCTAACCCGCTACAATCTCTGCCAACCCCGCTGTTGAATCACTGCATTAAATGTCTAGATGAAAAATGTATTCCGTTGCATCTATCAATGAGTCATGTTCTCTTCAAAGATTTTCTGGTGCTTTAGTATAAAACACTGGGGATTTAAATAGGTACGTTTTAGCACATGCCACCCAATATGAGTATAATAGACTAGGACTAATAGACTAGGAGATGTAATGGCTTTTAAGTCCTTGAGTTTGGCTATGGAGACCACTGTGTTCCGAATGCCCAATTATCATCCATTGCTTTACTGGATCCCATTCACTTTCATAGACCATGAAGTGGCCCTAATTTTCTCATAGTGGGATGAGTTATAGCCGATTAAACCACTCTGTATTTCATCTTCCCACATAGCTTTGAAGCTTTAAGAGGGTGGGGGATGCAAGCAGGACGGATTTGTTCAGGCACTCACCTCCCCCCGTCGACGAAACATACATTACTATGATAGGATATAGCATAAACATAGGAGCTACTTCCTGCGGCTATGAGAGTATATAGCATAAACATAGAACGCAGGAGCAGTGTACAATGAGGTACCAAACAAAGACATGGGGTGGGCTATGTGAGCTCTGAGTGGTTTCTATGTTTATAAGATCGCCAGATTCTCAGATAGAGAGTGCTCTCTCCTGCCCACAACCCGCTTGCAGTTATGGGTCTTATTATTCACATTGATATATATGCTTCCATACAGGGCCAGAAGAAGGTCAAAAAGGTTACACATCCCTCTAATATAGTGTTGATATAACTGAGCAGTATTCGCTTAATAACATTAATGACCATTGATCTTGAGTTCCATGCTGTTGTTGATTATGCAGCCAGTGGGTCAATGGCTTCCATGAACTATTTATTTGAGATAAAGCACAGTTTGACTGATGTCTTTCTCTGAAGTTGAATGAGACTCCATTCCTGAAATACATGCTTTGAATGAAGGTCATTCCTTCAAATACGAGAACCTGCTTAAGCACAATGCACTGCTGTGACCCTGTGTAAGCTCAGGAGACATAAGAAATGATTTCTCCACAACAAGCAGGCCTTGTAAATGGTATGACCTTGAGGTGACCCCATCTGCCTTAAAAGGGGTGCAGGAGCTTATGTACTAAATATTTACTGTAGGCATATTGTGTTGTACAGTACAACAGCATTCCACTGAGTTTCCTACTTCATGTACATTAACAAATGACCCAGTCAATTCACTCCTCTTGCCCTCTAGCAGATTGAACATAAGATGTGCTGCTGTAATACAATAAAGCTTGCTAACTGAGAGTAAATGAAAAAATACCTTAGCATAAGTCTCGTTTAATGGCATTTAAATGCCTTTTCAATAGACATTGGTGGATTTTGTCCTGTGGCATAACTGGGTTATACTTAGAGCATGCAAAAACACTGCTTTATTCTATGTGAGGAAATTTCAGGGACGTCACTGTTGTATAATTATAACTCGCATTGATCTCAATGAATCTCAAAGACAAGGTGAGTTAACTAAAGCAAACAATGGAAAATAGCCCCATTAAGGTTAATGAATCCATCAGGACAGAAATGGATTTGTCTTTATGGTGGATCAATGGCAGAGGAAGGGACGATGAAATGAGCCAGGGGGATAGTTATTTACACTGTTCAGGAAGAACACGTCTCACACTGACACCTCCAGGGATGGAAATAGGGTAGGTTTATGTTGGGAAATGGATGACCAATGTTTAATTTGCTGTCGGGTGACAAGCCAGAGGAGCACGTTTGTCAGGTAGCTTCCAATGACTCTACACCTCTGTCTAGAATATTAAGAGCAATATCTGGAACATTCTAAGACTTCGCTTTTCAATCATTCCATTTTTGCCCTCCAAAGAAGTGCACACCAGTGGCTACTCTCTGTGGACTGCTTGGAGATATATTCATGCCATTCATGCATATTCATGCCATTCATTCGGTGCAGCTTTGGGCCAGTGCATCTCTCTCTCTTTAATTAGAATAGAAGACGCTACACAAAGAGAAGGAGCAGGAATTCAGGAAGCGATAGGAATCATCTTCTTTGTCCTCTGATTTATCAGACTGAATAGTGAAAGATTTCTCTCATTTTAATCACTGTTCCCTTGAATTGAAACAGGCCCAGACAGAGCGAGCTACTGCTAACGCAGCTCCTTCTATGAATAGCAGAGTGGTTCCTATATTGAAATGCTCTGCACAATATTAGACGCCTCACACTTTTATGTATACAGCTGCTTTCCTTGTGTATATAGCCGTGTATATGCCATCATTCTTTATGGCTGACTGTATTGCTTGTTGACGTAGGCAGAGATGATTAAAAGAGCAGCTGTGGTACACTTTATTTCAAAAAGTGACATTCATATTAATACACTGCTCTAAGACCCTGTCTGTGCTTTCTAATAAAGATATCTTTCGTCCATGATAACCTCCAACGCGATGTATCTCATCGACTCATGCTGTATGGAGAGGAGCATTCATATTCAGTCCATCTCTGAGCGTCCTGGCCCGGCCATTGATCCGCATACAGAGTGAAGTGTTGGTTTATAGGGGTAGAGACACGATGAGGTCAGTCCACAGCCTCCCTCCACAGCCTCTCGCCCATGACCGTTAAACTGTTGATGATGTGCCGTTAAGAGTTGCTCTCACACTCTCTCTCTTCTCGTTAGTCCTTCTCCCTATTCTCCCTCTCTGCCCTCTCCTCTCGGCCACTTCAAAACTGTTTGGCCATTATTTACTGCCTTCCCCAGCCTCCCAGGGACCTGATAAGGGCCACACTGAGGAATGGAACGCATTTATTGGGACACCTTCGTCAACTGAGGTTTAATTAAGGAGTTCTATCGGTGACAAGGCAGGTACACTAGAGCAGTCACTGAAGGCCAGAGGTTAGGAGGCCGCACATCTCTAGTGGAATACATATTTAATCGTCCAGATCAAAAGAGGCCACCGCTTTTAAAGGGCCCCAGTTGGGTTTTTTGTCATGACTTGAATGGCAAGTACCCTGAGAGACAGGCGAGAGATCCCTCAGTGATAGAGGAAGAGAGGTGTGAAAGAAACTTGGATATTTTCAGACTCATCACTCTTACTCCCTGTAAAAGGCCATAGAATGTCTTGGAATCCCAAGGATCCCATTTCTAAAGACAATCGGGGGGATAAATTATATATTTATAAATAATGCAGATTTTTCAAGCTACATGAATTTACTCTCCCAAGATTTAGATAAAGATTGTAAATATCTACTTGGAAGAATAGATAGTTGTCACGTCTCATGAATATGGATCAGGCGCCAGCGTCAAGTGGAGAAACTGCAGGCTACTAAAATGACAGTGCAGCAGTAAGTGGTACTCCAAATTAAACAATTAAGGTAATAATACAAAAGCCACAATGTTATTTGGATTGTGAGTTACTCTTCAAAAGCCCATTTACTCCCTGAAAGTACTTGAAATGTGACCCCTGGCTGTATTGATTTCACATTCAGTGTTGATTTTGGGGCTTCTTTGCCCACCACAAACTGTTATTCAATTAGTTTTATCTTTCTATTAGATAGTAATGAGGTCTTGTGAATACAACTGTCTGGGGTATTTCTGTAACGGAATTCTTCGTCCTCCTCTGACGAGGAGTATGACATGTCGGACCAATGCGCAGAGTGGTAGGTGTTCATGATGATTTATTTTACTGAACACTGAAAATACAAAATAACAACGTGAAAATAAACGAAAACCGAAACAGTCCTGTAAGGTGGGTAAAACACTAAAACAGAAAATAATCTTCCACAAAACACAGGTGGGAAAAGGCTACCTAAGTATGATTCTCAATCAGAGACAATGAACGACACCTGCCTCTGATTAAGAACCATACCAGGCCAAACACATAAACACGACATAGAAAAAAGAACATAGACTACCCACCCCAACTCACGCCCTGACCAAGCTAAAACAAAGACATAACAAAGGAACTAAGGTCAGAATGTGACAGTACCCCCCCAAAGGTGCGGACTCCGGCCACAAAACCTGAACCTATAGGGGAGGATCTGGGTGGGCGTCTGTCCGCGGCAGCGGATCTGCTGCGGGACGTGGACCCCACTCCACCATAGTCTTTGCCCGCTCCTTATCCACCTCCGTGGCGCCTTTAGAGCGGCCACCCTCGCCGCCGACCTCGGATTGGGGACCCTAGCAGCGGGCCCGAATGGACGGGAGATTCCGGCAGCACCGGAGTGACGGGCGGTTCTGGCAGCTCCTGACTGACGGGCGGCTCTGGCAGCTCCTGACTGACGGGCGGCTCTGGCAGCTCCTGACTGACGGGCGGCTCTGGCAGCTCCTGACTGACGGGCGGCTCTGGCAGCTCCTGACTGACGGGCGGCTCTGGCAGCTCCTGACTGACGGGCGGCTCTGGCAGCTCCTGACTGACGGGCGGCTCTGGCAGCTCCTGACTGACGGGCGGCTCTGGCAGCTCCTGACTGACGGGCGGCTCTGGCAGCTCCTGACTGACGGGCGGCTCTGGCAGCTCCTGACTGACGGGCCGCTCTGGAAGCTTCTGACTGGCGGGCGGCTCTGGAAGCTTCTGACTGGCGGGCGGCTCTGGCAGCGGTTGACTGATGGGCGGCTCTGACGGGCGACTCTGCCAGCTCAGGACAGACGGGCGGCTCTGTCAGCTCAGGACAGACGGGCGGCTCTGGCAGCTCAGGACAGACGGGCGGACCTGGAGGGAGGAGACAGAGAGACAGCCTGGTGCGTGGGGCTGCCACAGGACCCACCAGGCTGGGGAGACCTAAAGGAGGCCTGGTGTTTGGGGAGGGACCGGATGGACCGGGCTGTGGGGGAGCACTGAAGCCCTGGTGCGCAGCCTTGGCACCACTCCTCCCGGCTGGATCACCATTTTAAACCCAGACCATCCAGAGCCCTGGAGATCTGGTGCATACCACTCACACCTCTCCCTTAGACTCAATGCCCACATTCGCCCGGCATGGGCGGAGCGCAGGCATAGAATGCACTGCACCTTCCCAGCGCCTCTGAGACACAGCACGCAGAGCCGGCGCAGGATACCCTGGGCCGAAACGTTGTACCGGAGACCAAACTCGCTGGGCTGGCACAACACGCCCTGGCTGGTGGCCAACTCCCGCTTGGCACTTGCGGGGGGCAGGCCTATAGCCCACCGGGCTGTGAGCGCGTACTGGCGACACCGTGCGCTTGACCGCATAACACGGTGCCTGACCAGTACTGTGCTTATTTCGGGGTCCAACCTGACTCTGCCACACTCCCCGTGTGCCCCCCAAAACATTTTTTGGGGGGCTGCCTCTCGTGCTTGTCGCGCTGCCGTGCTGCCTCCTCATATCGCCGCCGCTCAGCTTTCGCTGCCTCCAGCTCTGCATTGGGGCGGCGATATTCCTCAGCCTGTGCACAGGGTCCTTTTCCGTCCAAAATCTCCTCCCATGTCCATGAGTCCGGAGATTGCTGCTGCCCGATTTCACGCTGCTTGGTCCTTGGTTGGTGGGTGATTCTGTAACGGATTTCTTCGTCCTCCTCTGACGAGGAGTATGAAATGTCGGACCAATTCGCAGCGTGGTAGGTGTTCATGAGGATTTATTTTACTGAACACTGAAAATACAAAATAACAACGTGAAAATAAACGAAAACCGAAACAGTCCTGTAAGGTGCATAAAACACTAAAACAAAAAATAATCTTCCACAAAACACAGGTGGGAAAAGGCTACCTAAGTATGATTCTCAATCAGAGACAACGAACAACACCTGCCTCTGATTGAGAACCATACCAGGCCATACGAAAAGAACATAGACTACCCCCCCCCCAACTCACGCCCTGACCAAACTAAAACAAAGACATAACAAAGGAACTAAGGTCAGAACGTAACAATTTCAATGTATCTATTATTGGATACTAGGTATTTGGGGTGGAAAATGGAGTGTGGTAATTAAATATTGTGTCCCACTGTCACGCCGACATGTTTTAAACATTGTGTTAGAGTTACAGAATCCAAGGGTTGCACCATTGGATTCAACAATGTCTTCTGCATTCACTGATATCAACCATTAATATGTTTGATTAACCGGGGCTGAGTTAGAGTGGTGTTTGTGAGACAAGAGCAGATCCGAAAGGGATCTGGGAGCGGATCTTCTCACAAAAACGTCTGTAGAGTCAGAATGGTTTGAGTTACGAACTATTATGCTGAAATTATCACGAATACATACAGTACCAGTTAAAAGTTTGGACATACCTACTCATTCCTGGGTTTTTCTTTATTTTTACTATTTTCTGCATTGTAGAATAATAGTGAAGACATCAAAACTATGAAATAACACATATGGAATCATGTAGTAACCAAAAAAGTGTGAAAAAAATCAAAATACAAATATTTTCTGGAGATTCTTCTATGTAGCCACCCTTTGCCTTATGACAGCTTGGCACACTCTTGGCATTCTCTAAACCAGCTTCATGAGATGGAATGCAAAAACCATCAAGCGCTATGATGAAACTGGCTATCATGAGGACCGCCACAGGAATGGAAGACCCAAAGTTACCTCTGCTGCAGAGGACAAGATCATTAGAGATAACTTCACCTCAGATTGCAGCCCAAATGAATGCTTCACAGAGCTAAAATAACAGACACATTTCAATATCAACTGTTCAGAGGAGACTGCGTAAATCACTACTAAATGACTCCAATAAGAAGAGGCTTGCTTAGGCCAAGAAACACAAGCAATGGGCATTAGATCGGAGGAAATCTGTCCATTGGTCTGATGTGTCCAAATTTGAGATTTTTGATTCCAACCACCGTTTCTTTCTCAGATGCAGAGTAGGTGAACGGATGATCTCCGCATGTGTGGTTTCCACCGTGAAGCAAAGGAAATGTGATGGTGTGGGGGTGCTGATTTATTTAGGATTCGAGGCACACCAGCATTGCACCAGCATTGCTACCACAGCATTCTGCAGCGATACGACATCCCATCAGGTTTGCACTTAGTGGGACTATCATTTGCTTTTCTACAGGAAAATGACCCAACACACCTCCAGGCTGTGTATGGACTATTTGACCAGGAAGGAGAGTGATGGAGTGCTGCATCAGATGACCTGGACTCCACAATCACCCGACCTCAACCCAATTTAGATGGTTTGGGATCTGTTGGACAGCAGAGTGAAGGAAAAGCAGCCAACAAGTGCTCAGCATATGTGGGTACTCCTTCAAGACAGTTGGAAAACCATTCCTCGTTAAGCTGGTTGAGAGAATGTCAAGTGTTTGCAAAGTTGTCATCAAGGCAAAGGGTGGCTACTTTGAATAATCTCTCATTTAAAATATATTTTTTATTTGTTTAAAACACTTTTTGGTTACTGCATGATTTCATATGTGTTATTACATAGTTTTGATGTCTTCACTAGAAAAACCCTTGAATGAGTAGGTGTGTCAAAACTTTGAACTGTTACTGTACACAATCCATTTTGTTCTATGACACTCAGGGTTTCTTCTACATAGAGGTCATAAGAAATCCCAGGAAATATTATATCTAATACTGTAAGCTCACAGTTACTGTCACAAACTCCAAACTCCACACACTTGTTGGATATTAATTTCCCACTGAGAAAACAGTTTCCGTACTTACAGCATTCTTATGAATTCATTTTTTATCAGGGTTTTGCTATGTGGACCTTATTTGTTTATTGACATTTGTAAAAACAAATATCATGAATGTAACTGTTTATGTCAAATTGTTTCATCTTGTACTTGTAGACCAATTTTGGCCTAAATATGAAGGCATAGCAAGGAGATTAATGAAAGTAGCGAATTTCAGCTTGTTTTGCTGTGCTGACAATGAAGTTAACACCAGATGTAATGTAAAGTATTGTATTGTCATAGGATTGTGCTGTATGTTTGTTTACCTGCTGAGTGATACTTTTTACAGCGATGAGGAAGAAGACTTAACCTTTCAAAAGATTAAAAGCAGTCAAGTGAGAAATCGCACATTGACAAATAAGTAGTTTTAACACATTGAAAAAAGAATTAGAAATAGACACGTGACAGAAGGAGATTAAGAGAGTGACATATGGTTTGATAAATGTCTTTCCTTACCTGATAGGTCTCTGCCAACGCCCAGAGCCAGGCCATCTTTGATCCACAGAACAACACCATGGTAGCCAGGAATGGAGCAGGGCAGGGTGACGGGCTGGCCAGCCACCACCACCAGGTCCTGGGGCTGCTGGGAAAACGTGGCCTGGACCCCTGGAGAAACACACAGAAAGATAGAGACACGGTCAGAAACTATGATCCATAAGCCCTGAGTAACCAGTCCTCGAACACATTCAAAGACATCGCCTTCAAGTGTGGTGTGACAGACCCCATTAGGGGTAGGGAGGGGGTGGTGGGGTGGACAGGGGTTACTAGAGGCACAGTGGGGGAATGGCACTTAGCGAGAGGTGTCACTGACATGCAGAGTGTTGATGAACATTTTGAGGTTCTGATATCTTTGACGCTATCTCCCTCTGAGTCCACCTAAACAGCAGCCCCCCTTCTCCTTCTTGACATGCTACCACACTGTAGCACAAAGGCCGTTGAGTAATTGGAAGGCATTGTGAGAGGAATAGCGGGGAGAGAAAAAGCCTTTTAAAGTCAGCCTGTCATCTGGGCTTTAGCTCTTGCCTGCCTGCGTCTCGCTGTCTCCATCTGAAGCCGGGGTTGGCTGAGATGTCAGCCTCTCCAGCACATTGTGTTTACCAGGAGCTGAAGCACGGTCTGCGGCTTACTTTAATGTAAAGACAGGCAATGCATCTTGGGATGGGGGGGATAAGGCTTTAGCGGAGCCCCCTCGTTTACCTCCTCCTCTTCCTCCCTGGCCCAGCTGCAGGGGCAGCCAACCATGACGTTCAGTGGAGTGGAGACAACAGATTACTCTCCTCCTCTCCTCCTCCTCTCCCCATGCAGAAGAATGGGGGGGTAGATAACACCAGATGATCAAAAACAAGGAGCGAGAGACAAAAAACTAAAGTGTAGCAAGAAATACCCAGGCGATTTAATAATAACAAATAGACAGTGAATAAAAAGGTTCTGAGGTGGTGGAGGCTGAAGAGAGGGCTGACTGCAGTGAGGCTTAGGTTCTGGAGGAGATAGAAGAGAGCAGAGATCTCTCTTAATTAATAATGCTTTATTAACATCTGCTATTGGAGGAAGATGAGAATGAGCCTTGTGAAATGTCTACACAGAGCAATGTGGTCTGATTAGAGCAGTCAGGTGTGTGTGTGTGTGTGTGTGTGTGTGTGTGTGTGTGTGTGTGTGTGTGTGTGTGTGTGTGTGTGTGTGTGTGTGTGTGTGTGTGTGTGTGGTGGGGGGGGGGGGATATTTTGGCATTTGTATAGATAGTGTAGACACCAGGTGACTATCACTGAGGACAGTGAGGGAGGTGAGCTTTCCCACCTTGAAACAGCTCCTCAAGCTAACACTTCTCACCTGTTTTTACAAACATTTTATATGACCAGTAACTGTCTATTATTCTGTGAATGGGAGTTATGTTTCTCTCAGATGGAGATATAAGAGTGCCACTACATGGTACCTTGGCTCGGCTCTGTCCACAGCAATAGAAGAAATGGGGTCTATCGTTTGTTTGTTTTCAAGTAGGGCCATACAGAACATGAATACCTCTCACCATTGACCCATGGGCCTCCAAACCTCTGCTCACCCACTGAGTAGCCTTGCAGCTGCCTCTCTTCCTATTTACCCAACACAAATCACTGCTCATTCACACAACAACTTTTGATTGAATACCATGGGTCAATTGAGAAGGTAAAGGCAGCAGATCTTTGATCGGGAATGAAGGGCTCAGGGTTCCTAAGGAAGCAGGCTGTTAGAGACACTGAGCAGCGCCACACATTGCCTGTACGAGCACTCAGCCTTCACCTAATGTTTTCATTTCACTTCAGATAGTTAGTTTACTGTTGGACAGCGACCACGTTTCAACACACTCCAGTGCTATTTTCACCCAGCGCTAATGGCCTCGCTGCGGCCCCCAATCTCGCCACTGTCTGCCAATCAGCCCTGGAAATTACCATTGGAGTCGTACATCCAGTGCACTTGAAATTACTAATCAGAGCCGTTGGCCTCCCAACGCCTGCCATGCCATCCGTGTTGCCTGGAACTCAGCTACGGATCATAACCAGAGACTATTACCCTTTCTTGTCTTCACATTTCCTCAGGCCTGAGAGAGTTGAAATGTACAATAAGGCAGGTGAGTGCAAGGTAGTTTTGTGATATCTTTGGCCAACTACATGGTGTGGCTTTCCCTGATGGCTAAATTGGCATGGATCTGCCCTCACCTGCCCTTCCACCCTTCGCTCCCTATATCTCCTCTCCCACCCACTGGGCATGCTGTGTTGGTTTGTTCATTTGCTGGGGGCGGAAGCTCCATCTACTAATCCTGTGCCTGTTTACCACAGGGACTGTCTGCCGAGACCAGCTACCTCTAATGAGAGTGCGAAAGGAATGAATAAATCCCATCATTATTGTGTTTTCCTTTTCAACATCCAAGGTAACCTCAGTCACATTAAAATCACTATCCACTCAGCTAGTGGGCCCCTACTGTTCTATTTCTTCCTGCCCAAAGATGAAAAGCACCCAACTGAAGACAGATAGGCAAATTATCTAAGCGCAGCGACAGGCTTTAAATTTACCTGTGCCGAGGCGATGTGAGTTATTTGAGGACATAATAATGGGTAAAAGGACTCCAGCAGTTCTCCACTAATCCAAGCCTGAGGACCAAAGTAAACACAAACCCAAGCAATATGGATTACTGTATCTTAACCCATCTTTCTCTAATTGAATTCTGGCTGTTGGGCCCAACCTGATGGCTGGATCAATCTGAGCTCCCCATCTCTCTGCTTATACCTCCATAGCCAAATGTTTATCTACAGCTCATCCTTCCGGCTAATCTCCCAATGCGTCGCTTCGGCTCCTTAATTCTCCTCACTCAATCCCCAACAAGGCCCATCTGTAAAAACAGCTCAAAAGTTAAAACCATGCACCCCTATGTGTGATGTGTAGATTGCACATAAAAGAATGACATCAGAGAATATGGAGCAGCAAAACAGGAAGGTCAGTGTATCAATATTAATCTTACCCTGGACCAACAAGGGTTTCAAATCTGTCATTAATAGCCATTCCTTCAGAAGGGCAGACAAAACTGATTGCAGTCCTGCTTTAAAATGTAATCTTCCTATACTGGGAATGTGATACAAAATTGCATTAATATGACAGCATTTTGATGTCATTGGATTTTTCCATGATGATAACTTCTAATCGGAATACAGATGTTCCCTGCACGAAGTCTTCAGTACAAGAGTCCCCACAGTAGCATCAAATCAGGATTTTTGATTAATGTATTTCAGTTTATCCACTTACGGGGTTTGAGGGAATAGGATAACAAGAATACTAAACAAATTAATTGAATGTAATTTTCAACTGTAAATATGTCTATATCTGCTGAGGGTGTCATAAAACTCACTCATCAGTAAATGCTCTTTGAAGCCGTACTAGACTACACCATACACACAGTACACTTAATTATTTGTAATTTCTCCTCAAATGGCTTTGTTCCAACTCAAACTCTGATCATTTGGCCTTGCCTTATTGTATTCGAATGGCTTTGTTCCAACTCAAACTCCGATCATTTGGCCTTGCCTCCAACTTAGTCAAGTGAAATGCCACTTTGTGATTGACAGAAGAGATTTACAATGCATCCCTCTCCATCTCGCCACTAGTTGTACTTCCTCCTGGAGACAGAGACACGTGCTCTTGCCCTTCATCGCCACACGCTGATCAGTCACACACTAACCACTCCACTGCTCGCTCTCCGACTGACCGTGCCAGAGCCGTGATTGACGCACATAATTATCTGGAGCTCTATCACTAATTCGACAACCTCAAAGAACCATGCTGTGAGGTGCATCAATTAATTAGTAGGGCAGAAAGCCACAGTGTGTAATACTCATCATTGCATTTTCCTGAGTATCTTTCATTAAGTATGAGAACAAGCTAGCTAACTGGTTCGCTATATTGACTCTCTACACTATTTATCAATCTCTTTTGGTTCTTACCATTACTTCTAGACTGGACTGTGGGGACTAAGTGGCTGAAAGGAAGTGAGTTGAGGCTGGACAATTTTGAGGATGTGATGCATGAAGCGTTTGACTAACATTCACTACAGCAAGGTGAGGCCACAGCTGAGGCAAAACACCCCATCTATCTCTATTATGCTAACAACCAATCAGGGAGAAAATGAAGGGTCTTCTATGGAGTGATTTTAGTCCCAACAGAAATTGTATTTGAATTCCATATTTTTTAAATTGTATTAGGATATTGAATTTGAATATAACAGTTTTAAATGTTTTCTGTACAAATTGAATAATTTAATTCATAAATTGATCTGGAATTGCATGATTTGAAAGTTATGCATTAGGGGGCACTATTAAACATTTTGGGTGAAAAACGTTCCCGTTTTAAACAAGTTATTTTGTCATGAAATGATGCTCGACTATGCATATAATTGACAGCTTTGGAAAGAAAACATTCTGAAGTTTCCAAAACTGCAAAGATATTGTCTGTGAGTGCCACAGAACTGATGTTACAGGTGAAAACCAGATAAAAATCCAACCAGGAAGTGCCGCATTTTTTGAAACCGCCTCATGCCAATGACTCCTTATATGGCTGTGAATGATCTACGAATGAGCTTACGTTTTCCACGTATTCCCCAAGGTGTCTACGGCATTGTGACGTCTTTTTAGGCATTTCCATTGAAGAATGGCTGTAAGGGACCATATATAGCATGTGGTGACATGGTGACTCCCGCAGAAAATCTCGCGTAAAATACTGAGGTAGCCATTTTTCCAATCGCTTCTTATGAGAAACCAATTGCCTCCACGGATATATTATCGAATATATATGTTAAAAACACCTTGAGGATGGATCCTAAACAACGTTTGCCATGTTTCTGTCGATATTGTGGAGCAAATTTTGAAAAATGTTTGGCATTATAGTTGCAGCATTTTCCGGTCGATTTCTCAGCCAAGCATGATGAAGAAACGGGAGCTATTTCGCCTACAAAAAAAATATTTTTGGAAAAAAGGAACATTTGCTATCTAACTTGGAGTCTTCTGAGTGACAGCATCCAAAGTACTTCAAAGGTAAATTATTTAATTTGGTTGCTTTTCTTATTTTCGTGGAAATGTTGCCTGCTGCCAGCAGGGCTAGCATAGCATTATGCCATGATAAACTTACACAAATGCTTGTCTAGCGTTGGCTGTCACGCATATTTTGAAAATCTGAGATGACAGTGTTGTTAACAAAAGGCTAAGCTTGTGTTTGAATATATTTATTTCATTTCATTTGCGATTTTTATGAATAGGAAATGTTTGGGCATTTGAGGCTATGATTACAGTCCCGGATACGGGTTTGCTCGTCGCAAGAGGTTAATAGAGTGAATGTTGCATTCAGTTTTAAATTCAATTTCATTTTAGGATACCTAATTCATTTTCAAATGTAATATTTATTCAGTTTCATATATATATTCAGTTTCAATATGGTAGATATTGTATACATTTTCTCTGTATCAAGTCTACAAGCTCAAATGTCAAATTAAATTCTCTAAAATCAGATTCATAACCAGAGACAGCATCCTGGTACTTTGCCAGCCAGGATTGGTAGGAGAGAATCTAACTGTCACTGTGGTAAGCAGAAGCTCCTGGTGGTGATGCCAATGTGGCATCTGTTTGCACTGAAATCACTCCATACTCATCCCTTTTGAGACAGCTAACATACTGTATGACATTTCCTGACACTAAAATGGATGAGTTACAGATTTAATGGATTCCTTTGCTACTTAGCTGCATGACAACATACTGGGGCCTGATTGTAGGTCAACTTAAAATCAATGGTCATTATAATCTAGTATATTATGATATTTTAACAATGTACGACATAGGAAAATAGTTATGAGGAGATTACGGGACACCACGTCAGTCTCAAATTAACTTTTCAATTATTTATCATTAATTTACTTCTTAATAGAGCTTAATATGCCAATTATAAGGTCATTTTCCTGATGTTTGGTCATCTCCAAATTCCATTGCATTCCCACACGCACAGATGTACACACATGCATTGTAATGTGATCAAGAGCTTGGTTCTATCTGCATTTTTGTCAACATTTAGTCACTGACATAACCTTATTCTGTTCAATGTTCTCTACCTATATAGTACTCAAATATCCCAATTCAGGTTGTTGAGTTCAAAATAACACCATATACAAATTGCTGACACCATTAATTAAACCCAATGAGAGTTCAGAACCATAATTTTGCAGATAGAACCTTATAAGTAGCTAATAGTCTTTAAATGATGTTTGCTTGAAAGCAGGTTAAGACACTTTGCTATTCTTCACCTTTTTCTCATCTAAAATATTATGGATGTCTTCAGAGGAATTCTTTGAGCACAGAATGTCTAGGGCAGACTGACTGACTGACTGATTGACTGACTCTTCATTTAAAGGGGCCTGGAAATTGACAAATTGTTAGCTCGCCAGCCAAGAATAACTCACTTTTGATATGCAGTCCGAGTATTGTATATTAACTGGTATTACACCTGAAGCCTATGCACTGGAAGGCTTTAAATGAGCTGTTCAGAAAATCTAAATCATTCGAACAGTAATTGCTTCTGTCTTGATCCAAGTTACTGAAAATTACATTTAATGTAGAACAAGCATTTTGAAAGTCTGTCCATGAGAAACATGGGAAATAAAAGGAAATTAGGCTAATCATCATGGAGAATTTGTTCGCTGCCCCAACCAGGAAAGAATCCATGTCTCCGTGACAAAGCTACAATTCTATGTATTAGTGATGATGGGCCAAAACTTTTAAGTTATATTTTTTTTATAGATGTTGGGTCAGCCTATGCTCCATTATTTTCTATCCTCCCCCGCCTGAAACATTAGATTAATTGTCTGAGCTGCACATTACATCATGTACTACATTACATTACATTACATTTACATTTAAGTCATTTAGCAGACGCTCTTATCCAGAGCGACTTACAAATTGGTGAATTCACCTTCTGACATCAGTGGAACAGCCACTTTACAATAGTGCATCTAAATCATTTAAGGGGGGGGTGAGAAGGATTGCTTTATCCTATCCTAGGTATTCCTTGAAGAGGTGGGGTTTCAGGTGTCTCCGGAAGGTGGTGATTGACTCCGCTGTCCTGGCGTCGTGAGGGAGTTTGTTCCACCATTGGGGGGCCAGAGCAGCGAACAGTTTTGACTGGGCTGAGCGGGAACTGTACTTCCTCAGTGGTAGGGAGGCGAGCAGGCCAGAGGTGGATGAACGCAGTGCCCTTGTTTGGGTGTAGGGCCTGATCAGAGCCTGGAGGTACTGCGGTGCCGTTCCCCTCACAGCTCCGTAGGCAAGCACCATGGTCTTGTAGCGGATGCGAGCTTCAACTGGAAGCCAGTGGAGAGAGTGTACCTTTTCTGTACACTTGACTTAATGTAATCCCTCTGCCACAGCTGGCAAAGTTATGATAATAGTTAGCAATAATGAAAATTTCATAAAGTGGCTGAGGAATCCATTAGATGAGGCATTGTATTGCTGTCTTTATCTTCCTCTATCAGAATGTACAAACTCATTTTCCTCACCCGGCCCAAAAAAATGATCCGACATATGATCAACCAGGCCCTCTCTGCAATGTGATGGCTGCTGTTCTAATGAAGATTTGTCTCTGAGACTGTAAATACATGGAGCAGGAAAGATAAACATTGCAGCCGCCGGAAGCCTGTGTATATATATGCCTGCTCTCGCGCTGCGCATTAGTGGAACAGGACAGTTGCTGAGGCACAATCAAGACCGATTGCTTCCAATGATGAGTTCTAAAAAATTATAAATGGCAACGGGAGAGAGCCTCACAGATGCACACACTATCATCAGAAAGACCAACAAAAATATCACAGACAAACATTTGAGGCTCAGGACCATAAACCTTTTTTAAATATTTCTGGCCTGCATCTTTCTTTCAGTTGGCATAAAATCAAGTCAAATGAGCTTTAAGGCTTCAATAGCCTCAAAATGGGTTCATAAGTCTTGTTATGTCCTATGTTAATTATGTTTCCACATTTTTATAATAGATGGGAAGAGGGGTTAAGGAAATGGCTGGCCAGACAGCCTTTGAATGTGGTCAAATATAGTAGAGATAAATTCAAAGTAGGCCTATCATATTTTAGCAGGGCTTTTTGCTGTAAAAAATGGGACTAATCTGACCAGTGATTGTAATTAGTGTCATGAAAAATGAGTGTACTGTGGGTTTGTTTCCAAGGTAACTCCAGTTGAACAGACATAACAGCTCACTTAGAATAGAATGCGATGTAACACAGAGTAACCTCTCAGGGCAAGTATTGATTGAAAACACAGAGGCTCTCTTTGCAAACTATCCTTGTTTTTTATAGAAGCTTCAAGTTGTGCATAATGAAAAGTAAGAACATAAAATAGATGCTACTGAAATTGGGGAGAAGGAGTGTGAAGTTCAGATGTGTCTGACTGAAATTGAAAAATGGAAGGGCCCCTTCTGTTTCCCCAGCATTACAATTATGTTCTCTCTCTATGAACTTCCTCCACTTCAATTCCTCCCTGGCTCTTCATGCCTCTCTATCACACAGTCGCAAGGAGTCTTTGAAAGCCAGTGTGTAATGGCAAGGCTTTCTTGGCAATATCATAATGGTGTTGTAGCTGAGACATTGAGACCTAGCATTTTCTTGGAATAGTTGTGTGGTGAAACTCTTGATGCTTTGTAACGGGAATTCGTTTTGGTAGAGGTGGATCTTGAAAGGTCCATTACACACTGGCATCCTTGCACTTTATTACAAATGCCAAGTCACTCACCCACCAGTGCACCTTGTACCAAATGGTAGGATGGACCTCACTTTTTATGTGCAGAAAGATACATTTGTATGTGTTCATCTACAAAGCCCCTTTGGGTAAACTCCCTCTTTACCTCTGTAGTCTGGTCTCCTTGACCACAGGCAGTTACCATACCTGGTCTGCTTGGTGGTTGCTACTTAAAGTCCCCAGGACATTCATAGTATTAGGCAAGACTGCCTTCTCTTCTTGTGCACCAGAGGCATGGAATAGTCTACAATCCATGATTCATCTAGATATGTTAATGCCACTGAAGTAATTTAAAATATTTTTAAAATATCTGTTACAGAGGAGTGTAAATGCTTTTTTAGGCTGGATCGTATTTTATTGTTGTATGTTTTAATTATGCAATGTATTGATTGTTGCTGCATTCTTGGCCAGGTCTCCCTTGAAAAAGTGACTCTGGGTCTCAATGGACTTTTCCTGGTTGAATAAAGGTTAAAAAAGAAGAAAAAAACTGTCCAGTCACAGTGTGATTTTATTGGGATTGATCAGATTCATTATTCTGTGGAGATCTTTGGCCAGCCTCGGTTGAGTTGTTTGATGGATGTGATATAGAGAGAGCCTTCCTCCAATGGACACACCCTACATTTAGAGGGAGAGTCCAATTTTCCATTACATGGTGTGTCACAACAGGACTGCTCTTTGTCCAGCCATAGCTCCTATTTTGTGGGTTGACAAGATAAAATAAATGTCTTTCAAGGCATATGACTTTCAATGCACTGAGAAATTATCTCCTCTTTGACAAAGATTACATCAAAAGATAGATCAAAGTGTTTTTAAATAAGGCATAACCGCTGTGTCATGAAAGGATAGGACATGTGTACAATTCACTTTCAGGGTCTAGTAAATAGAGAAAAACTAACCAAGTTAAGGCTAGACATTCCGCTAGTGGAACATCTCGACAACATCCGGTGAAATTGCAGAGAGCGAAATTCAAATTCAATTATTAGAAATATTTAACTTTCATAAAATCAAAATAAAGCGTATCTTCTTGTTAATCCAGCCACCATGTCAGATTTCAAAAAGGCTTAACGGCGAAAGCAAACCTTGTGATTATCTGAGGACAGCACCCCATCATACAAATGCATGACAAACATATTTCAACTAGGGAGGTGTGACACGAAAGTCAGAAATAACCACATAATTCATGCCTTACCTTTGAAGATCTTCTTCTGTTAGCACACCAAAATGTCCCAGAAACATCACAAATGGTCCTTTTGTTCGATAAATTCCTTCTTTATATCCCCAAAATGTCAATTTACTTGGCGCGTTTGATTCAGAAATACACCGGTTCCATCTCGCCCAACATGACTACAAATGATCTAATAAGTTACCTGTAACATTTCAAACAACTTTCCTAATCCAACCTTAGGTATCCTCAAATGTAAATAATCGATACAATTTAAGATGGAATATACTGTGTTCAATAGCAGATAAAAATCAACGTGGAGCGAGCTCCAGGTCGCGCGCAACAAACACTAGAGTCCACTTGGCTTGACACTCACAATGAACAGCCCTACTTCTACATTTCTCAAAAGAAAAACATCAACCAATTTCTAAAGACTGTTGACATTTAGTGGAAGTCATAGGAACTGCAACCAGGTGCCTCATTAATATAGTTTCCCATAGAAAACGAATTGAAAACACAGTGACATCAAAAAAAATCCTGGATGGTTTGACCTCGGGGTTTCGCCTACCAAATGAGTTATGTTATACTCAAGGACATTATTTTAACAGTTTAACAGTAGACACTTTATAGTGTTTCTATCCAAATCTACCAGTTATATGCATATCCGAGCTTCTGGGCCTGAGTAGCAGGCAGTTTACTTTGGGCATGATTTTCATTCGGACGTGATAATAGTGCCCCTAGCCCAAAGATTAACAATATGTCAAGTTCTGAAATATATGCAGTGATATTTGTTCAGCTTACAAAAGCTGTCAACCCCAGGATTGTAAAGATAATTAAATATTATCGGCATCATGTATTATTCTATGTGGAAGGTGTGTTTTTTTCTATTAAATTGTTGTCCTCAAATTTTGCTTTGATGCTTGTCATGCAATGACTTGTCATGGTCTTGGAGCACATGCCACACATTGTCTAGAGGGAGTTTGTTTAGAAAATGTATTCACTCTGAAAAGTCAATGTTTTATGAATCTATTTATTGAGGAAATAAAGAGATGGCAAAGTCAGTGAGTTTACGTAGGGGGTTGCTAATCTCCAAACATTTAAACTGGAGAAGGGAAATAATTTGTAAGCTCTATTTAATTGTTAGAGTAGACAGAAAAAGGTGCACTCGGAAATATGGAGTTTGTGCTGTAAATGGTGTCAGCATTGTAAGTGTTGCTGATGGCTCATTAGTTCAGCTTTATAAAGCTGGTAGTGCTGAACATAGTAAGTTGTTCCATAATTGGTCTCTCACTTCCCGACTTGTTGTATTGTGCCACAATATGTATTTACTTGCAGATTGGTTGTGTTGTGCCATAATGTCTCTCCTTTTCAGACTTTCTGTGTTGTGCCATAATGTCTCTCCATTTTAGACTTGTTGTGTTGTTGTCCTGCTCGGGTGGCGCTCGGCCATCGTCGTCGCCGGTCTATTAGCTGCCACCGATCCCTTTTTCCTTTTCGTTTTTTTTGTCTAATTGTTTTCACCTGTTCCTTGTTGGGGTTTTGGGATGGGTGTTATTTAAGTTTGTTTTGCCCGCTGGTGTTTGTGCGGGATTGTTGGTTGTTACGTTTGGTGATGTATCGTGTTTTGGTTGTGGGTTTTTTGCTGTCCAGTGTGGGTTGTGGGTTTAGCTCCAGTGTTTTGGGCATTCACTCATGTTTTGGACCTGTTACGATTTGAAGGACATTAAAGCGTTTTCCCGTTCATTTCACTCTCTGCATCTGACTCCTCACTCATTCCACTCACCCGGCGTTACAGTTGTGCCATAATGTCTCTCCATTTTAGACTTGCTGTGTTGTTCCATAATGTCTCTCATTTTCACACTTGTTTTGTTGTGCCATAATGTCTCTCCATTTCAGACTTGCTGTGTTGTGCCATAATGTCTCTCCTTTTCAGACTTGCTGTGTTCTGCCAAAATGTCTCTCCTTTTCAGACTTGCTGTGTTTTGCCATAATGTCTCAGAAGGGTAAATGCAGCCCAAGTTGTTGACCATTTTCTACAGTACAGTATGCTGTTGATGTGTCATATACTTCAAGGTTTTTTCTCAACCCTAACATTTGGAAGAAAAAAAATCACAGCAAGCTGTGGATAATTGCATTCTGTTCTCAGTGAAAAAAAGTGTGCTATATCAGATGCTGGGTTCGTTCTGCCTAGTGTTTGGCAGATTGAACAAGAGTGGAGGGAGTAGGAGAGAGAGAGAGAGAGAGAGAGAGACATGTCTTTTCAGCGACTTTGATTCGTTCAATTGATTCTCCTGCTGCAAGTACAAAAGACTCTAAAACACAGCCCAAGGCCGCCAGCCAGGGAGGAGGGGGAAAGAATACGGGGGTTCGGGACAAAAACCTGAGCGCAACTTTACAAATCAAAATATGTAGTTGGAGATGGCTCAAGTTAATACATTTCCTGTTCAGTGTGTGATCAGCCCGGGGTTCAGGTCCATTAAAGCACATCTGAGGAATTCTGAAACTCTCCTGGGAGGCTCTACAGGGGTCTGCTACCTACAATTAATTATTGTCTGAGGGGAAAAAGCAAGAAATAGCAAATGCAAATAATATTGTGCTGGTGAAATAAGGCTGCTAATGCTCCGATGCTCCAAGAGAAGTGGGATTTCCATTCCATGGATGGCATTGGAAAGTGGAAAGCTAAAATGGGAATAACTGACAGCTTGAAATGTGGGGAGGAGATGAAATGGAAAGGAGGCTTGATGAGGCATGGGTGGGTGCAAACCATTCAAACTAATGTTCCCAGCCAGTAGCCAAGTGTACAATGGTGAAGGACAGGATGGTGGTTACTTCACTCTTGCTGCCAAGGCTCCTAATTGTCTGCTCTCTCCCCATAGATGGCCTTTCCTTCACACTACCAGAGAATCTATGACAACAAGATTCATCAACACAAGGCTATGCAGTCTAAACATGATGTCTTATGAAGGGAGGAGTAACGTGGCTTATGCCATTGTTTATAGTTTTATAAATATCAAGTAATTGGAAATTGTATTACCAAGCAAAGATTGAAAATGATCCTCTGGCAATGGGATATGGGACTCATTAAAAAAGATGCTTGCACTGCTTACGATTTCTCTCGCTCATAAAAAGCCTTCCAGACAGTGGAGACATCCATTTTCCTCTTGTCTTCCCCTATCTCTGCTGCTCCCTTAGCGAGGACCTCGTCTCATTTTTATCTGCTGGATGCCTTGACATTGAGAGAGACCCTTAATCAAAACATTTGTCTTTCTTTCAGCCGGCGCACAGATCGGTGAATGAGAGCTGACACCAGAGGGAGACGTATTTGTCCCAATCAGGGCCCACAGCCATTTCACCACCAGGCGAATGTTCTGTGTCGGCGGAACACTGATGAATCCGTCACTTAGCCTTGATTTGGAGGAGCTGCTCGCCACACCAAACTGCCAGGTTAAATCAAAAACGACAACAACGGTACTGCCATAACCATTACCACCAAGCAGCCATCCCATCACCATCACCATAAACTCTGACATAATGATCCCACGCTTGTTTATTCTCACATATGCTGTAATTAGGATTTTTACATTGTGCATGAAAAATTAATTGTTTTCTTTGCTTTGGTGTGTGTGTGTGTAGCCACCACCAGGTTACGACGTTAACAAGACTCAGCCTGCAGTTGCTTTTCTTGTCTACATGGCATTCATTGTGCGGCTGTAAGATAACTACAGTGTTCCATCTCCCAGCTTTCACTGCACATCACCAAATGGACCACATTACATGGTGTCATCCTTTCAGACAGCATGTTGCAACGCTTGTGTTGTCAGAGCAGCCAAGCACTAAATGCAAATGCTCTCCAATCTAGTCGTGATGCATTTGCAATGCTTCACTCTCCTCCTGCCCGTAGGACATAGACTTCCCTCTTGTGGCAGAGACAGAGAGAGGGTTCTGGGTCAGAGTTCGGTGAAATTGCCCTGATGACAGGATCATTAGTCTGTTTATTCCATTAAATATCTTAACTAAAGTCTTGGGGTTGAGGTGTCAGACTCGCAGCATATCAAGAACGCAAGCGACGGAAGTGTCTCTAATGTAATGTACTTCTTTGACTTGAGCAGCATGCAGCATCCGTCTCTCCAACACTATCTGTAGCATTCGAGAGGAAGATGAGAGGCAGAATGCAACCTGTCAGAGACAGGGCTGTTATTACAGGAAGAGAGGGGAGAGGAGGCTTTATCAGGCGGTGTGTATGAGGCTGCGGACATGAGATTGTATCCTGAGTCAAAGTGGCATTACACCACACCTTCGCTACAGGGAATCCATTGAGTTCAAAATAAAGAGATTCACTTCAGTCGGGGGCCGCTATAAAACATGGCTAAAGAAAGTCATTATCCCCCAAGTGAACACTTCACCATAAGTGTACAGTATATAAGGCAATACAAATTTAATTTGGACCTCCTTCATCTTTCTTTGAATCGTTCCCGGACAGCATTGTATTAACATTTTACTGAACATGGGTGAAGGTAGGTTAGGAAGCCCTTTTGAAATTAGTACAAACAGTATATCCTATTACTAAAAACAATACAAGATTATGGACTTTCCCTGGATTTGTGCATTTTTTTTCTGTGCTGCAGAGGAGGTGATGTGGGCTAAAGGTTATAGAATGAGATGAGGTAACTTGTCAATGGCAGAGAGTTGTGTCACAGAGAGGGCTAGACAGACAGTATTGGCAGCTTTCTGATAGCTTTCTCCTTGGATGTCCTCTACAACTCTGGATTTTTCCAGAAGTACATATCAGTGCCCAAATGGGACCAAAAATATCTCCCTTTGGATGTGTTTTCATGCTGCCACCTTGTACAAAACATTTTCATAAAAATCACTCAATCAAAACTGAATTAGCATTCAAAGTAGCGACTTTACAGCTGTGGTGAGGACATAAAATCACATCTGCCTTCAAATAAATAAATGGGAATTCAAAACGGAGTAAAACATATTTTATAAAAGAGGGAGCTTGCAGAAACGAAGCCATTTATATTTTATGTCATTTACAGTACATTAACAAATGCCATAAAAGTGCACAGCTGTGCTGTATTCTGTGGGCACAGCATTTAGGAGACTTAAGGCAGTGATATAACAGAGGGTAATGATGCAAAAGGTTTGCCAGAGACTCTGTGGGCAAACAGCCCCAGAATGCATCAGTATTAATCAGACGTGTAACAGATCAATGGAAACGCTCCCCTTAATTATTATGCATTTTTTACCTGAGAGATGAGCGCTTATCCTACCAATTCCAGGGTAATCTTCAAAAAGCTGTTTATCAAACTACTGCATTTCAGTGAAGGAGAAAACATATTATGCAATAGCTGGATTCAGGGAGAGAGCCAAATGTCACTATTTAGCTAGATGAAGGCATTGCTCTTAAGTCAAACCCACCCTAAAAAGACTTTGCTCTCAACTCAAGAGTTCCCCTCTTTATAAATAAAACATCCTGCTTGTATACTATTAAAAGTGGAACCTGCACTATAGATCAGAACACCACTTTTCAAAACAGACATGGCCCTGTATCTCACAGCACATCTCAATCTCCAGTCATTTCAAATGTACTACAACACCCACACTTCTCCTCCTTGACTGCATGGTAACTAGCAGAGACCTGGGCATTTAGAGACTAAAGAGGATGCCAAGACTGGGCATTGTCTGGATAATAGTGAACAGAGTGAGCCAGTCCTCAGAGGAGTGCTGGAGTTTTGATATTGTAGCTCAAGGGAGTCTTATCCCAAGTTACCCTCACTCACTTTGGGCTGCAGGCCTTCCCTCTGGGGCCCATGTCAGATCACCATCCACACCCGGTGAATTGGAGTGTGAAGCTACTGGACAGCGTCTTTGCATGGTTCACCTCCTACAACTCCCACCTCTTGAACTTTCTGTTGCCAGCAGCACTGCATGGGCAAATAATTCAGCTCCCAAAAGTCAGAGAGCTTTGAAACCCATCTACAGCCTCTGCCTCGTACTCTTCCCCTTGCTTCCCCTTGCTAATCTGATGTCTCCTTCATACTCAGTCCCAATATTTTATGCAGAACCCCTTGATATATTTTGGACATAGTTTCTTTCGAATCAACATGCATGGCATGAGCTCAGTGACTCACATGCACAGCTTCCAACAAAGATAAACTTTTATGATTATACACTGAGGTACTTCCCTGACCAGCTGTGACAGAGGTAGCCCAGGCGCTGCAGGACCCAAAGCAGAGTTCAGACACTCCTTGGGCACCACTTTCTACTTCAGCGGGCTTGGGAAGTTCACTAACTGTCTCATACAGACTCAACAAGTGCTAATTAACTGTATAGCTAACAATGGTTTAAAGTCTATGTGACTTAATGGGTTCACAGTTCCATTCTCATTAAGACTGCAGAAAGAGGCAGGTCCCTGGTGAAGACTCCTGCTCCACACAGCTCTACGTGGGCTTGATGAGGGGAAGAAAAGGCCAGGAGTGAACAGTGAAGTGGGAAAATATTCAACAATGGCCTTGGCTCTAATGAGAGCATAATGCGGATATATCGTACTGTATCCGACTGAGATTCCTGAAATTAGTCTTAGATATTGTGCAATCCACTTCCCTCCCCAGAGGTTAGATATACCTCATTATGTCACAATGAGATCCACTTAAACCTGTTAATGATATAGGAACTCCTCTCCACTGCAGTGCCTACTAGGTTATGTGGCATGTCTAAGTGGTGATGATGACATGTGTTCTAAAGCAATTAGAGGTCTTCATGAGGAGAGTGCGACCATTATGACTGGCTAGAGCTGGATCACAGAGTACTAGCGCAGGCCTGCTAGCCTCACCGGTGACTGGACTCATTCATACACTCCCATACACTATGCTCATGCACTAGGAGGATATTACCCTTCCTCGCTGTCGCCCAGGTTAAAGCAGGTTATAGCCCAGCTAACGGGCATGATGCCAGCTATCACACCCACAAGTGGGCAGATTCTGCACAGCACCTCTGGTGTAGCAGTGTAACCTCAGCAGCCGCTAATGGAGCTAATGTAGCCTTAGAAAGGTCAGGTGGACAGAGAGAGATTAGAACGCGTGCCCTGCTCTGACAGCTAGTCTGACCTTTAGCAGGCTAATCCTTGCGGGAAGGACCCTGCACAACCACGTCTTTCTGTCTCTCCTTGTCTAGCGACATCTCCAATGCCTCTGCCTCCCTCCCAGGCACGGGGGCACTCACCTCACCTCAGCCCAAATGGGGACTGGCACACAGTGTGAAAATGCTGCTGCGAGGGGGAACACTGTTCCAATCTGAGTGAGTTGGACTGGTGCCCTGGGGTGGACTAACACACCTCTGACACACAGCTACAGTCCCGGCTGTGCTGGCTTCCACATGCAGGACATATGTGGCTTGTCTACTGTAGTTGATGGGCTACAGCACAGCTAGGTGAAATTAGCAGTGGGAACAAAAGGTGTACTAACAGTGATTAGGAAAATCAGTTGAACTGCCTAGCGGTGGCATATGCTGTCATTACAGCTTCAGGTCATGTACTGTAGGATTACAACATTAACATAGCTACCACATTTCAGTCTGAAGCCACTAAGAGGTGTTAGGCCTTCAAGAGATATTGTGCCATCCACTTCCCTCCCCAGAGGTTAGATATACCTCATTATGTCACATGGGGTGGAACTCCTCTCCATTCTCCTAAAGATTAACAATTAATGAAATGGCCTCTGGGAAATTTGTATTGACCCCCACCCCCCCCCCCCCACCCCCCCCCCACACACACACTTTTTTTTTTACACTGCTGCTACTCGCTGTTTATTATCTATACATAGTCACTTTACTCCTACCTTCATGTGCAAATTACCTCGAATAACCTGTACCCCCGCACATTGCCCAGGTACTTAATTATTGTAATTTCATTGTGTTATTATTATAATACATTTTTTGGTGTGTTTATTTAGTAAATATTTTCTTAACTCTATTTTCTTAAAACTGCATCGTTGGTTAAGTGCTTGTAAGTAAGCTTTCAGTGCATGTGACAAATACAATTTGATTTGTCACTGCCACAAACCATGCTTCAGCAATGTTCTGTAAATGAGCAGTCTACTGTATGTGGTTGTTTACAGTGAGAAGCTGAAGTCTGTTAGTCCATTGTCTGTATACTGTAAGAGGGCATGTCACTGTTAGTCCCCAATGTGTGTCAGGAGCTAGGAGAGGAGGCGAGGAGGAGAGGAAGGAGCAGAGGAGAGGAGATGTGTGTGACTCTCCCTGGCTGTTCCTGTTCCTCTGCAGACTGTAGGCTGACAACTCTCTCCCACACCTGCATGGCTGGAGAGGAGCAGGTTTTCTCTGTAATTAAAATGTCACAACCTAAGCTCTCTCTCTCTCTCTCTCTCTCTCTCTCTCTCTCTCTCTCTCTCTCTCTCTCTCTCTGTTTTACCTCGCCACTGTCTCTCCTGCTCCCCCGCTGGCCCTGGTGTGACCCAGTCATTCCCAGTCAAGGTAACAGGAGGTGTCATAACTGCCCTCTTCAGCCCCCAATTAGCAGAGTTTACCCTTGGCCAACAGCAGCCAAACTTGTACTGCAGGTGTGTGGGGGAATCACACGATGCAGCTCAGCTCTACATTGTGCCACTAGTGAAAACCACATTGCTTCTTTTCTATCTCCAATGCTCAAGACTTGGGAAACCATCGTAGAAACATCAAACCATACTACCCACGCAAAACTAGATGTCGTACAGTTAATATATTCCTACCAACCCACCTAAAACATTGCAGGAAATAATGTATGTCACAGTGTTCCAGAACAGGTAAAATTAGGCCTTGTTCCTGAGAAGTGCTAAAATGTAACATTTTATCATTGAGTTTCAAATGAGCTTGCATCCATATGGACATGTCAGGTTTTGATTGACCTGTCAGGCATCTCTAGGGCCAAACAGAGTCCAAGTCAATAACAGACACACACTGGTTAATGAACCAAACAAAGGACTTAAGAGTGGTTATCTGATTGAAATGCTTGAGTATGCAGGCGGGGATTCTTGATAACATGAGTGTGGTGTGCATTAACATATAGCCCCTTGTAGTGGTGTCCCTATTACCGAGGTGTCCTCTTCACATCCCTCTTTAACCTTGAAGGAACTGCATGAATAATGGGTTTCAGGTCCTTAAAATGTCTGTTGTGCTATCTGGTGTTAAAAATACCTTCAAATAATTAGACAGATGGAGCACTAGACATAATAGTTGTTGCTTCGATTTGAAGGTGGATTTTATGTTGTATTAATCATTATTGCCAGCCTCTCAGCTCCTCCTCATTAATGAAGTGTCTATGCTGAGAATGGGGACCAGAGATTTGTGATGAGCCACAATAACGGTGGCCAGACCACTAGGCCTAAACCGATTGCTGAGGGGAAAGTGGACACATTTGCTTGAGATTTTATTTAAAAACATAAAATGATTTATTGAGGTCCTCTGCTCACAAACGTAATCTCTATTGACCAGAAACACTTCTTGTCTCTGAAAGAATTAAAGATAACCATCCCTATGGTTTTCTGACTCTTCTGTAACTAGATGCAAGAGGCATGTGATGTAATTATAATATCTTTTGTAACTCAGGAAACATTTTGTTTGAAATAAAGAAAGCATACATTGATATATTCTGCTTAGCTTTAGTGGCTGGTATGATGCTCCTATCAGAAAACCATCTGGTGTGTAGGTAGGGAGATACATTACGTTTCTGACTGGTCAGTGTTCAAAAAGTGGAGATGGAACACCTTCCATGATCTTGTCGTTTCAGTGTCATACCGCTGTTGCAGGCATGTTCACTGTCCCACCACCCTGCTGTCTGAGGAAGCAGCGTTGTTTACTTTCACTGTTCTGTGCAATTTTATCTCAGCAGGTCTGTCTTTTGACAGACAGTGTGCATGGGGCCGGAGGGGGAGACAAAAAGCTCTAGTATTTGGGAAGAAACAGGCTAGACAGCCGGAGAGAGAGGGCGAGGCTCCATGAGAATTAGATCAGTGTGGAGAGTCCAGATTGAGAATCAGACGAAGCCCCCCTGTGGTCATATGAGGCTAACACTGAACGCTAGCTACCCTGCTAACTGAATGAGCAGCAGGCCAGCAACACAGGGCAAGCATACCAAGTGTGCTTGCGCTAGCATGATGGAGCGCAGCCCATCGGGAGGGAAGCCGAGTTGTTTACATTCAGAAACTAGCTACTGGCCCTTTGACAGAGAGACAGACACATTCAAACATGATGGGATAATAACAGCAAATGTGTTATTTCTGACCGTAGGCTTGAAGACTGATGTGACAGATGTAAATCCACTCCCGGACTCCTAGGGGGTGCTAGGGATTGTATATGTGGTCACAAACCACCTCTGGGCAATAGATCTCTCCTGCTCACACACAAATCTGTCGGCTGCCATGGCTCTGCTACAGCTCTGGGCAGTGCGTGTCAAATACAGGGCCTTACATGATGTGACGTTACATCTGGAGCGCAGTCACATGGTAGGTGTAGATTATGTTCTCTCTCTCTGGCTGCTGTTCCCCATCATAAGCCTGGTGTAACATAACACTGCAATTTTTTCCTCTGGATTTCTATGACCAATGAATCAGTATGTTATTAACTGCCACCCTAAGAGTGCAATTTGTCATGCAGAGGAAGTGTTCTCCTTTCTTAAGTCAGGCATAGCATATTGTCATGATCTCAAGGATCAAGGGTTTCCAATGGGAGACTCCATAGCACTCAGTAGCTACACTGTCTGATTACAAATGAGGCACTGTAACACTGTTCACAGTTACAAACGGATGGATCTACAAACCTTTTCCATGCCGATTGAGCTGTGACCTGGCTAAGCTCTGTCAAATCAAAGGCTATTTTGAGTTCATTCATTATTCTTTGTGACAGTGAGCACAGATCGTGATTAAAAAAAGCAAAATAGAACAAGAGGAAGAAAACAAATACAGTGTAGATAGTTGGAAGATTTCATCAAATATAATACTGTAAAAGAGCTGAAGGTCACAGATGCTAATAAAATGGAAGGGAAAAAATAGCCATGTCTTTGATGCTTTACTACAGCAAGAACCTTAAAGGAAGTGCAGCAAGAAGGGAAAGGAAAGGGAAATGATACCTCATCATAATGATATTAGTATGTGTGTGTGAGTGTGTGTGTGTGTGTGTGTGTGTGTGTGTGTGTGTGTGTGTGTGTGTGTGTGTGTGTGTGTGTGTGTGTGTGTGTGTGTGTGTGTGTGTGTGTGTGTGTGTGTGTGTGTGTGTGTGTGAGTCACTGTCTGAGTTTGTCATCTGACCATTCTACTTTGTCAGGGCACATGTTGGGGTCCATTCACTTATTATGCCCCTTGTATTCATGGTTTTCCAATTAGGACAAGTCATCCTCAGTTGAAAAGGTTGGTCTCGTTAGATAATGCAGAACGCATCACTATTTCTAATCAGCTGCAAATGAGCTTTGGGAAAGATGATCCTCAAAGGGAGTGACTGTCAAGCCTTTTCCATAGAGAAGAAAATCCAGCAACTGCCATTTTCCTATCCTATTTGTAGCATAATAACATCTCACACAGAGCAGCTTTTCCTTTATAGCCTATAAAGACGTCAGGCTGATTCCTAATGAACAAAGGGAAGCTGAAGCTAGTAATGGTTCAGCGATGATCTGATGCTAGAAGGAAAAGGCTGACAGTGGGTTTTGCATTATCAAAGCTTTGTTGCTTGAGCTTATGTTGGCGCAGGCAAACATCCACGCAGACACACGTTAGTCATTACGGAAAGCTTTTGTGCATCAAGGCAAATATTTCCTGGAGGATAGTCTGAGGGAGCGGGCACTTGGGTTAAGAGAGTGACTTGCCTGTCCTCGGCAATGTCAAGAAAGCTTCAGTAGGGCTCCAGCTTTTCATTAAGGCCACCATTAGCGTCAGCTCCAGTTAGACCCAGCCAGTGCCACAATGGAGGGAGCACCATAGTCATTACCCATATAACGTCCACTTCCCCTACCCCACACTGCACAGCTAGTAGGCCTTTATGACACGTAGGGGGACAAACTCCTAGCTAGCACAATAATTAAGAAACGCTGGGCTGGGAGGGGTGACTTCCCCTTTCTTCCTTCGCAGGGGGGCAATCTGTCATGTTGCATGAATGTGTTTAGTGTGCAATACATTGTCGATGGATTTTGAATAAAACCATAAAGGACACTTAGATTGCTGTTTCATGGAAGTAGACCTCCATATATCAACTTCCCCGGTGTGTTCATTTCAAGAACATTACTTTGTTCCTTTGCTGTGATGTATGGTTTATTGGTGATCTTTCTCTCTCTGCACCAGAGCATACTGTAGCTTAAAACCGAAAGATGTTGGACGCAAGAACCTCTTAATTAGATTATCGACTTGGCTGAGATGCAGACACATGTTGTGTCTTAGGAGAACAGTTTCAGATATGGAGGAAATTAAAACTGTGTGGGAAGACATGCATGTACAGTGCAGTGCTAATTAGCAAGATGGATGCTATTAAGGTTAAATGTGTTGTGTTAATTCAGACTTTATTGGCTAATATTATGAAATATCTTAGTCAATCTGAGCCTGACTATATCTTGATTGACATATGTGATATACAGTGCCTTGCGAAAGTATTCGGCCCCCTTGAACTTTGCGACCTTTTGCCACATTTCAGGCTTCAAACACGCTTTTTTGCACGCCCAATTTTCAGTTGTTGATTTGTTAAAAAAGTTTGAAATATCCAATAAATGTCGTTCCACTTCATGATTGTGTCCCACTTGTTGATTCTTCACAAAAAAATACAGTTTTATATCTTTATGTTTGAAGCCTGAAATGTGGCAAAAGGTCGCAAAGTTCAAGGGGGCCGAATACTTTCGCAAGGCACTGTATATGTACTGTATGAGTGAAAGCTGAGGTAAAAATAAGATTCTGCTTAGAGTCAGTTAAAGCTGAGCCATTAATTCTCTTTACACCAGCCAGCATGACATTCTTTCCAGCCAACTGATCTCTAAACCGTTTTTGAGCTGCTGTGTCCAGGGACCACTAGAGTGACACTGGGAGAGGATGGGAGAGAGAGAGGAAAAGGTAGAAAGAGAGGGATGGAGGCGGAAAGAGAAAGACATATATTCATGTCTTATCTTAAGTGACGATTTGCCTTGCCGTTTTGCCAGGAGAACGGACCCTGATGAAAGAGTACATAAATAAGGGATGCAGAAGAGATGTCTGAGAAGAGAAGAGTGAAAGAGACAGAGGAAGAGAGGGGAGGTGAGAGGATTGCACCCCGGGCTAGATCCCATTCCCATTACAGACTCTGGATCAGACTTCACATGTCATTAGAGGCGGTGTAAATCAGCAATTAGCCTCACAAATGAAGAAATGTCAGACATTACCTGGAGCACAACAGGCCATCAGACCCCGTCACAGAGCAATGCTGTACACACACCCAGGACCTCCTACGCACACACCCAGACAGACGCCCAGACTGAGAAAACCCTCCCCTTCCATGTCAGGGGCAGTTGATGGACTCCGGCAAGAAGGCGGCACTGAGGCGTGTGGCTCAATTAGAGATATTTGTTGTAGTATAGGCATGACAGCTGTCCCAAGAGGACCTGCAAAGACAGCTCAGACTGTCAGCTAAACACAGCGCAGTGGAAGGTGGAAGAAACTTAGGAGGGGGAGGAGAGGGAAAGAAAGAGAAATACAAAGGAAAAAGGAAAGAGCGTAAGAGAAGAGAGATTCTTTTTGCCTGCGGTGCTCATGTACCCCCAAGAACACTGTGATGAAAGGGACAGTCTCAGTCAGACAGAGAGAGGTGAACATGCAGGGATTCTCTATCTCCCTTTTCCCTCAATCCCATCCCTCGCTCCCTGAAGGCCGGGAATATTTGACCTTGTATAAAACCGTAAAAAACGCACAATTTACCCATCTACATTCACATACAGTACATACATTATTAGCAGCAAAACCTCTGTGAATTTTTTTTAACTCTGTCCCATTCCATATCAGAATCCCTGAATACTTGAGTTAAGTTGCCTTAGTTTTGGCTCTAAACCACTTGCCCTCATTCAACGCCACCCATGTATCTGAAACGCATTTAGGTACTTTGGCCATAACATGGGGGGTCCACACACTGGAAGAGGAAGATAATGAGAAGGAAAAGGTGGTGGGGTTCTGTGCAGCAGGCCACTTTCCAACACAGTCAACAGACTGGCCTAATTATGCAGTCACCCAAACAGAGGGCGCTAATCCGCAGGCACACTGGCCTGTCAGCTCCCCACTACGTTCCAGTACTGCCAACAGGCAGCAGGCATCTAGTTAAGGGCTAGAGAGTTACACAAGTGCAATAAGATCCAACACGAACACTGGGTGCCCCAGATTCCTCTGTCCAAGGGTGGCCAGTGTAAGAGATGCTGTTCTAAGTGCAGGAGATAGATGCACCCAGGACCTCAAAAGAAGGAGGACCCCTTTGGGGATGTGCTTACATTTAATTCATGTTAATTCACCAAACATCTATGGTTAGCCATAGGGCAGTGATGTGAAGGGAAAAAGAGCAGAGCAGAGAGGCATTAACATCCAACACTGACACACTCAGTGCTCGCTATGGGGATGAGAAAAGACCAGACATGACTTCTGTCTTCTTCTGTGTTCATCAGAGCTGTAAAATGCAACCGCCAGATTCTTTTTGTAATTGGTATGAATTCCTTGCTCGTAGTAATAAACAATTCAAGGAGAGATTTGGTAAGAGCTAGGTGACACCAGATGAATGGTTGAATGGTTGTTTCCTGTCTGCCACATAATTCTACCCCTGGAGCCACCCCCACCTCCTCCCTCTCCACATCCCCTCCCACTCAACAGCACCAGGTACTTGTTGGCTGTAAAAGAGCCCAGTGCGGTCTTATGGCACCAGGTTGGAACCAACCAATTAGAGCAGAGACAATTTACCCCTGTGGCAGCAGGTTACAGGTGCGGAGAGTTGTGTGGAAAAGTGTTACCTGCAGGAACGACGGCTAACACTACCCCAGAGAGACCACCAGTTTATCAGGCTGACTTGTTAATTTGCGTGAGGGCTGGTTCGGTAAGCAGGACTCCAAGTCATACAGAAATAATGAAGCCAGATTTATGAAAATTACATTTCCTTCTCCACACATTGGAGGGCCCCCAGTCTGCTTTTCCAAATGTTGCCATTACATTTTCTCCTCATAATTGAGTGTGTGTGTGTTTACATAGGTGTGGGTGTGTGTGTGTGTGTGTGTGTGTGTGTGTGTGTGTGTGTGTGTGTGTGTGTGTGTGTGTGTGTGTGTGTGTGTGTGTGTGTGTGTGTGTGTGTGTGTGTGTGTGTGTGTGTGTGTGTGTGAGTGTATTCTTGTTTGTGTTAGCTTGTCATGGTTAGGGTGGCAAGGACTGACGAAATGTGTAGTTTGCTCCCCGGGTGTCTGTGCCTTCTCTCTCCTGACATTTCCCATTTAAAGAAACAGAAAACTGTAAGGACTTGAAGACAATGGAGAAGCCTGGACCGGGAGAAACAACAGGCATGTAGCTGAAGGCAGCTCCGACAACCGTGGCAATGAAAAAGCCAGTGTCTCTCGGAATAGGAGATAGCAGATCCCGTTGCTGTGGATAGGGACTTCCCAAAAATAAAACCATGTTGCAGCACAAAAAGGCTCTCCGCTTCTCACCCAGGCCCAGCTGTCTGAGTGACTTTTTATCTTTTCTGAAGCCCCTTCTCCTGCCAGCCAACTGCTGTTTGTCTTATTCACCTCGCTTTCCAAAACAAGTCATTTTTTGGGGAGATTTGAGCGCTCTCTGGGGTGGAAGTGTTTGGGGCCAGGGGCTGGCTTCCTGTGACCAGCGTGTGGGAAGCCATAATGTGGCAGAGCCCCAGCAGAGCCCCCTACTCTCTGCAAAGCCATCATCTGTAGTGGCCGTGGGACTGCCAGCACAGAGGGAGTAGGAAGCTGAGCTAACTCGCTCAGTACTATCTTCAACCCCCCACCACCAAGAGAGGGCTTTGTATGCTAATGAAACTCTGCAGATAAGCAAAGACAAAAAAAAAAGCAGGGGCATTAAATCAACCCAGCATTAAATAATAATAATAATGGCTTAATATTGTGTAGTGCATATTGCCGAACAGCTAGACGTCCTGGTTATTGATGTCTCTTTTATGACAAACCTCCATTGAACAGAGTAGGACGTTAATGCCTGCCCTGTGGCAGGCTGGGGAGTCAGCGCCAGGGAATGTTAATTTATTTGCATAAGCGAACAAAAGTATGCTCAGTCAAAAAAACGTATACTTTAATAATTTCAAAATCCAATTTAGTGCCGTTATGAGGCATGGGAGCGTACGTCAACAATAACACTGGCTCTCACAAGCGATTAGTCATTATTATTTAGTTTTTTATTGACGTCAGAGTGCATAGCTTTGGCAAGTGGGCCATAAAAGCACTTATCTTTACCATGATATTGGGGCAGTTTCTCTACTTCCCCTCTACTGCTTTCCCACAGCCTGATTGTGGCACAGAGTGCCAGAGGGGCTCAGATGGGCCAAGCTCGACCACTATTTTCCCACCCCATTGGCAGCGCTTTGCCTCCATAAGCCGTGGAGTGTATGGGCGATTTGGGACACTCAGCTGTTGCCTGCGGAGGTGAGGGTTTGGGTCTGTGATCCAGGGGACACTCTGCCTCTTTGGTGTTTACAGCTTTCTCAGTAATCTGTCAGCTCATATAAGCCCTCATCAACTGAACAGGAGAGCAAGGCTGAGAAGCCCAGAGCAGAGGCACCAAATGGACATTAGGCTGCAGCAGCCATGGATGGAGATGGACGTGGGGGAGTGAGTTACGTACCTCAGAGAGGACTCAGAGAGGACTCAATTACCACATAGCAAATATGCATGTTGATTGTATTTCTTCAGAATATTTCTCCATCTGTCCAGACCATCTTTCTTTGTAGAGCGTGATGTACTGAGAGGTAGCTGCCCCATCACATTGGGATTGGACTGAGAGAAGGTCATTTTCTCTCTGACTTCATCTCACCACTGATGACCCAGGAGCGATCTGGCTGATTCCAGACATATGCATGGTAACCGCTGACGTGTTCTCTATCATCATCATGATCATCATCATTTGCGCTCCTCTTCTCTGTTCCAGTACACTAAGCCAAGCTCAAAATCTGAGGTCCCTCTCCTCTCTGTACTCATTCCAGTAGCTCATCTGTCCTCTGGCCTGGGTCTCTCTTCATCCCAGTAGCTCATCTGTCCTCCGGCCTGGGTCTCTCTTCATCCTAGTAGCTCACCAGTCTTCCGGCCTGGGTCTCTCTTCATCCCAGTAGCTCATCTGTCCTCTGGCCTGGGTCTCTCTTCATCCAAGTAGCTCATCTTTCCTCCAGCCGCGTTCTCTCTTCTTCCCATTATCTCATCTCTCCTCTGGCCTGGGTCTCTCTTCTTCCCAGTATCTCATCTCTCCTCTGGCCTGGGGCTCTCTTCATCCCAGTAGCTCATCTGTCCTCTGGCCTGGGTCTCTCTTCATCCAAGTAGCTCATCTTTCCTCCAGCCGCGTTCTCTCTTCTTCCCAGTATCTCATCTCTCCTCTGGCCTGGGTCTCTCTTCTTCCCAGTAGCTCATCTGTCCTCTGGCCTGGGTCTCTCTTCATCCAAGTAGCTCATCTTTCCTCCAGCCGCGTTCTCTCTTCTTCCCAGTATCTCATCTCTCCTCTGGCCTGGGTCTCTCTTCTTCCCAGTATCTCATCTCTCCTCTGGCCTGGGTCTCTCTTCTTCCCAGTATCTCATCTCTCCTCTGGCCTGGGTCTCTCTTCTTCCCAGTATCTCATCTCTCCTCTGGCCTGGGTCTCTCTTCATCCCAGTAGCTCATCTGTCCTCTGGCCTGGGTCTCTCTTCTTCCCAGTATCTCATCTCTCCTCTGGCCTGGGTCTCTCTTCTTCCCAGTATCTCATCTCTCCTCTGGCCTGGGTCTCTCTTCATCCCAGTAGCTCATCTGTCCTCTGGCCTGGGTCTCTCTTCATCCAAGTAGCTCATCTTTCCAGTATCTCATCTCTCCTCTGGCCTGGGTCTCTCTTCACTCTGCCCCGTCTAGGCCCAGCGCTCGGTCTCTAATCCCCCTCAACACCTGTTAGCCCAGGGCCAGTCTGAGAGGTCATCCACCAACACAATTGGAGGAGAAAAGCTTCCATTCTCCATGCGAGGTGGGCGGCATCCTCAAATGTATTTGTGCGGTGGGAACACTAACTATATTTGTATAATAACTACATATAAATGTATTTGTGCGGTGGGCACATTAAATAGCATCTTTAAAAGCATCTGAGTGTGCTTGAGGGAAGAGGCCAAGATCCTCACGAAATGCCAAGCTTTCATTTTAATAACCTATCTGTGTTATAGTAATGAACATTTTCTAAGCTCTCCAACATTTTCCAGTGGTGGGTGGACATGCAGAGTTAGTTGATTTCATTCTTTCCTTCCTTATTTGAACATCGTTGCAAAGCAGCACAGCTGTGACAGATTGTTAAACCAGCAGGTCAATTGGTTGTTGGGACTGGCACAGAAACGGTAATGCATTGAATCACTTCCTGCATAATGCCGTGGCGTTAATGGGGGGCAAGGGTGCCGTATGAAATAATAGTCTTGCCATGTACTGGCTTGTTGTTGCTGTCTGATGGATTTTTAATATTCTTTGCCGGGTCGTTCCGAACGGGTGGATGTGGCTGTTTAGTCACTATGTCCTTTAAGATAGAGTCACTATGGCTGAGAGATTGAGGGCTTCTGGAGAGCACAGGGTCAATGTTAACTTAATGATTGTCTGCAGTGAGTCAGGCACTGTCTTGCCCTGTCTGGGTGACTGGGACGTCTCCATCTGCTCTGTGACTAAAAGGTTTGCTCTAATTAACAGGGCAGAGGGTGGCGGTGTCTGGATAGAGAGGCGAGAGGAAGGGGAGAGGAGGGGGAATGAGAGGAGGGGGAACCTGTGAGGAGCGACGGCAGGATGGAGGGATGACGAAAGAGAGAGGAGGAAGTGAAAATGATGACTAGCAGATTCTAAATGTCTTCTTAGAAGACCTCACTACAGTGACCTTGGGTGAATCATGTCATATCTCCACGGTAGTGTATTAGAACCACAGCTTTTAGCATGACAAGGACTTGCTACTTATAAATCATTTACATAATTGTACCTTTCCATTTAACCTCACCCAGGAATTTATGGAGAGAATGTGAAGGTCCTGTTTCCTCCTCTGTTTCTCTGAGTTAGAGCTTTTTCTGTGAGCTGGTTTATGAATTCCCATTAATTTGCAGGTATGCCTAATTTGACACCTGCCTCATCATTTACAATTAGGCATTATGGGATGTAATTGGCCATCTGCCTCAGCCATCTTGTGTTCCTGGAGAGTGGCCATGTTGGTCTCCAGCTGTTTAGCACGGCAAGGCCACACTGAACCGTCAGATGGCCTGGATGGATCATCATACTCTACTGTTCTGACGTGACCACTGTCAGTAAAGGAAATAACAGGACAGACCGGCTGCTGCTATGAGGAACAATGTGGCAGTTTATATATGTGGAAATAAGTGGCATACAGGTTTTTAATAGATATTCATGGGGACTCGCATTCATTGTTCTGTAATTGCTGAGCAAATGAGCTCATTGTGCTAAAAACGTGCTGGAGACAAAAGGAGACTATTGGTGTGCATGGGAGATTGTCTGACACACAGAAGGAATGAGAGGGAAAGAAAGAGAGGTGAGGTGGAGGGATGTTCGCTCCTTTGTCCTCTAGCTTTGGCAGGTATAATAGCACTGTTCTTTCTGTCAATCAGTGTTTACAGTCCTCATTGCTAAACCCTTTATATAGCTCCACCTCTATTCCATGCACTGCCCACTGTGCCACAATGTACTGTATGCATCATACTTAAGAACAAGGCAAACATATTGAGTGATAGCAACTGTTTCTATGATTCGTAGTTTGTGCCTAGCCATATGTGGGGGGGGGGGGGGGGGGGGATCTCCAATAAGAAAACAATTAAAAACACCCATTACCGCTGGGCTTGACAGGGTTTCGTCCTGCACTGTTTAATGTGGTATAAATCATTAGCATTGGATTGACTCTGCTTTGTTTTCCTCTCTCCTGTAGATGAGATGGGTTATTTTAAGTCCACTGCTGTCTTGAAAGCAGGGCCAAGCACCCGTGAGACTCCCCAAATGTGCCCAATAGCATATTCTGCAATCTTTTGTTGTCTTTCTCCAAACTGCAGTGCTACCTTCAGGCAACGAGAGTCCAGCAATCTTGTTTATTATGCTTCCCTGCCTCTCTGAACAAAATATTATTTCCAAATAACACTTTTAAAAATATTTTGTTGTGTATTATTTGATTTCATATTCTGCACTACATGGCTTCGGGACAAGTTATCAAATTATTTTGATGACACAAGCATTCTTCCATGTAATTTGGATGCAGTATTTGGAAATCATTGAGTGATAAAAGTTTAGATGATCCAAGAAGTGCATAGTATTGAAATCTGGCTTGATAAATTCCTTCCCATCCAATAAACGCCTGCAGCCTGCCATACTGTCTCAGCTCTCTTCGAAGCAGAGGAGAGGAGAATGTGAAACATACTGAGAGTTTGAGGGCCGCTAAAGCTGTGTCTGTAGGACCTGGACAACTATGACTTTGCTCTATGACCCTGGGGCCACATCATCCCCTCACACATTTTGATGCAGTCACATCTTCCTTCCACTGCACACTCACACACACACACACACTTCTGCCATGCTAACATGACACTCATTGACACTGCCCGCCTGCCTATCAAAGCCTGACAGCAGTCCCTCAAAGGGCCCCACTGGAGGAGAGAGAGAGTGCTGCCTTGCCTTTTTTCTACAGAACCCATACCATGATTAGCAAGGAATCAGCCTAATCTTGTCAAGCCAAGTACTCTACCCTCTTGCACTTGCTTGATTCTGTGTATGTTCTTTAGAAGCTTCACTCGCACATCATTCCAAAGAGAAAAAAATGAATTCTACAAGCGTGTTATTAAACAGTTCAAGGCTAACAAGTAAAGTAGGAATTTTCAGATGGGTCTACCGTTGTTTTGAATTCCTCTCAGAGCTATTTGAGAGATTTGATTTCCATGAAAGTAATTCAGAATCTGAACCAGACATATGCAGTGCGATGAAAAAGAGAAGTTAGAAAGTAAGTTTGAACATCTTTGAATTTTTTTTTTATCTGGCAATCCCTTTATACTATAAGTCAAAATTGCATTGCAGATGCTATAGGGTAAGAACAGAATTACATTCAAATGCAGTGATGGCCAGCAGATATTCTTGCTGATTTAATAGTATTTTCTAGTTCAGACTTAATACATTTTCCCTGACATCAATACTGCGTTGAAGGCTCCACAGTACTGCATGTGAAAAACAAAATCAACTCAAATACATCAAACACTACAAACTCAAAATTTCACGTTTGTCTGATATTGGTGGGGATTACGTCCGATATGCCCTTTTTGGCTATGCACCATTTAAAACAATGTTACCATGGTCACGGAGATCGCATTCAAGGTAAACGCTGCATATTTCAACTCTATCTGAAATGTCCTTTAAATGTCAAAGCAAGCTTTGTTACAACGCTGATCCACTGCGGTCCGGATTTAACCCTGGTTTATTTCTGCCTGTGAATGTGTTTGCCTTGTGCTTGTTTAAGTGTGATAATGTACTGTAGGAACACGTGTGTGTTCAAAAGTTTATGCATGAGCTCATGTGTGTGTGTCATATGTGTGTGTGCAGTGTGTGAACTTGTGTGTGTGACGTGGGTTCCTGCCATACAGTAGAGGTGGGAGCTGAGTCTGACTGGTGTCACTGTGACATGACAGATGTGTTTGGACAGTGGAGTGCTGGCCCTGCCACACAGCATTAGACTCAACTCACCAGAGAGGAGAGGACAGGACTATTCCCACACGAGAAGCCCAATCATGGAGATAATAAGGCTTCATCCACTGAGAGATAAATTACAGTACCAGTATGGATTCGTTCACCTGAATTGTAAAGTGTGTGATATGGTTCTTGACTAGACTGCTGAGCATATAAAACTTGCTCTTACTTTTAACACAGTAATAGTAGGCTTGGAAATAGTGAATTTGAACTGTTTAATAATTTTTAATATACATTTATGATTGATGATTTTCTCTGAAAATCCTTGTTCTTTCATCATTTATATAATTTTCCTGGACCTGATTTATCACTCATGTATCACAGGAGTTGAATAGCAGAATAGGCGTGGGTTTGGCAGGTATCCTGTCTCTGACAGGGCTTCTTATGTTCTTTCTTGTCCCTCCTTTGACCCAGTCTGAGCAGAGCGCCACTCAGTGAACTACATAGCAGCCCATTGTAGATAGAAATCTCCAAGCCTCCACGTTGAAGGACTCTTAAAAAATTCAGTATGCACAATGAATTATGGAATGGCGTAATGAAAGTGGTGGGGGACCTTTCTTCCACACACAAGTCCAAATGAGTCATCCTATCTCCCATCCGCCCCATAAAAGAATGGACATGGACACATAATGAACATACCCTTTTGTCCCCATTATCAGTTCACCTGAGGATTCCCAGAGACCATTTTATTGCGTTAAACTACAGCAATTACCCTCAGTACCAACCTCAACTCAACATATCGCCACTGTCGGAGAGGGACCAAGATGGGGCCTGCAAATAACCTTGGGAAAATGGGTCTCTTATTAACATAAAATTAATTGCCTCATTTATTACATAATACGCGCATGGACATTTATGTGAGCAGAGGGAAACCTTTGCTCTGTATGGCGTGGAATATGATAACACGTGGCTTAATTACCATATAGGAATTAATTAATGTGCGGAGGACAATTTATGAATACTTAAAACCTGGGGACAGCCAACATTGTGCGATGCCATCTCAACTGAAGCTGTTTATTTTACTTCTATTCCATTTAGATTAAATTATCCTCTTTACATTGGGTGGCTGTTAAAGTGTTCCTATATTAAAACAGATTACATTTTTTAAATAAATAAAGATAGCTCAAGCCAAGCTGGCTGGCTGACTGGCATTTGGGGCAATTTTCACACCAGAGCTGCCATTTTTACACCAGAGCCCCCAGTACTATGGAAACACATTGGCTGTTTACTTACATCACGCCGGTGGAGGACAAACTGGCTCTGCATCTGAACAGAACACAAGCTGTTTCTACCTCCCCCAAACACAGCGGAAAGCAGTGGAAAGCAAAATCAAAATCCTGAGCAAACATGAAGGAGAGTGAACCCTGAAGTTAATATTGGAGTCGATGGCTTACAATGCTATGCACGAATGTTAGTTCTTTCTGTTTGCGCTGGTTTCATATCTTCCCTGACGGGCGCAGGCAGCCCACTGAGATGAAAGCCTACTGGAGGAACTCAGTCAGTCTGTCTGGCTGCCTGTGCTGTATGAGTGATATGACACCACATGGTGTTTGGTATTGTGTTAGGCTGGGCGGCGGGCGGGTGCGAGCAAGCGAGCTTCTGGTCTCCTCTCTCTCGGAGGATTGTGGACAGATCGGACCGGAGGGAGTGTCTCTGATGTGTGGCTGCTGTCTACAAAGCTACGGTTACGGCGGAGGTCAGTGCAGGGTGGCCCCGGGCTCAAGCTAAGGTCTCATCTTTTAATGTCAGGATCACAGTGCTTTCTCTCCCCTCTTCTTCTTTCTCAATTTATCTCTCAGACATTATTACTCCCTCCCTGTCCCTCCATATCTGTCACATACTTATACATGACACTCATACATTCCAGCTTAAAATCCTGTAATGCAAATACAATTAGCTAAAATGCACTTAAAGAAAATAATGAACGCATTGCTGATCATGTGTCAAATGATAGACCCTAAGGTTTTTTCACAACTCGTTGATTGACCACTACACTCAAAAGCTGAGCAGGCCATTCACAGAATGACGGCATCAGACTGTCCCAAACAACATGAACAGGCTGCTAATGTATCCAAGAGACCGCTCACCAGCCCTTCCTGCCGTGACTCATAGCTGTTGCCATGGCAATTTGCATATTCTGATGACAAGCTGTCCACCTTTGCAAGCTCTGAGTCATGGTTTGGCTGACATGGTACAGGCTCACACAAGGGAGGTGGTCTTCATATTCATTTATTAGCTCTGATCCTCCTTAAGATCCCAGCCCTCTCATGTTCCCCACATTGGAGGCTAATGAGAATGCACATGTACAGCTGTGGAGTTGAAATTAGTTGGGACCTCATACCAGCCTGGAGGGTATTGGACACAGGCTGTGTGTGACTTCTTTCTGGTGCATTGTTACATACCTTTCAAGACCCCAAAGCCGCAGGGGGGTGGAAAAAAATACTGAGAATGACGAGAATGAGAAGCCATATCACAATACTACAACCACCTCCGCTCTGTCTGATACTGCAGTCTAATTGGCCATTTTTAACCCCTATATTAGATGGTTTGACAATACGAGAGAGTGGCTACAGTATATAGCTCTGGCTGGCATAGGAGACGTGATTCACAACACACAGCTCAACATGGTGACTGATGGAGAGAGATATTCCACCATAGGTGATGCACACAGTGTGTTTGAGATGTAAAATGATGAATTTAAGTGGACTGGTCAAAGGAGGCCTGCCTATCTGGGTGAATATATACTCCAGGCAGGCCTGTGCAAACAACACAGCTGGAATCTCAACCTACTGTCTCTCAGTGTGTTTATCGTTACTCTACAGGAGCATAGAATCAAACAGAGAGAGTACATTTACCTCTCAAACAAAGCACCGGGTTAGAAATCATCTGCCAGGTCTGGGTTTCCATTCATAAATACCTGGGGGCCATGAGAGCATCTGTTTTATTAGTAATTTGGAGAGATTTGTGAGATATCAGGTGGGAGATAAGTTGACTGGATGGCCCTATATGTGTACCTAAAACAACTTGAACCGCTCAGTTTTGAAGAGGCTACACAGGTCTGACTTATCGAGAACATAGTGGTACTATAGAAGGCAGTGTTCTGGAGCTGTTATCTCAGTATTGAGGCAAGGTGTGGTGTTTTCCCCTCACTGACGTTGATTGACACCGTGTATTATTAAGACACTGCGGTCCAGCACACTCCAGGCACTACCCTAATGGGAGAAGCATCTAGCCTGGAGGTGTGGGTTTCTGCCCTGCGGCTGTTTTGTGCTGTGCTGGAGTTTTGACCTGCAGCAGGAGAATTAAAAGCAGCATCAGGTGCCATGCCAGGTCGGGGCTCTTTGCTCCGTTGCACACTGCCGTGCTCCCAGCCTTTTAACCCTAATTGACAGACTAAAGTCCACAAGTAGAGAGAGAGAGAGAGAGATAAAGAGAGACAGAGAGACAAGGAGAGGGATAGACCCAACATCACAGACAGATATAGGATCACTGTTGCGAATTACGCCCTCGCTTTATCAGGCTGACTAAATCCAATAACGGACCCCGATATACTGTCTCGACTGTCCGGAAAATGTGACCTCCTTTAACTGCTAAACACTGCAGAAGCCACTGATCCAGTCTCATCATTAGCTCTCTAACCCGACTTCCCCCTCTCCCCTAAACTCCTAAACCGAGTACTGTGCTATTCAACAGGGAAGAGGCAAATCAAGCCGACTTAATCCATTCTGGAATTATGGGCGAGAACAAATTAAGAAATCTCAACTCATTAGCTGAGCTTTATGTACTGCCCCTCCTGGAGTTATCCCTAAACTCAGCCTCTCCAGTTAAATATGGCAGAGCCAGGCTTGTTGTGGTGTGTTTGTCTCGTCTGTCGGGCGGGCGGGCGGCTAAGGAGCAGCCATGACCCCATTAACACATGACCAAGAGGACAGGTCCCACAGAGAGTCAATCAGGAACTGAACAGTGTTTTACCAAAGCTAAACTCAGACAAACTTCTGACTAAGGTTGTATCTTACAAAGATTTTGTGAAATCTATCACAAGACATCAAGTGGCCCTTTTGGGTACTTTAGATTGTCACAGGTGTATGTTATCATCTCTGGCCTTCTAATCAAATGTAAAATATATGGAATAATTAATTAAGACGATAAAACAAATTTTAATTGCATATTTTGTTATGTCAGTATGTATTTGGTGTCAATGTTTTGGCGTTAAACTGGTAGCAGTTGTGAAAAAAGTAAAAAGAGTCGCAGAGTTAATTGAAAACAACGCCATTGTTGAGTAGATTCTCTATTGACCTATATGCTCTATCTAGTAGAAACTCATAGACAATATGGACACAGATATAAAGAATAAAGGCTATATGAATATATACAGTACCAGTCAAAAGTTTGAACACACCTACTCATTCTAGGCTTTTCCTTTATTTTTAGACATCAAAACTATTAAATAACACATTTGGAATAATGTATTAACCAAAAAGTGTGAGACAAATCAAAATATATGTTATATATTAGAGTCTTTAAAGATGACAGCTTTGCACACTCTTGGCATTCTCTCAACCAGCTTTGCCTCGAATGCTTTTCCAACAGTTTTAAAGAAGTTACCTCACGTGTTTAAGCAGTCCAACTCATCCCAAACCATCTCAAGTGGGTTGAGGTTGGCTGATTGTGGTGTCCGTGTCATCTAATGTAGCACCCCATCACTGTCCTTCTTGGTCAAATAGCCCTTACACAGCCTGGAGGTGTGTTGGGCCATTGTCCTGTTGAATAACAAATGATAGTCCCACTAAGCGCAAACCAGATGAGATGGTGTATCGCTGCAGAATGCTGTGGTAGCAATGCTGGAAAAGTGTGCCCTGGATTCTAAATAAATCAAAGCAAAGCAACCCTACACACTCACACCTCCTCCTCCATGCTTCATGGTGGGAACCACACATGCGGAGATCATCCGTTCACCTAATCTGCGTCTCACAAAGGCACAGCGGTTGGAACCAACTATCTCCAATTTGGACTCATCAGACTAAAGGACAGATTTCCACCAGTCTAAGATAAAAATCTGTCTTTCTGCCCCTGAGCAAAAAAAATATGCATTGCTCGTGTTTCTTGGCCCAAGCAAGTCTCTTCTTATTATTGGTGTCCTTTAGTAGTGGTTTCTTTGCAGCAATTTGACCATGAAGGCCTGATTCACACAGTCTCCTCTGAACAGTTGAAGATGAGATGTGTCTGTTACTTGAACTCTGTGCAGAATTTATTTGGGCCGCAATTTCCGAGGCTGGTAACTCTAATGAACTTATCCTCTGCAGCAGAGGTAACTCTGGGTCTTCCTTTCCTGTGGCGGTCCTCATGAGAGCCAGTTTCATCATAGTGCTTGATGGTTTTTGTGACTGCACTTGAAGAGACTTTAAAAGTTATTGACATTTTCTGCATTGACTGACCATGTCTTGAAGTAGTGATGGACTGTCGTTTCTCTTTGCTTATTTTAGCTGTTCATGCCATAGTATGGACTTGGTCTTTACCAAATCATGTACAATCAATTCAATTTACCACAGGTGAACTCCAATCAAGTGGTGGAAACATCTCAAGGATGATTAATGGAAACAGGATGCACCTGAGCTCAATTTCGAGTTTCATAGCAAAGGGTCTGAATACTTATGTAAATAAGTATATTTTTTGATTTGTCATTATGGGGTAATGTGTTTAGATTGATGAGAAACATGTTTATTTCATCAATTTTAGAATAAAGCTGTAACGTAACAAAATGTGGAAAAAGTCAAGGTGTCTGAATACTTTCCGAATCACCTGTACATTGAATTGTAAATCATGTCCACCAATGATCAATCTATGGCTCATTTTCTACCATTTTGTTGTAGCTGACTTGATTATAGTGCTCTTTGTCCTCAATCTGTACCTGGTTGTGCACCTAGAAGTGGAAATCAATAAGAACCATGTTAAATGAATTGTCATGGTGTTTTCCATGGTGGATGGGAACATGTCCACAAAAAGGACACAGTCACACAATTAAACACTGCTCTGATTGGATTTGCTGGAACTCAAATAGTATTTCATTCTTGACACCAGATGGGTAAAAAATACAGTATTTAACATCTCTCAAAATATCCTTTCCTGGGTGATGGAGTGATAAAGCACTGTGTTTTTCAATCCATAATAATGGAAGTTCTCTGTTGTGAACTGCCTTCATCTGTTCAGTAAGTTAAATGGGCCATGGTTACAGAGAGGTCTGTCAGAAGAGCAGTTGAATGGCTCTATGAGCTATAGGGATGGATGAATTGAACTCTGCCATTGCATTGGTGATAAGCCACTGATAAGAGACACTTTATGATTTTCAATATGGATAAGTGGGCTGTGTGGAAAGAAGGATGTGGCTACGGAGGCTTGCACTTTCATACCACTCCATGTACTCATCTGTCCCAGCGACACATACAGTGATTGTTCTAATCAGCACAGGCCCTCCAGGAGGACTAAATTGAAAATCATGTAATACCTGTTCCAATTTGTTGTTGTTTATGCTCCACTCACAAGTAGCTCGGCGGTTCGCAATCACCGTGGTGATAATTAACCAACACGCAGCAGCCCAAAGGATATGGCTGACGCTCCACACTGATCCATGGCCCAAACCCCTCCTCCTGCACCCCGCTGTGAACGACTTGATTTCCAGCCCGCTGGGGTTAGTGCGGGGGCCGCTGGGCATGGATCTCCCATCAGACTAACCAGGTGTGCCTTGACAGCCCGACAGTGGGGCGAGGACCGGCTCATGGTGTGTGCATTCTGTCAGATGGCAACGTATGTCTAGGCCAATCTCTCAGTCCCTGCACCATGTGAGAGCCATTAGGGCCTTATTACGGACAGAGGTCAAGATCCTCTGAAGTCCTGATTAGCATTTCAATGATTATGTGAGAGTAACAAGCAGTGGTGTCTCTCTGCTATCTCTCTGCCTTGTGCCATTAATATGGGCCTTTTTCATTATGTTACTGTGCTGCAATGATACAAGGAAACTAGCTTTTAGGTGGCAATGAGGATAGATGAGGGAAGAACGGCAGTGATAGAGAGGTGAAGGTTGATGACGCTTGTGTGCAATGTGCAATGTGCATAAGCACTTTACCTTTATCATATTCATAGTTGTAAGTCATGATGCTTTCTAGAAGTAGAAAGGTGCAATGTAATGGAAAGAGACTGGGAGAAACAAAAGAAAGATTATTTTGATTTCAGGAATTACTTTCTCCACTCAGATGATGTGCTGCACGAATCAGTTGTTTGCTTGTCTCCTCATTGTTTTTCAGATTGATTTGTTCTCTCTTTCGTATGACGGCATTGTATCTTCTGTCAGAGTTATGGGAAAACCTTGACATTTGAAGAAGTCTATTGAGAAAACTGTGTCTAACTGAGAAAACGGGGTTATTTGGCTGTCCCCATAGGAAAACCATTCTTTGTTTCAGATAGAACCGTTTTGGGTTGCATGAAGAACCCAAAGTGGAAATGGTTCTACATAGAACACAAAGGGGTTTTACTAGGAAACAAAAGGGTTTTACCTGGAACAAATAAGGGTTCTTCAAAGGGTTCTCCTTTGGGTCTGCATCCATACTGAGCAAATCCCAATGACCTCCCATTTAATCTGACCCATAACGAGACACACTCATCTACATGATCTACTAATAGGGGGAGGATTCTGGCTCCCCTGAAGGATCAAATGCAAGACAACTACATCTACACTCATTCCAGGAGGTTGGCCTCTGCAGAAATAATCTCTATTTAATACCTGCTCCTCATTAGTGCTCAAATCAGGGGTTAATTAACAAAAAGAGGTTAAATTAAAAGATTGGGATTTACATGGCGGCATGATGGATTAAAACACCCTGGCTGACCTAGTCATGCCTGAAAATCCCTAGCTCTAGCAGAGCATGTGTCCCTGTCTCCTTTCTCCCAAGCGTGTCTATGTGTGTGTTTCTGTGTGGGTTTGTTTGTGTACTTTTGTGTCCTTGCATGCATGTGTTTATGCGTGTGTGTGTGTGTCTATGTGTGTGTGTGACCCCTCCCTCACTACATAAAGGTCATCATATTGGCCAGTGATTAATATGTGGTTACAGTGTGTGCTTCTCTCCCATGGGGTGTCTGTTTGAGCAGCACTAATGAATGGCATGGTATGGTCACAATTAGAAACACCTGTCACATAGTGATATGGTAGGGCTAATAGGATATTAGCCTGCGCTACCTCAAAGGCATGTAGCATGTACCCTATCCCTCAAAGGGAGCAGAGTGCAGTAATGAATGTGCTTAATTGACATGATCAGCTAATGAGCATTACAAAGCTACGGACTGTGTTAATAACTCCAACTACAAATTAAAGCATTTGTATCTCTCTAATCATACGTGTTTCAAACAACATTAATACATTGTTAGGATGTAACTCTTTCTAATGTAGATATAATGTATACCATTTCAAATGGACTGCTTGACAGCAATTAGGATGGACAGCGTGGATGATGGATGTGTTTTTTATAGGTACAGTGGGGCAAAAAAGTATTTAGCCAACAACAAATTGTGGAAGTTCTCCCACTTAAAAAGATGAGAGAGGCCTGTAATTTCATCATAGGTACACTTCAACTATGACAGGCAAAATGAGAAAAAAATCCAGAAAATCACATTGTAGGATTTTTAATGAATTGATTTGCAAATTATGGTGGAAAATAAGTATTTGGTCAATAACAAAGGTTTATCTCAATACTTTGTTATATACCCTTTGTTGGCATACCCTATAGCCTTTGTTTGGTCACCTACAAACAAACAAGATTTCTGGCTCTCACAGACCTGTAACTTCTTTAAGAGGCTCCTCTGTCCTCCACTTATTACCTGTATTAATGGCACCTGTTTGAACTTGTTATCAGTATAAAAGACACCTGTCCACAACCTCAAACAGTCACACTCCAAACGCCACTATGGCCAAGACCAAAGAGCTGTCAAAGGACACCAGAAACAAAATTGTAGACCTGCACCAGGCTGGGAAGACTGAATCTGCAATAGGTAAGCAGCTTGGTTTGAAGAAATCAACTGTGGGAGCAATTGTTAGGAAATGGAAGACATACAAGACCACTGATAATCTCCCTCGGTCTGGGGCTCCACGCAACATCTCACCCCGTGGGGTCAAAATGATCACAAGAACGGTGAGCAAAAAGCCCAAATAGCCCGAACACAGCCTGGAGGTGTGTTGGGTCATTGTCCTGTGGAAAAACAAATGATAGTCCCACTCAGCGCAAACCAGAATGGATGGCGTATCACTGCAGAATGCTGTGGTAGCAATGCTGGTTAAGTGTGCCCTGAATTCTAAATAAATTCACTAACAGTGTCACCAACAAAGCACCATCACACCATCACACCTCCTCCTCCATGCTTCACCACACATGCACAGATCATCCATTAACCTACCCTGTGTCTCACAGAGACATGATGGCTTGATCAAAAAAATCTCAGATTTGGACTCATTAGACCAAATGACACATGTCTAATATCCATTGCTCTTGTTTCTTTGCCCAAGCAAGTATTTTCTTCTTATTGATGTCTTTAATTATGTTATTTTGCAGCATTTCGACCATGAAGGCAGGATTCATGCAGTCTCCTCCGAACAGTTGATGTTGCGATGTGTCTGTTACTTGAACTCTGTGAAACATTTATTTGGGCTTCAATTTCTCAGGCTGGTAACGCACTAATCATGAAGTTATCCTCTGCAGCAGAGGTAACTCTGGGTATTCCTTTCCTGTGGCGGTCCTCATGTGAACCAGTTTCCTCATAACACTTAAGGTTTTTGCGACTGCACTTGATTACACTTTAAAAGTTCTTGAAATGTTCCGTATTGACTGACCTTCATGTCTTAAAGTAATGATAGACTGTCATTTCTCTTTGCTATTTGAGCTGTTCTTTCCATAATATGGACTTGGCCTTTTACCAAATAGGGCTTCTGTATATCACCCATGTATATCAGGGATGATACACAACTGATTGGCTCAAACGCATTAAGAAGGAAAGAAATTCCACAAATTTACTTTTAACAAGGCACACCTGTTAATAGAAATGCATTCCAGGTGACTACCTCATGATGCTGGTTGAGAGAATGCCAAGAGTGTGCAAAGTAGTCATCAAGGCACACTGAGGACAGGCCTAAGCATGCATGATGCATAAACATGAATCACCACAGCACTTTAGTGTGTGAGGGGCAAGTCAGGGTCCAGTTTGAAGCTTTTTTAGAATAACATGTTTTGGTGTTCGATTTGCAGCATGCCCTTGCGACATCACCACATTCAAATGTGTGAAGAAGATATCTAAAAGAGTTCTCTACTCCCACCTCCATTGTCTTCTCTTTTTATCTCCCTGGACTGCAGACAGACAGCACTGGATGGTGGTGTGTTTGTGAAAAAAGGATACATTAACACGGTTCTCCTCAGGGAGAACTGGCCTTCGTAGAGGAAAGACACGAGACAAAATCTAAATTACTGAATAAATATTTACCTGTGCAAGGGCCCCAACACATCCACAAGCATCCACAAGCACCCACAAGCACCCACAAGCATCCCCATCACCCACAAGCATCCACAAGCACCTACAAGCATCCACAAGAAATCCACAATCATCCACTAGTATCCACAAGCATCCACAAGCATTCACTAGCACCCAAGCGGTGCCCCTTCTTCCGTTTTCCCGAATGCGCACACATCTATCAAAATGAAAGCCTGCCACATTTTATTTGCAAGAGTGTCTCTCGACAAACGATCCACCGGGGGAGGAGAGAGGCAGCAGATTGGAGAGTCAGTCTTTTTAAGGACAAAGGTAGCATGAGGATATCTCTCTGCAGCTAGCACATCAAAGCCAGCGGTTGTTGTCGTCACCCGTGCTTGTTGCTCAGGCAGGTGCTGTTCAGGCTTTCAGCTTTAGTTAGTTTTACCTCAGAACAACTGCCGCCGGTAACTAATGGCATCCACTAGCCTTCTATTGAGAAACCTGTTCTCCAAAGACTCCAGGATTTTTCTTGTGTGCCTCAAACACCCCTGAACCTCCCTATGATTGCCTTTAATTGTCCAGCCATGGTGAATACCTCACAAAGATGGACATCGCTCCATTTATCTCCTTTAATGGGCCCTCACACATCGTGTCCTTATACCCCCTGTTAGAAGCTGGTTCCCTGAGTCAACAGAATGAGCACATGGCACTAGTTGCTTACAGGGACACATTTTATGTGTTTCTGAAGGAGAACCACCACTCAAAACAACCTTTTATGCGTTAATGCGTTTAGCATGGTGCGAGACTGAGAGTGGCCAAAGATCCCTGTTAAGATTTGTCATTGGCATTTTGTAGGCCTTAATTATCCCATTGTGCCTTGTTATACCCCCTCCATCGCCATCGGAGCCAGGGCCTCGTAATTATCAGTTGGAGAAAGGGGTGCATCGCTCTTTTGGAGACTGCACAAGCATCACAGCTAAAGTGTCTGTACACAGTCGACAGTTCAAAGATAAGAATATGGTATATATTTCCCTCTCTTATTGTCTCTCTCCTTGTATCTTTCCTCTCTCTCTCTCTCTCTCTCTCTCTCTCTCTCTCTCTCTCTCTCAAATCAATTCAATTAAATTCAAGGGTTTTATTGACATGGGAAACATATGTTAACATTGCCAAAGCAAGTGAAGTAGATAATAAACAAAAGTTAATTAAACAATTTAAATGAACAGTAAACATTGCACTCACAGAAGTTCCAAAAGAAAAAGACATTCCAAATGTCATATTAAGTCTATATAGTGTTGTAACGACGTGCAAATAGTTAAAGTACAAAAGGGAAAATATGGGTTGTATTTACAATGGTGTTTGTTCTTCACTGGTTGCCCTTTTCTTGTGACAACAGGTCACACATCTTGTTGCTCTGATGGCACACTGGTATTTCACCCAGTAGTTTATCAAACTGGATTTGTTTTTTCGAATTCTTTGTGGATCTGTGTAGTCTGAGGGAAATATGTGTCTCTAATATGGTCATTCATTTGGCAGGAGGTTAAGAGGTGCAGCTCAGTTTCTACCTCCCTCTTTGTGCAGTGTGCACATAGCCGGTCTTCTCTTGAGAGCCAGGCTATGCTCACTGAGTCTGTACATACGTCGTCAAAGCTTTCCTTAAATTTGGGTCAGTCAAAGTAGTCAGGTATTCTGCCACTGTGTACTCTCTGTTTAGGGCCAAATATAATTCTAGTTTGCTCAAATTTTTTGTTAATTCTTTCCAATGTGTCAAGAAATCATATTCTCATGATTTGGTTGGGTCTAATTGTGTTGCTGTCTTGGGGCTCTGTGGGGTCTGTTTGTGTTTGTGAACAAAGCCCCAGGACCAGCTTGCTTGCTTCTCTAGGTTCATCACTCTGTAGGTGATGGATTTGTTATGGAAGGTTTGGAAATCACTTCCTCTTTGGTGGTTATAGAATTTAACGGCTCTTTTCTGGATTTTGATAATTAGCGGATATCGACCTAATTCCGCTCTGCATGCATTATTTGGTGTTCTACGTTGTACACAGAGGATATTTTAGCATAATTCTGCATGCAGTCTCAATTTGGATTTTGTCCCATTTTGTGAATTTTGTGATTTTCTTTTATTTTTATAATATATTTATTATTTTCCAATAAAAAATTGTTTTTAAAGACAGCAATACAAACAATGACATTCATTGTACTGTTGAATGGGATGGCCAATTTAGAGGACAAAACAAAACTTAACTCACACATACACAAAGTAAAACAAAATCCTATTAGGTGGTACATGTATAAGAAGACAGCAGTGTCGTTAAGCCAAAAATAAATTATTGGTTGACCTCACAACCACGAAGGGCAATGGGTTCTATAACTGATTCAAGTATTTTTAGCAAGCTCCTAATTGGTATGTCGAATTTTATGTTCCTTTTGATGGCATAGATTGCCCTTCTTGCCTTTCTCTCAGCTCGTTCACAGCTTTGTGGAAGTTACCTGTGGTGCTGATTTTAGGCCGAGGTATGTATAGTTGTTTGTGTGCTCTAGGGCAATGGTGTCTAGATGGAATTTGTATTTGTGGTCCTGGCGACTGGATCTTTTTTAGGAACACCATTATTTTGGTCTTACTGAGATTTACTGTCAGGGCCCGGGTCTAACAGAATCTGTGCAGAAGATCTAGGTGCTGCTATAAGCCCTCCTTGGTTGGTGACAGAAACATCAGACCATCAGCAAACAGTAGACATTTGACTTCAGATTCTAGTAGGGTGAGGCCGGGTGCCACAGAATATTCTACTGCCCTTGCCAATTCGTTGATATATATGTTGAAGAGGATGGGGCATTAAACTGCATCTCTGTCTCATCACGGCCCTGTGGAAATAAATGTGTGTGTTTTTTGCCAATTTTAACCGCACACTTGTAGTTTGTGTACATGGATTTAATGATGTCGTATGTCTTTTCCCTACACCACTTTACATTACTTGTATAGCAGACCCTCATTCCAAATTGAGTCAAAGGCTTTTTTGAAATCAACAAAGCATGAGATGACTTTGCCTATGTTTTGGTTTGTTTGTTTGTCAATTAAGGTGTGCAGGGTGAATACGTGGTCTTTTGTACGGTAATTTGGTAAAAACTAATTTGACATTTGCTCATTACATTGTTTTCACTGAGGAAATGTATGAGTCTGCTGTTAATGATAAAGCAGAGTATTTTCCCAAGGTTGCTGTTGACGCGTATCCCCCGGTAGTTATTCAAGTCAAATTTGTCTCCACTTTTGTGGATTGGGGTGATCAGTCCTTGTTTTCAAATATTGGGGAAGATGCCAGAGCTGAGGATGATGTCTAAGTATAGCCAATTGGAATTTGTTGTCTGTATATTTTATCATTTCATTGAGGATACCATGAACACCACAGGACTTTTTAGGTTGGAGGGTTTGTATTTTGTCCTGTAGTTCATTCAATTTATTTGGAGTATCCAGTTAGTTCTGGTAGTCTTTAATAGTTGATTCTAAGATTTGTATTTGATCATGTATATGAACCCCCCCGGAGGTAACCATTGGTTTAGGGGGTGGGAGGAGAGGGGGTTTGGCAGATACATTTTGGTTTTCCTGTTCCCATCGTTGACCCTGAGAGCAGACATGGTCTCTGAAGCATACAGATTCCCCCCTACTTTCTCTATTCATATAACAGAGATATGTCCATGTATACTGTCCGCAGCACCAGTTGAGTGATTCATCTCTGAAAGCTGTCTTGAAGTGTGATGTGATAAGCGAGCTTTGGATGTAATCTTCCTTTTCCTCTCCAAGGCAGCGGGCGGGTTGCGAGGTAGCAAGTTGGGGATTACTGAGCAGCCACTGAGATGTGCTGGCTGGTAGTAATGACACAGCAGCCCCCCATCCCTCACAGCTGCCACTGGAAGGACCCCATCTCCTGGGAGCTGCTTAGGTAACGGCCAGGCTAATCAGCTCCATCTGACATCATCATCATCATCAGCCCCCCACACACACACACACCTCGGCTGTCTGTCGCAGAGCAAAGCCCGGCATAGCGGACAGATGAACACGATTAGGTTCCTATAGGCCAGGAGAGGACAGAGGGGGGATGTGTGGAGGATGTGTGTGTAAGTGTGAGGGAGAGAGTGAGATAGAGAGAGAGAGAGGACACACACAAATACACAAAGCACGTAATATCCTCTCATTACAGAGCACACAGCCTTTTCCCTTTCCTCTCCCTCAATCACTCCTCTGTGTGATTACTGCGCTCAATAGAGGAGTAACATAAAATTACTTATTGACTTTAACAGGGAAGTTTACTTATAACATCAATGGCTAATTCCCCCAAGACCACTGCATGTAACACTAGTCTGACAAGTTTATGTACCAAGCCAAGGTGGGTTGGTGCTGCAAACAACATAATTTCCTATCCCCTTGGCAGACGTCATCATTGGCTGTTTTGTGTTTGTGCAATTTCACGTAATGATATGGCATTTTAGTTTGCCAGTGATTACTTCGATGCCAGAAAGAGCATATAAAAAAAATAACCATTTCAATCACAAAAATCACTTTTTTGTCAAATGCAATAATGAATATATATAGATTTTAATCCAGCTCTAACTTCACAGGGTACAAAGCCAGTGTACATGCTCATTAAATTCAAAATGAGCACATTACAGCACTCTTCTCTCTGGTCTGGCCACTGAGGATCTATCCCCTGTAATTGATTTCTTTGTTTTCTCCAGACGAGACCAAACTTCCTCTGGGTTGCAGACGGAGGTCCCTGCTCGGGTGCATGGTGGGTTAGCGAAGAGTCGCTCATCGTCAAGACCTCGCCGCTAACGATTGCCGCCCTCTTTAGCATGTCTTTGAAATGAAGTCGCTAAATGATCACACGTTTACTAAATCGCCGATCGAAGTCGCGGGGTATCAGAGAGCTGTATAATGCGAGTGCCCTCTGGCTTAATTTATTAGCCTCAGGGTTTGGGAGGGAGACCAAACAGCCTTGTGACTCTGCCTCTGCTTTCTAGGCATCATCACCTCTTGGCCCCTGCCTCACAGACATACGCATAATACAGTGCCTTTGGGAAGTATTCAGACATCATGACTTTTTTCACATTTTGTTACGCTATTGCCTTATTTTAAAATGGATTAAATAAATAAAAATCCTCAGCAATCTACACACAATACCCCATAATGACAGAGTGAACAGGTTTTTGGAAATTTTTGCAAATGTATTAAAAATAAATAAACAAATACCATATTTACATAAGTATTCAGACACTTTGCTATGAGACTTGAAAATTGAGCCCAGGGGCATCCTGTTTCCAATGATCATCCTGGGGATGTTTCTATAACCTGATTGGAGTCCACCTGTGGTAAATTCAATTCATTGGACCTGATTTGGCCCACACCTGTTTATATATGGTCCCATTGTTGACAGTGCATGTCACAGCATAAACCAAGCCATGACAGGAGACAGGATTGTGTAGACGCACAAATCTGATGAAGTTTACCAAAAAAATGTCTGCAGCATTGAAGGTCTCCAAAAACACAGTGGCCGCCTTCATTCTTAAATGGAAGTTGTTTAGAACCACCAAGACTCTTCCTAGATCTGGCCGCTATCTGGGGATTGAGCAATCGGGGGAGAATGGCTTTGTTCAGGGAGGTGACCGAGAACCCGATGGTCACTCTAACAGAGCTCTAGAGTTCCTCTCTGGAGATGAGAGAACCTACTAGAAGGACAACCAACTTTGCAGCACTTCACCAATCAGGCCTATTATGGTAGAGTGGCCAGACGGAGGCCAGACGGAAGTCACTCCTCAGTAAAAGACACATGACAGCCCACTTGGAGTTTGCCAAAAAGGCACATAAAGACTCTCTGACAATGAGAAACAAGAGTCTCTGCTCTGATGAAACCAAGATTAAACTCTTTGGCCTGAAGGCCAAGGGTCACATCTGGAGGAAACCTGGCACCATCCCTACGGTGAAGCATGATGGTGCCAGCATCACGCTGTGAGGATGTTTTTTCAGCGGGAGCGACTGGGAGACTAGTCAGGATCAAGACAAAGATGACTGGAGCAATGTACAGAGAGATCCTTGATAAAAAACCTGCTCCAGAGCGCTCAGGACCTCACACTGGGGTGAAGGTTCACCTTCCAACATTATTACACCTTTATTTCAACAAGGAACACAGACTGAGACCAAGGTCTCTTTTACAGCTGGGCCCTGCGTATACATGTTTATACATACGGTTTAGGTACAATGATTAAGAAACTACAAAAGACAAACAAAATGATCACAGATAACACAAAAAATACAGCAGGAGATTATTACATTTACACGCAGGTTATTCCCCAAACAGGTTATTCGCCTAACAGCATAATAACTTGCATTACCCGAAACCGTTGCAAGGTTTACAAAAATAAAAATCATCTAATAAAAGGTTTAAAATGGGCAACAGGGGGACAAGAGTCTCAAATTTAAGTTCAGTCTGCAGGCTATTCCATAGGCAAGGAGCGTAATAGGAAAAGGCAGCCATGCCCAACTCTGTTTAAATCACATGGGCCTTAAGTGTAATCCATGCTTGAGACCTGGTTTTTGGAATTAAAATTCTAATGTTGATGATTAGTTTATTCAGAAGTGCTTTATAGACAAACTCGAGAGCATGTTGTTTTCGTCTCATGGACAGCGAAGTACAACCCACATTTTGATATAAAACACAGTGGTGAGTTCTGTAGCTAGCACCTGAAATTGCACCTGTGTGCAATGATAAGTAGCATCCAGCGATTTAAGCGTGGATGCCGTTGCATGCATATAGATAATATCCTCTGAATCTATAACAGACATGGGGCGGCAGGTAGCCTAGTGGTTAGAGCGTTGGACTAGTAACAGAAAGGTTCAAAGATTGAATCCCCGAACTGACAAGGTAAAAATCTGTCCTTCCGCCCCTGAACAAGGCAGTTAACCCACCGTTCCTAGGCTGTCATTGAAAACAAGAGTTTGTTCTTTAACTTACTTGCCTAGTTAAATAAAGTAAAAATCAAATAAAACGTAAAAGTAGCTTGCACAATTTGACCTCAACCCTAAGCACACAGCCAAGACAATGTAGGAGTGGCTTTGGGACATGTCCTTGAGTGGCACAGCTAGAGCCCAGACTTGAACCTGATTGAAGAACAGCATACCACGGCTGGCTTGCTTCTGTAGCTAAGTAGGGTTGGTTCTGGTTGGTCCCTGGATGGGAGATCAGATGCTGCAGGGAGTGGTTTTGGAGGACCAGTAGGAGGCACCCTTTCCTCTGGTCTAAAATAATATGCCACCGGGTAGCGATTGAGGACATTACCCTGTGTAGGTTGCCATTTTTGAAAGAGATATTAAACGGGTGTCCTGACTCTCTGTGGCTACTAAAGATCTTATGGCACTTACTGTAAGAGTAGGGGTGTTAACCCCAGTTTCCTGGCTAAATTCCCAATCTGGCCCTCATACCATCACAGTCACCTAATCACCCCGTTTACAATTGGCTCATTCATCCCCCCTCCCCTGTACCTATTCCCCAGTTTGTTGCTGTAAATGAGAATGTGTTTTCAGTCACCTTAACTGGTAAAAATAGTTGTGCAGCAACACTCCCCATCCAACCTGACAAAGCTCCCACTCCCACTATAGCGCAGAACAGTATATAACAATGTCCAGCTTCCATATGAGAAAGACTAGAATAATAAGGGGAATGAAATGGGAAACAAGTAAGTAAGGGAGAGATATTCACCAATTTGTAAGTCGCTCTGGATAAGAGCGTCTGCCAAATGACTTAAATGTAATGTAAATGTAGATAATACATGTATTTAGTGGAATATAATTATATGAACTGGAGATGATACAAAGGCCAAACCTCTCTCTCATACCAAACCTCTCTCTCATACCAGAATCAGCTTTGAAGACCATTAGAGAATCAAAATGGCTGTCTCTCAATGAGTTCAAATAGAATGTAGAAATGTCCTGTGCTAGTCCCTTATCCAGATTCAACACATCTCTCACCCCCCCCCCTTAAATGATTTAGATGCACTATTGTAAAGTGGCTGTTCCACTGGATGTCATAAGGTGAATTCACCAATTTGTAAGTCGCACTGGATAAGAGCGTCTGCCAAATGACTTAAATGTAAATGTAATGTAAATGCAGATGAAACACAGACCTGAGGATTTACAAAATCTGCTTCATTAATACACATTATTGAATTTTCAGCTCCTATTAAGTGGTCCTTTAGCGAAGGGTATCTTTTGAGAATTGTCCATGAAAGATACTATTTTATTGAGAGTTAGGGGATTCTATGAGCTGATGCTATTCAAATTTTATTTTTTATTTTTTTATTTCACATTTATTTAACCAGGTAGGCTAGTTGAGAACAAGTTCTCATTTATAACTGCAACCTGGCCAAGATAAAGCATAGCAGTGTGAACAGACAACACAGAGTTACACATGGAGTAAACAATTAACAAGTCAATAACACAGCAGAAAAAAAAGAAAAAAAGAAGAGTCTATATACATTAAAGGCATGAGGAGGTAGGCGAATAATTACAATTTTGCAGAATAACACTGGAGTGATAAATGATCAGATGGTAATGTACAGGTAGAGATACTGGTGTGCAAAAGAGCAGAAAAGTAAATAAATATAAACAGTATGGGGATGAGGTAGGTATATTGGGTGGGCTATTTACCAATAGACTATGTACAGCTGCAGCGATCGGTTAGCTGCTCAGATAGCAGATGTTTGAAGTTGGTGAGGGAGGGTGTTGCCATCGTGACCAGTGAACTGAGATAAGGCGGAGCTTTACCTAGCATGGACTTGTAGATGACCTGGAGACAGTGGGTCTGGCGACGAATATGTAGCGAGGGCCAGCCGACTAGAGCATACAGGTCGCAGTGATGGGTGGTATAAGGTGCTTTAGTAACAAAACGGATGGCACTGTGATAAACTGCATCCAGTTTGCTGAGTAGAGTATTGGAAGCTATTTTGTAGATGACATCGCCAAAGTCGAGGATCAGTAGGATAGTCAGTTTTAATAGGGTAAGTTTGGCGGCGTGAGTGAATGAGGCTTTGTTGCGGAATAGAAAGCCGACTCTAGATTTGATTTTAGATTGGAGATGTTTGATATGAGTCTGGAAGGAGAGTTTATAGTCTAGCCAGACACCTAGGTACTTATAGATGTCCACATATTCTAGGTCGGAACAGTGCAGGCAGCAAACAGTTGAAAAGCATGCATTTGGTTTTACTAGCATTTATGAGCAGTTGGAGGCCACGGAAGGAGTGTTGTATGGCGTAGCACAGTGTCCAAGGAAGGGCCGGAAGTATACAGAATGGTGTCGTCTGCGTAGAGGTGGATCAGGGAATCGCCCGCTGCAAGAGCAACATCATTGATATATACAGAGAAAAGAGTCGGCCCGATAATTGAACCCTGTGGCACCCCCATAGAGACTTCCAGACGACCGGACAACATGCCCTCCGATTTGACACACTGAACTCTGTCTGAGAAGTAGTTGGTGAACCAGGCAAGGCAGTCATTAGAAACACAGAGGCTACTGAGTCTGCCGATAAGAAAATGGTGATTGACAGAGTCGAAAGCCTTGGCCAGGTCGATGAAGACGGCTGCACAGTACTGTCTTTTATCGATGGCGGTTATGATATCGTTTAGTACCTTGAGCGTGGCCGAGGTGCACCCGTGACCGGCTCGGAAACCAGATTGCACAGCGGAGAAGGTACGGTGGGATTCGAGATGGTCAGTGACCTGTTTGTAGACTTGGCTTTCGAAGACCTTAGATAGGCAGGGGAGGATGGATATAGGTCTGTAACAGTTGGGTCCAGGGTGTCTCCCCCTTTGAAGAGGGGGATGACTGCGGCAGCTTTCCAATCCTTGGGAATTTCAGACGATATGAAAGAGAGGTTGAACAGGCTAGTAATAGGGGTTGCAACAATGGCGGCGCATAGTTTCAGAAATAGAGGGTCCAGATTGTCAGGCCCAGCTGATTTGTACGGGTCCAGGTCTTGCAGCTCTTTCAGATCATCTACTATCTGGATTTGGGTAAAGGAGAACCTGGAGAGGCTTGGGCGAGTAGCTGCTGGGGGGAGCTGTTGGCCGAGGTTGGAGTAGCCAGGAGGAAGGCATGGCCAGCCGTTGAGAAATGCTTGTTGAAGTTTTTGATAATCATGGATTTATCGGTGGTGACCGTGTTACCTAGCCTCAGTGCAGTGGGCAGCTGGGAGGAGGTGCTCTTGTTCTCCATGGACTTTACAGTGTCCCAGAACGTTTTGGAGTTAGAGCTACAGGACGCAAATTTCTGCCTGAAGAAGCTGGCCTTGGCTTTCCTGACTCACTGCGTGTATTGGTTACTGACTTTCCTGAACAGTTGTATATCGCGGGGACTATTTGATGCTATTGCAGTCCGCCACAGGATGTTTTTGTGCTGGTCGAGGGCAGTCAGGTCTGGAGTGAACCAAGGGTTATATCTGTTCTTAGTTCTGCATTTTTTGAATGGAGCATGCTTATCTAAAATGGTGAGGAAGTTACTTTTAAAGAATGACCAGGCATCCTCAACTGACGGGATGAGGTCAATATCCTTCCAGGATACCCGGGCCAGGTCGATTAGAAAGGCCTGCTCGCAGAAGTGCTTCAGGGAGCGTTTGACAGTGATGAGGGGTGGTCGTTTGACTGCGGGTCCGTAGCGGAGATCCTGGTTGAAGACCGCGGAGGTGTATTTGGAGGGCCAGTTGGTCAGGTCAGGATGACGTCTTTGAGGGTGCCCTTGTTTACAGATTTGGGGTTGTACCTGGTGGGTTCTTTGATGATTTGTGTGAGATTGAGGGCATCTAGATTAGATTGTAGGTCTGCCGGGGTGTTAAGCATATCCCAGTTTAGGTCACCTAACAGAACAAACTCTGAAGGTAGATGGGGGGCGATCAATTCACAAATGGTGTCCAGGGCACAGCTGGGAGCTGAGGGGGTCGGTAGCATGCGGCAACAGTGAGAGACTTATTTCTGGAGAGAGTCATTTTTAAAATTAGTAGTTCGAACTGTTTGGGTATGGACCTGGAAAGTATTACATCTCTGCAGTAGACTGCAACTCCTCCCCTTTTGGCAGTTCTATCTTGATGGAAAATGTTATAGTTGGGTATGGAAATCTCAGAATTTTTGGTGGCCTTCCTAAGCCAGGATTCAGACACGGCAAGGACATCAGGGTTAGCAGAGTGTGCTAAAGCAGTGAGTAAAACAAACTTAGGGAGGAGGCTTTTGATGTTGACATGCATGAAACCAAGGCTTTTTCGATCACAGAAGTCAACGAATGAGGGTGCCTGGGGACATGCAGGGTCTGAGTTTACCTCCACATCACCCGCGGAACAGAGGAGGAGTAGTATGAGGGTGCGGCTAAAGGCTATCAAAACTGGTCGCCTCGAGCATTGGGGACAAAGAATAAAAGGAGCAGATTTCTGGGCATGGCAGAATATATTCAGGGCATAATGAGCAGACAGAGGTATGGTGGGGTGCGGGTACAGCGGAGGTAAGCCCAGGCACTGGGTGATGATAAGAGAGGTTGTATCTCTTGACATGCTGGTTGTAATGGGTGAGGTCACTGCATGTGTGGGAGGTGGGACAAATGAGTTATCAGAGGTATGAAGAGTGTAACTAGGGGCTCCATTGTAAACTAAAACAATGAACAACAGTATACAAGACATATTGACATTTGAGAGAGACATACAGCGAGGCATACAGTAATCGGAGGTGTTGATTGGGAGAGCTAGCTAAAAGGTGAGACAACAACAGCTAATCAGCTAACACAACAAGAGCAGGTAAAATGGCGTTGACTAGGCAGAGAGGTAAAATGGCGTTGACTAGGCAGATTATCTACACACAGAGCCTGAGTGCGGCTGGGGCCGACAGATAAAAACATAAACAAATAGAATGGAGTACCGTGATTAATGGACAGTCCAGCAGGCATCAGCTATGTAGCCAAGGTTACAGCAAGGATCCGGTGGATTATTGGGTTCTAGCCCTGTATGAGTGTGGTTCGGGTGAACAGTTGAGTAGGCCGGGAGGTGGGCCTCAGGGATAGCTTCGGTACTGCTTGCAAGCTAGCTGTGAAGATCAGAAGTAGTGGTCTAGGGATTACGGCAGGAATCCGGCGTTGTTGTGGAGAGACAGTTATCCAGGCAAAAAAAAAACTGGCTGGCTGGCTGTGCAGAAGGTAAAAACCGCTAGCAGTGGCTAACAATGACTAAATAGTTTGTAGCTAGTTAGCTGGTTAGCTTCTGGAGGTTCTTGAATGTGTTCTAAAAATTTAAAATAATAGCGATTCTGTATCACATTGGGTGAGGCAGGTTACTGGAAGGTATAATCGAATTAAAAATCAAAAAGAGATTGAAAATAAATATGGGTCTGGTGAGTGGTTGGGTTAGCTGGGGACACGGCGATTCAGACAGTTAGCAGGCCTGTGCTAACAAGCTAACAGTTAGTAGGCCGGGGCTAAACAAGCGAGCAGTTAGCAGACCAGGGCTAAACAAGCAAGCTGTTAGTAGACCGGGGCAGGCTAGCAGTTAGCAGGCCGAATTAGCAAGCAAGCAGATAGCAGGGGCTAGAAAGTTAGCCTTTGGGGGACGTCGCGATGGGCTTAAGTCTGTTTATGCTTCTTCATGCGGTGACATCGATAGACCGGTCGTGGGTCCAGATATTGTAGCCTAGGTGTATGCTTCGGTGGTAGCACAGGAACTCTGGCCGGGCTAGCTTCAAGCTAAGTGGATGGAAACGCTAGCCAGGAGTAGTCATCCGGGGTTGCGGTTAACTAGTTGTGAAGATCCAGATGAAAATGTTCCGTTTGCAGTGGGAATCCGGGGATAAAAATAATAGGTCCATTATGCTCTGGTTCGAGTCGTGTTGTTTGAACTGGCGAGAGATGAGGTCATGACTTTCTCGGAATTACCACAACATATAAGACCACCAGGTCATCAGGTACAGTGTACCAGCATTGTTGGGCTCCCGTGTGGCGCAGAGGTCTAAGGCATCTCAGTGCAAGAGGCGTCACTACAGTCCCTGGTTTGAATCCAGGCTGAATCACATCCGGCTGTGATTGGGTGGCGCACAATTGGCCCAGCGTCGTCTGGGTTTGGCCGGGGTAGGCCGTCATTGTAAATAAGAATTTGTTCTTAACTGACTTGCCTAGTTAAATAAAGGTTAAAAAAATACTACTGTCGACACTGAGAGCAGACATGTATAAATGCATAGTCCAAAAATAATGGTGTGTATCAAGCACCATGTTCACTGTAGAGCCGCTATGTCAAACAGATTCTTTGCCAGGATCACATAAGCCACTAACAGTCTATTTCCTGAAGGGAGAATAAAGTAATGCTCTCTCTGCAGGCAGTAAAACCAATTACCCAAAGTACCACAATCCAGAAATACATGCTTCACATTCTGGGCTAAAAGCACTGCATTTTGTGAGGTGTGTGTGTCAATCAATCAGACATGGCAGCTTGTCATGCTGGCTATAAGTAGACACAAGAGATCAAAGAAGCAAACTAGCCTGCTGACCACCCCCACACCTAGTCTGGCGGGCTCCTGTACTGTATACCTCATGCCCAGACTGGATAAGCCCCTGCATTACCCCAGCTCCCTGCCCCCTGATCCCTGTTCCCTGGCCAGGACTGAGGCTTGAGCCAACAGCTGGCTGGGAGCAGCTGCCGTCTGCCTGCAGCAGGAGAGCAGGAGTCACGTCAGGTAAAACCTGGCTATCCTTCCCCTTTCACCTAACAAATGCCCCCTTCCCTCGCAGCGCTCTGTGCCCCCGCAGAGCAGTCAGGGTCCTCTCATCTTTGAGACAATTGAACCCTGGCAGCCATGGTAAACCTAGCATTTACCTCAGCTGCTGGGTTCACCAACGGCTGCAATTACAACCATTAGCATGGTTAATTAACAGATTCGCTTGCAGCAGCCGGTGTAGGCAGCAGACAGAAACACCTTATTTTAGTCTGTGTCCAAACCACCAGGCCCGGAAGCCACCACAACTCAGCTTGGTGTATCATTTGAAAAAAGTGATACAATTGTCCATTTTCTATTTTTTTTCTCCCATTCACTTACATTTGGCTCAGCGGACAATGGCTCCACATTGTCACACACTGATGGTGCAGCAGGACTGTGACCTTGGAAGCGTTTGATTTTCAGAGCTTCATAGACAGAGGTCTCTGATGTGATATGGATCATTCATACCAGGGCAGAAAGATAAAAACATCAACAAACACAATGAGAGGAAACAAAATCGCTTTTCCTAGTTCGACTGATACGGGAGCTTGGCAGAAATATTATGGTTGGCATTTCTCCGAAACACAAACCATTGGTGTCAGATGCCAAAAAGGCTCCTCTCCACAACGCCCACTATCCCTCACTTCTATTGTTTTATTAAAATGGAGACAATACACTATGATTTTGTTAGTGACTTCTTGTCCTCCCCTTAATAAAGTTGTGATTGCCTTCTGACAGGCTGACAGTTGTTTAGGTGCCTCTGACCTGCCGCTGTCCCCTTGACACCAACTGAACTCATTAGACGGTCAATTAATTACTTTTTAATGAACTCCAAATGGACTCCTTCATATGAAAGTGATTAAAGGGAAGCCTGGATGCTTCGTGAAAAGGAAACATTTTCAATTACCGGCCCTGTTGATAATTTATCTTGGACATGTTTGTTGTCTGATAACCTTGGCTTCCTCTTCACAACTGCATTACTGGGTGAATTATGTCTTAGACACTCCCTACTGCAGCAATAATACCAACAACTACTCATTTATGTTCCCTTGTATAGCTAGCATATTTCAAGGTTTGCATGAGCTTTTAGGTGCATAAAGTAATTGATGAGAAAAAATTGTTTGAATGTGGCATAATCAATAAAATTTATTTCAATCAATATTTTTTTTTTTGGATCAGCAGTGCTAAAACACAAAGTGCGTAGTCAATTACGTTGTAAACAATTTGATGTGGGCACTGCACATGGCCCTCTGGAGGCCTCCTCACACTGGTAGAAATGATCATGTTCTATTGTGCCAAATTAAGATGTCATCTGTGCAAACATTGTTGGTTTGAGGTGAATACCCCTGTGGCACATTCTTCTGTGCAAAGTCTATCCGCCCTGTCGCTCTTTAGCTGTCGATGGCTCTTTAGGGCCTGTCCCAGGCTACAGAGAGTGCTTCACAAACATATAGTGCTTTTTCACATAATTAGACTGGAGGGATTTCATTAAAAACACTGGGGCGGGGGCTTTCTACTTGCACCAGTAACACTGAAGCAGCTACTGCTCCACTGCTCCCAATCTAGCTAGGGTCTCTGTCTCTGTGTGTGTGTCTCTCTGTGTGTGTGTCTCTCTCTGTGTGTTTCTCTGTGTGTGAGTGTCTCTCTGTGTGTGTGTCTTTGTGTGTGTGTGTCTCTGTGTGTGTGTGTGTGTGTCTCCTGTCTCTCTGCCTCTCTCCCTCTCCCTCTCCCTCTCCCTCTCTCTCTCTCTCTCTCTCTCTCTCTCTCTCTCTCTCTCTGTGTGTGTCTCTGTCTGTGTGTGTCTCTCTCTGTCTGTGTCTCTCTCTGTCTCTCTCTGTGTCTGTCTGTCTCTCTCTCTCTCTCTCTGTGTGTCTCTCTCTATGTGTCTGTCTCTCTCTGTGTGTGTGTCTCTCTGTCTCTCTATCTCTCTCTCTCTCTCTATCAATCCCTCTCTCTCACTCTCTATCACTCTTTGTGTCTCTCTCTCTCTCCCTCTCTTTCTGCCTCTCTCTCTCTGTCTCTGTCTCTGTCTCTCTCCCTCTCTCTCTCTCTCTCTCTCTCTCTCTCTCTCTCTCTCTTTCTTTCTTTCTTTCTCTCTCTCTCTCTCTCTCTCTCGCTCTAATTTCTGCAAGAATGCGTTCACGTCTGGAGACTGGCTAGGCCACTCCAGAACCTTGAGATGCTTCTTACGGAGCCACACCTTAGTTGCCCTGGCTGTGTGTTTCGGGTCATTGTCATGCTGGAAGACCCAGCCACGACCCCATCTCCAATGCTCTTACTGAGGGAAGGAGGTTGTTGGCCAAGATCTCACGATACATGGCCCCATCCATCCTCCCCTCAATACGGTGCAGCCGTTCTGTCCCCTTTGCAGAAAATCATCCCCAAATAATGATGTTTCCACCTCCATGCTTCACGGTTGGGATGGTGTTTTTGGGGTTGTACTCATACTTCTTCTTCCTCCAAACACGGCGAGTGGAGTTTAGACCAAAAAGCTCTGTTTTTGTCTCATCAGACCACATGACCTTCTCCCATTCCTCCACTGGATCATCCAGATGGTCATTGGCAAACTTCAGATGGGTCTGGACATGCGCTGGCTTCAGCAGGGGGACCCTGCGTGTGCTGCAGGATTTTAATCCATGACGGCATAGTGTGTTACTAATGGTTTTCTTTGAGACTGTGGTCCCAGCTCTCTTCAGGTCATTGACCAGGTCCTGCCGTGTAGTTCTGGGCTGATCCCTCACTTTCCTCATGATCATTGATGCCCCACGAGGTGAGATCTTGCATGGAGCCTAGACCGAGGGTGATTGACCATCATCTTGAACTTCTTCCATTTTCTAATAATTGCGCCAACAGTTGTTGCCATCTCACCAAGCTGCTTGCCTATTGTCCTGTAGCCCATCACAGCCTTGTGCAGGTCTACAATTGTATCCCTGATGTCCTTACACAGCTCTCTGGTCTTGGCCATTGTGGAGAGGTTGTAGTCTGTTTGATTGAGTGTGTGGACAGGTGTCTTTTATACAGGTAATGCGTTCAAACAGGTGCAGTTGATACAGGTAATGAGTGGAGAACAGGATGGATTCTTAAAGAAAAACTAACAGGTCTTTGAGAGCCGGAATTCTTACTGGTTGGTAGGTGATTAAATACTTTTGTCATGCAATAAAATACAAATTACTTACTTAACCTCTCTGGGCAATCCGACACGCTAGCGTCCCACCTTGCCCACAATAAATGCAAATGCGCTACGCCAAATGCTAATAGCACTCGTTAAAACTTAAACGTTCATTAAAACACACATGCAGGGTACTCAATAGAAGCAACACTCGTTGTGAATCTAGCCAACAAGTCAGATTTTCAAAATGCTTTTCGTCGAAAGCATTAGAAGCTATTATCTGATAGCATGCAACATCCCAAAATACCTGAAGGGAATGTAAACAAAAGAATTAGCGTAGCCGGCGCTACACAAAACGCAGAAATAAAATATACAACATTCATTACCTTTGACGAGCTTCTTTGTTGGCACTCCTATATGTCCCATAAACATCACAATTGGGTCTTTTTTTCGATTAAATCGGTCCTTGTATACCCAAAATGTCCATTTATGAAGACTGTGTGATCCAGGAAAAACACTGTTTCTAAACGCAACGTTATTTTTTTAAATTAAAAAAGTTGCCTATAAACTTTGACAAAACACTTCCCACTACTTCTGTTATCCAACTTTAGGTATTAGTAAACGTTAATAAACAATCAAATTGATCACGGAGCGATCTGTATTCAATAGGAGCAAGTTTGGAAAACGTAGTCCACTTTCCCCCTTCCATTACTTCCTGCTGTGTACCCGACAAGAGGATGTGCCTATTACTCATATGACCAAGGATTTACCTGCATAGAATTCACAACACTGGCGACATCGTGTGGAAGCTGCAGGAACTGTAAGCCGGTCGCTATCTATTATACCTTGCAATAGACAATACAGAGACTGGCGGATTGATTTTTTCTCCTTGCGATTTTGACCACGAAACACGTTCTGTTATAGTCACAGACATCATCTGACCAGTTTTAGAAACTTCAGAGTGTTTTCTATCCACACATACTAATCATATGCATATACTATATTCCTGGCATGAGTAGCAGGACGTCGAAATGTTGCACGATTTTTAACAGAATGTTGAAAAAAGTAGCCCGAACTCTAACAGGTGATCTCTACAATGTGATTTTCTGGATTTTTGTTTTAGATTCCATCTCTCACAGTTGAAGTGTACCTATGATAAAAAATGACAGACCTCTACATGCTTTGTAAGTAGGAAGACCTGCAAAATCGGCAGTGTATCAAATACTTCTTCTCCCTGCTGTATTAGGCTTGCAATGTAATATTTATCCTCTACACTCTTAGAAAAAAAAGGTGCTATCTAGAACCTAAAGTTGTACTTGGGCTGTCTCCATAGGAGAACCATTTAAAGAACCCTTTCTGGTTCCAGGTAAAACCAAAAAGGGTTCTCTTATAGGGACAGCCAAATTACATATTTTTCTAAGAGTGTAGAGCTGTACAAAACATGCTGTAATTACTGTTGAAGTATCAAAGTTGTTCCTGAATTACAACCATCATTTGAATATACTCTAGGAGTTTTGTCGGAACACAGACTGCCAGCTGGGAGGTAAAGCAGAACTACAATCATAGAACAAGCAGGGCATTTGGTTTGACTACGTAGGCAACTATAATGACCACAATATACCTGCCGTGTTCAGAGGACCATCAATAGCATAGCTAAACACAGGGCCACATGAACAATATCCACAGCCGGCTCCTGCAAATCATACCAGATGGGAGATAACATGCTGGTTTCAGTGGGCTAGGGAGGGTAGACAGACAGAATAATCACAACACATTGCACAGGGTGCTTGTTATTGAATGGTTCCTTATCGGGCCACTAATTCAGTCTGAATAACCTGCGTGCGGATGTATTGTAACGTCTGAGAGAACATACAAAAAAAGATAAGATGATAATGGAATGAGAGAGATGGTATACACTACATAGTATAAAGTAATTTAAAGGACACATGCATAAATCATATTTCATATCCATATTTTGAAAACACACAAACACTCCCCTCTGCTCCCTGGGTCAGGCAACAGCTGTGTTTGGTGCAAGTGGAAGAGCAGCTAATGAGCCAAACACAACACTTGACAATTCAAATCTGAGGCCACTCTCCAACCTCTGCCAGCACCCCAGCCTGCCACACACACACACACACACACACACACACACACACACACACACACACACACACACACACACACACACACCTTAAACTGGCATTACACTCACATACACACTGTGAGGGATTAGACTGGAGACTATATCCATTCACATCCCTCATCCAACAGCAGACCCAAATCAAGGGCCATTAGATGCTTTCCAGGAAATGGTTTGGAAAGTAGCGTTGATGTCCATCACGTCAATGTCTGATTTCCACCTGAGAGCAACGTGAGACCCCTCTGTGACAGCCATTGCTGCTGATCATTTGAGGTTTAAAGAGGGGTGTGTGTGACAGGGGCAGCTCCCTGTTACCAGGGCTGAATTGGTTCTCCAATGTGAGCTGCATTGTGGCCACTGGGCTTTACTGACCGCAGGCGGTCATGTTCTCGCCTCAGGCTGCTCTCTCACAAAGCCAGTCCAGCCACCGGTGGCATAACCTATGGTTCGACACGCTCTTCTCAGGCACATCTATACAGAAGAATGAAACCAGTGCTGGCCGAGTCTAAAACGACCACCAGACCACCAAACTTACCTTATGTGGTCACAAGCATGTGTGGCAGAGGGGGATATATTACAATATTTTCTGGAGACAGTGATGATGGTATGCTTGGCTAGGCACCAGGCCTCTCTACCTACTGGGCCATCAGGATGGTCTGTGAGAACAGTATGGTAGAATAGGACAACTAGGCACCAGGCCTCTCTACCTACTGGGCCATCTGCATGGTCTGTGAGAACAGTATGGTAGAATAGGACGACTAGGCACCAGGCCTCTCTACCTACTGGGCCATCTGCATGGTCTGTGAGAACAGTATGGTAGAACAGGACGGCTAGGCACCAGGCCTCTCTACCTACTGGGCCATCTGAATGGTCTGTGAGAACAGTATGGTAGAACAGGACGGCTAGGCACCAGGCCTCTCTACCTACTGGGCCATCTGAATGGTCTGAGAGAACAGTATGGTAGACGAGGACGGCTAGCTTCCCAACGTCAATGTGTGCATATGTAGACCAAGAAGGCTGGGCATGCATGAGAATGCACATATGCAGACATAAGCATGCATGTTCATGTCTACACACACACACAATCACACACACACACACACTACAGCGATCCCATCTGGTGCCTTAACTTTGTGCCAAGTTGCCATGCTTCGACTGTGGCTTGGTAAAGTCTGTGTACAGTGCTCTCGCAGTGCAAGGCTGAAAAGCTGTACTGTAAAGTAGTCCCCAAGGTGCTTTTGTTGCCTAGTCTGTGACCTCATTTAAACAGCAAGAAACGGTTCACCTGCTGGTTGAACCTGACCACACACCCACATGCACACACACACACTCACACGAAGACATGCACACACAAAGACACCCCTGCACCCACACATGCAGAATACACATTAAGCTAGCAAAGACCCCCGGCAGACACCTGCTGAAACGTGTCAGTATCTCCTCCATCCTCCAGGTTTACCCAGCATCTTATCACAAGCATGTAAAAAAACGTCCATCTTTCTCTAATTGCATTTGATAACAATTTTGTCAAGGCTCCTCTGGCAGCCAACATGCGGTGGTCCCTCCAGCAGCTGTGGCTAATTAGCCGCTATCGCTAGCTCTTTTGGCTCGCCCTCTACCGCATCCCCTGGCCCATTCCATCCTAAGTATAAATGATTGGATTGTAGAGGATAGTGAGAGCTGGCGAAGGAGTGAGCGAGAGATTAAGGGTGATGAGAAAGAGTGCAAAGGGAAGAAAGGTTGAGGGTGAAATGGTGAATAGGACTCCAGACTCCCGTTCCTTGATAATGTGCTCACCGCTTTCCAAAGTGTTGTCCTTGGCCATGACAAAAGAGGTTGTTAAGCCAACACAAAGTCACAGTAACTATTCCAATTACTCTAGTCAATGTGTTTCCATATTGAACTGCAGTCAAATTGACTCAATGCACTCTCACCCTGGGTCAATGGTGTGTGACATTCCACTCACCGTGTGGTTGCCTGCTTCCAGGCACTCTGAGACATTACAATGACCTTAAGGTCCTTCACTGACCTTAAGTTATGAGGGGATGTTTAGTTTGTGCTAGAGCTAGCATTATGTTCAAGTGGAGAAAATGTTTAGGGCCAAACAACTGATCTGTCTAACATAAGCTATCACACATAGACCAGAGCCCAAACCCAGTTGGAAACAACATGCATCTAAAAACCAACATGGATCTAAAAACCAATGGAATCAGCCTTCCGACAACCCAATAATGATAGTGACTACAACCTCTGAGCACAACAACATACGGTGTCGGAGAGTGCAGGTGAATTACCCTGATGAAAAATGCTCTCTTAAACACAAGGCGACTGGAGAGGGGGAAGTCTAGTCAAGGACAAACAGTGAAAACGCACAGCGACCATCTTTAATCCCCTGATTACTTAATAGCTGTGTGCCTCTCCTCAGTCCTCTGTACACAGCCAGAGTGTCATCACGTGCCTGCCTCTATGTGGGGACCAGAGCTCAGATAGCTGGAGGTGTGTACGCAGATTAACCTGCTGACCTCTAAGGGGATTTAGTTGTTTTAATTTCTCATTCTGGTGTGGATGTTTGATATATCTGTATGATGCCCTACGTAAACCATACCGTGATGGAAACCTACTACATTCAAATGTTACCAAGGACCTTTCCTTAATAAAAAAAAAGTTCAAAACAAAAACGAATTATGATAAGAAAGAACATTACTATTTCAAATGTATTCCTATTGTGGTGATGAAATAAATACAACAAAATGGTAAAATAATTTGTAGATAATTTATTGAATTGATGGGGATTGAATTGGAACTGAACCTTCAAGATTCAACATGTCAGTGAATAAAATGGTCTCACATGGGCAAGCTGTGGATATTTCATATCGGGGAGGGAAATAAATCTTGAGCTTTTCTGGGCTAATGGCTCTTCAAAGACTTGGTCCACAGCCATAGAATAGTTATTTTTCTAAGAAATTACTCTAGTTGGCGTCTGTTAATCAAATAGCATCAGCTATGGTGAGTGGTGAGGCAGCTATGGTGAATGGTGAGGCAGATAGGGGAGAGATAATAAATATCATCATGAAACATTCCTTTAGATTTGAGTGATGTCACATCTAATCATCTCATACAGTATGTGTCACATCAAGCTCCTCTGCAATGAGTCAAGCTTACAAATTACTTGTACATTTTTAACAATTTTCAAAACTACAATTCTTCTCCCGAACATGGAAAAAAGAAACATGTATTTGTGGAATATGACTTTATTAATTTAAAAAGATGACTTTATTAATTTAAATAGGCCACCTAGTGGAGAGCGGATCTACTACAGTAGAGAGACAGCAAAAGTCCTATATCTTGTTGTTGCATCTTCTAGCAGAGCGTCTTGAACCCTATAACTCAGAAGAGCCTGCATGTATTAGCTATGGCTATACTCCCTTATCACTACATCATGCATGAGCATCATTGGTATGGTTACTGTCATAGAGATCCTGTTCATTTATTGTAAGTCCTTATTCAATGGCCATTGTGTTTTCCCTCTCCCTCCATTAGACTTATATGGTGTTGTACAATAGTAACCTGTTCTTCCCTGGCAAATAGAAAATGCAATGTATTTATTTGGTGAAAATATGACATAGTTGAGCATGTGACCGCACACTGAGTCACGATGCATCAATCACTTAGGAGTTTGAGTGAAAGATTGTCATTGGACGTCAGTGTTTGTCCTGGCACTTTTCACCATCTGAAGGTTGATGGATGAGAATAGATAACTGTGGCACCTCAGATCTATCATCATTGTAACTATTCATAAAGATGGTCCTGTGAATACTAACTCTCTATGCATTGATATAACTCAATGGTAATTTTCACTTAGATTTATGGGCGAATTATGTGGATGGATGGACAGGAATGCTATACTTCAGTGGTAAAATAGGATTCTGTAGGACTCTGTATCACAGGAAGATGGAAAGATAGACACCTGACAAAACCTGAAACATTGCAATCAAATTGACAGGACTCGGGCTATTTTTGCTACGCTGTATCAAACCATATTTTACACAGTTCAGTTCTGTCAGGGGCTTGTTCACTAAGCTGCAGGTGGTAAAGGATCTGAATAAAAGACATAGAAAACATTAAAGTAGAGAGTCTTCTCAGTACCAGACAACAGGTGTTGCAGCACAGTTTGAACATTATGCCAACCGTGCTATTGGTCTCAGTGGGAGAAGAACCAGAGGTGGATTGCAATTCAATCAAGATGGATGATGCAAATATGTTTTAGTGTTGCATCCTGTATTTCCTGGATTCTTCACTACGCCCACATACACAAGCTCTCGGCACAGCGAAGCTGGGAGGTGTTCAGAGGAAGCTGTGCAAGGGGAAAGTATAAATCAGAAGAAACATATCATTGGCATCGATCACAATAACTTTGTGTTTGATTTCGTAGTTCTTGTCATTCGTAGTTCTTGCTATGACCAGGTCAAACACATCAGAAACAATTTTCTGTTATATTTCTATTGTGTTAGATTTTTGTTGTAGCACAAAGCCAAAATGGACTATTCTACCCACCCACAAATAAATTGCAAAAACACTTTACAGTTAAACAATGTCTGTCAGGATAGAAGCTGGATGTGGGATGGGAGCGAGAAAAAAAAATGAAGCAAATTGAACCCTAAACTGTGACCCCATTTAAAATCATTACAGATTGCCATTTTCAATTTGCACGTCATCTCTGATAGCCTGAAAAAAACATAGATATTCTTTCCCGCAATGTCTCCATGAACCCTCTTTCTCCATACCTACCTCTCTCCCCTCTGGATGCGGGAGCTATTGAAATGCTGAAACCCGGACTCCTCTGAATGGCAAACTGACCTTTTGAAAAAAATCTTCATAAATCACCCAAACAACAGCATGCACCCGATGCCACGCTTGACAGGTTGGGGATGAATTGCGGGAGCTGTGGGGAAAAGCCAAATGACGCACACCGTTAGCTGTGGGGTAGGGCTATTCGAATCGACAAGCTGTTCAAATCGTCAAGCTGTTCAAATCGATAAGCTGCACTCCTGTCCTGAACAGAGCCCACCCCCTTCCCTTGAAGAGCAGACCTGTCTAATAATGACAACAGAACCTCTATTTGGTAACTCTGATGCATTCATATGACACATCCTCCTCACCTAAACATCCACAACAACTAGAGTGAGTTAAGAAAGTGACGAATCATGACCCGTCTCACCATGTCTGGGCTGCAATGTTTCAGTGAAAAAAACAACAACATACTGTATCTCTGGAAATGTGCAATATCAGCATATGGTCTCGACAGTGCTTAAATGATAATCTTGCCTACCATTGAAAGAGGTGAATTCCATTTGAGGAATTGTATTGTTCTTTTGGTAGTTGATAAATGTGCTCAATGTTGATATTTAGACAAACAAAATCATCTCTATAGTAGAACAAAAAACCACTTTCACATTCAAAGTGTTCCATCCCACTATGCATAGACTTAAAAACATGGTGTCAGGAGGATGCTTTGATGGTTGTTTTTTGAGAAAAAAACTTGCTGTGCTACTTCCTCCAGGTTCATGCGCTGCATCCTATCTGGGTGAAGACAAAGCTAATGCTGGAGGACGGGGAACAGCGATGTGAGGGATCACTGTGGACGGTCTGACCACGGGGCAGCTTGGCTCATGCCGGGTGTGATATGTACATCTATGACCAGAGGCTCTAGGCTGTAGGTGTTGTGGTCCACATATCACAAAGATTTACCTCTCAGTCTTGTTCTCTCATCTGTGTGTACATGTACATGTCTTCAAGCTGTTGTCCCAACTGGGATGTCCATTCACAGCTTACAATGATTTGGCAAGCGTTGCAGATATTGTTGCCCATTTTCTGTGGTTGACTGTCTACATGACAAACAACATTAGCCCGTCTGGGGAGTTGCGTTTGCCGCTCAATATAACTTTTTTTCCATTAAAACTGTTGGTCCAGCTATACATCATCTTCCGATTCTGCTATCGTACTGTGTTAACACTTTAGAGACAGTGATAATGTCTATTATGTATGTCCAATTTGTTCTTAACTGACTTGCCTAGTTAAATAAAGGTTAACCTCTTACATCTATGGGGGCGCTATTTCATTTTTGGATGAAAAACGTTCCCGTTTTAAACCAGATATTTTGTCACAAAAAGATGCTCGACTATGCATATAATTGATAGCTTTCGAAAGAAAACACTCTGACGTGTCCAAAACTACCAAGATATTCTCTGTGCGCGCCCTAGAACGTGAGCTTCAGGCAAAACCAAGATGAGATGGCATCCAGGAAATGAGCAGGATTTTTGAGGCTCTGTTTTCCATTGTCTCCTTATATGGCTGTGAATGCGAGAGGAATGAGCCTGCCCTTTCTGTCGTTTCCCCAAGGTGTCTGCAGCATTGTGACGTATTTGTAGGCAGATCATTGGAAGATTGACCATAAGAGACCACATTTACCAGGTGTCCGCCCGGTGTCCTGCGCCGAAATTGGTGCGCAAAAGTCACCTGCCAGTATTTTTCCATGGGATACAGAGAGGAAAGCAAGCTTCCACGAACTGCATATCAATGAAGAGATATGTGAAAAAACACCTTGAGGATTGAGTCCAAACAACGTTTGCCATGTTTCGGTCGATATTATGTAGTTAATCCGGAAAAAGTTTTACGTTGTAGGTGACTGAATTTTCGGTTCGTTTCGGTAGCCAGACGCAATGTAGAAAACGGAACGATTTCTCCTACACACAGACGCTTTCAGGAAAAACTGCGCATTTGGTATGTAACTGAGAGTCTCCTCATTGAAAACATCAGAAGCTCTTCAAAGGTAAATGATTTTATTCATTTGGTTATCTGGTTTTTGTGACAATGTTGCGTGCTAAATGCTACTCAAAATGCTATGCTAGCTTTGCATACTCTTACACAAATTAGTCAATTTCTATGGTTCAAAAGCATATTTTGAAAATCTGAGATGACAGTGTTGTTAAGAAAAGGCTAAGCTTGAGAGCAGACGCATTATTTTCATTTTATTTGCGATTTTCAGAAATCGTTAACGTTGCGTTATGCTAATGAGCCTGAGGATTTAGTCACAAACCCGGATCCGGGGTGGGGAGTTTCAAGAAGTTAAATAAAAAATGTTAAACATGCCAGCCAGTGTCAATGTATCTGTTCATTGCTCAGAATGGATCATATTTGAAAGGTTGATCTGGCTTATATTGTGTCCTCTCTGGCTAGTTGTAAGGCTCCCAAACTTGAAAGGACCCAAGCCATTTCAGTGCAATCATTTTCTATTTTCTTTTGTTTTATCCCCACTGCACTTGTCTTGTACCTTACCTTCAATATGTATTTCATCCCTCTTGGCGATGCTTCAAATTACAACAAGGCTCGGTGTAATGGTGAGGGATTTGGGACTCGGCTCACATAGGCACATTTTAGCGTAACAAAAGCTCAAGTAACTTATGACAGGATCCCAACCAACACAACAGGAGAGCACAGAGCTGGTTAGGAGCTTTATGTGCTCGGAGCCGACTGCTGTCATTGACTCCCAGGTGTAGAAGGTAAAGACAATGCTTTCAATCTCTGTTGACTGGCTGTGGAGCAATGTGGTATCACAATGGAAAGATACTGTAGTGGAATGATGGGGTCGAGACAGGCAGTTATTTGCCAGATTCAACACAGAGTGGAGAAAATGGTGGAAGCCGGAAAACAGAGCAGGAAATTAAATATAGGACGTAGGAAGGAGAGAGAAAAATAGAAAAGCACGGCCTGACCCTCCCAACACCAGGGCAAACAGAGAAGAGGTTTGGGGATGTGAATAGCAAATTAATTAAAAATGAAGCAAGATAGGCGAAGAAAAGGAGGCACATAGCCCGGCGTCTGGGGAAAAAAGACAATCGCTGCACAACGAGCTGTGAGCCCCATCCATTATGTGGGGACTGACAAGTTACCAGCAGTCAGGGAGGGAGCTGCACTTAATAAATCAAACCTGACAACTCCTCCTCAGCCCCATCTCAACTACAGCTTTCCCTCTTCCCTCCCCTTACAGCCAACAGACTTAACCTTCTTCCCAACAGCTCCACCACTGCACACCATCAAGGTGGCTCCGCCGCTCGTGAGCAATAGCATACAAGGTGGAAGAGAAGGGAGTGAGAGTTTGATGGAGGGAGAGAGAGAGTGAGAGAACGTGAGAGAGAGAGAGAGAGAGAAGAGAGAGAGAGAGAGATTTACAACTATTCCTGTGCATCTGGGTGGTTTGATCTATGAAAGTAAGGCATTTGTGTCAAACAGCATCTGCCCCACTACCAGAGTGTAGTAGTATTGTATGTTTGTTGACAGTTTACCTCGGCAAATGGCTCAAACACCACTATAATCAGCTTTTTGCAATCTGTAGTCCAATTACTCACCATTTTACACTTAATGAAAGTAGATTTCCTGGATACCTCGGTTTTAATTAAAAGATAGTCTGCATGTGCTTCGAACGGTGGAGAGTTTTTCATTAAGTCCAAAATTTTCCACTGGCTGCTGAATTAGTACCTGCCAGGGAGGCAGAAAATAAGCAAGTAATGTGTAAACATAATTGCTGAGAAGTTAAGAGCCTTTCCCTTCCTAATTCAACACAAGGCCTGGCATGCTGCTTGTGTGGTACATTGTTTTCACCAATTAAGTCTTGTTTATCCCTCTATTTGTCTTCTTTTCACAGGTTGTTTGTAGTAAATGAAAATAGTTATTTGGGTGAAAGCAATATAAAAAAAATCTGAGAAACAATTAGGAGCTCACCTGTTTTGACTGGAGGCCCCACCAGAATCAATGCTCATCAAGCACCTGAAGGTCACAAATCAACCTTGGCTTTCCTTCCCTCTCCATCCTCCAAGGAATGGGTTTCTCCATACACGTTGTCTCTGAGATGTCTTGTGTGGAATCCCAGGCTATATGTGAATGTCAGCATAAATGAGGCCATAGCATGGTGAGTCGCTTTGGCACACGCGAGGCAACCGTCAACATGTGAGGGAAAGCGAATGAGAACAACCTGGCTCTCAATAACCTGGCTCTCTCCTCCTTGGACACAACAGACCCTATGTGGCAGCTTCTCAGCATTGTTGCCACTTTCTCAAACATTAGCTGTTTTCCTCAGCCATTTTATCCCCCATTTTTCTGCTTATATCCTCATGTCTAAAGAGCATGTAAATCATGTATGAGCATGTATGAGCATGTAAATCATTATGGGGTAGGGTTTGCAAATGTTTGTAAATGAGAGAGGATGTTGGTGTTTGTCACACACTTGGGTGGAATTTTGAATAATGTACATCCTCTGGTCTATTCACCTTTGAATCCATCAAACATTATCCAGATATGCCTTCATTCCCAATAATGGAAAGGTTAGATATCTTCAAATAGACACCACCGCATACCATATGAAAGAGATGGTTGAAGTGTAGACAGAATTCCTGGATATTTTGAAGAAATAATTTAGGGTTCATCCTGAAATACTATACTTTACATTCAATGACAAAATTATTAGACATACCTGTAGTTATATATTAAATGAACATATAGTTGTCTAAAATTTGAGCTGCTTGCAGAAAAAAATAATTCCTTTCCTACTGCTAAACAAACCTAGTGCAAGATTTTAGTTTGGTCCTAATCTGGAGGCCTTGTTTGGTGTGCTGATTAAAAATGTATATCTGAGAGACAAACAAAAAAAGCAGAGAAGTCTTTGAACTACAAAATGTCACAATTTCTCTGAACTTCATGGCTTCCTCAGATTCCCATTTCTAAGCAGTTAAATGTTAAATGCTCTTCAGCAAATAATCTAACTGAAATCAATATACATGTATATATAGTGCCTTCAGAAACTATTCACACACCTTTACTTTTTCCATTTTTGTTTTGTTTTATGGTCTGAATTTAAAATAGATTATATCTTACTGGCCTACACACAATAATCCACTATGTCAAAGTGGAATTATATTTTTTGTAATTTTTTACAAGTTATTCAAAATGGAAAGCTGAATTATCTTGAGTCAGTATGTATTACATTTCTTTGTTATTGCAAGCCTACATTCAGGAGTAAAACTTAAGTCACAATATACATTCCATGGAATCATTCTGTGTGCAATAGCAGTGTTCAACATGATTTTGGACTGACTACGTCATCTACAGTATATACCCCACACATACAATGATAAGTAAAGTCCCTCAGTCGAGAAGCGAATTTCAAACACAGATTCAACCACAAAGACAAGGGAGGTTTTCCAATGGCTCGCAACAAATGGAAAAATAAAAAAAGCAGACATTGCACATCCCTTTGAGCATGGTTAAGTTATTAATTACACTTTGGATGGTGTATTAAAACACCCAGTCCCTACAAATACATTTGAAGTCGTAAGTTTACATACACTTAGGTTGGAGCCACTAAAACTCCACACTCCACAACGTTCTTGTTAACAAACTAGCAAGTTGGTTAGGACATCTACTTTTTGTTTGACAAAAGTCATTTTTCCAACAATTGTTAATCGGGGAAAGGTAACCGGAAACACGACCGAATACAAACAGTGTGGCTATTCCCTCCGCAAGGCAATCAAACAAGCTAAGCATCAGTATAGAGACAAAGTACAGTCGCAATTCAATGGCTCAGACATGAGAGGTATATGGCAGGGTCTACAAAAGGAAAACCAACCCCATGTCTTCCTCCCTGACAAACTAAACAACTTCTTTGCTCGCTTTGAGGACAACACAATGCCACTGACACTGCCTGCTACCAACACCTGCGGGCTCTCCTTCACTGCAGCCAACGTGAGTACAACATTTAACGTGTTAACCCTCACAAGGCCGCCGGCCCAGACGGCATCCCCAGCTGTGTCCTCAGAGCATGCGCAGACCAGCTGGCTGGTGTGTTTACATACATATTCAATCAATCCTTATCACAGTCTACTATTCCCACATGCTTCAAAAGGGACACCACTTATCCTGTTCCCAAGAAAGCGAAGGTAACCGAGCTAAATGACTATCGCCCTGTAGCACTCACTTCCGTCATCATGAAGTGTTTTGAGAGACTAGTCAAAGGACCATATCACCTCCACCCTACCTGACACCCTAGACCCACTCCAATTTGCTTACCGCCCCAATAGGTCCACAGACGATGCAATCGCAATCACACTGCACACTATCCTAACCCATCTGGGCAAGAGGAATATCTACGTAAGAATGCTGTTCATCGACTATAGCTCAGCATTTAACACCACAGTACCCTCCAAACAACGTCATTAAGCTCGAGAACCTGGGTCTCAACCACTCCCTGTGCAACTGGGTCCTGGAATTCCTGACGGGCCACCCCCAGGTGGTGAGGGTAGGTAATAACATCAACACTCCACTGATCCTCAACACTGGGGCCCCACAAGGGTGCGTTCTCGGCCCACTCCTGTACTCACTGTACAGCCATGACTGAGTGGCCATGCACGCCTCCAACTCACTCATCAAGTTTTCAGATGACACTATGGTGGTAGCCTTGATTACCAACAACAACGAGACGGCCTACAGGGAGGAGGAGAGGGCCCTCGGAGTGTGGTGTTAGGAAAATTACCTTTCACTCAATGCCATCAAAACAAAGGAGAATATCGTGGACTTCAGGAAACAGCAGAGGGAGCAGCCCCCTATCCACATCAACGGGACAGTAGTGGAGAAGATGGAAAGTTTTAAGTTCCTCGGCATACACATAACGGAAAAACTAAAACGGTCCACACACACAGACAGCGTGGTGAAGAAGGCGCAGCAGCCCCTCTTCAACCTCTGTAGGCTGAAGAAATGTGGCTTGTCACCAAAAATACTCACAAACTTTTAAAGTTGCACAATTGAGAGTATCCTGCCGGGCTGTATCACTGCCTGGTATGGAAACTGCTCTGCCCACAACCATAAGGCTCTTTAGAGGGTAGTAAGATCTGTACAATGCATCACCGGGGGCAAACTACCTGCCCTCCAGGACACCTACACCACCCGATGTCACAGGAGGGCCAAAGAGATCATCAAGGACAACAACCACCTGAGCCACTGCCTTTTCACCCCGCTATGATCCAGAAGGTGAGGTCAGTTCAGGGGCATCAAAGCGGGGACCGAGAGACTGAAAAACATCTTCTACCTCAAGGCCATCAGACTGTTAAACAGCCATCACTAACATTGAGTGGCTGCTGCCAACATACTGACTCATCTCTAGCCACTTCAATAATTAAACATGAATGCAATAAATGTGTCACTACTCACTTTAAACAATGACACTTACAGTGGGGAGAACAAGTATTTGATGCACTGCAGATTTTGCAGGTATTCCTACGTACAAAGCATGTAGAGGTCTGTAATTTTTATCATAGGTACAATTAATCTGTGAGAGACGGAATCTAAAACAAAAAAATCACATTGTATGATTTGTAAGTAATTAATTTGCATTTTATTGCATGACATGAGTATTTGATCACCTGCCAACCAGTAAGAATTCCGGCTCTCACAGACCTGTTAGTTTTTCTTTAAGAAGCCCACCTGTTCTCCACTCATTACCTGTATTAACTGCATCTGTTTGAACTCATTACCTGTATTAAAGACAACTGTCCACACACTCAATCAAACAGACTCTAACCTCTCCACAATGGCCAAGACCAGAGAGCTGTGTAAGGACATCAGGGATACAATTGTAGACCTGCACAAGGCTGTGATGGGCTACACTACAATAGCCAAGCAGCTTGGTGAGAAGGCAACAACTGTAGGTGCAAGTATTAGAAAATGGAAGAAGTTCAAGATGACGGTCAATCACCCTCGGTCTGGGGCTCCATGCAAGATCTCACCTCACGGGGCATCAATGATCATGAGGAAGGTGAGGGATCAGCCCAGAACTACACGGCAGGACCTGGTCAATGACCTTAACCTCTTACACATATGGTGGCGCTATTTCATTTTTGGAAGAAAAACGTTCCCGTTTTAAACAAGATATTTTGTCACAAAAAGATGCTCGACTATGCATATAATTGCTACTGTTCGAAAGAAAACACTCTGACGTGTCTAGAAATACAAATATCTTCTCTGTGCGTGCCCTTTAACGTGAGCTTCAGGCAAAACCAAGATGACTTGGCATCCAGGAAATGACAAGGATTTTTGAGGCTCTGTCTTTCATGATCTCCTTATATGGCTGTGAACGCAAGAGGAATAAGTCTGCCCTTTCTGTCGTTTCCCCAAGGTGTCTGCAGCATTGTGACGTATTTGTAGGCAGATCGTTGGAAGATTGACCATAAGAGACCACATTTACCACGTGTCCGCCCGGTGTCCTGCGCCGAAATTGGTGCGCAAAAGTCACCTGCCAGTATTTTTCCATGGGGCACAGAGAGAGAAGCAAGCTTCCACGAACTGCATGTCAATGAAGAGATATGTGAAAAAACACCTTGAGGATTGATTCCAAACAACGTTTGCCATGTTTCGGTCGATATTATGTAGTTAATCCGGAAAAAGTTTCACGTTGCAGGTGACTGCATTTTCGGTTCGTTTCGGTAGCCAGGCGCAATGTAGAAAACGGAACGATTTCTCCTACACACAGACGCTTTCAGGAAACACTGCGCATTTGGTATGTGGCTGGGAGGCTAACCTCTTGAAACTCCCCATCCCGGATCCGGGATTGTGACTAAGCCTCAGGCTCATTAGCATAACGCAACGTTAACGATTTCTGAAAATCGCAAATAAAATTAAAATAATGCGTTTGCTCTCAAGCTTAGCCTTTTCTTAACAATACTGTCATCTCAGATTTTCAAAATATGCTTTTGAACCATAGAAATTGACTAATTTGTGTAAGAGTATGCAAAGCTAGCATAGCATTTTGTGTAGCATGTAGCACGCAACATTTTCACAAAAGCCAGATAACCAAATAAATAAAATCATTTACCTTTGAAGAGCTTCTGATGTTTTCAATGAGGAGACTCCCAGCCACATACCAAATGCGCAGTGTTTCCTGAAAGCGTCTGTGTGTAGGAGAAATCGTTCCGTTTTCTACATTGCTTGCAAGCCACCGTCTTTTTCCCCCAAACATAACAATGGGCATAATGGCCAAAAGGTTATATTTTTGTTTCATCAAACCAGAGGATATTTCTCCAAAAAGTACGATCTTTGTCTCCATGTGCAGTTGCAAACTTTAGTCTGGCTTTTTTATGGTGTTGTTTTTTATGGTGGTTTTGGAGCAGCTTCTTACTTGGTTAGCGGCCTTTCAGGATATGTCAACACAGAACCTGTTTTAATGTGGATATAGATACTTTTGTACCTGCTTCCTCCAGCACCTTCACCAGGTCCTTTGCTGTTGTTCTGGGATTGAGTTGCACTTTTCGAAACCAAAGTACGTTCATCTATAGGAGTCAGAACGCGTCTCCTTCCTGAGCGGTATGACGGCTGTGTGGTCCGATGGTGTTTATACTTGCGTACTATTGTTTGTACAGATGGACGTGGTAACTTCAGGTGTTTGGAAATTGCTCCCAAGGATGAACCAGACTTGTGGAGGTTTACACAGTTATTTCTGAGGTCCGGGCTAATTTATTTTTGTTTTCCCATGATGGCAAGCAAAGATGCACTGAGTTTGAAGGTAGGCCTTGAAATACATCCACAGGAACACCTACAATTTACTCAAATTATGTCAATTAGCCTATCAGAAGCTTCTAAAGCCATGACATAATTTTCTGGAATCCAAGCTGTTCAAAGGCACAGTAAACTTAGTGTATCCACACTTCTGACCACTGGAATTATGATACAGTGAATTATAAGTGAAATGATCTGTCTCTTAAAACCTCTTTGAACTCTAGGGGCAGTATTTCATTTTTGGATAAAAAAACGTTCCCGTTTTAAACAAGATATTTTGTCACGAAAAGATGCTCGACTATGCATATAATTGACAGCTTCGGAAAGAAAACACTCTGACGTTTCCAAAACTGCAAAGATATTATCTGTGATTGCCACAGAACTGATGCTACAGGCGAAACCAAGATGAAACTTCAAACAGGAAATGAGCAACATTTTTGAAGCGCTGTTTTGCAATGTCTCCTTATGTGGCTGTGAATGCGCCAGGAATGAGCCCACAATTTCTGCCGTTTCCCCAAGGTGTCTGCAGCATTGTGACGTATTTGTAGGCGTATCATTGGAATATTGACCATAAGAGACCACATTTACCAGGTGTCCACCTGGTGTCCTGCGTCGAAATTGGTGCGTAAACCTCAGCTGCAAGTATTTTTCCATGTAATTCAGAGAAGAAAGCAGACTTCCACGAACGATAAACAGTGCCTTGCGAAAGTATTCGGCCCCCTTGAACTTTGCGACCTTTTGCCACATTTCAGGCTTCAAACATAAAGATATAAAACTGTATTTTTTGTGAAGAATCAACAACAAGTGGGACACAATCATGAAGTGGAACAACATTATTGGATATTTCAAACTTTTTTTAACAAATCAAAAACTGAAAAATTGGGCGTGCAAAATTATTCAGCCCACTTAAGTTAATACTTTGTAGCGCCACCTTTTGCTGCGATGTAACGACGTTCTTCGTTTGTTGAATGAGAGTCGGACCGAAATACAGCGTGTTGGTTACTCATGTTTTTTAATGAAGAAAAAACAGAACTATACATGAAATAACTAATAAATACAAAACAACAAAACGGAACGTGAAACCTAATTACAGCCTATCTGGTGAAACTACACAGAGACAGGAACAATCACTCACGAAATACACAGTGAAACCCAGGCTACCTAAATACGGTTCCCTATCAGAGACAACAAGAATCACCTGACTCTGATTGAGAACCGCCTTAGGTAGCCAAACCTAAACTAAACACACCCCTAATCAACCACAATCCCAATGCCTACAAAAACCCCAATACAACAACACAATAACATAAACCCATGTCACACCCTGGCCTGACCAACTAATTATCTAAAACACAAAATACTAAGACCAATGCGTGACATGCGATTACAGCTGTAAGTCGCTTGGGATATGTCTCTATCAGTTTTGCACATCGAGAGACTGAAATTCTTTCCCATTCCTCCTTGCAAAACAGCTCAAGCTCAGTGAGGTTGGATGGAGAGCATTTGTGAACAGCAGTTTTCAGTTCTTTCCACAGATTCTTGATTGGATTCAGGTCTGGACTTTGACTTGGCCATTCTAACACCTGGATATGTTTATTTTTGAACCATTCCATTGTAGATTTTGCTTTATGTTTTGGATCATTGTCTTGTTGGAAGACAAATCTCTGTCCTAGTCTCAGGTCTTTTGCAGACTCCATCAGGTTTTCTTCCAGAATGGTCCAGTATTTGGCTCCATCCATCTTCCCATCAATTTTAACCATCTTCCCTGTCCCTGCTGAAGAAAAGCAGGCCCAAACCATGATGCTGCCACCACCATCTTTGACAGTGGGGATGGTGTGGTCAGGGTGATGAGCTGTGTTGCTTTTACGCCAAACATAACGTTTTGCATTGTTGCCAAAAAGTTCAATTTTGGTTTCATCTGACCAGAGCACCTTCTTCCATATGTTTGGTGTGTCTCCCAGGTGGCTTGTGGCAAACTTTAAACGACATTTTTTATGGATATCTTTAAGAAATGGCTTTCTTCTTGCCACTCTTCCATAAAGGTCAGATTTGTGCAATATATGACTGATTGTTGTCCTATGGACAGAGTCTCCCACCTCAGCTGTAGATCTCTACAGTTCATCCAGAGTGATCATGGGCCACTTGGCTGCATCTCTGATCAGTCTTCTCCTTGTATGAGCTGAAAGTTTAGAGGGACGGCCAGGTCTTGGTAGATTTGCAGTGGTCTGATACTCCTTCCATTTCAATATTATCGCTTGCACAGTGCTCCTTGGGATTTTTAAAGCTTGGGAAATCTTTTTGTATCCAAATCCGGCTTTAAACTTCTTCACAACAGTATCTCGGACCTGCCTGGTGTGTTCCTTGTTCTTCATGATTCTCTCTGCGCTTTTAACGGACCTCTGAGACTATCACAGTGCAGGTGCATTTATACGGAGACTTGATTACACACAGGTGGATTGTATTTATCATCATTAGTCATTTAGCTCAACATTGGATCATTCACTGAACTTCTGGAGAGAGTTTGCTGCACTGAAAGTAAAGGGGCTGAATAATTTTGCACGCCCAATTGTTCAGTTTTTGATTTGTTAAAAAAGTTTGAAATATCCAATAAATGTCGTTCCACTTCATGATTGTGTCCCACTTGTTGTTGATTCTTCACAAAAAAATACAGTTTTATATCTTTATGTTTGAAGCCTGAAATGTGGCAAAAGGTCGCAAAGTTCAAGGGGGCCAAATACTTTCGCAAGGCACTGTATATCAATGAAGAGATATGTGAAAAACACCTTGAGGATTGATTCTAAACAACGTTAGCCATGTTTCAGTCGATATTATGGAGTTCATTTGGAAAAAAGTTCGGCGTTTTGGTGACTGAATTTTCGTTTTTTTTTGGTAGCCAAAAGTGATGTACAAAACGGAGCGATTTCTCCTACACAAAGAATCTTTCAGGAAAAACTGAACATTTGCTATGTAACTGAGAGTCTCCTCATTGAAAACATCCAAAGTTCTTCAAAGGTAAATGATTTTATTTGAAGCTTTTCTGGTTTTTGTGAAAATGTTGCCCGCTAAATGCTACGCTAGCTATCAATACTCTTACACAAATACTTGTTTTGCTATCGTTGAAAAGCATATTTTGAAAATCTGAGATGACAGTGTTGTTAAGAAAAGGCTAAGCTTGAGAGCTAGCATATTTATTTTATTTCATTTGCGATTTTCATAAATAGTTAACGTTACATTATGCTAATGAGCTTGAGGCTATAACTGGATACAGGTTTTTTTCGTAGCAAAACGTGAACAAAACGGAGCGATTTGTCTTACACAAATAATATTTTTTGAAAAACTGAACATTTGCTGTCTTACTGAGAGTCTCCTCATTGAAAACATTTGAAGTTCTTCAAAGGTAAATGATTTTATTTGAATGCTTTTCTTGTTTTTGTGAAAATTTTGCTGGCTGAATTCTAGGCTTATAGCTATGCTAGCTATTAATACTCTTACACAAATGCTTGTTTAGCTATGGTTGAAAAGCATATTTAGAAAATCTGAGATGACAGTGTTGTTAACAAAAGTCTAAGCTTGAGAGCAAATATATTTATTTCAATTCATTTGCGATTTTCATGAATAGTTAACATTGCGTTATGCTAATGAGCTTGAGGCTATAAATAGGATCCCGGATCCGGGATTGCTCGTTGCATGAAGTTAATGGCTGTGATCGGAGAAAACTGAGGATGGATCAACAACATTGCAGTTATCGCCTAATACTAACCTAATTGACTGAGTGAAAAGAAGGAAGCCTTTACAGAATACAAATACTCCAAAACATGGATCCTGTTTGCAACAAGGTAATAAAGTAATACTGCAAAAAAATGAAACTTTTTGCCCTGGATACGTTTGGAGAAAATCCAATACAACACATTACTGAGTACCATTTTTCTATTTTCAAGCAGAGTGGTGGCTTTAATTAAATCGTTAAGGACTAGGGAGTTTTCCAGGATAAAAAGAAATGGAATAGAACTACTGTATGCACAGGCAAAATCCTAGAGGAAAACCCAGTTCAGTCTGCTGTCTATCAGACACTGGGAGATGATTTCACTTTTCAGCAGGAAAATAACCTAAAACACTAGGCCATATCTACACTGAAGTTGGTTACCAAGAAGGCACTGAATGTTCCTGAGTTACAGATTTGACTTAAATCTACTTGAAAATCTATGTCAAGACCTGTAAATGGTTTTCTAGCAATGACCAACAACCAATTTGATAGAGCTTGAAGAATTTTGATAATAATATTGGGCAAATGTTGCACAATCCATGTGTGGAAAGCTCTTAGAGACTTAGCCAGAAAGACTCACAGCTGTAATTGCTATCAATGGTGCTTCTATAAGGTATTGACTCAGGGGTGTGAATTCTTATGTAAATAGATTTTTCTGTAAAATATCTAAAGACATGTTTTCTCATTATAGGGTATTTTGTGTAGATGGGTGAGAAAAAATACAGTATTTAATCAATTTTGAATGAAGTCTGTAATGCAACAAAATCTGGAACAAGGCACAGGACTGTATATATAGTGCAATTGGAAAGTTTTCAGGCCCGTTTACTTTTCCACATTTTGTTGTGTAACAGCCTTATTCTAAAATTGATTAAAATATTGCTGTTTTTTTTGCAAATTATTATTACTGAAATATCACATTTACATACATTTTCAGTCCCTTTATTCAGTATTTGTTTCTATTGTGTTATTGACTGTACGCTTGTTTATTCCATGTGTAACTCTGTGTTGTTGTTTGTGTCACACTGCTTTGCTTTATCTTTGCCAGGTCACAGTTATGAATGAGAACTTGTTCTCAACTAGCTGACCTGGTAAAATAAATGTGAAATAAAACAATAATACAAAAACTTAGTTGAAGTACCTTTGGCAGTGATTACAGCCTTGAGTCTTCTCAGGTATGACGCTACAAGCTTGGCACACATGTATTTGGTGAGATCCTCCCATTATTTTCTGCAAATCCTCTCAAGCTTGTTCAGGTTGGGTTCAAGTCCGGGCTCCGGCTGGGCCACTCTGCAAATCCTCTCAAGCTCGTTCAGGTTGGGTTCAAGTCCGGGCTCCGGCTGGGCCACTCAACGACATTCAGAGACTTGTCCCGAAGCCACCTCTGCGTTGTCTTGGGTGTTTGCTGTCCTTTTGGAAGGTGAACCTAAGCCCCAGTTGGAAGTCCTGAGTGCTTTCGAAGAAAATATGAATGGCTTAGATAGAAACCTGCTCCAGAGTGCTCAGGATCACAGATTCAGGCAAAGATTCTTGAGTGTCCGGGCCAAAGCCCAGATTTGAACCGCATCTTATGAAAAAATCTGCTTTTCATCAGAAATAGTTAACCTCTTACATCTATGGGGGCGCTATTTCATTTTTGGATGAAAAACGTTCCCGTTTTAAACAAGATATTTTGTCACAAAAAGATGCTCGACTATGCATATAATTGATAGCATTCGAAAGAAAATACTCTGACGTGTCCAGAAATACCAAGATATTCTCTGTGCGTGCCCTAGAACGTGAGCTTCAGGTAAAACCAAGATGAGATGGCATCCAGGAAATGACAAGGATTTTTGAGGCTCTGTTTTCCATTGTCTCCTTATATGGCTGTGAATGCGAGAGGAATGAGCCTGCCCTTTCTGTCGTTTCCCCAAGGTGTCTGCAGCATTGTGACGTATTTGTAGGCAGATCATTGGAAGATTGACCATAAGAGACCACATTTACCAGGTGTCCGCCCGGTGTCCTGCGCCGAAATTGGTGCGCAAAAGTCACCTGCCAGTATTTTTCCATGGGATACAGAGAGGAAAGCAAGCTTCCACGAACTGCATATCAATGAAGAGATATGTGAAAAAACACCTTGAGGATTGATTCCAAACAACGTTTGCCATGTTTCGGTCGATATTATGTAGTTAATCCGGAAAAAGGTTTACGTTGTAGGTGACTGAATTTTCGGTTCGTTTCGGTAGCCAGACGCAATGTAGAAAACGGAACGATTTCTCCTACACACAGGCGCTTTCAGGAAAAACTGCGCATTTGGTATGTAACTGAGAGTCTCCTCATTGAAAACATCAGAAGCTCTTCAAAGGTAAATGATTTTATTTATTTGGTTATCTGGTTTTTGTGAAAATATTGCGTGCTAAATGCTACTCAAAATGCTATGCTAGCTTTGCATACTCTTACACAAATTAGTCAATTTCTATGGTTCAAAAGCATATTTTGAAAATCTGAGATGACAGTGTTGTTAAGAAAAGGCTAAGCTTGAGAGCAGACGCATTATTTTCATTTTATTTGCGATTTTCAGAAATCGTTAACGTTGCGTTATGCTAATGAGCCTGAGGCTTTAGTCACAAACCCGGATCCGGGATGGGGAGTTTCAAAAAGTTAATGTGTCTGCTTTGCATAGCCACCTCCAGAGACCCAATGACCAACAGAAGGCCAGTGAGATATACTTGTGGGATACGTTGCTGTCATTGATGTTCTGTTTGGTATGCCAAACTGAGGTACATTGAGGCCAGCCAACCTGGCCCTTTCGGTGTGGAAGATGTGTTTAGGCTAGAGGAAGCACCAGTGGAGATGTTTAGCCCAGTGTTAATATGGTGGAGGCCTGCAATGGTGGCTAGGAGAGCATGGATCTGTTAGACACACACCACACTGGCCAGAGTCTGAGAGGACACAACAAAACAGTGTCTGCACACACAAACACACATGCACACACACTGCAGTACTGCAGTTAGAGAGTGCACCATGAGCTTGCAGTGAAGTCCAGCTGTTAAGAGGTTTGGAGCCACGTCTCTAATATTTATTAGAAAAAGATGATCGCTGGGGGTGTTCTTTACATCAAACAAACACACAAAGCCTCTGATATGTTTTTGCTTGTGGCTCTACTTTTATCCTAGATATCCAGCTGTGTCTGTTTGAAAGTTAGGCAACACAAAAGCTCAATAACAATCAAATGTAGAATCCACATTGGAGGACAACTACGGTTAGCACTATCCTTTGTATCCTCATATCTAAAAGTTGCATTGGAAAACCAACAAAATTAGAGCACATTTTCAGATTGATCTGAACAAGAATGGACTCAAATATAGAATATGGCCTATTTAAGATATGGCAGTCGAACAGAGAAATGGCCAGCGGCCAAAGCCTTTGCTGCTGTCCAGAGTTTTTTCTCTGTGCTTGGAAATCTCCCTCAAAGGAGCATACAGTACATAATTCTGCAGTGAGAGTGCAGATCTATCTGGTCCAGATATGGATGAGTGGGGCCACGGGAATTACTCACTTTGAGGCGAATTGTTCTTCTCCCTCCCACGCTCTCTCATTCCACCGAGACTATTTTTCACAGCTTTATTCAAGGTCAAACAACCCATCTGAGAAAACAGTGGACGTATATGCAGCAGAATAACCTCATGCACCCCTGTGGACCACTTCCGTTTAAAGACTCTGATCCGGTTTTCCATTGTCACTTCTCCACTTATTCAGGTAATATGTAACAAAGAGATAATATGGTGTAGTGGTATGTATGTTAATTGTCCTCATTTCTTGTCTAACTTGTCTACGGACAACATTTTACCCTCTGTATGCACAGAGTAGCCTTCAGCAACCACAAGTTTATGTTTAGGGCTGTCTATGATGGACACTGCATTCAGAGAGTGTTCTTTCATAAAACAATGGAGGTCAGTCTTAGGGTATTAATTAAGCAGGGAAAAAAGGTGTAACACATCATTCCTTTTCTCCTTCCAGCGAACATTCACCTTATAGTCACATTCCCACGGTCTCTTCTCAGACGTCTGTCTTCATTCAAACATAACTGCCGTGTACCTGCATGAACACCTGGCCAATCATCAATCCACTTCACCTGTAGAGACAACAGAAACTCTGGGGGACAATTTCCATTCCTCTGCCACATTCTCCATTGCAGCCTTGACCCCTTTGTCACCGATCCGTCACCGACGTGACTGACAGCTTCTCCGGATGTGACGGACAGCTTCTCCGGATTGACTGACAGCTTCGCAGGATCCCTTAACCTTCTTTAATCAAGCTGTCACTCGGCACCACCCTAAACATAACACCGGGGGGCATTTGTCTTTATATTAACTCATAGGAAATGTAAATGAGCTTTCTTGAGAAGAGGGAGCAGATTCATCAAAGTGATAAAGTGGACTTTGCACTGCGCAATTCTTGGGAGGGAACGGAGGAGAGGTGACGGAAACAGAGACAGAGAGAGAGAGACAGAGAGAGAGAGAGAGAGAGAGAGAGAGAGAGAGAGAGAGAGAGAGAGAGAGAGAGAGAGCGAGCAACAGGGAGAGAGAGTGAAATAAATAAATGAAGTCCGCTGACCTTTGGTGCATTGCGGGAGTGCCTCTTCCAAAAGAGGGTGAGCGGATGTGGAACTATGAAAATCAAACGCGTGTTTTTAGAGGGACAAACAACCAATAGCTGTGTGCATTGAAGGAATATGTGTACAGGGATTTCAGAGTAAACACAGCCTATTTTTTCAGTCAGCGCCACTTGCAGTACATTGATGTACTGATGATGCCAGCAGCTTTATCGTTATGCTAAAATACTATCAGTAAAAACAATACTTTACATATTTTCCGTTGTGTGTATATCAGTTATGCACTGAAAAAGTATTCCAATGATCCATGTGAGCTAGGACAAATCACATCAAATCACATTTTATTTGTCACATACGCCAAACATTAGACTTTAAGCAACAATGCAGTTCAAGAAATTGTTAAGAAAATAATATATTCTCAAATAATAATAAATCTCACCTGTTCTTCAGAAAAGTTTCTCTTGTTGACTGACTTGGTCATTCAGGTGATGGTAAAATAATCCTTGTATATTAGCTAAAGCTTGGGTCTCACAGGAGTGGCAGTAAAACTGAGTAAGAGAGTGAGATTTGCGGAGATAACTCCTGGAGTCTCCACACCAGCTATCGCAGGCCAAAAGGTAATTAAAAGCAGAAAGGCGGTCATGTATAAAACAGGATTGGATGGTTCCACTGTTACACAACACCTACTGCTGTCACACCTCTGAAGGCTTAGCTAGCTAGACGCTTCCTGTTTCTGATGCACTAGCTCAGGTAGCAACATGCAGCTTCTTCATGTCTCCTCCCCTCAGTCATCTTAGATAGAGAGGAGCACAGCCTTTGTTTCACCTCCTGCCAAACGTGAGTATTTTATGACTAATCGTATCACTCACTCATGCAAATTAACTTTGCCAACTCTCCCACTGAAGAAAAAGAGATTTGTGGCAATTATAAGAAGCTGTGTGTTGTCCCAGGGGCATTAGGCTGGTGCAGGTCGAAGGTCGGATCTAAAAAGTTTTGTAGTCGCCAGGGACGACATTGTCTTTCATCAGAGGGCACATTCTAATCTCGCAACGAGCAAAAACCAGGGTGTCTGCCATACACTCTCTCTCTCTCTCTCTCTCTCTCTCTCTCTCTCTCTCTCTCTCTCTCTCTCTCTCTCTACATGCCAAACACTAAGATTCGTCAAGGGAGAGAAGAAAGATGTGCGAGTGTCGAAGAATACATTTTTTTTCTCCCACAAAACTGTTCAGCGAATCTGAACACCCCTCTTTCTCTGATAAAATCTTCTGCTGCCATAAGTTGTAAAATATCCCTTTCCCTGGCCTTGACTTGACAGACTGAATAATCAGACCTGGATTGTGCACTTAGTTAACATTGCTCAGAGAGAGATGGAGAGAGAGGTGGTGTCTCCACCAGTCCTCTCCCACCTTGGACTCCATCCCATCGTGCATCTGTAAACAGTGCAGCCAGTGCACTACCTAAAAATCTAAAGACCACCGTAGGTGCTTTCTAATTCCCTTCCAGATTCTTCAAGGACGTGTCCTCCCATTTACTGGCCTGCCTCAACTACCTAAGGGATCTGAGAGCAAAGTCATCATTAAAACTCTAGTTCATCCAGCTCACTCCGCCATGTAATACTTACTGTTGGCTGTGATAATCTAAGTAGCCTCTAATTGTTTACCTGCTGGGGCTAAAGGGACTGGAAAGGTCAAGGTACAACACTCCACAAAGGACAAAGAGCGTGGGCCACGCTGAAAGGTCACAGCCTTACATTTTAGATGAGGCAGTGGGAGGATGAGCTAACAGGATGCCCAGGGGAGAACACAGCTTGAGTCCTTTTGGGACAGACGGTAGTGCTTCCTAAATATAAGTGGTCACAGCTTGATGACCCAGTCGTGGCACAATGGAGGAATCCAGGTCAGGTGGATTTGTTCTGGAACATTGCTACACACTCAGAAGACCAACAGGAGTTGTTCAATGGTGGAGCTACCCCTGGACCACCAGGAAGGACTACTCTACTGGGTGACTGATCAAGTCAATAGACTACATCCAATCACAGGTGTATCTGTATGCTTGAGTATCGGGCCTGTACATGTGATGCATGGGTCTCAGCACAACACATACAACTTTTCTGCAATCTCTTGGATTTGCTTTAAAAAGTAAAACCCCTCTTCCCAACAGCATTACCTCACAGCTTAGCTCTCTCCACAGGAAGTCCCCCTCTTCCCAACAGCATTACCTCACAGCTTAGCTCTCTCCACAGGAAGTCCCCCTCTCCCAACAGCATTACCTCACAGTTTAGCTCTCTCCACAGGAAGTCTCCCTCTTCCCAACAGCATTACCTCACAGCTTAGCTCTCTCCACAGGAAGTCCCCCTCTTCCCAACAGCATTACCTCACAGTTTAGCTCTCTCCACAGGAAGTCCCCCTCTCCCAACAGCATTACCTCACAGCTTAGCTCTCTCCACAGGAAGTCCCCCTCTTCCCAACAGCATTACCTCACAGTTTAGCTCTCTCCACAGGAAGTCCCCCTCTCCCAACAGCATTACCTCACAGTTTAGCTCTCTCCACAGGAAGTCCCCCTCTCCCAACAGCATTACCTCACAGTTTAGCTCTCTCCACAGGAAGTCCCCCTCTCCCAACAGCATTACCTCACAGCTTAGCTCTCTCCACAGGAAGTCTTCCCCACGGAGGGACTCTCTGCATTTCACATTTCACAGGATACGAGTCAATTACCAACTATTAAATACTGCAAATGCATTTCAGAGGGAGTTGCAGGCATTTCCGCCAGATTAATTAGCTGTGGCTGCGTTTTTTGCTTGTGCCAGCAGAACTTTGCCTACTTGTAGATACACTCAGAGATATGCATCAGAGTTCATCAGCTTGTATGTTTGTCAACTGAAAACTTCCCAACACACACATGTAGGAATGGAGAGCACCTGTAATCAGATTTTTTTTATGCACCTTTAAGCAGTTACGCTACCAGCTAAAATATATATATTTAAACTAAATGATTACTTCTTAGATTACTTTTAAATTCAGAAAGGATGTTTGGGAAAAAAATATATTATGACACCTTTCTGTTTTCTCAATGACATTCAATTCAGCATTGAAAATGTTTTTTTTTTCAACTTGAGACACGTCAGAGACCACTATTTTGACACACCAAAGTTACAAGTGCGCTGAGATTCTGGAATCAAGTTCAGGGAGTGAGTGTTTTAATAAATAAACTCAACTAAATACAAAACAAGAAACAAACAACGCACACACATGACACTGGAACAGAAACAATAACGCCTGGGGAAGGAACCAAAGGAACTGACATATACAGGGAAGGTAATCAGGGAGGTGATGGAGTCCAGGTTAGTCTGATGGTGCGCAGGTGCGCATAACGATGGTGACGATGTGCGCCAAAACGAGCAGCCTGGTGAACTAGAAGCCCGAGAGGGAGCGCACGTAACACCAAATGTGCTTCATGGATCCATTTTGTCTTTCTATAATGCCTCTTAAGGAGAGGTATATCAAAAAACCTTTATGGAAAAAGCAAACCATGCAATAATCTAAGAACGCCGCTCAGAAAAAAAGAATTATTATCCGCCATGTTGGAGTCAACAGAAATCAGAAATCACATCATAAATATTCCTTTACCTTTGATGATCTTCATCATAATGCACTCCCAGGAATCTAGTTCCACAATAAATGTTTGATTTGTTCGATGATGTCCATTATTTATGTCCCGAGTAGCTACTTTTGTTAGGGCGTTTAGTACACAAATCCAAACGCTCATGCAGATCCAGCCAGACATCGGACAACAAGTTCAAAAAGTTATATTACAGGTCGTAGAAACATTTCAGACTAAGTATAGAATCAATCTTTAGGATGTTTTTATCATAAATCTTCAATAACGTTCCAACCGGAGAATTCCATTCTCTGTAGAAAAGCCATGGAACGCAGGTCGCTCTCATGTGAAATGCGCGGTTGACATCTAGTGAAAGGCCTAGGAAGTGCAACTTAAACCATATCCCACTGTGTATTCGATAGGGCTGAGTTCAAAAACTACAAACCTCAGATTTCTCACTTCCTGTTTGGATTTTTTCTCATTTTTTGTGTGTTTTTTTTTCTTTTGCCATGTGAGTTCTGTTATATTCACAGCCATCATTCAAACAGTTTTAGATACTTCAGAGTGTTTTCTATCCAAATGTACTAATAATATGCATATATTAGAAACTGGGACTGAGGAACAGAACGTTTACTCTGGGCACCTTATTCATCCAAGCTACACAATACTGCCACTGCAGCCATAAGAAGTTGGGGGAAAGTAATCAAAAAGTAACTGAAATTTATCAGATTATGTTACTGAGTTTGAGTAATCAAAAAGTTGCGCAACTGACTACAATTTTGGTCAGCTAAGTAGTAACTGTAACGGATTACATTTAGAAAGTAACCAACCCAACCCTGCAGATACGTACACATACAGTAAACACACGAACACACACATATGCGCACACGCACACACAAAAGCACACAAACACAGTAACACACGATTGTATGCACCTACCGGTGTCATCATGTCATCATTTCCCTTTCCTGTAGTCAAAATGCCTCTTTTGATTTTACAGCTTTAAAGGTCTGTTACAAAAATGCACACCGGGTCCATTTGTCAGTGGAGGACTCTTGCTTTGGCCTTTATACACAGCTCCCAAAACACTATGAAGTGAAATGGAGGCGATAGTCACATCCTCGCCTGAACAGGCCAGACTATCCCTGCTAACACAGGAACAAACTAACATGACTAATGTACACTTCAAGGGCTAATAAAGGTTATATAATTGAAGTCTCTTTCTAGGACTACGTGTTAAAAGAGCCTGACGATCACATCACATTGTTTCACAATTCCACCTGGTTTTTCTTGCTCTGTGCAGTCTGGTGAACCATTAGCTATTCATTCACGTAGTCTGTATTTCCCCCATGAGCACCGGCACTCTATTCAAGGTAAGAAAAAAAGGAGAGAGAGATAGTGTTTGCAGTCTTTGATTTACCAATGGGGCCCGCTAAGACAAAGACAGCAGAGGGTCAATCTACACAGAAAGCAAGCTTTGTAGATGGCGGTTTACCAACCGGTTCCCTCAGGACTTGGGGCGGCTTGTCAGGTTGATGCACTTCATGTTGCCATAAGCGCTCTTAATGAGGGGATCTGCCTCCCTTAGAGCCCAGAGGGCCGTACTTTAAGGCAGCAGAGGTGTGAAGACGCAGGGGGAAAGTATCAGCAATCACAGCCTTCAATGGAATAGAACCTTAAATCAAAAGCCCACAAATTATACGTTGAGTCCTATGCACTCTCTCTGACAAACACAACGTATGGATGGCAGCTCTCGTTTCTCTGCAGTCTGGTTTCAATCTGTATTACCTTTAAGTTAGCCAGCTCCACTTTAGTATAATAAGAAATCTCCTGCTTGGCTTGCAACTCAAAGCCCTTTTTTATGTTTACTCTAACCCCTTGCTTGTATCAAGACATTTTAGTAGTGCTGTGAGGAGACTACATATGTGCTTTAGGTAAGTAGCTTTGTACAAGCCTTAGCTTCTGCATGACAGAACGGGTCATAGGGTAGGAGCCTGTTTCTGCAGTGTGAGGCAGCTTCATGTGCAAGAACACCATGTGGACAGGCCTCTTGTCTATCGAAGGGCCTTACCCCCAACCTATCTCCTTAATGCTGAGTGCAACGCGGAGACGCACCAGGTCCCATTTTTACAGTCTTGTGTATGGGATTAAACTCACAACCATCCAATCTCAGGGCGGACACTCTAAGCACACGGCCACTGAGTTGTCGCATATGTGGTGACACATACATTTTTCTCATATAGTCAAATCTGCAGCTGAAGCCAGCAAAGATATCATAATATCCACTACATAGTTATGCAAAGTCTTTGGTAGAGATGAGGAGTTGAAAAATGTTTGGTTTAAGTTTTGATTTTGATATAGTATGATATGACATATCCTTTGCATATAAAATATCCCGGCTTACTATGCACCTGAGTGAGACAGGTCACAGAAAGCAAATGGCATTTCCCTTGGTGCCTGTGATAAAATGGCAGCATGGGTCTGCACTCAGGCGATTAGGGTGGACACTCGCTGACACAAACACAATCATTCACTGCCAGGACCCATCAGTCAGTTCCTGGGTAACGGAGGATTCTGACCCAACTGATTGATATCGTGTTATTTTAGCATAAATGGAATCTGATTTAGGTGTTCCTGAAAGCCCCAGAAAGATTCTGTCAATATTTTCCATGCCAAACTATAATTAGTCAATTGTTCCATAAAGTGTTTTTAATCTGTTTTTAAATCTAATTTTACTGCTTGCCGTCCCTTACTTGATGTAGAGTAGAGTTCCATGGCTCTGGTTCTATGTAGTACTGCGTGCCTCCCATAGTCTGTTCTGGACTTGGGGACTGTGAAGAGACATCTTGTGGCATATCTTGTGGGGTATGCATGGGTGTCCGAGCTGTGTGCCTGTAGTTTAGACAGACAGCTCAGTGCATTCAACATGTCAATACCTCTCATAAATAAAAGTAGTGATGAACTCAATCTCGCCTCCACTTTCAGCCAGGAGATATTGACATGCATATTATTAATATTAGCTCTCTTTGTACATCCAAGGGCCAGCCATGCTGCCCTGTTCTGAGCTAATTGCAAATTCCTTAGTCCTTTTTTGTGGCACCTGACCACACGACTGAACAGTAGTCAAGGTGCAACAAAACTATGGCCTGTAGGACCTGCCTTGTTGATAGTGTTGTTAAGAAGGCAGAGCCACGCTTTATGATAGACAGACTTCTTTCCATCTTGGCTACTACTGCATCAATATGTTTTGACCATGACAGTTTACAATCTAGTGTTACTCCAAGCAGTTTAGGCATCTCAACTTGCTCAATTTCCACGTTATTTATTGCAAGATTTAGTTTAGGTTCAGGGTTTAGTCAGTGTTTTGTTCCAAATATAAAAACTGAAACTAACTGCAGCTCTTTGTTGAGTGTTGCAGTCATTTCAGTCACTGTAGTAGCTGACGTGTATAGTGTTGAGTCATCCGCATACACAGAAACTCTGGCTTTACTCAAAGTCATTGGAATGTAGTTAGTAAACATTGGAAAAAGCAAGGGGCCTTAACCGCTACCCTGGGGATTTCCTGACTCTAACTGGATTATGTTTGATAGGCTTCCATTAAAGAACACCCTCTGTGTTCTGTTAGACAAGTAACTCTTTATCCACATTATAGCAGGGGGTGTAAAGCCATAACACATACGTTATTCCAGCAGCAGACTATGATCAATAATGTCAAAAGCTGCACTGAAGTCTAACAAGACAGCCCCCACCATCATATTATCATCAATTTCTCTCAGCCAATGATCAGTCATTTCTGTAATGTGCTTGTTGAGTGTCCTTCCCTACAAGCATGCTGAAATTCTGTTGTCAATTTGTTTACTGTAAAATATCATTGTATCTGGTCAAACACAATTTTTCCAGAAGTTTACTAAGGGTTGGTAAAAGGCTGATTGGTCAGTAAAGGGAGCTTTAGTATTCTTGGGTAGCTGCATGACTTTAGCTTCCCTCCAGGCCTGAGGGCACACACTCTCTAGTAGGCTTAAATTCAAGATGTGGCAAATAGGAGTGGCAATATTGTCTGCTATTATGCTCAGTACTTTTCCATCTAGATTGTCAGATCCTGGTGGCCTGTCATTGTTGATAGACAACTATGGTTTGTTGACCTCTTCCACACTGAGTTTACAGAATTCAAAAGTACAATTCTTGTTTTCAGACTTTTGTCCGATATACTTGAATGTGTAGTGTCAGCATTTGTTTCTGGCATGTCATCCCTAAGTTTGCTTATCTTGCCAATGCAAAAGTCATTAAAGTAGTTGGCAATATCAGAGGGCTTTGTAATGAATGAGCCATCTGATTCAATAAATGAAGGAGCCGAGTTGGCTTTTTTCCCCAAAATGTCATTTAAGGTGCCCCAACGGTTTTTATTATCATTCTTTATGTGATATATCTTTGTTTCATAGTGTAGTTTATTTTTATTTGTTATTTAGTTTAGTCACATGCTTTCTTAATTTGCAGTTTGTTTGCCAATCAGTTGGGCTGCCAGACCTTTTGCCTCATCCATCTCAACCATACAATTTTTCAATTCCTCATTAGTCCAAGGGGATTTAACAGTTTTTACAGTCATTTTCTTAATGCGTGCATACTTTTTAATAATTGGAATAAGTAGTTTCATAAATGCGTCAAGTGCAGCATCTAGTTGCTCCTCATTACACACCGCAGAGCAGCAAATATTCTTTACATCATCAACATATGAATCACTACAAAACGTCTTGTATGACCTCTTATACACTATATTAGGCCCAACCTTTGGAACGTTGGTTTTCCTAGATATGGCTATTATATTGTGATCACTACATCCTATGGATTTGGATACTGCTTTAAAGCAAATATCTGCAGCATTAGTAAAAATGTGATCAATACATGTTGATGATTTAATTATTGTGCTGTTTATAACTACCCTGGTAGGTTGACTGACAACCTGATCCAGGTTGCAGGCACTGGTTACAGTTTAAATGTTTTTCCTGAGTGGGCAGCTTGACGAGAGCCAGTCAAAATTTTAATCACCTGGAAAATATACTTCTCTGTTGATATCACATACATTATCAAGCATTTCACACATATTATTCAGATACTGACTGCTAGCACTTGGTTGTCTATGGGCTTTAGGTGAGGCAGATGAACCTGTAGCCATATTGCTTCAACAGTATTTAACATTACATCGTCTTTAGAGACGCTTTGCAGGAATGTGGTTCTGAATATAGACCGCAACACCGCCTCCGTTGGCATTTCTGTCTTTTCGGTAGATGTTATAACCATGTATTGCTACCACTGTATCATCAAAGGTATTATCTAAGTGAGTTTCAGAGACAGAATATGAATGTCATCTGTTACAAGCAAGTTATTGTCTTCTTTGACCTTGTTTCTTAGGCAAGGGCTGTTTTTAGCACTTTTCTGGGTTGCTTGATTGTTTTTAGTTAGTTACTGGGAAGCTTATCAGAGATAGACTTATTCATCTTATTTACAATGGAGCTGATAGTGCAGGGTGAGCTGGATAAAGTGGTCTTCCTAGTATTGCACACCACCTCAGTGCTTACAGTGTAACTCTGGTTTATAGGCTCATGATTACTGTTTACAATAGCTGTAGGATAAACAGCTGTATTCAGTGCAATTAGGGTACATACATTTAATTACTTACACTGTGTTTGCCAATACCCCTAAGATCATGTATATTTGATGCAGCATTATGAAAACTCAATGTCACAATGGAAGGGATTAACTGAGCTGGTCTTGGATCATTTACCGGTCATTGTTTCAACGCAGACTTGAATTAGCCAAGATGATTTGGATGTACTCTGTCATTCCTGCAGAGTATCTTCTGTTTCCAGGTGTCAAAGTTATCAATAAAAGTGACTCCAGCAGAACTACAGTAGTCTTTTATCCAGATGTGTAATGTCAGCAGTCTGCTGAATCTTTCACACCGGGGCCCAACAATGGTACTGGACCTGAAGTTATTGGCTGTTTTTTTGGAGTCTTTTAATGCTAAAATACATTTTCAAATGTTCCGAGCTAGCCCTCCTGATGTCGTTAGACCCCACATGGACTACGACAGTGTCAGCTCCCGGCATCAGTGTTAGAAGAGTCGGAAGCAGCCTTGTTATGTCCCATAATCGTGCTCCTGGGTAGAACAGGGTTTTTTCCTTTATAATAAAGCTTGAGAGAGTAATGGGAGTGGTTGAATGTGTGAGTTCTCAAAATGTATACTGTATAGTAAATATGTTGCATGTAGGACTGTTGTATGCATGTTTACAAATGCAAAGGACACAGCAGAAGAAAGGCAAAGACATACATGGATATAATGAACTTGTGAAATCCCTACAGACGAAGAGTAACCACTACTGAAATCATTAACCTCTGGAAACTCTGGGGGCGCTATTTCATTTTTGGATGAAAAACGTTCCCGTTTTAAACAAGATATTTTGTCACAAAAAGATGCTCGACTATGCATATAATTGATAGCTTTGGAAAGAAAACACTCTGACGTTTCCAGAACTGCAAAGATATTCTCTGTGCGTGCCCTAGAACGTGAGCTACAGGCAAAACCAAGATGAAACGGCATCCAGGAAATCAGCAGGATTTTTGAGGCTCCGTTTTCCATTGTCTCCTTATATGGCTGTGAATGCGAGAGGAATGAGCCTGCCCTTTCTGTCGTTTCCCCAAGGTGTCTGCAGCATTGTGACGTATTTGTAGGCATATCATTGGAAGATTGACCATAAGAGACCACATTTACCAGGTGTCCGCCCGGTGTCCTGCGCCGAAATTGGTGCGCAAACCTCAGCTGCAAGTATTTTTCCATGGAATTCAGAGAAGAAAGCAGGCTTCCACGAACGATATATCAATGAAGAGATATGTGAAAAAACACCTTGAGGATTGATTCCAAACAACGTTTGCCATGTTTCGGTCGATATTATGGAGTTAATTCAGAAAAAGTTTGATGTTGTTGGTGACTGAATTTTCGGTTAGTTTCGGTAGCCAAATGTAATGTACAAAACGGAGCGATTTCTCCTACACAAAGATTCTTTCAGGAAAAACTGAACATTTGCTATGTAACTGAGAGTCTCCTCATTGAAAACATCCGAAGCTCTTCAAAGGTAAATGATTTTATTTATTTGGTTATCAGGTTTTTGTGAAAATGTTGCGTGCTAAATGCTACTCAAAATGCTAAGCTAGCTTTGCATACTCTTACACAAATTAGTGAATTGCTATGGTTCAAAAGCATATTTTGAAAATCTGAGATGACAGTGTTGTTAAGAAAAGGCTAAGCTTGAGAGCAGGCGCATTATTTTCATTTTATTTGCAATTTTCAGAAAACGTTAACGTTGCGTTATGCTAATGTGCCTGAGGCTTTATTCACGATCCCGGATCCGGGATGGGGAGTATCAAGAGGTTTTAACAAAGGAATGAAAGGAAGGAGAGGGAGAAAGAGTGGGAAGGAAATGGTGCAGGAAAGACAAACACGTCGTACACACATGCACCTGAGAACAGACACACACGTGCACAAACATCCAACTGTTTGAGACAGAAGAGTGATGGCATGTAATTATTTCTTCAATGGCCAACCATGGGTTTATCAGAATGTTAACGTTTGCATAATAACAGGCTCCACAATGCTGCAGAGAATGTCAAGCCTGTCGGCCCGTCAATCAAACCTCAAAATAGAATGGCAAATAAGCATGCGCTGCTGTCTCACAAAACGACAGACAGAGCAGCCAGAGCTACAGCCTTTAAGCTGACAAATATCAGGCCGGCACAGGGGTGGAATTATTATATCGGGGAGAGAGGAGAGGAAAGAGGAGAGGAGAGGAGAAAGGAGAGGAGAGGGGAGAGGGTGGCCATCTCAGCCCAGTTGGACTAGCACCTGATCTTATCACACTGAGAGAGAAAGCACTAAACTGGAGTATGGGATGAAGAGGGGGAGGGAGGGAGGGAGAGGGTGGAGGGAGGGGGGTGTTGAGGGGTGAAATAACACACTGGACACAGTAGAAGAAATAGTGGCAGAATAGAGAGAATGGAATCATCCTGTTGTTTACGAGGCATCTGTGGTACAGGGTATAGAAGAGAGCAGACAGAGCAGAGCACCACTGTGCCTTTCACTTGTAGACACATATTGATTATAATGGGTCCTCCGTGGCTCAGGAAAACAAGTAACAAACAGAGTCATGGAAAAAATCTCTCTCATACCCACCAGGTCAGCACAAAGAAGAAACTTCTTTAAATGTTTTGGTTGCTGATGTTTGTGCATCTGTGTGTGCGTGTGCGTCTGTGTATGATACAGTAAAACGGCAAAACGGCATGGAGAGAAGCTTCTTGGAAGCCGTGGTATACAGCACACTAATGCAAACCATTTGCCTGTTGTCTGGCACCCATCTCCCTCTCCATTTGCATGGGCTTTGGTATGCAGGCTCCAATTCAAACATTCCCTTTTTAAAATCTGAAGATCAGGTATTCACCACATATAATATGTAAGCCAGGAAATTAGTGAACATTTTCTCACTTATATCTGTGGCTTTCCACATCATTACATATTTTGATGATTACTTGTGTAACTCAAAGTTCACAATTCATCTTGAACATACCCTTAGGAACCACCATTTGTGGTGTCCCCCCCCCATCCCTATAGATCGGTGGACCCTTCCTAGTTTACCACCTCCACTTAGCTGTTGTAATCAGTTGTCAGCATGACTGCACTTATCTACTTAGTTTTATTGAATGATGAAGTTGATTATCATTGTCTCCAGGAATGATTTTCCTCAGATTATTTCTTAGACTGCTACTTAAAGGGGGTCGAAACAGGCAGGAGGGTGTCATGACTGTCCTGACCAGGTCAGGTTACAGGAGACCACAACCCTACAGATTATCTCTCAAACCCAACAGAGGAGGAGAGATCTAGGGGTCTGAAAATGTGTGGGGGGGGGGTTTATGACCCCTCAGGCCCCTGGTAAATCTCAGGCCACAGACAAATTGGAACAATGGTTTCCGTCAGCCACAATGGTGATCATGATGATAGATGGAATACAGAAAAGTATGTAATTTTGTTTTGTTATTAAAGGTTAATAGATGATGTTATTACAAAAAACTTGTAATGTGAAGAGTTTTCCTAATAAATGTTTGATGTTTATACATTGTATGTTGTATGGAAAAAATCCAAATCAAAGAGAATGTTTTGGGGAAGATGAAATGTTAAGTTAGTTGTCTAAAATTGGATTTGAATCAAATCTAGACCTTGCCTCATTAACTTGGTACGCCCAGAGAATTGCCCTAACGGCAGTTATGCCTACTTCTGACCCAAGGGTATAAAACCTGTGAGTATAGAATTTACAGGAGGACTACGTGACCCAGCAGAAAGGTCTAAAAAGTCAACGAACCCAGAATGCAACGCAAGTTTGAAGACAAATAAATCCTTTTCTGCCCAAGCTACGGATGAGTAGCTGTGTCTAAGCGGGTGAAATCAAGTCGAACCACTTAGCCTCCATCTCCCATCGAATCGTGGTATCTAAAGGGTTTCATTCCTATGCTGTGAGCTTTTGGCTACAGAGCTGTCTGTCTTCAGAAGACCCCTTCCAGAGCAAAGGGTGAGGGAACAGACTCCTAAGCCAAAAGGACACTGACATCGGGAGGACGATCAGGGAGGTGCGCAGGAGAAGCGCGTCATCGAACAGCTGAACGGTCCAAGCAGAGAATCCTCGGAGGACTACCCCACGTAATTACATCATTATATTCTGACCCATAAGAGCGGCAGTTTGGGGCAAGGCTAGGGTTAAAATAAGCATAGCTGACAAATTCACCCAAATGTATATTTCTCTGGTGTACTTTCTTTTTTCTCTCTCTTCTGAAATCCCCATTGTGGGTAACACGCGCCATAGTGTGTTGGCCCGTTATACTAAGTTCTAATCAATAGCCTATAATGTGTTTTGTCTATGTGTATCTTTTAGCAATTTTTGCTTTTTAGTAAATAAATATTTAACTAAGATTGGTGGGGTACGAACTCATTGGTGGGACCCGGGTCTGTGCAGATTCACGGGCTATACAACGTTCAGAACAAGATTGGGAGGCAACTGGTTAATAAGTGGCTCTTGTAAAATCGATATTCTGATATTCTTTGAGTTCATTTGGGAAATAGAAACTCAATAAAAACTAGATTTCCCATGGTGCCCCAGGTTAATGAGTTAATAATTGCTTGATTCAGTTAATCACGCAAATAGAAACTTTAATCATTTGATGAACAGTCATTACATGAACTAATACAACGTCACGACAGGGGAGTGAAGATGCAGGTAAGGCCTCTGTAGGGTGTCCTGGTTGAGCCTCTCCACTCTCGACTCAGGACGCCCCCCATCATTTTTACCCCCTGCTGAGCTCTCAAGTGGTGCCTGACTGGATAGCAGGATTATGGGGCCTGGGACACCTGCTTCCAATGGAGACACACACACTACTGTACAGACCACCATGACAGCCCTGAATTTAATTTCAAGGGACTTAGAGGTGGCTCTTTCCCACTGACCAATGAAGTCTTTGCTGAGTCATTTTAATCTCCTAAATTATTTTTTCTTTGCTTCTTCGATATGATTTGAATGGCTACACATAGAGTAAAGTTGAAAGTATATAGGGATTTGTCAAGTTGTGTAATGCATTGAATAAGGTGCTATTGATTTGGGTAAAACAGGGAAATAAAAGAGAACTCTTCCATTTAAAAACAAATAATATTCTTGAGCAATTCTTATTCCCAGTGATGATAACGACGAAACAAGATGAATCAAAATATCTCTTGTCCTTAAGTGTATTGTTTACAAAATCACTGTGAAACCTATCACCAACTCCCTCACCGTATGTCACAATCCTTTATGGCATCTCAGCATCCGGCTTGTTTATTTTTCATCTCTGTTTTATTGCAGTCACCTGGAGAACTGCCTTAAGTAAATCGTGATGGACAGTTGGAATCCACATGTCAGGGATCACAACTATAATTGCAATCAGAAAGGAGTGGAAATATTCCTTAGGTGACTCTAACAGCTGTCTTCACCTGCAATGGCAACCGAGGACTAATACTGTCAGCCAGTGGGCTCCGGAGTGTTGTGGAGCCTACAGCCCGAGCTCTGGGCAGCAAGGACACAGGGAGGCGAAGGACTTGCCTGTGTAAATCTTTAAACAGAGATTTGAGAGAATGAATGCCTGACCTGGGGGAGAGCGGAGCGTGTGAGCCAACCGAGCTGAATGGGGATAACCAAGCAGAAGTGTCTTACAATAATCAATTCCTAATTCCATGCCGAGTGCCTCAGATGAATCTGAGCAGCAGCAAGAACTTTGGACAATGGTGCATTGGACAAATACAAGGAAGTGGAGTTACTGAAGCCTCAAAATTTAATATATTGAATAATAATACAGCATCCCAGTAGTAATTATCCGATGTGTTTCTTCCAGTTTCTATTAACAGCCCTTGGATAATGCATTCATTCAACAGCAAATATCGTTTCATTCCACCTTGTGAGGTGATGCACCTAAATTATAATATCTGGCCTGTCATACTAGGACCGAGGCCACAGTGTTTAGATACTTGTTATTCACTCTCTGTTCCTTTAATATCAACATTGTGGATATTACACACAATCAAAGCAAGTAGCCATAGAGACCAAGACAAAGAAGGGGTAAGTGGCAGACTAGAAACCTTCAGAGTGTCTTACTGTACTACAATATGTGTTGGCAAAAGGCAAACATGTTGTGCAAATGTGTTGTTGGTATAACGCGTAAATCTAGCTGTGCTTACTAATATGGTTATTTCTTGAAGTGGCAACAAGAGTTAGACGTATGGGGTTTTGCAGTGTATAATAGGCAATAACTGTGTTAAAGCAATATGCCTCAGCAAAGTGTTTATTGAAACAAGACCTGGAAGGTTTTTTCTCTTAATCATGGGGAGAGAGAGAGAGAGAGAGAGAGAGAGAGAAATACTCAATCATGAGGCATCAAAGCCAAAGGAACTGAGTAACATTAAGAAATGCTATAGATGTAAGGAATGCAGTTTGGAAACCTACCAAAAAACAATTAGGCAACAACAAATTCAATCACTTTTAGACAATTTACTGGGTAAAACGTTCCACTGTAATAGTGAAGGTGTAACTTTGGCAGTAGAAAATCTTAACAGTATATTTGACCTCTCAGCTTCCCTATCAAATCAAAAAATCTCAAATAGAAAACCGAAGAAAATTAACAACAATGACAAATGGTTTGATGAAGAATGCAAAAATCGAAGAAAGAAATTGAGAAACCTGACCAACCAAAAACATAGAGAACCGGAAAACCTGAGTCTACGCCTTCACTCTGGTGAATCACTAAAACAATACAGAAATACACTACGGAAAAAGAAGGAACAGCATGTCAGAAATCAGCTCAATGTAATTGAAGAATCCATAGACTCTAACAACTTCTGGGAAAATTGGAAAACACTAAACAAACAACACGAAGAATTATCTATCCAAAATGGAGATGTATGGGTAAACAATCTTCTCCAATCTTTTTGGCTCTATAACAAAGAATAAAGAGCAAAAACATATACATGATCAAATACAGATCTTAGAATCAACTATTAAAGACTACCAGAACCCACTGGATTCTCCAATTACATTGAATGAGTTACAGGACAAAATAAAAACCCTCCAACCCAAAAAGGCCTGCGGTGTTGATGGTATCCTCAACGAAATGATCAAATATACAGACAACAAATTCCAATTGGCTATACTAAAACTTTTTAACATCATCCTTAGCTCTGGCATCTTCCCCAATATTTGGAACCAAGGACTGATCACCCCAATCCACAAAAGTGGAGACAAATTTGACCCCAATAACTACCGTGGAATATGCGTCAACAGTAACCTTGGGAAAATCCTCTGCATTATCATTAACAGCAGACTCGTACATTTCCTCAATGAAAACAATGTACTGAGCAAATGCCAAATTGGCTTTTTACCAAATTACCGTACAACAGACCATGTATTCACCCTGCATGCCCTAATTGACAACCAAACAAACCAAAACAAAGGCAAAGTCTTCTCATGCTTTGTTGATTTCAAAAAAGCCTTTGACTCAATTTGGCATGAGGGTCTGCTATACAAACTGATGGAAGTGGTGTTGGGGGTAAAATATACGACATTATAAAATCCATGTACACAAACAACAAGTGTGCGGTTAAAATTGGCAAAAAACTCACACATTTCTTCACACAGGGTCATGGGGTTAGACAGGGATGCAGCTTAAACCCCACCCTCTTCAACATATATACCAACGAATTGGCGCGGGCACTAGAAAAGTCTGCAGCACCCGGACTCACCCTACTATAATCCGAGGTAAAATGTCTGCTGTTTGCTGATGATCTGGTGCTTCTGTCACCAACCAAGGAGGGCCTACAGCAGCACCTAGATCTTATGCACAGATTCTGTCAGACCTGGGCCCTGACAGTAAATTTCAGTAAGACCAAAATAATGGTGTTCCAAAAAAGGTCCAGTCACCAGGACCACAAATACAAATTTCATCTAGACACTGTTGCCCTAGAGCACACAAAAAAAACAGTACATACCTTGGCCTAAACATCAGCGCCACAGGTAACTTCCACAAAGCTGTGAACGATCTGAGAGACAAGGCAAGAAGGGCATTCTATGCCATCAAAAGGAACATAAATTTCAACATACCAATTAGGATTTGGCTAACAATACTTGAATCAGTCATAGAGCCCATTGCCCTTTATGGTTGTGAGGTCTGGGGTCGCTCACCAACCAAGACTTCACAAAAAGGGACAAACATCAAATTGAGACTCAGACGCAGAATTCTGCAAAAATATCCCCCGTGTACAACGTAGAACACCAAAAATTGCATGCAGAGCAGAATTAGGCCGATACCCACTAATTATCAAAATCCAGAAAAGATACGTTAAATTCTATAACCACCCAAACCTTCCACAACAAAGCCATCACCTACAGAGAGATGAACCTGGAGAAGAGTTCACAAACACACCCTACAGAGCCCCAGGACAGCAGCACAATTAGACCCAACCAAATCATGAGAAAACAAAAAGATAATTACTTGACACATTGGAAAGAATTAACAAAAAACAGAGCAAACTAGAATGCTATTTGGCCCTACACAGAGAGTACACAGAGGCAGAATACCTGACCACTGTGACTGACCCAAAATTAAGGAAAGCTTTGACTATGTACAGACTCAGTGAGCATAGCCTTGCTATTGAGAAAGGCCGCAGTAGGCAGACATGGCTCTCAAGAGAAGACAGGCTATGTGCTCACTGCCCACAAAATGAGGTGGAAACTGAGCTGCACTTCCTAACCTCCTGCCCAATGTATGACCATATTAGAGAGACATATTTCCCTCAGATTACACAGATCCACAAAGAATTCGAAAACAAATCCAATTTTGAAAAACTCCCATATCTACTGGGTGAAATTCCAGTGTGCCATCACAGCAGCAAGATTTGTGACGTGTTGCCACGAGAAAAGGGCAACCAGTGAAGAACACACACCGTTGTAAATACAACCCATATTTATGCTTATTTATTTTATCTTTTTTTTTTTATCTTTTTTTAATCTTTTTTTTTTTTTTTCTAACACCTGGATATGTTTATTTTTGAACCATTCCATTGTAGATTTTGCTTTATGTTTTGGATGATTGTCTTGTTGGAAGACAAATCTCTGTCCCAGTCTCAGGTCTTTTGCAGACTCCATCAGGTTTTCTTCCAGAATGGTCCTGTATTTGGCTCCATCCATCTTCCCATCAATTTTAACCATCTTCCCTGTCCCTGCTGAAGAAAAGCAGGCCCAAACCATGATGCTGCCACCACCATCTTTGACAGTGGGGATGGTGTGGTCAGGATGATGAGCTGTGTTGCTTTTACGCCAAACATAACGTTTTGTATTGTTGCCAAAAAGTTCAATTTTGGTTTCATCTGACCAGAGCACCTTCTTCCACATGTTTGGTGTGTCTCCCAGGTGGCTTGTGGCAAACTTTAAACAACACTTTTTATGGATATCTTTAAGAAATGGCTTTCTTCTTGCCACTCTTCCATAAAGGCCAGATTTGTGCAATATACGACTGATTGTTGTCCTATGGACAGAGTCTCCCACCTCAGCTGTAGATCTCTGCAGTTCATCCAGAGTGATCATGGGCCTCTTGGCTGCATCTCTGATCAGTCTTCTCCTTGTATGAGCTGAAAGTTTAGAGGGACGGCCAGGTCTTGGTAGATTTGCAGTGGTCTGATACTCCTTCCATTTCAATATTATCGCTTGCACAGTGCTCCTTGGGATGTTTAAAGCTTGGGAAATCTTTTTGTATCCAAATCCGGCTTTAAACTTCTTCACAACAGTATCTCGGACCTGCCTGGTGTGTTCCTTGTTCTTCATGATGCTCTCTGCGCTTTTAACGGACCTCTGAGACTATCACAGTGCAGGTGCATTTATACGGAGACTTGATTACACACAGGTGGATTGTATTTATCATCATTAGTCATTTAGGTCAACATTGGATCATTCAAAAATCCTCACTGAACTTCTGGAGAGAGTTTGTTGCACTGAAAGTAAAGGGGCTGAATAATTTTGCATGCCCAATTTTTCAGTTTTTGATTTGTTAAAAAAGTTTGAAATATCCAATAAGTGTCGTTCCACTTCATGATTGTGTCCCACTTGTTGTTGATTCTTCACAAAAAAATACAGTTTTATATCTTTATGTTTGAAGCCTGAAATGTGGCAAAAGGTTGCAAAGTTCAAGGGGGCCGAATACTTTCGCAATGCACTGTATGTATATATATATATATATGTATATATGTATATGTATATATATATACATATATATATATATATAATATGACATTTGTAATGTCTTTATTGTTTTGAAACTTCTGCATGTGTAATGTTTACTGTTAATTTTTATTGTTTATTTCACTTTATATATTCACTGTATATATTATCTACCTCACTTGCTTTGGCAATGTTAACACATGTTTCCCATGCCAATAAAGCCCTTGAATTGAATTGAATTGAGAGAGACTGAGAGAGAGAGAGAGAGAGACAGAGACAGAAAGAGGGAAGCTGTTACATATTGTCTTCTGACGGGACTTAATCCGATTCTCCTCCTGGAATACCGTTATCAGAGCAGCCACCCAACACAACAAGCCTGCACACACACACACACACACACACACACACACACACACACACACACACACACACACACACACACACACACACACACACACACACACACACACACACACACACACACACACACACACACACACACACACACACACACACACACACACACACACACACACACACACACACACACACCGGGCTCTATCGGGTGAAAACAATATCTTTCTTAATTGAGATCAGCAGTTTAGTAGGAGAGTCTCCCACACAGAGCTTACAGGGAAGGCTTCGTTATATACCAAGTCATGGAAACAGCTCGTGAGTAGGAGTGCAATCTACTGTGCTACTCATTCTTAGACCAGTGGAAAAATGAGAAAGGCATACGCATTCCCAATCCATCATTCATGGCAAAGTGGCCAGACTGCTCAATTGGAAGCAATGCTAGGACACCACAATAAATTATCGCCATACATCACATTTTTGACAGATATGTGTTTTTCATGTTGTGATTTAAAAAACCCCAACAAGTAAACACACAAAGATTTTGTTTTATTGAAGATTAACCGTGGAAGTAGCATGGCGACGTCTGGCCATGGTGATTGATGAAGTCGTTGACCTTGTAATTGAATCATAACTAATTGTAATGCACAATAAGTGGGCACGCCCACCTGCTAATGAAGTGCATGCATGCAGGCTAGGAGGCCCACCTCCCCACTGTGACACACACTGATTCTAATGTCAGGGTTTAGTCTTCCTTCCAGAGAAACCAGATGAATCACCAGCACCGACAGGGGAATTAATAACACATATTTCAATGCTGAGGAAGTGGATATGGGGATGCAGAGAGGGAAGGCTAGAGGACCAGTGTATTGGAATGGAAGAGCTCAGTGTGGAGATATTATAGTGTATCGGTAGGCCCCAAGCAATCTGCACTAAGACCACAGCTGAGGAAATTGTTCTGGGGTATTTTTCCCACTATGATTTACACAGGGAGAGCTGGGAATTCCTTTGCAGAGGGACATTGCTAGCACCCTTTCATGCAGACATGTATTTAAGTGGTAGAGGATGGGTGAGAGCGAGAGAAGAAGACCACTACCCTTGGGAGTAAATCAGGTCTTTTTTTACCTTTTGTAGATGATAGGCTAAAAGTGATAAAAACAGTTATTCGTTGTTCGTTGTTGCTTTCAAACTGCCATTACTGGAGAGAGCTGTGCAAGTGCAGTGGTGGTTTTGTTCTGTAATATCCCTATCTACAACCCTCCCCAACTACCACCACACACACTGTCAAATGTCTGAAAATGCCTCCTTTTCTCATAATGCAAAGGTAAGTACTCTATCTTCCACAGTATCTTTCAAGTACCATTAGTTTCCCAGTGATGCTATTTCCCTGTGTGGATCCATGCTCTGTGCTTGGTATGGGTAAAGTTACTGAAATGGATGGCTCTTCTGCCCAATGTAGATAGATAGAGACAGAGAGGAGCAATCCCGCTGTTCCATTACTTCAAATGTTCACCTCGTTTTAGTTACTATGCAGTACAGTTTGTAACACAGCACTAAACGTGATACACAATTTATTACAAAGACTTTCTGCACTCCTTAGCGATATCCTTCATGTAGATAACATTATATGAATAGTACCCGGGTGTGCATCTTCAGAATAGAATGATGAAGAAATGTAGGCGATGAGAGAGCAATGTGCCTCCACGTTTAACCTACAGGAATAATGTGATCATATATTTGGCATGTTGAAATTGCTCGTATAAATAAAGTGCAATGGGTGCTGCTCGTTCATTGAATATGAGCAATTCCTCCGGTGACAATGCAGTGTCACTTCATGGATGGAGTCTCCGAGGCAGGATATATATTGTAATAGGGTTAGAGACTGTGATTCCCAGAGTGCGAATTAGAATTGAGGACTGAGTTTAGTAATGTAAGCTGTATTTTATAATGTCCATTAATCCCCCCAAATAGTGTTTGAAAAGATCTTCCTCACATTGATGTGTGGACTGAATTAGAGATTTCCGCTGTCAGCTCTTTTTAAGTGCGTTCCAGATAATATCACTGGAGCGCTCTCAAATAGGGAGATGTGTTCAACTACCACATCCGTCCTGTCCTAAATGTATAGAGGCACAATCTTGCATTGAGCTACTGTATGATCTCAGCATCTGCAAATCCAGCCAAGCACAGCACATCTTGCTCATGCATAGCGCACAGCACATTGAATCTCTCATTCAAGAAGCCTGTCTGGGCTATTGCAATATAAACAGTGGTGGAAAAAGTACCAAATTGTCATACTTCAGTAAAATTATGGATTCCTTAATAACAAGTTACTCAAGTAAAAGGGAGAGTCACCAGTAAAATATTATTTGAGTAAAAGTAAATATACCTATGTATCAAAAGCAAATTTAGTTGCTAAAATATACTTAACTATCAAAAGTAAAAGTACAAGTATAAATCATTTCAAATTCCTTATATTAAGCAAACCAGACGGCACCATTGTCTTGTTTTTAAAATATACGGATAGACAGTAAAAAGTACAATATTTTCTTTAGGAATGTAGTGAAGTAAAAGTAAAAGTTGTCAAAATTATAAATAGTAAAGTACAGATACCCCAAAAAACTTAAGTAGTCCTTTAAAGTATTTTTACTTAAGTAATTTACACCACTGCATATAAACTTAACACTCCCATGCATACTAAATAATTAGCATCTTTTTAACTATATCCAAGTTATTTCACCAGCATTTGTTATTATAAACACATATTTCAGCACAGACATATACCAGCAATTGCAAATGCAGCTGACCATATGCTTTGAGCTCTCAAGCTGCTTATGATGAAAATATAAAATCCATAATTGTGAGGCTATCTGGCCCTAACTACAACAGTAAATCCTGTGCAAAAGCAGATTGCATCCACTGCTTTACTTGACTTAAAACAATTGAGTGGGCAAGTGATCTCTTTATCCATCACAGAGTGCATGCCTTAGCAGCAGGGATAGGGAAGACATGGAGACATCTGGACACATCTGTTTTGCAGAGGGAACTGACCAGTAGAAAAGCTACTTACTGCCTAGGTCCCTCTGTATAGCTGCTTTTCCATTTTAGAGCTGTGCGACTGAATAAATGGCATAATTGCAGGTTAACAATTGTCTATTTTACAGGTCTCTCAGCCATAAAAGCTACGCAGTGGGGTTGCTCATGCCATTTTAACATCCCATTTGGATAATATTTGGCTATTATAAAAAGCTTAACTAAGTAATTTGTAGACTGAATTTCCATTCAGGGTAATTTACTTTACACAAACAGTGCTGTAAGACCTAATCGAGTGCATGTCCATGACGACACAGGCCAGTCACTGAAAAAGCCCCAAATTGCCTGATTTCACAAATAAGTGGAGCAGTCGGATGATGCGCCACATGGGTTGTGTTGTGATAAGGTAGGGGTGGTATACAGAAGACAACCCTATTTGGTAATAGACCATGTCCCTATTATGGCTAGAACAGCTCAAATTAGCAAATAGAAATGACATGTCCATCATTACAATACGACATTAAGGTCAATCAACACAGAATATTTGAAGAACTTTGAAGGTTTATTCAAGTGCAGTTGCAAAAACCATCAAGCTCTATGATGAAACTGGCTCTCATGAGGACTGGCACAGGAAAGGAAGACCCAGAGTTACCTTTCCTGCAGAGGATACGTTCATGAGAATTACTATTCTCCAAATTCCAGCCCAAATAAATGCTTCACAGTTCAAGTAACATCTCATCATCTGTTCAGAGGAGACTGCGTGAATCAGGCCTTCATGGTAGAATTTCTGCAAAGAAACCACTACTAAAGGACACCAATAATAAGAAGAGACTTGCTTGGGCCAAGACACATAAGCAGTGGATATTAGACCGGTGGAAATCTGTCCTCTGGTCTGATGAGTCAAAATTCATATTTTTTGTTCCAACCACCGTGTCTTTGTGAGACGCAGAGTAGGTGAACGGATGATCTCCGCATGTGTAGTTCCCACCGTGAAGCATGGAGGAGGAGGTGTGATGGTGTGGGTGTGCTTTGATGGTGACACTGTCAGTGATTTATTTAGAATTCAAGGCACACTTAACATGGCTACCACAGCATTCTGCAGTGATACGCCGTCCCATCTGGTTTGCGCTTATTGGGACTATCATTTGTTTTCAACAGGACAATGACCCAATGCTCCTCCAGGCTGTGTAAGGGCTATTTGACCAAGAAAGAGAGTGATGGAGTGCTGCATCAGATGACCTGGCCTCCACAATCACCCGATCTCAACCCAATTGAGATGGTTTGGGATGATTTGGACCAGAGTGTGAAGGAAAAGCAGCCAACAAGCGCTCAGCGTATGTGGGAACTCTGTCAAGACTGTTGGAAAAACATTCAAGGTGAATCTGGTTGAGAAAATGCCAAGAGTGTGCAAAGCTGTAATCAAGGCAAAGATTGGCTTCTTTGAAGAATCTAAAATCTAAAATATATTATATACTTCTTTGGTTACATCATGATTCGATATGAGTTATAATATAGTTTTGATGTCTTCACTATTATTCTACAATGTAGAAAATAGACAAATAAAGAAAAACCCTTGAATGAGTAGGGGTCTCCAAATTTTTGACTGGTACTGTACGTACTTAGGATGAGAAGGAAAAGAAGGGACATACATAATCAAATTTGCCATTATTATACTGGTGTCTAATCCCTCTTAAGATCAATGCTCTTGGGCTGCTTTGGTTTGAAATCCATCTTAAATACCGGGACTCTGCCCAGTCTATTATCATTCTGTACCACAGAAAACCAGAGAGATGTAAGTACCCCTTGTTGAGTGGATCTACTCTCTTGTCTTATAAGGACAGGAACTTTAGTTTATGACAGTTTTGTGGCTTCAAGTTCTTCCAAGTTTAGAAAGCCTAAAATAGTGATTACATGAATAGAACATTGTTTTAATAATCCCCAAGCATCATAACACAAGATATGCATCCCGAAGGAGAAAAACTACATCAGTGGATCATGGCAGAATACTCCATTTTGTTAAGTTATTTTAACTTTGAAAGTGTCAGCTGAGAGTGCTTTTGATTGATAGGTTGGTGAATGCATAATGTCCTGGTGGAGACCCATTAAACTATTATGTGTAAACTTCAGGAAATGGAGGCATCAATAATGTATTACCCATAAACCCACGCTGGAATGAAATAAACTGTTTTCAAGGAGAAACTGGGACACTTGTCGTCTCTGTCGTGTCAAGGATTTAAGACAGATAAATGCTGTTTCGTTTCTACACAGTCAACAGTGTGGAATCAATATTTGAAGTGCATAACAAGAGGTTGTTTCTTGCAAGGTGTCAGAGGCTTGGTCAATTATGGTACATGCTAGCTGCTAGCTATAGGCTGTACGTGACAACTTATTGTGCGAGCTTGAGAGTTGGTTAAGTGATACCAATGAAGAGTCATACGGAACCCGATGGGATACAAGAATGACAGAAAAAAAAACTCTGACAACAAACCCTCGGAGTGTATCCGACGACGTGGGCTAACAAATTGAGTAAACAAACAAGATGTTGATAAAAGGCCTCCTGTTGTGAGAGTAGCAGCTTGGGCCGAGTGAAGGGAACCCTTCTGCTCTCCTCTTCCAGTCCCATGGGGTAAGGAAGGGTATAGGGGGATCAGTGGAGAGATCCACTCGTCAACATTGGTCCTGGATAGGCGGACATACTGTCAGACAGCCTTAGGCTCTCGGGGGGGGAAGGGAAAATCAAACAGAGCAAGTTAGCTAGCCAACTGTGTGTTTAGCCGGCACAAAGATGGCACTTTGGAGATATCAGGGGGAAAACAACAACAATAAGGGAATCTTCAATAAAGTCTTTCAGTGTCATACTGATAGAGTGACAATTTTTAGAAGCAGTCCGACAAGGCGACACTAAGAAGGATTGTTTCTCCACAAAGACGCCAGGGCGAGGGGACGATACAGTCCTGTTTGGTTGTCTCTCAGATCATTCTCTGATCCTTTCTGGGTGGTTGAGTCAAGGGGAAGTTGCTTCTTCTTCCCTTATTTTCTCTGCTTTCAGATTAGCCCGTTTGCTTTCCAATCCTTAGGTGGAAGGCACTGGTCATTGATCGCTCTAACGCTCACACCAACACAGAGCTGCCGGACTCTGGTTGATAATAGGATGTGGTGTGTTTGGATTTATCAGACAAAAGTCAAGCTGCATGTCTTTCATCAAGATCCCTCATCCTATTTAACCCAACACTAAGCCAATTCCTTATTTGTTTTGTTTTACTGGTAGGTCCAGGGCAATCTTGTCAAAATAAAATATGAATTGGCTTAGTGTTGGGTTAGATAGGATGAGGGATCGTGATGAAAGAAATTACGTTTGAGGTAGGACCCATTTTTTTGTATATGGTGCACCAGGGCAGAAATTACAACACTACCTCTCACTGGCAATGTCCTTAGTTTTGAAGATAGCATGTTTGTATAGTGCCACTGAAACAGAGATTAGAACATCCGATCCTTTCTAGCTACATACAAGCCTTATGAGAACCAATACAAAATCAATCATTTGATGTAAAATCAATATAATCTCATGTCGACACTATATTCAATCAATTACAACATAATATGCAATAATGCAGTCTATTAAACGCCAAAGGAAATATATTGTGTATAAATGGATTTCAAGCTCCTTGTTTTTTTGCATCCCTCTGTTACTGATGCTGTTGAATATATTTGATGGGTTGGGTTGGGTTGGAGGTAAAGGTTATTGGTGGCTAGGAAAAGGGGTTGAGAATAAAACGCTTGGTGGTCATCTAGGTTGAGGTTTTAATGATCATGGGATCAGTGATATGACTGGGATCAGGGATGTTTCTGGAAGGTGTTGGAGTGGGGATCAGGGGTCTGACTTGGTGGGTGTCTCTCAGGGTGGGAGGGGAGGAATGGTGGGTTTTACTGTCCAGTAATGCGGGGTGCTATGGGGATTAAGACGGCCCTAAACTGAGTCCAGCAGATTGTCAGGATTTAAGGATTTGGTAGGAGGGATTGCCGATGGTGCGTGTGGATCGGGGTGGAGATTGAGAGCAGATGGCTGTGATTTGGGTGTGATTATCCCTCCAGAACTTTCACTCATCCCTTTCATCCTGTTTCGTTTTCCCAGGAAGCCTGGTTCATCTCGAACACTGAATCAAACCCCCCAATCCTTTCCTGGCAATGGAGTCCGCTAATGGGAAGGAATTAAGGTGTCTAGCTATCCACCTCCTCTTGTCATATTTTTCTATCTTTCTCTCCATCATTCTCCCCTCTCTAGCATCATCCACTCCAATACTCACAAGCTATTAAATTGCCTCCATTTCTCTTTCCCCATCCTCCTCAACAGTATATTTTTTTCTCAATCACTCTAAACTTAAAGGTCAAATGTCGTTATGTGTATGGGTAGTTATCTATTTTCTCCCCTCCTCTCATTAGTAATGTAATGTGTAGGAGAAGAAACGATGGAGAACGAGGTGGTGGGTCCAACTTTTGTAGCGAATGTACTTTGAATTATGAGAGAGACAGAGCGAGAGAGAGGGAAAGATATATACAGTTGAAGTCAGAAGTTTACATACACCTTAGCCAAATAAATTTAAACTCAGTTTTTCACAATCCCTGATATTTAATCCTAGTACAAATTCCTTGTTTTAGGTCAGTTAGGATCACCAATTTATTTTAAGAATGTGAATAATAATAGTAGAGAGAATGATTGATTTCAGCTTTATTTATTTCATCACATTCCCAGTGGGTCAAACGCTTACATACACTCAATTTGCCTTTAAATTGTTTAATTTGGATCAAATGTTTCGGGTAGCCTTCCACAAGCTTCCCACAATGAGCTGGATGAATTTTGGCCCATTCCTCCCGAAAGAGCTGGTGGAACTGAGGCAGGTTTGTAGGCCTCCTTGCTCGCACACGCTTTTTCCGTTCTGCCCACAAATTTTCTATAATATTGAGGTCAGGGATTTGTGATGGCCATTCCAATAGCTTGACTATGTTGTCCTTAAGCCATTTTGCCACAACTTCGGAAGTATGCTTGGGGTCATTGTCCATTTAGAAGACCCATTTGCGACCAAGTTTTAACTTCCTAACTGATGTCATGAGATGTTGCTTCAATATATCCACATAAATGTCCATTCCTCATGTCCCCATCTATTTCGTGAAGTGCACCAGGCCCTCCAACAGCAAAGCACCCCCACAGCATGACGCTGCCACCCCCGTGTCTTATGGTTGGGATGGTGTTCTTCGGGTTGCAACCCTCCCCCTTTTTCCTCCAAACATAACGATGGTCATTACGGCCAAACAGCTCTATTTTTGTTTCATCAGACCAGAGGACATTTCTCCAAAAAGTACAATCTTTGTCCCCATGTGCAGTTGCAGACCATAGTCTGTCTTTTTTATGGCAGTTTTGGAGCAGTGGCTTCTTTCTTGCTGAGTGGCCTTTCAGGTTGTGTCGACAAAGGACTTGTTTTACAGTGGATATAGATACTTTTGTACCTACTGTATATTGGGGATCCTAACTGACCGAGGACAGGGAATTTTCACTGGGGTTAAATGTCAGGAATTGTAAAAAACTGATTTTAAATGATTTTGGCTAAGGTCTATGTAAACTACCGATTTCAACTGGATATATATATATAGCTAGATAGAGAGAGTGCTTGAGGGCTACAGTACAACATTGTTTACCTCCAATATGAACATATTAACTTCTCCATTCTTGGCGCAGTGAGGTCCATCATCAAGCAGGTAATCAGTTGTGATATTTCACCCCACTCCCCAGTCATCCGAAAGTCAGCCAATCTTTCCCACATCGTTAAAACAAGGTTAATCCTCCTTCTGTCTGCAATTTATATATTGTGCACTATTCTGAGTGCTCCATTAAAAAAAGCTCTGAGAGTTTAACCCGAAAGCTTTTGAGCAGACACTTACAAATGGGCACTTTGAAACACAAACACACACAAACGGCCACTGACTCGTGCACAAGCAAGCAAGCACGCACACACGCAACCACATGTGGAGAACCTTACAGGTTTGTGAGCCATGATACAATGGGCGGTTACAGTAATAGACGTGGTTTTGTCAACTTGGCTCTGACAGTTACCCAGATGTCCTTGCCAGTACAGTGGTCACTTTCCTTTGGGAAAAGCCATTGTTCAGCATTCAACTCAAATTCAGGTTACACTTTTTTCCTATTCCAATTTCCTGTTTTACATTTTTGTCCACATATAAACAATATTACAATGTTTTTTATTGCACGTTTAGATTCTGATAATAATATTTGTGTTTCATGTTGGTAAAGATAAAAAAGGAGTTTGATATAATCAATACTCTTTTGTAGACGGCCTGTCTTTAGGGTTATTTCACACATTTGGACCTGTCATTCACATCAAGCAGTCAGGACAGCCATCATATGCCTGATGACAAAATAAGGACAGACAAGCCTTCTCCCTCCCAGCCATTGTTCACTGAATTTGAGTTCATGTTTAATTTATTTGAATAAAAACACAATTCCAAAAGAAACTACGTTAATTTCAAGTTCAATCAGATAATCAACATTCAATCAAAAACACAGAGTAAGAGTAAGAAAATACCATTATCAACACTTCTTGCCCCTACATTTCTAAATGCACACAGTCTACTTTGGCACAGTGACATGTACAGACAGTGTATGATTGATCTGTGTCCAATCTTCCTGACAGGACCTCTGTAAGAAAGCAAGCCTGAGGATTTACACTGGTACATAGTGTGGGTGGAGAGCCCCTCTTCCCTCTGTCTCTTAGCCAACCCCAGTCTGTGGGGGGGGGGGTTGATATACAGTGGCCAGGGCAGGTGGCTAGCACAGGAGCTCTAAATTTGGAGGTACTGGCACCTTTGTAATGGGACGAGATAAGGCAAGATTGAAAGGCCATGATTGGACGACCATGCAAGCTGTTTCTTTGTGACACTGTGGTGGAACACTGGAGATGAACTTTGCAGTATGATCCCCAAATGCCCCAGTCAGTCAGCATTGTGGGTTGTTTAGCTGTAGGTGACTCATACACATATGGAGCTCTTAATTTATTCTCCTTCATCTCCTCCTATTCAGCCTCTCTAAATGTAAATGTAATCTCGTTACATGCATCTGGACCTTATGGAAAACACATAGAACAACATTCAATCAAATTTGAAGGACCTTTGCTTGCAGAATGTCATTAGAAGAGCATTGCTTCTATTCTATGTATTGATTGAAATCATTGCTTTTGTAAGATGAAAATGCAGTAAGTATTTTGCAATCTTACTATCCTTTTGTCAACTTCTTCAATGCCAGTTACATCTGTTGAGTAAATAACATGACTGAATCTCACTGAAATGTGAAGGACTAAAGACTTTTAGGTCATAAAGTAACTAAACGGAGAGCTGTGCTCTTACTGTAATTTATGTATCGATTGAGTTCGTAGTTCTTCAGAAAACATCTCAGGTGAACAAGCAGTACAAAAACAAGGTTTCCCCATTGGTTCTCATGAGTAACGATACATTCTGAGGAATCTTGCTGTCCTCGTGTCATGTCTTGTTATGTCTGTTCCTGTCCTTTCTCTTCACTCTGTCTCTCTCTGCTGGTCTTTTTAGGTTACCTTCTCTGTCTCTCATTCTTCAGCTGTTCTACATCTCCCCTAACTAGCTCATTCACTCTTCCTCACCTGTTCTCTCTTCCCCCTCTGATTAGGTCTCTATTTCTCTCTCTGTTCCTGCTACTTTCAGTGTCTGATTCTTGTTTGTGTTTTTGATGCCAGAAGCAAGCTGTCGTCTCGTTTGCTTCCACCTTGTCCTATCCTGTCGGAGTCTGCCTGGCAGGTGCATCCTGCATAATACTACGTTCTTTTTGTTCCATTGACTACGTTGGAAGAGGATTTATGCCATTCCTGTTTTTCATTAAAGAACTCTGTTTTCTGTTAAAACCGCTTTTGGGTCTTCACTCAAGTACATAACAGAAGAATCAGACCAAGAATGGACCCAGCGGCTCCGGACCCTTTTCACTCCGCCGTCGAGATCCAGGGAGCGATGCTAGGCAGACACGAGGAGGAATTGTCTGCTGCTCGACATGCCGTTGAGACCCTGGCCGTCCAAGTCTCCGACCTCACAAGACAGGTTCACCAACTTCCCCTCGATTCACCGCCCACTTCCAGGGTTTCCGAGTCTCCGGAGCCCAGGATCAACAACCCGCCGTGTTACTCTGGGGAGCCCACTGAGTGCCGCTCATTCCTCACTCAGTGTGATGTGGTGTTCTCTCTCCAGCCCAACACTTACTCCAGGAGCGCAGCCCGCATCGCCTACGTCATTTCTCTCCTTACCGGACGGGCGCGTGAGTGGGGCACGGCAATCTGGGAGGCGAGGGCTGAGTGTATTAACCAGTATCAGGACTTTAAGGAGGAGATGATACGGGTTTTTGACCGTTCTGTTTTTGGCGAGGAGGCTTCCAGGGCCCTGTCTTCCCTATGTCAGGGGAATCGATCCATAACGGATTATTCTATTGAGTTTCGCACTCTCGCTGCCTCTAGTGACTGGAACGAGCCGGCTTTGCTCGCTCGTTTTCTGGAGGGTCTCCTCGTCGAGGTTAAGGATGAGATCCTCTCCCGGGAGGTTCCTTCCAGTCTGGACTCCTTAATAGCTCTCGCTATTCGCATAGAGCGACGGTTTGATCTTCGTCGCCGAGCTCGTGGAAAGGAGCTCGCGTTCTCCGTTGCTCCCCTCTCCACATCACTGCCACCTGCCGCATCACTGCCACCCTCCTCCGCCGGCTCGGATGCTGAGCCTATGCAGCTGGGGGTATCCGCATCTCGGCCAAGGAGAAGGAACGGAGAATCACCAATCGCCTCTGTCTCTACTGCGGCTCCGCTGGTCATTTTGTCACCTCATGTCCAGTAAAAGCCAGAGCTCATCAGTAAGAGGAGGGCTACTGGTGAGCGCAACTACTCAGGCCTCTCCTTCTGGATCACGCACTACCTTTCCGGTCCATCTCCGCTGGCCCGGTTCATCTGCTTCCTGCAGTGCCTTGATAGACTCTGGGGCGGAGGGCTGTTTTATGGACGAGACCTGGGCTCGGGAACATGACATTCCTCTCAGACAGTTAGGGGAGCCCACTGCCTTGTTCGCTTTAGATGGTAGTTCTCTCCCCAAGATTCAGCGTGAGACGCTGCCTTTAACCCTCACTGTCTCTGGTAATCATAGCGAAACCATTTCTTTTCTAATTTTTCGTTCACCTTTTACACCTGTTGTTTTGGGTCATCCCTGGCTAGTGCGCCATAACCCTTCTATTAATTGGTCTAGTAATACTATCCTATCCTGGAATGTTTCTTGTCATGTGACCTGTTTAATGTCTGCTATCCCTCCTGTTTCCTCTGTCTCTTCTTCACAGGAGGAGCCTGGCGATTTGACAGGGATGCCGGAGGAGTATCACGATCTGCGCACGGTGTTCAGTCGTTCCAAGGCCACTTCTCTCCCTCCACACCGGTCGTATGACTGTAGTATTGATCTCCTTCCGGGAACTACTCCCCCGGGGTAGATTATACTCTCTGTCGGCTCCCGAACGTAAGGCTCTCGAGGATTATTTGTCGGTTTCGCTCGACGCCGGTACCATAGTCTCCTCCTCCTCTCCCGCCGGAGCGGGGTTTTTTTTTGTTCAGAAGAAGGACGGGTCCCTGCGCCCATGCGTGGATTATCGAGGGCTGAATGACATAACAGTTAAGAATCGTTATCCGCTTCCTCTTATGTCTTCAGCCTTCGAGATCCTGCAGGGAGCCAGGTTTTTCACCAAATTGGACCTTCGTAACGCCTACCATCTCGTGCGCATCAGGGAGGGGGACGAGTGGAAGACGGCGTTTAACACTCCGTTAGGGCACTTTGAATACCGGGTTCTTCCTTTCGGCCTCGTTAACGCTCCAGCTGTCTTTCAGGCACTAGTTAACGACGTCCTGAGAGACATGCTGAACATTTTTGTTTTCGTTTACATGGACGATATCCTGATTTTTTCACCGTCTCTCTCGATTCATGTTCAGCACGTGCGACGCGTCCTCCAGCGCCTTTTGGAGAACTGTCTTTATGTGAAGGCTGAGAAGTGCACTTTTCATGCCGCCTCTGTCCCTTTTCTCGGTTCCGTTATTTCCGCTGAGGGCATTAAGATGGATCCCGCTAAGGTCCAGGCTGTCATTGATTGGCCCGTTCCTAAGTCACGCGTCGAGCTGCAGCGCTTTCTGGGCTTCGCTAATTTCTATCGTCGTTTCATCCGTAATTTCGGTCAGGTGGCAGCTCCCCTCACAGCCCTTACTTCTGTTAAGACGTGCTTTAAGTGGTCCGTTTCCGCCCAGGGAGCTTTTGATCTTCTTAAGAATCGTTTTACATCCGCACCTATTCTTGTTACACCTGACATCTCTAGTCAGTTTGTTGTTGAGGTTGACGCGTCAGAGGTGGGCGTGGGAGCCATTCTTTCTCAGCGCTCTCTCTGACGGCAAGGTCCATCCTTGCGCGTTTTTCTCTCATCGCTTATCGCCGTCAGAACGTAACTATGATGTTGGTAATCGCTGGAACTGCTCGCCATCCGCTTAGCCCTAGGCGAATGGCGACAGTGGTTGGAGGGGGCGACCGTTCCTTTTGTCGTTTGGACTGACCATAGGAACCTTGAGTACATCCGTTCAGCCAAACGACTTAATGCGCGTCAGGCTCGTTGGGCTCTGTTTTTCGCTCGTTTCGAGTTTGTTATTTCTTATCGTCCGGGCTCAAAGAACACCAAGCCTGATGCTTTATCTCGTCTCTTCAGTTCTTCTGAGGTCTCCACCGACCCCGAGGGGATTCTCCCTGACGGGCGTGTTGTCGGGTTGACTGTCTGGGGAATTGAGAGGCAGGTAAAGCAAGCACTCGCTCACACTCCGTCGCCGCGAGCTTGTCCTAGGAACCTTCTGTTCGTTCCCGTTCCTACTCGTCCGGCCGTTCTTCAGTGGGCCCACTCTGCCAAGTTAGCCGGCCACCCTGGCGTTCGGGGTACGCTCGCTTCCATTCGCCAGCGTTTCTGGTGGCCCACTCGGGAACGTGACGCGCGTCGATTTGTCGCCGCTTGTTCGGTCTGCGCGCAGACTAAATCTGGGAACTCTCCTCCTGCCGGCCGTCTCAGACCGCTTCCCATTCCCTCTCGACCGTGGTCTCACATCGCTTTAGATTTTATCACCGGACTGCCTTCATCAGCGGGGAAGACAGTTATTCTTACGGTTGTCGATAGATTCTCTAAGGCGGCTCATTTCATTCCTCTCGCTAAGCTCCCTTCTGCTAAGGAGACGGCTCAGATCATTATCGAGAATGTTTTCCGAATTCATGGCCTTCCGTCTGACGTCGTTTCCGACAGAGGCCCGCAGTTCACGTCTCAATTTTGGAGGGAGTTTTGCCGTTTGATTGGGGCTTCCGTCAGTCTCTCGTCCGGCTTTCATCCCCAGTCTAACGGTCAAGCCGAACGGGCCAATCAGACTGTTGGTCGCATTTTACGCAGTCTTTCTTTTCGTAACCCTGCGTCTTGGTCAGAACAGCTCCCCTGGGCAGAGTACGCCCACAACTCGCTTCCCTCGTCTGCTACCGGTCTATCTCCTTTTCAGAGTAGCCTCGGGTACCAGCCTCCGCTGTTCTCATCTCAGCTCGCCGAGTCCTGCGTCCCCTCCGCTCAGGCTTTTGTCTAGCGTTGCGAGCGCACCTGGAAGGGGGTCAGGTCGGCACTTTGCCGTAATAGGGCGCAGACTGTGAGGGCCGCTAATAAGCGTAGGACCAAGAGTCCTAGATATTGTTGCGGTCAGAGAGTATGGCTCTCCACTCAGAACCTTCCCCTTAAGACAGCTTCTCGCAAGTTGGCCCCGCGGTTCATTGGTCCGTTCCGTATTTCTCAGGTCATTAATCCTGTCGCAGTGCGACTTCTTCTCCGCGCTATCTTCGTCGCGTTCACCCGGTCTTCCATGTCTCCTGTGTTAAGCCCGTTCTTCGCGCCCCGCTCGTCCCTCCCCCCCCATCCTTGTCGAGGGCGCACCCATCTACAGGGTTCGTAAGATTTTGGACATGCGCCCTCGGGGTCGTGGTCATCAGTACCTAGTGGATTGGGAGGGGTACGGTCCTGAGGAGAGGAGTTGGGTTCCCTCTCGGGACGTGCTGGACCGTTCGCTGATCGATGATTTCCTCCGTTGCCGCCAGGTTTCCTCCTCGAGTGCGCCAGGAGGCGCTCGGTGAGTGGGGGGGTACTGTCATGTCTTGTTATGTCTGTTCCTGTCCTTTCTCTTCACTCTGTCTCTCTCTGCTGGTCTTTTTAGGTTACCTTCTCTGTCTCTCATTCTTCAGCTGTTCTACATCTCCCCTAACTAGCTCATTCACTCTTCCTCACCTGTTCTCTCTTCCCCCTCTGATTAGGTCTCTATTTCTCTCTCTGTTCCTGCTACTTTCAGTGTCTGATTCTTGTTTGTGTTTTTGATGCCAGAAGCAAGCTGTCGTCTCGTTTGCTTCCACCTTGTCCTATCCTGTCGGAGTCTGCCTGGCAGGTGCATCCTGCATAATACTACGTTCTTTTTGTTCCATTGACTACGTTGGAAGAGGATTTATGCCATTCCTGTTTTTCATTAAAGAACTCTGTTTTCTGTTAAAACCGCTTTTGGGTCTTCACTCAAGTACATAACACCTCGTGTTGGGAGTACACTGGAGTAAATGTCAACAGAAAAAGTGCAGCCTGAAAGTCATACCAAAGTGTATGAATGAGGACTGAGGAGAAAGTGACACATATTTCTATTTGCTTAATGTGTAAGAAGTAGAACTAGAAATTAAATTGGCCTTATTAATGTTGATGAGTCACTCCCAGCACAGGTCAAGCATTCCTCTACTGGAAAGCTAAGTGTTACTGTAAGTGCTTCAGTGAAATGAGATGACGGTTAGAGCAGTTAGAGCGTTGGGACAGTAACCAAAAGGTCACGAGTTCAAATCCCTGAGCCAACAAGGTGAGAACTCTGTTGATGCATCCTTGAGCAATTCTCTTAATCCTGCTCCAGGTTTGTCGTTGATAATGGCAGACTCTGGCTGTGACCCCACTCTCCAAGGGTGGGATCTTAAAAAGAAATACAAAAATCCAATTCACACATGCATATTTATACATGTGTGAAATAGGACAAGTATAAGCACCCACAAAATGATTATTATTAGGATGATGATGTGGCAAAGGGACACAGTGGTATCGGGCTTTGGGCTGTGTTGGTCATTTTATTTCAAGCCTTTAGAAGGGGTCCATGAATATATTTCCTTCATAGAATATAGTATTATGCAAAAGAGCGCTTTCCTTGTAAAGAATATATTTTAAGACATGCTGTTGAGAAACATTTTGGCTCCTGCCTTGGGAACTAATTGAGTACTCTGACAATGCTGTGCTCGGCTGATTCACATGGGTGGAAAATTCAATTTCCCAGCAGATTCAGAGCACTTTATGTGCGGATAGGAAAAAAACAACATTGGATTAAAGAGTGTCTGAGCAGGCTGTATGGCTGTGTCTACCCCAGCGTGCAGATTCCTTTCAGTTCATTGTTGGAGTTTATTGACCAAATGACACTGAGCCTGAAAATAAAGAACAATATCATAGCGTATCTTTCCCTCAGCTCCCTCATTATATCATTCTATGTGTTTACATTGATTTTCTGTTTGTATGTACTCATGCTTAATATTCTACACTGTTTGGTCTGGATGAGGACAGAGGGAGACAGACGTTCAGGCTTCCACTGCTGTATGGCCTGTTGGTGGAACTTCTGAAACTTTTCCCTTTTCTGTAATGACATAGACAGTCAATGATGCTGGAGAGGGACAGTGACACTACTGAAATCCCAGAGACAAGCTAGATCCTGTCACTCCTCCTCTGACCCTCTCTGTTTCTGTCTGTCTATTTGACGCTGCCTGGGAACTGTGAGTCACAGAGGGACCCATCTGACGCTACTGGCCCTGGACCCTGACCCAGACGCAGTATAGGGTCGATGCCAGTAACAGAGGATTGCTCCCTGTTCCTGTCTCACAGACACAACTTAGATGAAGCAGGGCAGAGGAGAGGGACTTTCAGTGCAAGCCCCTCAGAGGACTGAGAGTGGAAATGGCAGAATGAATTGGCCTCTCATTTTGGTCACATGACTTTCCAAACATAGACCATGTGACACTGTGTCTCCTCATCAGAGTCCCATCACTGCCCAGTAGAAGGTCTTGGATGATAATAATTCCTCCATTTCCTTAATAACTCGAACCACATTCACCTTCATTCTCTGCAGAATATATTCCTTTGTGGTTCAATTAAATGCTATAGCTGTGGATCCATTATGATTGCTGTACCTGAGTCATGACAGTAAGAAACAAATAAACTGGTCCACTTGATTATTTCTCTCTAGAGTGCCTTCTGGACTGGAATACCATCGGAATACGTTATTGATTTTTTTTTCTGTCAGCTACACATTGATTTGTGATTGTTGACTGCTCTCGCTGCAGTGAGTGTTCTCAGAACATGTTGATGAAACCCACAGAAAATAGGATGTTTCAGAGGAAAAACAAAGAGTACTTTGAAGGTGAGGTTATGCCACTCTTGGGACAGCCAGTAAACTTCTCATTGTGATCAAATAGTGACATGCCCTTGATCAAAGAGACACTCTTCCCAACTGCTTGTCCTGGTCTAATGGGAGGATACTTCCCTTTCTGTGATGGTGAAGTACTGCTGGGCACTTGTCTATTCATTGCTGTTTCAATTCCCTTTGAAAGAGATGTTGTTGAACAACTCCTTGTCTGACAAATTAAAACCCATGTACAGACCAACGAGGAGTTGAAACTTGAGTAGGGGAGATGTTCCCCCCAAAAAATAAACATTTTGTATCAAAGGTAACATTGAAGCTCATTTAAATGTACAGTTTGTTTCACAACAGTAATTGCTTGAAAGGGAAACTATTTACATTTGAAGGTGTCATGACTGGCCTGCTCAAGTCAGGTTACCGTGGATCACAATCCTACCGAGAGATCACTCACACCCACCAGAGGGGAAGAGATCGAGAGCTATGGAGATGGTATGGTTTCATGACACCTCACGCCCATTGTAAATCTTAAGGCAGCAGACAAAATTCCTTTGTCCTCTCACTATGTAGAACAGGTCTCGGAACATTAACATGCAATAAATGGACTTTGGGACAATAGGTTTCGTCAGCCACATTGGTGGTAATGACAATAGATGGAATATGAAAATGAATGTCATTCTTGTTATGTTATTAAAAGTTAAAGGACAACGTTATAATGAAAACATTGTAACTTGAAGAGTTTTTCTAGTATGTGCCTACTGTACATATTGTACATTGTGTGGAAAATGTCCAGATCAAAGAGAATGTTTTTGAAAAAGATGAAATGTGAAGTTAGTTGTTTAAATTGGATCTGAGTAAAATCCAGACCTTGCCTCGTAACTTGGTACGCCCAGGGAATTGGCCTAAAGGCGGAAACGCCCATTTCTGACTCGAGGGTATAAAATATGTGAGTTAAGAATTAACATATTAGACTAAGTGACCCTGAGCTGCAGCCAAGGTCTGAGTGGTCAGCAAACCCAAAACGCAACATGAGGTTGAAGAAGAGAAAGCAACCTTTAACTTGTTATGGCTGCAATCCCACTAACGGGATAAGTGTCATCAACAACCGCTGAATAGCATAGTGCTACATTCAATAAATATTACTACGTGTTTGTTTGGCGCGTTATGTTCAGCAAAACTCATGTGACCACTTGACGCGATGTTATCGTTCTGGCTCATTTTTCAAAATAAAAGCCTGAAACTATGTCTGAAGACTGTTGACAACTTGAGGAAGCGATAGGAAAAGGAATCTGGTTCATATCCCTTTAAATCCAGCAAAGGGAGGCTATGGAACTTGGAGTTTTCAAAATAGATGCCACTTCCTGTTTTGATTTTCCTCAGGATTTCACCTGCAATATCAGTTCTGTTAAACTCACAGACAATATGTTGACAGTTTTGGAAACTTTAGAGTGTTTTCTATCCAATACTAATAATAATATGCATATATTAGCAACTGAGACTGAGGAGCTGGCCGTTTACAATGGGCACCTTTTCATCCAAGCTACTCAATACTGCCCCTGCAGCCATAAAAAGTCAAGAAACACAGTGAGATCTGGTCGACAGACTCGCTGGATTGCGGTGTTGCGGGCATTCATGTGGTGCGTATTCCTACGCCACCTGGAGCAGCTCCTGCGTTTGTGAAACAATACAAAATTCCACTTGCAGCATACACAGCGGCACAAGAGATTATCGACTCCCTATTAGCTAAACAGATAATCAGGGAATGTAACAGTACGTATAGCGCTCCTGTGTGGCCTGTTCTGAACCCAATGGGTAAATGGCGTCTCACCGTTGACTATAAACAACTCAACAAACTGGTTCCGTTGTCTTGTTGGCCAATGACACAGCTCAACCAAGAGTTGCCAAAGGTGGCAAACGCCAAGTACTTCTCCACCGTCGACGTGGCTAACGGTTTCTGGACCATGACAGTCGACCCACGTGACCAACACAAGTTGGCTTTCTCTTTCTCGAACAAGCTCTTCATGTTCAATCTTTGCCTGTTCAGGTATGAAAAATCCCCCTCAGAGTTCAACATCTTCCTGCACAAGGCAATGCCAGATGCAGCCTCCAGCGGGATGATAGTCTACGTGGACGATGTTCTCATGAGAACTGAGACTTGGTCACATCATCTCAACGAGATGGACTACGTTCTTACCCAACTCGGGACAGCAGGGGCTATATTGGCCATCATGAATGTACAATGGAGCAGGACCAATGTAAACTATGTTGGGCTTCTGGTGGGTGCTGAGGCCATCCTGCCACAGTCTAACAGAATCCAAGTAGTCCGCAACATCAAAACACCTACAAACCTTCATGAGCAGCGCAGTTTCTTGGGAGTACTACGCCGACTTGTCGAAGCCTTTGACCAGTCTTCTTCAAAAAGACACCCCATTCGTCTGGGATGGCACTCACAACGAAGATGTGGCTTCCTTGAAAAACCTGCTTTGCGAGGCACCCGGCCTGGTATACCGCAACAAAGACAAGATGTTATTTTTGGATCTCGGTTTCTCAGAACAATGCCTTAGTGTTGGGTTGTTCTAAAAATAAGACCAAGACAAATGTGTGGTTGCTTACACCAGCAAAACACTCAACCCTGCTGAACACAAATAATCAGACTGCAAAAATGCGCTGCTGTCGACAGTCTGGGTGGTCAAACACTTCACCAGTTATGTCAGCGGACAAAAGGTGATCAAAGAAACATGTCACAAGCCTGTGACTTTTCTGAAAATCCAACAAATCCATGAGGGTGCTGTACACAACAGCAGGATAACTGCTTGACTTATGATGCTGCAGAGCCATGATGTAGTAGTCAACTACACAAAACCTGCCTTTGGGCAATGCGTTGGTGGTGTGTCAACGCTGTGATGACGATGAAACCGACTCCGCATCACCCCCAGGTTCAGTCTGTTCGGACTTCTCCTGTCTTATCCATTGTCCTGTGTGAATGTAAGTATGCTCTCTCTAATTCTCTCTCTCATTCTCTCTTTTTTCTCTCTTTCTCTTCTTTCTTTCTTTCTTTCTCTCTCTCGGAGGATCTGAGCCCGAGGACCATGCCTCAGGACTACCTGGCCTGATGACTCCTTGCTGTCCCCAGTCCACCTGGTCGTGCTGCTGCTCCAGTTTCAACTGTTCTGCCTGTGGCTATGGAACCCTGAATTGTTCACTGGACATGCTACCTGTCCCAGACCTGCTGTTTTCAACTCTTTAGAAACAGCAGGAGTGGTAGAGATACTCTGAATGATCGGCTATGAAAAGCCAACTGATATTTACTCCTGAAGTGCTGACCTGTTGCACCCTCGACAACCACTCTGATTATTATTATTTGACCCTGCTGGTCATTTATGAACATTTGAACATCTTGGCCATGTTGTGTTATAATCTCCACCCGATACAGCCAGAAGAGGACTGGCCACCCATAGCCTGGTTCCTCTCTAAGTGTCTTCCTAGGTTCTGGCCTTTCTAGGGAGTTTTTCCTAGCCACCGTGCTTGAGTTTGCACTGTCCCTGTAAAAATAAAATAAACTCAAACTCACATTAATCAACGTTTCAGTAAAAGTGCCGGTTTTAGCCAGCCGGCTAATTTTCAACATTCTCTGGGCAGGTTATTACAAACAATTACAATATAAACAATAGCAACATAGGACAAGCAAGACATAGCATACAGACAGAGCAACATAGGACAAAAAGCAGCAAGACAAAATTCATAAAAGCAACAAAGTGTTTCCACACCTCACAAGTTACAGACAACAGACATGGAAAGCGGCAACACACAGCTAGGGACCATGTTCACAAATCTGATTGACCTTTAGCCATGTCTTCAAGCATTTTGTGAAAGTGTGATATGTGGTGCAGTTATGTGTGTCTGATGGCAGTGTATTCCAGACATGGGAAGCTCTCACAGAGAATGCAGATTTACTAAAGGTGCTTTTCCTTAGGGGAACTATACAGTCACCTCTCATGGCAGACCTTGTGGATCTGCTGCCATATGTCTGGGTTTTCTGTTTAACAAAAATATTGAGTGGAGGGGGAGCCAGGCCATTAAGAATCTTGAATACAAGACATGTGTCGGTGTATTGCACAAGATTTTCCCAACTCAGGACCTCATGCTTTCTGAGGATGTAACAGTGATGATAGCTATTGGGCTTCCTTTCAAGCACTTTGAGAGCCTGTTTGTAGACAGACTGAATAGGTCTTAATGTTAAGCAAGCTTGGGCCCAACTAGTCAAGCAGTATGTTAAGTGGGGGAGTATCATAGATTTGAAGTACAGTTTTGCTACCTCTGTAGTCAAACAATTTCGTATAAATCTGAAATTAGCTAGGTTGAATTTGGTTATTTTGAATGACCTTTTTCACATGCTTTTTAAAAGAGAGGTTGGAATCAAGTATGATGCCAAGGTACTTAAAATCAGATACCACTACCGCTTCTACACCTGCATTGCTTGCTGTTTGGGGTTTTGGGCTGGGTTTCTGTACAGCACTATGAGATATCAGCTGATGTTAAAAAAGGGCTTTATAAATACATTTGATTTGAAAAGCACATGACTACTTCAAGTGGCAAAGAAGTGAAAAACAAAGAGCTCATTCGAGCTTGCGATCACCTCATCACCAAACACCACATACAGCTGTATTGGAAGAAAGTCAAGGGACACTCCATATCACCTGGTCGTGACAAAATTGACAACGACCATGCCAACAGCATGGCAAAATATGGTGCAATTCACGGCAGCCATTGGGTGTTTGATGCTCGAGACGAAAAAAAAACCCACTGAGGAAGCCATGGTGTCAGAGTTAACGCGTAGCCATGTAGCACTGGTGGAAACGTCTTCGCACGAACATAATGTGTTGCTAACTCATTCATTCCTGAATGGTGACCTGGTAGCAAAGCAATACCAAGATAAGTCTCTCGCCACTTTGATGGCTTTCCTGTCTGATCCTGTCAGTCACCCAGTGTCCGACCTGGCTTTGGCAGGTTCACACGACTTACGTGTGAACCTGTACACAACTAAACAGCATCTCACACTTGTAGATGACCAACTGGTTTATGTTTCAGAAACTGACACCACACGAAGATGGGTGGTTCCTAAAACAGAGAGGAGGATAATGATAGCTCATGCCCACGACGAGCCATGTGGAGGTCATAGGGGGGGTCAAGGCTACATGTGAAACATTGTGACAGGTGGCCCACTGGCCTCACATGGAACAGGACGTGGCACAATATGTGAGGGGTGTCTAGTTTTCTGCCAGTTTCAACCCTCCAAGAAACTTCACAGAGCACCGCTGCAACGCAAGGGTGTGTCTTACTCCTGGAGCCCAATCCAGATCGACTGGGTCGGCCCAGTTGCCATGTCTGCCAGAGGCAACAAGTATCTCCTCCCAGTGACTTGCACAACCCACTTTTCGGCAGCTGTAATGACCGAACTGTGGAGGCTCCTGGGAGTCAAAGCAAAACTCCACATCGCGTACCATTCTAGGAGCTCGAGCAGGGTAGAAAGAATTCTGAGGAAATATGTGGCAGCCAACCACAAAGATTGGGACCTCAAACTCCCATTGGTACTGATGGCGATCAGAGCCACATGCAACATGTCAATGGGAATAACACCCTTCAAGATGATGACAGGCCGGCAAATGACACTTCCACCTCCTCTCCTGTACCAACCGGGAGATTTCGCTGCAGCCACCGCCTACACGGCACATCAATACGTGGCGGACTTGCGTAACCATCTCCAGACTACCTTTGCGTACACTCAAGGAAAGTTGGAAAGAAGTGCAGAAGGTGACAAGACCTATTACGACAAAAAGGCCTCACACTAGGTGTTTGAGGTCAGGGATAAGGTGTGGTTCTACATATACACCAAACCGGCAGGCGTCGCGACAAAGTTCCTGAACCACTGGACGGGGCCACATGAGATTGTGGTAAAGCTGTCACCTGTAGCTTATCAGAACAGAATCAGCAAAGGTCGACAAAACGCCACATTAAAGTGGGTCCACAGGAACCAAATCGAGTTGTACACTCCCCCATGGGAATAGAAGGGGTGCTAGCCAGCACCAAACAGTACGTTGCACCTAACATATTTTATTCTCTTCTCAGCTACCAGATATACGTTTGTTGTCACTATTGATATTGTCGTGCACTGTGCTGTTTCAAAATAAGAAAATAAGAAAAATTGTTGTCAAAACATTTTCGTTTACAAAAGCAAATAACTGAAATAATCCAACAATATCGCTAATTATGCATTTCTGTAGGATGTAGTTCCTTTGGCTGATCCTGACACTCTGCGCTCTTGTCAAAACCAACCCAGCAGACATAATCACAAGCGGACCCTCTACGGGAATTGTTCTCCGCGATGATCCAGGACTCCTTATAACTAACTGCAGAGTACACACACAGAGGGTGTATGTCCGCCTAGATGCAGAGAAGGTGTACCGCCAACACATTCCACCTGCGGCGCATTTGAGTTGGGCCGGTGCTGACTGGACCAACCAGGCAGTTAAGCATGCCCAGCTAGACACTGCCCATATGTTGGCCCAACTCCAAAAGTTCACAGTAACCTAGTCAGAATTAGCCGAGCCAAGGCGAGAAAAACGATTTGTCGGAGCGTTACTCTTGATAGGGGCAGCCATAGGGTCACTTTTTTTCTCCACCTTTATTTAACCAGGTAGGCCAGTTGAGAACAAGTTCTCATTTACAACTGCGACCTGGCCAAGATAAAGCATAGCAGTGTGAACAGAGAATAACACAGAGTTACACATGGAGTAAACAATAAAAAAGTCAATAACACAGTAGAAAAAAATAAATAATAATCTATATACATTGTGTGCAAAAGGCATGAGGAGGTATGCGAATAATTACAATTCTGCAGATTAACACTGGAGTGATAAATGATCAGATGGTCATGTGCAGGTAGAGATACTGGTGTGCAAAAGAGCAGAAAAGTAAATAAATAACTGTGGCTAGACTGAATGCCGTCAATGCAGTCAGTCTCACCACAGTCAAGAGAAATGTTAGGGAGATTACTGAAGAGATGCCACTTATCCAGCAACAGATGAAAGCACAGGGACTCATGTTGCAACATGTGGGAAAGTCTCTCCAGGACACTATACTGGTGGTCAACACACTGAACAAAACCCTCCTGTCTGTAGGACATCTAGTGCGCCTTTCAATGGATGCAAGCCATATTGACCTCAGTTACTACAACCACGATAAAGCTGTGACAGTCACATTTGGCCTATAGTCTGGGGTCGGCAAACCCAATACACTTTGATGTAGATCGTAATGAAGTGGGATTTTTACTAATGCTGCCGGTTGTTGAAATGGAGAATATCTATAGATTGAAAATTATTCTAAATGCAGAGACACCCCAATCCAGTACGAACGACCAATGATTGTTGATCTTAGCGTGCTGAATGAGGCACTTTCAGTTGACCCGCTCTTGGAAGGTGCCAGACAGTATCCTGACTGTTACCATGATCCTTGGTCTTATTTCCCTTGGCGTGTGCACCTACTATGTACACAGGCGCACATGTGCATTGGAAGACCTGATGAGGTCTTATACTACCATGGGACGGAATTGATTCCGATTTTCGGAAAGTTGGCAATAGATCCTGAAACCCCATCAGGGGGTCCATCCACAGCATCCCCAGCCTCCTCTCACGAATTCGCTAGGTCAGCCCAGTAATTTCCCAATGTAAGATTTGTCCTTCAGGGGCCATTTTTCCAAGTGCCTTAACTACCCACCTTCAAGTAGGATCACCCTAGACATGCCATTAGAGACAATGCCATGATAGAGTCATTTAGCCAAGAATTTTGTCCAAATTAGATGATTAAGGTGTGGTAAATATATTTTGTATATCTTTTGTTCATGTTTTCATTCAATTTTTGTTTAATTTCCTTTGACACTTAGGAAGCGATAAAGCCATAAACAAGTTCCGCTTACAATCACCAGTTAGAGCCACAAAGCCACTCATTTGGGGAAGAAATGTAATGATGTATTGCCTGATTGTTGTGTGTTAATAAAGTCTGCCCAAGTTACTGCCTAGATCCACTAGCCGGGACAACTGGACGACGGGCCGGAACACAGAGCCACTGCCGGACCTCCCAGGTCCATTCTCGTGGTGATCTGCAGCTTGCAGAAATCCTACCAGGGTAAACCACCAGGGGGTGGGGGGGACTGCTACGATGATCCACAAATCAGGACATCTGATGGTCATTCTTATGGTGGGTTGCAACGTGCAGAATCCTTCCAAGTTGAACCAACCAGAGGGGACTGTCATGAGTGGCCTGCTCACGTCAGGTTACCGTGGACCACAATCCTACAAAGAGATCTCTCACACCAACCAGAGGGGTTGTAAAATCTTAAGGCAGCAGACAAAATTCCTTTGTCCTCTCACTATGGAGAACCGGCCTCAGAACATTAACATGCAATAAATGGACTTTGGGACAATAGGTTTCGTTAGCCAGCCACAATGGTAGTAATGACAATAGATGGAATATGAAAATTAATATTGTTTTTGTTATGATATTAAAGGACGACATCATAACGAAAACATTGTAACTTGAAGAGTTTTCCTAATATGTGCCTACTGTTTGTATATTGCGCATTGTGTGGAAAATGTCCAGATCAAAGAGAACGTTTTGTGAAGATGAAATGAGAAGTTAGTTGTCTAAATTGGATCTGAGTAAAATCCAGACCTTGCCTCGTAACTTGGTACACCCAGAGAATTTCCCTAATGGCGAAAACGCCCATTTCGGACCCGAGGGTAAAAAACATGTGAGTTAAAAATTAAACATATTAGACTAAGTGAACCTGAGCTGCAGCCAAGGTCTGATAAGGTCAACAAACCCAAAACGCAACACAAGGTTGAAGAAGAGAAAGCAACCTATGCGATGGACGAGTAGCTGTATCTAAAGGGGGTGAATTCAAGCAGGACCACCTGGTCACCATTCTGCAAGGAGTCGTGTGTCTACGCTAGAACCATCCACACGGCTGATTAGCCCTCCCCCGAAGACCCCTTTTCAGAGCAAGATCAAGGAAATAGACCACTAAGAGAAAGGACACTGACATCGTGAGGAGAAACAGAGAGTTACACCCGGTAACCGAAGACGGGCCGTCATCAGAGAGGTCGGAATCCGGTCCACGCAGACACCCCAAATAAGCATAGCTGACAAATGCACCCAAGTGTGCACTCTCTCGCTCTCTCTCTTGAAATCCCCATTTTGTGTAACACGTGTCATATTGTGTTGGCCCGCTAGGGACATGTTTTATCGTACTAAGTTCTAATCAAAAGCCTAGACTGTGTGTTTGTGTATGTGCATCTTATATTATGATTTTTAGCTTGTTAGCAAATTAATTGGTGTGTTATGGACTTATTTGGTGAGACTCGGGTTTGTGCAGATTCCCGGATTATGTAACGTTCAGAATGAGACTGTAATTAATTAGTAACTGTTGTAAAATTTATATTCTGATATTTTTTGAGTTAATTTGGGATTTGAAACTCAATAAAGCTAAAACTTTCCCATGTTGCCCCAGGTTAATAAGTTAATAATTGCCTGATTTATTGAATCATGTAACTATAAATCGCTATTCATTCAACAAGCAGCAGTCATCGCATTAACCTCTTGAAACTCTGGGGGCGCTATTTCATTTTTGGATGAAAAACGTTCCCGTTTTAAACCAGATATTTTGTCACAAAAAGATGCTCGAATATGCATATAATTGATAGCTTTGGAAAGAAAACACTCTGAATTTTCCAGAACTGCAAAGATATTGTCTGTGGGTGCCCTAGAACGGGAGCTACAGGCAAAACCAAGATGAAACGGCAACAAGGAAACCAGCGGGATTTTTGAGACTCCGTTTTCCATTGTCTCCTTATATGGCTGTGAATGCGAGAGGAAAGAGCCTGCCCTTTCTGTCGTTTCCCCAAGGTGTCTGCAGCATTGTGACGTATTTGTAGGCATATCATTGGAAGATTGACCATAAGAGACTACATTTTCCAGGTGTCCGCCCGGTGTCCTCCGTCGAAATTGGTGCGTCTTTTTCAGCTGCTGGTATTTTTCCATGCGATTCTGAGGGGAAAGCAGGCTTCCACGAACTGCATATCGATGAAGAGATATGTGAAAAAACACCTTGAGGATTGATTCTAAACAACGTTTGCCATGTTTCGGTCGATATTATGGAGTTAATTCGGAAAAAGTTTGACGTTTTGGTGACTGAATTTTCGGTTCGTTTCAGTAGCCAAATGTGATGTACAAAACGGAGCGATTTCTCCTACACAAAGATTCTTTCAGGAAAAACTGAACATTTGCTATGTAACTGAGAGTCTCCTCATTGAAAACATCCGAAGCTCTTCAAAGGTAAATGATTTTATTTATTTGGTTATCTGGTTTTTGTGAAAATGTTGCGTGCTAAATGCTACTCAAAATGCTAAGCTAGCTTGCAATACTCTTACGCAAATTAGTGATTTGCTATGGTTCAAAAGCATATTTTGAAAATCTGAGATGACAGTGTTGTTAAGAAAAGGCTAAGCTTGAGAGCAGGCGCATTATTTTCATTTTATTTGCGATTTTCAGAAATCGTTAACGTTGCGTTATGCTAATGAGCATGAGGCTTTATTCACGATCCCGGATCCGGGATGGGGAGTATCAAGAGTTAATCAATACAACGTTACGACAAAGGTAATGGCTACAGTCAGTTTGGCTGGTAAATGCCAGATATATTTTTAACCTAGTGAGCATGTCAAATGTATATATATTTTTGCTTAAAATTATAATTATAATGGGTGCCTCAAGGAAATAAAATTGACTGGTGTGGCGGCTCAAGGAAAAAAAATTGTCCAGCGTGTTAGAGATTCGAGGGCCGATTTTTGGTCCCAGTTCGCACCTGGCTACAGTAGTATACTGACTTTTTGTATTGTGAATTTTGTAAGCATCTACTGAGGTGTGGACAGCAGCTCTTGTGCTTTGCTCTGTGAAAGGACAGGTTCAGTAGGTGGGTGAAATAGCTGCTAGGCATTGTACTACGAAAGTGAACTCAATCTCCAGCTAAATTACTCTTAATTCAATGTGCCCTTTTCATTCGCAGAGTGCTGATACATTTACCATTTAGCACTGGCAGTGCTATAGATTTAAGTTTGGCTTATGGGGGTTGTGACACCATCAAGTGTTGACCATATACTGCAGTGTGGGGGAGGTAGGCCAGTCGTGGGAGGGAGGCAGAGGCAAGAGGCCATTTCACATCTACACGTAGTTTGGTCTCTCATTTACTCACTCATCCTGGCTTCACAGCTGGGAGGCTTGTCTGTGGCTTTAATGATGCTCCCCTTGTGTAATCCTCCTCTGCGTTCCGACATGGTGGAAGCAAGAGATGGAAGGAATTATGGACAGAAAGAGAAAAAGCAAGATAGAGAAATAGAAAGAAATCTAGGGTTGGCAGTTCGCCTATTGGTTAGAGCATTGGGCCAGTAACAGAAAGGTTGCTAGATCAAATCCTCTAGCTGACAAGGTAAAAAAATATGCCATTCTACCCCTGAACAAGGCAGTTAACCCACTGTTCCTAGGCCATCATTGTAAATAAGACTTTGTCCTTAACTGACTTGCCTAGTCATTTAAAAAGCTAAATTGGAAGACCAGGGCACTGCTAGCAGATGAGGTCCCCAGAACTAAGACAGAGAGGTGGAGATGGAGCATGTCTGTCTGGGGGCTGAGAGTGGCAGTGGAGTCCAATGTTCCGTCAGAGGTCTTCACTCCTATACCACACACCATAATAGCATGATGGACTGGATGGGTAGCTGTGACGCTAACTGTCTCTCTTTTAGAATAATTCAAAAAGTTCATCTTGGAGTTGAACTTCCTACGTGAAACTCTCTTGTGGTTCACATCCAGTTTTTCATCGTGTCCCTCACCTGGGAGGGGAAGCTAAAGTAGACAAGTCCCTATCTCACCAGCAGGCTTTCATACTCATCCCCCTACTACAAGACACAGGCCAGCATCACTCATCTCTCCACAGCACTAGCTGTCATACAGGCCATATGTCGGAGTAGTCCTGTCATGTTGCGTTCGCTGAACTTTAAGATGTCTTGACCTGCTTTACGTTGCCTGAGGCAGGGGGGTGGGAGAACACTGGTGCGCCAGGGCCTCTGGGAACAGGTATAAGTGCATATCTGATGTACCATCATGTTAATACTTTTATGTTTGTATTTATTTCTTTATTTTCTTCCTCATGACACACTACCCCAGCATGCACTGATTCAATTTCCCAGCTCTCACTCAGCCCGTTTGACTTAATCAGTCTGACAGACTCTGTATGCCTGGGGAAAGTCTCTCTCTGCAGTCCCCTTTCTCCTCGAATTTACGCTCCCCGTGACAAACGCACTCAGGCACCTTTCGCAGTGCAACGCTTGTAGAAAGCATTTGCGGTTCACACACACACAAATGTATGTGCACAGCAGACATCCTTCTCCGTCTGTTCCTGTCCTGCTTTCACTTAACGTGCTTACGAAACAGCTTGCATGCACAAACTGTGCACTAGCAATCTTTTGTGGAACGCAGCTATTCAACCATTTGTTATTAGGTGACACTCAAATTAATTACGGCTGTGTCCTATTGAGCCTGACCTCTGTTACATCAGTCCTTTTCAGACTCGTAATAAAAGCAGCAGGATAGAGAGCAGTATTGGTTAACCTTAGACCAGAGCCGCACAGTCTGGCTAAGAAAGTGAACTGGAGAAAACTTCAGCGGAACGTGAGAGCCTTCCCACAGGGTCAGTTCCTTAGCAATTGAATTTGGTAACACAACATTGCCCCCGTGGCATCTTCAGACCTTACGAAACTTACTGAGAAACTGAACAACACTGACACTTTCCTTGGCCCTTTAAGAACAATTCGTTTCTGCTTGTTCCTCTTTTGGCCTCTGTTTTTTTCGTCTTCCACCTGCCTGACCTGATAAAACTTGACAATCCCTGCCGTTAAAAGTCTGTCTATTCTCTGTAAGAGCATGGGCGCGTGTTGATTGAAAGCAGAAGGTGGAGGTCTCAAACTTTAAATATGATGGCTGAGGTGGCTGAGGTCAATAGAGGTTATTAAAATGATTTTAATCGGTTTCACATCAGCTCAGCCATTTGACCTCTATCTCCACTCTGAGCTGGTCTGAAATCTCTGATACATCTTCATTCGGCTTCGCCCCAAGCCTTTTCCTATTAAATTAGATGAAACAACACTCACACCTGTCAGTTCATATTCTTGAAGATGGAGCAATTTGCGCTTTTCTTGACTCCTCTAGATCTCATACAATCTTTGAAAGAAACATTCTTCTCTTCACCCTCCTTCACACCCCACTCCCTCTTCCTCACACAAACATCTCTCTCTCTCTCTCTCTGAGAAGTTGAGGAGAGGGGTGGGGTGTTCTATTTTGGCTCCCCCTTGACCTGCCTGTCTGGCAGGGGTCTCTAGGTGGCTGGTTATCATGCTGATTGCACCTGACAAACTCTTCCCCAGACGTAACATTTCTCCTTGCCTCTCCATCTCTCAACGCTCCCTTCCGCATGTCTTAGCATTCTAATGACATATGCTCGCAGGCTTTCTCCAGCTGAGCTGTATTAGTGGAGCGTGGCTTCCTCAGAGAAACATGGTGTGCGTGTGTGTGTGTGTGTGTGTGAGGGGGGGAGGGAGAAGAAGGGAAGATGGAGGAGGGGATGGAGGGATGGGGATTTGAGGTGGTGATGCTGTTAGATAACAAGAAGGGGGGCATTTTTTGGTCTGCGGAGGGATTTTCTTTCTTTCTCCATTTTCATTATAAATAATGATGGAAATGAAAACATATTTTCCTTTCTCAAAGTGGCAATTTGCCTTTGTAATGATCAAGTCTGAGCCTTCATCTTTTTCATCCTCTCTGCCCTCCTTTCCTCTCATTCCTGGGCTGATAATTTCCACTTTATTTCCATTAGGCTGTTTGTTCACAGCGGTCTGTCGCTGTAATTGATTAGAGCTGTCGGTCTAACTGATGAGGCACGGCATCTCAGTCAGGCAAACAGCCCCCATCCCCCCACCCTCTTCCATTGAAAGCTGCTCTACTTTTAGAGATGGGGGGGCTATTACAATGACGGTGGTGAAGGTGACATAGAACCCCTCCCAGCAGTGATAGAGTTCGGTGACACTGTGGCCTGTTGGATACATGCAGCCCTCAACCCATGGGAGCCCAGGTTGAAATCTGGTTCATGTCTCGATGGGGGCCACCACAGCTCCCGCTCCATCATTAATTCAGGGATAACAGATTCTGTAAGCAACAGCCCACTCTCTTCCTCTTTCTGTGTGTGTGTGTGTGTGTGTGTGTGTGTTATGGTAGGGGAAAGATATTACGTTTAACCAGCTCTTACCCATGTTGAACTGTCACATGACACGCTAGCCCCAAGAAATCCAGTATGTGAAACTTTGTTTTAAGTCCCTCTTCATTTCATCAAGTGTATGTATGGCTGTATGTCTCCGATACCCTTTGCCTGTTACCTGCTGTGGCTGACGAAATCAGAGTATCAGTTACATGTTCCAACTTATCATCCCACCTCATTAACTGTGGAAAGCATCAGGGTGCCTTTCCAGTTTTGTAAATGGTCAGTTCGCTTTGCACCCTAATTGGACTCAAGCCTTTTGATGGGATCTGGTTTCTCCCTTTCTTCATCTTGCTTTAAAGAGAGGGGTCAGAATAAATGTGTGGAGAAACTATGAAGTAGATGCCATTTCCTGAGGAGGCCTCAAAGGACAGGCAAATAAAAGACCCCAAAATCTTCACTATCTGATCTACTACCCCTGAACACTGATCTCTGATCTCCTACCCCTGGACACTGATCTCTGATCTCCTACCCCTGGACACTGATCTCTGATCTCCTACCCCTGGATACTGATCTCTGATCTACTACCCCTGGACACTGATCTCTGATCTCCTACCCCTGGACACTGATCTCTGATCTCCTACCCCTGGATACTGATCTCTGATCTCCTACCCCTGGACACTAATCTCTGATCTCCTACCCCTGGACATTAATCTCTGATCTCCTACCCCTGGATACTGATCTCTGATCTCCTACCCCTGGATACTGATCTCTGATCTCCTACCCCTTGATACTGATCTCTGATCTCCTACCCCAGGACACTGATCTCTGATCTCCTACCCCTGGACATGATCTTGATATCCTACCCCTGGATACTGATCTATGATCTCCTACCCCTGGATACTGATCTCTGATCTACTACCCCTGGACACTGATCTCTGATCTACTACCCCTGGACACTGATCTCTGATCTACTACCCCTGGACACTGATCTCTGATCTACTACCCCTGGACACTGATCTCTGATCTATTACCCCTGGACACTGATCTCTGATCTACTACCCCTGGACACTGATCTCTGATCTACTACCCCTGGACACTGATATCTGATCTACTACCCCATGGACACTGATCTCTGATCTATTACCCCTGGACACTGATCTCTGATCTCCTATCCCTGGATACTGATCTCTGATCTCCTACCCCTGGATACTGATCTCTGATCTCCTACCCCTGGACACTGATCTCTGATCTCCTACCCCTGGATACTGATCTTTGTCTCTGTTATTCTCTTTCTGTATCAGACATCTGCTGGTTTTAATATGCAATACATTTGTTTGGCAGCCTTCAAAGAGGCACTGAAAGTCACTTGTGTTTTTGAGTTGTTCATTCCACATTTTTCTCCCAATATGGAGCTGATCAAGAGATGCACAGCAGAGAAGAAGCAATGATCTCTGCTTTTGGGAGAACAACTACATAACATACCACACCGATGCCAGGGCTTATACAGGCACTCCTCATTAGGGTTGTTCTGGTACTTTGGCTCACGCAAACAAAGTATGTTTTCAGTAGGGAATTCTGTATGAATAAGCACGCTATGAATACCTGCGGTTCCATTGAAATAACAGAAAGGATTTGGAATTGTAACGATCCTAGGCAATAGACTTCCATGGGAGAAGAGAAAAGAGGGGGACAAGATGATATTTGTCAGTTAGAGAGCAGCAGCACAGGAGGAGTGACGGCAGACTCCAAGCCATTAACTCCCCACTCTGTGTGGAACAGGCCCATCTGGAAGAGACTCTCTGGGCTGCTGGACATCCAACTTTTCCTGCCGCAAATCTCCTCCACAGCGCCGTGTCTCCCTTAATCCAAATGAGTCCGTCAAACTAGCCCGAGTTTCTCCGGCTGGAGCCCGGCAAAGTGCCTTTTAATGAAAGGCTGTTAATAATTCAATCTGGTCCCCATGAATACAAAGACTTGGAGAAGTTTAAAGACATTCGGAGGAGGTGAGTGGGGATTGGTGACACCTCTGAACATCCCACAGTGCACTGCTGCCATGATGAACTTTAGTACTGCAGGACATAAAAAATGCAAAATGCATCTATTGTCTCACAGCATTGACCTGGTGGCATGCACCATCCTGCACCACTATTCAAAAGTCATACAAGGGTATTTCAAAGCCCATTCCACTGGGCACAGACATCAGTTCAACATTTAGTTTTGATTTACATTTGGATGTGTGGCCAATTAGCTTCAATTCAATGTGAAATCTACAAAACGTTTCACCATCTCGTTGGGTTTATCTTAAAAGTTGGGTGAAAGAAATGTAAAATTCCCTTTTCCAAGTTGATTCAACATCAACATCATCACATAGATTTTTTGTTGTTGTTGAAATTACATGGAAAAATGTTGATTCAACCAGTTTTTGCCCAGTGGGGTTGTTCTTTTCTTGCTCCTCAACTACAAGCAAAATTGTGTCCAACAAAGAAACCCAATGTGAGAGGCCTTTTAAACCTCAAAAGTCAAGCTGCTATGAGTCAGATACACAAACAATGTGTTTTAATACAATTAGAATCCAATGAAAGAGGAGAATAATCTCATTTGCGCTCAGTCACACAAAAACACACATGCACATCCCCAGCTCGGATTAGGACTGCAAGCTTCAGATATGTTTAACTTGTGACAACAATCCCCCCCCCCCCTTCCCTTTGAGTTTTTTCGCTCCCTCTTCCAAGCAGGAGATAGCGTTGTTTACCTTGGGAGGTATTGTATTCTGATGTTCTTAATCAGACAACAGTTAGATAACATAGACTTCAGAAGGGAGAGAAATCCCCAGTTGACTTACCTAAATACCTCCAAACGTTACTTTGCTGCTTACCGGGAAACCTAAGATGCCTCTTTCTTGTTATTCTTGTTATTTTTTATATTTGTTTTACCTAGCAGCTTTCAGTGAGCATCAACAGCGCAGTACACCCTCCCTGAGAGTGATCCTCTCAGACACACTGCTTTGTCAAACTATAGTACAAATATGTACTTCCACCTCACACACATCTGAGAAAAACATCTCCATTATATGACTTTTAAAATGACTTGGACATATCGAAGCTAAAATAGCCCTCAAATTGCAGCAACATACCAGGGTTCTAGCTGTGCACTTCTGAGCGAAGGCAACACCTGTTCTGATGATCACACCACAGGCCAACCAAAGTCTTGCAATTGATGGTCCATTTCAGAAGAGCTACTCCCTGCTGTTGGAAAGCCCTTCCTGTTTTTTTCAGAAGAATAAGTGTTGACCATACAGTTGTTGCCTGTATGCCAATCTATCTGGCCCATTGTAATATGTATAAGGGGTACCATCCACTCATCCATCATTGCATGACTCTGTGGTAACGTTATCACTTTAGATAAGGCTACAATAAACTGCACTCTGCTTTTAAGGATCTATATTCCTCTAATCTAATCTCTGACGTGGAGTCTGTTTATCATTGGACTGCCGGAGAATGCTCTGTGTCCCTCCACTTCCCCTTACACAGGAAATAATGGACACCCTTCTACCTACCGACGCTCAGGTCTTCTTCCTTCACTGTCTGTTTGATCTCTCTCAGTGTAAGAGCCAGGGCAGTTTTGATGCATTATGATTAAATCAGGTTTAAGGGGAGTCTCCTGGCCCGGTATTGTTGGCCAGAGAAAGCGATGCAATTTAGCATTGGGTGCTGGCCAAGGGAGAGTGGCAAACTGTGATGACTCCAGTGTGTGCCTCTGTGATTTGCACTGATATCCCCCAGGGATTGAGCAATGACCACTGTCAATTCACCAGGGAGGCCTGCCAGATTGAAACCCCTGCCAACAGATTTGAAAGGATATGCCCGATCGTGCATTAGTATTTTTCATCGCCTGGAACTTATTAAATTAAAAAAAGATCTCCTCAATATTAATTTGCACTTGAACGTCAGCTCTAAAAGAAAAAGAGAGTGGTGTGAAAAGTGCTCGTGAAGCCACAAATCATTAAATAAAAATAAAAGATGAACTCAAATTAATTACAGTTTCATTTACAAAGTTTACACTTTTACAACGTTTCATTCACAATGTTTACACTTACTTATTTCTGAAATCCATTTGAATTGGCATGAAGATAAACTAAGGAGTCAGAGGAAGATGATGAGAGACAAATCATATAAAGTAGAGAGAGGGTGGGGCTGAGGCCCTGCACTGAGACATGATATCTGTGGATTACTTACAGCTGATCATGAGTCTGAAAACCAGTTATTGCTGCATGTAAAAATAAACCTGTTTGTTCCATGTGGAGAGGACTCAGTGAATACAATCTGCTATGCATCAGACACATCAGAGAGACTTTCAATCAATATGGGACCTTGAGAATATTTATGTTTAGGTTGAGATGGATACAAACTTGGATATATACTTCAGATGATCAGCCCCCAACCAATCCAACATTCTGCCTGAGTTGAGGCTACAACTCAAGCAGCAGTGGTCTGCTCAGTAGCGCCCTCCGAGGGACAGATTGTAAAATGGAGGTATCAGTGTTGGCAGATTGCTCTTTGGTACCTTAGGCAGAGGACTGATGAGGATATAAGAACGAGGCAGGAGGGAGTGGGTTGGTAAACAACTCCATAATGACACAGAGACAGGCCTAACATTAGAGGCATGTCTGTGGGCCAATGGGATTTTTCTGTCTAAGCACCAACCAAGAGCTCCATCTCATCGATGGGGCTGCAGTGGAGCAGGGTGAGAGCTTCAAGTTCCTTGGTGTCCACATCACCAACAAACGAACATAGTCCAAGCACAACATGCCAGTCGTGAAGCAGGCATGACAAAACCAATTCCCCCTCAGGAAGCTGAAAAGATTTGGCATAGGTCCTCAGATCGTCAAAAGATTCTATAGCTGCTCCATCGAGAGCATTCTGACTGGTTGCATCACTGCCTGGTCTTAATGATCGGCTATGAAAAGCCAACTGACATTTACTCCTGAGGTGCTGACTTGCTGCACCCTCGACAACTACTGTGATTATTATTATTTGACCATGCTGGTCATTTATGAACATTTGAACATCTTGGCCATGTTCTGTTATAATCTCCACCCGGCACAGCCAGAAGAGGACTGGCCAACCCTCATAGCCTGGTTCCTCTCTAGGTTTCTTCCTATGTTTTTGCCTTTCTAGAGGAGTTTTTCTGAGCCACCGTGCTTCTACACCTGCATTGCTTGCTGTTTGGGGTTTGAGGCTGGGTTTCTGTACAGCACTTTGAGATATCAGCTGATGTATGAAGGGCTATATAAATACATTTGATTTGATTTGGTATGGAAATTGCTCTGCCTCCGACCGCAAGGCACTATAGAGGGTAGTGCAAACGGCCTAGTACATCACCTGGGCCAAGCTTCATGCCATCCAGGACCTCTAAACCAGGCGGTGTCAGAGGAATGCCCTAAAAATTGTCAAAGACTCCAGCCACCCTAGTCATAGACTGTTCTTTTTGCTACCACATGGCAAGCAGTAGCGGAGAACCAATTCTAGGTCAAAGGGGCTCCTAAACAGCTTCTACCCCCAAGCCTAGTTTCTTTGACCTGTAATATAACTTACAATACAATATATATAACTTAATATAACTTACAATACAATATAAATATAAGTTTTCTTTCGACGTTCGAATGGACCTGCACAAGCATTTGGATTTGTGTACTAAACACACTAACAAAAGTAGCTACTTGGACATAAATTATGGACATTATCGAACAAATCAAGCATTTATTGTGGAACTAGGATTCCTGGGAGTGCATTCTGATGAAGATCGTCAAAGGTAAGGGAATATTTATAACGTGATTTCTGATTTCTGTTGACTCCAACATGGCGGATAATTTAATTTATTTTCTGAAAGCCGTCTCAGATTATTGCATGGTTAGATTTTTCCGTAAAGTTTTTAAAAATCTGACACAGCGGTTGAATTAACTTCTTAAGGTATAGAGGGCAGCATTTTCACTTTTGGATAAAGAGCATGCACAATTTCAACTTCCTGCTACTTATGCCAAGAATATAAGATATGCATATTATTGTTAGATTTGGATAGAAAACACTCTGAAGTTTCCAAAACTGTTTGAATCATGTCTGTGAGTTTAACAGAATTTATGTAGCAGGCAAAATCCCGAGGACTAACCGTTCAAATTACATTTTTTGAGGTCTCTGTCTGTTCAGTGAATTCTCCTTGGGAAACAGTATTTCTTAGGAACTTGTTTTCAGTTCTTACCGCTTCCACTGGATGTCACCTGTCTTTGGAATTTGGTTGAGGTTATTAATTTGTACAATGAAGAAGTACGGCCATCTAGGAACTGTGTAACACTGTTGAGAGTTGCACAAGACTTGAAAAGTAGCTTGGTTTGTTGTCTTCCTGTATTGAACACAGATAGACCCGTCTTCAATTTGATCGATTATTGACATTTAAAAATACCTAAAGTTGTATTACAAAAGTAGTTTGAAATGTTTTGGCAAAGTTTACAGGCAACTTTTGAAATATTTTGTAGTGACGTTGCACAATTTGGAAGCTGTTTTTTTCTGGATCAAATGCGCCAAATAAATGGACATTTTGGATTTATATGGACGGAATTAATCAAACAAAAGGACCAATTGTGATGCTTATGGGACATATTCGAGTGCCAACAAAAGAAGCTCGTCAAAGTTAAGGCATGTTTTATATTTTATTTCTGTGTTTTGTGTAGCTCCTGCAGGGTTGAAATATGCTACCCTCTTTGTTTACTGTTGTGCTATCATCAGATAATAGCTTCTTATGCTTTCTCCGAAAATGTTGGCTGGATTCACAGCGAGTGGAGCTTTAATTTAGTATCTTACATGTGTAATTTAATGAAAGGTTGATTTTTTTATATAATTTATTTGAATTTGCCTGCGCTGCATTTTCCCTGGCTTTTGGCCAAGTGGGACGCAAGCGTCCCCTATACCATAAGAAGTTAAGGAGAGGTATATCTATATTTCCATGTCTAACAATAGTATTTATCGACATTTATAATTATTATTTCTCTAAAATGATGTGGCTTTCTGCGATATCACCGAATGTCTTTGGAACTAGTGAACCTAACACGCCAATGTATACTGAGATTTTTTTAATATAAATATTAACTTTATCAGACAAAACATACATGTATTGTGTAACATGAAGTCCTATGAGTGTGATCTGATCAAGATCGCCAAAGGTTAGTGATTAATTTTATCTCAATTTGTGTTTTTTGTGACTCCTCTCTTTGGCTGGAAAAATTGCTGACTTTTTCTGTGAGTTGGTGGTGACCTAACCTAATCGTTTGTGGTGCTTCGCTGTAAATCCTATTTGAAATCGGACACTGTGGTGGGTTTAACAACAAGATTACCTTTAAAACGGTATAAGATACATGTATGTTTGAGGAATTTTAATTATGAGATTTCTGTTGTTTTGAATTTGGCGCCCTGCATTTCCCTGGCTGTTGTCATATATAGCCTGTCTTTTTACTGTTGTTTTATTTCTTTACTTACCTATTACCTTACCTATTCACCTAATACCTGTTTTGCACTATTGGTTAGAGCCTGTAAGTAAGCATTTCAATGTAAGGTCTACATCTGTTGTATTCGGCGCACGTGACAAATAAACTTTGATTTGATTTGGGATCGTCTCAGACCAACCAACTGGACATCTGATGAAACTGAGGATTATTTCTGTCTTTAATAAAGCCCTTTGTGAGGAAAAACTGGCTCCCCAGTGGGTAGACCTGGCTCCCAAGTGGGTGAGCCTATGGCTGCGCCCCTGCCCAGTCAAGTGAAATCCATAGATAGGGGCCTAATGAATTTATTTCAATTGATTGATTTCCTTATATGAACTATAAATCAGTTAAATCTGTGAAATTGTTGCATGTTGCATTACTCGATCCCGATAACGGGATTGCAGCCCTAAGAAGTTTAATGTGAGCTGATAAGGTAAAAATATGTCGTTCTGTCCATGAACAAGTCAGTTAACCCAGTGTTTCCAGGCCGTCATTGGAAGTAAGAATTTGTTCTTAACTGACTTGTCTAGTTAAATAAAGGTATATATATATATATTTTTTATATATATATATATTTTTATATATATATATATATATATATATATATATATATATATATATATATATTTATATTTATATTTAAAATGGGGATCCAGAGTAATTACAAATACACATACAAAAGGCTAATTTGCATGTATACTGAACAAAACCAGAAACGCAACATGCAACAATTAGTTAAAGTGGCTATGCATATATAGTTAAAGTGACTATGAATACTGTATATGATAAACAGAGCATAGCAGCAGTGTAAAAAGAGGGGTTGGGAGGGCACACAATGCAAATTGTCCGGGTAGCCATTTGATTACCTGTTAAGGAGTCTTACCGCTTGCCATGCGGTAGTAGAGAGAACAGTCTACGACTGGGGAGGCTGGGGTCTTTGACAATTCTTAGGGCCTTCCTCTGACACCGCCTGGTGTAGAGGTCCTGAATGGCAGGCAGCTTGGCCCCAGTGATGTATTGGGCCGTAGGCACTACCCTCTGTAGTGCCTTGCGGTCAGAGGCCGAACAATTGCCGTACCAGGCAGTGATGCAGCCAGTCAGGATGCTATCGATGTTGCAGGTGAAGAAGTGGGATGTGGAGGTTCTGGGCTGGTGTGGTTACACGTGGTCTGCGGTTGTGAGGCCGGTTGGACGTATTGTCAAGTTCTCTAAAATGACGTTTGAGGTGGCTTATGGTTGAGAAATTAACATTAAATTGTATGCCAATGTAACGGTAAAGCTTCCGTCCCTCTCCTCGCCCCTACCTGGGCTCGAACTAGGAACCCTCTGAACACATCAAAGCTGCCTCCCACGAAGCATCGTTGCCCATCACTCCACAAAAGCCACGGCAAGGGGAACAACTGTTTCAAGGTCTCAGAGCGAGTTACATCACCGATTGAAATGCTATTAGCACGCACCCTACTAACAAGCTAGCCATTTCACATCGGTTACACTCACCCCCCCTTTTGACCTCCTCCTTCTCTGCAGCAACCAGTGATCCGGGTCAACAGCATCAATGTAACAGTATAGCTTCCGTCCCTCTCCTCACCCCGACCTGGGCTCGAACCAGGGTCCCTCTGCTCACATCGACAACAGCCACCATCGAGGGTTTGTTACTCATCGCTTCACAAAGCCCCAAGGGGAAACTACTTCAAGATCTCACAGCGAGTGACAGCACCGATTGAAGCGCTATTCGCGCGCACTCTGCTAACTAGTTAGCCATTTCACATCGGTTACACTAACAGCTCTGGTGGACATTCCAGCAGTCAGCATGCCAATTGCAAGCGCCGTCAAAACTTGAGACATCTGTGGCATTGTGTTGTGTGACAAAAATGCACATTTTAGAGTGGCCTATTATAGTCCCCAGCGCAAGGTGCACCTGTGAAATCATGCTGTTTAATCAGCTTCTTGATATGCCATAACTGTCAGGTGGATGGATTATCTTGGCAAAGGAAACATGCTCACTAATAGGGATGTAAACAAATGTGTGCACAAATATGAAAAAAGTAAGCTTTTTGTGTGTATGGAAAATGTCTGGGATCTCTTATTTCAGCTCATAAAACATGGGACCAGCACTTTACATGTTGTGTTTATATTTTTGTTCAGTATATATTGCCGCACAAGGCCTGCTGACATAATTGGCGTTGCACAGCAGTACCCCCGCAACTCTGACACACATACACACACATTCATTTTGATATGCACAGAACAAGCACACACAGCTAGCTGGCATCGGCCAATTTAAAACTATTTCCATCTCTGGTAAGAAACATTGGCATGAGAGAGGGAGAACAGAGAGAGAGAAATGGAAGGAGGGAGTGAGGGAGGTAGAGACAGCCAAGTTCATCCAGGTGTAATATTGGTCTGTCCCAGAAACTTCCTGCAAAACACTTTGAAGCTGTTATCAGATCAGAAAACCAATTCCTCAAGTGCCTCCTGTGCCAAAACACCAAATGCATCTTCCATCCTCCCTCCAACACGGCCTGTAACAATCCTGTCAATGCATTTACTTGGTGGTTTACTCACAAATGCTTCAGCTGCTTCCAGGATACACAACATTATATCGGCGGCAGTAGGCAGCGAAGAGGATGGCATGCGATTTACCCAAGGTAATAACTCCAGATTTGCACTGATAACAATATCAATGCCGGGAGCAACGTTTTTTCCACTCTGCAAGAGCAATGGACAGCAAAAAGAGCCAGAGATGGGAAAACACATGTGGATTGTTATTTTGAGGCAAAGTCAGGAGTTGTCAAGAACATAATAGACAACCATAACACATTAGAATCATCATTATTGAACTCTCCAAAGTGAATTGAATTGCTAACATAATTTGCTCCTCTATTTTGACACTAATGGAACTGTTACGTGCCATTTAGAAATCAAGAGAAACAATGCTCTGTTTCCAAACATGCAGTGTATAGCCTCACGCGGATCATATCTGCATACATTTTCGATACAACGCACCCTAAACTATATAACTGAAATAATTATATTTACTAAAGAGGAGGAAATTGAGTTAACAACTGATGAGCAAGCTACACTCATTCCTTCCACTCTACTACCCCCTTCCCAACCTTTTCTCTGCCCAGCTACCCCCTGCACAGGAACAAGGAGGTAGGCACAGGGTTTTGACCAGCTGTGTCATGCTGACGCTGCCGGAACAGAAGCCCGGTATACGACCCGCCTTACCCCGGCTCTGTTGATCTCCCTTGCCAAGCCACTGCGCTCAGCTCCCACTGAGACAGAATAACATTGCCTGTTGTTTCCTGTGCATTAGGCTACAATTTAGAAACCATTAATCCCCTCTTTAATCTGTCAAAAATTCCCGACTGTGCTCAGAGAAGGCAGCTGCCTCCCAGTGTGCCCGTCTTCCCCCTTCTGCTATCTCCCCATATCCTGACACTCCTTATGAGAGACAGACAGGCCACGTATGGTGCTGCCCCACGTATTCAAAGAAAGAGGGGGAATAGGGAAAGGGTGGGACTGAGGAGTGCAGGTGGGTGCTAACCCTCACTCCACAGGTGACCTCATGAACACAACAGCATCTGGTTGAATTACTTAACATTTCGCCCAGCAGACATGTAATCCGGGATAATGCCCTTTTGCAGAGAGTGCTCCAATCTGGATAAATTCATCCCCTCGGAATGAGATCCAAGATGAGTGAGATCCAAGATCCAAGCGAAAAGTCTCAGCGAGTGAGAGAAGGCGTGGCTGGGGGTTGGAGGGATATTGGAGTATGTAATACCGAATGGTACGGAGGGGGTCTTTGGAGTATACTTGGGAACAGTGATGCCATTGGAGAATTGTAATGAACTCCAGTAAACACAGTTTTATTTTTGTTGACTGGTTAAGAGGATCATTGCCTGATTTGCAAGAATAGTTTCCAAACTAATGATTTTCCTTTCCTCCCTGACCGGAATCCGACTTGAAGAGATTCCATCCATTTAATCGGATTAAGCAGACAGATAAAATATGAAGAGAATAGAGAACATTGCATGTCTTTGAAATGATATCTTACTTATGCTTGTTTGGCATCTGCTAAAGGCCCATGATGCAAGCATCAAGATACACGATGCATAACAATGAATTACAAAGACAACAGCTGATTTAAAATGCAATAGCTTTAATTACACGGTAACTCAATGATCTAATTACTCTAATCGAATTGTAACAAAAGCCATAACCTATTATCAATCATCAAAAACAATGCCAGCTACTCTGAAGGCAAAAACCTACTAAACAATGTCTATTCACTCAACATAAACCTGTAACCTTATCTAATATTATTGTAAATAACTTTCTGTAGAATGACCCCTTTTGAAGGCCTATCCATTGCTTACCACTGGGACTGAGAGCCAAAGCTTTCTAGACACAGCTCCTGATTATTTATTCATATGTTTACTACAAGAAATATCCATTGGGAAACGTCAGCCTGGATTGGATTAGGCTTAATCTATTATGACAGAAAAATCAGCAGGGGTCATGGGGCATCTGAGGTGACTTATATTGCTAGCCTTGATGATACACAAAGCACAAACAAGGAAACAAAGGTTGGCTCACAACGTCACATCCCAATGGAGGACATCAATATCAATCTTCCGTGGAGACGTGGCCCTGCTAGAGTTACTTCCTTACAGCATGTGTCATCATTGAGGAGTGAAGAGTTAAAATAGAAGACACGTTATGTGCCCTTCCTCTATCTCATTAGCCATCATGTTGACAACAGAAACAGGAAGATAGACCACAGAAGAAGCGAGAGGAGAGTGTTTGACAATATATGGAAAAAAATGTAAATTCATTTGTTTTAGCTTGTGGTTGAAATCTATTAATTACAATTGGATTATTATGTGTCATAATCCATACATTCACAAGGGGTTTAACACGTGCATTGCTTGCAAATAACTATTTAGAATGCAGAATGATGCAATCAAATGGAGAAAACATTGACCAATGTCATTTGGGGATGATTGGTATTTTGAAATGTGATGGAGGGTTTTTACTCTTTCAAAGAAGCAAAGAGATTTACTCCAAAATCCCAAAAACCAAACATGACATTGTGTTGACATTTAATTATGAAGCTATTAGGAATTTGGTATCAAAGCTTGTGTTCCGTGAAAAGCGGTTTAGGTTCAGAATAGGCAGACAGAAGACAGCAGTAAATTAAATCGAGGCTTGTGGGGTGCTAAGACCTTCTTTCCAGGGTTAAGAAACAGCTTAGTGTCATGGCAGGGTGGTGACTTAGCACTAGGAGGTCCAGGAGTGTGCCTGTGAGCTGGAAAAGAGGAAGGAAGCCAAAAGATGGAGCACTGCCCCCAGTGTGCAAACCCGAGGCCAGTAGAATGATTAGACGTGTTGCCTATAAGTACCATCCAAGCAACTACTGGACAGTTTGCTTATGATTTTAATAAGGAGGCCAGGGATCTGGGTCTAGTTTGAGAGAGAGAGTCACTCCATATACCTCTGTGTGGTTTTTTGGTTCCAGTCTGCCACAGGGACAGGCACATCCAGTACAAGACTCTATTCTTAAACTTGCTCCCTCCACAGGGACTTTCTGTACTCAGAAATTCCAGCACCATTTCCCTGAAAGCAGAGATGGTGTTCAATCACACTGTAACCCTTATGAGAGCCATGGATAGAGGGAAAGAGAGAGAAAGAGAGACAATGAGAGAGACAATGAGAGAGATAGACGAGGTCTCGGGACAGGTTTTGCCTGCGGTGACTGCCTTCTTGGGGACATTCTATCAGGATCCTCCTGGCTCACACTGTGTCATCAGTCAGTAGAGGATCAGGTGTGTGCCAGGGAACCCTCCATACAGTACTGGCAGGATTGAGATCAGCACAACTCAGGACCAATCTCTCTCTCTCTCTCTCTCTCTCTCTCTCTCTCTCTCTCTCTCTCTCTCTCTCTCTCTCCCACTCTCTTTCTCTCTCACTAGAAAATGTCTCTCTAGAAAATGTCTCTCTCTCTCTCTCTCTCTCTCTCTCTCTCTCTCAGCCACACAATTCCCTCTATCCCTTTTTCATAAAAGATATCGGCTGAAAGTAGCTGGCAACATAAACAGAGTAATAATTTGTAAAACTAGAATTAGCTATTGTGGTACAGTTGCTGGTAATTTAACTGGTAAAAGGCAAGCAGACAGGTTGTTATCTCCTGTTTACTGCCAGGGCTTATATTATTTTATATTATGGTAATAACAAACTCAGCTGAATTTTAGAGCAATCTCGCACCGGTCTGCATTACCTGAGATATGTGCTGGTTGGTTTTTAGTTGTTTTTCCCAAAACTGAAAACATCACCTATAATGAAGGGGAAAATTATAATGCTGGTAAAATAACTGTGCACACAGAGTAGATGTATCGAGATCTATGCAGCGAAGATATTAGAATGTTCAATTGCTGTATATGGTATTTCAGCAGGTAGGCTATCATCATCAGGTAAACTCAGCAAAAAAAAGAAACGTCCCTTTTTCAGGACCCTGTCCTTCAAAGATAATTATTAAAAATTCAAATAACATCACAGATCTTCATTGTAAAGGGTTTAAACACTGTTTCCCATGCTGTTTCCCATTCAATGAACCATAAACAATGAATGAACATGCAGCTGTGGAACGGTTGTTAAGACACTAACAGCTTACAGACGGTAGGCAATTAAGGTCACAGTTATGAAAACTTAAGTCACTAAAGAGGCATTTCTACTGACGCTGAAAAAACACCAAAAGAAAGATGCCCAGTGTCCCTGCTCAACTCCGTGAATGTGCCTTAGGCATGTTGCAAAGAGGTATGAGGAATACAGATGAGGCCAGGGCAATAAATTGCAATGTCCATACTGTGAGACACCTAAGCACTACATTGAGACAGGACAGACATCTGATCATCCTTGCAGTGGCAGACCACGTGTAACAACACCTGCACAGGATCGGTACATCCGAACATCACACCTGTGGGACAGGTACAGGATGGCAACAACAACTGCCTGAGTTACACCAGGAACGTACAATCCCTCCATCAGTGCTCAGACGGTCCGCAATAGGCTGAGAGAGGTTGGACTGAGGGCTTGTTGGCCTGTTGTAAGGAAGGTCCTCACCAAACACCAACAACGTCGCCTATGGGCACAAACCCACTGTCGCTGGACCACACATGACTGGCAAAAATGGCTCTCTACTGACGAGTCGTGGTTTTGTCTCACCAGGGGTGATGGTCGGATTTGTGTTTATCGTCGAAGGAATGAGCGTTACACCGAGGCCTGTACTCTGGAGAGGGATCGATGTGGAGGTGGGGGGTCTGCCATGGTCTGGGGTGGTGTGTCACAGCATTCTCGGACTGGCCTCCAACTGATCTTAAACGCTAGTAAAACCAAATGCATGCTTTTCAACCGATCGCTGCCTGCACCCGCATGCCCGACGAGCATCACCACCCTGGATGGTTCCGACCTTGAATATGTGGACACCTATAAGTACCTAGGTGTCTGGCTAGACTGTAAACTCTCCTTCCAGACTCATATCAAACATCTCCAATCGAAAATCAAATCAAGAGTCGGCTTTCTATTCCGCAACAAAGCCTCCTTCACTCACGCCGCCAAACTTACCCTAGTAAAACTGACTATCCTACCGATCCTCGACTTCGGCGATGTCATCTACAAAATTGCCTCCAACACTCTACTCAGCAAACTGGATGCAGTTTATCACAGTGCCATCCGTTTTGTCACTAAAGCACCTTATACCACCCACCACTGCGACTTGTATGCTCTAGTCGGCTGGCCCTCGCTACATATTCGTCGCCAGACCCACTGGCTCCAGGTCATCTACAAGTCCATGCTAGGTAAAGCTCCGCCTTATCTCAGTTCACTGGTCACGATGGCAACACCCATCCGTAGCACGCGCTCCAGCAGGTGTATCTCACTGACCATCCCTAAAGCCAACACCTCATTTGGCCGCCTTTCGTTCCAGTACTCTGCTGCCTGTGACTGGAACGAATTGCAAAAATCCCTGAAGTTGGAGACTTTTATCTCCCTCACCAACTTCAAACATGTGCTATCTGAGCAGCTAACCGATTGCTGCAGCTGTACATAGTCTATTGGTAAATAACCCACCCATTTTCACCTACCTTATCCCCACACTGTTTTTATTTATTTACTTTTCTGCTCTTTTGCACACCAGTATCTCTACCTGTACATGACCATCTGATCATGTATCACTCCAGTGCTAATCTGCAAGGTTGTAATTATTCGCCTACCTCCTCATGCCTTTTGCACACAATGTATATAGACTCGCCTTTTTTGTACTGTGTTATTGACTTGTTAATTGTTTACTCCATGTGTAACTCTGTGTTGTCTGCTCACACTGCTATGCTTTATCTTGGCCAGATCGCAGTTGCAAATGAGAACTTGTTCTCAACTAGCCTACCTGGTTAAATAAAGGTGAAATAAAAATAAAAAAATAAAAAAATGGTGTCACTGCAGGCAATCTCAACGCTGTGCGTTACAGGGAAGACATCCTCCTCCCTCATGTGGTACCCTTCCTGCAGGCTCATCCTGACATGACCCTCCAGCATGACAATGCCACCAGCCATACTGCTCGTTCTGTGTGTGATTTCCTTCAAGACATTAATGTCAGTGTTCTGCCATGGACAGCGAAGAGCCCGGATCTCAATCCCATTGAGCACGTCTGGAACCTGTTGGATCGGAGGGTGAGCGCAAAGGCTATTCCCCCCAGAAATGTCCGGGAACTTGCAGGTGCCTTGGTGGAAAAGTGTGGTAATATCTCACAGCAAGAACTGCAAACCTGGTGCAGTCCAAGAGGAGGAGATGCGCTGTAGTACTTAATGCAGATGGTGGCCACACCAGTTACTGACTGTTACTTTGATTTTGACCCCCCCTTTGATCAGGGACACATTATTCCGTTTCTGTTAGTCACATGTCTGTGAAACTTGTTCAGTTTATGACTCAGTTGTTCAATCTTGTTATGCTCATACAAATATTTACATATGTTAAGTTTGCTGAAAATAAATGCAGTTGACAGTGAATTTTTTTTGCTGAATTTAGTTTGGCAATTATCAGCTTCTTAGTTTAAAGGGGGAAAGGGGAAAAACTTGAGGATAGTAATTTGGTTCAATCTGACACAAATTAGAAAGACTTAACTTCCTTTTCCCCTGTTGATTTTGAACATAAGGTTATGCCTCTCTCTGTACACACACACACACACACACACACACTGAGAGAGCTGAGGGACAGAACCCTGCTTAGATGCCAACCCAGTGTGAGGGGTCAAACTTTGAAAAGAAGCTGTGACAGCTCCGCTGACCCTGACACCCTCTGGGATTAGCTCCTGCTCCCATTGTGGGTCAGTTACCATGGCCACGGAGGAGCTAACACACTGCACACACACTCTCCCTACTCTGCGTGACCACGGAGGAGCTAACACACTCTCTGAGTGACTGTCTGAGTGACCACGAGGAATAAACACACTCCCTCTACTCTCTGTCTGGTCTCAGTCCAGCCACATCTCACCCAGACATCACATAGTGACGATCCCAGACTTCTCACATGTTACTGACAGTGAGAGTTACATTGTTATCCAAAGACAACCACCTGCTGGCAAGAAGGGAAAACAACCCATCCATCCATCTTCATTTCTAACCCACTGTCTAAGATTGAAATCAGCTGCAGACTTGGTCAAAGCGATAGTGTTGTTCAGAGTGCTCTATTATAAGCACTACTTATCTTCCTCTGTGGTCCTGACCAACCCCCCGGTATTTCTCTGGCAGAGAGATTGTCAGGGGTAGAAATAGCTCCGGAAAAGAAAAAAATTGCTCTGGCAAAGAGATTGTCATAGTTTCAAAACAATGTGAGTCGTGGGGAGCAAACACTTCATCGAGCTGGGAAGTGAGCACTCAGAGGAGTGTGCCTGGTGACTACATTCAATCTGAAAAGGAGTGTCTAACAGACTGACAGGGCACAAGCCATGATGAACTCCTGAGACAGGGCACCACCGTCTACAACTGTTAAAACCTCTAAACACAAGTATTGCATTATTATCCAGCAGTTTCCTCCCCATATAGCACAGTGACAGATCATTGAGGGAAAATAAGACAAATCTGACTGCATCAGCTCTGACAGCTCACAGCAGAGACTACTTCAAAGAAAATGCTCCCTATTCACATGCAGTCACAAACTAACACAGATAATAACAGAAGGGTCCTAGACAGATGCAGTGGATAAGAGGAAAAGAGTAGGTGGACTTACCATGTCCGGAGATCCACAGGAACACAACGACCCAGGGGACCATGGCTGGAGAGGAAGAGGGTGAACCTCTGAAACACAGTGGACGAGTGTGTGAAATTGAAGTTGACACACAAACACACACAACAGTGCTCTTCTGTGCAGTTCTGGATGGGTGCTACAGTCCCTCAATGATGTCCCTGCTGTCAGGGATATAGCTTTAACTCTTCTGTCCAGTCTTCCTCCTCTTCTTCTTCTTTTCCTCTTGTTCTTCTCTCTCTCCTTCTCTCTATGTCACTCTTCAGAGTTGCCGATGGTCAGCGTTGCTTCTCTCTCGTGTTGATGTGTAGACTCTTTCAGTGTGAGCTTTCTCGCGTTCTCGCGCTTATGCTGGCTCGGTCTCACTGATGTTCCATTCTCAATCTCTGAGTGCCTCTACTCGCCTCTCTCTCTCTCTCACTCTACCAGTAGAAGCTCCTGGTAAGGCTCCTCCTTCCAGCTCCCTCTCTCCTTCTCCTCTGTCTCTTTCTCGCTGCCTGCCTGTCTGTTTCAGTGCCCGTGTCGGAGCTTGTGCTGCAGCGGGTCCGACTGGGAGAATCAGCTGCTTGCTCTAATCTCTGAGAACTAGGATCTCTATACGGGAGAATTAAAAGAGGACCAGCTTTGGCTGCACTGTGGACAACACAGACGTCCACAAACAAAAGTGCAGCTGTCCTCCATGGCGTCCTGCCTATCATGGGACTAGTATTCCACAGTGTCAGAACTGAGTTTGAATCAGTGTGTTTGCCATATAGAGCAGTGAGGATAAAGTAATCACCTACATTAGAATTCAAGACCAATGTCCTATAATATTCATTAGCCTGCAATCAGGAGTGAGTTAGATTTGCAATCCTTCATTGATTGACCTCTAATGTAAAGGCTGTACATCCTTCTAATGCAGTGCTTGCTAACAAGTCTGTTTCACCTTGTAAATATTTAAAGGAGCATTCTTTCTTCAGCTTTTAACTTGCCTGGCACAACCAGTTTCCTACACCCATTCTCATATTTCTAGAAATCATAGTGCATGGAAAGTGCTACAGGGCTACTTATAGCTATTAGGTCAATGAAACCATCTTTGTATTTGTATGAATGATTCAGCGATATTAGCATTCATTTTAACTGGCCTCTTACAAATTAATGTATATGGAAGTGCATGTGTGAATGAGGTCTGTGCCAGTTTGTGGGTTTCTGTATGTGTGATGCTGGGATATTATTTTGGACTGGAAATTACGCAGAAAGATCTTCGTTCACAGACTGAGCACACAACAAGCTCAAAGCCTGAAAAGGCAAAAAAAATATAGAATTTCCACCTTCTGTGAGAGAGTTTATTTGTAAGCTTTGTTGTAGTTTTGAGCATTGGGTGTTCTGACAATCAATGCTTTTATTTGGGAAGATTTCAAAATTAAAAACTATCACTAGAAACATAAAACAGGAATCAAAATTTAACAGCAGAGGTTTTGTAGTTTTTGCTGTTTTGTTTACTTGATACACTTCCGGGGCTGTTAGTAGACATGCCACAACTTCAGTTCAGGAGATATAGTACATACAACATATTGTAAAACGATACATTCCAGTTGGCTTTCATGTTAACATTAAATAGACTTCATTCAGTGCAGTGCATAATGTCCAATATCCTGAAATGTCTTACAGTGCCTTGCGAAAGTATTCGGCCCCCTTGAACTTTGCGAACTTTTGCCACATTTCAGGCTTCAAACATAAAGATATAAAACTGTATCTTTTTGTGAAGAATCAACAACAAGTGGGACACAATCATGAAGTGGAACGACATTTATTGGATATTTCAAACTTTTTTAACAAATCAAAAACTGAAAAATTGGGCGTGCAAAATTATTCAGCCCCTTTACTTCATTCAACTCCACAATGGGGAGTTGAATGAAGCAGCTGTCAAATTTGAAACATACATAAGCAGTAATCCTACAGCAAACAGAATGTCAGGTTTTAAAACAGAAAAGCAGAGGGGGGAAAGCGAGAAAAACACAGCAAAGAATCTATCAGCTTTGACACAGCCTGCTAGTGGAGGGAGAGAGAACTTTCTGGGAGGGAGGGACTGTTGAGGTCTGGGCCTGACTGCCAACACTGGCAGGAGCATGAGGCCGCATGGGGAGTGGGTGAAAGTGAAAGGCAACGAAGACGCTGACAAAGTCTCTGGGAAGCATCACATTTGGAGAGTTTTGGTGTGACATCATGAGAGGCAGAAGGGGCCATGGCCAGGGAAGGAGTGAGTTTACATGCATTGCAAACTGGAGATTAGGCCAGTGTTAACCCCCCCCACTGGGGCCGACATATAGCTGCTGTCTGCTTCTTCTGATGGAAGTGAACAAAAATGTGTTATTCCTGTGACATAGAGTACTTCTGGTTAGTTTGGGTGTTTCAAACAACGCGTTCTTATATGACTCTCACAAAATATATATATATACAGTGCCTTGCGAAAGTATTCGGCCACCTTGAACTTTGCGACCTTTTGCCACATTTCAGGCTTCAAACATAAAGATATAAAACTGTATTTTTTTGTGAAGAATCAACAACAAGTGGGACACAATCATGAAGTGGAACGACATTTATTGGATATTTCAAACTTTTTTAACAAATCAAATACTGAAAAATTGGGCGTGTAAAATTATTCAGCCCCTTTACTTTCAGTGCAGCAAACTCTCTCCAGAAGTTCAGTGAGGATCTGAATAATTTTGCACGCCCAATTTTTCAGTTTTTGATTTGTTAAAAAAGTTTGAAATATCCAATAAATGTCGTTCCACTTCATGATTGTGTCCCACTTGTTGTTGTTCTTCACAAAAAAATACAGTTTTATATCTTTATGTTTGAAGCCTGAAATGTGGCAAAAAGTCGCAAAGTTCAAGGGGGCCGAATACTTTCGCAAGGCACTGTATTTGGACCCCTTGACCTTTTGCACATTTTGTTACGTTATTCTGGGGGGGGGGGAATTCCTCATCAATCTACACACAATAACCCATAATGAGATAGCGAAAACAGGTTGTAAGAAATGTTTGCAATTGTACTGAAAATAAAATCAAAAATATGTTATTTACATAAGTATTCAGACCCTTTGCTATGGGACTCGAAATTGAGCTCAGGTGCATGCTGTTTCCATTGATCGTGCTTGAGATGTTTCTACAACTTGATTGGAGTCCACCTGTGGTAAATTCAGTTGATTGAATATGATTTGGAAAGGCACACAATTGTCTATATAAAGTCCCACAGTTGACAGTGAATGTCAGAGCAAAAAACAAGCCATGAGGTCGAAGGAATTGTCCGTAGAGCTCAGAGACAGGATTGTGTCGAGGCCAGATCTGTGGAAGGGTACCAAAATATGTCTTCAGCATTGAAGGTCCCCAAGAATACAGTGGCCTCCATCATTCTTAAATGGAAGAAGTATGGAACAACCAAGACTCTTCCTAGAGCTGGCCGGCTGGCCAAACTGAGCAATGGGGGGAGAAGGGCATTGGTGAGGGAGGTGACAAAGAACCCCATGGTCACTCTGACAGAGCTTCAGAGTTCCTCTGTGGAGATGGGAGAACATTCTACAAGGACAACGATCTCTGCAGCACTCCAACAATCAGGCCTTTATGTTAGAGTGGCCAGATGGAAGCCACTCCTCAGTAAAAAGCACATGACAGCCCTCTTGGAGTTTGCCAAAGGGCACCTAAAGGACTCTCAGACCATGAGAAACAATATACTAAATATCTCAATATTCTCTGGTCTGATGAAACCAAGATTGAACTCTTTGGCCTGAATGCCAAGCGTCACGTCTGGAGGAAACCTGGCACCATCCCTATGGTGAAGAATGCACGTGGCAGCATCATGCTGTGGGGATGTTTTTCAACGGCAGGGACTGGGAGACTAGTCAAGATCGAAGGAAAGATGAACGGAGCAAAGTACAGAGATCCTTGATGGAAACCTGCTCAGGATCTGAGACTGGCGCAAAGGTTCTTTGTCCAACAGGACAATGAACCTAAGCACACAGCCAAGACAACGAAGGAGTGGCAAGTTTCTAAATGGGCTTGAGTGCCCAGCCAGAGCCCGGACTTGAACCCGATCGAACATCTCTGGAGAAACTTGAAAATAGCTGTGCAGATGCTTCCCAACCCACCTGACAGAGCTTGAGAGGATCTGCAGAGAAGAATGGGAGAACCTCCCCAAATACAGGTGTGCCAAGCTTGTAGGGTCATTCCCAAGAAGACTGTCATGCTTTGACAAAGGTATATATGTGACATTAAGAATTTATACCACATTTTCCACAACTTGAATCTAGTAATGAAATAACAAGCTGAAAACAGGTGGTCTAGAATCAAAGGACTGGCTGTACTTGTATTTCCTAATATCCATTCTAGCCTGAGCATATGCAACATGTTCATACTGTCAATGGTTTGCTTTGTTTTTGTATGTCATAATATGGTCCAAAAACCCAGCTTTAGAACTATTTTCAAGCCTGAGAAGAATCCCCCCAATTAATGAGAACTCATGTAAATGTTGTGAAAAAATACACACACATTGTTTTGCAGCAAAACCCAAAAGCCTTAACACTAGGATTAGATATTGATATCCATGTTAGCCAGGTTTCAGGACCAACAACATAATGCTGGCAGCGGGCAGACTGTTTTTCTCACTTGGAGAAATGGCAATAAATCTTAGTTCTGCATACTTTCTCATCCCTTCATCTCAAGCTGCTGCACAACACATACATCTCCACCCCACTCACAGTACGGCCCAGAGGCATGGCAGCAGCTCCAAACTAATGTCATTAATTAAGTAGAGCTGCTACGTGACCTTTATAACTTGAAGGCTTAAAAATTACCTGGAACAAATTGAGCATCAATCCAAAACTTGGATTCAGAGCAGATGAGTAACTGTGAAGCACTGAATGTCAGATGGTCTACCAGGGAAGATATAATGCCAAATTGGCATGGAAAAGGAAAATGAAAGTCTCTGACTGAAGCTGTGAAACCCAGCTTCCCTGAAATATACGTTAACAAATATGAATTAAAGCCTATAAATTATTTCAGTCAGAGCATGCTAACCATGAAAACCATCCAAAACACAAGATGTGTTTTGAAGATGTACCATACACCCCTTAAACTCAGTGGTAACCATAAACTCATTTTGTCTCTCTCCTCCTCCCAATACCAGATGAACTGTGAGAGAGAAGACATTCCTACATTCAGTGACATAAAGATGATAGACAGGTCCTCAGTTTGAGCTAGATGGATAGTGACATGCCTGTTTATTCATCTCGGGCCTGCATATCCCTTACTTGCAGCTGAAAAGCTCCTAATGCTTCTACGCACGTGGGTGCCTGTCGGTGTGTCGATGTGGGTGTTTGCGTGTTACCTCAGTGTGTTTCTAGCAATTTGTGTTCGAAATGAGTATATCAGCCTCTTGTCTTCAAGGAAGGACATCCGCTCAATCTTTGTCAGTCAGATTCCCGGGAGGGGAGACGTCTCCAACCCAGATGGATTTGATTCTCATTCTAATCAACCATGTACAGTGCAGCAGCAGAGGTTCTAAATTAAAGAAATTAAATAGGAGGGCAACAGGTTGGGAAACAGACGAGACCTTGTCTTCTCCCGACACGCTTTTTAAAATAAAAATATTGTGTAATCTTCAGGGATGTTGGGGCATAATCTAGATTTAAGTTTTAGCCTGTGACAAATAGGAAGCCTTTTTTGGCTGAATGAGTTATAATTTGTGTTAAGTATTAAAGAATTTTAATCATAGAATTACCACTGTGTCAATGGCAAAGTAGTCACACTTCAAGGCACTTCTTACAATTACTTTGCTGGTGGCTCTTCTGAGGCCGTCAGGCCCAACTTCAAGGCATCAACAGCATACTCAAACTCTCTGAGACACAACCAAGGCTTAGCCGAGAGCTTCACTGCCTCCGCTACAGAGAAGATCACACAACCACAGGCCTGGCTGTGCCACACGACCCCTTCACATTTGAATTTCATCTGCATTGCATTGAAGGAGATGTGGTTTTACATGCTTTGTGAAGACTTATGGATTTTGTTTACCTCGCCTTGTCTGATGTTATGTCAACAATAAAGTGGTCAGCAACAGTCTGCACCTTGAGGGACTCGTCACGGGTCAGAGCGTTTTTGAGAGGAAGATTAGAAGAAAAAATGTACATTTGAAAGACTAACTATCGACATCTTCATTGAATGTATTATGTATGTATTATGAATGTATGACTGCCTTCTCCTGACACACTGAGCTGTAAACAACAGCAATGGGTTGAACTGTGTATGTGCCCTCAGGCTGTGGGAAGAACGCTCTCTCTACATGGCAGCAAGAGAAAACTGTTAATTTCTGTTAACACTATGTTGATACTGCACATGAAAGTAGCTCTCTGAACCATTCATGCAGATGTTTTTATTAGCCTTAATGTAATGTATGGATACACTCCAGCAACAACCACTAATGTCTTTTCAAATAGGTCTCATGCAATTCTCCGCTTAGAATGAAAATGTGTCATCGGTCTCATCCATTCCTCTGCTTAGAACAAAAATGCGTCGTTATAAAAATGTGTGGTTGAACAATAATTGGCCTGAATTAAATTCCAAATGATATACTGTAATACAATATCACTGATATTGTATAATTGATCTACATGAACATGAGTGAATTCATTGAAACCCACTAGATACTTCAAACTCCCAGTTTCTGTTAGAAAACCAGATTGATCTATTTTGAGTTAAAAGTAGGAAAAAAAGACACCAATCCATATGGAAAACATTCCTATTGAGTGAATATGGTAACTATTTTTACACGTGTGGGTGGATAGAGTGGGTTCCACATATATTTAGAGGGGAAAATGCTGATGTTGGTGCCGCATGGCATCAAAGTAAAACACTGTAAAATAAGCTGATTCAACCATTATTAGCATAAATTAATATTCTGTATTTTGCCACTGGTCCCAATTGAAAATGCAAAGTGAAGCAGCCAATACGCTCCATATCCACACCTCCGAAGCAGCCGGCAGCCCTAAACCCAACCCTCACCCTCTCACACACGTTACTCCTGAGATATGGAGGAATGCACTTAAAAACATAATGAGGGGTAGTGGATACCAATCTGAATTTATTTTAAGGTGCTAGCTGCACAGTTGTAGGGATTTTTAAACCTCAAAGCTAGAATTTGAAGAGACAAACAGCCACACAGAATAGACCTACAGCTCGAAGAAATTGCAAACATCACCATTCATTATGGCTGAATATGTATTGAAGAAATAAATTGTGTTAATTAACTTCTTCGGGATCAGTGTTAAAAAACAAAACCATACTGTACAGCAATAGAGCCTCTTAGGACCTATCTTAATAATGTTAATTTTATCCAGACTAAGGTACGAGACTGGTTAAGTGCATTTATTTATACACAAGGAAAGCATTGAAGTGGAATTGACAGCATTTTAGCAACATGCATTTTAACAGCATTTTAAAACATTTTGTTTATATACACACCCAGGAAGAATATAACACTTAAAAAACAAAAATTCTGACAAGCGAGCACTTAGATATGATAATTTTCACGTTTTCATAAATTCATAGAATGTTTGGAATTACGTATACTAAGGCATTTGTGAAAATTCTATAGCAATATAGAGCGGGAAAATGGCCGTGCATATCTAGCATAGACTTATAGATGACCTGGAGCCAGTGGGTATGCGAACGAATATGTAGCGAGGGCCAGCCGACTAGAGCATGCAGGTCACAATGGTGGATGGTATAAGGGGCTTTGGTAACAAAATGGATGGCACTGTGATAGAATGCATGCAGTTTGCTGAGTATAGAATTAGAGTTTTTTTGTAGATGACATCGCCGTCAAGGATTGGTAGGATAGTCAGTTTTACTAGGGTAAGTTTAGCGGTGTGAGTGAAGGAGGCTTTGTTGCGAAATAAAAAGCTGATTCTAGAATTGATTTTGGATTGAAGATGTTTGATATGAGTCTGGAAGGAGAGTTTACAGTCTATCCAGGCAACTAGGTATTTGTAGACATCCACATATTCTAGGTCAGAACCATCCAGAGTAGTGATGCTAGTAGGGTGGGCGGGGGCGGGCATCGAACGGTTGAAAAGCATGCATTTGGTTTTACTAGCGTTTAAGAGCAGGTGGAGGCCACGGAAGGCATGTTGTATGGAATTGAAGCTCTTTTGGAGGTTTGTTAATTAATTAACACAATGTCTAAATAAGGGCCAGATGTATACAGAATGGTGTCATCTGCGTAGAAGTGGATCAGGGAATCAACAGCAGCAAAAGTGACATCGTTGATATATACAGAGGAAAGAGTCGGCCCGAGAATTGAACCCTGTGGCACCCTCCATAAAGACTGCAAGACGTCCGGACAACAGGCCCTCTTACATGACACACTGAACTCTGTCTGCGGAGTAGTTGGTGAACCAGACGAGGCAGTCATTTGAGAAACCAAGGCTATTGAGTCTGCTGGCAAGAATACGGTGATTGACAGAGTCGAAACCTTCGCCGGGTCGATGAAGACAGCTGCACAGTACTGTCTTTTATCGATGGCTGTTATGATATCGTTTAGTACCTTGACCGTGGCTGAGGTGCACCCATGACCAGCTCAGAAACCGGATTGCACAGAGGAGAAGGTACAGTGGGATTCGAAATGGTCACTGATCTGTTTATTAACTTGGCTTTCGAAGATTTTAGAAAGGCAGGGCAGGATGGTCTAGGACAGGTCTATAACAGTTTGGGTCTAGAGTGTCACCCCCTTTGAAGAGGGGGATGACCGCAGCAGCTTTCCAATCTATAGGGATCTCGGACGATACAATCGAGAGGTTGAACAGACTGGTAATAGGGGTTGCAACAATGGCGGCGGATAGTTTTAGAAAGAGAGGCTCCAGATTGTCTAGCCCAGCTGATTTGTATGGGTCCAGATTTTGCAGCTCTTTCAGAACATCTGCTATCTATATTTGGGTGAAGGAGAAGCTGGGGAGGCTTGGGCAAGTAGCTGTGGGGGGTGCGGAGCTGTTGGCCGGGGATGTGGTAGCCAGAAGGAAAGCATAGCCAACCATAGAGAAATGCTTAAAGAAATGTTCGATTATCCTGGATTTATAGAGTTACACATGGAATAAACAAAACATACAGTCAATAATACAGTGATATACAGCAATGAGGCAGTGATCGCTGAGATCCTGATTGAAAACAGTAGAGGTGTATTTGGAGGGCAAGTTGGTCAGGATATTATCTATGAGGGTGCCCATGTTTACAGAATTAGGATTGTACCTGGTGGTTTCTTTGATAATTTGTGTGAGATTGAGGCCATCCATTTTAGATTATAGGACTGCTGGGGTTTTAAGCATATCCCAGTTTAGGTCACCTAACAGAACTAACTCTGAAGATAGATGGGGGTCAATCAATTCGCATATGGTGTCCAGGGCACAGCTGGGAGCTGAGGGGGGTCTATAACAGGCGGCAACAGTCAGAGACTTATTTCTGGAGAGATTCATTTTTAAAATTAGAAGCTCGAACTGTTAAGCTCGAACTGTTTGGGCATAGACCTGGAAAGTATGACATATCTTTGCAAGCTAGCTCTGCAGTAGATTGCAACTCCTACCCCTTTGGCAGTTCAAACTTGACAAAAAATGTTGTAGTTGGGTATGGAAATCTCAGAATTTTTGGTGACCTTCCTAATCCATGATTCAGACACGGCAAGGACATCAGGGTTGGCGGAGTGTGCTAAAGCAGTGAGTAAAACAAACTTGGGGAGGAGGCTTCTAATGTTAATATGCATGAAACCAAAGCTTTTTCGATTACAGAAGTCAACAAATGAGAGTGCCTGGGGACACGCAGGGCCTGGGTTAACCTCCACATCACCCGAGGAACAGAGGATGAGTAGGATGAGGGTATGGCTAAAGGCTAGCAAAACTAGTTGTCTTGTGCGTTGGGGACAGAGAATAAAAGGAGCAGATTTCTGGGCGTGGTAGAATAGATTCAGGGCATAATGTACAGACAGCGGTATGGTGGTGTGCGGGTACAGTGGAGGTAAGACCAGGCAGTGAGTGATGATAAGACAGGTTGCATTTCTGGACACGCTGGTTATAGTGGGTGAGGTCACCGCATGTGCGGGAGGTGGGACAACGGAGGTATCTGAGGCATGTAGAGTGGAACTGGGGGCTCCGCAGGAAACTAAAACAATGATAACTATCCTAAACAACAGTATACAAGGCATATTGATATTTGAGAGACATAAAGCGAGGCAAAAAGCAATCACAGGTGTTGATTGGGAGAGCTAGCTAAGACAACAACAGCTACTTAGCAAAGACAACAACAACAGGTAAAATGGTGATGAATGGGCAGAGAGGGTCGGTTAACTACACACAGGGCCTGAATTCGGGGCTCGGGCCGGCAGATAAACAAAACTGAGAGAACACTTCACTCTGACCATTTTACTCTCCGTAGCAGAGCTGCTTAGGCTGTTAACGTGTTATCTACAGTGCTCATGACTAAGTATTACTTTTCCCCCTTATGTTTACTCACATACCTGCATCTTTAGCTATGTATAGCCACCGAAAACTATATGAGGGGAAAAATCCAGTCACTCACCCACTCCTCCAATGACACGGCACCCTTCTAGCAGCTAGCTATCTACAGTAGCTAACGTTTGTCTCTGTGTTTTTAGCTTGCTACATAAATAGATATGCTAGCTGTTTTTGTCCAAAATATTGAGTCATTGAAACTGAAACAGTGCATCCCAAATGAAGGCAAAAAACAACGTACAAGGCCAGCTGTGATTTACAGCCTGATACCAACAAATGTATTGGTGAATTATGCAGTGAACCGCATCCATCTATTCTGCAAACAATGCCTTAGTGTACATAATGGAATGTTGACTCAAATATAACCTTAAACCTGATGAACGTCTTATTAAATCTTTAAACCTCTTATGAAGTTGGTTTTGTAGCATCAACTGGAAATTTTATGTTTGACTGATATTTGTTTGTCTGTTTGTTTCATATCTACAAAGAAGTTAAAAAGCTGTCAGTTCCACTTTAATATTGTCCTCATTTTCTGTTTCTGTAGACATCTTCGACAATGTAATTAGGTCAAATAAACTTTACTAATGTAACCAAATAACTAGCCTTAATATATTCATTATTTTCCTGTTCCTATATGCTGGCCTTGATGCTCCACCAGGGTTTAATCGGTCCCATTTCTTCACTAGCCATGAGGCAACCTTGGCTGCTTTGCATGTGTGACAACAACATGGTCCATTCAAGAAAACAATTATCTCGCGTGAACTATAGTTTATTGTTTGTGGTTGTTTGTTGAATTTAAAGTTTAGGTTGTACAGTAACCTACATCACCCTATTTTACAGTTACTTAAAACAATGAAGTGTTTTGTCTTCAATGGCTTCACCAATGAGTTCACAACACTCTAAGGGCCCTTACCACAAATACACCCTAGCAAATCAAATTGTATTGGTCAAATGTGCCTTACAGTGAAATGCTTACTTACAAGCCTCTAACCAACATTGTAGTTTGTAGTTTAAAAAATAAGAATAAGAAATAAAAGGAACAAGTTATTGAACAGCAGCAATAAAATAACAATAGCGAGACTATATACAGGGGGTACCGATACAGAGTCAATGTGCGGGGCACCGGTTAGTCAAGGTAATTGAGGTAATATGTACATCTACTGTATGTAGATTTATTAAAGTGACTGTGCATAGATAATAACAGAGAGTAGCAGCAGCGTAAGGGGGGGGGGGGGGGCAGTGCAAATAGTCTGGGTAGCCATTTGATTAGATTTTCAGGAGTTTTATGGCTTGGGGGTAGAAGCTGCTTAGAAGCCTATTGAACCTAGACATGGCGCTCTGGTACCACTTGCTGTGCGGTAGCAGAGAGAATGGGGTTCAGCTATGAACATAAAATAGTCTGTACTGGTCATTCATTCTTTATTCTTACATACACGATACGGTCTGGACTAGGATATTTGCAATGACTACCCCATGATTCAGGTCTACTAAGTGGCACAGAGGTCTAAGGCACTGCATCACAGTTGTAGAGGCATCACTACAGACCTGGGTTTGATCCCGGGCTGTATCACAACTGGGAATCCCATAGGGCGGTGCACAATTGGTCCTGCGTCATCCGGGTTAGTGGAGGGTTTGGCTGGGGGGGGGATTTACTAGTAGGCCGTCATTGTAAATAAGAATTTCTTCTTAACTGACTTGCCTAGTTAAATAAATAAATAAACATTCAGGAATCTCATGATCAATACAGCACCTTCAGAAGCTATTCACACCCTTTTACTTTTTCACATTTTGTTGTGTTACTGCCTGAATTTAAAATTTATTCAATTTAGATTTTGTGTCACTGGCCTACACACAATACCCCATAATGTCATAGTGGTTTTAATTAATTTAATGAATTAATTCAAATGAAATGCTGAAATGTCTTGAGTCAATAAGTACTCAACATGTCACGCTGGTATATATGATTCGGGAGACAGACACAGGAATGTGTAATAGTCTTTTTTATTAAACCCCAAATTATGGTGTGCACGGGGATGAAGAACAAACAAACACGTAACAAAAACACAGGGTTGAAACCCAAACAGGAGAGCGAGGAGTACCTTGAATAAATACACACGCACATGATGATTAACTTCTTCGGCATACAGGGAAATGTTCAGAATTTCGGATGACTGACGTGCCCAAAGTAAACTGCCTGTTACTCAGGCCCAGAAGCTAGGATATGCATTGCAGCATTGCATAGAAAACACTCTGAAGTTTCTAAAACTGTTCAAATAATGTCTTTGACTATAACAGAACTGATATGGCAGACGAAAACCAAAGGAAAATCCATCCGGAAATTATTTTTTTTGAGGTCACAGGCCATGTCAATGCTAGCCAATGGGATATAAAAATCGATAAGACCCAGATTGCAAGAAGATCTTCAAAGGTAAGTGATTTATTTAATCGATATTTGTGATTTTGAGACGCCTGTGCTGGTTGAAAAAGTATTTTGATGTGGGGTGCTGTCCTCAGATAATTGCATGGTATGCTTTCGCCGTAAAGCCTTTTTGAAATTTGACAAGTTAAGCTTTTAAATGATGTAAGACACTTGTATTTCCATGAATGTTTAATATTATAATTTTTGTATTTATATTGCTCTGCAATTTCACAGGATGTTTTCCTGCAAGCAGTTCATGCGCCCTATTAATACACGGGACGAGAACCGTAATCATATGCACAATCCACAAGGCCACCAATGCTTAAAACACACAGCACAAGTACTCACACGCACCAAAGGACATTGTAACAATAATCAAAAAACCATGGTGAACAAAGGGCACATAAACTCAACCTAAAAAGAAACGTCCTCTCACTGTCAACTGCGTTTATTTTCAGCAAACTTAACGTGTAAATATTTGTATGAATATAACAAGATTCAACAACTGAGACAAACTGAACAAGTTTCACAGACATGTGACTAACAAATGGAATAATGTGTCGCTGAACAAAGGGGGGTCAAAATCAAGAGTAACAGTCAGTATCTGGTGTGGCCACCAGATGCATTAAGTACTGCAGCGCATCTCCTCCTCATGAACTGAACCAGATTTGCCAGTTCTTGCTGTGAGATATTACCCTACTCTTCCACCAAGGCACCTGCAAGTTCCCGGACATTTCTTTCGGAAATGGCCTGGCCCTAGCCCTCACCCTCTGATCCAACAGGTTCCAGACGTGCTCATTGGGATTGAGATCCGGGCTCTTCGCTGGCCATGGCAGAACACTGACATTCCTGTCTTGCAGGAAATCACGCACAGAACGAGCAGTATGGCTGGTGGCATTGTCATCCTGGAGGGTCATGTCAAGATGAGCCTGCAGGAAGGGTATCACACGAGGGAGGAGGATGTCTTCCCTGTAACACACAGCCTGCAATGACAACAAGCTCAGTCCGAAGATGCTATGGCACACCACCCCAGTCCATGATGGACCATCCACCTCCAAATCAATCCCGCTCCAGAGTACAGGCCTCAGTGTAACGCTCATTCCTTCGACGATAAACGCAAATCCGACCATCACCCCTGGCGAGACAAAACTGCGACTCGTCAGTGATGAGCACTTTTTGCCAGTCCTGCCTTGTCCAGCAACGTTGGGTTTGTGCCCATAGGCGCCATTGTTGCCGGTGATGTCTGATGAGTACCTGCCTTACAAAAGGCCTACAAGCCCTCAGGTCAACCTCTCTCAGCCTATTGCGGACTGCCTGAGCACTGATGGAGGGATTGTGTGTTCCTGGTGTAACTCGGGCATTTGTTGTTGCCATTTGGTGTTCGGATGTACCGATCCTCTGCTGGTGTTGTTACACGTGGTCCGCCACTGCAAGGACAATAGCTGTCTGTCCTGTAGCTCTATCTTAGGTGTATCACAGGACGGACATTGCAATTTATTTTTCTGGCCACATCTGCAGTCCTCATGCATCCTTGCAGCATGCCTAAGGCACGTTCACTCCGAGGAGCAGGGACCCTGGACATCTTTCTGTTGGTGTTTTTCAGAGTCAGTAGAAATGTCTCTTTGGTGTCCTAAGTTTTAATAGCTGTGACCTTAATTCCCACCATCTGTAAGCTATTAGTGTCTTAACAACCGTTCCACAGGTGCATGTTCATTAATTGTTTGTGGTTCACTGAACAAGCATGGGAAACAGGGTTTAAAGCCTTTACGTTGAAGATCTGTGAAGTTATTTAGATTTTTGCAAATTATCTTTGAAAGACAGGGTCCTGATAAAGGGATATTTTTTTCTGAGTTTATATACAGATGCAGACAGTGGGAAGAGGGGCCAGGTGTGCGTAATGAAAGTTCCAGAGCGATCTGTGACAGTTCAGGAGTAAAAATGTTGCATGGACTCCCTCTGTGTGCAATAATTAGTGTTTAACATGATTTTGTATTGACCATCTCATCTCTGTTCACCACACATGCAATTATGTGTAAGGTCCCTCAGTTGAGCAATGAATTTCAAACACAGATTCAACCACAAAGAGCAGGGAGGATTTCCAATGCCTCGCAAAGAAGGGCACCTATTGGTAGATAGGTTAAAATGTTAAAAAATACATTAAATATCCCTTTGAGCATGGTGAAGTTATTAATTACACTTTGGATGGTGTATCAATACACCAGTCACTACAAAGATACAGGCATCCTTCATAAGTCTGTTGCTGGAGAGGAATGAAACCACACTTGGATTTCACAATGAGGCCAATGGTGACTTTAAAGAAGTTAGAGTTTAATTGCTGTGATAGGAGAAAACTGAGGATGCATCAACAACAATGTACTTACTCCACAATACTAACCTAAATGACAGAGTGAAAAGAAGGAAGCCCGTACACAATTGTTTGTCATGACTTCTGCCGAAGTCGTTGCCTCTCCTTGTTCAGGCGGTGCTCGGGGTTCGACGTCACCGGTCTTCTAGTCATCATTGATCCTTTTTTAATTTTCCATTGGTTTTGTCTTGTCTTCCCACACACCTGTTTTCAATCCCATTCATTACCTGTTGTGTATTTAACCCTCTGTTTCCCCTCATGTCTTTGTCAGAGATTGTTTTGTTGTCAGTATAGTGTGATTGTTGCATAGGTGCGCGTCGGGTCCTCGTACCCATGTTTGGTTTGTTTGTTCATTTATTGTTATGGAGCATACTCGTGGAACTGTATTAAAAGTCTCCATTTTACACTCAGTTTGACTCTCCTGCGCCTGACTTCCCTGCCACCTATTACACCTATGCATGACATTGTTTTTATTCCAAAACATGAATCTCGCAATAAGGCACTAACGTAAAACTGCATACAAATGTGGCAAAGAAATGAACTTTGTTTGGGGAAAATCCAACACAACACATGACTAAGTACCACTCTTCATATTTTCAAGCGTGGTGATGGCTACATCGTGTTATGGGTATGGGGATAAAAATAAATGTAATAAAGCTAAAGACAGGCAATATCCAATATGAAAACCTGATTCAGTCTGCTTTCCAACAGACACAGAGACATATTCACATCTCAGCAGCACAATAAGCTAAAACAAGGCCAAATAAACACTGGGGTATTTTACCAAGACAATATTGAATATTCCTGAGTGGCCTAGTGACAGTTTTGACTTAAATTGGCTTCATAATCTATGGCAAAACTTTAAAATGGTTGTCTAGCAATGACCAACAACCAACTTGACGGGTCTTGAAGAATTTTAAAAAGAATAATGTGTGAATATTGTACAATCCAGGTTTGCAAAGCTGTTAAAGGCTTACCCATACAGACTCATAGCTGTAATCGCAGCCAAAGGTGATTCTAACATGCATTTTCTCAGGGGTGTGAATACTCATGTACTGTAAATGAGATATCTATGCATTTAATTTTCCTCAAAAAATTTGCAAACATTTCTAAAAACATGCTTTCACTTTGTCATTATGGTGTATTGTGCGTAGATGGGTTAGAATGGTTTTAATCGGTATGATTTTATTTTGACTATCACAACATGTGGCATTCATTTTACTGCTCTTAATTTTATATTTACCATATATTTTAGTGTTTACCAGAAACAACCTTTGCCAATTTGAACATGTTAAGGATTTGCAGACAGAGTGGTATAAAGCACAGTGCATTTGATACATTGTAAGAGTGTGTTCGCCCAGTCGAAGTTGTATACCCTCCACCTCCAGTGTACCAATATGACCACTCTGGTCCTTATTCTATTAGAAAGACGAAACTGTATGTGCTGTCCCAATCTTTCTAAAAGATGGTATGCTGCTCCATGGGTTGTTAAAGGTCTGTGTCCTTAACCACGCCACAGCCCTTAGTGAAGGCTTTTTCAGTGGGCGGTAGTGCCATTTAGGCCCTTGCAAATATAACCTGGACTCCAAAGTACAGTGATGACAGTAAAAATCAAATTTTCAAAAATGTCCTCGAATAGAGCGTGCATTAACGCAAACGGAAATGGACAGGATGGCAAGAGAAGAGACCACAATAGGTCACTTCTTACTGTTAGAATAAGGCAATCTGCCGGCCTGCTGCTATTGTTGCTGCTGCTGCTCACTAGCCACATCTGATTATCATTCTTCACCTTTCCCTGGCTGTTTATTACTACAAATACTTTCATATAATCATTAAATACTATCCAGTCATGCCTTAAGTGTCCACTGTCCTTATTGTCTGGATTAAGCCTTTGTTGTTTTCCTGTTTGTGTTTATCACATTTTCAAAGAGGGAGCCTTTTTACTTGCTTGAAGGACACCATCGCTTTCTGCTAAGCAAGTGTGAACAATCCCATTAGAGAATGTGTATGTGTTCCACCTTAAAAATAAATCAAAAATGCATGCAGAAACAGTTACCTTTTGTTACTGATCCGCAATATGGAGCTTTTCTGCCAAAGGTAAATAAGTGAATGAGCATCTGAAAAGGTCAAGGTGACACCTGTGCACGTTCTCATTTGTTATTTCAGTGGAAATACTCAATGTATAAAACTTTTCTTTTTAAGAATTTGGTCTAATGGCTGGGAGCATGGCAGGGAGCATGGCTGGGAGCATGGCTGGGAGCATGGCTGGGAGCATGCACACTGTATGTTGTCATGTCGTTAGTATTCAAAATAAATCAAGTGGACTACTACTCATCTGGAATGTAATGTCGTTTCTGGATTACTTAACACCTTGCTATCAATCTAGAATATCATAACATGTTTCAATGTTTTGGAAAGCAGAACAATGATGTGCAATATGTCTGTGTGCCAGCTAGTCATGCAAGTGACCAAACAAAAAATGCTAGTCCATGCAGTCTCCATCAAAGTCATCATGGAGCTACATTTTCTGTCTACAAGTACACTCACTCGTGTCTTCAGCAATGTCTGTTATAGGAAGGACACCTATCCACCTTGTCAAGACGCCCTTCCATCTACTGGGAAACATCCCATCATTAAGAAAAAACATAAAAAAGCTTCCACATAGAATTACATCCCACCAAGGAAAATAGACAAAATCAAACATCCAGAGAGAAATAGTTCCTTGGACAAAACACGAAACAGAAAAAACAGGAGTTTAAATACAACTATGCCTAGTTGTATACACGACTCTTCCCGTCTGTGCAGCTACAGCATGTCTTACTCTTTTACGGGAATAATGTCCTGAACGTAAGCAGCTTTTTGTTTGCAAATATATCAGTTACTTTTAGCCAGCACTAATCCGGTGGGATTACGGGAGACTCTCTTGGATCAATGGGAGCTTTATGCTTCAGTCTGTTTTATCCCGACAGACTCCAGTGCACCGCTAACCTCCACTATGGCCTTGATTAATGGCAGAGAGTACGATCCTACCCTCAGATGGAAGGTCTTCATGGCCGCATGTCTTTGGAAAGAGAAAAGCAGTTGACAGGCTCCAGAGTGGTTTTATCGTGTGCCTCGCTCCCTCTCGCCCCGCCTCTGAAAATGAAATAAATGGCTGTGACCCAGTGGTTACACAAATGATACATTTACTGAGCTGGGTGAGAAATAGAAGATGGAGAAAGCTCTATACATGCCTCCCTCCATCAGGGGATCCAAAACATAGCTCAGACTATTGTATTGCGGGCGAAGGTTTATGATGGTTATCTTGTTCAAGTGGTGAAAAGGCACTTCATGCTCTTAGAAGAAGAAAAGCAAAGAACATGTTAGATGATGGTTCAGGAACGGGCAGTTTGAAATGTAAACAGCCTTTCAGGACATAGTCTTGCAGTGCTATCAAGCTGAAGTGAAAGCTTCTACAGACTAATGTTTTGCCTGCCACTGAGTTGAGCTATGCTCTAAAATTTGTACAAAATACATTTTTCCTTTAAAAGTTTTCTTTAATGGATATCATTACTGTTAACCTAATCTTCAAAACCTTTGTTTAAACTGAATTCCGAGCCAGATGGATTAAAGAGTTTCAAAGGAGTGACTGCTAGGATTCATAATGCACTTCGTTGGACAAGAAGAACTATTCAGTGGATTATTCTACCCTATATAGTGCTTTTCACAGTCATTATTCCATAGAAGGATATTCCTACGTATTATGTTCTTTTCATTTCCATGATAGAGCTCCTGCTGAAAATAATCAGTGACCATCTTTGCATTTCGAGTGCTGACGACTTCTTATTCAAACAGATAATTCTCCTTTCTCAGCAGAATGAAAGAAAGAAATACACTTCTGCGCTGAGTGACACTTCAATTAGCCTCTCGTCCTCCCTGCCGCTAAAAATCAGATTGCGAGCCATGTTGGGGGACAAGGCAGGTCATTAAAACATCCTTAAAAACCCACAAGATTTACTGTAGGCAATGGATTTAGGTTGTATTTGCTGACAGACCTAGCTGCACTCACCCTCGCCTCCCCAGATGGAATAAAGGCTATCTAGTGGTAATTGCAGTGGAAAAACTGACTTTGTGGTGTCAGAAACACTCTGTTTGCCCTCTCATTTCTCTCATTTCTCTCTGCTCTTGCTTGGATTGCTGCCCCTTTCCTGGTGGCCATCATCCATTCCACTCAACGCCCGGGTGTTGTTCCAGGCCCAATTGAGTGTAGTCTGGCTGCTTGAGTACACTGTACTGAGGTCTTTGATGGGTATGTGAGACAGAGGCTCCTTATGTATCAGCTCTTGTCTCTGATGTGGCCAAACTGTCTGAAAGCAGTGGGGAGTCTGTCAGGAAGATACACTTGATACAGAGGATGGGGTGCATTTCATTTCCCTATTGTGACATCAAAACGCCATGTCTAATGTCAATAGTGAGGGACTCTCGATTACACACTAACTATGTGAACAGCAAACCAACTAAGGACTAAAAACGTTGTTCAGTCTAGTTCTAAAGTTAGTGTTGGAAGGCATCTGTTGCATGATCTGGTTCCTGACAGCTGTTCACAACTTTAACGTCACCATCTCAAACACACTTAGACTCTGCTTCACACAACATGATAGCATCTCCCCTCTGAGGTGCTAGTCTGGGCTGCTATGCTGGTTTTGAAGTTTTTGTTAGTGAAGCCTTTGAGATACTATTCTTTCAGATGATGTGTGGATTACGATTAGGTAGTGGAAGTTTTGTGTAATACAGGATAGATAGATTTTCAGGATCTATTGAGTCTGAGGAGCCAAGACACAAACGGTACTGTTTTTGAATGCACAGGATGTCCTTCTAAATGCATCCAGGAACCCACAGCTTTCAATAAATTATGTGACGAAGCTTCCACATAACATCAGTATGCGCTCACGTGATGTCTACTCTCCAGAATAGCAATATACGTCATGCCATATTAATGGATAATGAGACTTTGCATGTGTAGAATAGTTCCATTCTACAGTGTCTTCCCATACCATCCCCCAGCTATTAATTGCCACAGTCTGGACCAAGTTAAAGTCTCTCCACGCCCCACACTGCCCTGCAGGTTCCTCTTAATGTTCTGTGATCTTTAATGATTTTGTGTTCCATTAAATGTTTTCCCTCTTACACCAGACGTTATGCAGGATTATAATAATTTAAAAAAATGGGCTGATTTACATTTAAATAGAAAATCACTGTCTTCCTAATAACAATGTGCTATAATCCACCTTAACTATCATCCAAGGAGGTTAAATTGTGAAATGTTACATGCAGCGGCCCATGGGTCCTGTACCTTGTGGGCCCTCCTGGGATCCTAACCCTGGCGCCTGACCATTCCCCTTTGAAGAGAGAGGAGGAGAGTGAGACAGAAGGAGGAGGTGTGGCAGAGAGTCCACATAGTGTACTATCCCATTAGTTTATTATTTTTCAGGTTTGCCTATAGATTGCATGACACACTGAGTGTGATGCCTGCTTTTATCTGCTGTGTGGGTATATTTGAAAGGGAGGAGTTGCATATTTAAAGTCTCTATCCTTTTAGTGGCATGTAAACCCAAAGGGTAGCAGATCTTGGGCAGATTTGACCACATTATAACAATCTGCTGTTAAAGACCATTAGAAACACATCTTGTTTTAAGGCATGCTTCAGCCCACCTGTTTCTGGATGTTCAAAGTTTGTTCTATCTATTGTTTTCTAAACACTGTACATTAAAATTCCACACTCCTGATTTTTACTTCTCAGCTAGAGAGCATGATTAGGCTAAGAGAGTTCAACACTGGGACTGCAGCGTACAATACTGGTCAAAAGTTTTAGAACACCTACACATTCAAGGGTTTTTCTTAATTTTTTACTATTTTCTACGTTGTAGGATAATAGTGAACACTGTGAAATAACACAAAATGGAATCATGTACTAACCAAAAAAGTGTTCTTCAAATAGCCTTGTGACAGCTTTGCACACACTTGGCATTTTCTCAACTAGCTTCATCTGGAATGCTTTTCCAACAGTCTTGAAGGAGTTCCCACATATGCTAAGCTGCTTTTCCTTCACTCTGCAGTCCGACTCATCTCAAACCATCTCAATTTGTGATTGTTAAATAAAGGAAAAAGAAAAAGAAAAGAACAATCTGGTTGAGGTTGGGTGATTGTTGAGGCCAGGTCTTCTGATGCAGCACCCCATCACTCTCCTTCTTAGTAAAATAGCCCTTATACAGCCTGGAGGTCTGTTGGGTCATTGTCCTGTTAAAAAAACAAATGATAGTCCCACTAAGCCCAAACCAGATGTGATTTCATCATAGCACTTGATGGATTTTGCAACTGCACTTGAAGAAACTTTCAAAGTTCTTGACATTTTCCATATTGACTGACCTTCATGTCTCAAAGTAATGATGGACTGTCGTTTCTCGTTGCTTTTTTGAGCTGCTCTTGGCATAATATGAACTTGGTCTTTTACCAAATAGGGCTATCTTCTGTATACCCTTACTACCTTGTCACAACACAACTGATTGGCTCAAACACATCAAAAAGGAAAGAAATTCCACAAATTCACTTTTAAGGAGGCACACCTTAATTGAACCTCATTGCAGGTGAGTACCTCATGAAGCTGGTTGAGAGAATGCCAAGAGTGGGCAAAGCTGTCACCAAAGGTAAGGGTGGATATTTGAATCATCTTAAATATAAAATGTATTTTGATTTGTTCAACACTTTTTTGGTTACTACATGATTCCATATGTGTTATTTCATAGATTTGATGTCTTCACTACTATTCTACAATGTAGAAAATAGTCAAAATAAAGCAAATAAAGAAAAACCCTTGAATTAGTAGGTGTTCTAAACATTTGACCAGTAATGTATGACCTGAAGGGTCTTGTATTGTGATCTCTCAAATGTAAAACCGAAGATAGTCTCACTGAACACATCTATAGCCAGTCATTGGTAAGCCCATATGTGTCAAATGTAATGTTATAACTAATTAGCCATATCCACAGCCTTTACAATGCAGTGAATGGTTAGAATGTCCCTTTATTAAGCTGTGTAGCACTTTCCCTAATGAAATGCATGTCTGCTTGCCATGTACAGGTGAATTAGTTGGTGCTAAACTGGTAAAGAGATTGAGTTTGATCAATTCATAGGATAGTGAGCAGCTTCCATATCATATGCTGTACAAACTACACAATACTTTCCCTGTCTATTTCTTGCTCTCCGTCAATGTCTTGGCATTCAATGTTTTTCCCTTGCACTCTTCTCTCTGGGTTTTCCATCGGGGATAGATTGTGCGTCCCTTAACCCGAGGCCCCTCCATTGCTTCAGGTGTGCATGGCTTTACTGTGAACTAATTTCATAGTCATTAGGAGAACTGGGGAACATGTGAAAAGTATTTTGCTGACTGAGGCACAATGGTTAAAGCATCAAAGCAAGCAGAGTACCTATTTTCTAATACTTCACCTTGAAAGTGTTCGTCATAAGAAGGATGGGATCCACAGGCCAATCAGAGTTCTAACTATCTGTCTGATCCTGCATGCTAAAAGAAGCATAAACTCTGCCCCAAGCACTGTCATTACTATTGAAGACTGTTAAACATAAACGTAAAAACAATTAATGCATTTCTATTATTATTATTATTATTATTATAATTGTTAAGAAGACCAGATATATAGAATATGGTCCATTCTATAGCATTTAGCACATTGTGCAGTGAAGAATTTAAATACTTTAGAGATCAGGCAATTTAGGTGTATTATATTATGCAGTAGAATGTATTTGATTTCAATTACTGTGCTATGTCAAATATCAAAGATCATATACAGTGCCTTGCGAAAGTATTCGGCCCCCTTGAACTTTGCGATCTTTTGCCACATTTCAGGCTTCAAACATAAAGATATAAAACTGTATTTGTTTGTGAAGAATCAACAACAAGTGGGACACAATCATGAAGTGGAATTTATTCATTTATTGGATATTTCAAACTTTTTTAACAAATCAAAAACTGAAAAAGTGGGCGTGCAAAATTATTCAGCCCCTTTTACTTTCAGTGCAGCAAACTCTCTCCAGAAGTTCAGTGAGGATCTCTGAATGATCCAATGTTGACCTAAATGACTAATGATAATAAATACAATCCACCTGTGTGTAATCAAGTCTCCGTATAAATGCACCTGCACTGTGATAGTCTCAGAGGTCCGTTAAAAGCGAAGAGAGCATCATGAAGAACAAGGAACACACCAGGCAGGTCTGAGATACTGTTGTGAAGAAGTTTAAAGCCGGATTTGGATACAAAAAGATTTCCCAAGCTTTAAAATCCCAAGGAGCACTGTGCAAGCGATAATATTGAAATGGAAGGAGTATCAGACCACTGCAAATCTACCAAGACCTGGCCGTCCCTCTAAACTTTCAGCTCATACAAGGAGAAGACTGATCAGAGATGCCGAATACTTTCGCAAGGCACTGTAACTATCACTTCAATCTTCCAATTTGCATGCTTTATAGTAACTATCCATGTTAACTTATACCCAAACTATGTTATTGACTGGCCAAAGCATAAATGGAAGAAAAAACACGTAAAAACTCCACCCAGGCTTGACATTTAAAAATGTCTTGGTTTTTTTCTCATAGAACATGATGTCGTGTTGGCTCATTGGCTGAACTGCTCAATCAGTGGTCTACTCACGTGATCGGTATACAATCATACCATTTTGTTGTTGGGGTACACCTACATCATTCAAACACAGAAAAGCTGCTTTTTAACATACAATATTTTGGAAGGAAAACTATTTCACACATATTGTAGTTAATTATTGGTCATATTTCATAGAAATCCGGAAACACTGGACAGTTACTTTAAGTATTCATCAAAGTGGAAGTTTACCAAGAAAGTAAAGGGTATAAATATTGAATCAAATGTAAACATTTTGACAACAATATTTAGAAGATGTTAATAACATACTTTATTTACTCTCAGACGGTGCTCTAACTGCCTTTATCGAAGAGTTAATAATTTATTTTACAGCAATTATGCTCTTTAGTATCTGCATAGCCTAGCTATTTTGATTGAGACATCTGTATCCTATTTGACCTTGTGTTGTTGATCTGTCTTAATTAACCTTTTGATGCTCTGGGGGCGCTATTTCATTTTTGGATGAAAAACGTTCCCGTTTTAAACAAGATATTTTGTCACAAAAAGATGCTCGACTATGCATATAATTGATAGCTTTCGAAAGAAAACACTCTGACGTGTCCAGAACTACCAAGATATTTTCTGTGCGTGCCCTAGAACGTGAGCTTCAGGCAAAACCAAGATGAGACGGCATTCAGGAAATGAGCAGGATTTTTGAGGCTCAGTTTTCCATTGTCTCCTTATATGGCTGTGAATGCGAGAGGAGTGAGTCAACCCTTTCTGTCGTTTCCCCAAGGTGTCTGCAGCATTGTGACGTATTTGTAGGCAGATCATTGGAAGATTGACCATAAGAGACCACATTTACCAGGTGTCCGCCCGGTGTCCTGCGCCGAAATTGGTGCGCAAAAGTCAGCTGCCAGTATTTTTCCATGGGATTCAGAGAGGAAAGCAAGCTTCCACGAACGATATATCAATGAAGAGATATGTGAAAAAACACCTTGAGGATTTCTTCCAAACAACGTTTGCCATATTTCGGTCGATATTATGTAGTTAATTCGGAAAAAGTTTTACGTTGTAGGTGACTGAATTTTCGTTTTGTTTCGGTAGCCAGATGCAATGTAGAAAACGGAACGATTTCTCCTACACACAGACGCTTTCAGGAAAAACTGCGCATTTGGTATGTAACTGAGAGTCTCCTCATTGAAAACATCAGAAGCTCTTCAAAGGTAAATGATTTTATTTATTTGGTTATCTGGTTTTTGTGAAAATGTTGCGTGCTAAATGCTACTCAAAATGCTATGCTAGCTTTGCATACTCTTACACAAATTAGTCAATTTCTATGGTTCAAAAGCATATTTTGAAAATCTGAGATGACAGTGTTGTTAAGAAAAGGCTAAGCTTGAGAGCAGACGCATTATTTTCATTTTATTTGCGATATTCAGAAATCGTTAACGTTGCGTTATGCTAATGAGCCTGAGGCTTTAGTCACGATCCCGGATCCGGGATGGGGAGTTCCAAGAGGTTAACTTAAGGTAAATACTATTTTCATTGTGTCAATAAGTTGCACTATTTTCACATTTCAGAACAGAAGACTTTTTGCCAATATAAGAGTTACAACTGTGTCATGACGTTGCCCTGTTGGTGAGGTTTATGACCCCCATAAATACATTTCCCCCATTTCTTTCTCTAGTCTACAGATTTGACTCTTGGAAAGACTTTTGTTAACGTAGAGAGAGTCTGGAACGGAACCATATTTTGGTAATCCAACATAAAATATCCATTGCTACTTAAAGAATATGATGTCAGATCAGTTGTCGTCTGAGACATTACTGATGATAGGATGACAAACTCTATCTTGGAAAGTCTACACATTCTAGTTATCAGATTAACATGGAATTGTTGTGCAATTTAAATGTTTAAATATGAAACTATTTGTGAAAAGATAAAATGCAATCGTAGCTTCTAAATGAGAATTGTTTTCATATGTAAACTCTGCTCACTCAGTGGCCCTGCCCAAGTGAACTATGAAACTCATGGTTGTGAACTATGAAACTCCCTTCTCTCCACCACTACAAAATCCCATTGACAAAAGTCAACCTTGGGTTCCTGATGACGTGAGGACTGCTGTCCATACGTTTAAAAGAGCTAATATACACTACAGAACTAAGCCAACCTCAGCGTGAGCTCTGGTTGCGAATGGTTGAACGACTACAACCTAACGAAATTAACATTGTGTTCCTGCTGACGTGAGGACTGATGTCCGTATGTTTAGAAGGACGAATTTCAACATGGAGGTGCCGATCGACATGCTGGAAGGATGAATTTCGACTAGACTATATATATATAGCATGAGTTTATAGTATGGCAACTTGGTTTCTACTTTGAACTCTTATTCACTAAAGAAGTGATACATCCTAGACGTCGAGTTAGCAGCAGCAGCAGCAGCAGCTGTAAACGTGGGCTAGGAAAGGATGGACAATCTCTTCAGAAAGACAGGGTACTACAACGTATCCGTCCTACCACACGCCGACAGTACTAAATCATATCCGTTCTACCATAAGACATATTCTTCAAAGGACAAGGGAGATCTCTCCTGGGCAACCCAGCCTTCCATTGTTACGGATACAGGCATTCTGTGTGTGTATCCTGTGTGTATTTCTTTTCTCTCCTTCTCCCCTCCTCACAGGTGGCAATCATCATTCCCCAGTCATTCACCATGCAGTCATCAATCAGAAGACCCACTTCCTGTTTCCATTACCCAATCACATCCCATGTCCCTTGGTTTAAAAACCCATTCAATTGTTTCCTTTGGAGCTCGACCTCTTTGTGTTTCATTCTCTCTGTGTCTCTTTCTTAATCTCTCTCTATATCTCACTCTCTAAATCTCTCTCTTTGGATTGAGCTGTCTTTTGTTTTTGCAACTATGTCACTTTATCCCCACCTGTGAGTATTGTTTTGGTTATGGTGTTTGACTGATTGTTTGATGGTGGGAAAAGGAGGTACCTAGACAAGTCGCCCAAGGGCATACATTACCCGTAGGAATACTTTGTCTAAATACTCTAGTTAGAACTGGGCGGCCCACCCACTGTATTTTTGGTTAGTTAGCTAGCTGTTCTTAAAGCAGGTAGTCTAGCTAGGGGTGTTTTTGGATACTTATTATTTCTTTCCTTGGGTCCAGCTCAGCTCCTTTTTCTGCCCCCCTTTACCGGGTGTTTACAAAATAAACCATGAGTGTTTGACGGTGATTTAGTTGTCTGTGGTTTTTCGTTCCCACTGTTACTTTTTCACTATTATACTTTGCATGAGTTATGTTCTGGGTCTCGTTACCATCCCCCCTAGACTGCCAGGCCAAAGGGATTCGTAACATAAGTGGGGGCTCATCCGGGATCTGTCATTATAGACACCCATGCCGCTCGTGCAGATTGTTAGTGGTCTAGTTGAGCGTCATGGCTGATGTGGCATTAGTGTTTGCTATTTGTTGGCTCTTGTTTGGTAGTAGTTCAAGATGGCTACTTTTGATTTTAAATCCTTTTTGGATAACCCCTCGTGGGAGGTTTTTGATAAATGTCGTAGAGTTGATATAATGACCTTGGCTGACCATTATTCAGTAGCTATTCGGCAGAGTTTAGTTAAAGCGGAGGTTAAAAAGCTAGTGTTAAATGTTTTGTTGGAAGAGCAGGTGCTTGTATTACCGCTGCCTGATTCTACTACCCCTGTAGGAGATGTTGCTGCTCCTCTAAGCCCGGTGGTGTCTGAGAACGAGGGCGAGGCTAAAGCTCCAGCCACATTGCCCCGTTTTCATCCACTCTCCCCACTGTCAACCGGTGATGCCAGGAGGGATGTCCGTTCAATACAGTTCCAACTGGAGGCGGAAGAGAGAGCCCAAATTAGGCGAGAAAATCTTCAGTTGGAGATGTGTAAAATTGAGGCAGAAAAAGAACAGCGTCAGTTGGAGTTCAAAATGCACCAGATGAAACTAAAGGCAGAGACAGCGAGGCTAGCCTCCGTTACTGCTGTGACTGTTAGGGAGGCGTCATCACCAGCTGCAGCTTCCAACACTTTTGACAGTAGTAGGCAGATTGCCTTGGCACCTTTGTTCAGAGAGTCAGAGGTTGACTCCTATTTTTGTGTTTTTGAACATATATCTGTAGCATTGAAATGGCCTTAAGAGGTATGGTGCCTATTACTTCAGTGTAAATTACCTGGTAAAGCCCAATAGGTTTTGTCAGCGCTACCTCTGGAAGACAGTTTGAATTATGAAGGGGTCAAAGCTACTGGTTTTCGTGCCTTTGAGCTTGTGCCTGTGTTGAAAGACTTTGTGTTGACGCACAAGAGCGTGTTTTCGGCTCATACTGAGAGTAGAGCCACTGAATTGCCTACTTTTAGTCCTAGTCAGCCAGCAGTAGTATATCAAGCAAGCCAGAAAAATGAGCGTCCCTGTTTCTATTGTCATAAGGTTAATGATTAATAGTTGCTTCCTGCTAAAACGGAAACAAGGGATGCCTCTTCGTGCCAAGCCGCCAACAGGTGTGGGCTAATTCGTACGGTTGTGAGGTCTGAAACAAAAACAGGTGCCTCAGGGTAACTGTAGTTTGAAAGTCCCAATCGCCGACCGCAGTTATGAACCGTTCATTTTCGAGGGGTTTGTGCCCCTAACGAATGACGAAGCGTCTCGGCGTCCGGTTAACCTTAGATACTGGTGCGGCGCAGTCCTTTATATTTTCTGATGTGTTGCCCTTATCTGACGATACATACTGTGCTTCCAGTGTGTTAGTTCAGGGTATTGAAATGGATTTTGTCCCAGTGCAATTGCACTTTGTGATTGTACACTCTGAGACAATCAGTGGAATATTCATAGTGGGGGTACGTCCTATGTTGCCAGTAAAAGGTGTGAACTTTATAATGGGTAACGTTAATGCTGGAGGAAAGGTAGTACCCGTATTGGAAGTGTTGGATAAAAGTGACCACTCTCTCTCCGATGAGCTGGCACAGATTTATCCACATGTGTACCTCGCTTGTGCTGTCACTCGTGCTCAGGCACGACAAGAGGGTGACGTGATAGATTTGTCAAACACTGTTCTGTTCAGAGAGGTTGATCAACAGAATGGGTTGTGTGCCTCCGCTGGGAAGCTGATCACCTCTGACAAACAGCCCAGGAAAGAATCGAAGAATGTTGAACTTATTGCTGATGCAATACAGTTACCAGTCACTCGTGAGTAACAAAGGTTGACAAAAAGCTTGCTAAATGTTTTTCAAGTGTTGTCTCATTGGAAGAGGTAAAGAAGAAGAAAGTGGCATACTTCATTGATGGTAATGTCCTCATGCGCAAATGGACATGTAGACTTGGATGGAGATTGGAATGGTATTTACCAAATAGTGATTCCTACAGTCTTTCGACAAAATGTGTTATCCCTTGCTCATGATCACCAGTGGTCTGGTCATTTAGGAATCACCAAGACTTATGATCGGATCCTTCGACATTTCTTTTGACCAGGGTTAAAACAAGATGTGGCTCAGTTCTGTCGGAGATGTCACACATGTCAGAAAACAGGAAAACCAAATCAGGTTATTCTTCCAGCTCCTCTTTGTCCTATACCTGTCATAGGTGAACCATTCGAGCATGTGATGGTTGATTGTTAGATCTTTACGGAAGACAAAATCAGGTAACCAGTTTCTGTTAACGGTTATGTGTATGGCAACAAGATACCCAGAGGCCATTCCTCTACAAAGGATTACAGCTCCGGTAGTGAGTAAAGCCTTAATTATTTTTTTCATGACATTCCGGTTACCTAAAGTGGTACAAAGTGATCAAAGTACCAATTTCCTATCAAAGCTCTTCAAGCAGGTGTTAAAATCCTTGCCAATTACGCACCGTGTGGCAAGCGCATATCACCCAGAGTCTCAGCGTGTGCTTGAACGATGGCGTAAGACACTGAAGTCTGATTTATTGAAATATTCTATGAAATATTGTTTGGAATCTGTGAAAGACTGGAATGAGGGAGTTCCTCTAGTTTTGTTTGCTGCTCCTGAAACTGTACAGGAGTCCCTAGGGTTCAGCCCGGCTGAACAAGAGTTTGGTCACACAGTGAGAAGACCAATGAAAGTCCTTAAAGACGTTTTTGTCCCAAGAGTTGTGTACAGGAGATGAGAATGTGTCGGACTACGTTAGTTGCTTTTGTGAGCGCCAACACCAAGCCTGTGCTCTCGCAAAGGAAGCTCTGTCTTCCTCACAGAGGAGTATGAAAAGACACTATAATAAAAAGGCTGTTCACTGTCTGCTCTTTTCTCTGGTATTTTTTAATTGAAAAGAAATGAAGTGAAACTGATTACGTGCTTCAAACTCCTGATAGAAAACGCCAATCTCATGTTGAAAGCATATCACACCCGACTCATCACCCAGTCAGATAGTTCAAAAACAGAGGCAGGTACTACAGTCTCCTCTGCTTCTACTGCTATGATAGTGGGCTGTCATATTGCTGTTGATGGAGATGGATTGGAGTTGCGCAATACTCGGCAGCAGTGCGTTAGATTGCCCAACTCAGAAATGCTGCTGTCTATCCAATCAGGTCTGGTTAATTTAAAGGACGGACAGGCCGACGATATTGTGCGGCTACTACACAGTTTTCCACGTTTTTTTAATGACGTTCCTATTCACACAAACGTGTTGGAACATGAGATTATTGTTGAAGATGCTGCCCCTATCAAGCAACACCCATATCGTGTCAATGCTTCTAAAAGCGGAAGATAATGAGGGATGAAGTGAGATATTTGTTGGAGAATGATCTGGCTATGCCAACTCCATCCCTTGGAGTTCTCCTTGCATTCTGGTTCCTAAACCTGATGGCACGTCCAGGTTATGTACGGATTATCGAAAGGTAAATCCTGTCACAATGCCAGATTCATTCCCGTTACCCAGACTGGACGACTATCGACACTGTTTGTACTGCTACTTATATAACTGAGTTGGACCTCTTAAAAGGTTACTGGCAGGTTCCGTTAACCTCACGTGCTACTTTGACCAATCTATCGAGGTGCAGCTCAGTGTAAATATTTCTTGCATTTTCCTTTTTCAAATGAGGGGTTATTTAGAATGCATAATATTCTGTATTTACGATAGCATAGCTTCATAAGGTCCGATAGAGACCCAATCCTTTCGTTCCTCAGTCTTCCTGCGCTTTCATTCAAACCCAACCGCCTTTCTTTGTGTAACCAGCTGTCATGTTGGTTCCGTCTTCTAGGGACGTTTTCTTGTATGTAAATAGTAATCAATGAATGATTCATCCTGGGTACATTTAATTCTATGTGATTATTTAGTAAATAAATAATTAAACCAAATGTTGTATTGCTGATTCAACTTGTTAGTCAGGGTTCGTGAAGATAAGACTGAATAAGGTGACGATTAATAATTGACTGCTATTTATATAAAATATTACCAGGTCTTGGTAAGAGTTTATTCGGAAGACAACAGCTCTATAAACATTCTGCAGTGGTGCCCCGACTTTGTAGTTAATTACATTTACATGATTAGCTCAATCAGGTAATATTAATAGCAGAGAAAGGATTTTATAGAGTAACATGTCATATCACTTAATCCGGCATAGCAAAGACACGACAACTGTCACACCCTAATCTGTTTCATCTGTCTTGTGATTGTCTCCAACCCCCACCAGGTGTCTCTCATTACCTCATGTGTATTTAAACTCAGTTTTCCTGCCTGACGTCCTATACCTGCCTGATTCTGATTACGACTCTTTGCCTGCCTTGACCTACCGATTGCCTGCAACATTACTGTAATAAACTTTGAGACTTGTACTATCTGCCTCCTGTGTGTCTGGGTCTTAGCCTGAGCCGTGATTTTACGAACTGGCCATTACTGACCCAGCAGACTCGGACCAGCCTTGCAATGCTGTCTCCTCCCCAGGAACCATCATTGGAAGACATGAGGAGTTACTGCAAAGCCTAATGGAAGGACTCCATACCCTGGCAGAACGCCATGACCATATGTTGAATACATTGCTGGAGCAATTCTGCAGATTCCCAACTAGGCAGCAAGCCACAACAGTAATCCCCCATACTCTCAGCAACCCCGCAACCAGCGACGCTTCTTCCCAGCCTACCCCGGTGTCCCAACAACCTCGCTTACCACCTCCGGAGCACTACTCTGGAGATTCTGGAACCTGCCGCTGAGTACCAGGACTAACTGGAGGTTTTCAACTCTGCCCACGCCACATCTCTTCCTACACATTGGCTCTATGGCCATGCTATCAACCTTCTCCTGTGCACCACACCACTTCGACTTCATTCCCTGTTGGGTCCGGACACCAAAGCGATGGAAGGGTACATTGAGAACTCTCTCGCTGCAGGGATTATACGTCCATAATCCCTACCAGTGCAGGATTCTTCTTTGTGAAGAAGAAGGGCAAGATCCTGCATCTGTTTATCGACTACTGGGGTCTTAATGACATTACCGCTACCACTCATCTCCTCTGCTTTTGAGCTGCTCCAGGGGGTGGTCATCTTCTCCAAGTTGGACCTTCGGAATGCCTACCATCTGGTTCGGACACTGGAAGGAGACGAGTGGAAGACAGCCTTCAACACGGCTAGCGGGCACTACGAGTACCTGATGGTGCCGCTCGGACCAACCAATGCTACCGCTGTGTTCAAGGCCCTGGTCAGTGATATGCTCCATGACATGTTGAACAAATTTGTGTTTGTCTATCTCGACGACATCCTAATTTGGGGTGTAGGCACTGGTTAGAAAGGGCAGAATATCCATTCTTGGTGTGGACAGACCATAAGATCCTGGAATATCTCCGCACCGTCAAGAGCCTCAACTCCAGGCAGTTGAGATGGGCCCTAATTCACTTGTTTCCATTTCACTATCTCCTACCGTCCGGGGTCAAAGAATGTGAAGCCTGACACACTCTCAGGTCTCTACAACTACTACACCATCGGACCCCGAGATGATCCTCCCTACTTCCTGTTAGGTGGCTGATATCATCTGGGGAATAGAAAGTCTGGTCCGCAAGGCTAACTGGATGTTTGTCCCAGACTCTGCCCGTGCTCTGGTCCTGGAATGGGCTCATTCCTCGAGACTCACCTGTCATCCTGGCTCCCATCGGACCTTGGCTTTCATCCTACAATGTTTTTGATGGCCCACCACGGTTCCTGAAGTCTTCACGTTCGTTGCCGCCTGTGTGTGCGCAGAACAAGACTCCGCGGCAAGCTCCGGCTGGCCTACTTCAACTACTCCCTGTTACTCACTGCCCCTGGTCCCTTGTCCTTGGACTTCGTCCATCAGATGGCAACACCACTATCCTTACGGTGATGGATTTGTATCCCCCTTCCATTTTATCCCCCTTCCTAAGTTGCCCTCAGCTAAGGAGACGGCCCAGCTTATGTTGCAGCACATCTTCCGGATCCATGGACTTCCAGTAGACATGATCGCGGTCCTCAGTTCTCAAACCGGTTCTGGAAGTCGTTCTGCACCCTCGTTGGGTTGTCGCCCAGCCTGTCCTCTGGTTTTCATCCCCAGTCTAAAGGCCATTTGGAGCGAGCCAATCGGGACCTGGAGATGACTCTTCGTTGCCCCTTCCCAACCAATCCCACCACCTGTAGCCAGTAACTCGTGTGGGTGGAATATGCCCCGAACACCCTACCCTGATCTGCTACTGGTCTCTCACCATTTGAGTGTTCCCTGGGCTATCAACCACCACTCTTCTCTGAATAAGACGAAGAGGTCAGCATACCTTCTACCTAGATGTTCGTCTGTCACCGTACCTGGAAGAGATCCCGGACCACTCTTCTCAAAACCAACTCTATGTATCGATGACAGGCGGACCGCCACCGGAACCCTGCTCCCTTCTACCTTTCGGGATCTGCCCCTCCTGGATGGAGTCCACACCCTCCGTACACATCACACTTTAATGTATCTTGAATTAAACCGCTGTCGCACAGCCATTTGTCTCCTGTTTCCGACCAGCGTGTTCCGTGTTTCTTGTGCTCTAGTTTTTGCTTTTCCTAGTCTTCCCAGTTCTGACCTTTCTGCCTGTCCTGACCCTGAACCTGCCTGTTGTCCTGTACCTGCCTGACTCTGATTTGGATTACAACTCTTTGCCTGCATTGGCCTACCGATTGCCTGCCCCTTGTTAAGTAATAAACTCTGAGACTCGTACTATCTGCACCCTGTGTCTGCATCTGGGTCTTAGCTGTGATTACAACACTACAAGATTCTGGCCTTCGTGTCCAATGAATCACATTCAATCAAATCATTGAATAAAATTAACAGGGAATCTTTAGATGACAACTCGTCAAATGTGAGTGACTGAGTGTGCAGCATGCATATTACATTAAATAATATTCTTTCCTGGATTGCTAATAATTTATTTGAGTTATGTTCTTTATCTGCATAACCAAGCTATTTTGATTGACGTGTGTCAAGTGTATCTTATTTGAACTGTAATTTTTTTACTTCTTAAAATGAGTTTTGCACTTTGATTATGTTCAAATCAACTGTTGTGTCACATGCTTCATAAACATCATAACAATAATAACACCTTGAATACCTTGAGTAATGATAACTTGGCTATGTACACAGTGTACCAGTACCGAGTCAATGTGCAGGGGTACTAGGTAATTGAGGTAGATATATATACAATTTTTTGGTTTGTTAAAAAAGTTTGAAATATCCAATAAATGTCGTTCCACTTCAAGATTGTGTCCCACTTGTTGATTCTTCACAAAAAAATACAGTTTTATATCTTTATGTTTGAAGCCTGAAATGTGGCAAAATCTCGTAAAGTGCAATGGGGCCGAAAACTTTCGCAAGGCATTGTACATATAGGTAGGGGTAAAGTGGCTAGGCGGCATGATAAATACTTAACAGTAGCAGCAGCGTAAATGATGAAGTTGCACAATTTTCAAATGTCAGAACAGAAGAGTTTTGCCAAAGTAAGAGTTATGCTGGGCATTGTGTCCATTGAATTCTATTCAATAAAATGATTAAAGTTAACACAGACTCTTTAGATGACAACTCGTCAAATGCGTCTCAGTGTTCAGCATGCATATTACATTGAATATGAAAATGTAAACCCAGTGCTGATGCTGCTTAATTTTTGTCTAAAAATCAATTTCAGCTGATTTATGAATTGTCAAGGCCTCCCCACTAATTGGGGTAGCTTAATCAATGGCAGCAGGCCACAGAAACAACATTTGATGAGATCTCATCTCCAATACTCCTTGACACGAGCACTAGCCTTGGTCTTAAAAAAACACATAATCAATACCATCATCACTTTAGCTGTCTTCCTCTAAACTGTGTTTCTTACTCTCCCTTTTTCCTTCCTATCCCATTTCTTATCTTCTCACTCTTAATGAAACCCACACACATAACTTAGCAGCATTCTCCACTGGACGGATTGATTTCCACCCACCACAGTTCAATTGAACTGTACTGTACGGAGGGGATGGGAATATTCCCTTAGTACATTCCCTTAGTGCTTCACTTCCCCTGGGCATTGGCTTTCAGCGTTATCTTCCATACCTCATGGCCTTTACAATTGGCTCAATAGGGTGGCCTATAGTGTGCTTTACTAAGCAGAAATGTCTCAGCCTTAGACCATACTGTAGGTTCCTCTGGCTCATCAACAGAATGAATCATGGGTATGTCCCAAATACTACTGTCTCTTAAGGCATTGGCTGATACTTTATGATAAGTATATTGATAAAAATATGACAAGGATAGTATTACAGAAAATAGGTAATCAGTGAAGGTGATAAAACCATCTTCATCACTATTCAACCACTGTGAAGACTATAGAGGAAATTATAAGTTCTTACTGAGTTGGGTCAGTGCACTTTAAATCACTTCACTTGTCCAACTCTTCAAATTCTTACCTGACAGGCTAAATGTTATTTAAGATCTGTCTCTACTCCTCCGACACCTACTGCCTCAATACTCAATACACACCATGGAAGACCTTGTAGTGCTGCAAGTGATTCAGTTTAGGTTCTGTAAGGATTACTGTTCAAAACAAGATCAACAAGTAGACATGTGAGAAGGGCTTAAGCTGTAAAACATTATTTGGAAATGCCTTATAACAAAAAACAATCTATGAATATTAAACAATGTTTGGACTTCATAGTCTCCATTTCGTATGAAAGGAGTCTTAAAAAGGAGTCTTAAAAAAAGCCCATTAATAGTATAGTGGAAAGCATGTGCTCGACATACCACTTTTCTCCCCGTAGTTGAGCACCCATAGATTATACAGCAGTCATCCTCAGCCAGTGTTATTAAACCTTTGCAATGAACGCTTGAGAGAAAAAAAGTCACAAATTAGTAAAAAAAAAAACCTGCTGACAGAGACTAGACAAGAGAGAGCCTGTGCTAAATATTGTCGTGAAGTTAATTAATGATAAACCCAATAAAGTCAGAACAATGCCCACTGTCTTTGGAGCTTGGGAATAATGCAAGCTTGTCAAGAGTTTGGGAGGCTGCAGAGGACCTTTTTATTTAATAAGTTTATGATAGCAAGGCTCTGGGACTGGAGAAGTTGATTAATTATGCAAGAATAGCATGCATTTTTTATTTCCCTTTGTTGAGAATGAACTGGAAGACAGTGTCAAGGGAAAGTTCAAATCTGCTTTAGCATGTAGTATCGGTGCATCTTTATATTGTACTATTTACAATAGCAGAGGCTAGGATTAATCAATGGCAGGTTGTCAGATGCCTTTCCATCAGGTGTGCTGTGATCGTAGGCAACCATTGCTTTTTATTTTGTTTATATTTCATTAACCCTTCCCAATATATTAACCCAATATATGTTTGTATTTTTTTTAAAGCTTTTCTGCTACTTATACATACATTTTACATATACATTTTACATACATATGTTGAATACACATTTTTCATACATGGTACTTTTATATAAAGCAGTCACATAACAATAATGCATTACCAAAGCTAAACTCTTTAATCCCACCACTCAACCACTCTCAGCCCATTCCACCTATCACCATAGACCTCAGCTCTTTAATCCCACCCCTCAACCACTCTCAGCCCATTCCACCTATCACCATAGACCTCAGCTCTTTAATCCCACCCCTCAACCACTCTCAGCCCATTCTACCTATCACCATAGACCTCAGCTCTTTAATCCCACCCCTCAACCACTCTCAGCCCATTCCACCTATCACCATAGACCTCAGCTCTTTAATCCCACCCCTCAACCACTCTCAGCACATTCCACCTATCACCATAGACCACCCTCATTTGGTTTCCACATATTCTCAATTGTGCTGTGATGTTTTTCCATACATGTTGAACATTTCTAATCTCATAGTATCCAGAGATTGTGAGCTAAAGATGAAAACCTTTCCTACACTCTGTTATTATATTATTTATTGACTGACTATTACTTTCCAAATCCCCCAACACTACTATTTGTAAGGTTAATTTTAAGTGAATGTTGTGAACCAAGCTACACAGGGGCGATACCAGAATAAATTATCTAGTGATTCTATCTACTCGCAGCAAAATCTACAGAGCTGAGATTGTTTTATGCCCCATATATATGGCATTCTGTTGGTAGCAAGAATTTATAATAATAATTTAAATTGAAAAACTTGAAGGTTTGAATCAAGTGTTGTTTTTTTGAACCAGTTCATGAACCAAGAGCCATGGAATCAATACATTGAAAATCTCTTCCCATTTATTTAGCAACTTGTGTGTTGCAGCCATCAACATTTTTGTCCTCAAATGAAACTGGTATATTTTGTACTTATCCTAATTCCTTTCAGACAATTTGTATCTTTAATAAATGGCAGGCAAACAAGTCCCTTACCTTCTCCCTTTTCCCACTTGCCGCCTCCATTTTTTGGAAATGCTCTAATCAATTGGTTGTAAGTGTCACGCCCTGGTCTATATTTATTATGTTTATCTTCATTTATTGGGTCAGGCCAGGGTGTGACATGGGTTTATTTGTGGTGTGTTTCGTCTTGGGGTTGTGTGGGGCGTATAGTATAGTCTATGGCTGCCTGAGGCGGTTCTCAATCAGAGTCAGGTGATTATCGTTGTCTCTGATTGGGAACCATATTTAGGTAGCCACATTCTTTGTGTTTCGTGGGTGATTGTCCTTAGTGTCCTTGTTCCTGTCTCTATGTTTGTTTACACTAGTATAGGCTGTTTCGGTTTTCACAACAGGACCAAGCGGCATGGTAACAAGCAGGTGCAACGAATGGAGGAATGGACATGGGAGGACGAATTGTTCGGAGAAGGACCCCGGGATCAGCCTGGAGAATATCGCCGCCCCAAAGAAGAACTGGAGGCGGAGAGAGCTGAGAGACGCTGGTATGAGGAGGCAGCGCGGCGACGTGGATGGAAGCCCGAGAGTCAGCCCCAAAAATGTCTTGGGGGGGGCTCAGGGAGAGTGTGGCAGAGTCAGGAGTCAGACCTGAGCCCACTCTCCCTGTTTATCGTGAGGAGCCAAGGAGGAGACCAGAACCGGTGTTGGAGGTGAGCGAAGCAGAGACTGTGAAGGAGTTAATGGGGAAATTGGAGGAGAGAGAAATGAGGGAGTTGCTGTGTTGGTGCTCTTTGCATGGAATTCGCCCGACGGAACGTGTCAGGGATTTGATGGCACCTGGGTCAGCGCTCCATACTCGTCCTGAGGTGCGTGTTAGTCGGCTGGTGAAGTTGGTGCCAGCCTCACGCACCAGGCCTCCTGTGCACATCCCTAGCCTTGCACGTCCTGTGCCAACACTGCTCTCAAGATCTCCAGTACGCCTTCACGGTCTAGCCCATCCTGTGCCACCTCCACACACCAGCCCTCCAGTGGCAGCTCCCCGCACCAGGCTTCCTGTGCGTGTCCTCGGCGCAGTACCACCAGTGCCAGCACCATGCATCAGGCCTACAGTGCGCCTCGCCTCTCCTGCGCTGCCGGAGCCTCCCGCCTGTTCAGCGCTGTCGGAGCCTTCCTCCTCTACAGCGCTGCTGGAGTCTCCCGCCTGTTTAGCGCAGCCAGAGCTGTCAGTCTACATGGAGCAGCCAGAGCTGTCAGTCTGCATGGAGCAGCCAGAGCTGTCAGTCTACATGGAGCAGCCAGAGCTGTCAGTCTACATGGAGCAGCCAGAGCTGTCAGTCTTCATGGAAAAGCCGGAGCTGCCAGTCTGCATGGAGCTGTCAGTCTGCAAGGAGCTGTCAGTCTGCAAGGAGCTGCCAGTCTGCATGGAGTAGCCAGAGCTGTCAGTCTGCAAGAAGCCGCCAGAGCTGTCAGTCTACATGGAGCAGCCAGAGCCGCCAGTCAGCATGGAGCAGCCAGATCCGTCAGTCAGCCAGACTCTTCCAGATCCGCCAGTCAGCCAGACTCTTCCAGATCTGCCAGTCAGTCAGACTCTTCCAGATCTGCCAGTCAGTCAGACTCTTCCAGATCTGCCAGTCAGCCAGACTCTTCCAGATCTGCCAGTCAGCCAGACTCTTCCAGATCTGCCAGTCAGCCAGACTCTTCCAGATCTGCCAGTCAGCCAGACTCTTCCAGATCTGCCAGTCAGCCAGACACTTCCAGATCTGCCAGTCAGCCAGACACTTCCAGATCTGCCAGTCAGCCAGACTCTTCTAGATCTGCCAGTCAGCCAGACTCTTTCAGATCTGCCAGTCAACCAGATTCTTCCAGATCTGCCAGTCAACCAGACTCTTCCAGATCTGCCAGTCAGCCAAGATTTGCCAGAACTGTCAACCAGCCAGGATCTGCCGGATCCAAATACCTGGCTGAGCTTCCTCTCAGTGCTGGGCTTCCTCTCAGTGCTGGGCTTCCTCTCAGTGCTGGGCTTCCTCTCAGTGCTGGGCTTCCTCTCAGTGCTGGGCTTCCTCTCAGTGCTGGGCTTCCTCTCAGTGCCGGGCTTCCTCTCAGTCCCGAACTTCCTCTCAGTGCTGAGCTTCCCCTCAGTCCCGAGCTGTCTCTGCCCCGAGCTGCCCCTCTGTCCCGAGCTGCCCCTCTGTCCCGAGCTGCCCCTCAGTCCCGAGCTGACCCTCAGTTCCGAGCTGCCCTTCAGTCCAGTGGGATTCTGGGTGAGGACAACTAGGCCATGGTCGGCGGCGAAGGTGGACTATCCTAGGACGCGAGGAGGGGGGACAAAAACATTTATAGAGTGGGTTCCACGTCCCGCGCCGGAGCCGGAGCCGCCACCATGGACAGACGCCCACCCGGACCCTCCCTATTGTTTTGATGTGCGTCCGGGAGTCCGCACCTTAGGGGAGGGGTTCTGTCACGCCCTGGTCTATATTTATTATGTTTATCTTCATTTATTGGGTCAGGCCAGGGTGTTACATGGGTTTATTTGTGGTGTGTTTCGTCTTGGGGTTGTGTGGGGTGTATAGCATAGTCATTGGCTGCCTGAGGCGGTTCTCAATCAGTCAGGTGATTATCGTTGTCTCTGATTGGGAACCATATTTAGGTAGCCACATTCTTTGTGTTTCGTGGGTGATTGTCCTTAGTGTCCTTGTTCCTGTCTCTATGTTTGTTTACACTAGTATAGGCTGTTTCGGTTTTCGTTACGTTCATTACGTTCTTGTTTTTGTAATATTTGTATTTAGATTTGTGTTACGTTTTTTGATTAAACATGGATCGCAATCTACACGCTGCATTTTGGTCCGACTCTCCTTCGCCTACAGAAAACCGTTACAGCCAGGCATTGATTTTTTTAAATGGTTGACCTCAGGGCAATTCCACAGTAACAGAATTATGCTAAGACTCCAGATTTTTCACTTTAAAATGTATGTTATCAAAATTCAACATCGAAAGGTTAAACAAACCATACAACTCTTTGCACAAGGACCTCTAACAATTTCTAGTGAAGATTTTACAAAACACATCTACTTGAAGAACAGTGCAGATGCAAAATTTGGTAACAGAATAACAGCTTGATCCAAGATCCATATGCTGTCAATATGAACACCCCCACCTATACCTTCCTTTGCATTGTGATGAATATTATTTGCACAGAACCTCGCCAGCAACCTAATTAATCTATATGCTATCCTCACGGCAAGACAAACACATTTGCAAGGATGCCAGGCATGATGAATAAGCAGTGACTCAAATTATAGATGCCATTAAATTATTAGATGTGACTAGTGATGTAGCGACAGATGTTCTGGTGGAGATATAGAGGAGAGAAGGGAGGTGAGAGTGGGGTTGAGCCCTCCTGACTTTACAGGCAAGCTAAGAGTGAGAGAGCCTTAACTTTGATTACACATCTAACCACATGAGATATTTGAATGACTGCTCATCCACTCATGCATAAAGAAAAACACTGGTTGGAAATAAAAATGGGCATGGACAGACAAAAGCAATTGTGGATTTGCAGAAATAGATTTGTATTATTCTGACCTCTGATTTCTGTTTAAGCTATAACAGCCAGAGTTTGCATTTATTGTGCATAGGATGCAAATAAGCTATACATATTCATATCAGTGTTAAAGCCGAAGATATGCATTACATTTTTCCTGACCGATTCCATTCCAGAATGGCCCAAAAATATTTTTTACATCACATATTTTTCTGCCAATTGTCACATAAAAACTTAATCCGGGGTTATGGTCCTAAAAAGTATTTTTAAACTTATATCACAGACACGTTTTTAGAAAATTGGACCATTTTAGGCCCTTTTTAGACCTATACATGCCTCCTGTAAGACTATGATCCGTGAAGTGTACATGGTACAGACAACATGTTGGTGTTATTGTATCAAATAAAATGTTATTTGTCACATCCGCTGAAAACAAAATATGTAGACCTTACAGTGAAACGCTTACTTACATGCCCTTAACGAGCAATGCAGTTTTAGAAAAAATATCCCCCCATAAAAGAAATAAAAGCAAAAAATAATTAAAGATCAGCAGTAAAATAACAATAGCGAGGCTATATACAGGGGGCACCGGTACAGAGTCAGACTTGATTTTCCCTTTAAGAAAGCAAACTGGCTCTAATTAATATCCTACATCTGTAGCTCATTCTGGTGATACTGTAGCTCAGTGGTTTCACTATCAGACATCACCACTTTGAATTGTGCTAATATTTCTATGGCATTGCGTTGGAATCCAACTCTGTTATGGGCAACCACATTTTTACTGCAGATGATGTGGTGTCCTTGTTAATAAATGCGTTGTGCCTATAATGGCAAATCTGTTTTGGAGATTTATAGATACGATTGCTTGCTCAAACGTTTTTCTTCAGACTTTAACTGACATTCTACAAATGTCTATCATTACCTTTTATTGCTTGTGTTGTTATTTTACACAGTTACCTCTATTTCTTTCTGCTTCTGCTGCAATGTGTCAAAACTACCCGAACAAATACGCTTGTAACCTTTTAAGTGGCTTTGGACAGATCACCAATCCAGTCAAAATAACTGGACCGCTGGATTTTGATATGCTATCCCCCTAGGAGGCTCAGCATAACATGCAGATACTGGAGTTCAGGCAGACAGGCACTATGGCTAGTGAGCAATAACATTCCAAACTACAGGCAGGAAAAAAATAGAAAAACAAGCACTGAATGAATACGCTTAGCATGTGAGACTTGCTGCTTTCGTGGTATTGAGAACCAATCCCTAATTTAAGTTCCAGGGGAAACCTGGTGCCGTTGATTTTCTTCCCTGTTTCATTACAGCCGATCCCTTTCAATAAAAAATGGTGGTGGGGGCCATGGGCTCAATAGACCATGCACTCCTAACGCCGCCCGTTACAGATAAATCAACTTAAGTCAAAGCCAGATTGAGGATTTTAGCCTCTGTTGTGCAAATGATGGCTGGTCTCCTGAATAAGATTTTTTTTAAATATTAACTGCCACTATTTCTGCTTTGATAAATCGAGTGACACGATGGGGGGCCTTCGAGAGTTGGATACATCTGACTGTGAATACTAATAATAAAAATGAGGAAGGTCTTTGATAAGCGAACACAGACAGTCAGTAGATATATTTTGTAGCTGGATCTGTCCGCAGATGTTGGTATTAATTATCATAATCCATGATGCAACGTTTTCCTTCAGGTGTTCATTATTGTTATGGTATAACTGCAGTGTTCACCGAGCCTTTGAATGTCTGAACATGAGACCAAATAATAAATTTGTGATTGGATGTAATTTAGTTGGGATGATAGAAGAGGAGATTGCTTTGGCCATGTCTTTGATGTTACCCAGCTATGCATGACCAATGTGCCTGGCTGGTGCTCCAGTCTGGATAGGCCAAAGAGAGAAGATCCTGTTATAGGAGCCAAGCAGGTATTACCCCCTGATAGATGGGGGATAAGTGTCAGGTGCCTGCTATGCCAAAGTGCTAGATTGGTGGAGGAAGGAAATTACTTTCCTTTCTGGCCTCAGTCTCCCTTTGTACCTTGGTCCCAAGGGCAAGTGGTGACAGGAATGTGAAATGGAGAAAGTCAACTCCAGCTCAATGGCACCACCTTCCCTACCTCCATCTATTCCTCCCTCTGTCCCAGACTCCACTCCTCTGATTACCTCGACGGCCATTTGATCACATCATCTCCCTCCGTCTGTACTATCTCCAAGTTTTTCTCTTTCCCTGTACTGGCTCCAAGCCTGTCCCTCAATGTCTCCATACCTGTCTTCACCCCAAGACAACCGGGTTTGTGTGGACACACGTGTGCATGTGTTTGTTTGTTTGTCTGTGGGTGTTCAAGGATGTGTCTCATTGTGAACACTCTTATAGTGCATTACCAGTACCCTCATCGCTCATTGTGAACACTCCAGTACCCTTATCACATCTGTAGAAGGTCATAGACAGAAAACAAAAAACACAATGGCTCCAGAGACTCTGCTTATTAGTATGCGACACTAAAACTGTCAAGTTGTGTTCGCTCAAACCGTTCACTCTGTTATCAGCAGTCACTCAATGGTGGCACTACTGTCATATTTTGGGAGTTGCAAAATCGCTGGAAGTCGACAACACAAAAAGCTTCAGTGTTTATTCATTGGGATTTTTTTCTCCTTCTCCGTCCATTCAAAACAGAAGTGTTTGCCTCAAAGGCATCAGCATTGAGAAGTCTCATGTTCCTGCTGTCCCTCACTCCCTTTTTGTACTTTGCATTCACAGACAGACTGAGAAAGTGGAGTCTGTTATACCCTGCACAAATATTGAAAAGTGTTATTGTAGCTTTTTAAATGTAATGATTTGCATACCCTTGGTTGGATATATGACAGTGCCCTCCTGAATTATTGGCACCCTAGGTAAATATGTGACTGACCGGCTTGATTAGGTCTTTTGCAGCAAAATTTGAAATTGTGTTGTTTACTTTAGATAAAAGTAGACTCAGAGCTAGAAAATGGTATAGCATATAATACATTGGAGGAACCATGGGAAAGTTGTTCTGCTTAGAAAGTTGATACATTCGTAACCCAACTTTTGAGAAAATGGCGCTTGAATGTTTTGGTAAATCTACTGGAGAGCTATTCTTTGTCTACGCCCATTCAGCATTGTTCACACGCTCTTAAGCCTTAGGTCCACTCATCTCTTTAAGGATTCACAAGTGAGGCCAGAGCGAACCAGAGTGAGCACTGTAGTGTACTAAACAACCAAAGATTTCAAGACTAAAGCCTGGTTCATACTACGTCAATCGACATGTTGTCGCAGTGACATCATGAACATTCTATTGTCATCCAACATCAAACTTGTCATTATCGTTATGAAAAAACATCAACAAAAAATGACAGGCTGCATGACATCAGCAGCCCGGTGGTCCAAAATAGCATAACTGGTGTATTTTTACACCAATAAACCCATCCGTTTCAAAAGGGATTTAGCATATGTCAATCTAGAAAATCAGGCAACTAAATGCAAGTTTCTAAACAATATTTCTAGAAAGCTGACGTTAATTTAGCTGATTAGCCAGGTCAAATAATGACCATATCATATAGCTGACAATGTCTTAACTTTAGCTAATTTGTAGTCATTATTACAGGAAAATAATCTCACAACAAGATCCATATTTATAAATTCATGGTGAGCGAATTACAGAAAATAGGTTACGGTTGTGTGTGTGACGAAATAAAAACAAGGCATCCTACCAGAAGAATTTTAGAACTTGGACACTGTCTCGTTGGCCTAACGTTATATTCTAATTTGACTTTGGTGCAGATCATGTTGTTCTTCACATTACCGTGTCTGGTAAGCACACACTGTATCAAATAAAATCAAAGTTTATTTGTTACATGCACAGGAAACAGAAGGTGTAAACGATACAATGAAATGCTTAATTGCATAGTGGAGTCTTTAGTTTAGACAGCTAGCTAGCTAGCTAAACAATGAACCATAATCCCAACTCATATTGTTACTTAACTGCATTAAGCTGCTGGTAGCTAAAACTAAACGACTATGTTCGATGTTAGCTAGCTAGCTAATATTAGTATACTATATCTAGATACTAAATACTATATCTAGAAATGCAAAAGGCTCTGAAATACAAATAATATTATGTGTCATGACATTGCCCTCTTTGGGTACAGCAAGCCCCACCCCCCTCTCCCTGTCTCCTACACACAGGCTGCTGTGGTCAGAGAGAGGTCATAATTTCCTGGAGGAGATTATCTCCTCATGGCCACAGTATAGAGAGAGTACATTTTCATAGAGATCAAAGGAATTTCTTCCACTTCACAGAACTTGAGGTCCAAACAACATCTTTGTTCTGGAGAAGGAATAAAATATCTGTGAAGAATCCAGCTATGAACTGGTCCGTTTGTTACAATTTGGTGAAACTCATGGGAGACAAATAAGGCCACATTACCATAACGCTATTTATATAATAGCCTCAGATATGAGGTTTACAAGTAATTGTTGTATAAGAGGAATGAGTGTGGATGATACTGTTTGTAAAATTGTGTAATGTGATTTTGGACTGTTTAATGAAGGAAACTTCAATTCCTTTTTGAGTTTAGGCATCCTGGTACAGGCCCTTTTCTGCAACTCCCGAATAAAACCCCCACTTTGAGAATTTCTCAACAGACCATGTTTCTCACCATTACGAGAGGAAAAAGGTTGCAGACAAGCTTACCTCGATAACGAGAGGGCCAAGGTATGAGACCAGACTGCTGAATCTTTTAACCATCCCATGTGGTTAAACTCTTAGACTATCAATACCAACATAATAAGAACAAGTCTTTGATATTAATTACTAGTCTGCAGCTAGGAATTTGGTATCATTGAACCGGAAGACCGACAACCGCCGAAACATCTATCCATAACGACGTGAATGAATGTCACTCTGAACTACCCATTGCAGGTGGTGACCACAGATCACTTCTCAGTTCCTATGCTTCCTGGCTGATGTTTTGGTCACTTTTGAATGCTGGCGGAGCTTTCACTCTAGTGGTAGCATGAGACGGAGTCTACAACCCACTCAGGTAGTGCAGCTCATCCAGGATGGCACATCAATGCGAGCTGTGGCAAGAAGGTTTGCTGTGTCTGTCAACGTAGTGTCCAGAGCATGGAGGCGCTACCAGGAGACAGGCCAGTACATCAGGAGACGTGGAGGAGGCCGTAGTAGGGCAACAACCCAGCAGCAGGACCGCTACCGCCTTTGTGCAAGGAGGAGCAGAAGGAGCACTGCCAGAGCCCTGCAAAATGACCTCCAGCAGGCCACAAATGTGCATGTGTCTGCTCAAACGGTCAGAAACAGACTCCACGAGGGTGGTATAAGGGCCCGACGTCCACAGGTGATGGTTGTGCTTACAGCCCAACACCGTGCAGGATGTCTGGCATTTTCCAGAGAACACCAAGGCTGGCAGAGATTTTGATTATTCTACAAAGATATTCTGAAATGGCCTGGACACATTATTTGGTACCTCTTAGAAAATATAATAAATATTTGGATTATAGTGATATTTCAAACTATTTCGTTTCTGTAATTTGTATCACACGTCTTCAATCTTGTAATCAGTCAACTAGCCTATTTAAATGGAGAAAAGTAGTCAGTGTAGTGTTTGGTATCATTGTGTACACCACCCTGAACATGGACCAAAGAAATCAAAGAAGAGACTTGTCTGAGGAGATCAGAAAGAAAATAATAGACAAGAATGGTAAAGGTAAATGCTACAAGAACATCTCCTAGCAGCTTGATTTTCCTGTGATAACAGTTGCAAATGTTATTAAGAAGTTTAATGTCCGTGGAACTGTAGCCAGTTTGGAACTGTAGCCTCCCTGGGCGATGCCACAAGACGAACATCGACCCCAGATTGGTAGAAAAAGAACTAAGGATAACTTCCAAATAGATACAAGCTGAACTCCACGGTGCAGGTACGTCAGTTTCACACAAACCATCGCTTTTTGAGTGAAAGTGGGCTCCATGGAAGAAGACCCAGGAGGACTCACTTTTTAATTATTATTATAATTTTTTAATTTTACCGCCTTTTCTCCCCAATTGTTAGTAGTTACTATCTTGTCTCATCGTTACATCGTTACGAAAGCATGTTTCACTGTAGGTATGGTGTTATTTTCCCGTACGGGCTCAGGAGAGACGAAGGTCGAAAGCCATGCATCCTCCGAAACACAACCCAACCAAGCCGCAATGCTTCTTAACAGTGCGCATCCAACCTGGAAGCCAGCCGCACCAATGTGTCGGAGGAAACACCGTGCACCTGGCGACCTGGTTAGCAGTGCTCTAGACCACTGCGCCATCCGGGAGTCCAGGACTCCACTTTTGAAAAAAAAACATGAAAAAGACAGACTGGAATTTGCTAAAATGCCTATTGACAAGCCACAATCCTTCTGGGAGAATGTCTTTAAGACAGATTAGTCAAAACTGGAGCTTTTTGGCAAGTCACATCAGCTCTATGTCCACAGACAAAAACATGAAGCTTTCAAAGAAAATAACACCATACCTACAGTGAAACATGGAGGAAGCTCGGTTATGTTTTGGGGCTGCTGTGCAGTGCCCGGCACAGGATGCCTTGAGTCTGTGCAGGGCACAATGAAATCTCAAGACTATCATGGCATTCTGGAGCGAAACGTACTGCCCAGTGTCAGAAAGCTCTGTCTCAGTCGCAGGTCATGGGTACTCCAACAGGATAATGACCCAAAACACACAGCTAAAAGCACCCAAGAATGGATCAGAACAAAACACTGGACTATTCTGAAGTGGCCTTCTATGAGTCCTGATCTGAATCCTATCAAACATCTATTGAAAGAGTTGAAACTTGCAGACTGGAGAAGACACCCATCAAACATGAGACAGCTGGAGCAGTTCTCAGGAAGAGTAGGCCAAACTACCTGTTAACAGATGCAGAAGTCTCATTGAGAGCCACAGAAAACGTTTGATTGCAGTGATTGCCTCTAACGGTTGTGCAACTGTCAGGCATATGTGTATAGGTGGCAGGGAAGTCAGGCGCAGGAGTCAAACGGAGTGTAAAATGGAGTATTTTAATAAAGTCCCCGTAACATGCTCCATAACACTAAAATGTACATACATAAACAAACATGGGTACGAGGACCCATCACACACCTGTGCACGATAAAACTACACTGACAATAAAACAATCTCTGACAAAGACATGAGGGGAAACAGAGGGTTTAATACACAACAGGTAATGAATGGGATTGAAAACAGGTGTGTGGGAAGACAAGACAAAACCAATGGAAAATGAAAAATGGATCAATGATGGCTAGAAGACCGGTGACGTCGAACGCCGAGCACCCCCTGAACGAGGAGAGGCAACGACTTTGTCAGAAGTCGTGACAGCAACAAAATATTAGGTTAAGGGTACCGTCATTTTTGTCCATTTCATTTGCATTTGTTTTATTATTTACAATAGAAAAATCTAAGCAAAGTCTATTAAATATGATAAAAACAATGGTGGATGCCAATTACTTTTGTCAGTTTCAAGTTATTTCAGAGAAAATTGTGCATTCTTCATTTTTTGTGTGAGTGGTACCAACAAATTTGTGCCAACCTGCATATTTATATTTATACATGTCAGTATGGGGTATTGTTGTCACACCCTGACCATAGAAAGCCCTTGGTTCTCTATGGTGTTAAGGTCAGAGCGTGACTAGGGGGGTATTCTAGTTTTCATATTTCTAGGTGGGTGTGCTTGATATGGTTCCCAATTAGAGGCAGCTGGTTATCGTTGTCTCTAATTGGGGATCATATTTAGGTAGCCTTTTTTCCACCTGTGTTTTGTGTGATATTGTTTTGAGGTAGTACATGTTGCACCTCTGTAGTCACGGTTCGTTGTTTGTTTCGTTCATTCTTTATTGTTTTGTTGTGTGGGTCACTTACTTTAAATACATAAGATGTGGAACCCAGATCACACTGCACGTTGGTCCGAGTATGCTTCCAACGAACTTGACAATTGTGTGTAGATTGATGAGGGAAAAAACGATTTAATCAATTTTAGAAAAAGGCTGTAATGTAACAATGTGGAAAATATCAAGGGGTCTGAATACTTCCCGAATGCACTGTATCGGTATGTTTCATCATAGAAGTAGATACAGGTACGTTCTATTCTGTTTTTCTTGGTAGCCTATTGGTTTTCATGGTTGTAGATGGAACTGTACGTATTTGAAACATGTTCATGGTATTCTGCTTAATTGATTGTGTGGGTAGATTTTTTTTTGTTCAGTATTTTTGTTTTTTCTATGAATATCTCGGCTACTACTTTCATTAGGTTTTAATTATTTTGGTAAGCCAGCTGTGTGTACGGTTTCATCTGCTGTTTGTAATAGGTGAATTGCCCAACCTATTTTATAACCTATATGCATTAACAAAACCTCCCCGCTTTAGTGTGTAGGGCGCTGTCGATTGTGCTGGTACAGTGCAGGTTTCATGCCAACCTGTCACTTCAAAAGCACTCAATCAATGGTGTCAGCATTTTAACTTTGTTTATTGTGGAATGTCGTATATTGAGATATTAGCAGAATTCAATATAATTCAAATGCAAGCACCTCCCACAATTCTATCCCCCCACTGATGGCAACTGCCCCTTTAGTCACTTTATCCTCTCGTCGGGTCTGGAGGTATGTGGAGCCTTGTGGAATTCATTTAAGGGAGGATGTTAAAGAAACTCATGTCTCTGAGAGTAGCTGGAAGGCTTCTTTATGTAGAAGCAAGTGCTCAATTACTTTTTACCTTAATCATTCTGACTGAATAAAACAGAATTAGGGATAACAGTAAAATGAGTAGAATATTGAAGCTCCATTTCTCTCTTATTCAGGCAACAATTTGTTTTCCATTCTCCAGTGGTTTGCCACAAGTACAGCAACATATCAGAGCTATCACATAAAGTCATCCACCACCACCAGCCTGCTATTTAAAACCACTCAGAAGCGAGCTGGTTTGTGCAGCAGCACTTTGCAGGGTTTTGTCTCTACATTACTGGCCATTAGAAACGCTGTGTCAGACTAAAGCTTCAGCTGTCCCTGTCACTATCACTGGCTCCAAGGTGAGGGTGACACTTGCTTGCATGCTGCCCGCCTTGTCGTACTACTGCATTCCCACTCTCTCGTGTGACGATACTGTACTGTAGCAGGTCTCCCTCGCAATAAAGGCCTTGCATCTTCAAAGGAGCTCACTAAGTCAACAAGCTATGCTTTTTCCTTTCATTTTCCATTAGTCCGCCCCCTTCTCCACTCCTCCCTTGACATCCACCCCCTAATCATCCTCCCCTTTATCCTTCACATCCCCTATTCACTGTGCCTGTCTCCTTCTCTCCTCCTCCTGGGTCTAAATAGAAAGTGACAACTCTTCCAGTTTACGTAAAATATGTATGATTAATGTTTCATTAATCATGGATTTTTAAAACATTCAAGTCCACTGGGCTTTCTTTTTATCCTTAAATAAAATAACACATGAGCCAAGTGCTCCAGAGCATGGAGACACATTGCTTTTTCCATGCCAGTCTATCTTACCAGTCAAATAATGGTCATTGTCTATGGCACCCCTGCACTCAAAGCCACTTTCCCTTTAAGACTAAGGAAATCCAATGACCCCCAGTGTTTCATGTGTTATCTAAATCTCATATCTTGTCTTGCCAAGAACTACAGGGATTAAGCAATACACAGCTTGGGTCTTGTAAGTATTTGAAGGACTGGAGACTATTCAATCAAATAGGTATTACAGGATTGACTGACTCAGTAACAACGGCTATACTAAGGTTATAAGGTTTTCCCATTACTTATATCAAAATATATATGATTGTTATATGTGCTTGAATATACGTAGTATAGCACCATAACCAAGTGCTGTATATGGAAACATACATCTGTGTAAACCCAAGCAACCAAAGAACTACAGTAGGCAATAATGTTCCAGAATATGGGACATAGTACAGAGAGGGAAGTACATTTTAAACCCAGTATCTCATCACAGGCCAAACTTCTGCTCATCATTCTATCGATACATCATCCCAGGGCATTGTGCTGCAAGAAAATTACTTTCAACTCTCTGCAAGGAATAGCCTTCATAACTGATGGCCTGCCTCAAAGTGGAGGATCAAAAGATCATTGCCTCACATCTTATTTTCAGTAAACAAGCAAGTATGACCTTTCGGTTAACAATGCTCTCACAACATCTAGGGGGAAAACTTTGATACATTTCTGTGGTACAAGTAGTATCGGATTGAAAATGTTCCTCTGTAATTTCATCTGCTGGAAAAAGATTTTAGCAAGTGTTTCCTATAATGCATTGAAATGATCTCATCGAGGTAACATATTAATTTATGGCTGTATATGGGAGATGGCACTAAAAATGAGGATCAAGTACATTGGCTCAACTGTCTGAAGTCAATGACCTGTGCCCTGATTTTGAGAATTATAGGCCCCAACAGAGTATGCCAACTCCATAATTAACTGTCCAGAACAGGGTGACTTTAAAGGTTATATTTAAAATGGACGCACTGAATGTGATTAATGCATAGTCCGTTGGTCTACAAAGTGTCTGCAATCTTTTTATTCTGTGTAAAAATATTAAAGAGGTCATAAAACCTCATATATCCTACCCTAATAAATTAGGAAACTGTCTCCCAATCTGATATATTAATAGCCAACCTTTACATAATTTCGGTACATTTAATTATATGTAATCCGATGAAATACATACTCACAGTATATAATATAAATATGAGGTAAAGAGTGATGGGTGTTCAGAAGGTATTTTGTAGAGATACACCTTGCTGCCTCACACAGTATCTTGGCAACGCGATGCACTTGTTCTGCTGTTTCACAAATCTTGTTTCCAGGTTAGACCTCAGTAGACATTTCTATTCATAATTTTCCAAGGACTTCCCAAATGACAGCCAATCCGAGGAGGCACTGGATGGAGAGAGCTATGAAACCAGTGTGTGGCAGGTAGGCAGCACCGAGAACAGGAGGAAAACACAGACTGCTGACTCTCCTTTAAAACAAATGGAAAGACATACTCATGGAACACAATGCATTTGCAGAGGGAGTCAATCTTTTAGAATCGAGCGCCATTGATTACGACTTCTGTATCAGCAGCCTTGCTGTAATGAGAACATTCCCCTTGTACTGTATGTTGCAGCAGGGGATTCTACATGCACTAGCCCTGCAATAAAGACACCCATAGGGTGGGAAGAGAATCCATAAGCACGCTCTGATAAGACAATATGGCCATGATAATTATTGATTTTTTCCTCCCTCTCTCTGCATTGTAGCAGGTATATGTGGATGATGGCTCTTATTAGCTTTAATTTGAAGTTGTGAAAATCTATTTTTATTCAGTGTACTGTAGGCTCATATATAAGAAGAAAACAACCTCTGGCACAGACCAACCAAAAGTTTGATAAAAAAAAGTGATACTTGTATCTTATACTCTCTTCAGCTGAGTTTGTGGGCCCCAATATAAATGTATGAACATGAAAAAGAATAAGGGGCAGAAAAAGAGGCTAAACTCTGGTGCCCAAACACATCCCCTGGAGCTGTTGTCAGTGGACAGACTAGGGTCCCCCAGCTACATCATAATTCACACGGACACAAATGACCTGAGGGCCCAGCAGGAAAGGGTGCCAAAAAAAAAGCTTCTTCCACATTCCCCAACTCACAATCTCTACCCTGTTACCACAAAAATACTTTCACCCTGCTCCCATAGAGCGGGTGAAAACAAGCCTCAAAACCTATTGTCTACTGTTCCTGACCCACCACTCCACCCTGGACTTGCACAGCCTTTACGACCAGGTCCACCTCGACAAGGCAGAAATCCCAACTTTTGCCAGGACACCATCAACCGTAGCCCTAGCACCACACACTGGAGCAACAGAGCAATGGACACCACGACTAGACCAGCGAAACACCCTCCCATACCTGCAAGACCCCCTCCAGAAGGACCTGCACCAAGAGAACCCACGTCAAGAGGACCCCCGGACCACAGCATCACTAGCCACAACCCAACCAGCTAAGACCACCCCAAGCAAACCCTGGCCACACCCTATATAGGCCCCCCCATATCAGACCTATGCCCCTTCTTCCCACCCAATGCCCTCCGCCCTGCGGCAAGGACCTCAGAATGACAACTGGACATATGCCCAGACCGTGAGCAGAGTGACAGGCCCAACACTACTATTACACCCACCCATCCTGCGACCTAAGAGGTATGTATCAGATACTCAACACTTGTATAATGTATTTTTTATTTAACATTCATTTATTTAAAGAACAAATTCTTATTTACAATGACGGCCTACCCCGACCAAACCCTAACCCAGACGACACTGGGTAAATTGTGCAGTGCCCTATGCTGTGCTCACACCTACTGTGATGGTCCAGTCCTAGACCACACAAAACAACACTAGACACAATGGAACACAAAGCTTTTATTATCGTCCTGGAATATACAAGGTCTGAGGTCATCTGCCTTTGGCATAAAGAGCAGGAACCCAGACTTCATCAAAGAAATTGGAAAACAGACATTGTCATTCTACAAGAAATATGGTATAAATCAGACGGACCCACTGGTTGCCCTCTAGGCTACAGAGAGCTGGTAGTCCCATCCACCAAACTACCAGGTGTGAAACAGGGACTCAGAGGGTATGCTAATTTGATATAGAGCAGAACTAACCCACTCTATTAAATTAGTCAAAACAGGAACATGTTACATCTGGCTAGAAATTAATAAGGAAATGATCTCAACCGAAAAAAATGTCCTCATGTGTACTACCTATATACCCCCAATAGAATCCTCATACTTTAACGATGACAGCTTCTCCATCCTAGAGGGGAAGAACAACAATTTCCAGGCTCAGTTGCGTGTAGTAGTCTGTGGCGACCTAAATGCCAGAACTGGACAAGAACCCGACACCCTCAGCACACAGGGGGACTAACACCTACCTGGAGATGACAGCATTCCCTCCCCCATAAGCCCCACTAGACACAAATATGACAACATAACAAAAAAACGGGTCACAACTCCTGCAGCTCTGTCGGACGCTGGGAATGCAGATAGTCAATGGTAGGCGTCAAGGGGACTCCTATGGTAGGTACAACTATAGCTCGTCTCTTGGCAGTAGTACTGTAGTACTGTAGACTACTTTATCAATGACCTCTACCCACAGTCCCTTAGAGCATTCACAGTCAGATCACAGCAAAATCACACTCTACTTGAACAGAGCTATGTTCAATCAGGTAGCATCAAAGCCAAAGGAACATAATACTCTTAAGATTTGCTATAGATGGGAAAGAAAATAGTGTGGATATCTACCAATGAACAATTACGAAACAACAAATTAATTCATTTCTAGACAATTTCCTGGACATAAGGTTTCACTGTAATAGTGAAGGTGTACACTTGGCAGTAGAAAACCTAAACAGTATATTTGACCTCTCAGCTTCCCAATAAAATCAAACCATGTCAAGCAGACAACCTAAAATTAACAACAATGACAAATGGTCTGATGAAGAATGCAAAAACCTAAGAAAGAAATTGAGAAACATATCCAACCAGAAACATAGAGATCCAGAAAACCTGAGCATGCACTATGGTGAATCACTAAAACAGAACAGAAATACACTATGGAAAAAGAAGGAACAGCTCAATGTAATTGAAGAATCCATGGAATCTAACCACTTTTCGGAAAATTGGAAAACTCTAAACAAACAACAACACGAAGAGTTATCTATCAAAAACGGAGATGTATGGATAAACCACTTCCCCAATCTTTTTGTCTCTATAACAAAGAACAAGCAGCAAAAAAAAATATACATGATCAAATACAAATCTTATATTAACTATTAAATACAAGCACAAACCACTGGATTCTCCAATTACACTGAATGAACTACAGAACAAAACACAAACCCTCCAACCCAAAAAGGCCTGTGGGATTGATGGTATCCTAAATTAAATGAGAAATATACAGACCACAAATTCCAATTGGCTATACTTAAACTCTTTAACATCATCCTCAGCTCTGCCACCTTCCCAAGTATTTGGCACCAAGGACTGATCACCCCATCCACAAAACTGGAGACAAATTTGACTCCAATAACTACCAGGGGATATGCATCAACAGCAACCTTGGGAAAATCTTCTGCATTATCATTAACAGCAGACTTGTGCATTTCCTCAGTGAAAACAATGTAATGAGCAAATATCAAATTGGCTTTATAACAAACTACCGTATGACAGACCACGTATTCACCTTGCACACCCCAATTGACAAACAAACAAACCAAAACAAAGAAAAAGTCTTCTCATGCTTTGTTGATTTAAAAAAAAGCTTCAATTTGGCAGGAGAGTCGGCCATGCAAATTCATGGAAAGTGGTGTTGGGGGTAAAAACATACAACATAATAAAATCCATGTACACAAACAACAAGTGTGTGGTTAAATTGGCAAAAAACAAACACATTTCTTTCCACAGGGCCGGGGGTGAGACAGGGATGCAGCTTAAGCCCCACCCTCTTCAACGTACAGTGGGGAGAACAAGTATTTGATACACTGCCGATTTTGCAGGTTTTCCTACTTACAAAGCATGTAGAGGTCTGTCATTTTTACAATAGGTACACTTCAATAGGTACACCTCGGCCTAAATATCCGCGCCACAGGTAACTTCCACAAAGCTGTGAACGATCTGAGAGACAAGTCAACATGCTATCAAAAGGAACATAAAATTTGACATACCAATTAGGATCTGACTAAAAATACTTGAATCAGTTATAGAACCCGCTGCCCTTTATAGTTGTGAGGTCTGGGGTTCACTCACAAACAAAGAATTCACAAAATGGGACAAACAACAAATTGAGACTGCAAGAAGAGTTCTGCTAAAATATCTTCAGTGTAAAACGTAGAACACCAAATAATGCATAAAGAGCAGAATGAGGCCGATACCTGCTAATTATCCAAATCCAGCAGAGAGCCGTTAAATTCTACAACCACAGAAACAGAAGTGATTTCCAAACCTTCCATAACAAGGTCATCACCAACAGAGAAATGAACCTGGAGAAGCGTTCCCTAAGCAAGCTGGTCCTGGGGCTCTGTTCACAAACACAAACAGACCCCACAGAGCCCCAGGACAGCAACACAATTAGATCCAACCAAATCATGAAAAAAAACAATGAGATAATTACGTGACACATTGGAAAGAATTGACTAGAATGCTATTTGGTCCAAAAAGAGAGTACACAGTGGCAGAATACCTGACCACTGTGACTGAACCAAAATTAAGGAAATATTTGACTATGTACAGACTCAGTGAGCATAACTTTGCTATTGAGGAAGGTCAGCTGAAGGCAGACTTGGCTCTCAAGAGAAGACAGGCTATGGGCACACTGCCCACAAAATTGAGATGCACTTCCTAGCTTGCTGCCAAATGTATGACCGTATTAGAGTCACATATTTACCTCAGATTACACAGACCCACAAAGAATTTGAAAACAAATCCAGTTTTTAAAAACTCTCATATCTATTGGGTGAAAAACCAGTGTGCAATCACAGCAGCAAGATTTGTGACTTGTTGCCACAAGAAAAGGGCAACCAGTGGAGAACAAACACCATTGGAAATACCAACTATATTTAAGTTTATTTATTTTTCCTTTTATATATAGACATAATATTACACTTGAAATGTCTTTATTATTTTTGAACTTTTGTGAGTGTGTTAATTTTTGGTTGTTCATTTCACTTTTGTTTATTATGTATTTCACTTTCTTTTGCAATGTTTCCGATGCCAATACAGCCCCTTAAATTGAAATAGAGAGAGAGGAGAGAGTGAGAATGGGACACTGACACCTTTTGATGAATTTGGCTCTGCATTTTCCCCTTCCCTCTGCTCTCTGATAGATTTCCCCCCTGTGGCTTCTGAGATCCATCCACTCATAATGAGAAGCAGATAGAGCATCGCATTTGGTGCACATTATCGTTATGCATATTGGCATTCGAAAAAGCAGCCTCATCAATTGCTTACAAAGCAGCAAACTGTTGGTTGGGGACAAACTGAGTCGTGGATTGTGCATGGAAATGCATGGTTGAGTTAAAGTAATTCCCTGTGTATTGAAATGACTCTGCTTCACAGATCCCAGCAGTCTGTCCATATAACATCAACAGCTATTATTAGCTAGACAGCTGTAATGATTGCCAATGTTACCAAGCACCAATGCAATTGGGAATCAATAACTGGTTCAAAAGCCCTACTCTTCTAACAAATATATATCTGCTTCTGAATAACTTAATATGGTTTGAGAAGTTCTCTCCCAGAAACATACTGGTTTACCCAATGTATTTGAAGGGAATCTGTGAAGCATTTGTAAGTGTTTTAAGCAGATGTCATTTGGTTCGGAGAACAGGCCTCTAAGCACTCATATCAAACTGGCTAGGCTGATAGGACCATGTACAGCTGTTAACTGGAGTTTAATGATGAAAGTATTTCCTGTTAGAGAGCAGCATTTTATGTACAACGGCTGCATCCACACATACTATAGCTGTTCTAATGAGCAACAAAATAAGAATAGGTCAGAACTGTAGAACACATACATTGAGTTCTCGCTCAGTACATAGTTTAATGACTGACTGAGTTGAGTGTTTTTACATTAAGTTTCAGCTACAAACAGAACATGCAGCTGTTTTATGTATGCTAAAGAGGTGATTTGCGACGACTCTTTGCAGGTATATTGATTCATGAAGAAGAGCCTGTAAGATAGAATGTTCAGAAGCCTTTAGTCCTCTGATCATGAGAGGACATGTGACATGATCTACTGAATAACTTCAACTGATCTGGAAATCTGAGCAGTTATGATTTGATTCAGCAGTCTTTCTGTACTGCAAGAATTACTGTATAAAATACTATATAAATATATTTGAATATCACTCCTTCCCACATATAAAAATAATGGCATGGCAATGTTTCTTCCCATCTGAATGGCACTTAATTATATTTTTTGTGTAAATGTTTTCCTCTTTCCTGTTTTCCTCTCTCGCTTACTCATAATTCCTTAGTGTCTCTCTGATAATTGGAAAAGCAGGGGCATGTCAGCTTGTGAGCATTCAAGGAGGACGTCAGAAGACCAAATTATGAGAAAGTTGCCTCAACAAATAAAATTCTACCGCTCTCTTCCACAGTGAAGCTTTCTAATTTTCCCATAATCACGAGTGCATTACTACAATGCAAACGTGATTTATACACTAATCAAAAATAGAAAAAGTGTTGGTACTATTGTAAAGTGTTGGTCCCATGTCTCATGGCTCAAATAAAAGATCCCAGAAATTTTCCAGATGCACAAAAAGCATATTTCTCTCAGATTCTGTCCACACATTTGTTTACATCCCTGTTTGTGTGAATTTTAGCCTTTGTCAAGATAATCCATCCACCTCAAGTTTTGAGGAAGTGTGCAATTGACTGCAGGAATGTCCACCAGAGATGTTGCCTGAGAATTCAATGCTCATTTATCTACCATAAGCCACCTCCAACGTCATTTTAGAGAATTTGGCATTACGTCCAACCGGCCTCACAACCGCAAACCATGTGTAAACACTCCAGCCCAGGACCTTCACATCCAACTTTTTCACCTGTGCGAACATCTGAGGTGAGTGGGCACGGGATCCGGAGGAGTATTTCAGTCTATAATAAAGCCCTTGTGTGGGGAAACACTCATTCTGATTGGCTGGGCCTGTCTCCCAAGTGGGTGGGCCTATGCCCTCCCAGGCCCACCTATGGCTGCGCCCCTTCCCAGTCATGTGAAATTTTAACCTAATGAATTTATTTAAATTGACTGATTTCCTTATATGAACTGCAACCGAGCAAAGTCTTTGAAATTGTTGCATATTTTCGTTCAGTATATATTTTTCACCTAGGTAAAAAATGAAAGATTTTGCCCTGGTCACCACCACAGAAAATACATGGAATTCATTAAGTGCAAGTGAATTAACTATGAAAATCATCCCAGAACCAATATTTAAACATCATCACCTCTACAAAGTAGATTGAAATGTATACAGTGCAGTGAGGCACACATTCAAAATGGAGTATGCATATTGATAACCTTTTCTCAAGATTGTCCTGCATAAATTATCCAGTAAATGATCCCTCTTTTGTTTTCCACAAGACGCATAGCAATTCTGTTGATTTGTTTGGACCAATCTCATCTCCATCCATAGGCCATCCAAATCACCATAACTGGGGTTCCAGACCTACATTAATTATTTCAAGTCTTCTATAGAGTAGGACTTAAAAGAATAGCGTCTTGTTTACCAAGCCTTCAATTTGAATCAATGGTAATACACTCAGTGGACAAACAAACCAGCAACTTGTACAACTACTGTATTCATCAAGAAAACAAGCAAACAAACAAACAAACACACAAAAAAAACATATAGATGTACTGGCCCAATATGTAATGCTCCTGACTGTCTCTGAGGTAAACAGGAAAAAAGAACATGTTGTTTTGTCTCTAGGGATGATATAGTGTCCTAGGCTAAAAATAGTGAGGCTTTGTTGACATTGACCTGTCGTATTAATGATGGATGTTTTGTTGACAGGTCAATACCATTAGGCCTCTTGAGTTTATATAGTGCTCCCCCTCTCTGTCAAACCAACTCACAGGTGATGCATCCGTCTAACATCTTATTAGATGGAACGGAATCCCTTTACTTCAAGGAATTTTCTTTTACAATGAGAAAATGGGGGCCTGCAGGAGAAAGGTTTCACATTTGAACTGAAAATGATGTCTCACTCTATAGTGCCATTACCTCCTTTTCTCTCTTTGATGTACATACTGTACAGCACTGTAAGTCCCAGACCATGTCATCCTATGCCCTGAAGTAAGTAGTAAGTCCTCTTCTAATGAATACCTTCTTGCTTTATAACTCATTAACAAGGACCCCCAACTGGCTCCTGGTCAAATTAGTCACCTTCTCATTCTGTGAGATGATGTCAATGCTATTAATAAGGGATCCCGAGTGGCACAGTGGTCTAAGGCACTACATCTCAGTGCTAAAGGCGTCAATACAGACCCTGGTTTAATTCCAGGCTGTATCACAACGGGCCGTGATTGGGAGTCCCATAGTGCGGCTGTCACGATCATCGTAAGGAGTGGACCAAAATGCAGCATGGTATGGTTCCATCCTTTTATTTAGGAAGAGAAAACTCAAATCACAACAACAATAAAGCGAATAAACAAAACGTGACGCTACATGCAGTGCAGAAAGCAACTACATACAAATATAGTCAAGACCCACAATGGGGAAAATGGCTACCTAAATATGATCTCCAATCAGAGACAATGATAAACAGCTGCCTCTGATTGGGAACCATATCAGACCACCATAGAAATACAATTCCCCTAGATAACCCACCCTAAATCACACCCCAACCCAACCAACATAGAGAATAAACAGCTCTTTATGGTCAGGGTGTGACAGCGGCTCACAATTGGCCCAGCGTCATCCGGATTAGGGTTTGGCCAGAGTAGGCCGTTACTGACTTGCCGAGTTAAATAAAATTAAATAACAAAGTTTTAAAAATGAGAGGACATATTTCAATTGTACCCTGTATCAATTCAATTCAGAGAGAGACTCATGTGCCACTATTATAGTGCAGGATGGATACTGATGAGGAAGGTGCAGTACATTAATTAAGTTAATGGTTTCAAAGGAACTTTTTCAATTATCTTGAAAGTATTCATTCTGTCTTTCTTCCTCACTAAATGTCAAAGTAAAACCATTAAAAGTCAGATATGACCATTCTACTCGGGTAAGGATACTCTAAGATAGGGTACATTTAAATATAGCCCATGTTTCAATTGGTGGTGTGCAAATGGAAAGGCAGGTTGACCTCTGGGCATATACACTGAGTATACCAAACAATATGAACACCTAATATTGAATTGCCCCCCCTCCCCATAGTAGCCTGGAACCTTCTACGATACCCTGTTCAAAGGCACTTAAATATGATTTCTTTCTCATTCACCCTCTGACAGGCACACATACACAATCTATGTCTCAATTGTACCTTGACTTAAAAATCGTTTTTTAAGCTGTCTCCTCCCTTTCATCTACTTGAAGCAAATTTAAGTGACATAAATAAGGATCATAGCTTTCACCTGGATTCACCTGGTCAGTCTATGTCATGGAAAGAGAAGGTGTTCTTAATGTTTTGTACAGTCAGTGTAGAAGGAGCACTGAGTCAGACATATTTGCCCTCCTGGGACACAATTCAAACATATTGTACATCCTACAACCAGGTGTTGGTAACATTTCTCTGTCCTGCAGAATAATCAGAAGTGAAAAAATATGAACTGGACTTATATCCAAAGTATAGTGACCCGCGAAACCTGCGGCGTTGACATATTGACTGATGCATGAGTCAGAATCCGATAACTCTCCCTCCCTATTCACCCCCCTCAGCCCCTCGTTCTGTGAAGTGAGAGAGGAAGACCACCGCTGCATCTCCATACCAGGACTTAGCTGTAGTACTTTTCTTGTTCTTACATTGTTCTGTTTTTTTAATGAAAACAAAATGTGGTGAAAAGTATAACATGGTTTAAAAAGCTTCAAGGTATTAGAAAGTTATAATATGTGTAATTTATGTGTATATGTGTTTATTCGATAAGGTACTGTATAAGATTACTACAGTTATGGTCATAGTTTCTTCCAAAGTTTATATTTCTGATCATGTAAAAATGGCACCAATATAAACTGTTATGTACTATAAAGCGACAATAATATTGCCTATATTCTCAGATTTACAAAATGTAACTAAGAAATGTAAATACTGTGAATCCTCATGTGGCCAGTTTAAGTCTATGGTAAAGATTGGGCTGCTTGTTTTAAGCATAAAATGCACAAATGCATTTTCAGCCATATCTGTACATGGAGCCTGATTTGTCTTTTAAATGTAAAATGGTTGTAATGATCCCAGGTTGCACATTTGGTGGATAATGCTATGCAGCATATTTTTACATATCCTCTATAACAGATTTATGTCGGTATTCAACACCTTTACAGTCCCTCTTATTATATTATAGGCAATTTTCACCATACAGCTCCATGCAAAATGATTAGAGCTGCATATGTTTTATTGCATAGTAAAAACCAGTTGTTTCTATTGTAGGAGAATGAGACTCACGTTGCTATGTCATTTGAATCAGATCTCATTGCTCATAAATCCATATTTATTTTGACATTTCCAGTGCAGTAGGGAAGTTATATGAAATATATGGTTGTTCTTATTATCAAATCATTGTACCTAAAATGTATAGTGTACATTGTTAGGGAAATCATACCTTGGGTTTAACACTAGTATGTCTGCTTCCCTGCTTTTTCTGTGTATCACATGCAATAATACGGTGTGGGAATCTATACATTCAGGGTGCCAATTAAAATGCAAGGGAATGCCTATAGGATTCCTTGTCTGACACATTGCTACACACGGTGATTGAAAGGATGGAAAGTCTGCCTCCAAGACATGGGAAATGTGTGTGTGTGTGTGGGGGGGGGGGGGGGGGGGGGGCTGGCTGAGCTGGGTGTTTGCTTCTCCCGCTCCAGCCAACAGAATGACAACCAGCCCAGGACCCAGGCCCTGACAATGGATGCATTGTGCTCTGCCTGGCTTCCAGCATTGGGCTGTAGGCTCTGCCAATTTGGTCAGGACTGATAGAAGGTTGCATTGTCTATCAGGATTAGCTAGCCAGGCTAGTCAAGCAAGCCGCCAATGGCTGGACCAAACAACAGAGACTTCTTGTGTAGCTGCAGTCATGCACTGTCATTCATTTTTCAGGCCTCATCGAGTCTTTGTCTGCCCGTCTCTGTCTGCTAGTTAGGCTACTTAGAATGTAGCAGTGCCAGAACTGCTGTAAGGTGTTGAGTTTGGTTGGACAATCTAGCTAATCAAAGGCTACAATCACAAAGCTCAAGTCAGGATCTATTCATCCTAATCAGACAGGTTTTTTACATGGATGATACATTGGAGATAATATAAGACAAGTACTGGAAACAATAGAACACTATGAAGTATCTGGGAAACCAGGCCTGGTTTTCATAGCTGACTTTGAAAAAGCCTTTGATAAAGTATGACTGGAGTTTATATATAAATGACTGGAATATTCACATTCTTAAAATAAAGTCGTGATCCTAACTGACCATTTAGACCAATGGAGTATTAGGGGCTAAATCTGAAAATGACAACACTATTTCAATCCAGTCCATTTCAATTCAGCCAAATAAATTGTGGCACCTGATATTGTACTGCATTAAATCCTTAGGAAATGATGCTTCCTCAAAATTCTTCCTGGAACTAATCAGTTCTAATCACTATGATTGCACTCAGCAGAAAATGAATCTAACTCTCATTTAAAGCAGCTGCCAGTTATTTAAGGAGTGACTTCCTAGCTCTCTCTAGGCGATGGTTAATTAAAATGGAAAGGGAAGGATATGCAGTCAGTAATTCAGATCTACTTATTATACCACATTTTCTTTATCGTAGATTTTGAAAGTATATTAATAAACGTATCAAATAACTATACTGATATGAGTGATTAGTAAAGGTGCTTGGATAAATTTACAGCATCACAACCTCGAATTCAGTTCCTGGGTCACAGAGTGGATAGTGCAAATTACCATTTATACTGTATTTTCAATGAAAGACTTACCCTAGCTTAAGTACTGTAAGTGCAACAATGGCCTTCCTGACTTGATCTTAATATATATATATATATATATATGTTTATTTATTTTTTTTGTATTTTTTTGGGGGGGGGGGGTGATGAGCTTTAATATTGGGGATACATTGAAGCTTCCATCAATGTAATTGTTTGCATACTTTCCAAGCCCCCATATAATTTTGGGGGTAAATACATATATACATACATACATACATACATACATACATACATACATACATACATGCATGCATGCATGCATGCATGCATGCACGCACGCACGCACGCACCATGCACGCACGCACGCACGCACCATGCACGCACGCACGCACGCACGCACGCACACACACACACACACACACACACACATACACACACACACACACACACACACACACACACACACACACACACACACACAAAGGAAGTTTACATACACCTAAACCAAACAAATTTAATCTCAGTTTTTCACAATTCCTGAATTTAATCCTAGTAAAACATCCCTGTTTTAGATCAGAATACCCCTAATGGTATTTTAGTCAACTTCCAGAATCAACTTTTTTTTGTCCACATTTTTGCTATGGTCAGAGAAGGAAAACCAGCTGTCCAGATCAAATATACTCGACTATCAGGTGCATGTATTTAATTGAGAATTATTTTAGTGTAAAGGAGTTAAAGTGAACTGTACTGTGGGGAATTTCTCCAAAGTTATTAGACCACAGACAGTACACATCCACTGATAATGAACTCTGTGAATCATGTGGTTGGTTGCATGGGGCATCTCATTTTAAGTATTTTAGATTTTAGTCATTTAGATCGACTTACAATTAGGGTTAAGCACCTTGCTCAAGGGCACATCGGCAGACTTTTCACCTAGACCGCTCAGGGATTCGAACCAGCGACCTTTCAGTTACTGGCCCATCGCCTGCCTCCCTGCATGCATCTGTCTTATCATAGGTATCAGAGGAAGAAAACAAAACCAATAATCAACTCCACATCCTACAGTCAGTGGCGACCCGTCATTCAGGGCAGATGGGGCAGAGCCCTACCAGTTTTGAGCCTCACAGTTTTGGGGGAGGGGGGGATTTCCTGTTTTGCATGTTATTTTGGCATTAATACATGCCACGTATCAGTTTGCAAACAATGTAAAAAAAAATGTCACTGAGCCGCATACAAACATTTTTTTTTTCATTTTTTTATTTCACCTTTATTTAACCAGGTAGGTCATTTGAGAACAAGTTCTCATTTACAACTGCGACCTGGCCAAGATAAAGCAAAGCAGTGTGACACAAACAACAACAAAGAGTTACACATGGAATAAACAAACATACAGTCAATAACACAATATAATTGTCTATGTACAGTGTGTGCAAATGAGGTAAGATAAGGGAGGTAAGGCAACAAATAGGCCATAGTGGCAAAAATAATTAGCAATTTAGCAATTAAACACTGGAGTGACAGATGTGCAGAAGATGAATGTGCAAGTAGAGATACTGGGGTTCAAAGGAGCAAAAAAATACATAACAGTATGGGGATGAGGTAGTTGAATGGGCTATTTACAGATGGGCTATGTACAGGTGCAATGATCTGTGAGCTGCTCTGACAGCTAGTGCTTGGTGATGAATATGAAGCAAGGGCCAGCCAACGAGAACATGCAGGTTGCAGTGGTGGGTAGCATATGGGGCTTTGGTGACAAAACGGATGGCACTGTGATAGACTGCATCCAATTTGCTGAGTCGACTGTTGGAGGCAATTTTGTAAATGACATCACCAAAGTCAAGGATCGGTAGGATAGTCAGATTTACAAGGGTATGTTTGGCAGAATGAGTGAAGGATGCTTTGTTGCAAAATAGGAAGCAAAGTCTAGATTTAATTTTGGATTGGAGATGCTTAATGTGAGTCTGGAAGGAGAGTTTACAATCTAACCAGACACCTAGGTATTTGTAGTTGTCCACATATTCTAAGTCAGAACCGTCCAAAGTAGTGATGCTGGACGGGCTGGCAGGTGCGGGCAACAATCGGTTGAAGAGCATGTATTTAGTTTAACTTTAATTTAAGAGCAGTTGGAGGCCACGGAAGGAGAGTTGTATGGCATTGAAGCTCATCTGGAGGTTAGTTAACACAGTGTCCAAAGAAGGGCCAGAAGAATACAGAATTGTGTCGTCTGCATAGAGATGGATCAGAGAATCACCAGCAGCAAGAGCGACATCATGGATGTACACGGAGAAAAAAGTCGGCCAGAGAATTGAACCCTGTGGCACCCCCCATAGAGACTGCCAGAGGTCCGGACAACAGGTCAGCCGATTTGACACACTGAACTCTGTCTGAGAAGTAGTTGGTGAACCAGGCGAGGCAGTCATTTGAGAAACCAAGGCTGTTGAGTCTGCCGATAAGATTGTAGTGATTGACAGAGTCGAAAGCCTTGGCCAGGTCGATGAATGCAGCTGCACAGTATTGTCTCTTATCAATGTTGATATCGTTTAGGACCTTGAACGTGGCTGAGGTGCACTCATGACCAGCTCGGAAACCAGATTGCATAGTGGAGAATGTATGGTGGGATTCGAAATGGTCGGTGATCTGTTTGTTTACTTGGCTTTCGAAGACCTTAGAAAGGCAGGGTAGGATAGATATCGGTCTATAACAGTTTGGGTCTAGAGTGTCTCCCCCTTTGAAGAGGTTGATGACTGTGGCAGCTTTGCAATCTTTGGGGATCTCAGACGATACGAAATTGAGGTTGAACATTCTAGTAATAGGCGTTGCTACAATTGCAGCGGATAATTATAGAAAGAGAGGGTCCAGATTGTCTAGCCCAGCTGATTTGTAGGGGTCCAGATTTTGCAGCTCTTTCAGAACATTGGCTATCTGGATTTGGGTGAAGGAGAAATGGGGGAGGTTTGGGCAAGTAGCTGATGGGACTGCAGGGCTGTTGACCTGGGTAGGGTGGGCAGGGTGGAATGCATGGCCAGCCGTAGAAAAATGTGTTTCCAAGGCTCAGTGCAGTGGGCAGCTGGGAGGAGGGGCTCTTATTCTCCATGGACTTTACAGTGTCCCAGCACTTTTTGGTGTTTGTGCTAAAGGATGCAAATTTCTGTTTCTGTATATTGGTTCCTAACTTCCCTGAAAAGTTGCATATCGTGGGGGCTATTCGATGCTGATGCAGTATGCCACAGGATGTTTTTGTGCTGGTCAAGGGCAGTCAGGTCTGGGGTGAACCAAGGGCTATATCTGTTCCTGGTTCTACATTTTTTGAATGGTGCATGCTTATTTAAGATGGTGAGGAAAACACTATTAAAGAATAACCAGCCATCCTTTACTGACGGGATGAGGTCAGTATCCTTCCAGGATATCTTGGTCAGGTCAATTAGAAAGGTCTGCTCGCTGAATTGTTTTAGGGAGAGTTTGACAGTGATGAGGGGTGGTCGTTTGACCGCAGACCCATTAGGGACACAGGCAATGAGGCAGTGATCGCTGAGATCCTGGTTGAAGACAACAGAGGTGTACTTGGAGGACACGTTGGTTAGGATAATATCTATGAGGGTGCCCATGGTTACGGATTTGGAGTTGTACCTTTTAGGTTCATTGGTAATTTGTGTGAAATTGAGGGCATCTACCTTAGATTATAGGATGGCCGGGGTGTGAAGCATGTCCCAGTTTAGGTAGTTTAGGTAGTTAGTTTAGTCATCTAATAGTATGAGCTCTGACGATAGATGGGGGGAAATCAATTCACATATGGTGTCCAGGGCACAGCTGGGGGCAGAAGGTGGCCTATAGCAAGCGGCAACGGTGAGAGACTTGTTTCTGGTAAGGTGATTTAAAAAAAAGTAGAAGCTCAAATTGTTTGTGCACATACCTGGATAGAATGACAGAACTCTGCAGTAGATTGCAACTGCACCCCCTTTGGCAGTTCTATCATGTTGGAAAATGTTATAATTAGGGATGGAAATTTCAGGGGTTTTGGTGGCCTTCCTAAGCCAGGATTCAGTTCTAAAATAAGAAAATAACACATCCATACCACATTGGGTGAGATGGGTTTCAGGAGAGTATGTTGGAGTTGAGGTTTAAAAGATATTTTAAAAATATATACAAAATGTATGCGGAAAAAAGATATATAAATGGGACACGACAAGACGAAGACATAGACGCCTGACTGCTACGCCATCTTAGATCTAGTAAGTTGTTTTCTTGAGTAAGCGGCTCCAAAATGCAGGTGTTTCAGCCTAGCTCAGTGCTTTCTGTAGTGGTGGGGCAGAGCAAGAAAATCAATCCCCTTGAATGCTGCCATAGAGTAACATAATTGGCCACTGAAAAAAATGACATCAAGTCACATTATATCTACAGTGGCTTTGTTTGGACTGATCATGTCGACATCATAGCTAGCAGTCATCATCATGAATCAAGTCAACAATCTACTGGCAAATCCTTTTTAATCCTTGTCATATGAAGATAAATTATATATTAAGCATATTGGTGGTCATCAGACATTGGACATAAACATTACACAACAAGTTGGAAATCGCAAATTCAACAATGAATAGTTTGGAAGGAATCAATGTCGCCAACTGCAAGCATTGCCAAGCAATCATTATCCTGCTATTCACTGGAGTGGCTGTGTGGTTCCAAGACTAAGATTACGTGTCTATTTTCCTAGTTTAAAATTATAAACCCTTTACATTGGTCATGCTGTCAATGAAGAATGATTTTTGCCACACTCCAACTGTTAACTCGGAACTGAAAATCTGACAATCGTGAGTTCAAGACAACAGGGAACACCGGAAAAAATAGCTACGACTGGGAAAGTACGTTTTGAACCTTCATCCAACTCGTAAATTTGGAGCTAGGGACTCTTTCTAGAGCTATGACCTGAAGATCACTGATGTCAACATGATTCAACCTTTTTTCTTTCTTTGAGTTCCCAGTTGTCTTAAAAGCACCATAAATCCAGAGAATGCCAGACTTTGATGACAAATTTTGCCCACGTAGGACCGTGGCACCACCTTCCTGTTCAAGTGTGCACAGCACAAGGTGAGTCCAAAAATGTCTTGTATGCTGCTGTATAAATGATGTAATATGCCAGGGAGATATGTATACTGTAGCTAAGAAAGTAATACCATTCATCAAATTTTGTAAGAGCTATCATGTCTGCTTAAATGCCCCCTTTATATATATCCTACGGTTCTGACTTGCTGTACAGGGAAAACATTAGAATAACGGCCCATGTTCTGAATTCTGTTGCTGTACATTTCAAAAGTGATAAACAAATAGTTAAATTGACTACCTCCGTCGTAGCTCGCTCATTAATGTGTTTCTTGAAATTACAGATTGCCTCTTATCACTTGTCGTCCCCTTATGCCATAGTTTGTACATCACAATTTTCAGTAGAAACCACATTTATTTAAGCAAGTGAGCCATATTAGCTATGCTATCAGATTTTTTAAAAGGCAGTGAATGAGGATGAATGAACTGTTTCACTGCCAGACAAGGCTCCGCTGATAGCCAAGTGTAGCATTGGTAAGGTGTTGGGACTACTGTTGGGACTCTGCTGTTGGGACAGCATTATGCAGGTCCTAACACGGAACCCAAACTGGCTGCGCACATGCGGCATCGTGCATACATTTATTTTGTCCCCCTACACCAAACGTGATCACGACATGCAGGTTAAAATATCAAAACAACCTCTGAACCAATTACATTAATTTGGGGACAGGTTGAAAAGTATTAAACATGCATGGCAATTTAGCTAGTTAGCTTGCAGTTGCTAGCTAAATTGTCCTATTTAGCTAGCTTGCTGTTGCTAGCTAATTTGTAGTGGGATATAAACATTGAGTTGTTATTTTACCTGAAATGCACAATGTCCTCTACTCAGACAATTAATCCACACATAAAACGGTCAACCGAATCATTTCTTGTCATCACTCCTCCTTCCAGGCTATTTCATCTTTGAACTTATATGTTGATTGGCATCTACATTTTTACCACGACAACGGCAAAACATTTTGTCTTTCAATCACCCACGTGGGTATAACCAATGAGGAGATGGCACGTGGGTACCTGCTTCTATAAACCAATGAGGAGATGGGAGAGGCAGGACTTGCAGCACGATCTGCGTCAGAAATAGAAAGGAGTTCTATTTTAGCCCTCGCAGACACTCATTGGCGTGCGCGAGCAGTGTGGGTGCAATAATTGAATAACATGGATTTCTAAATTTATTTTGCGACCCCTCGTGCACGCGACGTGGCCAGTCTGGTCAGCATGTAACAGTTTGTGGGCACCATTTGTCACCCTTATATTGCAATTAATGTTTTGTTTAGTATTTTGTTGGGTAGGGCACTTTTTTTCCCCCACAAATTTGTAAACTCAGCAAATAAAAAGAAACGTCCTCTCACTGTCAACTGGGTTTATTTTCAGCAAGTTTAACATGTGTAAATACTTGTATGAACATAACAAGATTCAACAACTGAGACATAAACTGAATGGCCCTAGCCCTCACCCTCCGATCCAATGTGCTTAATGGGATTGAGATCCGGGCTCTTTGTTGGCCATGGCATAACACTGACATTCCAGTATTGCAGGAAATCATGCACAGAATGAGCATAATGACTGGTGGCATTGTCATGCTGGAGGCTCATGTCAAGGAAGGGTATTACGTGAGGAAGGAGGATGTCTTCCCTGTAACGCACAGCGTTGAGATTGCCTGCAAAGACAACAAGCGCAGTCCAATGATGTTGTGACTCACCGCCCCAGACCATGACGGACCCTCCACCTCCGAATTGATCCCGTTCCAGAGTAATGGCCTTGGTGGAAAGCTCATTCCTTCGACGGTAAATTCAAATTCGACCATCCCCCCTGGTGAGACAAATCAGTGATTTGTCAGGGGAGTACACTTTTTGCCAGTCCTGTCTGGTCTAACGATGGTGGGTTTGTGCCCATAGGCGACTTTGTTGCCGGTGAAGTCTGGTGAGGACTTGCCTTACAACAGGCCTACAAGCCCTCAGTCCAGCATCTTTCAGCCTTTTGTGGATCGTCTGAGCACTGAGGGAGGGATTGTGTGTTCCTGGTGTAACTCAAGCAGTTGTTGTTACCATCCTGTACCTGTCCCACAGGTGTGATGTTCGGATGTACCGATCCTGTGCAGGTGTTGTTAAACGTGGTCTGCCACTGCGAGGACCATCAGCTGTCCGTCCTGTCTCCCTGTAGCGCTGTCATAGGCGTCTCACAGTACGGACATCGCAATTTATTGCCCTGGCCACATCTGCCGTCCTCATGCCTCCTTACATTATGCCTAAGGCATGTTCACACAGATGAGCAGGCACCCTGGCCATCTTTCTTTTGGTGTTTTTCAGTCAGTAGAAAGGCCCCTTTAGTGTCCTAAGTTTTCCTAACTGTTACCTTAATTGCCTACCATCTGTAAGCTGACTTAACAACCGTTCCACGGGTTCATGTTCACTAATTGTTTACGGTTCATTGAACAAGCGTGGGAAATAGTGTTTAAACCCTTTACAATGAAGATCTGTGAAGTTATTTGGATGTTTACGAATTATCTTTGAAAGACAGGGTCCTGAGAAAGGGACGTTTCTTTTTTGCTGAGTTTACATATTAAAATCGCCACTGCATACAGTCATGCTTCAAATTACATTTGCAAGTCAATATGAACATGAGGAAGTTGAATATTGAACATTGCATGCATATCTTTTCTTGAATCTTAATCAGAAGGACAAATAAACAAGACATGCATTACATGATTAGAAATCAAAGATTACAACTATGAATATGCTTCCTGCACCAAGGCTTTTTTAGAGGAAAACAACATCCACATAGACAATGCATATTTCCAGTTTCAACCAAACAATAGCTGGGAGGAATGTATCTCATGTATCAGAGGCCCTATAGATACAGTGAGGGAAAAAAGTATTTGATCCCCTGCTGATTTTGTACATTTGCCCACTGACAAAGACATGATCAGTCTATAATTTTAATGGTAGGTTTATTTGATCAGTGAGAGACAGAATAACAACAACAAAAATCCAGAAAAAACACATGTCGAATTGATTTGCATTTTAATGAGGGAAATAAGTATTTGACCCCTCTGCAAAACATGACTTAGTACTTGGTGGCAAAACACTTGTTGGCAATCACAGAGGTCAGACGTTTCTTGTAGTTGGCCACCAGGTTTGCACACATCTCAGAAGGGATTTTGTCCCACTCCTCTTTGCAGATCTTCTCCAAGTCTTTAAGGTTTCGAGGCTGGCGTTCGGCAACTCAAACCTTCAGCTCCCTCCACAGATTTTCTATGGGATTAAGGACTGGAGACTGGCTAGGCCACTCCAGGACCTTAATGTGATTCTTCTTGAGCCACTCATTTGTTGCCTTGGTCGTGTGTTTTGGGTTATTGTCATGCTGGAATACCCATTCCACGACACATTTTCAATGCCCTGGCTGAGGGAAGGAGGTTTACACCCAAGATTTGGTGGTACATGGTCCCGTCTATCATCCCTTTGATGCGGTGAAGTTGTCCTGTACCCTTAGCAGAAAAACACCCCCAAAGCGTAATGTTTCCACCTCCATGTTTGACGGTGGGATTGTGTTCTTGGGGTCATAGGCAGCATTCCTCCTTTTCCAAACACGGCGAGTTGAGTTGATGCCAAAGAGCTCCATTTTGATCTCATCTGACCACAACACTTTCACCCAGTTGTCCTCTGAATCATTCAGATGTTCATTGGCAAACTTCAGACGGGCATGTATATGTGCTTTCTTGAGCAGGGGGATGTTGTTTGCACTGCAGGATTTCAGTCCTTCACGGCGTAGTGTGTTACCAATTGTTTTCTTGGTGACTATGGTCCCAGCTGCCTTGAGATCATTGACAAGATTCTCCCGTGTAGTTCTGGGCTGATTCCTCACCGTTCTCATGATCATTGCAACTCCACGAGGTAAGATCTTGCATGGAGCTCCAGGCCGAGGGAGATTGACAGTTATTTTGTGTTTCTTCCATTTGCGAATAATTGCACCAACTGTTGTCACCTTCTCACCAAGCTGCTTGGCAATGGTCTTGTAGCCCATTCCAGCCTTGTGTATGTCTAAATTCTTGTCCCGGACATCCTTGGAGAGCTCTTTGGTCTTGGCCATGGTGGAGAGTTAGGAATCTGATTGATTGATTGCTTCTGTGAACAGGTGTCTTTTAAACAGGTCATTAAAATACTTATTTCTCTCATTAAAATGCAAATTGATTTATAACATTTTTGACATGCGTTTATCTGGATATTTTTGTTGTTATTCTGTCACTCACTGTTCACATAAACCTACCATTAAAATTATAGACTGATCATGTCTTTGTCAGTGGGCAAATGTACAAAATCAACAGGGGATCAAATACTTTTTTTCCCTCACTGTATTACTTTGATCTGCTGTGTATTGAGTGATTACGTTCAGAAAATCGTATGCACACAGATATGCCACTGAGGAGAAAGAGGACGAAGGATGGAAATTAAATGGAGATAATTATGCATATTTTCTGAGGCTGCTTGTGCATTTATACAGTTGATACTGAAAACAGTTATGAATCATGGTGAATTAAACACTCCGGGTCACTGAGGAGCAAGTGCATTCCGAACCGAGTAAAATCTGTCCCAGGCAACAACCTCTAAGAAAGAGCCAATGATCCAAGTGCTGAATAAAGCTGAAAGTTAAGAGGGAAAACACATTTAGTTATTTAAGGATTGTTTTGTCTTCAGGCACTCTGAAACGAAACAGTGGGAAATGTTAGCTAAAATGCATAAAATGGTCATTAATAATTAAAGGAAAACTCCACCCAAAAACTGTCTTTGGTATTTGTTTCATTAGTCCATTGTTGACTTAGTTCCAAAATGTTTTGCTTGTCAGCAATCAAGTTTTCAAGACTGCAGCATCATATGATGATTTCTGTATTTTGAAAAAGATGATCAATTCTGAGAAGCAAAACATTTTGGGACAATGCTAACAATGGACTAAAAGGCAAACTTTATAGGCCTACTAATGACCTTGATACACATAAACCAAGGGAACCAGTACACTAGTTGCCTGCTCTTGCATTTTCATAGGTGTCTTTGTATCATCCCACTGGGAACACACTGGTTGAATCAACATTGATTTCATGTCATTTCAAAGGAATTACGTTGAACCAACGTTGAATAGACATTAAATTGACATCTGGGCCAAGTGGGATATTTCTTGCTTTTTTTCTTGCGTGTTGAAAAAATATGACCAATGGAAATGTTTCTCTTCTGAATCCAATTATTTATTGGGATTAATTGTCTTTGTTTTGCTGCAGTGTATATCCAGCAGAGCATGTGGGGATGAGTGCATGCCTTGTGGTGCTTCAATAAATGAGTAACAAGAAGACAAATCAAATCAAATCAAATTTTGATTTGTCACAAATGTTATTTGCCGAATTCAACAGGTGTAGATAGACCTTACTATGAAAAGATTACTTACAAGCCCTTAACCAACAATGCAGTTAAGAAAATAGAGTTAAGAAAATATTTACTAAATAAAGTAAAGTAAAAATGGAAATGTAAGAATAAATAACACAATAAAATAACAATATTGAGGCTATGTACAGGGGGTACTGGTATCGAGTCATACATTCTGTATTCTCGCTATACACCAAGTCACTTGGCTCTGTCATAACCTCACATGGTCTCTCCTATCATTGCTATGCAGACGACACACAATTAATCTTCTCCTTTCCCCCTTCTGATGACCAGGTGGCGAATCGCATCTCTGCATGTCTGGCAGACATATCAGTGTGGATGACGGATCACCACCTCAAGCTGAACCTCGGCAAGACGGAGCTGCTCTTCCTCCCGGGGAAGGACTGCCCGTTCCATGATCTCGCCATCACGGTTGACAACTCCATTGTGTCCTCCTCCCAGAGCGCTAAGAACCTTGGCGTGATCCTGGACAACACCCTGTCGTTCTCAACTAACATCAAGGCGGTGGCCCGTTCCTGTAGGTTCATGCTCTACAACATCCGCAGAGTACGACCCTGCCTCACACAGGAAGCGGCGCAGGTCCTAATCCAGGCACTTGTCATCTCCCGTCTGGATTACTGCAACTCGCTGTTGGCTGGGCTCCCTGCCTGTGCCATTAAACCCCTACAACTCATCCAGAACGCCGCAGCCCGTCTGGTGTTCAACCTTCCCAAGTTCTCTCACGTCACCCCGCTCCTCCGCTCTCTCCACTGGCTTCCAGTTGAAGCTCGCATCCGCTACAAGACCATGGTGCTTGCCTACGGAGCTGTGAGGGGAATGGCACCGCAGTACCTCCAGGCTCTGATCAGGCCCTACACCCAAACAAGGGCACTGCGTTCATCCACCTCTGGCCTGCTCGCCTCCCTACCACTGAGGAAGTACAGTTCCCGCTCAGCCCAGTCAAAACTGTTCGCTGCTCTGGCCCCCCAATGGTGGAACAAACTCCCTCACGACGCCAGGACAGCGGAGTCAATCACCACCTTCCGGAGACACCTGAAACCCCACCTCTTCAAGGAATACCTAGGATAGGATAAAGCAATCCTCCTCACCCCCCCCCTTAAATGATTTAGATGCACTATTGTAAAGTGGCTGTTCCACTGATGTCAGAAGGTGAATTCACCAATTTGTAAGTCGCTCTGGATAAGAGCGTCTGCTAAATGACTTAAATGTAATGTAAATGTAAATGTGCGGGGGTACAGGTTAGTCAAGGTATACTCCATACTGTAACCAACTGGGGGGCCATGCCTCAGAATATATGTAATAAACCATACATTCATGTTCCATTTATGACATCATATATACTGCCTTTTCATTTCGCTCCAAATGTCTTATACCTTTGGCACCAATGGACGGGACCATTTAGTTGTTATTTAGGTCACACGGTCCATTGGTCACAAAGCATATGATTGAGGGGAGTGCAGAATAAGAGCAGCTAGGATGCGTGTCACTGTGACTCTTTATCAAATAGGACCCAATAGTCTGGGGAGAAAGATTTGTACTCATGTATTCTGCACTATTGATTTTTGCTAATACTATAGCTATGGCTATTGATATTCCCACCGGTGGAACATATAGGACACCCTGCATTTGGTAAAGTGAAGGCATATCGGCCTGAGTGGAAACCTGAACACTGTAGTATTGAGTTTGGTCTCTGAGGGTTATGACCGTGTGTGTGTGTGTGTGTGTGTGTGCGTGTGTGTGTGTGTGTGTGTGTGTGTGTGTGTGTGCGTGTGTGTGTGTGTGCGTGCGTGCATGCGTGAAAACAAAGCTGTGGGTGTGTGTGTGTTTGCCCCTCCATACGCATGCATTCATGTGTGAAGAGGCTTGAGAGATTAATGGATTATTGGTATTAGTTAGGAGGCTGTGATTGAAGATGGATCCTCAATAATGAAGAAAAGTGTTTATGAACAGATACAGGAGGCTGAGGTAACTACTCAGACGTTATTTCATTATCTATTTTTTGTTGTTACCATTGGTCAGATTTAGTGTGCACAGCAATTTAGGTCCAAGTTGACCCTCTAATTTCTCGTGCCCTTGTTAGTTACCAATCTGTCTCAGCAGCTCTTCCAGTGAAGGTGTGCCATTAGCACTTTCTCCCGGAGGTGGCGGTGTGAAATCAGCCGGAACATTCACCTGTGAAGCTGTGAAAACAATAGACGGGAGCCTGGCTCGGCAGTTTGTGTTGAGAAACGGGGGTACAAACAACAAACTTTCAAAGACAAATGTGAGAGGCTGTGTTAAATTTAATTTAACATCACTCTCTGTTTTCTCAGTCTGGGTATTCTGGGTAACCTGGTCATCCTCAAAATAATGCGAGAATCTCCCTCCATCCACTATGGATATTCCATCCATTCTAGTATTCCATGCTGTTCGGCATATTTCTTGTGGCGTGGGATATTGATAATAGAATGCATGCATGCAGGGGTCATAAGGGCATTATTTGGGGAACTTGTTCAGTGCAACAATAGTGTCTTGATAGAAAAATCATAGGTTCAACAAAATAATGATTCAACACTCAACATATGAACCGTCCAAAGAGCAAATCTACAAAGTAATTGAAGACATTCTTACAAGAACGCCTGGTTGATTATTTGAGTAGGAAGTCCAAGCAAAAATCCAACGAAATCAATATGAACCCCCCTAAGGTGCGGACTCCCGGACGCACCTCAAAACCATAGGGAGGGTCCGGGTGGGCGTCTGTCCATGGTGGCGGTTCCGGCTCGGGACGTGGACCCCACTCCATAAATTTCATAGTTCCTCCCCTTCGCGTCCTGGGATTATCCACCCTCGTCGCCGACCATGGCCTAATAGTCCTCACCCAGAACCCCACTGAACTGAGGAGCCGCTCGTGACTGAGGGGCAGCTCGGGACTGAGGGGAAGCTCGGGACTGAGGGGTAGCTCGGGACTGAGGAGCAGCTCGGGACTGAGGAGCAGCTCGGGACTGAGGGGCAGCCCAGTACTGAGAGAAACCCCAGTACTGAGAGGAAACCCAGTACTGAGATGAAGCCCAGCCAGGCAGTTGAATCCGGCAGATCCTGGCTGACTGGCGGATCTGGAAGAGTCTGGTTGACTAGCGGATCTGGAAGAGTCTGGTTGACTGGCAGATCTGGAAGAGTCTGGTTGACTGGCAGATCTGGAAGAGTCTGGTTGACTGGCAGATCTGGAAGAGTCTGGTTGACTGGCAGATCTGGAAGAGTCTGGCTGACTGGCAGATCTGGAAGAGTCTGGCTGACTGGCAGATCTGGAAGAGTCTGGCTGACTGGCAGATCTGGAAGAGTCTGGCTGACTGGCAGATCTGGAAGAGTCTGGCTGACTGGCAGATCTGGAAGAGTCTGGCAGACTGGCAGATCTGGAAGAGTCTGGCTGACTGGCAGATCTGGAAGAGTCTGGCTGACTGGCAGATCTGAAAGAGTCTGGCTGACTGGCAGATCTGGAAGAGTCTGGCTGACTGGCAGATCTGGAAGAGTCTGGCAGACTGACGGCTCTGGCTGCTTCATGCTGACTGACGGCTCTGGCTGCTCCATGCTGACTGGCGGCTCTGGTTGCTCCATGCAGATTGACAGCTCTGGCGGCTTCTTGCAGACTGACACCTCTGACTGTTCCATGCAGACTAACAGATTTGGCAGCTCCTTGCCGACTGGCAGCTCCTTGCAGACTGGCAGCTCCTTGCAGACTAGCAGCTCCTTGCAGACTGGCAGCTCCATGCAGACTGGCAACTCCATGCAGACTGGCAACTCTGGCTGCTCCAAGCAGACTGACAGCTCTGGCTGCTCCATGCAGACTGGCAGCTCTGGCTGCTCCATGCAGACTGGCATCTCTGGCTGCTCCATGCAGACTGGCAGCTCAGGCTGCTCCGAACAGGCAGGAGGCTCCGGCAGCGCTGTAGAGGAGGAAGGCTCTAGAAACGCTGAACATGCGGGAGACCTTCGACAGCACAGGAGAGGGAGAAAGAGCTGGCTGCGCTGAACAGGCGATGCGCACTGAAGGCCTGGTGCGTGGTACTGGAACTGGTGGTACTGGATCGAGGACACGCACAGGAAGCCTGGTGCGGAGAGCTGCCACCGGAGGACTGGTGTGTGAAGGTGGCACAGGATGGACTGGACCGTGAAGGTGTACTGTAGAGCCTGAGAGCAGGACTGGCACAGGACGTGCAAGGCTAGGTAGGTACACAGGAGGCCTAGTACGTGAGGCTGGCACATTTTTCACCAGCCGACTAACACGCACCTCAGGACTAGTATGGAGCGCTGACCCAGGTGCCATTAAATCCCCGACACGCTCAGTCGGACGAATCTTGTACTTAAAGCACCAAACTAGCAACTCACTCATTACTCTCTCCTCCAATTTCCCCATTAACTCCTTCACAGTCTCTGTTTCGCTCACCTCCAACACCGGTTCTGGTCTCCTCCTTGGCTCCTCACGATAAACAGGGAGAGTTGGCTCAGGTCTGTCTCCTGACTCAGCCACTCTCCCTCTGAGCCCCCCCCAATAATTTTTTGGGGCTGATTTTTGGGTTTCGCTCAGCGCCGCCGTGTCTTTCTTTTCGACTCCATTCTCCTATAGCCCTCTTCGCACTGCTCCAGCGAATCCCAGGCGGGCTCCGGCACTCTCTCTGGGTCGGCCGCCCACCTGTCTTTCTTCCCACGTCGTATACTCCAAGCCTCTGCTGTTCATAACGTCCTCCCTTTGCTGCTACAGCTGCCTGTTAACACGCTGCTCGGTCCATGTGTGGTGGGTGATTCTGTAACGACGTTCTTCGTTTGTCGAAAGAGAGTCGGACCGAAATGCAGCGTGTTGGTTACTCATGTTTTTTAATGGAACAAACGCGGTACATTAAATAACTGATACAAATACAAAAAAAACAACAAAACGGAACGTGAAACCTAATTACAGCCTATCTGGTGAAACTACACAGAGACAGGAACAATCACCCACGGCTACCTAAATACGGTTCCCAATTAGAGACAACGAGAATCACCTGACTCTGATTGAGAACCGCCTCAGGCAGCCAAACCTATGCAACACCCCTACTCAGCCGCAATCCCAATAACTAAAAAACCCCACTATGAAATACAACAACATAAACCCATGTCACAGCCTGGCCTGACCAACTAATTAACGAAAACACAAAATACTAAGACCAAGGCGTGACAACCCATCACTCTCTCCTACCATCCCTCTCTCCTACCATCCCTCTCTCCTACCCATCCCTCTCTCCAACCATCCTTCTCTCCGACCATCCTTCTCTCTCTCCTACCATCCTTCTCTCTCTCCTACCCATCACTCTCTCCTACCCATCACTCTCTCATACCCATCACTCTCTCCTACCATCTCTCTCTCCTACCATCTCTCTCTCATACCCATTACCCCGCCTACTCATTTCTCCCTCTCCCAGTTTCAGTGACATGCCTTGTTACTTGAGCAGACTGCCAGTGTGCTCTGTGTCAATTGGGCCAGCTCTGGGGACACGGTGAGCAACCCTTTATCTCCAAGAAACAGAAGCGTCCCATCGCCTCCTCAGGGGGCTGTTGTGGGAACGGAGGGAGGGTGTAAACCAGGAGGGGGCCAGCAGGTTCTCCTCTATTACAAACCAAGAATCGGACAACAACAAAAAAACTGCACACACACAAACATGAACGCAGAAAAATGCAGGAAGGCGTGCACACACACGAACACGTGCAGGATTACACAAAGGCATATACACACTCACATGCGCAAACACACTCACACCCACACCCACAGTCACAGTCACACACCCCCAACAGACACACACACACACCCACACACACCCACACACACCCACACAGTCAGCCATTCTGGGTTCCCAGTGCTGAGGATGGTGGCGATTTATGATTTCTGTATTAATTAACATACCTGTCCCGCTCCCTCAGGGCAGCTTTCCCCTTCCCTTAAAGTTAAATACCTTTTTTCCCTTTTCAGATCGCTCTCTCTCCTCAGTTAAAAGCAGAACACAGGCCTGAGCTGGACCTACATAATGTCCTTTCAAAATTAAACACTCTGTCTTTGTTTCCTAATCTCTCCTCTCACTGCCGTCATGTCTTTCATCTGCCAGGAATACGCTCCTCATTTCACAGGGATGATAGAAATGTATCAGCTGAGCTGAGCAGGTGAGTGAGTGTACTTGACCTGCTGCAGCCTAGCTGCATGGGCTCTATTCTGTTGGCGTTGTTCCACTTGGAGAGCTCCAATTGAGCTGGCAACTATCTGTAGTGAGTTCCTTAAAGGTATGAATTACCCACAACTTTTTAATTAAAACCTGACTGCAGGTCATCTAAGGTATAATGTCACCCACTCATAGACTTGTTGTGGCACTTGATACACAAGTCTGCTTGATCAGGACCAGGTATTTTATTACCCAGCATATACCTCCCCTTCTCCCGGGCGCCATCTGGCAGCGGTGGCTCTGCTTACACCATCACTTTCTTCGGTTAAATGTTTTTAATGGGATTCTGGGACCTAGGTGACATGGTCGTCACAAAGCCCCACCAACATCAGTGCTTCGCAGAGCCAGTAACATAATGAACATATCAAACATGTCTGCCAAGCTCCAACGGGAGACGGTGACAGCACACTCAGGAACCCTCTATTTAGAGGGCCCACAAAACCCTCGACAAATAGCAGTGACTTTCAATGGGAAGGTGAAAATATGGAGGGAATTGAGCCTTTCTATGGCCGGTGTGTGCAGAGAGGTGATACAAGAATAATGGCTGAAAAAAGTTAATGGTATTCCTGCAGGTTTGTAGTCCGGGGGGACAATAATGAATATTAAACGGCTACTCTCCCTATTCTTTTTATGAGCACATTCTTTATGAATTATTAGGGCTATGCAGTAATTTGGCAGACCATTCACTCTGCAGAGCACTCCCTGCATGGCCCTGTAAATCCATTCTATTTTTACACCGACCTCTCCCTCCTCCCCCTTGACCAACACACATTTGCGCCAACCCTACCTTTGTAGTGGATGTGGGATTTTTCATTAGTGCTCGTTCTGACCTCCTCTTTCATCCACTGTTTTTCTATTAGGCATCAAAAAAGTTCTGGATGAATCAGTCCGTTGCTTTATCTGTAGGATTTTGTTTTGTCTTTTCTGAGTTGTTTGATCCTCTCTGTGACGAGTGGACCAGGCAGGATAGACCAGGCAGGGTGGACCAGGCAGGGTGGACCAGGCAGGGTGGACCAGGCAGGGTGGACCAGGCAGGGTAGACCAGGCAGGGTGGACCAGGCAGGGTAGACCAGGCAGGGTGGACCAGGCAGGGTGGACCAGGCAGGGTGGACCAGGCAGGTTGGACCAGGCAGGGTGGACCAGGCAGGGTCGACCAGGCAGGGTAGACCAGGCAGGGTGGACCAGGCAGGGTAGACCAGGCAGGGTAGATCAGGCAGGGTGGACCAGGCAGAGTGGACCAGGCAGGGTAGACCAGGCAGGGTAGACCAGGCAGGGTGGACCAGGCAGGGTGGACCAGGCAGGATAGACCAGGCAGGGTGGACCAGGCAAGGTGGACCAGGCAGGGTGGACCAGGCAGGGTAGACCAGGCAGGGTAGATCAGGCAGAGTGGACCAGGCAGGGTAGACCAGGCAGGGTAGACCAGGCAGGGTAGACCAGGCAGGGTGGACCAGGCAGGGTGGACCAGGCAGGGTAGACCAGGCAGGGTGGACCAGGCAGGGTGGACCAGGCAGGGTAGACCAGGCAGGATGGACCAGGCAGGGTAGACCAGGCAGGGTAGACCAGGCAGGGTAGACCAGGCAGGGTGGACCAGGCAGGGTGGACCAGGCACTCACTGGGTGGAAAAGTTGTCTTTGTGTGATTTTAACACCCGGGTTATAGCCCAGTCTTAGGCCAGTTCAGCTCTATTTCTGTAGAGGTGCACCTCGAAAGGCATTGGTTGCCCTATTTCTCATTCTATTTGGAAGGTTCTTGTGCTGTCTCCGGGAGCATTACACGAATGATGACTCTCATACTTTTGTTCGATGTGGAAGATATTGTCTCGATTCAGTTGCCTCTATTTTTATTTCCATGCCATGCGCCATCATTTTGGAAATAGCAACACACGTCAACATACAAACCTGCTCTCTTAGAACAGATGTGTTAAAAACAACACGTTGTGTTGCACATTCAGGTGTCTAGTTACGGAAGACACATGTTGTGTTACTTTTAACACAATCACCCTGTTGGCTCATTTAACAGATGATTTGTGTTAATTTTCCAACACATTATGTAAAAGTAACACAACAAGACTTCTTCCCCTGGTCCCACTGTGGTAACACACAGACAGACTATGTACAGGGAACACAACTAATTATCTTTTTTCAACATACACATAAATGGTCTAGATTAAGCACAAAATGTCCATGGGATTATTTCACCGGATGGTGACACAAATTGTAAGCAGTTCAGTTCAGACAAACCAACATTTATTTTCCACACACTTTTTTCCCCCTTTTCTTGCTTCCCCACATAACATATTTCCACAAACATTCTGAAGTTAGGTCATCCATTGGAAATAACAGGCATCCGTAATGATATGCACGCCTCCTAGTCCAGTGGGATCTATCCCAGATATGCTGGCCATGGCTGCAGTGAGGAGGGAGTGCTCTGTTTGTCCATATTAACTTCTCAGGACCAGAGGATGGGGCCGGCATCATCAGCATTCCTCCTCTGACCCAGGCTACTGCATTAGCTTAGAAACATCAGTTGGGGGAAAGAGAGGGAGAAAATGCTGTGATCTGCATAAAACCACAAACAAGCAGCCTGCTCACACACTTCCCTCAATTACTGCAGCTCTTGGAACACAGGCAGTTTATTCAAATGGCTGAACCATCAGAAACCTCAAAGAAGAACAATTTCAGGATGGTCCCCAGAGTTTACAGATTAGGTAGAATTTTGTTATTATGTGGTATTTGTTATAGAGTCCTCAGTATATCAGAGAGAGGCTAAATAAATAAGTGCATGTATAACTCTTTGATGGTTCAATACAATATGTTGGTCTATTTTCCAAACACTGTCATAGATTTATAGTTTACTTGCTGAAATTGAAACTTTATGGATATATGTTTTTTAATGGAAGTTATCCATTGACACATGGACCAACTCTTGGGCTTTTCAAGGTCATATCGAGCATTCCAAGAATCTGATTATGAAGTATTATTTTTCTCACCCTTATATTCAAGTTAGCATAATAGAAGTGAGAGCTTTTCTCAAAAGTAATGCCGTGGGCAAACACTCACCAAGAGACAAAGTCAGAGCAGGGAAATTAAGGTGAGGTGCTTCATTGAAATTATAATATTATTCATGCAAATAAATGACTGAACCTCCAAACCCGCCCTTGTTGACATGAGTGGATATGTGACGATGTAGGTAAAAAGAGAGTTTTAGAAAGAGGGCAGTGAATTAGTATGAGTGTACTGAAATGTACCTACTGTTTGACTACTGCTGTTGCAGTAGTACATGTACTTCATCATACGAAATAAAACCTAGACTGATCAAAAATATATTTGACTGAGTTCCAGTTTATATAAATAAATTAGCCAATTGAATTCAATTCATTAGGTCCCAATCTATGGACTTCACATGATTGGGCATACAGATTTGCATCTGTTGGTCATAGATACCTTAAAAAAACATGGAGATGTTGTAACGTTTGTCGTCCTCATCTGAGGAGTATGAAGGATCGGAGGACTAATGCGCCGCGTGGTACGTGTTCATGATGATATTTATTAAACTCAGAACACTAAAACAAAAAAAACTAAGAGAATGACACGAAACGAAACAGTCCTGTCTGGTGAAGACACAAAACAGAAAACAATCACCCACACCACACCGGTGGGAAAAGGCTACCTAAGTATGATTCTCAATCAGAGACAACGAACGACACCTGCCTCTGATTGAGAACCATACCAGGCCAAACACGAAACCACAACATAGAAAAACGAACAAAAACTACCTACCCAACTCACGCCCTGACCATACTAAAACAAAGACATAACAAAAAAACTAAGGTCAGAACGTGACAGTACCCCCACCACAAAGGTGCGGACTCCGGCTGCAAAACCTGAACCTATAGGGGAGGGTCTGGGTGGGCGTCTGTCCACGGTGGCGGCTCTGGCGCGGGACGTGGACCCCACTCCACCATAGTCTTTGCCGCTTCTTTCCCCGCCTCAGTGGCGCCTTTAGAGCGGCGACCCTCGCCGCCAACCTCGGACTGAGGACCCTAGCACCGGTTCCCAAATGGACGGGAGATTCAGGCAGCCCTGGACGGGCGGGAGATTCCAGCAGCGACGGAGAGGCGGGAGACTCCGGCAGCGCCGGCGTGAAGGGCGACTCCGACAGCTCCTGACTGACAGACGGCTTTGGCAGCTCCTGACTGGCAGGCGGCTCTGGCAGCTCCATACTAAAACAAAGAAATAACAAAAAAACTAAGGTCAGAACGTGACAGATGTGGATCAGAAAATCAATGGGATATCTTTTGTGACCACCATTTGCCTGAAGCAGATTACACATCTCCTTCATAAAGAATTGATCAGGCGGTTGGTTGTGGCCTGTGGAATGCTCTCCCACTCCTCCTCAATAGCTGGATAGGATATGAACTGGCAGGAACTGAAACACGCTGTCGTACACATCGATCCAGAGCCTCCCAAACATGCTCAATGTCTGACATGTCTGGTGTTTCGGCAAGCCATGGAAGAACTGGCACATTTTCAACTTCCAGGAATTGTGTACAGATCTATGCAACATGGGGCCGTGCATTATCACGCTGAAACATGCAGATGAATGGCACGACAATGGGCCTCAGGAATTTATCTCTGCATTCAAATTGCCATCGATAAAATGCAATTGTGTTCATTGTCCGTAGGTTATGCCTGCCCATATCATATCCCCTCTGCCGCCATGGGGCACTCTGTTCACATTGTTGACGTCAGCAAACCACTCGTCCACATGACGCCATCTGCCTGGTACAGCTGCCATTAGCCATTGCGCTTATATTTTTTGTTCAGTGTAGATATTCCAATACCAAATATTATTTGATTCTAAAAGTGAAGCTATCTCTGGACACTGTCAACAGCTTAACAATGGCCATGTGACATGAACAACTGTCCAATGCTCAAGGCCTATGATGTCAGAAGTGACCTTGCAGTCTGATGTGTCTGTCTGAAATGGATAGTCACCGAGAGCTGCTGCATAAATATAACACTTTTTGGATGACGGTTTTCAAAAACATTATTTTCAGCTAATGATCTATTTATTTTCTCTATAGCCTGTGTTTCTTTCATGTTCAATGATAAAGTCTTTGGTATGTCGGCACAGACGCAAGATAATTTGTAAATTCCTGTACTTTTGTACAGTTGTAAAATCTTAATTTGAGCAACTTTTCTACAGCAGGAAAATAGTCCTACATCAACAGGAAATGTGAATTATTATATTTATTTAAACTAATGGACATTTTTATAGGGATTGATAAATGTTTGCAATGGAAAAACAAGTCTGAAATGTCAAAGTGGAAATTGGACAAATTCAGAAGCCTATTTAAACCTCAATTACATTGCAGGAAAGTTCTCCTGCAACAGGGTGATCAAATTATGACCCTACATCTGTATGGGGAGATTCATTCATTTGGAAAGAAATTCATTGCACAACAGATTCAAAAAGTGTAATCAAAAAGAAAATGATCTATTAAATTCCTTAGCTTTCTCAGGTCCTTGAATATGTCAACTATGGCACTTTTTCCAATTACGCTATGATGTTTTTTTGTGCTATTGATTTTCAAACACACCTTACATTAAAACATACAATGCCAATGTCATGGGTAACAATGGGCCGATTCAGACTTGTATGTCTCTCCTACACATGCCTTTCCAACACACTTCTCAGTTGTTGGCATTTAGACTTACAATATGCAGGTCTGTAATGGGTTTGGCAGGCGTGGTTCCCTTGTTCGTACTGAATACATTTAAGCCACTGAAAACCCTCCAACTTGCTTGCCAACAGATCTTCTCATGGAGTTTTCAGTATATCTAACGCCAACCCTTTAAATTTGGTGTACCTTCAATTAGACATTTCTCGACAGACTCACTACAATATATGATGAGAACAGTTCAGAATATTCGCGATCAATTAAAGAAAGCCACGTAAATGCATGCATATTCGTCTACTTTTCAGAACCAATTGGAAGATTTAAAAATACTCAGACCTTGAATATTATTTAGGGTTAGGAACGTATTTATTAACAATATAAAACAGTTTGCAAAGCCTTTGCACACTAAATATATTGGTGAATTAAAAATACAGGGGTATGATTCATCCTGAAAGAAGCCATATTCAGTTGTTCAATCCATGAAATATTGGAAGGTGAGAAAAGTACAATAGGGGTTGAACAGTAGTTTTATAAATCTACCCTAATAAGCCTCACTACTCTTGGAAGTGTGATGACAACGGTGCAGCCGTTGTGAACCGTGTGCCAGGCTCCAGGTGTAAACTGCTATGTATGCCCTGCGTTCCATAATGATTCAAATAGGCTACATGTCCCAAATTATTGCACAACTTGCAATACATTAGCCTAATATGATCCACCATTGCTAGCAATCCTCAGGATCAAAAACAGAGGAAAGAAAGGTCAGCTAACGATGTAATAGAAAATACAAAATGTAATGAAACTAACACTAAAGTGACAATTATAAATGTATGTGGGTATAACTGACAGTTGCTACCAGTAATGGCTAATCTTTTACACAATACACATTTTTTTAAATACAATGAAAAGTCTGGGGATACAGTAAAATTAAAACATTCTACAATTCATAAATCAACTCGGTAGGTTTGGCATTATACTGTCATGGCTAAAGCGTATAGCTTGGGTCTCCAAATTTCATCCCTTTAAGGTTGTAAGGCCAGCATTTCATAAATGTCACTGTGGAAAGGGGATATGTTTACATGCTTCAGTTTGCTGCTATATGAATGGTTTCACATTTGTCTCCAGCGATCATAAGGTAAAATAGATCAAACACACAATTGTAATTTATATTTACAATCACCTTATCCAAATGGCTTACTCATTTGCCTAGCTCTTATCAATAGCTCTTATCAGTTTATAAATTACAGTGCATGGAGACTGGTGTTATTTCTTTCAGGGAAAAATAAATTACATGTTATTCCACTTGGAAACGACAGCTTGCACAACTTTATTCATTGTTTCATTCAATTCAATTCATTCATTCATTCAAATCAAATCCAATTTTATTGGTCACATACACATGGTTAGCGGATGTTAATGCGATTGTAATGAGTGCTTATGCTTCTAGTTCCAACTATGCAGTAATATCTAACAAGTAATCTAACAAATTCACAAGAACTTCATTATACACACAAATACCCACAAACGTAAAGGGATGAATAAGAATATGTCCATATAAATATATGGATGTGCTAATGCGTGCAGCATAGGCAAGATGCAGTAGATGGTGTAGAATGCAGTATGTACATATGAGATGAGTAATGTAGGATATGTAAACATTATTAAAGTGACGTTATTTAAAGTGACTAGTGATAACTTTACTTTATTTAAGTGGCCAGAGATTTGAGTCTGTATGGTGGCAGCAGCCTCTCTATGTAAGTGATGGCTGTTTAACAGTCTGATGGTCTTGAGATAGAAGCTGTTTTTCAGTTTCTCGGTCCCAGCTTTGATAAACCTGTACTGACCTCGCCTTCTGGATGATAGCGGGGTGAACAGGCAGTGGCTCGGGTGGTTGTTGTCCTTGATGATCATTTTGGCCTTCCTGTGACATCGGGTGCCATAGGTGTCCTGGAGGGCAGGTAGTTTACATCCGGTGATGTGTTGTACAGACCACACTGCCTTCTGGAGAGCCTTGAGGTTGAGGGTGGTGAAATTGCCGTACCAGGTGGTGATACAGCCCGACAGGATGCTCTCAATTGTGCATCTGTAAAGGTTTGCGCCTTCTTCAACACGCTGTCTGTGTGGGTGGACCATTTCAGTTTGTCCGTGATGTGTACACTGAGGAACTTAAAAAGTTCCAGTACTGTCCCGTTGATGTGGATGGCCATTGGTGAACAGGAAGTACAGGAGAGGACTGAGAACACACCCTTGTGGGGCTCAAGTGTTGAGGATCAGCGGGGTGGAGATGTTGTTTCCTACCTTCACCACATGGGGGTGGCCCATCAGAACTTCCACGACCCAATTGCATAGGGTGGGGTCGAGACCCAGGGTCTCGAGCTTAATTTTATTTGACCTTCATTTAACTAGGCAAGTCAATTAGGCAAACAAATTCTTATTTTCAATGACGGCCTAGTAACAGTGGGTTAACTGCCTTGTTCAGGGGCAGAATGACAGATTTTTACCTTGTCAGCTCAGGGACTCGACATTGCAACCTTTCGGTTATTAGTCCAACGCTCTAACCACTAGACTACCTGCCACCCTAATGATGAGTTTGGAGGGTACTATGGTGTTAAATGCTGAGCTGTAGTAAATGAACAGCAATCTTACATAGGTATTCCTCTTGTCCAGATGGGATAGGGCAGTGTGCAGTGTGATAGCAATTGCGTCGTCAGTGTACCTATTGAGACGGTAAGCAAATTGGAGAAGGTCTAGGATATTAGGTAGGGTGGAGGTGATATGGTCATTGACTAGTCTCTCAAAGCACTTCATGATGACAGAAGTGAGTGCAATGGGGCGAAAGTCATTTAGTTAAGTTACCTTTCTTGGGAACAGGAACAATGGTGGCCATCTTGAAGGATGTGAGGGCAACAGATTGGGATAGGGATTGGTTGAATATTCTTATTGGCTCGGCCTGTCTCCCCGGTGAATGGGCCTGGCTCCCAAGTGGGTGGGCCAATGGCTGCGCCCCTGCACAGTCGTAAAATCCGTAGGGAAGGGCCTAATTAATTCATTTCAATTGACTGATTTCATTATATGAACTTTAACTCAGTAAAATCTTTACACTGTGGTATGTTGCATTTATATGTTTATTCAGTTTTAAAAGATAGCCATAAAAACATATGTACAGTGGGAAGTTTACATAAACTCAGGTTAGAGTCATGAAAACTTGTTTTTCAACCACTCCACACATTTCTTTTTAACAAACTATAGTTTTGGCAAGTCAGTAAGGACATCTACTTTGTGCATGACACAAGTCATTTTTCCAACAATTGTTTACAGACAGTTATTTAACTTATAATTCACTGTATCACAATTCTAGTGGGTCAGAAGTTTACATACATTAAGTTGTCTTGGAACAGCTTGGAAAATTCCAGAAAATGCTGTCATGCCTTTAGCAGCTTCTGATAGGCTAACTGACATCATTTAAATCATTTGGAGGTGTACCTTTGGATGTATTTCAAGGCCTACCTTCAAAATCAGTGCCTCTTTGCTTGACATCATGGGAAAATCAAAAGAAATCAGCCAAGACCCCAGAAAAAAAGTTGTAGACCTCCACAAGTCTGGTTCATCCTTGGGAGAAATTTCCAAATGCCTGAAGGTACCCCGTTCATCTGTACAAACAATAGTATGCAAGTATTAACACCTTGGGACCACACAGCCGTCATACCGCTCAGGAAAGAGCCTAGAGATTAATGTACTTTGGTGGTAAAAGTGCAAATCAATCCCAGAACAACAGCAAAGGACCTTGTGAAGATGCTGGAGGAAATATGTACAAAAGTATCTATATCCACAGTAAAAAGAGTCCTATATCAAAATAACCTGAAAGGCCGCTCAGCAAGGAGAAGCCTCTGCTCCAAAACCGCCATAAAAAAGCCAGACTACGGTTTGCAACTGCACATGGGGACAAAGATTGTACTTTTTGGAGAAATGTCCTCTGGTCTGATGAAACAAAAATAGAACTGATTGGCCATAATGACCATCGTTATGCTTGGAGGAAAAAGGGGGAGGCTTGCAAGCCAAAGAACACCATCCCAACCTTGAAGCACGGGGTGGCAGCATCAGGTTGTGGGGGTGCTTTGCTTCAGGAGGGACTGGTATAAAAAATAAATTATGTGTATTTACTGATGCAACATCTCAAGACATCAGTCAGGAAGTTAAAGCTTGGTTGCAAATGGGTCTTCCAAATGGACATCGACCCCAAGCATAATAAGCATACTTCCAAAGTTGTGGCAAAATGGCTTAAGGATAACAAAGTCAAGGTATTGGAGTGGCCATCACAAATCCCTGACCTCAATCCCATAGAAAATATGTGGGTGGAACTGACAAAGCGTGTGCGAGCAAGGAGGCCTACAAACCTGACTCAGTTACACCAGCTCTGTCAGGAGGAAGCTTGTGGAAGGCTACCCAAAACATTTGACCCAAGTTAAACAATTTAAAGGCAATGCTACCAAATATCAATTGAGTGTATGTCAACTTCTGACCCACTGGGAATGTGATGAAAGAAATAAAAGCTAAAATAAATAATTCTCACTACTATTTTTCAGACATTTCACATTCTTAAAATAAATTGGTGATCCTAACTGACCTAAGATAAGGAATTGTTACGAGGATAAATTGTCAGGATTTGTGAAAAAACTGAGTTTAAATGTACTTGGCTAAGGTGTATGTAAACTTCCGACTTCAACTGTATTTGTATTTGTCTACGTTTCAGAACCCATGGATGGATTTAAAAACACTCGCATTTTACACTTTATTTTTCATGGAATAATCATGAATCCTAATTCATGGAAAAATAGGGTTGGAGAGTGTTTACAAACAAACAAGAAAAGGTGGTTTGATTAATTCTGTTCATTAATGGTAATGTTGGAAGTAGTGTATACTATACATTATAATATGGAGAATAGTATACAATACTATGATATAATAAATATACTCTTATTGCCTGCACTGATCATGGAACTGTGCGATGACAAGTGCCGAGTCTAACTTCAAACTATCGATTTGCGTTCCATAATTATTTAATAAGCCAACATGTTTCGATACATTTTTACTACAATTTATATTTGGCCTTCATTAAATAGTACCTATAATTAATTGACCCTCAACCAAAAGGAAGTGACATAAAACCAAGTCACTGTGTGGGCATTCCACAGTGTGGAAAGGACAAAGTGGCCTAAAAAAGAGATTGTTCTATTTCCATGGCGCTCTGAGCTGTAACGATTGTTCGAGTGTCTTTTTGAAGATACCGTCTTTGCTGATAGGTGCTGACATACTCAAAATATAAATAATTAAGTGCACATTAATATGGACAGTTGAATTACTATGGTAGTCTAAAGCTTTAACAATTATGCAGAAATTAGCATCAGAACAGAAATTGGGATAATATACCCCCCTGCACTATGAGTCAAGAATAGTTTGGGGCAAAATCACAATCTTTGCGAAAAGAAGATTCTTACACAGTGCTGACATATGAAGAGAAGGAATACGGATGAACAATTTAAATGGAACAGATGCATGCATACACTGAAAGTTAAATGGTAATCACAACACATTTTGTTATTTAGAGACACACTTCATTTTGTGCCTTTTCAATACTGCTTTTTATTTTAAAAAGTCAGTTCAGTGCTTTACCACGGATCACTACCGTTCCACTTTGTCCAGTTATTCAAATGTCAAAAAACTGCAATACACTGTACACGAATGTGAGGCAGCCTTAACTGATTGTAATGAAATTGAAGCCCATGAGGAATGTAGTAGCGCGGAGTAAAAGGACATTTATGCAATATAAGTGTAATTAAGCTGTGAGTGCCATATGTCCAGAGTCTCTTCATAGCCTAGGTGGGACAGCCTAGGTGGGACAGCCATGTCCTCCACTGTCTTGTCTGTTAAACAGACAGTAATCGACCCTATCACAACCATCTATCCCTAACCATCAAACCCCGCATCATGCAACACATACTGTGCAAGTCGTACAGCTCCATTTCAAACTGCAAACGAGTTAATCAGTGCTGATCTCTGGAAAGAATTCTCCTCTTCTACTCGGTGGAATGCTATTGGATATGGAAGGTAATGTGGAAAGCTGTCTGCTGCCATTGCAGGGCCAGTGCTGCTGACTATGAGATAGGGCCCAAAGGAGTGTGGGGGCAGGTAGATGGGATGGGGAGCACCACAGAAGGCTTATTGATAGATGGGTGGAGGAGTGCCAGGAGACGATGGGTTGGTAATTACCTGTGTGCCTCTGATTCAGGGGCATTAGAGCTGATGAGGATTATGAAGAGGGGGGGTGGCTCTGGAGGAGATGAGTAGTGTGGAGACACCGTTCAGGCAGTCAATCTCATGATGTGAGAGATACAGTATATGAGAGCGGAACCAACTGCTTGATATAGTCAGAGAGGGAAGGATGAGATGGCGGAGGACCTATGTGACACTGTCAGAGAGCCCAGGGAGATGAGAAGATTGAGTCAGTCAGGGAAAGAAGCAGGTAGAGAACATGAGAGAGAGAGAGAGAGAGAGAGAGCGAGAGAGAGAGAGAGAGAGAGAGAGAGAGAGGGAGAGAGAGAGAGAGAGAGAAAGGAGAATGGTGTGCATTTCATGTGTTAATAATAATATAAATCAAACTCCTAACACATTATTCATATCCGATCTGATATTAAACAACGATATTGTTTAACATACTTTATCACCTTCTGTTGTCTATGTTGGAGTTGATTTTCATATACAATCACAATCGTGATTGGTTTTCATGTACAATCACGGGCATCGGATTGGTTTTCATGCCTCACTGTTTTTGTTTGTTATGCTTTTTCTTTGCTTCTCAGCATGAAACAAGCCTATTTCACCACTCTCCCCCTCCCTTTTAACAAGCCTATTTCACCACTCTCCCCCTCCCTTTTAACAAGCCTATTTCACCACTCTCCCCTCTCCCTTTTAACAAGCCTATTTCACCACTCTCCCCCTCCTTTTTAACAAGCCTATTTCACCACTCTCCCCCTCCCTTTTAACAAGCCTATTTCACCACTCTCCCCCTCCCTTTTAACAAGCCTATTTCACCACTCTCCCCCTCCCTTTTAACAAGCCTATTTCACCACTCTCCCCCTCCTTTTTAACAAGCCTATTTCACCACTCTCCCCCTCCCTTTTAACAAGCCTATTTCACCACTCTCCCCCTCCCTTTTAACAAGCCTATTTCACCACTCTCCCCTCCCTTTTAACAAGCCTATTTCACCACTCTCCCCCTCCCTTTTAACAAGCCTATTTCACCACTCTCCCCCTCCCTTTTAACAAGCCTATTCCACCACTCTCCCACTCCCTTTTAACAAGCCTATTTCACCACTCTTTCCCCCACCCTTTTAACAGCCCCCCCCCCCCTTTCTGTTATTTCATTAAATTCCATATCAGGCACAGACATCTGGAAGCTACAATTCCAGTGTGGAATCGTCATTCTCCTATATTCAGTCAACAACCCATCATCTGAATGGTGTGTGTTATCTATGGCTGCTCTGGAGGGGCCTTAATTCACTACTGATGTGTATAGGCCTGCATAGATGAAATCGCTTAAAGGCTTTCTGACTCATTTGCCTGTAACAGATGGGCTGGTGGCTGCTTGGGTCAAACTCACTGCCTATATGTTAGGGAATCAGCAAAAATATGAACCCTAGGAGAGACTCAGATTCACTCTGAAACCTTCTGGGGGGGGGGGTGTAAATGCAATGTCTCCCATATGATTCTAGGAAGCTATTACCCTCTCAGCATTCTGTGTCGACGCTGCACTATTTAAATGCCTTAGAGTCTAGCAATGATAGCGGTCTGCAAGGTCTTTCAGGTTTTTATGGCATATAGATGCACTCTTTTGGCCATTGATTTCAGATCTTGGATTCCTTCCGGTTGAAGATTATGTTATAAATCCCTTGGTACTTTAAGTGTTTGGCTCAAGGTGTCCCAACAGTGTCAACGTAAAGGACTTAGGGGGAGCATCACAACTCACTGTTACAATCTGTCTCAACTGGCACTTAACTGTTGATGTGTTGATTGTACAGGTAGAAAATAAGATTCAATTTTTATTGAGTCAGATGTTTTCGTAACAGCAAGCTCTTCCTTGGTTGATGATATGTCTCTGGTTACCAGTGTCTGATGCAAAATCCATTCCGTTTAGGTCAAACTCATCAAGTCCCCCTGAGCCAGTAATGGGTTAAAGATTGATGTGATGGCAAGTTTAGAGGGAATGTAAGCACAGTTAATAATTAATGCTGGTGCACTCTGTCAAATATGCCCTGGTGAAGGCCAAAGAGGCTGCTATAGTACAGTACATAAGAGGTTAGAGCACACTACACTCCGAGATGAGGCATCCTAAATCAGAATCAGAATCATAAAACACGGGACGAGATGTTAAAAACTGTCCATTGTGCCAATAGATGGTATGCACTCACATGAGATTTGCCGTGACGTTGACAGAGTGGCATGGGAGGTTTATTTTTTAGACTGGGTTAAGATGTCAATTTTGGGACACATCCTCAGTAGTGTGCCTTCGAATGAGTGGGTGTTTCGGCCTTTAAAACCTCTTTGGGATAGGTGGGACGCAAATGTCTCAACTGGCCAAATGCCAGGGAAAATGCAGAGCGCCAGATTCAAATAAAATACTGTAAAATTCAAACTTTCATTAAATCACACATCTAAGATTCTCAATTAAAGCTACACTCGTGAATCCAGCCAACATGTCAGATTTTAAAAATGCTTTTCGGGGAAAGCATAAGAAGCTATTATCTGATGATAGCACCAGCAGTAAACAAAGTGGTTAGCATATTTCAACCCTGCAGGCGCTACACAAAACGCTGAAATAAAATATAAAACATGCATTACCTATGATGAGCTTCTTTTGTTAGCACTCCAATATGTCCGATAAACATCACAATTGGTCCTTTCGTTCGATTCATTCCGTCCATATATATCCAAAATGTCCATTTGTAAAGCTTGTTTGATCCAGAAAAAAAACAGCTTGCAAAAAAACGCAATGTCACTACCAAAATATTTCAAAAGTTGCCTATAAACTTTGCCAAAATATTTCAAACTACTTTTGTAATACAACTTTAGGTATTTTTAAACGTTAATAATCGATCAAATTGTAGACGGGGCAATCTGTGTTCAATACAGGAATGAAAACAAACCAGCGCCACTTTTAACATCTTGAACAACTCACAAAAGTGTTACCCAGTTCCTAGTTGGCCTACTTCTTCATTGCACAAAGGAATATCCTTACCCAAATTCCAAAGACTGGTGACATCCAGTGGAAGCGGTAGGAATTGAAAACAGGTTTCTAAGAAATAGCTCTTGGCAATAACAACTCAGGGAACAGAGAGAGGCAAAAAAGAAAAATCTGAACAGTTGTCCTCGGGTTTTTGCCTGCTACATAAGTTCTGTTATACTCACAGACATGATTCAAACAGTTTTAGGAACTTCAGAGTGTTTTCTATCCACATCTAAGAATAATATGCATATCTTATATTCTTGGCATGAGTAGCAGGAAGTTTAAATTGGGCACACTATTTATCCAAAAGTGAAAATTCTGCCCCCTAGCCCAAGAGGTTAATCACTAAACACCCTCATCAAAGGTGGCCAGCTAAAGGATGATCAAGCCTTAGCTTGTGTCCCATGCCCAATTAAGATTTCCCACGGGACTATGCAAGGCAGGGGTGTCCTCTTCCCTGAACCAGCCCTACAGCTGACCGCATACCTCACTGTTACGATCATACATCCCTTTGGTTCACAAGCCTGACTAATGGCATTAACGTAACACCCGAACACTGGCATGATGCTTACCTCACTCTCAAGTGTTCACATAGCTTGCTGCAAGAAGCTGGATTGAGTCTGTTTGTGAGTTGAGTTTATTTGAGTTGAGTTTATTTTTATTTTTACAGGGACAGTGTACATTAATTAACGTTTCAGTAAAAGTGCCGGTTTTAGCCAGCCGGCTAATTTTCAACCACAGTCCCTGGGCAGGTTATTAAAAACAATTACAATATAGACAATAGCAACATAGAACAAGCAAGATATAGCAACATAAGACAAGCAAGACGTAGCATACAGACAGAGCAACATCGAGCAAAAAGCAGCAAGACAAAATTCATAAAAGCAACAAAGTGTTTCCACACCTCACAAGCTACAGACAACAGACAACATGGAAAGCGGCAACACACAGCTAGGGACCATGTTCACAAATCTGATTGACCTTTAGCCATGTCTTCAAGCATTTTGTGAAAGTGTGATATGTGGTGCAGTTATGTGTGTCTGATGGCAGTGTATTCCAGACATGGGAAGCTCTCACAGAGAATGCAGATTTACTAAAGGTGCTTTTCCTTAGGGGAACTATACAGTCACCTCTCATGGCAGACCTTGTGGATCTGCTGTCATATGTCTGGGTTTTCTGTTTAACAAAAATATTGAGTGGAGGGGGAGCCAGGCCATTAAGAATCTTGAACACAAGACATGCGTCGGTGTATTGCACAAGATTTTCCCAACTCAAGAGCTCATGCTTTCTAAGGATGTGACAATGATGATGGCTATTGGGCTTCCTATCAAGCACTTTGAGAGCCTGTTTGTAGACAGACTGAATAGGTTTTAATGTTGTACAGCAAGCTTGGGCCCAACTAGTCAAGCAGTATGTTAAGTGGGGGAGTATCATAGAGTTGAAGTACAGTTTTGCTACCTCTGTAGTCAAACAATTTCGTGTAAATCGGAAATTAGCTAGGTTGAATTTAGTTATTTGAATTACCTTTTTCACATGCTTTTTAAAAGAGAGGTTGGAATCAAGTATGATGCCAAGGTACTTAAAATCAGATACCACCTGGAGCTTCTCCCCTGACACATAGACATCTGGCTCAGTAGCATCTGTTGCCCTCTTTGTGAAGAACATGCAAACAGTTTTTTTCACATTGAGATGCAAACACGAGTCACTGAGCCACTTTGTAACCTGGACCATTACAGTAGTGAGTTCTTGTGCAGCTTGTTGTTTGCTCTTTGCATGCACATATATCACTGTATCATCTGCATACATTTGAACTTCAGACCCAGTACAGACAGAAGGCAGATCATTAATGTACAGGCTGAACAGGAGGGGCCCCGGTATTGAACCTTGGGGCACACCCACATCATAGCTACGATAGGGCAACAGCTCATTGCTCACTCTGACACACTGAGTTCTGCCTTCAAGGTATGATTTCATCCATCTCAAGGCATCAGGGGAAAAGTTGAACTTTGACAATTTTGTGATGAGAATCTCATGGTTAACAGTATCAGAGGGATTTTTCAGTAGAACCAAATCCAAGAGCACAACATCAACACATTCTCTCGGTCTGCACTGTGATACGAACCACCTTGACAACTGAACCTGCCAATAAAAGTAAATTACTTAATTATATGAACTGCCCTTCATTTAAAAAATTATGTTAGAACTTTTTCAAAAAACTAGTGATTGCTTCAGCTACCGCCTTCTATCACATCTGTATTCAAAACTCTCCTGTTATGGATTGGAATTCACTGACTCATGTACAGTATATGTTATTTCAAAACTCCAATCAATTTACTTGATGGTAGAAATGGACAGTTAAATGAAAGCATACCTTTTTCACCAAAAGAATGTCTGATACACTTTCTCAACTCATTCATTAGAATAATAAGCTACAACAAAGGTGCTGTAAGGTACGTCGAACTCCCTCTGAATTTGATAACAGCAAATACTATGTTAGTGCAATTATCCATCTCTTAAGGACACTGTAGTATACTATTTTCATCAGACTGAAACGTGTATGTCCATGAACACAATGCAAATACATTTGAACCCAATCTAATCAAATGCATCATAATAATACCTCCCTCTTTACTTTCAGCGCTATCTTGCTTATTTTAGTTCCCTTTAAGCTCTCATATTATTTGTCAAAAGCTCCAGTTGCTTTAATTGGCTTTGCTGCCCTGCATCTCGATGACTTATCGATTCATGCCTGGAGCTTCCACTCGAGCTAATCATTTAGCAATTCAAATTTGAGGCAGAAGGCAGCATCTTAAGAGGGCGCTGGGTTTCTGAGCACGTCTCCCGGCGCTGCAGGCACAGGAGCCTGGAGGTTTGAAGTACCTTCAGCTGGTGGGAAGTGTTGTCTTAGCACCGGGTCCCAGGAGCGAGCACAGAGACAATAACCATCGGAGACCTCAGATTCCCACAAGTTGGAACTCATTGCCCCCAACACCCTCGAAGGTGAGCTCTCAGGGAGCAGGCCTTGTCTCAGGCCGACCCCACCGAGTACTCTATTTCCAGATCTACTGGCCCATATGATGGGTTTTTCCACATCAATGGGCACAGTCGCAAATATAGCAATGAGAAAGGTGGGGGCAGCAGTATTGGTGGGTGGAGGAGATATGATGCGGTCGGTGGTGGTAGGAGTATCGTGGAAGAGTGAGTCACCCTCTTGGCAAAGACTCTCCATCTGGTCAGATAGTTGAGTTGCACACTACACGGAAATACTTCACATAGGATAAATCTCAATGCTGTACTGTACAGCAACAAACAGTAGACCAGAAAAATGACTTTCAGCCATGCTTGTTCTCTCACCAGCGATATGGGGAAGACCATATAAAGGAACCATTTGAACACCCATTCACACCTACCCTGGTTTATCCATTTGATCCAGGTGAAAAGGTAAGCTCTGTGTGACTAGAGGGGTGTCCCTGTTTTCCCAGAAGACAGCAGGAGAATAAAGCCTCACAACTACAGCAGATATCATGCCTTTGGTGTGAAACTGCTGTCCTTTGGCACTATTTTTGTTCAATTGGGGCTACATTTCTCCACAGATCTTTGGCTAAATAGGACATTTTGTGTTGAGTGAAGTCTTATTTGAGGTCATAAGGTTGTGCTGTCCCGCCATTGGAGAAGAATAAGATGACATGACCCCAATTTTGTCAAAATAAATTAAAAAGATGCATGGTATTATTAGGAGGTGGATTCAGAGAAGAAATAGGCTTGGTATTTCCGGAACACCAGGCTGTATCACAACCGGCCGTGATTGGGAGTCCCATAGGGCGGCGCACAATTGGTGCAGAGTCGTTTGGGTTTGGCCGGTGTAGGCCGTCATTGTAAATAAGAATTTGTTCTTAACTGACTTGCCAAGTTAAATAAAGGTACAAAAACAAACACCAACCATTGGTTACATGGAGTGGAATCCAGTACCTAGTCAGTAAGTGATGTATATGTTACCTACAGGACAAGTGAACAGTAGCTTCTGTGCTAATATACTGTTATCAACAGTCAAATTAATTGACAGTAAAGAATGCTGAATCCTGATATGCAACCACTATTTGCTCAAAACAGTCAATGTAGACTCAGGAGTCATTTACTTTTTACTTACAGTGGTTGGTAGTTAAAATACTATGTCGAAACACTGGTCTCGGTTGAACAAATTAGTTTAATTGCTGCAACACCCTTCAACACTGCCTCTCGGAGCCAGAATAACTTTGTTACTGAGAACAGGGGCCTCTCCTCTCCCCCTGACTCTGTCTCTGTTGACAAATCCAGGTAATTAAACAAGTGAATATTTTTGACTTGACTCGCTAGTACTCCAGCTCTTTCTTACTGTCCAAATGTTGACAATATTCCTTCGAAATACCGCTGAAAACATGGATTTTCGAGAAGGTTTATGTGAGACTTGCAAGAGACTATGAATTCACTCAGATTTGTTACCCATTGCTCATTTATTTCAACACACTGTCATTTTCAGTTCTGATCTACCCGGTTAAATCATAGATGTATTGCTGTATGTCGGCAGAAAGTTAGATGCCATCCTTCATGTTCTTGTCCTTAATGTTTCTAGCCATCCCCGCCACGGATTTCACTTTATTACTTCAATCCATATTTCCATAGATCCTCCTGATATTCCTCAAAATCCATCAGACACAGTGGGAAATGAACACACTGATTATAGCCGTCTAGCTATTTTTGGCGTAATGATTTATCTGATAAACATCAAATTAATTGGTTTTAAATATTCCAGGGACATGAATCAAAGGCTGAAGTGAAGTGAAAGTAAATTAAAATCACTTGACTGGAAGAAATGTTAAATTAGCTTGAAACACATTGTTGTAGCACATCCAACCTTTATGCCCTTTAGCTTTGGTGAGAATGGATTTACATTTCCTCCAAATAGAACATGATTGTACCACTTTTGAGGGAAAGTAAACTATGGGGGTGTGTTTCACAGTCATGTTACGATTGTTCCTGCCATCGCTATTTTCAGCTCAACAATCCCGGTCAAAGATGTAAAATCACTTTTGGGGGATATTAGTATGACTTGCAAGATAAAACTTGCAAGATAAAACACATCCTGACCTACCTAAAATTGTATTTAAAGAAAAATAGCTAGCGTTTAAACACCGGAAGGAAATCTGGAATAATTGAACGCTCAAATTAATTCTCTCAACCCAATTTGTCTACAGGGAAGATTTGATGTGGGTAATTACAGCAGATCAGAGTGGTTGGTTAATAGTGATTTTAAAAGCACCGACATTTCCCACAGAGAAGGAAACATTCCATCTTAATTGAAATCCTGGACATAATTATTTACTGGCTGCTGAGAAGAGAATCATTCTAGCACTTTGCTGATCAGAGATCAGTGGGCTCTAAGTACACAGCTAACGCCACACTGTGATTGGGTCGTCTGGCTGGGTACATACTCAGTACTGGGAACACAGCCAGGGGCAATGTCACAGTAGCTGGAGCCGTATCTGTGTGTGTGGGTGGGTGTCCGTCTGCATGCATGACCAACACATGCGAATACACAGACCCATCTCAGGTGTTCCTTCAGCAAGTTATCATGTATGAGAATGCTAATGTGGGTGGGAATATTAACGTAGCTATATAACCTCCTTGACTCTCTGCAGCTGCACCCACCATGGATGACGTCTGAAAATGTTTTCCACGTGTTGCAGCATACACACACCTTTACATGTTTTGAACATAGGATATTTTAATCTAACTATTTCAGATTTGCCACTCCAGATTAACAAAAATTGGTGCTACTTAATTACTGTAACTGTACATGCAATAGTTACTGTTCACTGGATTGCAAGTGAGGAACAAAGGGAACTACACCACCAAGACACACACATTATATCCCACATGCTAATGTCCTCTATCCTCTTCTCTCAAATTATGTAGATTATAAAGGCTGGTCTCCCTGTCAAATATTTCAATATGCATGGCTCTACACAACTCCTCTCCTTTCCCTATGCCACTAATGAATTTGCTTGTTATCACTCTACTAAGACATTGTGTAACCTCAAAGACATTGATATTGAAAGTGACACAGAGAACATGGGAAGAACACATCTTAACTCCTAAAACCTGAACACTGATATGTTTGATATGGCTTTGGGAAATTCTGGTAGTAGTTTCTTAATTTCCGTTGATCTAAAATGACCTCTAGCTAGTGATTGATTCCAGGAGCGATAAGGTTTGCCATGCATAACTAATCTAGGAATTAGAGATGATGTGTTGCTCTTTCAAAGTCTGAGGTTATGTCAAAGAGATAATGAGATCTTGTCAATTAATAACAAAATTACTATCAGAAGAAAATTACAGTGACACTTTAACTTATTTATTCAAACAGTGATAGAGATTATGACTAGAAAATAATTTTACAACTGTGTCTGCTCTAGGGGAGTTGTTTGTAATGCCATAGCTAACGTGTTTTACATGTTGTGGGTGTCTAGGTGTGTGTCATTGTGAAGTCTGCTGATTACTTGCTTAATCCTCTTCATGTCTTGAGGCACATAAGGCATCCATAGGAGAACTCCCAGTCTGCTGCCATCTTGGTGAGGGTTTCCCAGGTCAGGCCACACTCCTTCAACTCCTTTTCTAACGTTCTTCTCCATGTAACTTTTGGGTGTCCTGGCTTTCTCTTTCCATCCAGTTTCCAGAGTAGGGCAGTCACAGGGTGTGCATCAGATGGTAGTCTGCATATAGTCTGGTGATAAGGATCCAAATCAACACTGAGACCCTAACTCTGTCCTCAATGTCCTCCAGAAATTATGGCCCACACACTCAATATAGAAACTAATGGAGTTGGGATTTAGAACATTGATGTCACGCCCTGACCTTAGAAAGCCTTTTTATTTCTCTATTTGGTTAGGTCGGGGTGTGATTTGGGTGGGCATTCTAGTTTTTCTATTTCTTTGTTGGTCGGGTGTGGTTCCCAATCAGAGGCAGCTGTCTATCATCTAAAGCGTGTGACCGCTCAGGCACCATGTTATGAGGTGATACGCACTGTGTCTCCAGTGCGCATTCACAGCCCGGTGCGCTCGGTGCCAGCTCCTCACACTTGCCTTGCGAAGGTGAGCATACAGCCAGGACGGGTTGTGCAGGCTCAGCGCTCCTGGTCTCCAGTACGCCTCCTCGGTCCAGGATATGCTGCGCTGGCTCTACGCACTGTGTCACCAGTGCGCCTTCACAGCCCAGTGCGTCCTGTGCCAGCGCCCCGCACTTGCCGGGCTAAAGTGAGCATCCAGCCAGGACGCGCTGTGCCAGCTCTACGCTCCAGACCTCCAGTGCGCCCCCACGGTCCAGTATATCCTGTGACAGCTCCATGCACCCGGCCTCCAGTGCGTGTCTCCAGTGATGATCCATGGCCCGAAGCCTCTAGTGGTGATCCATGGCCCGGAGCCTCCAGTGATGATCCATGGCCAGAAGCCTCTGCGGTCCAGAGCCTTCAGCGACAGTCTGTTGCCTAGAGCCTCCAGCGGGGGTTCCCAGTCCGGAGGCTCCTGCGAGGGTTCCCAGTCTGGAGCCTCCGGCGACGATCTACGGTCCGGAGTCCCCAGCGACGATTCACAGTCCGGATCCTCCGGCGACGGTCCACTGTCTGTTTCCTCCGGCGACGATCCACGGTCCGGTTCCACGGAAGCGGAGGGATCAGCAAGCGGAGTGGTGTCTACGTCCCAAACCGGAGCCGACACCGAGGCTAGATGCCCACCCGGACCCTCCCCCATGGAGTCAGGTTTTGCGGCCAGAGTCCGCACCTTTGGGGGGGTACTATCATTCCCTGACCATAGAGAGACTTTTTATTTCTCTATTTGGTTAGGTCGGGGTGTGATTTGGGTGGGCATTCTAGTTTTTCTATTTCTTTGTTGGCTCCCAATCAGAGGCAGGTGTCTATCATTGTCTCTGATTGGGGATCATACTTAAGCAGCCTTTTTTACACCTTTAGTTTGTGGGACCTTGTATGTGTGTAGTTGTTTTCTGCACTGCATGTAGCTTTACGTTTGTTTTTTTGTATTTTGTTGTTTTTTCGGTGTCATTTAATAAAAGTAAAATGTACGCCTACCATGCTGCACCTTGGTCCAATCCATCTCTAAACGATTGTGACAATTGAATGCAGTTTATATCTTTATATCATTCCAGCAGCAAGGCTGATGGGAGTGCATGAGGAACAGTAAACCATTCACTAACAACAACTAACAACAACTAACGCCAACCGATTCTAGGAAAAAAATACTCTAGACTTGTTTATTACTGACGTTTCAAGTCAAGGTACATGCTTTCTATTGTTGTCCTTCTGTAAATGAGCAATAACTTGGGAGAGGTGCCTCTAATCAAAGGCAGATGTAAAATGGCTCTGGTTCCTCCCCAGGAGGGAAAGATAGCAGGGAGCTGCGTAGAGTGGTGAATCATCTTGCCAAACTGCAAAGAGAGAACTTTAAAAGGAAAAAATGACACCACATGAATCAGATGAAGGAGGGAGAAAGCTGTTGGATTGGATGGTGTGTCTCTTTGCTTAGACCGAGCTTTGATTCTCAGCGTTTTTCCACCCTCATCTTTCCTATAGCTCCTTTGTATTCCAGCAGCAGGCTTATTTGTTACCATCCCCCAAAACAAAGCTGGCACTCGCCACATCAATGCTTCACACCGTTTATAGGGAGAGGGAGGCCAGAGCAAGAAACCGGGGGAGAACCAAAGTGAGAGAGACAGAGAGATCAGCACAAAAGGAAAAATAACTCCAAAACCAACACCTCAAGGTGCTTCCAATCAAAGGCAGAGATTTTCAGGCGCTGCAGACAACAGATTCACAAACAATGCTCAGGTCGGAATGGTGTCACCCCTGATTGATTCTCCCAGCATGACTGATAGGTTTGCTGTGGTAGGCATTCTGCAGAGAAAATAATGTGTTGAGGTGAAGGCAAAATAATGTTGGAACTTTGCATCACAGCAACACTTGTTCTGAGGCAGTGCCATTGGAGAGGAAAGCAGCGGGCACAGATAAGATTTGTCAGGACATAGAATCACATGGTAACATGTGAATGTTATATCTACGATGTATTACATTTCTACTACATTTAAATTCTCCAAATGTACAATTGTCATGAACACAACTTACCATGTCATGGTAGACCATGTGTTGAGAAGTCATGATTACTAAATATTCCTCTTGAATAGTTTTGTAGACCTTAGACATCTGACATCACATACATGTAATGGATTTAGTGGCCAGAGTTAGCTGCCCCTGGTGGTGTCTTACTTAACAACTGGGGAAACAACCATGTTAAAATGGTTGATCACTCAAAAGCCTTCTATTAGAGAAGCTTTTGTTAAGGGCATGGCAAGAGGGGACCTGGGTAGTACAGTCAGCATCCGTTCTCTCCTGTAAGCTGCCTATCTTCTAAAATACAGATTCCCACCTCCACATACTAAATGAAAACCAAATGAAGACAGGACTAATAGGCTGCGTGGGAGCAACACTCATTTTATTTGTTCTCCTTCAAGCACTGAGTGCACCTTGTGAGAGAAGAAAACGGTCTAGCAGCTTCCCGTCAGTTTTCTATCGACACAGAGACTCAGGAACTGCTCCAGGCGCCAGCGACACATCAACAGATTTGTATGCTACAGCCATAAGAAAGGCAGACGCCGTGGCAAACAAACACACACAATTAGTAGACAGCGGATGGTGTGGATGGGGAACAGGGAATGGTAGATCTCTGGGAGGAGATGTGAGGTGTTCTCGGGGCTCATTACAGGATAGGGTGACAACGCTGGACAGTCAGGAGGGGGGTGAGGGGATTGGGGAGGAGGTGTGGTGTGGGGGAGGTGGTTGTTGGTGATGTATTCAGAGTCTCATTAGGAGAGACAGACCGGGGCACAGGGGATCAGGGAGCACACTGTCACCAGGCCTCATTACAGACTGGCAGGGGAGAGGACCGGGCCAAGCCATGGAGTCTGCCAGGGTTACATTACTGCCAATACCCAGAAAGAACCAGGTGGAGCTAGCGTCTATGTGGTGGGACCAGAACAGCTCTCTGTACTCTGACTGGCATTCAGTGGCACTCTATGTGATCTTCCTATGTAAACATCACACAGGATGAGCTTAAACACACCACATAGTGGGGATTTCACAGCTGTTGGCATGCGGTCCTGGTTTGAAATGGGTATTGGTTGGGTGTTGGTGGGTGTCGTCGGCACATTGACAGGAATATAGCTCCAACTCGGGATGCTGTTTGAGAAACGGCCCATCCGCCTTTATCCTGAAATTCATGTGGGTGTGATCGGTGTGTCCATGGTGACACACTGTGTACCCATACAATGGGATTGGCTGGGTGGCTAAAGGGGAGCCAATTAGGATGGGGCATGGGATGCGGGCCAATTGAACTGATGGAGCTGAAACTCCTGGGCAGGGAGGGAAGCTGGCAGGGTGTGGGAGCCGCAGGAGCCACAGGGAGCAAAGCGAGGCTCACGCTCGCTTTAGCCCACTCACCAACCGCACTCGGGTGTGAAGTGACACCACACAGCTCCAGAAGAGGCCCCCTTTTGAGGACGGAAAACAATAGCTAAGTGTAAATGTGCTTAATACGTGCCTTTTACTCCATTTTCCTCACTTTCCGTCGGTTGTCCTCTGAAATATATGTAAGAGCAGCCAGGATCCATTATTTAGTTGGAAAAGCAGTCCTGTAAAACAAAAGCACCTTGTCTCTTCCCCTTGTCTCTTCCCCTTGTCTCTTCCCCTTGTCTCTTCCCCTTGTCTCTTCCCCTTGTCTCTCCACCTTGTCTCTTCCCCTTGTCTCTCCACCTTGTCTCTTCCCCTTGTCTCTCCACCTTGTCTCTTCCCCTTGTCTCTTCCCCTTGTCTCTTCCCCTTGTCTCTTCCCCTTGTCTCTTCCCCTTGTCTCTTCACCTTGTCTCTTCCCCTTGTCTCTTCCCCTTGTCTCTTCCCCTTGTCTCTCCAGCAGAACCCTTGGATGTCTCACCTTCAGATGTATTATTCATTAGGCTTTTTCTAAGGACATGATAAGGGTCCCCGAAATAGGAAAATGCTCATTAAACTGTCATTGAGAAAGCCAGGCAGCAAATAGAAGCAAAAAAGTCAAAGAGAGCAACATTGTAACAGAGTGAGTGAGTGAGTGATGGGGAGGAAGTATAGAGATCTATAGAGAGAAAGCAGGAGAGGAATATGCTGGCAAAGGGAGGCTTATCAACCTCTGACTCTGCATATAAAACACTAAAGAAATTAAAGGAACAATTTCAGAAAACATATCTAGAGACTAGAACCCCTTTTCTACTATGTAGAGTATTCTTTAATTAATAGAACGCAGCCCCAATGTGGGAAAAGTCTGAGCAGAGGATTAACAAAGAGACACATCTGACTGGGCATGGCTCTCCCCTTCCCTCCTCTTGGCTCTGCACCCTCATTTAATCCCTCCCTGTCTTTGGAATTCCACAATTATTCTAAATCGCCACTTTAATTAAACAGGCAGATTTATTTATTTATTTAGCTTATTCACTCTTTCTGCACTCAGTGGACTAGATTCTATCAATCCCATGTGCAAAAATCACATGTGGAGCCATCAAGGTTAAGTCTATATCTTTTCACAAATCTCCAAACACAAATTGATTATGCATGTCTACCTTCTCTGCCTTCTTTGTCTCCTATGATTAATTGGAATTGGGTTATGTATGAAATGCTGTATGTATAATGCGTTTTACTATGTTGAAGTTGACGTGAATAGCCTTGGCGCCAAACTGTATTCTGTTTTCTTTCTCCTCTCTAATAAAAGTAAACATGTCTACCAAGTAGGCTACGCAGCGCAAGGTCAGTCAAAATCGCTGACTGGTGACTTAAATTAACGGCAACTAATTTGCAGAGTCAGATATCGTTAGATCTCTTGGAAGGATATGTTTAGCAGGAGGTGTGAGAAAAGGTTGACTATTGCTTTATATCCAAGTTCATGGGGTGAAGGTAAAAAGCAGATTGGACTTTGCTTCTCTCTCTCACAGGTAAAGGATTTCAAATACAAACGTATGGGAAGCACATGCTCAGGGTTGTTTAAAATTGATGATTGTGCTATTTTAGTGACTCGTTTGTACGGTTAAACCCCAGCTTTCAACTGGATTTAGTTTTTGTTTAGTGTTCTTGAACAAACTTTTTGCACTAGTTCTTAGGCAATGCAGTATATTCTGTTTAAGTGTTTCCTAGAGATGTTGCCTCATGGAAAGTTTAATCAGGGTGATGAAGATAATCTCTTTTACACATTTATGGTAATAGTGCAAAACCACATAAAATGTGACCGACCGACTCAATTCAGACTAATGACTAACAGAGCTTGAGCGGATCTGCAGAGAAGAATGGGAGAAACTATTTCTGTTTTTTACTTGTAATAAATTTGCCAACATTTCCAAAAACCTGTGGGGTATTGTGCGTAGATTGATGATGAGAAAATACTATTTAACACATTTTAGAATAAGGCTGTAACGTAACAAAAATTCAAGGGGTCTGAATACTTTTTGAATGCACTGTATCTGCATCATCTTAACTTCAGCTAATGTGTATTGATTATTACTGGAAAACAAACTCACAACATAATCTTATTTACAAGTTAATGGTGAGCTAATTACAGAAAGTAGCTTGTGTTACGAAATAAAAGCAGGGCATTCTACTGGAGGATTTTAGAACTTGGACACTATCTCATTGGCCTAACATTGTATCCTAATTTCATTTTGGCTGCAGTTCATATTGTTCTTCACATTACCGTCTCTTTTAAACACACACTACATAAAATTAAATCAATGTTTATTTGTCACATGCACAGGGTCCAGAAGGTGTAAACGGTACAGTGCAATGGTTACTTGCATAGTGGTCATTTGTTTCAACATGTAGCTGGCTAGCTAGCTAATCATTCAACCATAATCCCAACTCATAATATTTCTACCATGCATGAATCTGCGGGTAGCTAAAACTAACCAACTAGATCCAATGTTAGCTAGCTAGCTAACATTAGGCTATAACTAGCATTGCAAATGGCTCTGAGATACAAATAATATTACCACACATATAAGACACGTAACATTAGCTATATATGTAGTGTTATTTGAATGGTTCCAAGCCTAAATATATGATTAAACTCACTGTCATTTGTGAAGTACAGCCTTTTCTGTATCGTACTATATTTAGTCTGTGGACACATCGAGTTACTGTTTTTTACACATTTCATTAATCAGGGGGTGTCCATTTTAAATAGGAGGGAATTACAAGCACTGTGGGGACTCAGATAAGCTCCCCAGAGCTGTCCCTCCTTGTGGTGATTGAGATGCAGGGGGAGTTGAAGTGGGGTCAGCCAGGAATGGAGAGCTGGGTAGAGTTTTATCAGAAAATGGAAAGGTTGATTCCAGCCCCTGAATTATACATCTCTCCCCATCAGAATCCATGTTGAGTCAAGTGCTGTGTTTCTCTGTGGGACGCTTGGGGGCTCAGGGGCTCAAGGTTGCTCTCTAAACCCAGGTGGAAGGTACTCTGGAGGCTGAGGCGAACCATTCAGATTGGTGATGATTGGAAGAAATGGAGCTGGGTCAGTCCAGAGAGCATTAGCTGTGCTAGACGCCTCAGGTCATGAGCTACTGTACATGTACAAATGTAGATAATCATTTAACCTGAAGAATATCCTGAAGGGTTTACATGGAATGGACTAGGATTCTAGAGTCCATTTACCAGTAACCTTTTCCTAGTTTCATCAGACATTTCCAATTTCACATTTTAAAGGTCTTGACTTTTACCCCTATAAATTGTCATTTTAAAATTTTCACTTTGACATTACTCGAGAATGTACCTTGTATGTTTACATAAAACCTGTACCATAGCTTTCTTAAGATGCTTGGAAGATGGTGGCAGGTAGCCTAGCGGTTAAAAGCGTTTGGCCAGTAACTGAAACGTTGCTGGTTTGAACACCTGTGTAGACTGTGAAAAGTCTATGCCCTTGAACAAGGCCCTTGAACAAGGCACTTAACCCTAATTGCTCTTGTAAGTTGCTCTGCTAAATGACTTAAATGTCCTGATATTTCATAATATGCAAACATCTTCATTCCTCAGGTTGATCTTACCAAACAACACAAATTTACAGTGCGATATTGCCTCACTGACTGGATAGGTCACGCACCACACACCAGGTTAGTGTAGACCTGTATGATGACGCCATAACCCCTTTGATTCTCACAATAAACTAATGTACTGACCCATTAGTCTGAAATGCTTGTGAGAAAACACATCTGTGCATCTACAAAAAGTTAGTAATTTCTCACAAAACATTACTGCAATTGTTGTTGATAAAAGTAATTATTTTCTTCCTCTCAATATTTGCTCATAAACTGAGTATGGGCCCAATGTGATCAATCTGCACCCCACTGGGACCCCTAGCCATGGGACAACCAGCCAATTGTATTCACATGGTAGCCCACGCTGGAGTAATTGGTAGGAGTGCAAGCTAAAATAAATTAATCTCAATTACTCAAAACACTAACTTAAGGATCCACCCATTTCTTAAAAATGTTCACCTGAAATGACATACTCAAATCTAACTGCCTGTAGCTCAAGTCCTGAAGCAAGGATATGCATATTATTGGTACCATTTGAATGGAAATAAGTTTGTCGAAATGTGAAAGGAATGTAGGACAATATAACACAATAGATCTGGTAAAATATAATATATAGAAAAAAACAACCATTCTTTTTTTTGTACCATCATCTTTGAAACACAGGAGAAAGGCCATAATGTATTATTCCAGCCCAGGTGCAAAATACATTTTGGCCACTATATGGCAGCAGTGCATGTGCCTACTTTTTTTTTATTAATAACATTTTATGTTCAAAATTGTGCACTCTCCTCAAACATTAGCATGGTATTATTTCACTGCAATAGTTATTTTAAATTGGACAGTGCTGTTAGAATAACAAGAATTTAAGCTTTCTGCCAATATCAGATATGTCTATGTCCTGGGAAATGTTCTTATTACTTACAACCTCATGCTAATCGCATTAGCCTACGTTAGCTCAACCGTCCCGTGGAAGGGACACCGATCCTGAAGACCAATTGCCCAAAGTAAGCTCCATCCACAACTTGGTTATGTTACATCTCTACTTATAGGACAGGAATAGAAAGACAGAAAGATAGTAAAACTAAAAGGTTCAGGATGAGAGGGGATAACAATGAAAAATAGGAGAAAATAAGATTGTTACCAAAAATTACATCCAATAGACATTCACCCTGACATTCAAAGCTGTGTAATGTGGTACAGGGGAGAGAGGCACATTTAAAATATTATCTGAATTGCAGCAGGGCGAGCCAAGATAAAATAGACGGCTAATTCAGACCTGTTTTAATGCACATTCGTCACATTATCCCTCCATTTTACTGTCAAGTAAATTAAGTTAACGAGAGTCTTTAGTTTGCATTGCAATCCTGTCTGGCATCCATCGCACTGACTAATCCACACCTCAGTAACCAGCAGACAGTGTGATTCTGGGTGTTAATTCTCTGCTCTAATTAAACGATAATGGTTAGCATCCAGTGGTGTCAATGAGCGCATGCAAGTGCAAACCTTAATCAGGAGATAATGACTGTGATTCACTGGGAGACATTAAAACAGAGCTACTTATAGCCCACTCTCTCTATACAGGGAGCTAACTGTCCATTCGTGAGCTAAACATGTGCTTGTTCTGAAGTCTCATATGCATCTGCATGTAAACTCACAACGACACACAAATATAGCGAAATACAAATCACTAACATCTACACTCTTGCTTTTTCATATACCACAGTTGCACTGTTTTATATGTCTTCTGAATTCAAATAGGTGAACAGACAAAAAGCTCGTACATTGAACCAAATGCTCCCTTCATATGTGCAGCATTCATTTTTTATTTCAGGAGCTATTAGTTCTGCTATCCCAGTGTGCAAAAGTTAGAGCTGTATTTGTTTGTTTTGAAAGTGCTTTCCAAATGACTGTGCAGCAGGCCTACACCCACATGCTTGCCCAGATTCACCCAGCTGCCAGTCATAGTAACCTGTTCACCAGTTCATACCAGCAGCACTGTCTGGTGGACTTCACTCCCCAACCAATTTCAATTAGGTTAAATATACACCTGTTACTTTTCAATGTTCCACCTCCATTTCAATAAAATGTGCAAATCAATAAACAACCCCCCCTCCGGGAAATAGGAAACAATTGTATTTAATACAATGCCCCACTGGACACACACTGGTTGAATCAACGTTATTTCCACGTAATTTCAATAAAATGATGTTGAACCAATGTGAAATAGACATCGAATTGATATCTGTGCCCAGTGAGGCTTTACTGCAACCCACTTCCTACAGTAGAAGGGGGGAATATTTCAGCTGAGGACTGAGCTACTTTTCTCTCAAATGTTGGTAGAAGACATTATTTCCATGGCCAGGAGGGGAGGCCATTATCCGAAGGCTGCCTTTCCGTTTTTACATTGTCACTTGAACTTTGCCGGTAAATAGGAAATTGCTTGAAAATGTCACCTGTTTTTCTGGTTTGTGTCTCGAATCAAAAACGTGGACATTGGCCTGGCGCTATTTCCAACCTGTCACGGACATCAAGGTTCGCCAAAGCATTCAATAAGCCATCACACCATTTCTCCCAGAGGCTGCTTTGCTATTTTCTGTTTCTTTGATAACTCTGTCAGACAGTAAGACATACAGTGCGTTCGGGAAGTATTCAGACCCCTGTCATGAAGTTGCCTTGTTGGGTGAGGTTCATGATCCCCCCCCCATAAATACCTTTTCCCCTTTTCTCTCCACTCTACAGTATGGACTCTTGGAATGCCCTTTGTTAACAAAGTATGGAATAATTTAAAAAAGGTTGGGGAATAGAACAATATTTCCCTTTCTCAACCAGTCGAAAGTGTCCCTTGGTACTTAAAGAATATGATGTCAGATCAGTTGATGTCTGGGTCATTATATCTGACGATAGTATGGCATAAATTGAATCTTGGAAAGTCTACACATTCTAGTTATCAGATTCACATGGAATTGCAATTTAAATGTTTAAATATTAAACTATTTGTGAAAAGACGAAAGGTAATTTTAGCTTCTAAACGAGAGAAATGTTTTAATAAGTAAACTAATGCTCACTCAGTGTCCATGCCCAAGTGAACAGACATTGGTTGAGAACTATGAAACACGCCTTCTCTCTCCCAGTTCAAAAGACCGTTGATGGAAGTCAACTTCAGTTCCCGATGATGTGAGGACTGGTGTCCACATGTTTAAAAGGGATAATTTCAATTACCACCTAACCAAATGAACATTTACTTCCAGAAATGTTAGGACTGCTGTACTAACATTTTAAAGGGCGAATTTCAACGTGGAGGTGACGATCACCACGCTGGAATGGTAAATTTAGACTAGACCTGCCATAATACCGAGCGGGCTGATTATGGAAAATTGGTATGAACTTTGAACGATTATTCACAAAAGAAGAAATAATACCTCCTAGACGTCGAGTTATCAGCTGCAGCTGTAAACGTACAGACAATCTCAGACAATCTCAGAAAAACGACAGGTTACTTTAACGTATCCGCTCGACAACACTACGACCAGAAAGATTCTTCAAAGGTCAATGGTGATCTCTGCTGAGTAAACCAGTCTTCCATCTTCGACCCTTCCATCGAAGCTCAGCTCAGAATAAATATATATGTCTTGTACTTTCCTCTTCCAAATTGGCTGTTATTAGAATGCATAAGATTCTGTGTTTGGTGTAGCATAGCTTCTCAAGGTCCGATAGAGATTCAACTCCTTTATCCTTCAGTCTTCCCGTACTTTCATTCAAACCCAAACCCCTTCCTTTGTGTAACCAGCTGTCATATCGGGTTAGCAGATAACCGCTCTATAAAAATGTTTCCATTGTGCCCCAGGTAATTAATGGTTTAAATGTTGCATGGTTTAATTCAATCACGTAATCAATTAAATGCTAGGTAATCAATATGATAAAATAGCATGTCTTATAATTTAACCATAGTCAGACATGACACTCCAGTACTTTTTTCACATTTTGTTACATTACAGCCTTATTCGAAAATAGATTAAATCGTTTTTTCCCTCATCAATCTCCACACAATACCCCATAGACATTTTTTAAATTGTAAAAAAATAAATAAACTGAAATATCACTAACATAAGTATTCAGACCCTTTACTCAGTACTTTGTTGAAGCACGTTTGGCAGCATAACTGCTTTGAAAGGCTGGTCATGGCTCAAATCAACACCATTATCCCAGGAACTCTGTACCCACTCTAATTTGAATACCACCCCAACTGATCCACAGATGACGCAATCTCGATTGCACTCCACACTGCCCTTTCCCACCTGGACAAACACCATAGTGCCATCAAAGCTCATCACTAAGCTAAGGACCCTGGGACCCAAACCCCTTCCTTTGTGTAACCAGCTGTCATATCGGGTTAGCAGACAACCGCTCTATAAAAATGTTTCCATTGTGCCCCAGGTAATTAATGGTTTAAATGTTGCATGGTTTAATTCAATCACGTAATCAATTAAACGCTAGGTAATCGATATGTTGAAATAGCATGTCTTATAATTTAACCATAGTCAGACACAACACTCCAGTACTTTTTTCACATTTTGTTACATTACAGCCTTATTCGAAAAAAGATTAAATCGTTTTTTCCCTCATCAATCTCCACACAATACCCCATAGACATTTTTTAAATTGTAAAAAAATAAATAAACTGAAATATCACTAACATAAGTATTCAGACCCTTTACTCAGTACTTTGTTGAAGCACGTTTGGCAGCATAAGTGCTTTGAATGGCTGGTCAACACCATTATCCCAGGAACTCTGTACCCACTATAATTTGAATACCACCCCAACAGATCCACAGATGACGCAATCTCGATTGCACTCCACACTGCCCTTTCCCACCTGGACAAACACCATACTGCCCTCAAAGCTCAGCACTAAGCTAAGGACCCTGGGACTAAACACCTCCCTCTGCAATTGGAACCTGGACTTCCTGACAAGCTGTACCCAACTGGTAAAGGTACGACTCCAACACCATCATTAAGTTTGCCAATGACACAACAACAACAACGAGACAGCCTATAGGGAGGAGACCTGGCCAGAGACCTGGCTGTGTGGTGCCAGGACAACAACCTCTCCCTCAACATGATCAAGACAAAGGAGATGATTGTGGATTACAGGAAAAAGATGACCGAGCACGCCCCCATTCTCATCAATGGGGTTGTAGTGGAGCAGGTTGAGAGCATCAAGTTCATTGGTGTCCACATCACCAACAAACTATCATGGTCCAAACACACTAAGACAGTTGTGAAGTGGGCACAACAACACCTAATCCCCCTCGGGAGACTGAAAATATTTGGCATGGGTCCTCAGATCCTCAAAAAGTTGTACGGTTGCACCATCGAGAGCGTCCTGACTGGTTGCATCACCACCTGGTATGCAACTGCTCGGCCTCCGACCGCAAAGCACTACAGAGGATAGTGCGTACGGCCCAGTACATCATTGCGGTCAAGCATCTTGCCATCCAGGACCTATATACCAGGTGGTGTCGACTAACCTGTGCCCCCACATTGGCTCTGTACCGGTTACTGTTATTTTATTGTTTCATTTTAAAATGTTCTATTTTTCTATTTTATTATGTATTTCTTTTTAATTCAGTTTATTTTTAGTAAACATTTCCTTAATACTTATTTTTCTTAAAAACGTAATTGTTTGTTAAGGGATTGTAAGTAAGCACTGTAAGGTCTATACATGTTGCATTCCACACATGTGCCAAATACAACTTGATTTGAATTGGGGAGTTTCTCTCATTCTTCTCCGAAGATAATCTCAAGCTCTGTCAAGTTGGATGGGGAGCATTGCTGCACAGCTATTTTCAGATCTCTCCAGAGATGTTCGATCGGTTTCAAGTCCGGGCTCTCGCGGGGTCACTCAAGGATATTCAGAGACTTTCTCCTGCTTAGACTTGGCTGTGTGCTTTGGGTGGTTGTGTCACGAATCCCGCTTCCTGAGTCTGTGTTTGCCTGTGTTTCTGTCCTGGAGTGTGTTTCCGGTGTCCTGGAACGCACCCTGTCTGGTTGCCGGGCGAATTAGCTTGTTGGGAGATCGATGTTCACCCGCACCTGTATCCCATCAGTAATCTGCACACCTGTCCTGATCATCACCTCTCCCCTTCAAAAGCTCTGACCTGACATCCATTCCCTGCCTGATCGTTAGCCATGAACAGTATGTTGTGCCCACGAACCAGCCTCCAGTTTATAGAGTTTTTTTTATTGTTTTGTACGTCTTGCTTCCCTTTAACTTACCGCCATTTGTTTTGTCTACAGCCATTCACCCGGAACCCATACCCAATCCCTGTCTGCTCGTCGCCAGTGTGTTGTTATCCATTGGATCTGCCTATCCACTCCCATCAACCCACTTCCGCTGCCCGCTCCTCCACCCGGAACTATCTACCTCCACGTTCTCATTGATTAATAAATACTCACCATCTTTATACTCACCTTATCCTGGTCTGCTTCTGGGTCCAATTCTGGTAAACCCTGACAGGTTGTGTTGTTGGAAGGTGAACCTTCGCCCCAGTCTTAGGTCCTGATAGCTATGGAGCAGGTTTCCATCAAAATATCTCTGTACTTTACTCTGTTCATCTTTCCCTCGATCCTGACTAGTGTCCCAGTCCCTGCCGCTGAAAAACATACCATAAAGGCCTGATTGGTGGGGTGCTGCAGAGATGGTTGTCTTTCTGTAAGTTTCTCCCATCTCCACAGAGGAACACTGGAGCTCTGTCAGAGTGACCATCGGGTTATTGGTTACCTCCCTGACCAAGGCCCTTCTCCCCTAATTGCTCAGTTTGGCCGGGCAGTCAGTTCTAGGAAGAATCTTGGTTGTTCCAAACTTCTTCCATTTAAAGAAGGATGGATGTGACTCTGTTCTTGTGTTCCTTCAATGCTGCAGAAATGTTTTAGTACCCTTCCCCATATCCTTGCCTCAACACAATCCTGTCTCAGAGCTCTATGGACAATTCCTTTAACCTAATGTCTTGGTTTTTGACCTGACATTCAGTGTCAACTGTGGGACCTTATATAGGCAGGTGTGTGCCTTTCCAAATCATGCCTTTCCAAATCATTTACCACAGGTGGACTCCAATCAAGTTGTACTAACATTTCAAGGATGATAAAGTGAAACAGGAGGCAACGGAGTTCAATTTCGAGTCTCATAGCAAAGGGTCTGAATACTTGTGTACTTAAGGTATTTCTGTTTTTTACTTTTTAATTTTAAATTGTTTTTGCTCTGTCATTATTGGTTATTGTGTGTAGATTGACGAGGAACAATTTAAATATATATTTATATATATATATATATATATATATTAGAATAAGGCTGTAACGTAACAACATGTGAAAACAGGGAAGGGGTCTGAATACTTTCCGAATGCACTGTATTTCATACACCTTTCCCTCTGGGGTTACACGGGACAAAGGGTTTGCGGGAGAAAGGGTCTGTGGAAACAACGTCTTGTTTCAAAGGAGAAATTAACATTGTATTCATTATCTCACGAGACAGCAGACAGACTGACCTGACCTCGGGTTAATTTCTGTACTAAAGGTATTCTGAATTTTGCTGATTGTTTATCTAAAGGGAGGAACTGTACTGGGTGTCATATGGCAGGTTGGATTAGTCAACATGTCTATTTATAATTTGATTATCGTTATTAAAATTATACTCCAGATTCTCCAAAGAACATAGAACAGGATATGCAACCCAGTCTTGCTGAGAAAAAAAACAGTATTGCATCAGCGCTGTTAGAACATTCTGACAAGGCCATTAACTTCCACAGAGGCCCCATTAAGTCAACTGACAAACAGATGGGATATAAACAACAAATTAATGTTTCATTATGATAATTTTATCATTTCATTTATTTTCAATTACTTGTTATCTATCTCTAATTATAAACTGGGTGGTTCGAGACCAGAATGAGGACTGTCTGAATGCCATGGAAAATGAGACCTTATACCAGGGGTATGACAAAACGTGTTTTTACTGTTCTAATTATGTTGGTAACCAATTTATAATAGTTATAAAGCACTTTGGGGGTTTGTGGTGTATGGTCAATATACCACAACTAAGAGCTGTATCCAGACACTTCGCGTTGCGTTGTGCATAAGATCAGCCCTTAGCTGTGTTATATTGGCCATACGCCACACCCCATCAGGCCTTATTGCTTAAACATAATGCAAATGAAAACACTTATCTTTGTACTGAATATCTTAGATGGATATGTTCATTTTCATTCTACAGGTGCATGACCCTGTGTATACCTTTCATTAATGTCTTATGGAGTGTGTGTGAAATCTATAGCCATCATGACTTTATGTCCAGGAGTGTGGTGAGGAGACATATGAGTGCATGACATGTTGAACAACTGACAGGCAAGTCCATAGGTTAGAGACTACTTACTGAGGTGAGCTTGCATAATGTAGTAATATTAGTCAGGCTAAAGGATGTGTTGGAATGCAGAGCCTGGTGCCAATCGTAAACCTGTTTGTATGTCCCACCAATAGATGAACAAATCTACGCAGAAACAGTTCTCTTTTTTCTTTATTTTAATGGTTCGTCGGCCCTTTGAAGTGTCCTGTTTTTCAAGTGCCACAGTCAAGTGATTCCATTTTTGTTTTAGCTGTGCTGAAGTGCGTTTGGCTACACTCTCTTTCCCTGGTGCCAATCATGTTTGGTTACAGTAGACTGAATATGTCAGCGTTGTAACCAGGTCATCAAGTAAAGCCCCTGTGCTGACAGTTTGAGTACAGTCTCACAGAAATGAGGCGACATAATTTCTTTTGCACTAATTAATAAAATGGTCTTATCGCAACCTTTATGGATCTAAATTAATGAGTTGTATTCATGATGGGTACCTGTGAAGCTCCGTTTACTTCCACGATCTTTAATCATGTCTCACCTTTTTTTTACAAATTTGTCATCGTTTTTTAATTGCTTGGAAACATGCAAAGGCTTATTCATCACGGACTCGTCACATCATATATTCAGACTTGGGAAAATTTGTTTGAATGGTAATACACGTGTTGTAAATACATTAATCTTCATTTTATACACTGAGTTAATGTGAATGACCCACTTGATTAACATTAACTTTCACTGGCATATTAATGAAAAAAATATTATTCATGAGTCTTCACCATTTGAGACAATATGTAACATTAGCTACAATGCTTTTTCTTTTCACCTCATCTTTTTCATTTATTTTCTTTCTTTGTTCAAGTTTAATTGAGCAGTTAATTTAAGCAAGTTACAACTTGCTTCTAACCTTAATAGTTCTAAATAAGCCTATTATATATTTTGTCAAACTTTTGAAATCTCAATTATCAATTTACAAGAAACGGACAGGGTTTAACTTGTTCTATATTGAGATCAATTACTAGACTAATGAAAGTGGAATGGAACTTTGTGCTACAAACTGTATAGGTAGCAATATATATTAGGGGCCTTTTGAAAATGAGCTGCTTGACTGAAAGCTGTAATAACAAGTTAGCATTCAATTGGTGTAGCGATATCAGCTTAAGAAAATGAAAGACAGGTATGCAAATGAGACGCAAGATGCTTTGCTCAATAAAAATACTATTGGGTGGAGGCAATGGGGCCTTTGTTACCAGATTGAATCAGTGTTGTCCACGTCAATATTATTACCTAGCTTTAATTAATTAATTCCATTTTTTGTTTACTCAGCAAGGACCGTAAACTGTATTGTTTTGTTAATTGACTCTATTGCAGTAGGCATTTAAGGCTGCAGGTATAGGTGTGGTTGGAGGCGTGTCTAACCCACACCACAGGTGTTATCTTAAGTTAGGCCCCAGGACAATTGTTTTGAGATCATTATTTGCTACAAAGAGGCATTTCAGGACTCTTTTCTTTATTATTCAATGCTGCTTTAGTTGAAAATAGACATTGAATTATTCAGTCTTATATCTCTCAGTCAGAGATACTGTATTTGTCACTACTTTGTAAATTCTTTGAACATTTGAGTCTAAATCCAAATCCAAGGATATAGATATAATTCCCCCCCCCCCCTCCCCCCAAAATAATAATAATAAAGGAAATCCCAAAGCTATTTTAGATATAAAGTCAATAATCCAGCTGAAAATCTTATGGTCCAATGGAAGATGAATGATTCAATGTCTATTTGGCACTAAAGCAGTACTGAAAATGCAAGGCTCTCCAAACAATTGGCCGGTAGCCTAATTCAAGATGGCACCTTTGGTGTGGGTTAGACATGCCACCAACCAAACCAATACCTGCAACCTTAAAGGCCTGCTGCAATATAGTCAATTATCATCTAAATACAGTGTGATAACATAGTCTTGGCCAAGTACATACATAGACGTTTTATCATTTTAATTTCCAATACATGCTTTCATGGTAACGCATGTTGCATAGTGATTAGGGTGCCATTTCAGACACAGCTCTTGACTTGATGGAGAAGCCTGTTGATTACAATAGGCTAGCAGTATTCAGTGTTAGACGGAAGGTGAAAGAGGTTCTCTTGCCATTTAGAAAGTAGATTTTATCCCTTCTTTAAAGTTAGGAAAACAGGAACTAAAATGCTCCTAAATTATTTTCAGTGATGAAGGTACTGTAGTAATTGTAACATCAATAATAGATGTGGTTACTTTTGTAATGGGCAGTCAAGGATAATTGCCAGTTTCAGGGAGAGTGGCCCAATGGTTCCGTAGTAAATCAAGAGAGTGTTGATAAAGTCCATGGGGACATTGTTTTATCATACATACACTGGTGTAGGTGTATAAGGTAGTGGAGACTGGTGGGAGGAGCTATATAAAGATTTTTGATCTGTTTGATACGTTCCATTAGTTCCATTCCGTCCATTACAGTGAGCTCGTCCTCCTATAGCTCATCCCACTAGCCTCCACTGGTCAAGGAGTCAATATGAATATGACCTATTGTATTTTCCACTGCCTAAAAAATGACTAAGAATGAGCTTATTTCAGCAATTCTATGCATTTTCTGTGAGTTACAATGAATCTGCTTTCATTTCATAAGGATCAGATAATAAGTCATGAAAAAGTGAATGTTGTATTACTTTATGTCTCATAATATCATCTGTAACCTCTGCAACTTTACATTCTACCCTTCACGCTATCAGATTATGTGTTCATTTTCCCCCCATTCATAGCTCGCTCAAGGGAAAATTGCTTCACTGTTTTCAATGTATTGTCACTTAAGCCTTTAACTTTAATTTATTATCCTGTTTTCCATGCTTTGAGAAATTGGTTTACAAATTTATGAAGTTGATTCTTGAATATGACATTTTTTCCAAAAGCTTACATCAAAATTGTCCACTCAGCTGAACTGTATGCTCTGATGGAGAAAAAGTGCAAGATACATTATTTTCCTCTCCTTCAGGTAAATTGGAGATTAGGGTTTGTTATTGTTATTAGTGTAGCATGTGAAGACTATTTTAACCAATATCAAGCATATTTTCACACAATTTACCTGGATGGAATTTTGAACCAGGGGTCTAGGGGTCTACTTTAGGGATTTGACAGGATTTTCCATATCAGATGTTTGTATGACAACAAATGCATTCTAATATGGTGCAGATTTCTTTAAGGAACATATGCATCTCAAAATAAGTATGATAGAGAAGCAAACTAAGACAAACAGAACATCATGTTTTTTTGTCATCTTCAAATGTTCATGGATTTGTGTCAATTCCAATGCTATTAAAATCATCCAGAATTTTGACTTTGGAGGGGTTTCATCAAATCAGACCCTCCTCGTAGAAATCTGTTGTGTATGACGTCTGCTTTACCTTCATGCTATTGTTTTTGCCTCAGGGGTGGGGGGGCACCTGCACTCCTTCAAATGGAAATATGTCATCCTTTCTTATTTTTGGCTGTTTAATTTCTGTTTTTATAGTTCCCCTGCTGTACAGTCCCTAATATGCATCACATGCATTTGCTTTGAAGTGCAAATTACCAATTTATCTAGTTTGGAGTATTTTGTTTTTAAGCTTACATTTCTTGACCTCCAAATGTAAACCCTCTAAAACAGGAAACGGTTTGTAGTGCTACATGATATGACTTAATAACAACCTGACATACCTTTTCTCCTAAACCCAGGAGAAATGCCAACACAAAATATACTGAGCAAAAAATATACAACGCAACATGTAAAGTTTTCTTATAGGAACTGTAACTGTAAGATTTTAGAAATTGTTGCATTTATATTTTTGTTCAGTGTATATTTAGTCCACATCTGAGTGTGGATATGTTTCCAGCTGTGGGAGCCCACAAGGCCGAGGCACCCGTTGATCATACAAATAGTAGGTTATGAAGAGAACATGATAAAGTGTTACACAAAAAAAATTTGTAATTTCTCCAGAACATGATGGGTGAACTGACAGATCTAACTCTCGCTACAGCCATAAGGGATCTCAAATCGAAGCAGTGCCTGATGTCTGTTCCTGCTTACGCAACAACGCATATGAGTCAGATGCTCATCTATTGAACCAGAGGGAAGAACATAGCTTTCTAAAGGGAGGCTCTGAGCATTTTAGATGTGTTTCAGTCCGTTTTTTCATCTCTATATTGTGGGAGTTTAATCTCATTCCAATTGACATATCCCCAGGCAGGGGTTTTCAGATAAAAACGAAACAACAGAAATTAGGACAAGAGTGAAGATAGAATGCATTTTTTCCAAGCACTGATTTTATTTTGGATGGTGTTTTTTCCCTCATCTCTCTCTCACTCTCTGTCTCCCTCATTCTCTCCAGACCATTTTTACAGAGATTATTTTATCTTATTTGCCTGGTTCTGGCCACGCTGGCCTTGGGGCTGAGAGGGCTTTTATGGACTAATCCCCCACAAAGCCAGTAATAACCTGTCAGTTCATCCCCAGCCACCCCTCTACCCCTCCTCTCTCTCCAATCCAAGTCTCACTTCCATCCACAGACAGAGATCCCAATCTGGGCAAGATGGCCAGAGGAGGTCGAGGCTGAGGGAGGGAGTAGCGAGGGGGTAATGTGGGGCCTTGGGCGATGCTGCTAAGTCTGAACTGAACTGAACCATGAACATATTACAGGGAATGGATAGATCTCTTTCCACAACGCATACCATTTGTATGTCTTTGCGTACAGTTTGAAGGAAGTGGAAAGAGATAGAAAAAGAGCTTCTCGCTCTAACCTTTTAAACTAGGAAACCAACAGTAGTGTATTTATAGTTCACCAAATCCCTCAACGTGTATGGGCAATGATTAACACATTTCTGCTCTTCATAATGTTTCTTTAGTGAGTTCAGAATCTTAATTGTACCTCTTCCTCTAAAAGCAGGACTTTAAACAATAGAGCCGTGTGGGGGACTACCACATCTCTCCCACACTCTCTGCTAAATCTGTTTGTAGGCAAATATCTCACTTTTACAGAATGATGTTTTTACACGTTCGAAACTACGCCAACAATGCTATTGGAGGGATGTTATGCAATGATGTCAACATCAAATTCCTTAATCAATTTGGATATGTTTGTAACGGTTTTCTTAGGTGAAGGAGAGGCGGACCAAAACGCAGTGTGGTGGTTATTCATGTTTAATATATAAAGACACTATACATGAATAAACTAACAAAACAAGAAATGTGAAAACTCAAAACAGCCCTATCTGGTGCAAACACAGAGACAGGAACAATCACCCACAAACACACAGTGAAACCCAGGCTACCTAAGTATGATTCTCAATCAGAGACAACTAATGACACCTGCCTCTGATTGAGAACCATACTAGGCCGAAACATAGAAATACCCAAATCATAGAAAAACAAACATAGACTGCCCATCCCAACTCACACCCCGACCATACTAAATAATGACAAAACAAAGGAAATAAAGGTCAGAACGTGACAATGTTATTTTGACTGTGGGGTTGTCTATGACACTCTGAATAAACACAATCAAAATCTACATGCGCCGAATACAACAGGTGTAGACTTTACTGGGAAATGCTTACTTACAAGCCCTTGACCAACAACTCAGAGTTTTAAAATTTTCTAAAGGGAAAAATAGTAACACAATAACATAACAACAATGAGGCTATATACAAGGGTTACCAGTACCAAGTCAATGTGCAGAGGTACGGGTTAGTCGAGGTAATTGAGGCAATGTACATGTAGGTAGGGGTAAAGTGAATATGCATAGATAATAAACAGAGTAGCAGCAGTGTATGTGAAGTGTGTGTGTGTGTGTGTGTGTGTGTGTGTGTGTGTGTGTGTGTGTGTGTGTGTGTGTGTGTGTGTGTGTGTGTGTGTGTGTGTGTGTGTGTGTGTGTGTGTGTGTGTGTGTGTGTTGGTGTGTTGGTGTGTCAGTGTAGTATGTGTGAGTGTGTGGTTAGAGTCCAGTGAGTGTACATCGACTGTGCAAGAGAGTCCAATACATTGTTGCTAGGTATTTCCCTTTATACCAACAAGATTTGAACATACATATTTAGTTTATTATCTATTTGATATGGCAGTTTACCAAATTAATAAAAGCCATATTTCTTTAGTAATGTAGACTTACATGATGAGGAGGTTGACTGTGATCCTTCTGGGGAAGAGTACCAAAAACAATTCTGCAGCATTGAAGGTCCCCAAGAACACAGTGGACTTCATCATTCTTAAATGGGAGAAGTTTGCAACTGTAACGGATGTGAAACGGCTAGCTTAGTTAGAGGTGCGCGCTAAATAGCGTTTCAATCGGTGACGTCACTTGCTCTGAGACCTTGAAGTAGTAGTTCCCCTTGCTCTGCAAGGGCTGCAGCTTTTGTGTTGCGATGGGTAACGATGCTTCGTGGGTGACTGTTGTTGATGTGTGCAGAGGGTCCCTGGTTCGCGCCCGGTATGGGCGAAGGGACGGTCTAAAGTTATACTGTTACATTGATGCTGTTGACCCGGATCACTGGTTGCTGCGGAAAAGGAGGAGGTCAAAAGGGCGGTGAGTGTAACAGATGTGAAACGGCTAGCCTAGTTAGCGGTGCGCGCTAAATAGCGTTTCATTTGGTGACGTCACTTGCTCTGAGACCTTGAAGTAGTAGTTCCCCTTGCTCTGCAAGGGCCGTGGCTTTTGTGGAGCGATGGGTAACGATGCTTCGTGGGTGACTGTTGTTGATGTGTGCAGAGGGTCCCTGGTTTGTGCCCAGGTATGGGCGAGGGGCCGGTCTAAAGTTATACTGTTACACAACCACCACCTAGAGCTGGCAACCCAGCCAGACTGAGCAATCTCCAAATACAGGCGTACCAAGCTTGTAGCGTCATACCCTACAAGACTCAAGGCTGTAATCATTGCCAAAGGTGCTTCAACAAAGTACTGAGTAAAGGGTCTGAATACTTATGTAAATGTAATATTTCCATTTTATTGATATTTTTTAATTAGCAAAAATGTCTAAAAACCTGTTTTTGCTTCGTTACTATGGGATATTGTGTGTAGATTGATGAAAGAGAAAAACAATTTAATCCATTTTAGAATTAGGCTGTAACCTAACAAAATGTATAAAAAGTCAACGGGTCTGAATAGTTTCCAAAGGCAATGTCTATGTACAACACAATATAGCCCTGGCATGGTCTGAAAATAACATTTACCACTATATCTTTTTGTGAACAGGGAATAACTGATGGATAAGCAGACAGCTCTGAGTGTGCAACTAGTTTATTTTATATATAAGCTTTACAAATGGCATTGTGCTGCTATATACTTATTAAACTATATAGGAATAAAACTAAACTAAACCACAACAAAAGAGACCGCATGTTTACCACCAATGTCTTCTACAGTTCATCCCTGATTTACCAGCACCTAGCGCCCACTGTTTTAATCCCGGCCAGTCACATCTCCCATACTGTACAGTTACAGTACCTACCCAGCTCATTATTTTTACCTCCCGTACTCTCATCTCATTGAAGCCAGATGGAGGCTGGCCCGCAGCATGTGTTTTGGCAGAGCTGCACTCCTGGTTAGCCTCTGCCTCACTCACCATTGAAATTAAACCTGTCATAAGGCATCAGTGTGACTCATCTCAGGAGGGTGCGTTAACACATCATTGCCCCAGACTTTGACTACACATTTCTGTGGAAGTTGATTGTCCATGAACAATGCAGTTCCCATCAAGAGTGTGCATGATTTTCATTCATCATCACCCATATGGTGTGAAAGGAAAACATTCTAGAATGAAATTGTATGACGTTTGTGCCTGTTTGCCTTGACTCACGTTGACATCTGCATTCAGTTTGTAAATGCATGTTTTGATTAACATAAACTAAAATGTGTTGTCATATTGGTGTGTCAGTTGTGGACTTTACAAAAACATAAAAAGAGCAAAGAACATGGCTAAATTTAACATTTTACCCAAACATCCTCAGCACATACTCGAAATACTGAGTCACCAACTAATACAATAAACCTCTAATCTTAGAGCTTTGTCACAAATCAGAGTAGCCACCTCAGGGGCGGCAGGGTAGCCTAGTGGTTAGAGCATTGGGCTAGTAACCGGAAGGTTGCAAGTTCAAGCTGACAAGGTACAAATCTGTCGTTCTTTCCCTGAACAGGCAGGTAACCCACTGTTCCTAGGCCGTCATTGAAAATAAGAATTTGTTCTTAAGACTTGCCTAGTTAAATAAAGGTAAAAAAATAAATACAAAGTATGTCAGAGTGCTGGGCTTACTATTTCTTGATTTGGAGAGGTGGCAGAAATAAACATTGTCATATTGCAGACATCGCTTCTAAAACCGAATGTGTCGCAAAACAAGATTGAAAACCATGTAACGTGGAACAAAACAAAATATGTCTAAAAGAGAAGAGGTGTTTCACACCAGACATACACATTTAAAGAATAAATAGCACACATGCCCACTCTAGTACAAAACAAATTACCATGTAGCTTAGCATGTTTTTTCAAAAGTTTACATATGCATTACTGTTCCTGTGAGCACTGCCTTATTTTCTGGATCATTTACAGGTATATATGTCTTGTTTGGGCTCTGGGTATAAAACACAAATACTCTTTCTCTGGTGCATATAAAGAATGTATATTGTTCGATCCAATTTCCACTAAATATAACCCCCTCATCCCTAGGGATTCATGAGCATTCATTAGTGCAATGTTTATGCTGATTCTAATAAAAGGAAATAGGTAAACATATGTTAAGATGAAACAACAGTTAAGTAATGTGTGAGGAAACCACTCTGCATGTTAATTAAGCACACAGTAGTCGGTTCGTAGCTACTGATCAATAGAGTAACTTGTTAACACAATCTTAATTATTTTGTCATGTGTAAGAGTTTAGCCTTTATTTAAATACGCAAGTCAGTTAAGAACTAATTCTTATTTACAATGACGGCCTACCCCGGCTAAGCCCTAACGACGCTGGGCCAATTGTGAGCCGCCCTATGGTACTCCCAATCACGGCCGGTTGTGATACAGCCTGGAATCGAACCAGGTCTGTAGTGACGCCTCTATCAAATCAAGGTTTATTTGTCACGTGCGCCGAATACAATAACCTTACAGTGAAATGCTTACTTATAGGCTCTAACTAATAGTGCAAAAAATGTATTAGGTGAACAATAGGTAGGTAACAACAGTAAAAATACAGGCTATATACAGTAGCGAGGCTACAAGCCCTGCCACATAAGATGAGCGTCGGAGCCTGTGTAGTATGATTCAATCTTAGCCCTGTATTGACGCTTTGCCTGTTTGATGGTTCATCGCAGGGCATAGCAGGATTTCTTGTAAGCTTCCGGGTTAGAGTCCCAAACCTTGAAAGTGGCAGCTCTATCCTTTATCTCAGTGAGAATGTTGCCTGTAATCCATGGCTTCTGGTTGGCACTGAGATGTAGTGCCTTGCGCAACTCTGGAGCCATTACTGTTAAAGTTTATATTCATGTCTGTTAAATGTTTGTTATTTCAACCTTTGGGAGTGGCATTAAACATGAGTGCGATGTTAGTAAATGCACTGTAAAAGGAAAGTTTATAAACCAAATCCTTTTTCAAACAACACATTTTACTGTGATTTTGTCAACTGTGTAGCTAGATCTTTCCATTGTTTGCCGTATGTTTTAAACATTTACTTTTTGTCAAAGCAGGATGGAAAATATATTGCCTTGAGAAAAAATGTTTGTTTTGAGGAAACACACTATGCCTTAGAGACACGTTCTTGTAATGGACTGATTATTCAACAAACAAAAAAATCAACCAGGCTTGTATATGAAATCCACAACCCTAGGCAACAAATACAACAATTCACTAACAAATGTAGTTTATGTCTACACCAATTGAGAAATGTTATGCAGGCTTATTGGGAGAAAAAAATAGAGACTTCTGTAATGGTAGGGTGGGCGTAATATTATGTCATTTCTCTCTGCTCTTATATTTCACATTGATGAAATCATACCATGAAAAATATTTATAATGCTGATACAACACTATGTAATGAACACACCAATTACATAACCACACTTCCTGGACTCTGCATCAGGACATGCAGGGTTCTATACATCCTCAGGGTTCACAGACGACCAGAGCAGAGTGAGATACACTTAAGCCATGATGCAGTTCCACTCCAACTTCATTAGCATGGTTAACTCATTCCATGGAGAGCAGCAGCCCTCGTCCTGATACTGTATATGTACAGTGCCTTGCGAAAGTATTCGGCCCCCTTGAACTTTGCGACCTTTTGCCCCATTTCAGGCTTCAAACATAAAGATATAAAACTGTATTTTTTTGTGAAGAATCAACAACAAGTGGGACACAATCATGAAGTGGAACGACATTTATTGGATATTTCAAACTTTTTTAACAAATCAAAAACGAAAAAATTGGGCGTGCAAAATTATTCAGCCCCCTTAAGTTAATACTTTGTAGCGCCACCTTTTGCTGCGATTACAGCTGTAAGTCGCTTGGGGTATGTCTCTATCAGTTTTGCACATCGAGAGACTGACATTTTTTCCCATTCCTCCTTGCAAAACAGCTCGAGCTGTGAGGTTGGATGGAGAGCATTTGTGAACAGCAGTTTTCAGTTCTTTCCACAGATTCTCGATTGGATTCAGGTCTGGACTTTGACTTGGCCATTCTAACACCTGGATATGTTTATTTTTGAACCATTCCATTGTAGATTTTGCTTTATGTTTTGGATCATTGTCTTGTTGGAAGACAAATCTCGACATGTCGTCAAAGAACAAACTAAGAACAGATATATCCCTTGGTTCAATCCAGACCTGACTGCCCTTGACCAGCGCAAAAACATCCTGTGGTGGACTGCAATAGCATCGAATAGTCCCCACGATATGCAACTGTTCAGGGAAGTCAGGAACCAATACACGCTGTCAGTCAGGAAAGCAAAGACTAGCTTTTTCAAGCAGAAATTCACATCCTGTAGCTCTAACTCCAAAATGTTTTGGGACACTGTAAAGTCCATGGAGAACAAGAGCACCTCCTCCCAGCTGCCCACTGCACTGAGGCTAGGTAACACGGTCACCACTGATAAATCCATGATAATCTAAAATTTCAATAAGCATTTCTCAACGGCTGGCCATGCCTTCCTCCTGGCTACTCCAACCTCAGCCAACAGCTCCGCCCCCTCCGCAGCTATTCGCCCAAGCCTCCCCAGCTTCTCCTTCACCCAAAACCTGGACCCATACAAATCAGCTGGGCTAGACAATCTGGACCCTCTCTTTCTAAAACTATCCGCCGCCATTGTTGCAACCCTTATTACCAGCCTGTTAAATTCACACAAGACACCGGATAAGACAGGAAAAGTACTCCAGATATAACAAACTGACCCTAGCCCCCAACACATAAACTACTGCCGCATAAATACTGGAGGCTGAGACAGGAGGGGTCAGGAGACACTGTGGCCCCATCCGATGAGACCCCCGGACAGGGCCAAACAGGAAGGATACCGGTAGCAAAACTGTTCTTCCCCTCATAGACAAAAAAAGTGCATGTGTAGGCACACACAGAATCAGCCAACACAAACAGCTTGTAACCCCACTTGGTTGGTTTGTTTCTCATGTATTGTTTGAGGCCAATTCTGGCCTTTGAGGCTACCATCCTCTCATCTATTGACACATTCTGTGCTGGCTGAAAGTAGGTTTTGCAGGCCTCAACAATGTTGTAGTAGAGAGGTTTTATTTTGCAGTCTATCAAACGTTGCTGTGCCTCTCTTCTTGTCATTCGCTTCATCATCCTTTGGGTCACTGATATGAAGCGTCTGTGAAATAACCAGAAACCTTTTGCAAGACATTACAGTCATGGAGAAAGGCAGTTGGTAGAGAGATGGTGTTTTCCAGTAGTGCCTCAGGCTTTTCAGCTTCACCAGCCCCATGTAGACGACCAGTGAAAGGTAGCAGAAAAAGTCTGACATGGATATGGGCTTCCATGCCACCTTTTTGCCTGCTTGCTTCTTCTCCCCATACTTATTCGTGTTAGACACGAGCGACTCGACAACGGATTGGGTGAAAAACAGCTGAAAAAGCTGAAGGGGGCTGTAAGTTGATGTCATACTCACCTGAGGTCCTGGCTCCCTTTTCGGCCTAAATGTTGGTTGAGGTGGCTCCACATCATCTTCTAGGACAGTGTGCCAACGCCCTTCTGTCCCTTCATTAGCAGGTGGCACACTTCCCCTCCTCCGCTTCTTTGTCAGTGCCGTCACACCTCCAGATGGCCCGGGAGGTGTGGAGCCGGAGACAACAGGGGTCCGGCTGGATGAACCAGCTTCAGTGGGGGATAGAGACCTTGGCACTGGGGGCTCCCATTCGGAGTCAGTGTCACTGTGAAATAAAATGTTCAGTTAGAATAATTTCACATATGATCCCTGTATCAACAGGTATAATAAACAGATATATAGAGTACAGGGAACATAAAGTGCTGTTCCATTTCACTTTGCCCAATGTAGTGGGCCTGCCCTCCCCTCAACAGCCTCAAATAGGCTATTTCATGTGGGGGTGGGGTGGAGCGGCAGACACATGCATCTCAACCATGCACCCTCTAATCCATAATATGTAGACTGAGAGGAGGAAGCATGGTCGCTGTGTTGCGATGTGTGGGTTTGCTGTTACATTCTACTCCATTCTATTTTATGTATATATATACATACACACACACACACACACACAAACATAGGCTAAGGGTCATTCACATTCATACAAACATACCCCCACCCACATTGTATATATTGCAAATAAAATGTTTTAAAAAATCACAAAGAATATTTTATATTATTAATTTCAAACAACGGCATTAGCATGAGAATAACTTTCCAGTCCAAAATGATGTCCTCGCCGTTCAAAAAATATGCTTCCATTTCGGAGTCAAAGCTATGGTCGCTAGCTGAATCTTCTTCCAAAAGAAGATCTGTTTCACTGTCACGAACAATTTCCTCTATAATTTTGTCTACATTCGTATATCTAGTCTTAGATTTAGCTTTCCCTGACTTATTCGCCATGATGTTCGATATATAAACAGCTGAAGATGCGCGTTACCGAAAAAGGGCTGTGCGTCACAAGCTTGGCTCCTTCCAGTATGACTGTTCAATGACTAATGACCATCTTTATGCAGGAGTTTCCTACATCGGTTGGTCTTCCAACACATAACCATTGCATATTGCAGTGTTCCTCAGCTCATTTGCTATCTACCCAGCTAGATTTCAAGACGATAAGTGGTCATTTGGTTAAAATTCAGTCAATCAACGAAACAGTGGGCAAATCATTGGTGCACAATGATGTCATGACTTGTTGTCTTCAAATCGGTTTCTCTCAGTCAATACGTCCCGCGAAATGACCCACCAGGTTTGATTATGTCAACAGTCAGATTTCAACTTCTCGTAAAGTTTTGCTACAATCCTTAAGGGTAAGGTTTTGACTAATCAACGATAACTCTTGAAATATTGGAATACCTTAAAGCTCAGCTGTCTGTACCAAGTCCTAAATGATAGGTTGTAGAGATAGCATACTTATGCACTAAAATTGAAAAAAAAAAATTTGACTTTATTATACTGTAAAAAAGTAAATGCTATCGTAATCAGAATTAATTAATGAAATTAATTCAGTGGATGGGTTTGCAATTTACTGTAATTACAAGGGAGTGGTGCAAGCAGGTTTGCTGCTAGGTAAGTTGTTTAGACATTACAGTATATTAACAAATATGTGGTGCTTCATATCACTTTCACTTCTAGAAGCCTTAACAAAGTCTTCCAAACTTGCAGCACCTACAGATCAAAACAGTCCAAAAGTACATGGCAAAATGTTCAATAATTTAAGGTTTAAGACTTACTGTTACTCCAATCTGCCTCCTATGCTAACTGATGGGGCACTTTAAAGTACTATTCTAAATACAGATATGTATTCCCATCCAGAAAATTGTCCCACAATGCACCATCATTTACAGTAACACGTTTCAAAGCATTTTACTGTTGATAATAACCCAATTTCAATACAATTTACAGTTGTCCGTTACAGTGTGGTGTCTTCCTTCTCACCTCCCCATGCTCATTAACCCTCAAGGGAATACGTTTCAGGTTGTAGGTCCCTAGAGGAACTCACCTTAGAGACTCCAATACCGATGACGTGTCTTGTTACAGATTATTGACTTTTGACTAGATGATCCTATTATATGAGGAAGCATCAGCTAAATCAGCCTCACTAACAAAACGGCTCCAACTCTCCCTCTGTTCATTTGAGCATCACCAGGCCTGGGCTCCAGAGCTGGGGCGAGTAAAGAACTCGCCCTGTCAAAGCCACTTCCACCTGCTTTGCTTATGGTTTCAGCCTGATGCAATAGTATCAGTCCGGTGAGTCTCATCAGTTGAACGATATGGAATCTACCAGGCCCTCTCTGCAGATTAAAATCAAGCCTTCTATTTGGAGTCTCTCTAGGATGTGGAATATCGTCTGTGTTTTGACAAGTGGAGCCAACAGTAGACATGCTGTGTGATCAACCAGGAAGAATAATTGTATGGTCTGTATCTATAAAGGGGCTATTAGGTTCTAGCACTGCTTTATTGGCCCCGGTGTGCTAGCCTCTCCAGTTGCTCACATTGAGCCTGATCCTGATCCGGGGGTCAGATATTGACCTTAATATTATTATCCCAGTCATTAAACTACTGAGGGCCTAGGGAGACCGTGGGGGACTGGGGGAATGGAATCCATGGCAGGGGAGACACCAGGCACAAAGGGGCTGCTTTCACGGAGCGGACAATGGCACGCAGAGGGCTGAGAAGCCAGACGGAGGGTGCTATTGATCTGGGTGGATTAGGACCCCTTGTTTGTGGGGGCATCTCCCTCAGTTGACAGATTATTACAGGCTTTTCTGGGATTTGGGCCTGGAAAAGACTCCCAGCACAATAACTGTGTATGGCAGAGACATATCTAATAAGATAAACTTCATAAGCTTAGAGGAGAAAAAAATGATTTCTGGGAAGCTTCTGGCAATGGAGGCAATCTTTTTTTTCTTCTGTCTTTTTTATTTTCTTTGGCTCTTGTTCTCCATTCATTTAAAAGTAGCAAAAGCGGGATTTACAAAACAGATTGACTCTCTTTAGTAGTTTCAGTATGCCACAATTAATTTATAAGCTCTGACCACTAAACATTTTGTGTTGGAACCAAGTCATAAGTCATATAACCAAGTTATAAGTCATGCACCAGCACTTGCCAGGCATGACTTATAACGCAATTAAGGTTCAGCTCAGTGGTGGCCAATCAACTTCTCACAGTCAGAACACACAGAGTCACAGCACAGAGATTTATGAAGAGTACACACAATTGAGGTACTTCCTTTTTAACATAAGTCCACTTTGAACAAACCAAGAAAACTTAATGATTATGTAGATGGATATATTAGGCTGGGACAGGAACAGAGAGTGGGAATAGGTACAGTAAATGGCTTCATCTCAGTGTAGTCAGGTCATACAAGCTCCATACTGATCAGGGGTTGGAGGGGTGGTGTGGGCTTCAAAGCTAGGGCCCTTGTCAAATCAAAAGACTGATGAAAATATTAACTCCATCAGGATCTGCCAAAATTGCTGTGGATATATGGTCTATAGTCTCTCTCTCGCTCTCTTTATCTCTCCCTCTTTCTCTCTTGTTCTCATTCTTTCTACCCCTCTCTAATTCCTCATCAGACATCAACCTCCGCTGATGATGCCGTGAAGGACCTGATGGAGGGCATGTGTGGGATACATACAAAGCAGAACAGCACTATTTCAAACAGGCGTCCAACGAGGGAGGCTGGGGTATCAAAAACAGTGTTAAATATGCATATACACTGAACAAAACTATAAATGCAACATGTAAAGTGTTGGTCCCATGTTTAATGATGTCACGCCCTGGTCGAAGTATATTGTGTTTGTCTGCATTTATTTGGTCAGGCCAGGGTGTGACATGGGATTTTTGTGGTGTGTTTTGTCTTGGGGGTGTCTAGCATAGTCTATGGCTGCCTGAGGCGGTTCTCAATCAGAGGCAGGTGATTATCGTTGTCTCTGATTGGGAACCATATTTAGGCAGCCATATTCTTTGAGTGTTTCGTGGGTGATTGTTCCTGTCTCTGTGTTTGTTGTCACCAGACAGGCTGTATAGTTTTTCACGGTCCGTTTGTTGTTTTTGTATTGTTCGTGTTTTTTCATCGTCATTAAACATGTCTCAAAAATACCACGCTGCATTTTGGTCCGCTTATCCTTCACCAGACGAGAACCGTTACAAATGAGCTGAAATCAAAGATCTCAAACATTTTCCATACGCACTAAAAGCTTATTTCTCTCAAATGTTGTGCGCACATTTGTAAGTCAGCAATTCTCCTTTGCCAAGATAATCCATCCAACTGACAGGTGTGGCATATTAAACAGGGCACTTTTTTGCTAGGGACAAATAAAGGCCACCACTCGAGAACATACAGTTTTGCCACACACCACAGATGTCTCAAGATCATTGCAGTTCATTTTTCTACCATGAGGGGAAAGGGGGATACCTAGTCAGTTGTACAACTGAATGCATCTTCTGTGTTTAACCCAATCCCTCTGAATCAGAGAAGTGAACTGTCATAATCAACATCCACAGTGCCAGAGCAGTGGATTAACTGCATTGCTCAGAATGACAGATTTCTGCTTTGTCAGCTCGGGGATTCGATCTAGTGACCTTTCGGTTACTGGCCCAAAGCTCTAACCACTAGGCTACCTGTCACCCATATGCCACTGCTAACGTCGCATTAGAGAATTTGGCAGTACGGCCAACTGGCCCCACAAATCACGTGTATGGCATTGCGGTTGGATTGCTGATGTCAACATGGTGATCAGAGTGCCCCATGGTGGAGTTGGATTTTTATTTATAAAAAAAAAATCACCTCTATTTAACCAGTTAGGCCAGTTGAGAACAAGTTCTCATTTACAGCTGCGAACTGGCCAAAATAAAGCAAAGCAGTGCAACAAAAACAACAACACAGAGTTAAACATAAACAAACGTAGAGTCAATAGCACAATAGAAAAATCTATGTACAGTGTGTGCAAATGTAGAAGAGTAGGGAGGTAAGGCAATAAATAGGCCATGGAGGCAAAATAATTACAAGGCTATTTTGTAAATGACATTGCCGAAGTCAAGGATCGGTAGGATAGTCAGATTTACGAGGGTATGTTTGGCAGCATGAGTGAAGGAGGCTTTGTTGCAAAATAGGAAGCCAATTCTAGATTTAATTTGGATTGGAGATGCTTAATGTGAGTCTGGAAGGAGAGTGTACAGTTTAACCAGACACCTAGGTGTTCGTAGATGTCCACATATTCTAGGTCAGAACCGTCCAGAGTAGTGATGCTAGTCGGGCGGGAGGGTGCGGGCAGCGATCGGTTGAAGAGCATGCACTTAATTTTACTAGCATTTAAAAGCAGTTGGAGGCCACGTAAGGACTGTTGTATGCCGTTGAAGCTCGTTTGGAGGTCTGTTAGCGCATTGTCCAAAGAAGGGCCAGATGTAATACAGAATGGTGTCGTCTGTGTAAAGGTGGATTAGAGAGTCACCAGCAGCAAGAACGACATCATTGATATATAGAGAGAAAAGAGTCGGACAGAGAATTGAACCCTGTGGCACTCCCATAGAAACTGCCAGAGGTCTGGACAACAGGCCCTCTGATTTGATACACTGAACTCTATCTGAGAAGTAGATGGTGAACCAGGCGAGGCAGTCATTTGAGAAGCCATTGCTATTGAGTCTGCCGATTAGAGTTCGGTGATTGACCGAGTCGAAAGCCTTAGCCAGGTCGATGAAGATGGCTGCACAGTACTGTCTTTTATCAGTTATGATATCGTTTAGGACCTTGAGTGTGGCTGAGGTGCACCCATGACCAGCTAGGTCTATAACAGTTTGGGTCTAGAGTGTCTCCCCCTTTGAAGAGGGGGATGACCGCGGTAGCTTTCCAATCTTTGGGAATCTCAGACGATACGAAAGAGAGGATGAATAGGCTAATAATAGGGGTTGCAACAATTTCGGCAGATCATTTTAGAAAGAGAGGAACCAGATTGTCAGCCCAGCTGATTTGTAGGGATCCAGATTTTGCAGCTCTTTCAGAACACCAGCTGTCTGAATTTGGGTGAAGGAGAAGCAGGGTGCTTGGGCAAGTTGCTGTGCTGAGATGTTGGCCGAGGTAGGGGTTGCCAGGTGGAAAGCATGGCCAGCCGTAGAAAAATGCTTTTTGAAATTATGGATCATTTTAGATTTATCGGTGGTGACAGTGTTTCCTATCCTCAGTGCAGTGGGCAGCTGGGAGGAGGTGCTCTTATTCTCCATGGACATTACAGTGTCCCAAAACTTTTTGGAATTAGTGCTACAGGAAGCAAATTTCTGTTTGAAAAAGCTAGCCTTAGCTTTCATAACTGGCTGAGTATATTGGTTCCTGACTTCCCTGAAAAGTTGCATATCGAGGGGGCTATTCAATGCTAATGCAGAACGCCACAGGATGTTTTTGTGCTGGTCCAGGGCAGTCAGGTCTCAAATCAAATCAAAATGTATTTGTCACGTGCGCCGAATACAACAGTGAAATGCTTACTTACAGGCTTGAATCACTAGTTTAAAAAAGGTATTTGGTGAACAATAGGTAAGTAAAAAAATAAAAACAAAAGTAAAAAGACAGTGAAAAATAACAGTAGTGAGGTTATATACAGCAGCGAGGCTATAAAAGTAGTGAGGCTACATACAGACAACGGTTAGTCGGGCTGATTAAGGTAGTATGTACATGTCGATATGGACTATTCATATATGATGAACAGAGAGTGGCAGTAGCGTAAAAGAGGGGTTGGCGGGTGGTGGGCAGGACACAATTCAGGTAGTATGTCCATGAATGTATAGTTAAAGGGACTATGCATATACGATAAACAGAGAAAAGCAGCAGCATAAAAAGAGGGGTTGGGAGGAGGCACACAACGCAAATAGTCCAGGTAGCCATTTGATTATCTGTTCAGGAGTCTTATGGCTTGGGGGTTAAAACTGTTGAGAAGCCTTTTTGTCCTAGACTTGGCACTCTGGTACCGCTTGCCATGTGGTAGTAGAGAGAACAGTCTATTACTGGGGTGGCTGGGGTCTTTGATAATTTATAGGGCCTTCCTCTGACACCGTCTGGTGTAGACGTCCTGGATGGCAGTCAGCTTAGCTCCAGTGATGTACTGGGCTGTACGCACTGCCCTCTGTAGTGCTTTGCGGTTGGAGGCCAAGCAATTGCCGTACCAGGCAGTGATGCAACCAGTCACGATGCTCTCAATGTTGCAGCTGTAGAACCTATTGAGGATCTGAGGACCCATGACAAATATTAGTTTAGTTTCCTGAGGGGGAATAGGCTTTGTCGTGCCATCTTCACTACTCTCTTGGTGTGTTTGGACCATTCTAGATTGTTGGTGATGTGGACACCAAAAAACTTGAAGCACTCAACCCGCTACATTTCAGACCCGTCGATGAGAATGGGGGACGTGCTCAATCCTCCTTTTCCTGTAGTCCACAATCATCTCCTTAGTCTTGGTTACGTTGAGGGATAGGTTGTTATTCTGGCACCACCCGGCCAGGTCTCTGACGTCCTCCTTATAGGCTATCTCGTCATTATCGGCGATCAAGCCTAACACTGTTGTGTTGTCGGCAAACTAAATGATGGTGTTGGAGTTGTGCCTGGCCATGCAGTCGTGGGTGAACAGGGAGTACAGGAGGAGACTGAGCATGCACCCCTGGGGGGGCTCCTTTTTTGAGGATCAGCATGGCAGATGTATTGCTACCTACACTCACCACCTGGGGGCGGCCTGTCAGGAAGTCCAGGATCCAGTTGCAGAGGGAGGTGTTTAGTCCCAGTATCCCCTGCTTAGTGATGAGCTTTGAGGGTACTATGGTGTTGAACGCTGAGCTGTAGTCAATGAATAGCATTCTCACACAGGTGTTCCTTTTGTCTAGGTGGGAAAGGGCAGTGTGGAGTACAATAGAGGTTGCAATCTGGGGTGAACCAAGGGCTATATCTGTTCTTATTTCAATTTTTTTTTTTGAATGGGCATGCTTATTTAAGATGGTGACGAAAGCACTTTTAAAAGAGCAACTAGGCATCCTCTACTGACGGGATGAGGTCATTATCCTTCCAGGATTCCCAGGCCAGGTCGATTAGAAAGTCCTGCTCGCTGAAGTGTTTTAGGGAGTGTTTGACTGTGATGAGAGGTGGTCGTTTGACCGCGGACCCATAACACACGCAGGAAATGAGGCAGTGATCTCTGAGATCCTGGTTGAAGACAGCAGAGGTGTATCTAGATTGCAAGTTGTTTAGGATGGTATCTAAGTGGGTGCCATGGTTACGGATTTAGGGTTGTACCTGATAGGTTCCATGATAATTTGTGTGAGATTGAGAGCATCTTGTTTAGATTGTAGGCCAACCGGGGTGTTAAGCATGTCACTGTTTATGTCACCTAACAGTACAAACTATGAATACAGATTGGGGGCGATCAATTCACATATGGTGTCCAGGGCACAGCTGGGGGCTGAATGGGGTCTATAACAAGCGCCAACGGTGAGAGACTTGTTTCTGGAAAGGTGGATTTGTTTTAAGGAGAAGCTCAAATTGTTTGGGCAGAGTCCTGGATGGTATTACAGAAATCTGCAGGAATTTTGGTGGCCTTCCTAAGCCAGGATACATGACAATACAATGTTAACATGCATGAAACCAAGGCTTTTACAGTTACAGAAGTCAACAAATGGGAGCGCCTGGGAAATGGGAGTGTTGCTGGGGGCTGCAGGGACTGGGTTAACCTCTACATCACCAGAGGAACAGAAGAGGTGTAGGATAAGGGCACGGCTAAAGTCTATAAGAACTGGTTGTCTAGTACGTTTGGAACAGAGAGTAAAATTAGCAGATTCCTGGGCGCAGAGGAATAGATTCAAGAAAAAATGTACAGACAAGGGTATGGTATGATGTGAGTACAGTGGAGGTAAACCTAGGCATTGAGTGACGATGAAAGAGGTTGCAGAGGAAGAGCCTGTTGAAACCCCCTCGGACGATTACGTTGGCAGACCAGTCATGATGGATTGGCAGGGCTCCGTGTCGGCAGTAAAGGGTTCAGGCCAATTGGCAAAGGGGTTATCGTATGGGCAGACATAAGCTATGGACAATGAACACAATTGCATTTTATTGATGGCAATTTGAATGTACAGAGATACCGTGATGAGATCCTGAGGCCTATTGTCATACCATTCTTTCGCCGCCATCATCTCATGTTTCAGCATGATAATACAAGGCCCCATGTCACAAGGATCTGTACAGAATTCCTGGAAATTGAAAATGTCCCAGTTTTTCCATGGCCTGCATACTCATCAGACATGTCACCCATTGAGCATGTTTGGGATAGTCAGGCTTGATGTGTACAGCGTGTTCCAGTTCCGGCCAAAATCCAGCATCTTCTCACAGCCCTTGAAGAGGAGTGTGACAACATTCCACAGGCCACAATTAACACCCTGATCAACTCTATAGGAAGGATGAGTCGCACTGCATGAGGCAAATGCTGATCCACGCCCCTACCTTTTTAAAAAGGTATCTGTAACCAACAGATGCATACCTGTATTCTCAGTCATGTGAAATCCATAGATTAGGGCCTGATTTATTAATTTAAATTGATTGATTTCCTTATATGAACTCTAACTCAGTAAAATCTTAGAAATTGCTGCATGTTGCATGTATAGTTTTGTTCAGTACATAAATGGCCTGTTCAGAAATACTGTATACAAATAGCTAGTATGTGAAGAGGATTCATCTTTCAGGGTATGTTTGAAGCACATTTCTGTTCCCATGGATGTATTGCATTTCTGCAGCACACACCACTTTACAAAAGTGTTTAGAATGACTTGTTTTTGGGAGATTTATCTATTCAGTTTGTCTGGTGAATTGCATATTTAGAGAACTGCGTAACTGCGTAGGCCAGAGGCAACATCCTTCTTAAAAGGGTTACTGCCTCTGACTGGATCTTAATATTCTGCTTGCACAATGGGACCAAATAGTTCAACAGTTCCTCTCCTGCCTTTGGAACGGCAAGTTTCAAGTATGCTTGCTGGTCAGCAAGATATAATCAAAGGAATTGAAGAATGGTGTGTGCTTTTTTTTTCTCTCAGCACATTTTATACCTAAAGCAAATTAAATTGTTTCCGTCTTCCTCTTAACTTTATCTCATCGTTTGTTTCAGACAGTGGATTGCCTGATTATGACTTGGTTGACACCTTGAATATACGTATATATTTTTTCCAGTTTAACAATTCTCATTGTTGAAATTAATTTTGGGAATGAAAAACAACATAACAACAACCTGCCAGTATTATTCATGATTGGTGAATCACAAGTAGAAATGATTGGACAGTATTATCATTTCAATTATTGGGGTATAATGCAGTGCATTCGGAAACTATTCAGACCCCTTGACTTCTTCAAAATGTTTTTACGTTACGCCTTATTCTAAAATGGATACAATTATTTTGTCCTTCCTCAATCTACAAACTATAATGACAAAGTAAAAATAGGGTTTTAGAAATTTCACATTTATATAAGTATTCAGACCCTTTATTCAGTACTTTGTTGAAGCACCCTTGGCAGCGATTACAGCCTCAAGTTTTCTTGAGTATGACACTACAACCTTGGCACACCTGTGTCGTGACGTTGTATTGATTAATGTGACGACTGCTGCGCGTCAAATTATTAACGGTTTCTAATTACGTGATTAAATGAATCAGGTAAATATTAACTTATTAACCTGGGGCACCATGGGAAAGTTTTAGCTTTATTGAGTTTCTATTTCCCAAATTAACTCAAGAAATATCAGAATATTGATTTTACAACAGTCGCTAGTTAATCAATTTCCTCTACAGTCTCATTCGGAATGTCGCATAATCCGGGCATCTGCACATACCCGAGTCTCACCAAATTAGTTTGTACCACACCAATTGAGTTGATTATTTATTTGCTGACAAGCTAAAATTAATATATTAATATAATATAAGATACACAAACACACAGTCTAGGCTATTGATTAGAACTTACGGATTTAAGTACAATAAAACAGGTCCATAGCAGGCCAACACAATATGACACGTGTTACACAAAATGGGGAAAACTGCGCATTTGGTATGTAACTGAGAGTCTCCTCATTGAAAACATCAGAAGCTCTTCAAAGGTAAATGATTTTATTTATTTGGTTATCTAGTTTTTGTGAAAATGTTGCGTGCTAAATGCTACTCAAAATGCTAAGCTAGCTTAGCATACTCTTACACAAATTAGTCAATTTCTATGGTTCAAAAGCATATTTTGAAAATCTGAGATGACAGTGTTGTTAAGAAAAGGCTAAGCTTGAGAGCAGGCACATTATTTTCATTTTATTAGCGATTTTCAGAAATCGTTAACGTTGCGTTATGCTAATGAGCCTGAGGCTTTAGTCACGATCCCGGATCCAGGATGGGGAGTTTCAACAGGTTAACGTACAAAACAATTCTCAATTCGGCCGGACAAACTGACTTCTTCTCGTGCAAGTTGGAACAAAGGGATCTCTGTGCCCAACGCGTGCCTGAAAGCGCATCTATTTTCTCGCGACACTCATAATTTTGACTGCCAAAGGGTCAAAGCTCGCGGGATTTGCACAATTAAACGCTCTACTGAAAGAGGACATCTCGCGGAAGACATAGAAACTGTTCCCAGATCCATAGCTGGTTGGGAAGGGTGGGGGCGATGACGTTAAAGTTGGCCCAACTTTCTGGGAGATTGGCTGCCCTGTGAGTTCTGCTATACATACAGACATAATTCAAACGGTTTTAGAAGCTTTAGAGTGTTTTCTATTCAATAATTATTATTATATGCATATATTAGCAATTTTGGACAGATTTCTTTTCAGTTTACTATGGGCACGCAATTCATCCAAAGGGGGCAGTATTGTCCCGAGCCTTAACAGGTTTAATGTAGAAAATAGTAAAAAATAAAGAAAAACCCTTGAATGAGTAGCTGTGTCCAAACTTTTGACTGGTACTGTATATATATATATATATATATATATATATATATATATATATATACACTGCTCAAAAAAATAAAGGGAACACTTAAACAACACAACGCCTTTGTGAAAGGAGGAGCAGGAGGAGCACTGCCAGAGCCCTGCAAAATGACCTCCAGCAGGCCACAAATGTGCATGTGTCTGCTCAAACGGTCAGAAACAGACTCCATGAGGGTGGTATGAGGGCCCGACGTCCACAGGTGGGGGTTGTGCTTACAGCCCAACACCGTGCAGGACGTTTGGCATTTGCCAGAGAACACCAAGATTTGCAAATTCGCCACTAGCACCCTGTGCTCTTCACAGATGAAAGCAGGTTCACACTGAGCACATGTGACAGACGTGACAGAGTCTGGAGCCACCATGGAGAACATTCTGCTTCCTGCAACATCCTCCAGCATGACCGATTTGGCGGTGGGTCAGTCATGGTGTGGGGTGGCATTTCTTTGGGGGGCCGCACAGCCCTCCATGTGCTTGCCATAGGTAACCTGACTGCCATTAGGTACCGAGATGAGATCCTCAGACCCCTTGTGAGACCATATGCTGGTGCGGTTGGCCCTGGGATCCTCCTAATGCAAGACAATGCTAGACCTCATGTGGCTGGAGTGTGTCAGCAGTTCCTGCAAGAAGAAGGCATTGATGCTATGGACTGGCCCGCCCGTTCCCCAGACCTGAATCCAATTGAGCACATCTGGGACATCATGTCTCGCTTCATCCACCAACGCCACGTTGCACCACAGACTGTCCAGGAGTTGGCGGATGCTTTAGTCCAGGTCTGGGAGGAGATCCCTCAGGAGACCATCTGCCACCTCATCAGGAGCATGCCCAAACGTTGTAGGGATCATACAGGCACGTGGAGGCCACACACACTACTGAGCCTCATTTTGACTTGTTTTAAGGGCATTACATCAAAGTTGGATCAGCCTGTAGTGTGGTTTTCCACTTTAATTTTGAGTGTGACTCCAAATCCAGACCTCCATTGGTTGATACATTTGATTTACATTGATAATTTTTGTGTGATTTTGTTGTCAGCACATTCAACTATATAAAGAAAAAAGTATTTAATAAGAATGTTTCATTCATTCAGATCAAGTAGGTGCTATGTTAGTGTTCCCTTTATTTTTTTAAGCAGTGTATATATATATATATATGTATACACTGCATAAAAAAAAAAAATATATACATATATATATATATATATATACAGTGCCTTGCGAAAGTATTCGGCCCCCTTGAACTTTGCGACCTTTTGCCACATTTCAGGCTTCAAACATAAAGATATAAAACTGTATTTTTTTGTGAAGAATCAACAACAAGTGGGACACAATCATGAAGTGGAACAACATTTATTGGATATTTCAAACTTTAACAACTCAAAAACTGAAAAATTGGGCGTGCAAAATTATTCAGCCCCCTTAAGTTAATACTTTGTAGCGCCACCTTTTGCTGTGATTACAGCTGTAAGTCGCTTGGGGTATGTCTCTATCAGTTTTGCACATCGAGAGACTGAAATTGTTTCCCATTCCTCCTTGCAAAACAGCTCGAGCTCAGTGAGGTTGGATGGAGAGCATTTGTGAACAGCAGTTTTCAGTTCTTTCCACAGATTCTCGATTGGATTCAGGTCTGGACTTTGACTTGGCCATTCTAACACCTGGATATGTTTATTTTTGAACCATTCCATTGTAGATTTTGCTTTATGTTTTGGATCATTGTCTTGTTGGAAGACAAATCTCCGTCCCAGTCTCAGGTCTTTTGCAGACTCCATCAGGTTTTCTTCCAGAATGGTCCTGTATTTGGCTCCATCCATCTTCCCATCAATTTTAACCATCTTCCCTGTCCCTGCTGAAGACAAGCAGGCCCAAACCATGATGCTGCCACCACCATGTTTGACAGTGGGTATGGTGTGTTCAGGGTGATGAGCTGTGTTGCTTTTACGCCAAACATAACGTTTTGCATTGTTGCCAAAAAGTTCAATTTTGGTTTCATCTGACCAGAGCAACTTCTTCCACATGTTTGGTGTGTCTCCCAGGTGGCTTGTGGCAAACTTTAAACAACACTTTTTATGGATATCTTTAAGAAATGGCTTTCTACTTGCCACTCTTCCATAAAGGCCAGATTTGTGCAATATACGACTGATTGTTGTCCTATGGACAGAGTCTCCCAGCTCAGCTGTAGATCTCTGCAGTTCATCCAGAGTGATCATGGGCCTCTTGGCTGCATCTCTGATCAGTCTTCTCCTTGTATGAGCTGAAAGTTTAGAGGGACGGCCAGGTCTTGGTAGATTTGCAGTGGTCTGATACTCCTTCCATTTCAATATTATCGCTTACACAGTGCTCCTTGGGATGTTTAAAGGTTGGGAAATCTTTTTGTATCCAAATCCGGCTTTAAACTTCTTCACAACAGTATCTCGGACTTGCCTGGTGTGTTCCTTGTTCTTCATGATGCTCTCTGCGCTTTTAACGGACCTCTGAGACTATCACATTGCAGGTGCATTTATACAGAGACTTGATTACACACAGGTGGATTGTATTTATCATCATTAGTCATTTAGGTCACTTCCATCAGAAGAAGCAGACAGCAGCTATATGTCGGCCCCAGTGGGGGGGTTAACACTGGCCTAATATCCAGTCTGCAATGCATGTAAACTCACTCCTTCCCTGGCCATGGCCCCTTCTGCCTCTCATGATGTCACACCATAACTCTCCAAATGTGATGCTTCCCAGAGACTTTGTCAGCGTCTTCGTTGCCTTTCACTTTCACCCACTCCCCATGCGGCCTCATGCTCCTGCCAGTGTTGGCAGTCAGGCCCAGACCTCAACAGTCCCTCCCTCCCAGAAAGTTCTCTCTCCCTCCACTAGCAGGCTGTGTCACAGCTGATAGATTCTTTGCTGTGTTTTTCTCGCTTTCCCCCCTCTGCTTTTCTGTTTTAAAACCTGACATTCTGTTTGCTGTAGGATTACTGCTTATGTATGTTTCAAATTTGACAGCTGCTTCATTCAACTCCCCATTGTGGAGGCACTGTGATAAAACAGATATGGGATTCTAATTTTTCCCTGCCTAAATCCTTTCCAAATCTTCTATTTCTCTCACCCTCCCCAGCATTCCTGCTTTAAGATTAGAGAGTGTTCCGGCAGCACAACTCTAGGATTTTCGCGCGGCCTGGAACATTCCTGCAGGACTGCTAATGAATGGTCTGCTCCTCTGACAGCTGTTGCTTCCACAGCAAAAGTTTCTCAATAAAGGCCCCAATCAAACCTCCTTCACTCATTCACCCTGCCTGTCTTCCTCTGGCTAGACACCACTGGCATTTAAAAAATCATCTATGTGTCATGTAAACATGACACTGAAACAGGGTTACGATGTGGAAGATACTAATTTGGTGCAGGATCTAGGGTGTTCACTGTGTGCAGTTGAGACAGTCCTATGACATTACAATGTACTGACAGAGGAGTTACATGATTCGAAATGGAGTTGTCACCTACATACCCACTTGAAAAACTCCATTCATTCACAGATTGCATGAGCAGATTAATTCAGCAGAATAGCAGGTGCATGTCTGCTGTATCTCTTCAGAGGCCTTTCAACTCTACGCACCACAATAGCCTGACTGGAATAGGGATGGAGGCTTAGACTTTCAGGACTGATGGATTAACGTGAGTGAAGAGCCAGAATTGAGCAAAAACATATCTACCATAACTTTTACATGAATAATGAGTACCGTGGGTAATAGCCAATTCCCAGAACTGGCTGCAGTGGATTGCAATGAGGCTTGACCTACAACCAGGTCTCATCCTGAAATATCATCAACTAAAGAACCTGTCCCATCAAGCACACATCAATGACAAAGTGTTAATACTCTAATTTATTGTTAATGTGACATGCATTATGTTCTATGAGTCTATTAAGTACACCTGTAGATATGCTCCACTCTTTTCATCTGAGCCTACGAGGACATGGAGCCTGTGTCTTTGTTCTACCTCCGTCGGTTTGGTGTCTCTCACCCATGTCTCCATGGGTTTGATGTCTTATCTCCCACACACACAGGTATGGTCTCTGTATGATCTGTCAACACGCTGCATGACTGTGTCTGGACACAGCTTCCAAACACACACAACGATTTCCCATACAAATGAAAATATACTTTGTACAGCCCAAGCCTCTGACGAATGTCAGACATCCTCGGCAAAGTGTCATTTGGGTGATTTACAAGCATAACCCAAGGCTAACCTTTTCTTTGATGTGGAATAAAGAAATATGTCGATATCAGAAGAGAGATGCTGCATTTTCTATCCAGGACTCTGCAGAGAACGCTACTCTTATTGTGGGATTTGTGAAAGGGGTAGCAAACTGCATATTTTAATGTAGAAATAGCACTGTATGAATATCAATTGATGCCTTTTGTCAGGCAAACATATTTCCTAATTAATGAGCTAGTTAGTTGAAATGCTTGTATTACTTATTGTTAGTATAGGATTATATGCTGATGAGATCTTGGAGGGTTGAACTACAGACACTGACATTCAAAAGGGTATAAATAAAGCCTTCATAGAGAACTCTATGATCATGCGTGCTGAAATTGAATTCAACAAATAAAATGGTCGCTGTGGAGATTTTCTTTGACATTTTTGATTATCAAATCATTGCAGTTTAAATTAATTCAGGGATAAAGAGTAGGCACGTTTTGATATCTGTCACTTTTTAGAATAAGTGAAAGCAAAAGCTTATCCAAAGTCTGAGTTTCATCCTCAAAGTTTAGCACTGTGACACAGTCATGTGTACAAAAGAAGAAGGCAAAGAAATCCCTCTGAATACAGCTCAAAGTGCTGTGGCCAATGCTCTTACAATCCATTCACAGCTTTGTACAGATTGCATTTTACATGACAAATGCAGTGCAAAGTAGACCACTAAATCTTCTCAGTGATCCCAAGATCCTGGCTGAAGGATGACAGTGTGGAACTGATTTACACAATCGGATGACAATCCATAAAATATTGAGCCTCTTAATCAGCAAAATACAACAGCTCCCTGCTGCCAATTCAGGGCTTTCGGACACCAGATGGGTGTGTACCACTGTAATATCCCTGGACCTTATCACCTTACAGCCAACCCATCATTTGTCTTACAGTATCATTCAGAAGCGGGGGCCTTGGGAAATAGATGACCACTGTCACGACTTCCGCCGAAGTCGGCCCCTCTCCTTGTTCGGGTGGTGTTCGGTGGTCGACGTCACCGGCTTTCTAGTCACCACCGATCCATGTTTCATTTTTGTTTTGTTTTGTCTGTATTACACACACCTGGTTTCAATTCCCATATCATGGTCCTTATTTAACCCCCTGGCATACATTTCTGTTCTGTCCGTGATTGTTGGTGTCTTAGTGGTTGTTGTAGGTGTTAGTTTATATGTATTTTCCTAATTGGTATATTGCTTGGATTTTTGTGAGTAAACTCAGTTGTGTTGCTCAAACCTGTGTCCTGCGCCTGACTCCACTACATCTCTGCACCCAATCGTTGACAACCACGTGTTAGTGCTGTGCTATATTTCTTATATTTTCCACTTTGATAGAGGGAGTATTTTGTGTAATCACTCTCTAACTTTGGGAATTAATGAGCCATCGGAAAACAGCTCCAATTGTCAGATATTTCTGAACCCCCCCCCCCCCCCCCACAGTCCATATCTCAACTATAGTGATGGCATGATGTGCCAATGAATCTTTGTTATACTAAACCTTAAAAGGATACTGCTTGATCAAGATATAATATAATTATATTAATATCTAACCGTTTGGCTTATATTGGTTTTTTAATTCACCTGATAGTATATTACGTTCTGTATGGCATACTTTGGGTGTGTCCTCATTTTGCATGGTCATCAGGGAAATAAGTCTGCTGCTATTGTATAGTAATAATCAAGATATCTCCCTAAGGTTTCAGCCTACTATATTACTCACGGACACTTTCATGGGAGAACAAATCATATTAAAAGTTTCTTGCCAGCACTAAATTAAAATATCAACCATGTGGACTTTTCACACCGACTTTAACAGCCAACACCATTTACCTCCCTCTTGCACCTTAATGATGTTTGCTTATCCTTCTCTCCTGCCCTTCATATACAACTGGACAGGTAAAAGCACATTTCTATGTAGGCTTTGTCCATACAGCTTTCACCTGTCCTGTCTTCTCAGCTCAATGCAAATGAAGGAGAAGAAGTCACTTAAGGCTATTGAAATGTTCTCTTCCTCTCCCCTCCACCCTCTCTCTCTCTGATTGACACCCTCCACCTCAGAACTCCTTCTCTCTTTCTCCTACATTTGTCTCTCATTTGAACAAAGGAGGAGATGCCTATCTGGGGGCCCACAAGTGGCCCATCCCGAGGGCTGGCTGAGATTGATGCCTGTGATCCAGCTGTGCTGATTTACTCCCCGGACCCACGGGGGAGTAGAGATTACACTGTGCCTCGGTTGGGGGGGGGGGGAGAGAGAGAGAGAGAGAGAGAGGCAGCAAAACTGACAGAGAGAGAGTGACAGGGAGATGGGGAGAGAGAGAGAGAGAGAGAGAGAGAGAGAGAGGCAGCAAAACTGACAGAGAGAGTGAGTGACAGGGAGATGGAGAGACAGAGCGATAGAGAGAGACAGAGCGAAAGAGACAGAGCGATAGAGAGAGACAGAGCAATAGAGAGAGTGAGAGAGAGCTATAGAGACAGAGCGAGAGAGACATAGTGTGAGAGAGAGAGAGAGAGAGAGAGAGAGTGTAAAATAGAGATGGGGAGAGAGAGTGAGATGGAGAGAGTATTTGAGAGGGGGAGAGGCTCACAAGAGAAGACAGGCTATGTGCTCACTGCCCACAAAATGAGGTGGAAACTGAGGTACACTTCATAACCTCTGGCCAATTGTATGACCATATTAGAGACACATATTTCCCTCAGATTACACAGAGCTACAAAGTATTCGAAAACAAATCCAATTTTGATAAACTCCCATATCTATTGGTTGAAATACCACAGTGTGCCATCACAGCAGCAAGATTTGAGACCTTTTCCACAAGAAAAGGGCAACCAGTGATGAACAAACATCATTGTAAATAAAAACCTATATTTATGTCGATTTATTTTCCCTTTTGTATTTTAACTATTTATACATCATCACAACACTGTATGATATGACATTTGAAATGTCTTAATTATTTGGAGCGTTTGTGAGTGTAACGTTTACTGTAAATGTTTTATTGTTTATTTACTTTTTGTTTGTTATCTATTTCACTTGTTCTGGCAATGTAAACATATGTTTACCATGCCAATAAAGCCCCTTAAATTGAAATGTAATTGATAAAGAGAGAGAGGCAGAGAGAGATGGGGATCAATGGGTAGAGAGATAGAGAGAGAGAGAGAGAGAGAGAGAGAAGCAAGAAAAAGAGGAGTGAGATGAGAGCTGCAAGGGCTGCTTCAGATCACCATTTGCTCTGTTCTAATGGTTGGCTGTGCTTCATACAACACCACACTGCATTACTTCTCCAGTGATCTAATAGGCCCACCGACATATGCCCCAAATGAAGGTAATGCTGTACAGTGACAGTAAGAAATATCAATCACAAAAATAAATATTGAATCAGTCAAAGATTGAAGTAGTAGCCTTGATTGTACAGGGTAAACAAATTGGACAAAAAAAGTCAGAAAGGTCAGCTATCTATCTCCCCTGTAATGGCAGAATTAATCTACAGCAGTAATCTAAACATTGATTCCAACATTACCTCAACAGAGTCATCTGTATTCACCCAGCATGGAGCACGGTCCTAAATTTGCCTTGTCTCATTGTTGGCTCGCAGTGCCTTCAATGGCTATCAGCATCAAATTGAATGTCGTGATTGATCGTGGATCATGAAGGAATGATAACACTCCATCACACTGCAACTACATCACTGTACTCGGTCTAAATAATATATTACAGTGTGTGACAGAGGAAAATTGGCTTCTGACACTTAAATCTGTTGTATACCAGTGGATTAAGCATCGGCTAAAATGGACTGGAAAAGACACTTTATACAAGAGTTTTAGTAGATCACCTTCACACTTCCTCTGTACAAGTTTTCAGTTGAACTTTGGTGAAAGATTGGATAACTTTAACATAGTTAGATTCAGGACAGCATGAGGAAAAATTGAAATGAATGAGTTATTTTATTGGATTAAAATGCCATTTATCGTTTGCTATATTTATTGAGCGTTTGTTTCACAATGTGGGAAATTGAATTTATCTTCATATCTTTGAAGCTGGTGACAAGAAAAATATTATATGTTTTGAACTTTTATTGACACTAAATCCCATATGCCATTCCTGCCAAGGCATAATCTTGGAGGATGCAAGATTTCTGAGTTTTAGTCTGCTGAGTTTCATGCACTGTATTTATAGTTGACAAAAATAAGCTGACAGTAACCTGCCTAGCCTGCCCATCTCACCTTTAACAAGATAGATGCCGGCATAGATAACATTCCTTGGAGCAAGGTCACATCACAAAGGCTCAAAACTATGTGCGGTGGTGTGTGTGTGTGTGTGTGTGTGTGTGTGTGTGTGTGTGTGTGTGTGTGTGTGTGTGTGTGTGTGTGTGTGTGTGTGTGCGTGCGTCCATGTGCATTTGCCTGTGTGTGTGCCTGTGTGTGTGGGCGTGTGGGTGTTTGTGTATTTTTAGGGGTGGAAGGGTACATTTACATTACAGTTACAAACATTTGAAGTCGGAAGTTTACATACACTGAGGTTGGAGTCATTAATGCTAGTTTTTCAACCACCCCACAAATAACTCGTTAACGAACTATAGTTTTGGCAAGTCGGTTAGGACATCAACTTTGTGCAAGACACAAGTCATATTTCCAGCAATTGTTTACAGACAGATTATTTCACTTATAATTCAATGTATCACAATTACAGTGTGTCAGAAGTTTACATACACTAAGTTGACTGTGCCTTTAAACAGCTTGGAAAATTCCAGAAAATGATGTCATGGCTTTAGAAGCTTCTGATAGGCTAAATGACATAATTTGAGTCAATTGGAGGTTTACCTGTGGATGTATTTCAAGGCCTACCTTCAAACTCAGTGCCTCTTTGCTTGACATTATGGGAAAATCAAAATAAATCAGCTTAGACCTCAGAAAAAAAATTGTAGACCTTCACCAGTCTGGTTCATCCTTGGGAGCAATTTCCAAACACCTGAAGGTACCACGTTCATCTGTACAAACAATAGTTGTGTCTCCTAGAGATGAACGTACTTTGGTGCAAAAAGTGCAAATCAATCCAAGAACCACAGCAAAGGACCTTGTGAAGATGCTGGAGGAAACAGGTACAAAAGTATATATATATCCACATATCGATATAACCTGAAAGGTCGCTCAGCAAGGACGAAGCCACTGCTCCAAAACCGCCACAAAAAAGCCAGACTACGGTTTGCAACTGCAGATGGTACAAAGATTGTACTTTTCGGAGAAATGTCCTCTGGTCTGATGAAACAAAAATATAACTGTTTGGCCATAATGACCATCGTTATGTTTGGAGGAAAAAGGGGAAAAGGGGAAGAACACCATCCCAACCGTGAAGCACGGGGGTGGCAGCATCATTTTGTGGGTGTGCTTTGCTGCAGTAGGGACTGGTGCACTCCACAAAATAGAAGGCGTCATGAGGAGGAAAATTACATGGATATGTTGAAGCAACATCTCAAGACGTCAGTCAGGAAGTTAAAGCTTGGTCGTAAATGTGTCTTCCAAATGGACAATGACCCCAAGCATTCTTCCAAAGTTGTGGAAAAATTGCTTAAGGACAACAAAGTCAAGGAATTGGAGTGACTATCACAAAGCCCTGACCTCAATCCTATAGAAATGTGTGGGCAGAACTGAAAAAGCATGTGCGAGGAAGGAGGCCTACTAACATGACTCAGTTACACCAGCTATGTCAGGAGGAATGGGCCAAAATTCACCCAACTTATTGTGGGAAGCTTGTGGAAGGCTACCCGAAACATTTGACCCAAGTTAAACAATTGAAAGGCAATGTTACCAAATACTAATTGAGTGTAATGTAAACTTCTGACCCCCTGGGAATGTGATGAAAGAAATAAAAGCTGAAATAAATCATTCTTTCTACTATTATTCTGACATTTCACATTCTTAAAATAAAGTGGTGATCTTAAATGAACTAAAACAGGGAATTTTTACGTGGATTAAATTGTGTTGTGTATTTGGCTAAGGTGCATGTAAACTTTAGACTTCAACTGTAAGTAGTGAGCCACTGTGATCTTTGTTAATTTGGTAAACATAGAGAGCCATGCAGTGAACTTTTGGGAGCAGCCCCTCAGTTTGTCTGTGGCTCAGAGGTCATTAAATAGGTGGCAAAAGAAACACTGCTGCTGCTCTCTGTTTATAATCTATGCATAGTTACTTTAACTCTACTTACATGTACATTTTACCTCAATTACCTCAACTAACCGGTGCCCCCGCACATTGATTCTGTACCGGTACCACCTGTGTATAGCATAGCTTGTTATTTTACTGCTGCTGATTCAGTAATTGTTACTTTTATTTTCTATTTTTACTTATCTATTTTTTACTTAAAGCATTGATGGTTATGGGCTTGTTAGTAAGCATTTCACTGTAATGGCTACACATGTGGTATTTGGCGCATGTGACAAATAACATTTGATTTGATTTTATTTATTCTAAAATGGATTAAAACTATTTTTTCTCATCTGGCTACACACAATACCCCAAAATGACAGAGAATTGCTTTATTTATAAAATGAAATAGCTTACTTACATAAGTATTCAGACCCTATGCTATGAGACTCAAAATTAATTATCCTTGATATGGTTCTACAACTTGTTTGGAGTCCACCTGTAGTAAATTCAATTGATTGGACATGATTTGGAAAGGCACACACCTGTCTATTTAAGGTCCCGCAGTGCATGTCAGAGCAAAAACCAATCCATGAGGTCGTAGGAATTGTCCGTAGAGCTCCGAGACAAGATTGTGTTTGGCACAGATCTGGGGAAGGGTACCAAATAATGTCTGCTGCCCGGCCAAACAGCATTCGGGAGAGAAGGGCCTTGGTCAGGAATGTGACCAAAAACCCGATGGTCACTCTGACAGAGCTCCAGAGTCCCTCTGTGGAGATTGGAGAACCTTACAGAAGGACAACAGCACTTCACCAATTAGGCCTTTATGCTAGAGCAACCAGATGGAACACAATCCTGAGTAAAAAAGCATGACAGCCCTCTTGGAGTTTGCCAAAGTAACCTAAAGGGCTTTCAGACCAGGACACCAACCTCTCCCTCAACGTGACCAAGACAAAAGAGATGATTGTGGACTACGTGAAAAAGAAGACCGAGCACTCCCCCATTCTCATCGACGGGGCTGCAGTGGAGCAGGTTGAGAGCTTCAAGTTCCACATCACCAACAAACTAACATGGTCCAAGCGTACCAAGACAGTTGTGAAGCGGGCACGACAAAACTTTTTCCTCTACAGGAGACTGAAAAGATTTGGCATGAGTCCTCAGATCCTCAAAAGGTTCTACAGCTGCAACATCTAGAGCATCCTGACTGGGTGCATCACTGCCTGGTATGGCAACTGCTCGGCCTCCGACCGCAAGGCACTACAGAGGGTAGTGCGAACGGCCCAGTACATCACTGGGGCCAAGCTCCATGCCATCCAGGACCTCTATACCAGGTGTCAGAGGAAGGCCCTATAAAATATCAGACTCCAGCCACCCTAGTCATAGACTGTTCTCTCTACCACCGCACAGCAAGCGGTACCGGAGCACCAAGTCTAGGTCCAAGAGGCTTGTAGTAAACAGCTTCTACCCCCAAGCCATAAGATTCCTGACTCCTATCTAGTCAAATGGCAACCCAGACAATTTGTATTTTCCCTGCCCAACCCTCTCCACACCACTTCCACTCTCTATTGTCATCTATGCATAGTCACTTTATTAACTCTACCAACATGTACATACTACCTCAACTAACCGGTGCACCCCGCACATTAACTCTGTACCGGCACTGCCTGTATATATTGATATTTTTTACTGCTGCTCTTTAAAATACTTGTCACGTTTATCTCTTATTCTTATCCATATTTTTTTAACTGCACTGTTGGTTAGAGGCTCGTAAGTAAGCATTTTACTGTAAGGTCTACACCCATTGTATTCGGCGCATATGACTAATACAATTTGATTTGATGAAGATGAAGGTTCACCTTCCAACAGGACAACAACCCTAAGCACACAGTCAAGACAACGCAGGAGTGGCTTTGGGACAAGTCTCTGAATGGCCTTGAGTGGCCTGGACTTGAACCCCATCGAACATGTCTGGAGAGACCTGAAAATTGCTGTACAGCGATGCTCCCCATTGAACCTGACAGAGATTGAGAGGATCTGCAGAGAATAATGGGAGAAACTCTCCAAATACAGTTGTATTTGTAGCGTCATTCCCAGGAAGACTCAAGGCTGTAATCGCTGCCACAGATGCTTCAACAAAGTACTAAGAGAAGAGCCTGAATACTTATGTAAATGTGATATTTCAGTTTCTTTTAAATTATAAATTTGCAAACAATTCTAAAAATCTGTTTTAGCTTTGTAATTATAGGGTGATGTGTGCAGATTAATGAGAAAAACAAAACAATTGAATCAATTTTAGAATAAGGCTGTAACGTAACAAAATGTGGAAAAAGTCAAGAGGTCTGAATACTTTATTGCACTGTATGCCCTCCACCCCTTTTGAAAAATCTATCCTTCAAACAAGCACAGGCACACGCATGCACACATACACATACAACACAGTCCAGGTAGGATGCTACAGTACACATCAGTGGCTTGATGACTTTGATGGTCCAACAGAAAACCACTTGCAGTGTTGTTTTTTATTGATTTTTATTTCACCTTTATTTCACCAGGTAGACCAGTTGAGAACAAGTTCTGCGACCTGGCCAAGATGAAGCAAAGCAGCGCGACAAAAACAACAACACAGAATTACACATAGATAAACGTACAGTCAGTAACACCATAGAAAAATCTATCTACAGTGTGTGCAAATGTAGAAGATTAGGGAGGTAAAGCAATAAATAGGCCATAGAGGCGAAATAATTACATTTTAGCATTAACACTGGAGTGATAGATGTGCAGATGATTTTGTACAAGTCGAAATACTGGGGTGCAAAAGAGCAAAAAGAGAAATAACAATATGGGGATGAGGTAGTTGGGTGGGCTATTTACAGATTGGCCGTGTACAGGTACAGTAATCGGTAAGCTTCTCTGACAGCTGATGCTTAAAGTTAGAGAGGGAGATATAAGACTCCAGCTTCAGTGATTTTTGCAATTCGTTCCAGTAATTGGCAGCAGAGAACTATAAGGAAAGGCAGTCAAATGAGGTGTTGGCTTTGGGGATGACGAGTGAAATATACCTGCTGCGGGGTGCTACGGGTGGGTGTTGCTATGGTAACCAGTGAGCTGAGAAAAGGTGGGGCTAAACCTAGCAATGACTTACAGATGACCTTGGGTTTCGCGATGAATATGTAGCGAGGGCTAGCCAACGAGAGCATACAGGTCGCTGTGGTGGGTAATATATTGGGCTTTGGTGACAAAACGGATGGCACTGTAATAGACTACATCCAGTTTGCTGAGTAGATTGTTGGAGGCTATTTTGTAAATGACATTGCCGAAGTCAAGGATTGTTAGGATAGTCAGTTTTACGAGGGTATGTTTGGCAGCATGAGTGAAGGATGCTTTGTTGCAAGCCAATTCTAGATATAATTTTGGATTGGAGATGCTTAATGTGAGTCTGGAAGGAGAGTTTACAGTCTAACCAGACACCTAGGTATTTGTAGTTGTCTACATATTCTAAGTCAGAACCATCCAGAGTATTGATGCTAGTCGGGCGGGAGGGTGCGGGCAGGAATCGGTTGAAGAGCATGCACTTAGTTTTACTAGCATTTAAAAGCAGTTGGAGGCCACGAAAGGAAGGGTATATGGTGTTGAAGCTCGTTTGGAGGTTTGATAACACAGTGTCCAAAGAAGGGCCAGATGTATACAGAATGGTGTCTTCTGCGTAGAGGTGGATCAGAGAATCACCAGCAGCAAGTGCGACATCATTGATATATACAGTGGAAAGAGTCGGCCAGAGAATTTAACCCTGTGAGACTGCCAGAAGTATGCAAAACAGGCCTCCAATTTGACACACTGAACTCTATCTGAGAAGTAGTTGGTGAACCAGGCGAGGCAGTCATTTGAGAAGCCAAGGCTATTGAGTCTGCCGATAAGAATGCAGTGAATGACAGAGTCGAAAGCCTTGGCCAGGTCAATGAAGACGGCTGCACAGTACTGTCTTTTACTGATGACGGTTATGATATCATTTAGGACCTTGAGCGTTTCTTAGGTGCACCCATGACCAGCTCGGAAACCAGACTGCATAGATGATTCGAAATGGTCAGTGATCTGTTTGTTAACTTGTCTTTCAAAGATTTTAGAAAGGAAGGGCAGGATGGATATAGGTCTATAACAGTCTGGGTCTAGAGTGTCTCCCCCTTTGAAGAGGGGGATGACCGTGGCAGCATTCCAATCTTTGTGGATCTCAGACAATACGAAAGAGAGGTTGAACAGGCTAGTAATAGGTGTTGCAACTATTTTGGCGGACCATTTTAGAAAGAGAGGGTCCAGATTTTCTAGCCCATCTTATTTGTAGGGATCCAGATTTTGCAGCTCTTTCAGCTGTCTGGATTTGGGTGAAGGAGAAGCGGGGGGGCTTGGGCAAGTTGCTGCAGAGCTGTTGGCCGGTGTAGGGGTAGCCAGGTGGAAAGCATGGCCAGCCATAGAAAAATGCTTATTGAAATGATCGATTATCGTAGAATTTTTGGTGGTGTCGTGTCTTTGGCTATGCCGGATTAAGTGATATGACATACTATTCTTTAAAATCATAATTAATATTACCTGATTAAGCTATCATGTAAATGTAATTAACTAGAAAGTCGGGGCACCACGATATAATGTTTTTAGAGCTGTTATCTTCTGAATAAACTCTTAAAGACCTGGTAATATTTTACCTCAATAGCAGTCAATATTTAATCGTCACCTTGTTCAGTCTCATCTGAAAGTTGAAAATTCTTGGTTATCTTCATGAACCCTGGCTAACAAGTTGAATCAGCAATAGAGAATTTGGTTTAATTATTTATTTACTAAATACATAAATAATCACACAGAATTACATCTACACAGAATGGATCATACATTGATTACAAATTATGTCATAAAGGAAAACGTCCCTAGCGGACGGAACAGATATGACAGCTGGTTACACAAAGAAGGGGGTTGGGTTTTGAATGAAAGAGTGGGAGGACTGAGGGAAAAAAATATTTTGTGTCACTACTGGGCCGTAGGAAGCTATGCTATCGTAAATACAGTATCTTATGCATTCTAAATAACCGCCGATTTGAAAAAGGAAAATGCAATAAATATTTACTCTGAGCTGCGCTTCGGTAGATTGGTCGTAGATAGACGGCCGGGTTGCCCAGCATGGATCTCTTGTCCTCTGAAGAATGTCTCGTGGTGAACTGGAGCGTGGTAGAAGGGATACTCTGTCCGTCCTTTCCTAGCCTACGTTTACAGCTGCTGTTGCTAACGCAATGGCTAGGAGGTATCACTTCTTTAGTGAATAAGAGTTCAAAGTTCATACCAAGTTTCCGTACTTCAAACTCATGCTATATTCTGGCTGATATCGTCGAAATTCATCCATTCAGAATGTTGATCGTCATCTTCACGTTGAAATTCAATGCTATTTTCGTTAGGCTCTTGTCGTTCAACTAGAGCTCACGCTGAGGTTGGCTTAGTTCTGTAGGTGATCTTTGTCCTTTCAACGTGGGGACCGCAAGTCCTCACATCCTTGGCGCAGAAAGTTGAATTTTCGTCTACAGGTTTATATAGTGGTGAAAGAAGGGCGTGTTTCACAGTTTACAATCAATGTCTGTTCAATTGGGCTGGACCGCTGAGTGAGCAGAGTTTACTCTTATGACATATTGTTCTCTCATTTAAGAAGCTAAAATTACATTTCATCTTTTCACAAATAGTTTCAAATTTAAAAAATGTAATTGCACAACAATTCCATGTGAATCTGATAACTAGAATGTGTTGACTTTCCAAGACACAGTTTATGTCATCCTGTCATTAGTAGTAATGTCTCAGACAACACCTGATCTGAGATCATTAAGTACCAACGCATATTTTGAACTGGTTGGATTACCGAAATATGGTTCCGTTTCCCACCTTTTGATGTTACCAGACTCCTTATGTTACAAAGGCTTTACAAGAGTCAACTCTATAAAGTAGAGAGAGAGAAAAGGGGAAAGGTCTTTATGGGGGTCATAACCCTTCCCCAAAAGTCCAATGTCATTACAGTGGTGACAGTGTTTCCTAGCCTCAGTGCAGTGGGCAAATGGGAGGAGGTGCTCTTATTCTCCATGGACTTTACAGTGCCCGAAACGTTTTGGAATTAGTGCTACAGGATGTTTACTTGACTGTCTTAGAAAAAAAGGAATGTCAGCCAATCTGGATCTATACATCCATGGTCATTTAATCAAAGGCACACAAATAAATATAAATGTTCGTCAAAAGTATTTATTTTGTGCGATTATTTTATTATAAAGGTGAATTTGTATGGTGAAAATGATATTCCCTAAACGTGAAACGCGCTGCATACGCGGGCAAGTTAGGCTCTACACCCGTTGTAAAGCGGATTAATGTGCTTAATTTTAAGAAGTTATTTTGCAACCTTCTCAAAACATTGCACTGATAAATGATGGGGAAATGTAGCCCACTCACCCTTCTGCAGCTTGCCTGCAAACAAGCACCCAAGCTAACTGTCTAAAGTCGGCTAGCTTGCTTGCTGGCTTTTTACAGGCACAAATGAGAGATTACCTCACTCTGACCATTTTACTCGCAGTAGCAGGGCTGGTTAGCTAGGTTGTTTACATGTTATGAGTGTTCGTGACAAACTATAACTTTTTTTTCCTACGTTTACTGATACCGGTCATATTCAGCTGGTGTTGCGCATTCGTAAATTCATCAGTTATTCTGTGCTCTGGCACACTCAGACAAGTGTGCTCTGAAATCGGAATAGATAGCTATAGTGAATTTGCAAACACAAGATATATACTAACTGGATAACAATTATTCAAGTTCTTGCTAGCTAACCAAATGACACCTGCATCTCTAGCTGTCACTCACTCACCTACTCCTCCAATGCCATGACATTCTCCTAGCAGCTAGTTAGCTAACGTTAGATATGCTAGCCTATTAGAAATGACTTGACTGACTTGTGATCACCGCCCTTGTTAGTTTGATTGCACTAACGTTCCCATCCTTGGTGAAATGTCAATTTTTGTCTTTTTGTTGTTGTTGTCATGACAGCAATATTTTATGGACTACCAAGAAATGTATTGGTGAATTATATTAATCATCCGTTGAACTGCATCCATCTCTTCTGCCAGCAATGCCTTTAGTGTACGTCATGGAATGTTGAGTCAAATATAACCCATTTTGGGGGGTTTTGTAGCATAAACTGGGAATTTGATATTTTTTTACAGATATTATGATTGTCTGGTTGTTTCATATCTGCAAAGTAGTTAAAATGCTGTCAGTTCCACTTCAAATTACCATGGGAGCATACCAGAGTCACTAACATTCCTTTTTTTGATATGTTCTTCTGTCCTGCACCAGATATATTGAATGTGCATATTTTGTATTTTTTTACTTGACTGTCTTGACACTTGCTTCACGAAAGCAAACAAGGCCTATTTGAGTTGGCTTTTTTTATTGGAGTTGGCTGCTTCAAAGGCAAGGTATGTGTTTTCTTGTCTTATAACACAATGCCCTATGACGTCTTTAGTCTTTAGACGGCATACTTCCCAAGGACGGCATTTCTAAGAAGATTGAGGCACCTAGATTTGATTTAGTTTCATGCATCTAAACAAATCCAGTATTGGCATATGAAGAGAAACGCAAAGCTTTAAAGCTTCCTTCTGAGAACAGGACTGGAGGGGGTTGAGAAAAGACAGAAAATCATAATGTGTCAACTCCTTGCTGTTCTGAAAGAAAGGCCATCCAATTTCCATGCTAAACTGCATCGGTCGAATACAGACACAGGAAAGTCATGCCATTAACTAATGGTTCATGCCTTACAAGTAATCAACAATGATATACAAAATGGATTCTTATATAACTCCTAAAGGCAAGTATTGAGGGATGCTGAGAATAAATAAGTAGTCTTAAAACCTCAATGTTTTCCTACTGTATCCAGTAAACTCAACTTTCCAGTAAACTCAACACCATGGGGATAGTACATGTACTACCTAGTATCACATCCTCTCATGAAATATACATATTTATGTTATTTTAATTTTAAGACTGATAAGGGGTAGGGTCACACAATTCTGTGAGAAATGAATTACATAAGCAATCTCATGACCTTGAATTACTTTTCCTTGCTCTCTCATGCATGCACACACACACGCACGCACGCACGCACACTATGACACGAACACACAGACTCACACACAACAAATGTTCAGTGGCAAAGCAATGATAACATTAGATATAGTGATGAACTGGAGGTATCCTGCGGTGTCACAATGAGATTAGAACAGCAAGACATTAAGAGAGTTGTAAACGTCTGTTTGCTATCACTCTCAGTGGGGTTAACATTAACTGGAAACATCCCATTTTCAGAGATACAGTATCTTCAACATAGCTTCCCTTTCCCCTGAAAACTGTATGTTAGACCCCGCTTAGGAGTTATTTTACGCCTGCTATGTTATGTTAGTTTGTTATCGACCAATTCACTGCATCACATATATAGTAACTCTCCAACCCTTTCCCTGCCCAGTAATGTGCTCCTTGACATGCAGTTTAGGCTGCTTAGCTGCTCTTTTTTAATCTGTTTGAGCCTCCCCTGGTTTATCGGGCAAAGGAAATCAAATAAACAGATGGCATTCAAACCAAAATTAGAGCACGGGTAACTCCTCCAAGCATTAAAGTATTGAATTATATCACGCTTTACTCTGCTGGATCATCTTCTCATAATGATGGTTGGTAATATATGTCATCTGGGTGTAAAAACACTATAACATGATTAAGGTTTTCATCAATGCAAAAGATCGTCATCTGGTATTATTGTGAAGATTAGTGACGTACGTCATAGTTTTTGTTGTTGACTAAAATCTGCAGGTGTATGTGTGTGTGCGTGCGTATGTGTGTGTGTGTTTGTGCTTGTGTTTGTGACAGTCTGTGATTGCACACAGGCCTATGTGCATATCACAGGAGGCTGCTGAGAGGTAGACGGCACATAATAATGGCTGGATTGGAGTGAATGAATGGTATCAAACACACGGAAACCATGTATTTGATGAGTTTCATACCATTCCATTAATTCCGTTCCAAACATTACTATGAGGTCGTCCTCTCCAATTAAGGTGCCACCAACCTCCTGTGGTGCATATGTGTCATGATGCCTGTTTGCTGTTGTTTTGCCAGTTCCCTGAGTAAATGCAAAGGGTCTCAGCTAAGTAGATGTTGATTTGAGGCACCCCTGAGATCCACTACCATACTAATCTACGTCTGTTCTTAGGTGTGTCGTACAGGTGGCTCTCACGGAAATCCAGACAGGGGAATTTGGCTAATTAAGCAGAGTAAACAGCGGATAAAGCTGTGTTCCTGGAGGGATTGGTGAAGCGTAGGGCCTCAGATATACAATCCCCCTATCTCAGCAACATGCCAGTCCATTCACTTTATTAATGTTATTGTTGGAATTTTATTTACAGATTATGGTAATAGAGGTTAAAGCTACTCTATAGAGTGATCCAGTGAACTGTGTTCCATGATTCCATGGTAACGTTCCATTCTTGGACTGGTGTGGGAGTTTGTTTTGTTAATGATGCTTGTAAGGCATGCCATGCAGATGGCCCTGGCGATTAAATCAACCAACGAGTGGCGCTAATTAGGATACTGGCCACCAGTGTTCAATGGAAAAATAGATATTGGGAGAGGAATGTGTGCATACGGTATGAATCCATGATCGTTTAATTGAATGTAAATGAATCATATTAATGTAAAATGTGTTCACTCGATTAAAGCAACATGTAATTATAGTGGATAAATTGTATCAATTATATTTGTCAACAAGGGTTTAGGCTATATCATAGGGTGACCTTCATATTGTTGTTATTTTGACACAACATAAAACAGCTCTGTAAATGTCAATACCACCACAGAACCACCTCATCTATTTCCACTTATACAGATATCATCATGCTATTACACCAGACATATAAAATCTAACACTCAAATAAACGTCCTCGCTGCTGTTGACTTCATTATCTATGAGTCAAATACAACATAGTGGTGTCGAACATGTTCTGTTGATGCCTATACTGCAATGCTGCCTCTAAGGATGAAGTGGGTGAATCAGGCTGAACCTGACCCTGTCCCCGGCAGGCTCATGGGTCCAGGGTGATACTGAGCCCCTCTCTCTCCGTCCTTATCAGGACCTCTGTGAATGTGCTCACCTGGCCGTGAAATGGAAATCATTGATGGCTCTCTCTCTGTCTCAACGAATAGCCCATCACTTCCTCCCTACACAGCCATTTATAGCCTCATTGAAAGACAAAAAAATATGACCATTTTCTATATCATCCAGATAAAACGTCCCATAATTGCATGAGCTCGTTCCTATTTCTTTAAACTTGGGCTGAACTTCTTTCCTCCGTTCCTCTGGACATTGATGCATTAGCTCATATTTCTGTGGTAATGAGAGGCCTATGTTCTCAGTTGAGGTGACACAGTGACCCAAATTAAAGGGAAGGGGGTTGTTTGAGGGGTGTAGCTCAGAATGGCAACTCTTCTCCAGAGCTGGAACCACTCTGTATCCGGGTTAGACCTGCGAGATCGCAATCAGCACTGATAAATAGGAAGCGGCGGCTGTGTTGGGAAGCGGGATTGTTGGCATGTAGTTGGTGTGGCAGCAGTCCAATGCAATGTGGAGGGCTGATAACCGTAGCAGGGCTCGAGCTTCGAGGTGACCGCACTGTCGAGAAGTGAGAATTGTGGGATTACCACTGAGAAAATGTTGTGTGTGAACCATGTGGGGTGCGGCAGATGCTGCGTAACAGCATGAATACCATTTACAGTAGATTAGACATACATGGCCACAGTGGGCAAAGCCAAAGCAGTTATGAACATTTGAAAGAGGATTAGTAAGTGAATCCCTTTGCTCATTCTCTGGCTCGAGATTTCTTGGGCATAATACTTTGTTATATTTCGGTGCAGCACATTCCAATTCAAGGGACATTAAATGACACAAGCACAGCCCTGAATTGCTTAACATGGGCATGTGTTTATTTCCTATTGTGTATTCCAGGGCATATAATGTGGTGTTATAATGCGTGATTGTTTGAATTAGATTCACCTAGTTGGAACCCCCTAAATAAAATGCATGTCTAACTGTCTGTGTACCCGTTTTTTGTGTTGGCACCAACAATGTGATTATAGATTCATTCTTATCCCTTGTGACATTGCAAATGTGTGTCAGTTATGACACCATCTCAAATATCCCATCAGCTTTACTTACATTACTATTCAGGAGGAGAAGTTGGTGTTTCAACACTAACTTCAAATGTTGTGATCTCGTGACTGGTCGATGCCTCCTCATATTAAAGCTACACTACAGACGTGACAGAAGGACATTTCCATCCTCCTCTTTATGCTTGCGGGCACACCTCGACAAATGTCTAAGCAACCATGAACAGTTTGCATCCTCTCCCCTCAGCTGAGCGCCGTGCAGCATTTCCTGCTCTGACAGGAGATGTTTTCCGCTTTTCCTCTTTCACTGTTCCAAAACGGGAAAGCACACACCCCCGGCTTCTTTTGTTTCACCTATCCAATTTGTCCCTGCCAATTTGGCTCAGATGGATGGCGTTTTATTATCACGCTGCAGAGACAGATTGAAAGATTTCCTTGTCGTTCATTCCATCACTTTTGTGTGTGTGGCAGCATATGCCCTGGATCTAATCAGAAACAAGACACATGCACACATGGGGTGGAATTGGCACCATTGTGGCTGATCAGAGAGCTAGGAGAGTCCCCAGATTCCAAATTAGGATTTTCTGCCGTTTTACACATTAGCACGGAAACATGTTTTGTATTTACACGTCTCACCTCTTGGCAAACAAGTGTTCCCTTCTCAACCCAGACAAGGACCTCTCAGTCATTTGGTTTTATTCCCCAGAATAAACCACCTAAAGGGGATTAAAGCAGAAAAACGTCACTACCTACAATCCCATCTGCTCCCACTTAGGTCCCAACTCATTTGATCTCACTTTGGAAGTTGGCCCACGTCAAAGACGACAGCAATATTCCCTGTTCTTGAAAAGCTAGTGAGTTGTCCTACTTGGCTACTGGTGGGCTGTGTCTCTACTCTCCACCCTCCTTCATGGCTATGAAGAAGTCAATGGGCAACGTGTAGACAGCGTGGCCTCTGATAGAGGAGATAGAGGAGGGTTGTACATTTCATCACAACACAAACACCCAGGGATGGGGGAAGAGTGTCATTGGTCCCCACAGTAATCTCACATTGCATGGCAGCGATGACAGAAATGAGCTCTTCCCCAGCTGAATACTAAGACAGCTCTTTGTGTCATTTTGATTTCCCTTCTCCTCTGTTGAAGTGGGAGGAAGAAACGCCTTTGTGTCAACCCACACAAGTTAAAAGATAGAGGGATCCGGATGCATTCACTGTGTGTGAGCTCCTTCGTGCGTGTGAACATGAGTGTGTTATCCCCTCAAACCAAATATTTTTCTCTCCAACATAAAAACATATTCAAACAGTTTGTTAGCATCCTAAAATGCAATGATGACGTATCGCTGAAAACTATTCTGATTTCAGGTGGAACCATTTTGCATATTGCTTTTCAAAACCTTTCCTTTATTTCCTTAACAAGTTTTGAATATGCTATTGTCACGTTCTGACCGTTATTTCCTTTGTTTTGTCATTATTTAGTATGGTCAGGGCGTGAGTTGGGGTGGGCAGTCTGTTTGTTTTTCTATGATTTGGGTATTTCTATGTTTCGGCCTAGTATGGTTCTCAATTAGAGGCAGGTGTCATTAGTTGTCTCTGATTGAGAATCATACTTAGGTAGCCTGGGTTTCACTGTGTGTTTGTGGGTGATTGTTCCTGTCTCTGCGTTTGTTTTCACCATATAGGCTGTTTAGGTTTTCTCACGTTTATTGTTTTGTTAGTTTATTCATGTATAGTGTCTTTATTAAAGTACCATGAATAACCACCATGCTGCGTTTTGGTCCGCCTCTCCTTCACCTCAAGAAAACCGTTACAGCTATTGACAATTCATACTGCAACATTGCAGTTGTGAAGGATAGAAAGGGTGTTCTTTCTTCATGCCATTCATTATTAATCATTATTATTATTAGTAAAATTAAGAAGGACAGTAAGAGAAGTTTGAATCCATCTACGTCACTAGCGGTTTCTATAAAAAGGCTTATCATTGCGGTAACACAAAACTTGAATCAACTGAGTTTTCAATGACTAAACATTGTGTTATAATTACCACAGGAGAGAGTGTGATTCTGAATGAATAGTGGGGACATGTTGATCTATGTGTGCTCCTAATGGGACGATTAGTGATGCTTAATGTTTTAATTAGTTACAGCTCTCATATCACTGAAAATAGCTTAATTAGCTTCCTGAGCTAAGAATACACCTCACTGGAGGAAGGTCAATGGGCACTTCACCTGGTTTGCGCTCCTCCAAAGTCTGACCAGAAGACCGGTCCTTCTTCCTCTTGTCCGGCGACGTTGTTTTAGGTCAGCCTCTGGGATCAGTTCAAATGCGGAAAAAGTATCCGCTTCGTTGAAGACATATTCCTGGTCGTAGTGCTGGGCGGAGTGCTGGTAAATTGACATCGCTCTGATATCCAATAGTTCTTCCCGGCTGTATGTAATAATACTAGAATCCCAATAGATTCTAGTCGATTCTGTGCATCCAACTTCGAGCCAACAGTTTGTTTCAGCAGGACAATGCCCCTGTGCACAAAGCAAGGTCCATACAGAAATGGTTGTCGAGTTCGGTGTGGAAAAACTTGACTGGCCTGCACAGAGCCCTGACCTCAATCCCGTTGAACACCTTTGGGATGAATTGGAATGCCGAATGCGAGCCAGGCCTAATTGCCCAACATCAGTGCCCGACCTCACTAAAACTCTTGTGGCTGAATAGAAGCAAGTCCCCACAGCAATGTTCCAACATCTAGTGGAATGCCTTCCCAGAAGAGTGGAGGCCATTATAGCAGCAAATGGGGACCAACTCCATATTAATGCTCATGATTTTGGAATGAGAAATCTGACAAGGAGTTGTCTACATACTTTTAGTCATTTAGTGTATTTTTTTATATAGACGTCTATGTTTGTACCAAATCTGAACCAAAAATAGATGTCTGTGTTTGGGACAATTCAAGGCTGCTCCAGACCGGACCAAATCTGTACCAAACACTATGATTGGTTGTGCTTACTGGAGTGTAGCCTATCGTTTCGACCCACAATTAAATGTTATAAATGCCCATCCATGTGGTAGGCCAACCGTTTGTAAAATACCAAAAAAAGACGGCTGGTCCGGACAGGATATGTTGTCATTGGTCTGTGCTTACTGTGGTGTAGCCTAGAGTGTCTGTCACAATGGAATTTTATGAATGCCCACATGTGGTAGGCCTATTGTTTGTAAAACAGGCACTTGCATTGGCTCTATTAGTCCTGATTTCTGTGACTAGTGAATTTGGCTATCAGCTACTCAACTTTAACAGGAGTTATCAAGATGCCTATTTGCAATGAGAATCAATGTGTTAACACAGCGGGAAATGCAGAAGTATGCTATTTTCTTGTTCACTATGATCAGATCATGAAACATTCACAGAAACAAACTTAAAACCATTGATCATGACAATTTATGGACAGCGGTAACTCATGGACAGCGGTTGTGAGTAGCCTGATTGTCCCCTCCATATTGTCCATTTTACTTTTACCTGTCCAGTTTTTTGGATATGATGTTTGTTAACATGTCAGCAAATGTATTTATTTTATTGGGCCCATTTAGGTTAGGCTATTTGATCTGAGAAACGTGCTTGACATAAAATGTGTCCATCTCATTACATTGTCATACATTTTATCTCCAATCTGTAAGCTACAGGAAACGCCGCATACTCTACCATAAGCTACACTACCATCTAAAGTTTGGGGTCAGTTAGAAATTACCTTGTTTTTGAAGGAAAAGCAAATTGTTTTGTCCATTAAAATAACATCAAAATCTGTAAGCTACAGGAAAGGCTGCATATCTTTGATGTGTGATGGCTGCTGATAATGGGCCTCTGTACGCCTTTGTAGATATTCCATAAAAGAAATCTGACATTTCCAGCTACAATAGTCATTTACAACATTAACAATGTCTACACTGTATTTCTGATCAATTTGATGCTTTTTTTATAGACAATAAAAATGTGCTTTTCTTTAAAAAACAAGGACATTTATAAGTGACCCCAAACTTTTGAAAGTTAGTGTACTGTATATGCTACATATATATTTGATGATTTTTGACTGAACGTTGGTGGGGCGCCACAGTGATGCGTGTCTCAAACAGCACCCTGGAGAGGAACGCTGTGAATCGACATGCAGAATATTTTGCGCCCCTGCCTTTGACAAAGTGGACACTGAACGGCACTCATCTAAAAAGCCCATGATTAAGGGCAGAATTCTGTTAGGTTATATGTGTTGTTGGAGGTGCATCTTGGTCAGTTAAGCTCGGAAAATGCCGCTGTCGTCAATCAGCCACCTAAACCTGCCTAATGGGCGGGCCGGCCATGGATATACAGACAATATTGGACAACAGTCAGAAGGGCTAAGTTGAGGGTACATACAGGACAACCTTACAGTAGAATGTAAACAGTGAACTCCTTCACTCGCTGGTGAAGAGTTTGAGGTAACATGAGAAGATCCTGCCCACAGTGCCAGAAGACACAATCGCTGTCATCGAAGCATAACGACTACACTCAAAACCACTTGTGTATATGAGTGCAAGGTGAGAGCTCTGTGAATATTACAGGGTCTTTTAATGGTCCCACACTGACAGCCGTTGGGCATTTGGCTGTGCAGTCACTCAGTGTCCTTGTAAGGAATGTTTGAGAAAGAGCAACTGAACTGTTTTGTTTGAGGCACTTTCCATTTTCATCTGAATGAGTCATACAGACAATATTTCACAACACACGTCATGTTTCTTTTAAGCACGTCTTAGAAGTATGACATTTTCCTATCTCCCTCAGGAATAGTTCTGCTGTAAATGTTCTAAAGGATGAACTTATTGATCTGTGAGTGAGTCTGAAAAGGTCCCATGTATGTGTCATTGTTGTCAGCTCCCATATCCTGTTAAATGTTTGGAGATACATGTCAATTCTCATTTTAATCACCAGCTCCTTCTTATCCTTTTATTTACCTTTATTTACTCTTTTACATAATATAAAAAATAAGTAAAATATCATTTTGGGCTGTCAAGGACTATAATCAGACGCATGCTTTTGCTGAGAAGATACTTGTTTATTGTTTGTTTTTCTGTTAGACATTTGGCTAATTGAGTGGGGCGTAATAGGGACGGGTGTACAAGTTGTGCTAAGGGAGAAAGGGAGAAAGGTTTGATAAATAAATAAATGTTGTCTGAGATTGATGTTTCTTTAAATGATGCATTAACAACAGGCCACTTTTGACAGATAATGTCCATACTCTCTCAGAAAATGTAAATGAAGGTGGTAGAAAATAACTTATAACTTATAATTTGAACGATGGGTAATTGAAGAGGAAAGTGGAACTTCCAGACATACCAAGCTAAAATGATTTTGTCAGTCAACAAGATATCCTGAAATGACTAAAACTTCAATGATAAGTCAACCAGAGGGCAAGATGAAAACATAAATATTTGTGCACTGTACATATTAACAAATGTATTATATATATACAGTATATAACAAAAGTGAGTACACCCCTCACATTTTTGTAAATATTTGAGTATATCTTTTCATGTGACAACACTGAAGAAATGACACTTTGCTACAATGTAAAGTAGTGAGTGTACAGCTTGTATAACAGTGCAAATGTTGGCCCAAATAGCCATTTTCCCTCCCTGGTGTCATGTGACTCGTTAGTGTTACAAGGTCTCAGGTGTGAATGGGGAGCAGGTGTGTTAAATTTGGTGTCATTGCTCTCACATTCCCTGATACTGACTGGTCACTGGGAGTTCAACATGGCACCTCATGGCAAAGAACTCTCTGAGGATCTGAAAAAAATAATTGTTGCTCTACATAAAGATGGCCTGGGCTATAAAATTGCCAAGACCCTGAAACTGAGCTGCAGCATGGTGGCCAAGACCATACAGCGGTTTAACTGGACAGGTTCCACTCAGAACAGGCCTCGCCATGGTCGAGCAAAGAAGTTGAGTGCATGTGCTCAGCGTCATATCCAGAGGTTGTCTTTGGGAAATAGACTTATGAGTGCTGCCAGCATTGCTGCAGAGGTTGAAGGGGTGGGGGTTCAGCCTGTCAGTGCTCAGACCATACGCCGTACACTGCATCAAATTGGTCTGCATGGCTGTCGTCCCAGAAGGAAGCCTCTTCTAAAGATGATGCACAAGAAAGCCCGCAAACAGTTTGCTGAAGACAAGCAGACCAAGGACATGGATTACTGGAACCATGTCCTGTGGTCTGATGAAACCAAGATAAACTCATTTGATTCAGATGGTGTCAAGCGTGTGTGGTGGCAACCAGGTGAGGAGTACAAAGACAAGTGTGTCTTGCCTACAGTCAAGCATGTTGGTGGGAGTGTCATGGTCTGGGGCTGCATGAGTGCTACCGGCACTGGGGAGATACAGTTCATTGAGGGATCCATGAATGCCAACATGTACTGTGACATACTGAAGCAGAGCATGATCCCCTCCCTTCGGAGACTGGGCCGCAGGGCAGTATTCCAACATGATAACGACCCCAAACACACCTCCAAAACGACCACTGCCTTGCTAAAGAAGCTGAGGGTAAAGGTGATGGACTGGCCAAGCATGTCTCCAGACCTAAACCCCATTGAGCATATGTGGGGCATTTTGACCCCACGGGGTGAGATCTTGCGTGGAGCCCCAGATCAAGGGAGATTATCAGTGTTGTATGTCTTCCATTTCCTAATAATTGCTCCCACAGTTGATTTCTTCAAACCAAGCTGCTTACCTATTGCAAATTCAGTCTTCCCAGCCTGGTGCAGGTCTACAATTTTGCTTCTGGTGTCCTCTGACAGCTCTTTGGTCTTGGCCATAGTGGAGTTTGGAGTGTGACTGTTTGAGGTTGTGGACAGGTGTCATTTTATACTGATAACAAGTACAAACAGGTGCCATTAATACAGGTAATGAGTGGAGGACAGAGGAGCCTCTTAAAAAAGAAGTTACAGGTCTGTGAGATCCAGAAATCTTGCTTGTTTGTAGGTGACCAAATACTTATTTTCCACCATAATTTGCAATAAATTCATAAAAAATCCTACTATGTGATTTTCTGGATTTTTTTTTCTCATTTTGTCTGTCATAGTTGAAGTGTACCTATGATGAAAATTATAGGCCTCATCTTTTTAAGTGGGAGAACTTGCACAATTGGTGGCTGACTAAATACTTTTTTGCCCCACTGTATATATGAGGTAATCGCCCCGTAGCGCTCACTTCTGTCATCATGCAGTGCTTTGAGAGACTAGTCAAGGATCATATCACCTCCAAACCTACCTGACACCCTAGACCCACTCCAATTTGCTTACCGCCCCAATAGGTCCACAGACGACGCAATTGCAATCACACTGCAAACTGCCATAACCCATCTGGACATGGCTGACTAAATACTTTTTTGCCCCACTGTATATATACTGTGGCTTGCGAAAGTATTCACCCCCCTTTGCATTTCTCCTATTTTGTTGCCTGGAATAAAAATAGATTTTTTGGGGGGGGGGGGGGGGGGGGGGGGGTTGTATCATTTGATTTACTCAACATGCCTTGCACTTTGAAGATGCAAAATATTTTTTCTTTTTTGAGACAAACAAGAAATCAGAGGAAAACAGAACTTGATGGTGCATAACTATTCCCCCCCCCCTCACCTTAAGCTGAAATTACAGCTGCAAGTCTCTTGGTGTATGTCTCTATAAGCTTGCCACATCTTGCCATGGAGATTTCTGCCCATTCTTCAAGGCATAACTGCTCCAGCTCCTTCAAGATGGAGGATTTCCGCTGGTGTACAGCAATCTTTAAGTCATACCACAGATTCTCAATTGGATTGTTGTCTGTGCTTTTACCTGTGCCTAGGCCATTCCAAGACATTTAAATGTTTCCCCTTAAACCACCTGGGTGTTGTTTTAGCAGTATGCTTCGGCTCATTGTCCTGCTGGAAGGTGAACATCCATCCCAGTCTCAAATCTCTGGAAGACTGAAACAGGTTTCCCTCAGGAATTTCCCTGTATTTAGCGCCCTCCAATTCTGTTTCTGGTGTCCTTTGACAGCTCTTTGGTCTTGGCCATAGTGGAGTTTGGAGTGTGATTGAGGTTGTGGACAGGTGTCTTTTATACTGATAACAAGTTCAAACAGGTGCCATTAATACAGGTAACGAGTGGAGGACAGAGGAGCCTCTTAAAGAAGAAGTCTGTGAGAGACAGAAATCTTGCTTGTTTGTAGGTGAACAAATACTTATTTTCCACCTTAATTTGCAATAAATTCATAAAAAATCCTACAATGTGATTTTCTGGATTTTTTTTTCTCATTTTGTCTGTCATAGTTGAAGTGTACCTATGATGAAAATTACAGGCCTCTCATCTTTTTAAGTGGGAGAACTTGCACAATTGGTGGCTGACTAAATACTTTTTTGCCCCACTGTATACTGAGATCATGTGACACTTAAAAAAGTCCACCTGTGTGCAATCTAACTAATTATGTGACTTCTGAAGGTAATTGGTGCACCAGATCTTATTTAGGGGCTCGAATACATATTCACTCACCACATTTCATTTTTTGAAAGTTATTTTTTGAAACATTTGAAACAACATTTGAAACAATTTTTCATTTAACTTCACCAATTTGGACTATTTTGTGTATGTCCATTACTTGAAATCCAAATAATCAATTTAAATTACAGTTTAATGTAACAAAATAGGAAAAACACCAAGGGGGATGAATACTTTTGCAAGGCACTGTACAGGTATATATATATGTCTTTCTTAGTATTGCACACACACACAAAATAATAACCTCAAGAATAACCTCAATAGCCTGATTCTTTGATTGCCATGCATGCTGTATTCACCACAATCAGGTATAATAAGAAAAGCCTGAAAAAACTAAGCAGTGAGCAAAGAAAAGTTGCTAAATTTGCCAAGGTAAGTTTCTTGTAAATGAACTCCCTGTGGAATTCCTCCCGTGCACACTGTGCACAGAGAACAGAAGATGATTATATTTAACAATGGAAAAGTTCCTCAATGGAAGCCAGTAGTCACTGTTGCTCTCTGTTAGCGCTGCACTTTTGTTCTGCTTTGACGCATTTGTTTTATATGTGTTATTATTGCCTGTCATTGTTACTGCCATTGAACTGGGACTTCAGTTCTCTGAAAGTCACTGTTTGTTCCCTGGGAGAGGAGTGGAGAGAACAGCAGGAGAGCAATGCAGATAATTGATACTCTGCTTTGCATGCCGGGGACATTGGCTTTAAGAACATTAAGGAAATGAAAGCCAGAGTGTTTGGCTCGATCAACAAATCCGCGAACGGAATGGAACAACACACTGACACAACACACTGCCATGTGTGATGAGCACAACTTGTTTGTGTCTACATCTGTAAAGTAGAGAGGTGCCTTTGTTTCTTTGCAACATTACGGGGGAAGAGGTGTTACCTATTAATGAGGTGTTGTTTTCAGTCCTGCAGCAATATAAAAATACTGTGTTTTCACTGTGGAGATAGACTGCAAACACCCCATCCACCAATGTGTGTGTCTGTGTGTTCATTTGATTTATTCCATTCCCCTTTTCACCTGAAAAACAAAGCAGCTCAGATGTTGCAGATGTGAAAAGCAATCATTATCTCCCCGATTCTATCAATACAAAGGCAATTAACAGGCCAATGAGACTCCTGATGTAGTGCCATGTGAGTATCCCCTTAACTAGCATTATGGGTTGTTCAATGATTGGGGGAAAACAATAAAGCAGTGATTCTAGCCATTGTAGTAATGCTGTGCATCAGTGTCCTCTATTTTCCTCTAATGGCTGCCCGGTCACATTTGAGTTCTTGTATTTTCAAGGGGCTGGAGCTCAACACTCACTAAACCCGAGAAATAACTGAGACGTCCTGTTGTGCTGCACCATGGCTCCTCTCTCCTGGAGCCTCCAGAGGAACAGATGGCCTGGCACCACCCCCTTCCCTCCAGCCTGCAGCCTGCCCAGGCCACGGCTGTCTGTCTCTTAGCATTGGACTGAGAGACCTAATCAGAGCCAAAGCCACCAAAGAAAGAAAGTGGCACACTAAAATTAGACAGACACAAAGTATGGGCTCGATTCAACTGGCAAACAAACCCTCAATGAGGTTAGACTACGTGGAGTGTGGACCAACCCTGGGGATGTTCCTTCATCTGGAACAATCAAGTGCACCCAGCACGGTTTCCCTTGAGGGACAGGCTCCATTAAAATGTGACCAAAAAAAACAAATAAGCAAATTAGCTTCAGACAGTTGGTGTGAAATGCCTTTATTTCTTCTGGCTTTATGTCGGCACCAGGTGAGACCTCACCAATGCTAGTTGATACTAACAATCCCTCAAGGTTTTGCTTCTGACCACAAGGTGCTAAAGAGGGGAGTGTGTACTGCCCCGTACAACACTGGGGCCGAGTTCCCTGCCATCCAGGACCTCTATACCAGGTGTCAAGAGGAAAACCCTAAAAATGGTAAAAGCTTCCAGCCACCCAAGTTATAGACTGTTCACTATGCTTCCGCATAGCAAAGGGGTACCGTATGGACCCTGAACAGCTTTTACCCCGAAGCCATAAGACTGCTAGTCTGTTCTCTATTTTTGCATATTTTTAATACTGAATGTTATCAGATCTTCAACCAAAACCTACAATTTAGATATAGAGAACCTGAGAGTATATACATTTTTTTGTTATTTTTTATTTAACTAACAAAGTTATGCAACACCCAATTCCCATGTTTGAAAAAGTAATTCCCCCTTTACACTCAATAACTAATTGTGCCACCTTTTGCTGCAATGACTCCAACCAAACATTTCCTGTAGTTGTTGATTAGTCTCTCACATCGCTGTGGGGAAATTTTGGCCCAGTATTGCGTGTAGAACTGCTTTTTACTCAGCGACATTTGTGGGATTCCAAGCATGAACTGCTCGTTTCAAGTCCTGCCAAAACATCTTCATTTGGGATTAGGTCTGGACTTTGAAAAATGTGTTGCTTTTCAGCCATTTTCATGTAGACTTTATTGGGTGTTTTGAATTATTGTCTTGCTGCATGACCCAGCTGCACTTCATCTTCAGCTCACTGACGGATGGCCTGACATTATCCTGTTGAATTCTCTGATACAGAGCAGAATTAATGTTTTCTTCTATTAAGGCAAGTTGTCCAGGTCCTGAGGCAGCAAAGCATCCCCAAACCATCACACTACCCCCACCATGCTTGACCGTTGGTATGAGGTTCTTACTCTGAGATGCAGTGTTTGGTTTTTGCTTGGTATAATGGGACCCATGTTGTCCAAAAAGCTGACTCAAGTTTGCCAAAAAGAACCTGGAAGCACCTGGATGATCATTAAGACTCTTGGAAGAATGTTCTATGGACAGATAATTCAAAAGTATAACTTTTTGGACATAAAAGAAGGTTACTTAAGGCAAAAACTAAAGCAGGGTGGTTGGTCTAGCAACCCAAAGGTTGTGTGTCCGAATCTCATCCAGGCCCCCAGTGTCCGGTCTGGAGAGTGAAGTCACGAGCCCCGGTCTGCCCTGTAACTTACGATTGCCAAAACAAAAAAACCAAACATTTTTAGATGGTCATTTTGGACTGTGTTTATTATGATCAAGTTTGATCCCCACAGTGAATTATTTAAAAGTTTGCTACAAATCGAGATTTTTAATTAAATAGTGATCCATTCTGACTACTAAATTTGTCGTCACACAGGACCACGTGCTGACACAGACCAATCATGGGCTGACAAGATACAAGAAGGCTCCATAGACAATAAGGTTGACTCTCTCAGGTAGGATGAAAACAATTGCATCGATCATGATCCTTTGCTGGTTATGGCCACTTTCAACATGCTATTTTTAATATTTTTTGGTGCCATTCAGACCCATTCAGCAATATGGCACGCATCAAATTCAAATACTTGCGCCATCGGGACTTCTCCATAGAAATACTTGGATGACATCAACGCCATCACTATCTACTGGTTTTAATGTCTATGATTTGATCATGGACAACTTTAGCCTTTTAGCTAATCAGCAACTTTGCAACTACTTACTACTTTTTAGCTACTTTGCAACTACTAAGCATGTTAGCTAACCCTTTCCCTAACTCTTTAACCTAACTCCTAATCCTAACCTTAAACCTAACATTAATCCCTAACCTTAACCCCTAGCCTATCTAACATTAGCCACCTAGCAAACATTAGCCACAGCAAATTGGAGTTTAACATATCATACTTTTTGAAATATCTTGGCATATTGTATGAATTGCAATTGGTAACCTTTAAACACATTGCAATGTGTAATATATATATTACGAAATGGATGATGGACATCCACAAAATAATACAAACAGTACCATACGAAATGAGTGTCTTTGATTTACATTTACTATGTTACGTCTACCCCTAAGTCCAGGTTGCTCCATAATAAAGCAAAATGTAAAATATAAATTTCTGTTTGCACATGATTTTCAATAAAGTGGACTATTCACTAGATAATGCTTCTCAGTCTACTGCATGATGGATCACATCAATTTGAAGGACTAATGACAACTGATGATGACAAAGAAATTCATAGAAGAAGCTGGTGATCCTGATAGCATGACCACACCAACGTACTTTGAGTGTGTAACGTTCTTTGAGTGTGTAATAGAGCCACACAAATGCTAAATATCATTACTCAAATGCATAGTTTAAACTTCAGTGTTTAGTTCAAAAAAATCATAACATGTATAATCCATGCTTATTCATCATTCCTCAAACGTATAGTTTAAACTTCAGCATTTAGAAACAACAAAAAGTTATCATCTTGTAACAGAAGGTATCTCAGTCACCTTCCCTTGCTCCATCCATGAAAGAAAATAAAGAAATAGAGATAAATAAAGAGAAGAAGAAAACAACATGTAATTAGCAGCTCTGATTATTGTTGTTAAGATGTACCTTGTGATTAGGATGCCTTAGAGCTGAATGTGTTGGTATGCTTGGGAGATGACCTCTAACGAGCTGTGGGAAGAATGCGAGTGTCAAAAGGAGGACATTCACATTTTGAATATCTGTTTGCCTAAAAAAATCATATTTTAAAGTACAAATGTGCTCAATTTTCCAACTCTAACATGGTGCCCCATATTTGTATAATACCTTGCGGTCCACAACATTACACAAACCACGATTATTCTCAGGAATCAAATTACAACGTCAATTAACAGTAGATTAATCCTTAAAACAGTGGTCAGTCAAACACGACCACACAGTATTGATTTCTTAATACTTTTAATAGGTCTGCTCTAATGCAGCTTCTTCTGCAAATAGTATTAAGATAGCCTTTGATTGGTGAAGGTTGTTAATTTCTTCACATTTTTTCTAAGAACCAAGACATGACTCTCTTCAGTGGAAAAAAAAGGTCATTTTCGTCACACTTTAAGAAGTTGTAGTTGTAATACTGGAAGTTTTGTTCAAGCGAAGTGGAACCAACTAGTGTGAGAAAGAAGAAAGACAAAAGATAAAGAGCTAGAGAGAGTGAATGAGAGCCATAGTGATAGAGCGAGACAGAGAGCTATAGAGACAGAGCGAGAGAGCAAGAGAGAGCTGTAGAAACAGAGGTAGAGAGACAGAGCGAGAGAACAATAGAGACAAAGGGATGGAGAGCAAGAGAGCTATAGAGACAGAATGAGAGAAAGCTATGGAGACAGAACAAGAGATAGCTAGAGGCAGAGGGAGAGAGAGAAAGAGAGCTATTGAGACAGAGCGAGAGAGAGCTAAAGAGACAGAGCGAGAGACCGTGAAAGAGAGCAAGACAGAATGTGAGAGCGCTAGAGAGACAGAGCGAGAGAGAGAGAGCAATAGAGACAACAAGAGAGCTATAGAGACAGAGCGAGAGAGAGTGCGAGCGAGAGCTATACAGACAGAGCGAGAGAGTGTGATAGCGAGTGAGCAAGAGAGAGTGTAGAAGCAACGACCTGCGTGCTCAGCAGGAGAGGGTGGCGACTTCACTACGGGGAGTGATTGAGAAGGCCTCCGCAATCTTCCCCAACTCAAAAATCATGGTGTCAACCCTTCTACAGAGGAAGGACTTCCACCCTGCCACAATCCAAAGATTAAACGCCAGCCTATCCCGGGACTGTGCCATGCGACCCAATGTACACCTGGCCCACCATCCCACCCTCGACCTGGACTGTCTCTATGACCATGTTCACCTGTACAGGGAGAGAGTCCCCATCCTTGCCAAGACTCTAAAGGACGTTGCTTTAAACCGCAGTCCGACCTCTCCACCCAGGAACAGCGGAGCAATCTCCACCCCGCCAAGATCACCAAGACAACATCCCGAACCAGCACCCTGGAACCCCCAGCCACGACCACAGCACCACCAACCTCAATGCCCACCACAGCCAGCGCAGCACAGACCATCCCAGCCCAGCTTCAGAGCCACCCAGACGAGGCCTCCCACCCCCCGGCCCCCCACCACAGACCCACACTTGGAGGAGCCACAGCCCAGCAGGCAGAGCTACGCACAGGCTGTGAGAGGAGCAACTGGCCCAGCCCCCACCAACCAAATGTGTGGCATTAAACAAATGCTGAGTCTACTACGCTCACATGTGATAGGCTGAGGGTGATGGTTAGATGAGCACAAGAACTCCACCATCCTCACACTACACCCACCCAAGTGGCATGACACAAATTCTATCTTAACCTCGCTGCCCACCGAACCCGTTAGCGGGATGAAATTCGACAACAAGATAACAGCTCTATAAATATTATTTCATGGTGACCGACTCTCTAGTCAATTACATTTACATGATTAGCTCAATCAGGTGATATAAATTACGGAGAAATTATTTTATAGAATAGCATGTCATATCACTTTATCCGGCATAGCCAAAGACACAACAGTACAGACTCAGTGAGCACAGTCTGACTATAGAGACCAGTCGTCACAGACAAACCTGGCTGCCCAGAGATGACAGGCTGTGCTCACTCTGCTCCAGGGGAGTGGTAGAGACAAAGCTGCACTTCCTATTACACCGTGACAAATACTCAGACTGAATAGAATATTTCTTTCCCAAAATTATAATTCAATACAAAGGATTTGAAATGATAAAATATGCTGAAAAAAATCTAATATTTATTGGGTGAAAAGCCAAAATGTGCAGCTTTGGCAGCCAAACATGTGTCCTCCTCGCACAACCTGAGGGACAGCCAGTGAAAAGTGCAATGTAATGTTGATAACATTTCCCATCTTGTTTTGTCTTTCATACCACGTCATGTGTCTTTTCAGTCATGCTGACACTGGTCTACTACCATTGCTTTGGTGTATTGTTGTTCTGATTAATATTGTTGTTGTAGTTGTTGTTACTGGTAATCCCATGTCCAAAACTACTATTATTATTGCTGTTGGTCCCACCATTTATTTAAATATATATATATATTTTATATATGTATACTTTGACAATGTAAGTAATAATGACCTTGCCATGTCAATAAAGTCAATTGAAATTGTGTGAGAGAGAACGAGAGTTAGATAGCTCTTGAGACAGAGCGAGAGAGAATGAGAGAGAGGGAGAGAGAGCGGGAGAGAATGAGAGAGAGGGAGAGAGAGCGGGAGAGAATGAGAGAGAGCTTTAGAGGTGTCACACCCTGACCATAGTTTGCTTTGTATGTTCTATGTTTTGTTTGGTCAGGGTGTGATCTGAGTGGGCATTCTATGTTGGATGTCTTGTTTGTCTGTTTCTGTGTTTGGGCCTGATATGGTTCTCAATCAGAGGCAGGTGGTAGTCATTGTGTCTGATTGGGAGCCATGTTTAGGTAGCCTATTTGGTGTTGGGTTTTGTGGTTATTGTTCCTGTCTTTGTGTTTGTTACACCAGATAGGGCTGTTTTCGGTTTTTCACGTTTCTTGTTTTTGTATATTGTTCTATTTTCATCTTTATTAAAGATGTATCTAAATAACCACGCTGCATTTTGGTCCGCCTCTCCTTCAACAGAAGAATCCCGTGACAAGAGGCAGAGCGAGAGCTATAGAGACAGAACGAGAGATAGCTAGAGACAGAGAGAGTGAGAGAGAGCTAAAGAGACAGAGCGAGAGACAGTGAAAAGACATACATAATATATGATATTAGGGAATTGGGCAGTATCGCTGTTATGTGAAATAAGGTCCCCCCACTGCAGGTTGGTTCCAGGCAGTAAATGATACATGAAGAGGATAAAAGACGAGTCAATTACGGCAGAGACAGAGAGAGAGCTATAGAGACAGAGTGATAGAGAGCTATAGAGACAGCGAGAGAGCGCTATAGAGACAGAGCGAGAGGGAGTGAGAGAGCTATGGAGACAGAGCGAGAGAGAGCTAAGGTGACAGAGCGTGAGAGTACGAGAGAGAGCTATCGAGACTGATTGTGAAAGAGCGAGAGCTAGCTATAGACAGAACAAGAAACTGAGCTATAGAGACTGAGCGAGAGAGAGCTATATAGACAAAGTGAGAGTGAGAGCTAGCTATAGAGACAGAGCGAGAGAGAGAGATAGACAGCGAGAGAGAGCAAGAAAGAATGAGAGATAGCTATCGAGACAGAGAGAAAGAGCGAGCGAGATAACGAGAGAGCTAGAGAGACAGATTGAGAAAGAGCGAGCGATATAGAGACAGCATGAGAGCGAGCTATAGAGACAGAGCGAGAGGGAGCTATTGAGACAGGGTGAGAGAGCTATAGAGACAGAACGAGAGAGTGAAAGGGAGCTATAGAGAGAGAGCGAGAGAGAGCAAGAGAGCTATAGAGAGAGGGGGCGAGAGAGAGCAAGAGAGAGCTATAGAGAGCAAGAGAGAGCTATAGAGACAGAGCAAGAGACAGCGGGAGAGAGCTATAAAGACAGAGTGAGAGAGATCGAGAGTGCGAGAGAGACAGAGCGAGAAAGAGCTATAGAGACAGAGCGAGAGAGGGGGAGAGAGAGAGAGAGAGACAGAGAGACAGAGAGAGACAGAGAGACAGAGAGAAAGAGAGAGCTATGGAGACAGATCAAGACAGAGCGAGAGAGACATAGCGAGGGATACGTAGCGAGAGAGACATAGTGAGAGAGAGCTATAGAGGCAGAATGAGAGAGAGCGAGAGAGAGAAATGTATAAAGAAATACATAATGTATCATATTAGGGAATTGGGCAGTATCGCTGTTGTTATGTGAAATAAGGTCCCCCCACTGCAGGTTGGTTCCAGACAGTAAAATGATATATGAAGAGGATAAAAGACTAGTCAATTACGGCAGCACATTATTAACCTAAACTAATTAAGACCTCTGGGTAATGTGGGAAATGAAACACTAGCCGTGCCTTCCACAATGTGGAGTCCCATGGCTATGTCATACCGAAGCTGTCTTTGTTCTGCATGTCCCTCTCCCCGGCTCTACTGGCATCTTCCGAGCTTGTGTCTGTGTGTGTGTGGCCAGCAGTCTTGGCTGAGTAGTGAAGGGATAACCATGGAATGAGGACTTGCAATCCGGGCAGCGGCAGAGAGACAGGCTCACTAATCAAACATTCTACTCTCCACAATTCTACTGCATACTGTACATAGATTTTCCTCCCGCACCAAATTGCGCTTCACACTCAAAAGGAACGACCTCCATCAACTCTATTGTGTGAGAGAAATCCACTCAGAAGTGGGTTTGGGGAATGTTCAAAGAGGACATAGGACTAATATAAACAGTGGCAGAAAAAAGGGAAACCTTGCAGGCTCAGATATTGATTAACCACAAGCCAGTGCCTTGATTGATTTTGTGTGTTTTCCTCAGTGCTACCAACAACAACAGAGTGGGTTTGGAATGTAGAAACACTGTGAAAACGAAGGTCATGAGAGTTCAGTGGTCATGACCAAGTCACATGTATATGGCCTGTTCTCAATCTAAAGTCTGAGTACCCAGATCGAGGAAAATGAATGTTTTTAGACAAATAATCTATTTTCACAAATTTAGAGCCGCATTCACAACTTGAAATGGTCTTCAACAAGCTTCATTCACTAAGCTGTGACCTTGTATAGAGATTGTTTCGAAGTCTGTGAAAGCTTGTATGGTATATTGTCATTGGATAGAGTATAAAGTGTGGCTTGCTCTTATTGGATAGATTGTGTTGGTTAAACTCTTAGAAAAAAATTGCTATTTTAAACCTTAAACAGTTCTTTGACTGTCCCAATAGGAGAACCCTTCGAAGAACCCCTTTTGGTTACACTTTTGTTTCAGGTAGAACCCTTTTGTGTTCCACGTAAAAGTATTTCTACAGAGTTCTACATGTCCCATCATGCAAACGTTGTAAGTCGCTCTGGATAAGAGCGTCTGCTAAATGACTTAAATGTAAATGTAAATGTCAAGTAGTAGCTGAAACACAGTGTTATGATATTTGCTAGAGTGATAGCAACACTGCACCACCCTGTAACAGTCCAGTGAGGGAAAAGGTCAACAGTACATAACTCTAAAACACTTACCTGAGTAAAAAGATGGTTATGATTGACTAGATAGTCCGTGTGTGTGTGTGTGTGTGTGTGTGTGTGTGTGTGTGTGTGTGTGTGTGTGTGTGTGTGTGTGTGTGTGTGTGTGTGTGTGTGTGTGTGTGTCCGGCCCCAAACAGTTTTTGGGTGGTGTAAATTACATCTCCAACATGTTATTCATGCCTTCGTCCACTCTTACTGCAGACAACATTTTCTAGACGAGATACGTTCTACATACTTTGCATATTGGGTCTGGGTTGGAGGAAGGAAACACTCAACTTGCTGTCATACAGCATGAAGTCATGAATTAAAGCATCCTGTCATGCTAATTGCGCTGCTGCACTTCAGAACTGCTTCACTAAAATTACAACTTCCTCTCCTTCTCTGTCTCCTTCTCTGTGAATGTCTCCTTCTCTGGAAATGAATGCTAACTATAACCTGTTGGGTCCAGCAGCTCCCTGGAGCAGTGTTGTAAGCCATGTACATAAGCGATGGATAGCCATCAGTGCAAACAAACGAGTTTGTATACGGTACACAAATGTAATCTGCAGACATGAGCAAGGCCGCAAACGTGATCTCTTGGTGTTACTGCTACTGATTCAGTCTCAGTGGTGATTGGTGAGGTGTTTTCCTTTTTGAAAGACGTTATGCTGCAGTCACATAGAGGGAACGTGACAAACTCACGGAGCTAAGTGATGCAGATCCGTACGTCCCCCTCTAATCAGGAGGTTCTAATGCAAATGCTGTCTCACAAGTGACCTGAATCCAGCTCGCTTTGAAGTTCTGTGTCAGTGATCTTGCTAGTGATCAATTTGTGGAGCTTCTATCATTTGTAAAACTTCCTCTCTGTCCAGGTAATTGCAGCAGGTCTTTCCTCCTCTCCATGATGTGGTTATGATGCCACTGTAGGGCTAGAGATAGTAAAGTGCTGACATCAGCGAATGCATCTGGCATTTCCTAATCCTTCCTTAAAACTATCCATTTATTTACCAAGGGATGCCTCCATGTGCACCAGCGGGATAAGATTTTCTTAGTCATGAATTATTATAGTTTTAATATGTAACACGCCAGAAGTAGCATCATGCCGAACAATTGTTGTTGCTCAGATCATTTTTAGTGTCACGAAAGTCAAGAGAGTAGATTTTCTGAAGACACATTCAAAGCCATACTTCCAATTAAAAATAGACAGACACGACTGTGTCAAGCTTTCAGTATGTCAACAACGATCATGACTTTTTAACAACATACAGTACTGTACATACTTCTCTGGAAGAAAACCTTTATTCATCACCAGTACTGATTTGAATTCTGTTACTTCGTCTGGCACTACTTTGTCACCCTCAGGCATAGTTTACGTCAGTCAAACAGTGGCAGGATGTGAAGTCTGGACAGGCCCTCACTAGATCTTCACTAATGATAGGATTCTATGACATTACATTATCTTGATTGATTTATTCCCCAAAAACCTGTCTTTCACACAGCTATTCTTTGACTTTCCTAATGAAGTGATTTTCTATTCAGGTTGTGACCTATCCAAATGCCGTCTTTTTCATATTTCATATTGATATTTCCATGTTCAAACGTCAACTTCCAGTTCCTCTGCCTATCTACACCATATTAGTCTGAGTGGACTAATTAAAAAGGACTGCATGCGTCAACAGAAATACATCATCATGCATCAATGGATTTCACCATCGATACAGTATTTGAAGCAAGTATGAATGTGATCAGAAACACTACTGAGCAGATACTATTGCTATTGTAATGTTTGGTTTGTTGGCATATTCTTAGGTACTAATCTGTACATTTCCAGATTGGAATTCTCCAAATTGGACCACACACCAACAGATACAGATAACATTTTTTGTCAAACAACGATCAGATCCTTACAGTACATCGTCCACTCCTCAAATGAAATCCCACTAAATTCCATAGACACATGTACTCCCACATTGCTGCTCTATAACATTCCCTTCACTAAATTGATTGTATGAAGCTGAATTATTAATAGCTAAATGATTTTTCAAACTCTATGAAAGTTTCCAGACTTACATCTTCATGTTGTTAACTTGTGAATTGCGGACTGCCCGTGATCCAGGCCTTTACATGTGTTGAGACAGTAATACACCTAGACACCAACGTAGCTCTGCTCTCCGATCCTAACATGGCTCAAAGTGGCTCGGCTGGATTATAAGGAAAGCCCTGAGCTCTGCATTTGTTGCTTGTGTTCTACATATTGCTCTAAGCCTGAAGCAGCAGACACAGGATCCCACAGCAACCATGGGGATTTGAACCTGGAAAAGTGATTTCAACTACAGACGTATTGCACTAGGACAGGCAAAACTTTTCAAGACAATTTTCTGACCTGCAAAAATCCTATCGTCTCGCACTCTTGTCTGATCCTCTTTGGGCATGTCGACCGGTGCAACGGGATGGTACCTTTAGTATTATTTGTGTGGGTTACTAAGTTGAAACAGAAAACAGAACCCTACCAGTTTAAAGGACAGTTTTGACCATGAAACACATCTAAACTTATAAACCGGTGTCCTGTTGCGAATAACCAAAATAATTAAACTTGTAATCTTACATGTTTTTATATGCCATTCCCCTTTATTAGTTTGACTTTATTATGACATAGACTGTTCAGTAGTTCCTTAATGAATCTAACCAATGTTGATAAAATTACTGGAAATACTGTTTTCCCTGTGTAATATTGAAATGAAGTGTTGGTAGCTCTATATACAACATATTATTGGGCCTCCGCCAGACTATTGATGTCTGAGATCCATTGGGGATACAACACATCTTCTTTACCTCTCTGCCAACTGACAGGTCCTTCAGGATTACGTTTAGAGGTGGATAAGATGGGAGTAATAGTTTTAGAGTAATAGTGTTACAATGTGCGTTAATGCTTTAGAAGGAACACTCTCTGCTGGTTGAACAGATGAGATGTGGCAGCAGACAGCCTCTGTCATGAACAGTTAGACATGCTTCATTACTCCAACCATTCCCTCTCTGTTTATTATACAGTGATACCTGTGGACACCGCCAGTCACTGGACAATATTACCAGTTTACATAGCTTTAATCACGGAAAGGGCATCTGTGTTTACTTGCTTGAGTAGTAGTTGCACAGATTAATTCAAATTAGACAGAATATTTGAGAACTCCTTTAGTTTGTGTGCATGTAATTACTTCCTTCCCATAATGCTCTGTTAAGCCCCAATGAGAGGGTATGAGGAGAGGGGCGTGTAAGGTTCTAGTTGGTTTTCTGAACAAAAACAAATTAGTTTAATGGTATAAACCCATTTGAGTGCTTTGATCAGGAAGCAAGGAATGTAGGGATATTTTTTTTTCACTTCTGAATGAACATCCCTACTTTATTAAGCTTCTCAAAAATTGGACCTAACAGTAAAGTAGTTCTAACGCTACTAGTCCTAAAAGCTACAGGGATTTTAAAAATGGTTTCAAAATTCTGCTTTTCTTTTTACTTCATTACGTTACAGTTTGCCTGTGGTGTTTGAGTGAATAATCTAAAGGAAAGATGTGGAGATGTAAGCCTCAATTGAACCCATAGATGAGGGTGGTCGAAAGAAGTGAACAACAACTTTTCAAATAATGGCTGCCCATACACTATACTCTCTTTCACAAACCATGTCTGTATTTCTAAGAATCAGCAAGTCCCATTCTTCTTGCTGTTTTTTTAAAACCATTTTGTAAACAGCCATTTTAAGCCTTGGAGTTTAAAGGCAGAGGTATACACAAGCCAACCAGAGCACCTGGGTAGACGTCAGACGAGGAGTGTTTTGTTGTGTCAGTGCCATGTAAGATGTGCTCCACTCTCTAGATCATTCAGACTTTCATTATTAATTCAAAAGGAAAGTTTTCCTTTCATGTCCTGCAGTCTATTAAAAGAGAATAAGTTAACCATACAGGGAGGTAAACGGTCGACAGACCTTTTGCTCACTGAATTACCCAACCCACATGCTTCTCTGGGATTGCGTGATGCTCCGCTCCTGTTTATTGTCCGGCATTGCCTAATGAAGCAATTGCTCCCTGTGTAACGACGTTCTTCGTTTGTCGAAAGAGAGTCGGACCGAAATGCAGCGTGTTGGTTACTCATGTTTATTAATTGAACAAACGACGATACATGAAAAAACAACAAACGGAACGTGAAAAACCTATACAGCCTGTTTTTTTGGTTTTTATAAAAATAATTTATTATCATCAGTACCATTCATTCTTTACAAATCATAATTTACATACATACACAAAAAGATATTTTTAATTAAACTAATTAAATGAAACTAAACATAAACCCCAAACAAAACCTCAGGGGAGCATCTTCCCTCCCCGTCACCCTACAAAACACCTTTCCCTATCTCCCCGTCCCTAATCTAACCTCTTACAAATCTAAATGACACCCAGCCCTAAACCCCCCTTCCACCTCTCCCGAGCAGCATGCTGCCCCCACTTCCTCTCCTCCCTCTTCATCCTCCCCCTCAAATCTCCTTCCACTCTCCTCACTATCCCTTCCACCCCCCAATCTCTCCCTGTCTTCACCATGTTCTGCCTGGCTTCCCACAGCCCCCGTTTAAAGAGACTCATGAGAAGCCAGAGCAGAAACCTGTCCCTATCCGTCCCTCTCACTCTCCCTACACCCCTCTCTAACCTGGCCCACGTCAATACAAAATCCCCCTTTACCAAACCTAACAACACCCGTGCCCTAGCCCATACTACTCCGGCAAAGGCACAGTCCCAAAAGAAATGACGCACAGTCTCCTCCCTGCCACAAGAGGATCTTGGACAGGTGGGGGATTGCACTAAACTAAACCGGTACAAGATGGAACGTACCGGCAAACACTTATGAAGGCTCAACCAATTCAGGTCCTTGAGCCTGTTGTCCAGACCCCGCACCTGCACTCCCTCCCAGACCGCTTCCGAGATACCTACTACAGGCGCCCGACTCTCTGCCTTTCTGGCCTCCTCGTACAGGTGCCTATGATCTAAACCTACTCGGGCAACTTCAACCTCAGGGTGCGCACGCAGCCACTTGGCCGCATGACCAAAGTGCCACGGCAGCTGTTCCGCCCGAGGACCCGTGTTAGACCACACCATTATGCTTCTCGCCTGATACGAGAAAAACACCCGCAGGAAGTAACCGGACGGGTGTATCACTGGCTGAGCAAGCTCCGTTAACAAGAAAGAAACAAAAATTGTGTCCAGCTTGAGGGGGAAATGTGGTACCCCCTACCTCCCTCCCCGATGGGACAGATCATACGTGCCCTGGCGACCCACTCATACCTGCCACTCCACATAAACTGAAACACAAGCTTCACTAGAGGCCTTCTCAGACAAACCGGCAATGGGTAGATGTATGCCAAATACAAAAGCGACGGCAACACATCCACCTTTAGGACCAGGACCTTGCCCATAAAAGACAAAAACCTAGCTTTCCACATTGCTAGCTTCCTCTGTACCACTGCAATACACATGTTCCAGTTTAGCGTCGCAGAGCCGGAGGTCTCAAAATGGACCCCGAGAATCCTCAGGGCCCCCTTACAGAGAGATAACCCCCAGGCACATCCGTTCTACCGCGCCATCTTCCGAAAAACTTGACGGAAGACTTTGCATGATTCAGAACTGCTCCCGACGCTCGAGTGAAATCCCCAAAGATGGCAAGGGACCTTGTCAGGCACGAGTCCTTGCACAACAACAAGGAAGTGTCGTCGGCGTACTGCGTCATCTTAACACGCAGTCCACCACTTCCAGGGATCAGCAGACCTTCCACCCCTGTGTCTGCCCTAATGGCAGCCCCCAGAGGCTCCATGTACAGAACGAAGAGGAGAGCCGAGAGTGGGCACCCCTGCCTGACCCCAGACGAGAGGTCAAAACGTCACCCAAGTGACTATTTACACTAACTCGGCACCCCGCTCCGACATATAATGTACGAATCCATCCTATAAACTTCTCCCCAAATCCTAATCGACCTAACACTCTGAATAAAAAGGATCTATTCACGCGATCAAAGGCTTTCGCCTGATCTAGCGCTGCTACCATAAAAGGCAGTCCTCTATCTTCAACCCAAGCGATGGAGTCCCTGATTAACTGTAGGTTCCATCTAATAGAGCGGCCCTCTACCCCGCACGTCTGATCCTCATGAACGACGTAGGGAAGGGCTGTGCGCAACCGGTCTGCTAAAACCTTTGCAAGTAGCTTGTAATCTACACACAGCATGGTCAACGGCCGCCAGTTGCCAAGGTCAGTTACTTCCCCCTTCTTATATAAAAGTGACAGCACACCAACAGCCATTGATCCCCCCGGGACCCCCGTCTCAAGGATGGCCTTCAAGACTTCGAGGACCACTGGTCCAAGTATACCCCAAAACTTGAGATAAAACTCAGCCGGCAGCCCATCCATCCCAGGCACCTTCCCTTTTCCCATCCTCCTAAGAGCGCTCTCAACCTCTTCTAGTGAAATCTGGGCCTCCATCACTTCTCTAATGTCCTCCGGCAACCGCCTGGACAAGTGTTCTAAAAACACATTTCCCTGCTCTACATCTATTTCCCTTTCCTTAAATAAACCTTGGAAATGATCAGTTGTCACCCTGACCATATCCTCTGGTTCTCTAACTATACTACCATTTTCTTCCCTAACACCAAGCATTACCTTCCTACTCTGTCTTGCCCTAACCGACTTAAAGAACATAGCAGAACAAGTCTCATTATGTTCTAGAAAGCCGCTATGCGCACGCTCCAGGAAAACTCGAGCCTTCCGCTCCTGCAACTCCCTGAGCTGCGCCTTTAGGGTTGAGGATCTCTCCCAGTCAAACGACCCGCCGAGGTTGCCTGCCTCGTATTCGAGATCAATTAACCTTTGGATACGATCCACCTCCCTCCTCTCCTCCCTTTTTTCCTCTTGCAATACCCTATTATAAAAGCCCTAATCCTCACCTTAACTAATTCCCACCACTCTAACACCCCCTCGCACATGGACCGGAGACCCTCAAGCCTCCTAAAGAAAACATAAAACCCGTCAACAAAAGCCTGCTCCTCCAGCACGTCCCGATTTAGCTTCCAGTACCCCTTACCAAAGAGGCAGACCGACGACCCCACCTGCAGGAGCACCCCGTCGTGATCCGAAAAGAAAACAGGCAACAGCCGCCCAGACAACTTTCCCAAAGACCTGGGTACAAAAATATAATCGAGCCTCCGCTCAACCCCCTGGAGTTACGCCATGTAGGACCGTCCATTTTCGGAGTAGTGTGCATACCACCATCTACCAGACCATGGCAAGCCATTAGCCTAGCAATGGCGCCTGCACTGTTATCCCCCCTCTTCCTAAATCTGTATTAAAATCCCCCTATCACTAATTTCCTATTTGTAACACACAGGGGCGTCAGACAGTCCACCATCTCCTTCCTGTCTGCCACCCCCTGTGGCCCATACACCACCACTAATCTAAATTTACACTCCCTTATCGTGACATCCACCCCTATAACTCTCCCCTGCATTACAACAAAGGAATCTTCTACTTTTACCTCCCTGTGTTCACACAAAATCCCTACCCCAGTTGAGTGCACCCCCCCTACACCCCAAACCGACTCTCCCTTGTCCCACTCCCTCTTAAATCTACTAACATCCCCTCCATCCCTCAGGTGAACCTCCTGTAAAAAACAAAAATCAAAACCCACACCCTCCAAATAACTAAAAACCGCCCTCCTCTTAACAACATCTCTTAAACCCCTTACATTTAAACTAACAAAAGTAAAATTAGACTCCATGAAGAAAATAAAATACAACATGTAATATACTCAAATACTAAACCCAGACAGAAAAAAAAAAAAAAAAAAAACAGGAGACTCACCCGATGCTCCCCTGCTCCATATCTACCGGTGAGAACACCATCTGTAATCCCGACATCCCCCCTCTTCCTCCATCACACCATCCCAGGATGCAGGAATAGTGTTTGGCTTCGGGGTGCCCTGCATCCTGGGTCTACCCCCACAATCCTCCCCCTCCCCAGTGTTGCAGCTGGTTTGGAAGAAAATTGGGGAGGCTGAGTCCCCAAACAAAAAACCCCCCACCTCCTCCTGTACCCAGTCCTGAGTCTTGTTAGGTGTGTCACCACCCAAATGAAGTTGAGAGTCTTGGGAAACCAGCAGCAACCCAGAGGTTTCTCCCACCCCCATTACTCTCTTGGCCATCCCCACCCCCTCACTGTCGGCCAATCGCACCCTCCTCTTCATTCTCTTCTTTGGTGATGGCGGCAGTGGAGAGATACCACCCCCTCCCCCCGCCAGCTCCTCCACCATACCCCTCATCTCTTCCACCATGTCACTTTCCCCCCAGTCCACTTGCTCTTCCACCGTCTTCTTCTCTAACATTCCTCCCTCACTTTCTTCTCTCTCATTCTCCTCCACTCGGTTACCTTCTTCCACCGCTTTTCCTGGTTCTCCTACTCCCGTGCCTTCCGTTTCCTTCTCTCTTCCATCCACCGCTTCTTGCTCCTCCTCCTTCCTTGTAGCCTTCCCCTCTGGACTTGTAGTCTTATCATGAGGCATGTTTCCTTCCCCTCCTCTTCTTCCCCCATCCCCAGCTCCTGCCCCCCCCCCCAGCCGCAGACGCATATGACCTCTGACGGGCCGGGCACTCCCGCCACAGGTGTGCTGACGAGCCACACCCATGGCATGTCTTAGGCTTGTCACAATCCCTCGCCTCGTGATCCTCAGATCCACAAAATCTGCATTTTCTCATGCTGCACGAGGCAAAAATGTGTCCATAGGCCATACAGCGCCTGCAAAATGGGGGCTGACGTGCATAAAACAAAGTCCCCCTGTCAGCCCCAAGGGAGAACATAGCAGGAGGATGAAGGTATCCACCATGTCCCTTTGGGTCCTCCCTGAGGAGGGCCTGGAAACCTCTCCTCCCATTCCAAAACCCAAGGGAGTCTTTGAGGTGCTTGGCTGAGGAAACGTTATCCATGTATCTCCCCAGAAAAGCCCTCACCTCTTCATCCTTAACGTAAGGGTTATACATGTTAACAGTCACAACCCTAAAGTTATTCTTCGACAGACTTGATATTTCGTAGTGGCACATCGGCCTCTCTCCTCCCACTGCTCTTGCCCTTCTAAGGATATCATCATGCTTTTCTTCAGAATATAACGCGACGTCGTATGCTCCCTCCAAAGAGTTGCCTTGGAAACAAAACACGTCCTTCACCGTCAGCTTTAGAATCCCCATCAATATAATTCTTCCAAAAGATTCTCGTCCTAACGGCTCCAACTCCTTTTCCTTCCAAGCAAAACGAATCGTGTTAGCCAGCCCAATCCCAGGGATCGACCGTGATGATGTATTTAGCACCATCTCCGCAAGGAGAATGGCGCTCGTTCTTTTCTCTTCCGATACAAGAAAAAACGAAAATCCAAAAGTGACCGCAACTGTCCGGTGAAAACTAGCACAGAGACAGGAACAATCACCCACGAAATACAAAGTGAAAACCAGGCTACCTAAATACTGTTCCCAATCAGAGACAACGAGAATCACCTGACTCTGATTGAGAACCGCCTCAGGCAGCCAAACCTATGCAACACACACCCCTAATCAGCCACAATCCCAATAACTAAAAAAAAACCCACTAAGAAATACAACAAACAATAAACCCATGTGTCAGGATTTGGCCAGGGTTGTTCCGGGTTTTGGTCACTAGATGCCCCCATTGTGCTTTTTGACCTTATGTTTTTTCCCTTGTTCCCCAATATTATTTGCACCTGTGCCTCGTTTGCCCTGATTGTATTTAAACCCTTAGTTTCCCTCAGTTCTGTGCTCTGTGTTTGTATGTTAGCACCCAGCCCTAGTGTTCTGTGTATTCTTGTCGTTTCCAGTGGATGCTCTTGTGGATTTCTGTTTTTGTTTTTGAGTATCTCTTGAGGCTTTTTTGTGCTATACCTACCACCTTTTGGATTTGCCATTTTTTGTATTGTAGGACTTCTCCTTTTTTACTTTATTAAATACACCGTCTTAAGTACTGCGGTGTCTGCCTCATCTTCTGGGTTCTGCTGACTATTCGTGGCTCAGTTGGTTAAGTGACTGTTTCTCACTCCGGAGACCCAGGTTCGTAACCGGGTCCTGACAGAATCACAGAGCCAAAAATGAACCCAGAGGCAGCCAGTTCCCAGGACCTTTTTGCCATGCTGTCCCACCACCAGGAGACTGTCCAACGCCACGAAGCCGCCCTGGTTCAGCAAGAGGCCTTAATGGCTAGACATTCTCATCTTCTGTCGGAGATGCTGACTTCCATTAAGCAAATATCTGATCGTCTTACCCCGGCAACAGTTCCCGTCCCAGTACCTCAGATTCACGTACCCATGGCAGTTAACCCCCTGGCTGAACCTCGTCTTCCACCTCCCCAACGGTTCTCAGGTGATCCAAGTGCTTGTAAAGGGTTTCTAACCCAATGTTCTCTCTCCTTTGAGCTACAACCCTCGTCGTTTCCCACCGACCGGTCTAAGATCGCGTATATCATCACCCTGCTGTCGGAAAAAGCCCTGGCCTGGGCTACTGCTGTGTGGGATGCCCATAGTTCCTGCTGTGCCAGCTACTCTGCCTTTGTTGAGGAATTCAAACGAGTGTTTCAAGGCCCAAGCAGTGGTTCTGACTCAGCCAAACAGCTCCTGACTCTCCACCAAGGTTGGCGCAGCGTGACGGACTATGCCATCCAGTTCCGCACGGTGGCAGCAGCAAGTGGCTGGAACAACGAGGCGCTCACGGTGTGCTTTCTGAAAGGCCTTTCCGACACTATCCAAGATGAACTGGCCACTCGGGAACCACCGGACAATCTCGAGTCCCTGATCAAGTTGGCCTCACGCATTGACCAGCGTCTGAGAGAGAGAACTCAACCGTAGACCTCTAGCCCCTATCAGTCCCAGCTCCGAGTCCCCACCTTTATCCTCGCTGGCTCCATCGGAACCCATGCAGATTGGACGCATCTCCCAGGCTGAGAGAGACCGCCGGATGAGGGAGCGACGCTGTCTATATTGCGGCAAACCGGGCCATTTCCGTTCCACGTGTCCCGGGCTCCAGGGAAACGCTCTGTCCCGTACAGACCGGGGGAACTGTAACGGGAAACATAACCTCCTCCCATCCGTCCAACTCCCGTCTGCTCATTCCAGTCACCCTCTCCTGGGACAACCACAAGCTTCACCTTCAAGCCTTGGTAGACTCTGGAGCCGCAGGTAACTTCATGGATGGTGTCTTGGCGAAGGAGAATGGCGTTCCCTCTGAACCTCTAAGTGACCCCATGAGGGTTACTACATTGGATGGAAGCCCTTTGGGATCTGGACTTGTCACTCATGTCACTACCTCCTTGCGACTTTCAGTTTCACAACACCAGGAATTGATGAACTTTCATTTGATCTCCTGTTCCGAGTTCCCTCTCGTCCTTGGATACCCCTGGCTTCACAGCCATAACCCTCACATCGACTGGTCTATGGGCACTATCAAGCACTGGGGTCCTACGTGCCAAGCTACTTGTATTTTCCAGAATTCCCCGAGTTCTATTCCCGAGTCTTTAGAATCCATCGACCTGACCCGAGTTCCCGAGTGTTACCATGACCTCAAACTGGTGTTTAGCAAACAGAGGGCCACCATGCTACCACTCCATAGACCTTACGATTGCCCCATCGACCTGTTTCCGGGCACTTGCCCCCCCAGGGGTCGGATCTTTTCCCTATCTCCACCCGAACGAGCTGCTATGGATACCTACATCAAGGACGCTCTGTAAGCAGGCCTCATGCGTCCATCCACCTCCCCGGCGGGAGCAGGGTTTTTCTTTGTGGCCAAGAAAGACGGTGGATTACGTCCTTGCATCGACTACCGGGGACTCAATGCCATAACCGTCCGTAACCGTTACCCGCTACCCCTTATGGCCACAGCCTTCGAGCTGCTCCAGGAAGCAGTTGTTTTCACTAAGCTTGACCTGCGGAACGCATACCATCTTGTGCAGATCAGACCTGGTGACGAGTGGAAGACCGCTTTCAACACGCCTACTGGTCACTATGACTACTTGGTGATGCCCTTCGGCCTGACCAACGCCCCAGCGGTGTTCCAAGCGCTCATAAACGATGTGCTTAGGGATATGCTTAACATATTTGTGTTCGTTTACTTGGATGACATCCTCATCTTTTCGAGCTCCCTTCAAGAACACACTAAGCATGTCAGACAAGTACTCAAACGCCTCCTAGACAGCCATCTGTACGTTAAGCCGGAAAAATGTGAATTCCATTCATCCCGAGTACAATTCCTGGGATTTGTAGTGGAACCCGGTCGAGTCCAAATGGACCCCAGGAAGGTAGAGGCGGTAGCGGATTGGCCCACCCCCAAATCCGTTAAGGAAGTTCAGCGTTTCCTGGGCTTCACAAACTTTTACCGCAAGTTCATCAAGAACTTCAGCTTGGTGGCAGCCCCTCTCTCAGCTTTAACCAAGGGTGGCAATGCAAGGTTTTTGTGGGGAAGAGAAGCTGAGATGGCCTTCCAAGGACTCAAGCAGCGCGTTCTCTCTGCTCCCATCCTGATACTACCGACTACGGATGAACCATTTGTGGTGGAGGTAGACGCATCAGAGGTTGGTGTTGGAGCTGTCCTGTCTCAGAGGGGTGAAGACAAGAAGCTTCATCCGTGCGCTTTCTTCTCACACCGGCTTACCCCGACTGAGAGGAACTACGATGTGGGGGATCGTGAACTCCTAGCGGTTAAGATGGCATTGAAGGAATGGAGACACTGGCTCGAGGGGGCTTCTCACCCGTTTCAAGTGCTTACGGACCACAAAAATCTGGAGTATATCCAGCAGGCGAAGCGGTTGAACTCTAGACAAGCTAGATGGTCTCTTTTCTTCAATCGATTCCAGTTTATCCTCACCTATCGGCCCGGGTCGAAGAATCTCAACCCGGATGCCCTGTCCCGAGTCTACGCTCCTGCCATTCGAGATGACACGGACATGCCTGTCCTTCCTGCTGCTAAGATTGTGGCTCCGATCTTGTGGCAAGTTGAGGATACCGTGAGACGTGCTCAAGCTAGCGACCCGGACCCGAAAGGAGGTCCTGCCAATCGGTTGTTTGTCCCCAAGGCAGTGAGGACTCAGGTCCTTCTGTGGGGGCACTCCTCTCGCCTCACCTGTCATCCGGGCGTAGGTCGCACCTTGGAGTTCATCCAGCGTAAGTTCTGGTGGCCTACCATAAGAGAAGACGTTGCCACTTTCGTCAATGCCTGCCCCGTGTGCTGCCAGGGCAAATCTTCTCACCTCCGCCCTCAAAGACTCCTTCACCCTTTACCTGTTCCCCACAGACCCTGGTCCCATATCTCATTGGACTTTATTACTGGACTTCCTCCATCCCATGGCAATACTACTATCCTAGTCATAATCGACAGGTTTTCAAAGGCGGCCAGGTTCGTCCCTCTGACTAAGTTACCTTCTGCCAAGGAAACGGCTGAGTTGGTAATTAATCATGTGTTCCGAGTCTTCGGCATACCTCAAGATATGGTTTCTGACAGAGGTCCCCAGTTCGCCTCAAGGTTTTGGAAGGCCTTCTGCCAACTCATGGGGGCTTCTGCCAGTCTATCTTCAGGGTACCATCCGGAGTCCAACGGCCAAACAGAGAGGATGAATCAAGAGCTGGAAACCACCCTCCGATGTATGACTCGTGACAACCCGTCCACATGGTCATCCTTTATTGTTTGGGCCGAATACGCGCACAACACCTTGCGCTCCTCCTCCACGGGTATGTCCCCGCACGAGTGTCAGTTTGGCTATGCTCCTCCATTGTTCCCGGACCAGGAGGCAGAAGTCAGAGTGCCTTCAGCCTTGAAGTTCGTCAGACGCTGTCGGCTTATGTGGAGGAAGACCCGTCTTAATCTTATGCGTTCCTCACAGAGGTACCAACAACAAGCCAACAGACGTCGCCGTCCCGGGCCTACCCTGCGCCCCGGCCAGAGAGTCTGGCTCTCCAAAAGAGACTTACCTCTACGGGTGGAGTCTCGCAAGCTGTCCCAAAAATACATCGGTCCCTTCAAGGTTGCCAGGAGAGTTAACCCAGTTTTTTATCGCCTACACTTACCCAGATCCCTTAAGATTAATCCCACATTTCACATTTCATTGTTAAAACCTGTTGTTTTTTCTCCCCTTGTCCCGGCAGACAGACCTCCCCCTCCGCCTCGTGTCATTGGAGGCCAGCCGGCTTATACCGTCCATCGGATACTGGATTCCCGCCGGGTGCAGCGGTCCTGGCAGTATCTGGTGGACTGGGAAGGCTACGGTCCCGAGGAGCGCTCCTGGGTTCCTGCCAAAGACATCCTGGACCCTGACCTCATTCGTCAGTTCAGGGCCCTCCAACCTGAGAGAGCTGGTAGGAACGTCAGGAGCCGTTCCTAGGGAGGGGATTCTGTCAAGATTTGGCCAGGGTTGTTCCGGGTTTTGGTCACTAGATGCCCCCATTGTGCTTTTTGACCTTATGTTTTTTCCCTTGTTCCCCATTATTATTTGCACCTGTGCCTCGTTTTCCCCTGATTGTATTTAAACCCTTAGTTTCCCTCAGTTCTGTGCTCTGTGTTTGTATGTTAGCACCCAGCCCTAGTGTTCTGTGTATTCTTGTCGTTTCCGGTGGATGCTCTTGTGGATTTCTGTTTTTGTTTTTGAGTATCTCTTGAGGCTTTTTTGTGCTATACCTACCACCTTTTGGATTTGCCATTTTTTTGTATTGTAGGACTTCTCCTTTTTTACTTTATTAAATACACCGTCTTAAGTACTGCTGTGTCTGCCTCATCTTCTGGGTTCTGCTGACTATTCGTGGCTCAGTTGGTTAAGTGACTGTTTCTCACTCCGGAGACCCAGGTTCGTAACCGGGTCCTGACACCATGTCACACCCTGGCCTGACCAACTAATGAACTAAAACACAAAATACTAAGACCAAGGCGTGACACCCTGACACCTAAAGTAAGAAACAATAAGCACTCTCAATCCCACAAGGTTAATGGGATATTTTATAAAGTGAGAGTTGCACAGCCACTTTCCAGTTAATACTCTGGAAAAATATGAGGAGAAGGTAGCGGAGATACGATAGGCAGTAATCAGGGAGACATCACTAGGACTGAGGGAGGGTTGGACACAAGAACATTAAGTAGAGAAGATTTTGAAATGAATTGAAATGGCGGCGCCTCACACAAGCCAAGCGTCTCTGTTTTGATGGAGGTGAGACCAATGAAAATGGCCCGCTCTACACACACAGGCGGGAGGGGGTAAGTGGGGAGAGGGGAGAGCAAAACCTCTGCAGAGTACCGGTGACTGTGCTCTGTGCCTTTTGCAGGAGAGGAAAATACCATCAGGTCAAAGGGTAATGAAAAAGAATAAGCTGGTTCAGTGTATCCATAATTAATTCATTTGATCCTGAGACCTGCTGTGTATCATCTGCAACCCAGCAGCAGCAGGTGGTCAAATGACATTTACTAAAAGAAAGTGTACCTAGACACACACATACATGCACACGCAGATGCACACACAGATGCACACACACACAAATATGTTCTCTTGTTTTTGACCTGAATTATATTTGCTTTGATCTAACCGTTATGAGTGCCTGCACATTTCATTATCTTTATTAAAGCTTCAGCGGTGAAGATACACATATTAAGAAATACATGTTAGCACCCCTGTGGTTGCTGCCGAATTCATTCCTGTAAAAGCTTCATACATTTTCACTATAATGATGTAATTTATTTATTTGTTTATTACTTTTGCATATAGAAGACTTAAAACAAATGGCATTTGTGACCCATGTCATTTGAAACTCTCATTTAAGCATCTACAATCACTTATGGACACATACTGTATTCATAAAGACAAGTCCAGCTCATTGAATATTGCAATTCAATATATTTGTTGAACTGACCAATGCAGTCAATGGCCAATGGGCACTAAGTACAGTGCCTGTACTCAAACCAGTTCAGAGGAGTGGGTCTAGGTCTCTAATTGACTGTGAAATTACCTTACATATAGCAAAGAATGTGCTGAGATTGTCTTGGTGCCTAGTGCTATGAAACTGACTATAGGATGAGGAGGGTCAGGGCTACTGATCTAGCTTAAAGCTAGGTGAATGAGAAGGAGACACTACCGCAGTGGGTTTGGTAGCTTACCTCGCTGTTATTGTTTAAATTGAAGAACTTCCTTGAGATTTGAGATTTAATGGATGTGTAGATAGCGATGGTTGGCTTCCCTCTTCCCTAAATAGGGGGGAATCGTTAAGCAGGGTTTCAGGTGGGCAATTGGTGCATGAGAAGAGGGGTATGTGAAGCCAGCACATGATTGACATTCTAAGAAGGAATTCTGACTGACGTGGTGAAACAGGGCTCTTCTTGGAGGGATTCACTAGGATTCACCTGCCTTTCATTATTTCACTGCGCTGAAAAGTTACTGGAAAAATCCCAGAATTTCAAGTATTATACATTTAACAATACATTATAGAAAGTACAGAACTTGAGACAAAGTATGAGTGTCCACAATGTGGGCATATTTTGAATTGAATTGTCTTACAGCATGTTATGTTCTGTTTGATTTTAGTTAATGGGGAGTTGAGCACATTTGAAGCAAATGCCCTTTTAGACTCATTCCCTTGATGTAATGCTCACAGGTATTGGTATAGAATTTTTTATTTTGTTGTTCCTTCTCAGTCTTGAATGACTCCATCAATATCTGCCGTAGAGGCTGATTATGTAGCAACTAAAACAGACTCAAGTATTGTTAGCTCTTGCAAAAAAAGGAAAGACACTGAACTTCTTATCACACTCAATTGTTTCTACCTGTAGATAAGGCTGTGGCGGTGCCATGCTTTTATAATACTGTTTACTGAGATCCAAGGGCAAGTGACTCAGCTGGCTCTCTGGTAACAACTGGGCCAGCTCATCTTGTTGCAAACAGGTGGAGAGCGTTGAGGCAGAACACACTCCCTGATTCGGGTCACTGTGGTTATTTAACTTATTTTTATTTATTTTTCTCCAGTGAGACTCCTACAGTCCAACACTCAACCCTCATTTCAACGATTACGGTCCCCCTAGGCCCTTGGGTGGTGCAGATAATTTGCTTAATTTTTTGCCATTCACTTTTAGGACATGGATCAAAGAGCTGTTAAATTGCACTGACGTGGTGACTAGGAGTGACTGAGAGAGACGCATTGAGCCCTCTAGCTGAGGGAGGAGACTCTAGTTCACTACTATGTGTATGCCAGAAGAAGATGGAGCCACCTACTCATTCCAAACCAGGCCAAACTCCATTACTGACTGGATAATAGTGACATCCAAATCACATGACATCAAGGGAATATACACTACATTCGTGCACAAGTACGTTTCTTCAGTATTTTCGTATATATAGTCCCTAACATGAAGATAAAGTACTGTGTATTACAAACTCATACAAGCTTCTCTAAACCTGATCTCACTCTGGTCCAGAAACTCATTCAAACTTGAGATCAGCGGTTTCTCTCTACTTTCTTTCCACAACCTTTTCTTCTTGCTAATTAAAAAAATTAGCTACATAAATCATCAACTTACCAGAGAGTATGATCATAAAAAGCACCATTCAAATGATGCAATTAGCCATACGACTCTGATGAGAGATATGCAATCAAAGTATAAAGGCAGCAGTGAGTTGGGGGAATGAAAGCAGGAGTCTTCAAAGAGCTGGAGCCCATTGAAAGCCCAGGAGAGGGAGCTGGTGCATGCTGCTGGGGGGTGGGATCAGTTGTCTTCTTAGGAGAGAAGTGACAGAGCTCCTTCTGGACTAGAGGACACAGGGAACCAATAATCAGCAGGGATTGTGTGTGTCTCTCTCTCTCTCTCTCTCTCTTTTGTCTTAAAAAGTGCAAGAAAGTGGAGGGGCCTGTGAAGTAATTAAAAGTGACAGTGTGACCTGTCACTTGAAAGAAAAGGACACTCCAAGTGCCGAGTCAACAACTAAAATGTTGATAGGACAGCGTTTTGAGATGAACCTCCATGTCAAGGGCATTTATAAAAGGAAGAAACAGTTTTATAAAAGGAGGAAGTTCAAAAGAGTGGATGTCTAATAGCAGTTAGCCCTTTTTTAGAGACACAGGTAATGTGCCTCTCAATCTTTAATCACACAAATGGTCTGATTTCTGCACTAGATGCCAATTTCTGAATTAGATTCCAGTCTAGGGTATTTCAGAAAATGCTGTTTGTGCCCTCAGCTCTGAAAGAATCACATGGTAGGAACGTGACAGGAGTCATTACAGGCAGCCGCTAATGATGAGTGTGATCGCCTAGCTGAGAGAGGAAAAAAATGTACTTTCAAGTCTATTTAGACTCTTACAAATAACAGATAATTGCTGCTGCTTTAGCACATAGGCCTAATTGTGTTTACTGTGTAAATCAAGTAGCCTATGTGGTAATTAATGTGATATTTCTCTAAGCATTAGTCTTGTGGCCTCTGTTTGTCAGAGTAAGACAAGATGAAGAATATTGGCAATGCAGTTAATATAGCAGTGGTGCATAATAGGAGATATTAATTTATTAAAACAATGTTCTACGCTAGACTCTGGTGCCCAGAGGACTCTGATATCCTGAGGGTCAAAAGGTTGCAATGCATTTAAACTAGTGTAGTTTACCTGGAATTATGCCTCATTATGGTGTCGTAACAGCTGTGGGAAGAGTGCTTTAGCGACAGGTTAACTGGAAAGGTCACATGCACACACACAAGTGCAATCCTATTTTGAGAATAATGCATAAGAAAGAAAAATCCCATTGATAACATAACAAGAGCTGAAAACACAACAATGAGACCAAAATGTATTCCTCAACACATCTAACATCTGGCGTTTTGGAGATGTTTGCAACATCATGAATGTGTGAACAAGGTATTAGCATAGTCATTCTCTTATGAAGGAAGTGTTTCATTACCACGTCAAAAAATGTAAATGATTCAAACGATGTCTCCTATAAGCAAATAGTGAAACAAACATATTCCTTAGTTATTACACTGACAAAAATAATACCTTATTTATATTAGACATGTAGTTATAGCTAAAAAAAATAATTATAGAATCCAATCACATTTCAACAAATCCTTACTTCAAACAAATTCAAACAAATATAACAAATCCTTACCAAACAGCCTTGGGATCACATAATATCAGTTCATTCTCAAAAAAAAAACATAGTTGACGTTGCATTACATGGCTTTTACAACAACACAGCCCATTACGGGCACTGTACTTAGTGCAGCATTGTCAATACAAGTGTGGGTAAAACGTGCCTAACTTTATCTCTTATTTATGACATTTCTCTTCTAATATTCAGTTTTTTGTGTGTATATACATATATATACATATATATTTATATATATATATATATTTGCATTTGAGGTTGGCAACAGAGCCTAGAACACATTAAATATTTGTTTTCAAGTTTGGATAAATGTCTTCTGGAATGTTCTGTTCCAGCGCCGATAAGCGATCCTAACAACTTGGGGCTCCAAGCTTTAATATTGAACTCCTGAAATCTCATAGCCTTCAGATGCTGGCTTCTGCTATATGAGACATCCAGCAAAATCAATGGAAAACAACTTGTTTAGGCCTGTACAGAATACTAAATGCTGATTTCACCTTTGCTTTCACTCTGATCACACACCCGTGGTACATTAGCAAAACCCAATATTCTTCAAGTGTAGCGGATGTTCTCTTCATAAACTATATTCCTGTCTCTGTTCCATTATGGACTTTGTAATTGTCAGACTATTAAAGGACGTTGCTATTGTCAGACTATTAAAGGACTTTGCTATTGTCAGACTATTTAATGACTGTGCTATTGTCAGACAATTTAGTGATTCTGCGATTCTAAGACAATTTAATGACTTTGCTGTTGAAGACTATTTAATGACATTGCTATTGTCAGACTATTTAATGACTTTGCTATTGTCAGACTATTAAAGGACTTTGCTATTGTAAGACTATTTAAGGACTTTGCTAATGTCAGACTATTTAATGACTTTGCTATTGTCAGACTATTTAAGGACTTTGCTATTGTCAGACAATTTAGTGATTCTGCTATTCTAAGACAGTTTAATAACTTTGCTATTGTAAGACTATTAAAGGACTTTGCTATTATAAGACTATTAAAGGTCTTTACTATTGTAAGACTTATGTATGATGTATGATGCCAACAGAGCAGATGTCCACATGATAGCTAATGATGTCCAGTACATGGATCATACACAGTATCTATCTGCAGCCATATTGACTATGTCACACTAGGACACATTTGCTTGCCCAGTACCCTCTTCAGTTTTGGGCAAAGAGAGAGGGAGGGGGCTTTCAAGGGAGCAGGCAAGGGATTATGGGTCGATGATCTTAGGTAAACCAGAATCTACAAGGTGCATATGTTTTGACCTTCATAAAATATTGATTTACTGTTCACCTGTGAACATGCAGAGGACAAATAATAAAATAAAACGCTTTGAAGTTGTGCAGTTGTGTGTCACCTTGTTTCACAAACACAGTAGCTTTTTGCAACCAATTCTAGCAGAGAATGTATCATTATAATTGGAATGCAAGGACCATAGTAATCGCTGTAGTTACTTAGAAAAATAATTGGATCAACATCAACACTGTGACAAGCATGACATGGGCAGACTAGTATTTTCTTCTCAAATGCATAAAGTGGGCTGTGATATATTGATTGACAGGATCCCATGTCAATCAGAAAATATGAAAATTGTATGAATACTGTATGAGTGACATTCTGTTTAGAATACTGAGCAGTAGGAAAATCTGTTGGATTCAAAGACAGTATGTTAAATTCCCCAGATACTTCCAAACACAGGGTACAATAAGTGCACAGTTATTGCTGTATTTTCAGCTTGCATACTCTGAAGTGGGCTTACTAGCTCACATATACATGAACTCACTGTGTGCTAAATTCTATTAGTCTAAATTGTAGTACATGTATGGACCTCAACACTGAAATGATTGTGGAGGAAGTCAGGAAGTGGTTAACATAATCCATGGCATGTATCTATTTTGTCTTATCTTACATAATAATAATTACAGATGAAAATGTGTACTTTAGATGATGTGTGCTTTGTTATTATTCACTACATCTGGAGAGTTTTATATAAGAAAATAATTAAGTATATTTGAAATTCAGAACAAAGAAAATAACTGTAAATCCGAACTGGTCCTTCACTCCCTCGTCACGTAAAGAGTGGGTTTTGCATTGATCACAAACGGTTAAGTAGAAGATGTTGATGAAACTTGAGAACTTTGATAAATGAATATTGATTTTATTAAACAAAAAAATATCCTGACAATTATAGCTGGGCTAGATAATTCCCTCTTGACGAGAGCAGAGTGCATCTATTTTTGAAGCAGCTTTAATATTGTTGAAAATAGTCTTGGGCAGCAGTCCTGTATGAATCCTTCAGAACCTTATCTCTCTTCTGAACACCCCACCAAATGATATTAGATACACAAGAGGGCTTGACGCCGTGAGCCATTGTGGAGAAAGCAATAAATAGCCTGGCAATGTCAGAGATGTCATAAATCAAAATTCAGAAATGGCTGAATGCTGTTGGACATTTTCATCTCCAATACTGTTTTATCCCGCTGAATAATGAATAAATTAGAGAGATGCAAGGCAGGGGGAGTGTTTGAATCTACAGTACATGTGTGTCTTTACCATTTATGTTTATGTGTATGCATATCGGCGGGTGTGTAAATGTGACCGACCGGCTCGATTCGGTGTTATGTAGCAACATTCAAAAAGGTTTTTTACATTGGATAAAGGTAAAGACTGAGAGCTAGAAAATGGTATATCATACACTATAGTTGCGGAACAATGGGAAAGTAATTCTGCTTTGAAAGTTGACAAACTTGTCACCTCACTTTTGAGAAAATGGCCCGTGAATATTTTGGTACACCTACTGGAGAGCTCTTGTTTGTCTACACCCATTCAGCATCGTTCACACCCTCTTAAGCTTTAGCCCCACCCAGCTCTTTAAGAATTGACATGTGAGGCCATGTGCTAAACAACCAAAGCTTCCAAGACTAAAGGCTGGTTTACGCTACGGGTGTGTTCGTTAATTTAATCTGGAGTGCCAGAGTGTGCTCTGGGTGTTCTTAAACTCAGAGCATTGTCAGATTGCCGTTCGTAAAATCAGAGCCTTTCATTCTTGGGGCGTTCAGAGCTCACACTGGATGCTCTGGCCGAGGAGTAGGTTTGATCCGAGCGTTCTTATCTAACAACAGCAGTCAAGAACACAAGCTAACTCGCTAACGTTGGCAGCTTGCTAGCTACTTCCAGACACAAATGAGAGAACAGCTCACTTTGACCATTTTATTCACCGTAGCAGAGCTTGTTAGGCTGTTTTTTGTGTTGGTGTTGGTGACTGCAACAATTGGTGCTGGCAACAATTTAATTGTGCTTTTTGCGCTTTTTGCCAACATTTACTGACACCTGCCATATTCAAAGGGTGGGAGTTCATGAGAGTTAGTAAATTTGTCAGTTATTCTGCACTCTGGCAAACTCAGACGAGAGACCTCTGAAATCGGAGTAGACAGCCAGAGCGAATTTACAAGCTACGTCTATCGACACGACAGTTGTTGCAGTGACATCATGAGCATTATATGGAAATGGTTAATTGCATAGTGTAGGCTTTTGTTTAGACATGTAGCTAGTTAACTAAACAATGAACCATAATCACAACTCATAACATTACTACCCTGCATGAATCTGCAGGTAGCTAACCAACCAGGTTCAATGTTGGCTACCCAAAACTAGGCTATAACTAACAATGCAAACGGCTCTGAGATACAAATAATATTACTACACAGATCATACACATAACTTCAGCTAGCGAGCCAGCCAGCTAACGTTAGCTTGCTAGCTAACAGTACACTAACTTGAAATGAAAACAACTTTCTGACAAAATTAGAAATGTGTAATGTTTTGAAAATGTAGCTAGCTAGACTCTCTTACCTATATACAGTGCCTTGCGAAAGTATTCGGCCCCCTTGAACTTTGCGACCTTTTGCCACATTTCAGGCATCAAACATAAAGATATAAAACTGTATTTTTTGTGAAGAATCAACAACAAGTGGGACACAATCATGAAGTGGAATGACATTTATTGGATATTTCAAACTTTTTTAACAAATCAAAAACTGAAAAATTGGGCGTGCAAAATTATTAATCCCCTTTACTTTCAGTGCAGCAAACTCTCTCCAGAAGTTCAGTGAGGATCTCTGAATGATCCAATGTTGACCTAAATGACTAATGATGATAAATACAATCCACCTGTGTGTAATCAAGTCTCCGTATAAATGCACCTGCACTGTGATAGTCTCAGAGGTCCGTTAAAAGCTCAGAGAGCATCATGAAGAACAAGGAACACACCAGGCAGGTCCGAGATACTGTTGTGAAGAAGTTTAAAACCGGATTTGGATACAAAAATATTTCCCAAGCTTTAAACATCCCAAGGAGCACTGTGCAAGCGATAATATTGAAATGGAAGGAGTATCAGACCACTGCAAATCTACCAAGACCTGGCCGTCCCTCTAACTTTCAGCTCATACAAGGAGAAGACTGATCAGAGATGCAGCCAAGAGGCCCATGATCACTCTGGATGAACTGCAGAGATCTACAGCTGAGGTGGGGGACTCTGTCCATAGGACAACAATCAGTCGTATATTGCACAAATCTGGCCTTTATGGAAGAGTGGCAAGAAGAAAGCCATTTCTTAAAGATATCCATAAAAAGTGTCGTTTAAAGTTTGCCACAAGCCACCTGGGAGACACACCAAACATGTGGAAGAAGGTGCTCTGGTCAGATGAAACCAAAATTGCACTTTTTGGCAACAATGCAAAACGTTATGTTTGGCGTAAAAGCAACACAGCTCATCACCCTGAACACACCATACCCACTGTCAAACATGGTGGTGGCAGCATCATGGTTTGGGCCTGCTTTTCTTCAGCAGGGACAGGGAAGATGGTTAAAATTGATGGGAAGATGGATGGAGCCAAAATAAAGGACCATTCTGGAAGAAACCCTGATGGAGTCTGCAAAAGACCTGAGACTGGGACGGAGATTTGTCTTCCAACAAGACAATGATCCAAAACATAAAGCAAAATCTACAATGTAATGGTTCAAAAATAAACATATCCAGGTGTTAGAATGGCCAAGTCAAAGTCCAGACCTGAATCCAATCGAGAATCTGTGGAAAGAACTGAAAACTGCTGTTTACAAATGCTCTCCATCCAACCTCACTGAGCTCGAGCTGTTTTGCAAGGAGGAATGGGAAAAAATGTCAGTCTCTCGATGTGCAAAACTGATAGAGACATACCCCAAGCGACTTACAGCTGTAATCGCAGCAAAAGGTGGTGCTACAAAGTATTAACTTAAGGGGGCTGAATAATTTTGCACGCCCAATTTTTCAGTTTTTGATTTGTTAAAAAGTTTGAAATATCCAATAAATGACGTTCCACTTCGTGATTGTGTCCCACTTGTTGTTGATTCTTCACAAAAAATAAAGTTTTATATCTTTATGTTTGAAGCCTGAAATGTGGCAAAAGGTCGCAAAGTTCAAGGGGGCCGAATACTTTCGCAAGGCACTGTACATGGATGGATGCTTCTACCTCTTTGTCACGGATTACATTGTTGCCCTTAGTTTGAAGATGTTCTGTAATCTTCAAGACAGGTGTTTCATACAACAGTCTTCTGTGTGTTCTATTTTCGACTCCGACTGCAGGTCTGCAATCACACACTAGCTTTTTCTTAGCAGTCATACTCTAATTCCACTTATTTCAAAACTCGGTCTTCCAGAAAGTGGAGAGCAACACTTATGCAGTTCTACTATGTGATATCTTTCAAAAAATATGCTTTAGAAAGGATTACCTACAAATACAGACCAAATCATGTTATAGAAGGAGAGTGCTCCATGGCAGACCAATCTAAACTCATCTCTCAGCTTGTCCAGCCCACTCATTATCTCAACAAATCATGGCTAGCAGGAAGGTTGTTGGCTTTTTCTGTAGCTAAACCGACTAGGCTCGTAATTTAACAATTTTATTCGTATTTACAGATGGCATACAAGTTTGTTATTATGGCACATGAATGTTCACATGTTCCAGAAGCTATTTCTGTAACAAAAAAAGCATTTTGATAAAAAATAACGTTGACGTTCAAATGGCTCTCGCGCGAACTTGTGAAGCGTGACACACGCGTCATTTCCTGAATCAAGTCACATATGTTTGTGTGTGTGTGCATGCGTGCATGCGTGCGTGCATGCATGTGTTTTTGTGACTGTGTGCATGCGTGTGTGAGTAGGCCTATGTGTACTTAGCTTACAATGACTGTAAAGTGAGACAGGCAAGAGCCAGGTGTGTATGGACAGTCCAAAACATGACCCACACTACAAAGGCTACATGTGTCACAAAGGATTCACATTTCCCACTGTCAAGACAATTTACAAATCAGGCAGACTCTCTATGCGGAAGCACTGAGGAGGATCGGGATGGTTATTTCCAAATCTGTCACGCTTTCATAACAGTGTGATACTCTCCTCTGTGACTTAGCTGTGGTGTCTCAGAGCCTGTCTCTGCCTTTGACGATATTTCCCAATGCCAAACCACCCCAAAATAATCATTCATTGTATTCTTATTTTGTAGCATGTCATGTCCGTGAGTAAGTGGCAATAACATGAACATTGACTATGATTATTGCAGTTTTCACTCAACTGTGGTTTATCTTCTGACTCGGGGAGCTGTTCTCTGCTGTATTTCCAGCTCATTGCTTCACACTTCCCGCCTCCATCACACACATGCACACACACATGCGCATGAGCACGCTCGTACACACACACACACACACACACACACACACACACACACACACACACACACACACACACACACACACACACACACACACACACACACACACACACACACACACACGCACACACACACACACACACACACGCACTTACATTGACAGGGTTGCTCTTCTCTGTCAAACCAGGCAGAACACTCAGAACACAGTGTGCCACACTGTACAGCATAACTCTGTCTAAACTCTGCCAAAGCTAAGTGGTAACAGTCATTTTCTTTCAACTGAGTGTTCAATATACTTCTGAGTTAATGTACCAAGGGTGACTTTGTCCTCTCATTTATTACTTGATCCGCAAACAATCTATTCAATTTACACTACCGCTCAAAAGTTTGGGGTCACGTAGAAATGTCCTTGTTTTTTAACGAAATGACATCAAATTGATCAAAAATACAGTGTAGACATTGTTAATGTTGTAAATGACTATTGTAGCTGGAAACAGCAGATTTTTTATAGAATATCTACATAGGCATACAGAGGCACGTTATCAGCAACCATCACTCCTGTATTCCAACGGCACGTTGTGATAGCTAATCCAAGTTTATAATTTGAAAAGATTAATTGATTAACCCTTCAAAGCACTGAGACTGCACTTGTGAAGGTGGTAAATGACCTTTTAATGGCATCAGACCGAGGCTCTGCATCTGTCCTCGTGCTCCTAGAACTTAGTGCTGCTTTTGATACCATCGATCCCCACATTCATTTGGAGAGATTGGAAACCCAAATTCGTCTACACGGATAACTTATGGCCTGGTTTAGATCTTATCTGTCGGAAAGATATCAGCTTGTCTCTGTGAATGGTTTGTCCTCTGACAAATCAACTGTACATTTCGGTGTTCCTCAAGGTTCCGTTTTAGGACCACTATTGTTTTCACTATATATTTTACCTCTTGGGGATGTCATTCGAAAACAATGTTAACTTTCACTGCCCTCGCTAGAAGCCTGTATTTCAGACAGACTTTTTACTTTTAAACTCGGACAAAACAGAGATGCTTGTTCTCGGTCCCAAGAAACAAAGAGATCTTCTGTTGAATCTGACAATTAATCTTGATGGTTGTACAGTCGTCTCAAATAAAACTGTGAAGGACCTCTGCGTTACTCTGGACCCTGATCTCTCTTTTGAAGAACATATCAAGACATGTTTCAAGGACAGCTTTTTTCCATCTACGTAACATTGCAAAAATCAGAAACTCTCTGTCCAAAAATGATGCAGAAAAATTAATCCATGCTTTTGTTACTTCTAGGTTAGATTACTGCAATGCTCTACTTTCCAGCTACCCAGATAAGGTACTAAATAATCTTCAGTTAGTGCTAAATACGGCTGCTAGAATCCTGACTAGAACCAAAAAATGTGATCATATTACTCCAGCGCTAGCCTCTTTACACTGGCTTCCTGTTAAGGCAAGGGCTGATTTCAAGGTTTTAATGCTAACCTACAAAAGCATAACATAGGCTTGCTCCTACCTATCTTTCTGATTTGGTCCTGCCGTACATACCTACACGTACGCTACGGTCACAAGACGCAGGCCTCCTAATTGTCCCTAGAATTTCTAAGCAAACAGCTGGAGGCAGGGCTTTCTCCTATAGAGCTCCATTTTTATGGAATGGTCTGCCTACCCATGTGAAAGACGCAGACTCGGTCTCAATCTTTAAGTCTTTACTGAAGTCTCATCTCTTCAGTGGGTCATATGATTGAGTGTAGTCTGGCCCAGGAGTGTGAAGGTGAACGGAAAGGCTCTGGAGCAATGAACCGCCCTTGCTGTCTCTGCCTGGCCGGTTCCCCTCTCTCCACCAGGATTCTCTGCCTCTAACCCTATTACATGGGCTGCGTCACTGGCTTACTGGTGCGGTTTCATGCCGTCCCTAGGAGGGGTGTGTCACTTGAGTGGGTTGAGTCACTGACGTGATCTTCCTGTCTGGGTTGGCGCCCCCCCCCCCCTTGGGTTGTGCCGTGGCAGAGATCTTTGTGGGCTATACTTGGCCTAGTCTCAGGATGGTAAGTTGGTGGTTGAAGATATCCCTCTAGTGGTGTGGGGGCTGTGCTTTGGCAAAGTGGGTGGGGTTATATCCTTCCTGTTTTGCCCTGTCCGGGGGTATCATTGAATGGGGCCACAGTGTCTCCTGACGCCTCCTGTCTCCAGTATTTATGCTGCAGTAGTTTATGTGTCGGGGGGCTAGTGTCACGGCCGGCTGAAGGACTGGACCAAGGTGCAGCATGGTAAGCGTACATTTTCTCTTTATTAAAAATGACGCCGACAAAACAAAGAACAAAACCAAACCGTGAAGCTTTGGGCTATGTGCCCTGAACAAAGTCAAAGTTAACCTCCCACAAAACAGGTGGGGGAAAAGGGTACCTAAGTATGGTTCTCAATCAGAGACAACGATAGACAGCTGCCTCTGATTGAGAACCACACCCGGCCAAACACATAGAAGTAAAAAATCTTACAACATAGAACATAGACTGCCCACCCAAATCAAACCCTGACCAAAACAAAATAGAGACATAAAACGCTCTCTACGGTCAGGGCGTGAGAGCAAGGGTCCGTTTGTTATATCTGGAGTAGTTCTCCTGTCTTATCCTGTGTCCTGTGTGAATTTCAGTATGCTCTCTCTAATTCTCTCTTTCTCTTTTTCTCTCGGAGGACCTGAGCCCTAGGACCATGCCTCAGGACTACCTGGCATGATGACTCCTTGCTGTCCCCAGTCCACCTGGCCGTGCTGCTGCTCCAGTTTCAACTGTTCTGCCTGCGGCTATGGAATCCTGACCTGTTCACCGGACGTACTACCTGTCCCAGACCTGCTGTTTTCAACTCTCTAGAGACAGCAGGAGTGGTAGAGATACTCTTAATGATCGGCTATGATAAGCCAACTGACATTTACTCCTGAGTTGCTGACTTGCTGCACCCTCAACAACTACTGTGATTGTTATTATTTGACCATGCTGGTCATTTATGAACATTTGAACATCTTGGCCATGTTCTGTTATAATCTCCACCCGGCACAGCCAGAAGAGGACTGGCCACCCCTCATAGCCTGGTTCCTCTCTAGGTTTCTTCCTAGGTTCTGGCCTTTCTAGGGAGTTTTTCCTAGCCACCGTGCTTCTACGCCTGCATTGCTTGCTGTTTGGGGTTTTAGGCTGGGTTTCTGTACAGCACATTGAGATATCAGCTGATGTACGAAGGGCTATATAAATACATTTGATTTGATTTGATGATTTTGCAAGTATGTTAGCACACCTGAAAAACATTGTGCTGATTAAAGATCCAATAAAACCGGCCTTCTTTAGACTTGCTGAGTCTCTGGAGCATCAGCATTTGTGGGTCCTCTTGCTCAGTTGTGCACCAGGGCCTCCCACTCCTCTTTCTATTCTGGTTAGAGCCAATGTGCGCTGTTCTGTGAAGGGAGTAATACATAGCGTTGTACAAGATCTTCAGTTTCTTGGCAATTTTTCGCATGGAACAGCCTTAATTTCTCAGAACAAGAATAGACTGACAAGTTTCAGAATAAAGTCTTTGTTTCTGGACATTTTGATCCTGTAATCGAACCCACAAATGCTGATGCTCCAGATGCTCAACTATTCTAAAGAAAGCAAGTTGTATTGCTTCTTTAATCAGTACAACAGTTTTCAGGCTTTTAAAATTATAAACTTGGATTAGCCAACTCAATGTACCGTTGGAACACAGGAGTGATGGTTGCTGATAATGGGCCTCTGTATGTCTATGTATATTTTTCCAGCTACAATAGTCATTTACAACATTAACAATGTCTACACTGTATTTCTGATCAATTTGATGTTATTTTAATCTACAAATTGTTTTGATTTTCTTTCAAAAACAAGGACATTTCTGATTGACCCCAAACTTTTAAATAGTAGTGTAGGTTGTAGAGGCTGTTAACTCATGTAACAAATGTATGGGTTTTGTATGGGTCTCTGTATGGGATCCATTCAGAACCATGTATGTTCATGTCTGATGGTTTTCACTTGAGCGTCTCTGCATACTTCTAAATAGTGTCAGCATACACACATGATCTGATAATGACAATGGCTGTCAGGATTTGACATTGGCATCTCAGCCCATATCCTAGTGGGAGTAGCTACGTGAGGAAACGCACAAGACGAAGCAGTGTTTGACAAGAGCAGAGGGACCAGTGGTTAGACACTCAATCAGAAGGGGACAGAAGGGGTACCAAACCTCTGGGGGTCACACACAGCAGCTGTTGTCTGTCGTTTTGATGTCCCACCAACCACATATACAGTACCAGTCAAAAGTTGTGACACAGCTACTCATTCAAGGGTTTTTATATATTTTTACTATTTTCTACATTGTAGAATAATATTGAAGACGTTAAAACTATGAAAGAACACATATGGAATCATGCGGTAACCAAACAAGTGTAAAACAAATCAAAAATATATTTTCAACTTGAGATTCTTCAAAATAGCCACCCTTTACCTTGATGAGAGTTTAGTACACTCTTGGCATTCCCTCAACCAGCTTCACCTGGAATGTTTTTCCAACAGCACTTGTTGGCTGCTTTTCCTTCACTCTGCGGTCCAGCTCATCCCAAACCTCAAACCTCAAATCTCAATTAGATTGAGGTCGGGTGATTGTGGAGGCCAGGTCACCTGATGCAGCACTCCATCACTCTCCTTCTTGGTCAAATAGCCCTTACACAGCCTGGAGGTGTGTTGGGTCATTATCCTGTTGAAAAACAAATGATAGTCCCACTAAGTGCAAACCAGAATGGATGGCATATTGCTGCAGAATGCTGTGTTGGCCACGCTGGTTAAGTGTGCCTTGAATTCTAAATAAATCACTGACAGTGTCACCAGCAAAACTCCCCCACACCATCACACCTCCTCCCCCATGATTCATGGGGGGAACCACACATGTGGAGATCATCCGTTCACCTACTCTGCGTCCCCCGGCGGTTGGAACCAAACATCTGAAATTTGGACTCATCAGACCAAAGGACAGCTTTTCACCGGTATCATGTCCATTGCTCGTGTTTCTTGGCCAAAGCGAATTTCTTATTATTATTGGTGTCCTTTAGTAGTGGTTTCTTTGCAGCAATTCAACCATGAAGGCCTGATTCACACATTCTCCTCTGAAAAGTTGATGTTGAGATGTGGCTGTTCTTGAACTCTGTGGAGCATTAATTTGGACTGGTAACTCTAATAAACTTATCCTCTGCAGCAGAGGTAACTCTGGGTCTTCCTTTCCTGTGGCGGTCCTCATGAGAGCCCGTTTCATCATAGAGCTTGATGGTTTTTGCGACTGCACTTGAAGAAACTTTCAAAGTTTCGCATTTACTCACCTTCATGTCTTAAAGTAATGATGCACTGTCATTTATCTTTGCTTATTTGAGCTGTTCTTGCCATAATATGGACTTTTACCAAATAGGGCTATCTTCTGTATACCACCCCTACCTTGTCACAACACAACTGATTGGCTCAAAAGCTTTAAGAAGGAAAGAAATTCCACAAATTAACATTCAACACACCTGTTAAAGCTTTAAGAAGGAAAGAAATTCCACAAATTAACATTCAACACACCTGTTAATTCCAGGTGACTACCTCATGAAGTTGTTTGAGAAAATGCCAAGACTGTGCAAAGCTGTCATCAAGGCAAAGGGTGGCTACTTTCAAGAATCTCAAATATAAAATATATTTTGATTTGTTTAACACCTTTTTGGTTACTACATGATTCCATATGTGTTATTCATAGTCTTGATGTCTTCACTATTATTCTTCAATGTAGAAAATAGTAAAAATAAAGAAAAACCCTTGAATGATTAGGTGTCCAAACTTTTGACTGGTACTGTACAAGAAAACAAGCATGCACACACAGACACACACACACACACACTCACGCACGCACACACACACACTTACACACAAACACACACAGAGAGAAGAGAGGATTTTGGCCAGTGAATTAGTGGACACATTCAAATGAGAGAAGAAATTAGCAGCTTGCCCCAAGTGGTTGTCAAGCTGAGGATGGGGTTAGCTGAGGGGTAGTTAGTGTCTGTCTGTGCTGCTCTACAAACCCATTGGATATCTTCAAAACAAAATCAAACCTTCATTTGATACCCAAATTACCAAACCTCTCTTTTAGGTTGTAGTACAAATATATCTGAAACAGACAGATACACATCCAAACACACTGAGCTTCTCCTCTCCTCTCTTCCCATCTTATCCTATCTCTCTCATTTTAAACATGAATTTACCCATCAGGAGAGAACGCTCTTTGATGTGGTGAAGTCTTTTGATGAGGTTAGATATATTTTTTCCAATCAAATCATAGACAAATGGAGAAATGTAGTCCCTTCAACCAGGGAGCAGCATACTGATGGAGAAAGGTAGTCCCTTCAACCAGGGAGCAGCATACTGATGGAGAAATGTAGTCCCTTCAACCAGGGAGCAGAATACTGATGGAGAAAGGTAGTCCCTTCAACCAGGGAGCAGCATACTGATGGAGAAATGTAGTCCCTTCAACCAGGGAGCAGCATACTGATGGAGAAAGGTAGTCCCTTCAACCAGGGAGCAGCATACTGATGGAGAAATGTAGTCCCTTCAACCAGGGAGCAGCATACTGATGGAGAAAGGTAGTCCCTTCAACCAGGGAGCAGCATACTGATGGAGAAAGGTAGTCCCTTCAACCAGGAAGCAGCATACTGATGGAGAAATGTAGTCCCTTCAACCAGGGAGCAGCATACTGATGGAGAAAGGTAGTCCCTTCAACCAGGGAGCAGCATACTGATGGAGAAAGGTAGTCCGTTCAACCAGGGAGCAGCATACTGATGGAGAAAGGTAGTCCCTTCAACCAGGGAGCAGCATACTGATGGAGAAATGTAGTCCCTTCAACCAGGGAGCAGCATACTGATGGAGAAATGTAGTCCCTTCAACCAGGGAGCAGCATACTGATGGAGAAAGGTAGTCCCTTCAACCAGGGAGCAGCAGACTGACGGAGAAAGGTTGTCCGTTCAACCAGGGAGCAGCATACTGATGGAGAAAGGTAGTTCCTTCAACCAGGGAGCAGCATACTGATGGAGAAAGGTAGTCCCTTCAACCAGGGAGCAGCATACTGATGGAGAAAGGTAGTTCCTTCAACCAGGGAGCAGCATACTGATGGAGAAAGGTAGTCCCTTCAACCAGGGAGCAGCATACTGATGGAGAAAGGTAGTCCCTTCAACCAGGGAGCAGCATACTGACACAAGGAAACTATTTTCTTCCCTCGGAAAGTAAAGTGTAAATAATTTACTACGCTACAACTAAGCAAACTTATGAAATAATGATATGGCTTCTGTTTATTGCAAGGCTGGGTTTTATTATTCTACCACAAATAAGAGAGACGAAAGCAGCGAGCGTCTTTAAGTGGTACATTTAAACAATTTTGTTTGCTTGTCTCGTGTCACTCAAATTGGGTATTTAAGGCTCAAGGCTTTCAGGAAATTCCCCTGTGCCCCGCAAGTGACTACTCATGAGGAATATGATCAACCCTCACACTACTGTTTACTCTGGACTGCGACAAAGTACATTAGCATGGATTTGCATAAGTTGAATGTTTTTTTTTTCTCTCCATTAATATTTATCTAAGACAAATGTGGCATCCATCCATATCTGGACATAAGAGACCGTTTCTATATTGTCCATGTATTCTCAACTTAATGACTTTTACCAGGTCAGTAGTGAAGTGTGGGAAGTATGTGTGTGAGGGGGAGGTTGTCAGGAATATGTGTATAGGTGGCAGGGAAGTCAGGCGCAGGAGAGTCAAACGGAGTGTAAAATGGATTCTTTTATTAAAGTCCAAGTAACATGCTCCATAACACTAAATAGACAAATGAATATAAATAAATATGGGTCCGAAGACCCGTCGCGCACCTATACAAAAACACTACACTGATTATAAACAATCTCTGACAAAGACATGAGGGAAACAGAGGGTTAAATATACAACAGGTAATGAATGGGATTGAAAACAGGTGTGTGGGAAGACAAGACAAAACCAATGGAAAATGAAAAATGGATCAATGATGGCTAGAAGACCGGTGACGTCGAATGCCGAGCACCGCCCGAACAAGGAGAGGCAACAACTTCGGCAGAAGTCGTGACAGAGGTGGTAGATTCAATCCCTCATGCTGAGCATTGTCAAGTAAATTTAGGGTTTGTGAGTGTCCATGTGTGATAGCTGTGTAGGTGGTGGTTGCGTTTTTTGTCAAAGCCAAAATGTCTATATATGATATGTGTTTAAATGAGTGAGTGGGTGTGTTTCCGAATCTGTGCAGTCTAGTCTACGTAGCTACCATGAGGCCTCAGAATGACAGTAAAAGGGGGGAGCTGAGCCTGGCTGTGCTGCCACAGAGCCGCGGCGGGGCTAATCTCTTTGTGAAAATGCTTATATGCCTTGAGACTCCACATTAGGAGGCCATCCTCCCCTGTCATCAGGGCTTTAATTGCCACAGCCAGGTGCAAACAGCATGTAATCTTGTTTGTCAGCTCTGGCATTTTATTTCTAATTTCGTCCCTTTGACAAGCAATTTGGGAATAGAGACGGATTTGGAAGAGCAGGCTGCTGTACACTGGAGGGGTGGAGTCTGATTTAGGGGAGAGAGAGAGAGAGAGCGAGAGAGGGGGGAGACATAGAGAGAGAGAGTGTGTATGTGTATGTGAGCATGCATGTGTGTGTGCGTGTATGCTCCCTTCATCACTCCTGCTCTGCCTTGTGATCTATGTATCTGCCCAGCCCCAGTCTTGCCCTGAGGAATCCCTGGCTCACTGAGTGCAGAAAATGACCATCTTGTTCCTAGGCCTCATGAATAGAAAGCCCTTGCTTTGGCTCATCTGGCTAGAACACTATAGGATGTGAAATTGGATCATTCCTTCGCCTGCTTTTCGTGGACGTTCCCTCCAGGCTTCCTCTAAAGCTCACACAGACAAAAAAAAACATCACACCAGCCAGCCAATAATAATACACAATACATATGCAGCGACAACAACATTGCATTGAGAGAGGATTGGCAGACAGTGGTGCCACATCTCCAGCATCGAGATGTGAAGCAGTTGACCGTAGCTGAGGGTTTGAATGAGGTCCCAGGTTGGAGAAGAATACCTTTGCTCCCACAATGCAACAGAGCTGGTGGCCCACAGAGTCATGGGAGCTTGGTCCTGGTCGGGCATGAACTGCCCTCAAATCCCCTCCTATTGTCCCATTGTTGTGGCTGATAGTGTGTTTGGATACTCAGGTGCGCCTCCTCTTGTGGCTCACCACGCTCCTATGCCCTTCACATTGTTTAGCATAGGGAAGAGGTCCTTTGTGCAGAGGACCAGGAGGTATCTTCTGCTGTGCCTGTACAGAATGATGAGGGTGTTTTAGTAGCTGGAGTGCTTCCTCTGCCTTAGTATTCAAATGGAGGACACAGCCTTTTGTGAGAGCAGCCTCAGAGATAGAGGGCACGTTTAACAAATGGATCTTTCAGAGGAAACCTGAGCTGATGTAGTTTACTCCATGTGTGATGAGGAACATCCATGGAGACGAGAGCGGGAGCATGTGACAAAGAGAAGAAGAAAAGAACAGCAAGTCACCGTGGCACACTGCTCCTGCATGTCTTATGACAACAGCACGGCTTTCTCCATACAACCAGCGACTGCACCAGCGACTGCGCTGGAGGTGAACGGAAATTAATTTCTCAGTGTACGAAAACAAGAGGGGGGATTCAGATGGAATTGTGACAAAGAGTGCAAAAGCTCAGGCTCCTGCTCACTTCACATACAGAACATTAGCAGTGTGTGTGTGTGTGTGTGTGTGTGTGTGTGTGTGTGTGTGTGTGGTGTGTGTGTGCGTGCATTTGTGCGTGTGTATGCGCGTGCTCTCTCAGGGTGAAGGCAGGGTGCTTCATTTAATTTGAAAATATACTCTTCCATCTGAAAACTGTGGACTATAATAAGATTTTTAATTAAGTCCCCTGCTTTATCATGTTTTACAAAGGAGACTGGGGGTGCCATCATGAATGAATGCCATTAATTAATTGTTTTGGAAACTTTTCAGTGTGCTTGATGATAGCGCTTTAATCTGTCTGCAATTTGGGAAGAAATGTGGTATTTTTAATTCTACTGAGTTTTTCATTGGCTCACATGCACCAAATCCCTGACCATACCCACAATTCCTCAATTATTGATGCTGTGGTGTTGGTTACTGTTGATTGTAGCCATGTGGCTTTTTTCTCTGGGAGTGCAGAGTAGCAGTCTGCTGTCCTATGTGCAGTGAAGCAGTCAGCACAGCTCCTTATGGAGCAGAAGCAGCATAGAGCAGAGTGCTGTTTCCCCTCAGGGTAGGTAGAGCTTATCACATGAGTGACTGGAGCACCAGGGACATTCTGTACCAGAGGAGGAAGAGAGAGAAGGAGAAACCGGCTGAGAAGGAAGACACTCTTCCCATGAGACTGACTGTTTTGGCTTACCTGGACTACTGGGGATACGGTGACTACTGGGGGCATATGATGCTGTGACACATGTCTAAGGTGAACTTGGCTCTGCTACCCAGAGAGGTGATGCAATCAATGTCATCTTCCATTCAACATATTGTTTGTCATCTGAGACTGTCAATCTGGCCTAATGTTATGTTCTTGAAGACTTAGATATCGGTTCACATATGGAAGGAGGGGGAGAACAAGGGAGTTATTTTTCCCGAAACAGTGTCTGGGAGGAGGGGATATATGTACTTTTAAACCTCTGCTTGCCAAACTCTCAGCTAAGTGTATTTACTAATTCTGGTCTAACATTCAACTCCCAAGCTCTCATAGATTGCCCAGCTATTAATTTCTACTATCTGGACCCCTCTTCTTCTCTGTCGACCACCACCTACAACTTCATAGCAATGGACATACTTTCCTATTCCAGCTGTCCCATTTCACCCTTTAAAGCCTCCATCTTGGGTCAATTCAAAATGCATGTCTTCCCACTGAGGTCCTCCACCCAGGAGTCAAAACTTCTGAAGCTGGTTATTGATTGGTTTCTATTGAAGTCTATCGCCTCTGGCAAGAGGCAGGTATTCTTTGGTCTTTTGGTTATTGTAATAATTCTTCTTCACATTCGATCAATGTTTTCTTTTGGATTCTGTCTGTCTTGCAAATGCCTTACATTTTTCAACAATGTTGTGTGTTATACGGTACATCGCTGGCAGTCAGTCAGTTTGATTAATGAGTACTATACATGGTCATTAAGTTACTGTCATTATTACAGTTTTTCTCAATTGCTAAAACACCATTTCTGAAACCTTGCACCATTTCCTGAAAACATTAAACACAAAACCTCATCTTCAAGCACTATTTACATAACCTCTGACTCCTCTTGCAAAATGAAACATTCGCCTCAAAGCAGTTTTACCTGTGTTCAAAATCAAATACTGCTCTCAAATCATAAACAAAGTGATCAAAATGATATACACTCTCAAGCAGTCAGTAAACAATACACCGAAAAATAGAAAACACATTGTTCAAAACATACAATTCTCAGGGAGAAGTACGTTTTTAATCTAAAATAATATTCATATTTTTCCGTCATTGTCTTTTGATGAACGAAAACATGTTCTATCATTGTAGCTCAAAATTGATCAGAAATTACTACTCTGCTTTGCTCTTTGCAATTTTGTTTTTTGTTCTTCCTCCTCCTTCTACCCCTATTTTTACAGTACTGTACCCTGCATCTCACAAACTTGTCCTTTGTCTCTGTGATACAGTAATTCTTGTTCTTTGTTGATATGAACCTGCAACCAGTCAAAATCTATTGAGCAGTCAATACTGTTAATAAATGGAAAGCACAATGTTCAGGGCCATACAAGTTGTCCATTGTACAGTATACAGCCTACAATGCACTGTACTACAGTATCCATTCTCAGACTTTCTCCTTCCCACTTTCAACAACTTGTTTGCTCTCTGAACTGGCTTATATTGGTTGTGTCGCATCATTTGAAACAGGTTAAATCAGTTTTGAGTGGTTGTGTTCAATTAATTACATATGTTCTCTATTTGTATTTGATTGTTGCCACTTGTGTTTACCAGTATGGATGACATGTGCATTAGAGTGCAGAATGTGTTTTGAGAATGAGAATGTGTTTAGAGTTTTGCTGAAAAGTCTAAGTGAGATCTGCAAATTGTGTTTTACCATGTGAAATGGTTTAAGGTATTGACAACAGACTACATAATTAGCTGAATGAGTCCAGGCAACTGAGAACTTTGTTCAGCCAATGGGTTTTAGTGTTTTAGCAATTGAGAAAAACTGTAGTGTCACCTACTTATCATCTGGACCTCAGTGAGCTATGTTCCCCTTTATATTTTGTCTCTGTGTCAGCTCTTTTATTTTTTATTTATTTCACCTTCATTTAACCAGGTAGGCTAGTTGATTTACAACTGCGACCAGGCCAAGATAAATTATAGCAGTGTGAACAGACAACAACACAGAGAAACACATGGAGTAAACAATAAAAAAGTCTATATACATTGTGTGCAAAAGGCATGAGGAGGTAGGTGAATGATTACAATTTAGCAGATTAACACTGGAGTGATAAGTGATCAGATGGTCATGTGCAGGTAGAGATACTGGTGTGCAAAAGAGCAGAAAAGTAAATAAATATCAACAGTATGGGGATGAGGTAGGTAAATTGGGTGGGCTATTTACCGATGGACGATGTACAGCTGCAGTGATCGGTTAGCTGCTCAGATAGCAGATGTTCAAAGTTGGTGAGGGAGATAAAAGTCTCCAACTTCAGCAATTTTTGCAATTCGTTCCAGTCACTCTAGTGTCCTGGGGTCCCAGCATATCAGAAACCTCAACCAGACCAATGCTTTTGGATGGCTCGCCCTTTCATTTCTGAAGTGTACTAAGCGCATGCAGAGCAACTTTTCCTCCTTCTCCAGATGAGTCTCAAGGATGGTCTGAGCATCCCTGCTATGCCACACTTATTTGTGCCAGAAAAAGGCAAAAGCGATGGGTGCATTGTCCCTGTGACATCGAAGGCCAACACATGAAACGCTTTAGTGTCAGAGTCTGGTCTGCCTTCTCCTTCAGCCTGATTCTTGATCAGGCCCTTCCTTCCTTCAGCCAAAGGGTGTGGGAGGCTGGCTGCAGTCCCATGGTGGCCAGCCTTGTCTTCATCCTGTATCCCCTTTAAGCCTGGCGTGCTGCTGAGACTACTGTTTACTTTGTGCTGCTTATTTTAGCCATCCATCCATCCATGGATCCGTCCCTCCACTCGTCTGCCTGTGTGCCTGGCAGCTATGATACCCACAACTTCTGTCTGGTCTGGTTCAAAGCTCCAGCCTGGAAGTCCCATAGAGGGAGGGATAGGGTCGGGGGCTTGATGTCTGTGGAGAAAAACTGTTGGAAGGATTCTAATGAGACCAGTGGGTATGAAGGGGGATACTAGCATAGCTTGCTATAGAGGAGGGGACAAGGTGTAGAAGAGAATGAGAAGTCGTCACGTCATAGAAAATGAAAGTGGAGGGAAGGAAGGACCGGGAAGATAGCTAGATAGATATATGGAGGGATCCATGCAGAGCCTCGGGAGGATTCAGACCAGAACAGACAGGATTTGGGAAAACAAAACCACACTGTGATTGAGATGAGTGGTGAAAAAACAACCAATCAAAGACTGAGGCTGTAAGTACATGGTATCATCGGCATCAGCACTCCTTTGTTCTCACCCTACCTGGACCCAAACAGGATGCATCCCTGGAAGAAGAATGGCTAACGTCTACTACCTCGTGGCAAGCAACAGGTGATGTCTGCACTCACAACACCATGGGTGCATCCTGGTTCCATTAGAACACATGATTCAATTATCTGAAGTTCCTGAACATGCAAACTTCTCTAAGGTAAGCTCTATTTCCCAATCAGAAATATTAAATGTAATTTTTGAACCCCTGCTGATCTGATCATTACAAAGACAAAGCTAATGTGTTGTAGTGTTGTAGGTGAGAATATAGCAGTTGATTATTAGGTGAGTATACCAAACATTAGGAACACCTTCCTAATATTGAGTTGCACCCCCCACCCTTTTTTATTTGCCATTAGCATGGAAAGCTTTCCACAAGGATGCTTCCCACAGTTGTGTCAAGTTGGCTGGATGTCCTTTGGGCGGTGGACCACTCTTGAGGAGCACAGGAAACTCTGGAGCGTGAAAAAACTATTAGCGTTACAGTTGTTGACACAAACCGGTGCTCCTGGCACCTACTACTGTACCCCCTTCAAAGGCGCTTAAATATTTAGTCTTGCTCATTCACCCTCTGAATGGCACACATACACAATCCATGTCTAAATTGTCTCAAGGTTTAAAAATGCTTCTTTAACCTGTCTCCTCCCCTACATCTACACTGGTTGAAGTGGATTTAACAAGTGAAATCAATAAGAGATCATAGCTTTCACCTCGATTCACCTGGTCAGGCTATGTCATGGATATATTCAGTGTATGTAAAGTTGAAGTGGGAAGTTTACATACACTTAGGTTGGAGTCATTCAAACTTTTATTTCAACCACTGCACACATTTCTTGTTAATAACAAACTATAGTTTTGCAAGTCGGTTAGGACATCTACCTTGTGAATGACACAAATAATTTCTCCAACAATTGTTTACAGACAGATTATTTCACTTATAATTCAATGTATCACAATTCCAGTGGGTCAGAAGTTTGCATGCACTAAGTTGACTGTGCCTATAAACAGCTTGGAAAATTCCAGAAAATTATGTCATGGCTTTAGAAGCTTCTGATAGGCTAATTGACATTGTTTGAGGCAATTGGATGTGTATCTGTGGATGTATTTCAAGGCCTACCTTCAAACTCAGTGCCTCTTTGCTTGACATCATGTGAAAATCAAAAGAAATCAGCCAAGACCTCAGACGAAAATTGTAGACATCCACAAGTCTGGATCATGATTGGGAGCAATTTCCAAACGCCTGAAGGTACCATGTTTATCTGTACAAACAAAAGTATGCAAGTATAAACACCATGGGACCAGTCAGCCGTCATACTGCTCAGGAAGGAGACGCGTTCTGTCTCCTAGAGATGAACGCAGTTTGGTGCGAGAAGTTCAAATCAATCCCAGAACAACAGCCGAGGACCTTGTGAAGATGCTGGAGGAAACAGGCACAAAAGTATCTATATCCATATCCACTGTAAAACAAGTCCTATATCAACATAACCTGAAAGGCCGCTCAGCAAGGAAGAAGCCACTGCTCCAAAACTGCCATACAAAAGCCAGACTATGGTTTGCAACTGCACATGGGGACAAAGATCATACATTTTCTTGGCCATAATGACCATCATTATGTGTGGAGGAAAAAGGGGGAGGCTTGCAAGTCACCGTGAAGCATGGGGGTGGCAGCATCATGTTGCGGGGGTGCTTTGCTGCAGGAGGGACTGGTGCACTTCACAAAATAGATGGCATCATGAGGGTGGAAAATTATGTGGATATATTGAAGCAACATCTCAAGACATCAGTCAGGAAGTTAAAGCTTGGTCGCAAATGGGTCTTCCAAATGGACAATGACACCAAGCATACTTCCAAATTTGTGGCAAAATGGCTTAACTTCTTCGATATAGGGGGCGCTCTTAAAATTTTTGGATAAAAAAACGTTCACGTTTTAAACAAGATACTTTGTCACGAAAAGATGCTCGACTATGCATATAATTGACAGCTTTGGAAAGAAAACACTCTGCCGTTTCCAAGACTGCAAAGATATTGTCTGTGAGTGTCCCAGAACTAATGCTACAGGCGAAACTAAGATGACATTTCAAACAGGAAATGCACCAGATTTTGAATGCGCTGTGTTCCAATGTCTCCTTATATGGCTGTGAATGCGCCAGGAATGAGCCTACACTTTCTGTCGTTTCCACAAGGTGTCTGCAGCATTGTGACGTATTTGTAGGCATTTCATTGGAAGATTGACCATAAGAGACTACATTTACCAGGTGTCCGCATGGGGTCCTCCGTCGAAATTATTGCGCAATCTCCAGCTGCGTCCACTTTTCCATTAGGTTCAGAGGAGAAAGGCAACTGCCACGAATGATTTATCATGGAAGAGATATGTGAAAAACACCTTGAGGATTGATTCTAAACAACGTTTGCCATGTTTCTTTCGATATTATGGAGTTAATTTGGAAAACAGTTCGGCGTTGTAATGACTGAATTTTCTGGGTTTTTTCTTAGCCAAACGTGATGAACAAAACGGAGCGATTTCTGAACATTTGCTATCTTACTGAGTGTCTCCTCATTGAAAACATCTGAAGTTCTTCAAAGGTAAATTAATTTATTTGAATGCTTTTCTTGTTTTTGTGAAAATGTTGCCTGCTGAATGCTAGGCTTAATGCTATGCTAGCTATCAAAACTCTTACACAAATGCTTGTTTAGCTATGGTTGAAAAGCATATTCTGAACATCTGAGATGACAGTGTTGTTAACAAAAGGCTAAGCTTGTGAGCCAATATATTTATTTCATTTCATTTGCGATTTTCATGAATAGTTAACGTTGCGTTATGCTAATGAGCTTGAGGCTATGATTACGCTCCCAGATACGGGATTGCTCGACGCTAGAGGTTCAGGACAACAAAATCAAGGTACTGGAGTGGCCATCACAAAGGCCTGACCTCAATTCTATAGAAATGTTGTAGGCAGAACTGAAAAAGCGTGTGCGAGCAAGGAGGCCTTACAAACCTGACTCAGCTACACCAGCTCTGTCAGGAGGAATGGGCCAAAATTCACCCAAGTTATTGTGGGAAGCTTGAGGAAGGCTACCAAAAACACTTGACCCAAGTTAAACAATTTCAAGGAAATTCTACCAAATACTAATTGAGTGTATGTTAACTTCTGACCCACTGGGAATGTGACGAAAGAAATAAAAGCTGAAATAAATCACTCTTTATTCTTTATTATTTTTTCTTTATTCTTTATTCTGACATTTCACATTCTTAAAATAAAGTGGTGATTCTAACTGGCCTAAAACAGGGAATTTTTAAACGTCAGAGATTTTGTAAAAGTATTTGGCTAAGGTGTATGTAAACTTCTGACTTCAACTGTATGTGTAGTATGTATGTATACTCATTATACGGTATGTGTGGTTTATTTGTCAATACTTTGACTGAATTATGTTGTTTTGTTGTGCCTTCCACTATTTCTGTGCATTTTACCTACAGAGTGCATCAGACTCCCAAGGCCAACAGATGGTGTTGATTTGAGATTGTGAATTAAGCTCCTACCACATTTGCAATCAATAAACAGCAAAGCCATCAACAGGATTTTACGTCCATCCACCTCCTACTGTCAAAACGTCCTCCCAAGCTCTGAGCTCAAGCTAACTTTTGGCGGTCAGAAGAAAATGAGCATTTTTGGCATGCTTATCTCGATATGCTTATCCTGGTCCCTGGACCAGGAGCAGAGATCTTCAGAATCAGAAATGGATTTATGTTATGATTGTTCTCCTGCTCCCTCAGTCTGCAGTTAGTGAAGCTCAATTTGAAATCCTGGTTCTGGAACTGTCAGATAGACAGAGGTGTGTCCATATCTGCTGCAGGCCAGTCAATGAGGCATTGATTTAGAGAACCGGGCCTTTGTCTGAGAAGCCAAGTGATCTATGGGCCTCATCGTAAAAAACTTCTTAGGGCTGAGATCCCGCTAACGGGATCGATATGACAACAGCCAGTGAAAGTGCAGGGCTCCAAATTCAAAACAACAGAAATCCCATAATTAACTTCTTGAAACTCCCCATCCCGGATCCGGGATCGTGACTAAAGCCTCAGGCTCATTAGCATAACGCAACGTTAACAATTTCTGAAAATCGCAAATAAAATGAAAATAATGCGCCTACTCTCAAGCTTAGCCTTTTCTTAACAACACTGTCATCTCAGATTTTCAAAATATGCTTTTGAACCATAGCAATTCACTAATTTGTGTAAGAGTATGCTAAGCTAGCTTAGCATTTTGAGTAGCATTTAGCACGCAACATTTTCACAAAAACCAGATAACCAAATAAATAAAATCATTTACCTTTGAAGAACTTCGGATGTTTTCAATGAGGAGACTCTCAGTTACATAGCAAATGTTCAGTTTTTCCTGAAAGATTCTTTGTGTAGGAGAAATCGCTCCGTTTTGTACATCACGTTTGGGTACCAAAAAAAAAAAAAACGAAAATTCAGTCATCAAAACGGCGAACTGTTTTCCAAATTAACTCCATAATATCGACTGAAACATGGCAAACGCTGTTTAGAATCAATCCTCAAGGTGTTTTTCACATATCTCTTCATTGATATACCGTTCGTGAATGTCTACTTTCTCCTGTGAATCGCTTGGAAAAAGACGTGCAGTTGAAGATGACGCACCAATTTCGACGGAGGACACCGGGCGGACACCTGGCAAATGTAGTCTCTTGTGGTTAATCTTCCAATGATATGCCTACAAATACGTCACAATGCTGCAGACACCTCGGGGAAACGATAGATCGGGCAGGCTCATTCCTTGCGCATTCACAGCCATATAAGGAGACAATGAAAAACAGAGCCTCAAAAATCCTGCTCATTTCCTGTTTGAAGTTTCATCTTGGTTTCGCCTGTAGCATCAGTTCTGGGGCACTCACAGACAATATCTTTGCAGTTTTGGAAACGTCAGAGTGTTCTCTTTCCAAAGCTGTCAATTATATGCATAGCCGAGCATCTTTTTGTGACAAAATATTGCGCTTAAAACTGGCACGTTTTTTTATCCAATAATGAAATAGTGCCCCCATAGATGTAACAGGTTAATGAATGCAACGTGACATAGACACTGGACGTGTGTAGCAGAGACACACACCACGAATGAGCCACCATTATTCTATTTTACTATCAGCCAGGTATTGAAATGCTGCCAATTAACTACAGATTTAATTTTCACTAATTCATGTCCACTGCTTTATAGGATATACCTGGACTGAGATATGAAGTGAATGTCAAATTAAATTCATAAAATACAAATATGACGAACAGCGCTCAAAATTGCCTTCCAAAGGCCATCCCTGGCTGTCAAAGTGAGACGGTTAACTAAGCCATGTTTATTCAGGTTTGTTTAGGATGTATTTTTGTGTGTACGCTTAGATGTGGAGTTTATCAAGTCACAGCGAAATCCAAATTAAGCCAATTGGTGCGGCACCAGCTCAAAGCATTGGCTTGTTAGTTCAACACTGGGTTAGCCGGAAACACTCCAACACTCATTATTTCGGTCCTTTGTTTATTCTGGGTCAAAAATAGACACTGTTACGTGTTTCTGAAAAATGTGTAAATAATCTATTGCGGGGGGGAAATCTCCAGCACTATTGTATCAGTTGTGTTTGTGTTCCCGGTAGTGTTGGCTGGACTCCTAGAGATTAATCAGGCCAACACACAGTCCTCAGTGTGGCCTCAGGTTCTCTACTGGGACTTACTGAATTTTACAGATACCCTGCTTTCTCCATCCCTGACAAACCGTTACGGACAGGCTTCATTTAGCCCTTAGATTGATGAACAGGAGTGATGTTCATTGTCTAGTATTCTGTCATTATCATAGATCAATATTATTAGTTGTTCGCCACAGTCTGTGTTGTGCTCATTTGTTGACTCATTAGCAACAGAGATGCAATTTGTTGATCTTATTTCAATGGACCAGCAATAGTAACTCAGCCTTATGTCTTCCATTACTTTCTCCCATGGGCATAGTGGTAAATGTTTCACCCCCATCCATCCATTCATCTCCTCCTTTCTGTTTGCAGCGAGGGGCTGAATGTAGATTAAAGCTACTGTACAATGAGCAGCAGTTGATTGGGAAGAACCCGGGCTTCCATGTGATGAAATGGGCTTTAAATGATATAACCTGATGGATTAAGTCCCTCTATTCCTCTTATCGCCCTCAGCCGTGCACATTAGAGTAAGTGCCTTGATCATCCATGTGCGAACCCGCTGGGGAAGGTGCAATACTCCGAGCATATTCCTAGCATCACATGAAACTCCATTTCACGGCCGGCTAACCTGATTGAAAGTAATAGTGGGGCCAGGACGTGATGAAGTGACATACCCAATAACTTTCATTACGTGTCTGTAACCTTGTCCCAACCAGCTAATTAATTTTCCTGTGGCAGTCATATGCCGTCAGTGTGGTGTGCTGCCTTGGCCAGATAGAAACAAACCTCCATTTCACCTCCCACTGTGGTGCCTGAGAATGAAAATATAACATTGGTCATAGCTTTCTTGGTGGAGTTTTCTTCGTATGGACGATTTAGAACCAATATCGGTTTGCTTTGGAGACATGGATTTTTCTATGGTCGCTGCCTCCTCACCCTTACATAAAACCTCTCCCTCTTCCTGATGAATAGGGTTGCTCTGTCCCATTTCACTGTGATAGTCTAGCCATAAAACCAGCTCCTCTTCAAGGTCTTGATTTAGTATCCCCCAAGGATGTAAACACTATACATTAGAACTTATTCATCAAAGGGCTTGTTTTCGATAAGATTTTGTGGGTTTGAAAGAATTGGATGAATGAATAATACATCACAAGACCAGGTCCTAAGATGCCTTAAAAGAAAGTAACATGTTTTCTACCAGCACTAGACTTTATGGCCATGTTAACATTTCCACTGGTATCTCCAGTACCACAGAGTGGGAAGGTTGTGTGCCTGTCCTCTGTTGAGTCTTACCTCGAATGCTTGGAATATATTATAGCTTTATTGTATTGATCATGTTATTGCAGCTATATTTTACTTTATTTTTATTCCAAACCACAATTAAATTGGAGACTGTTACTTTTTCCACCGCACAACTCTCTCCAGCCTGGTGATCCATGCAGCCACAGACATGGAGGACAGCATATGAGCACCACCTAGTGTTGGCTTCCCAGAGAGGACACAGTCACTGCTCAAACAGGATTAGTGTTGGTAAATACAATTCTGGCAAACAAATTTCTTCACGATAGATGCTAAAAAAATGGCAATTCCCCTGGCAGCTCACCAGAAACGACACAGAGGTCAGAGAGCTCTGGGGTTGTGATGAAAATCCGACAGACAACCTTGATTGCAGCAGTAAGACAAATGTGTCTCCATGTTAGTTGACTCTTTCATAGCCATTTACATAGCTTGGGTTGCTTCATCCATTTTAGACTTGCCTCATGAGCTACGTTCAACTGTCGTACCCCATCAGAACCCAAAATATAAGCTTGTTTTACTGCAATGTTTGTAAACAAAGTATATGTAAAAGACTATATAGCCTCAAAACATTGTTAAAACTTTAATTTTGATATCATGAATGGTCAGTCCTTGCATCTCCGTTTATGAATTTGGTAGTGGTTACTCATTTCTTCAGCCCCATGCCTCAGCGTTTTGCTAAAACGGGCAGGGATTACACTTTGTTATTGTTTAAACTGCTGATTGCTTCTTTAAAACAAGTGGTATTAGCACAAAACCTTTATCTGAGATGGCAATGAAAGTAGTATTCCATTAAATGCCATCGTTGTTGATTTTGGTTCTTTTATAACATTACCCCAGGGAATATTACCAGATCAGAAATGCTGCATGTTGTCATTATGCTTATTACAGGTCTAATGTATTGTTTTGTCCTTATTCCAAAGATAACTGCATCATTAACAAAAGTTTGTTTCCTATAATGTATGTCTGTCATCGTTGACAAAGGCCAGAGTGAGGAAGGACTGTTTTCTGCACCTTCCGAGCTCACACTCCATTCCTCTTCCTTTTATCTATTGTGTTTTCATGTTAATGCTCAAAAATGTCTACATTTGTCACGTACCAGTAGAATATCTCCACCTCCGAGTATTCCCTTAATGACAGCATTGCCTTTATGGAGCTGTGGCTCCTCTGTTTCCTCTCCTCCACTGATATCACATTGTGAATGAGTTCATTGCCTCTCTCTGCCAGTGCCCTCGCTACCTCTTCCCAAACAGTGTCTAAACTACAGACAGCAGAGGAAAGTACAGACACCTCCACTATGGGGCTTTGTTTGGTTTCTGTGTACCTCTGAGACAGTAGCTAAAACACGCTGGTGATGAAAAAGAAATGTCCTAGATTTGGAGGGAAGGGGGCTGGGATAGACTAAGACAGAATAAAGGGCATGACAATGGCATTCTGCTTCAGTTGGAGTAGCTCCACTATTTTCTCCCCATCTCTTCTCTCCACATCTCCCAGCAGATGGAGATCCAGCCATGACATAGACTCATAAATCCCCTCTCTCCTCTACCCTGGTCCCAGACTAAGCTCCCAGCCTCCCCAATGGTAGTGGGCATCTGTCTGTCACTGAGCTATGCCCCCCTCTCCCTTTAATAATAAGGCTTTAATAAGGTAGGGAAGTCAGCGTGCCTCTTCATCACGCTCAGCCCCATGGTCCCAGCTAGACCACTGGGCTGTCTGCTAAGCGGCCCCTTGCAATGAGGGAGGAATGGAAGGGGGGCAGAGGGGCTGGGAGCGAGGCCTCAGCAATTTCAAGGCTTTCATGCGTTATGCTGTCCGGGGCCCGTCAACACATGGTCGTCTTTGCATTTGCCTGTCCTCAATAGGAATGGCGATCAAAGAGAGTGGCTTGATACACAGAAACAGGTGCAAGCTATGGGAATGCAAAGAGCTGACGCTAATTATTATGGCTGCAAGGGGATTTCAAGCCCCTGGACAGTTTCTTTTAGAGCTGTTCAGTGTGGTAGGCAAGATCAACATGGATCTGCTACTTATGCATCTATTGTCTACTTTGGTGGTTGATTAGTGGTCATAAATTCAGGCCAGATTCTTTCTCTCTCTTTCTTATTATTTATATCCTTCCTCCTCTCCATCCCACTGGCTGGTGTTTTGTCTCAGAGGAAGAAGGAATGTAAACACGCTCCAGACCAGAGAGAAGGCCAACAGTTGCATGTCCAGAAAATTGTGAATGGGGTGGCCAAAGTGGGACACAGACCAAGTTTAGGGGGAATATAACATTTTGAAGATTTTTGTTACAAGGTTGATTTTTTTCAAAGTAATTATGATGGTTTAACGCATTAAATGCTTCAGCTTAGGTTTGGAACATTTCCCTGTTCGAATAAATCATAAATACTTTGCAAAGGTCTTCTTACAGTTGACATTCAATATTAGAATTGAGCATACATCAGTAAATTCACTCCTATGTGTGCACGCGCTTGCGCATGACCGGAAATGTTTTATGGGCTTCATAGTAAAGACATGTATTATTATTACATTTTTATGTGCCAGGAAAACAACCAGTTATGATGTTTTAATCTGATTGTCAAACAAATGACTTAAAAAGTAGGTTAAGTCTATTCCAAAAGAAGTCCAGCATCCAAACTCAATTTTGGTGCACTGGAAAGGGAAATCTATTACAAACACCATAGGTGTAATGACCTTCAGCCTACAAAGTGGCGTGTATTCATGGATGCCAAGGAAAGCCAGGCTTCCCCAAATGTTTTGATAACTTCTCATTCGTGTCTTTCTGTGTTTGTTCGCTCTGAGGCTTTCTTGGTGAGATTGACGAGTCTTGCTGCTGGTGCGCGTTTTGGTCAAGATTTCCATGAGGGAGCGAAGGTCAGAGAGAGCAAGCAGTGGATCATGTACCATTGTACTGCTGCTTTGTTCACATTTCCCATTCAGCTTTCATTTTTACGACTCAAAGGTCAAATCCTTTCAGAGGGAAAGCCGCATAATGACACATAATAATCCATAATTGCCTCACATTTGAAGAAAAGAACACGGATCCTATTGGAGTTTTATTATAACTGGCAAGGAGAATAGTCTACTAAAGGACGGAGGGGAAACTGATGAGATCATGTGACGAACGGTTAGTGGTAAGATGCCAGCGATACAGACACCCCATGTCAATAGCAAGCTCATTATTCTGCCTTGGTCTGTGAACATTGTAAAAAAGGCAGAGGACTGGAGACTGAAGTCTAAAGCTCCCAGAGTAAATGACTGTAAATCAACTGCATATTCCACTCATCTACTGGGGAGAGGAGGGTGGTAGGGGAGGGTGGGTGGTAGATGTTTGTCGCTTCACAGGGTACGCAAAGGTTTTACATTTTACATCCCAAGTGACTTTTGGATGGTTGGTGTCAGAGGCTTTTGTCTCCTCTTTATTAATGTGGTGTGGGTTGGCTGAGTCTTGGTGGTATGCTGGGGGTGGACTGGTTGTCAGCGGGCTGCCTGCTGGATGCCTGCCTGTCTGAACACTGTGCTAATTGAATTCACTAGACCTACTATCAGGGTGCCTAATGAGACAAAGTGGAAGTGAGGTCTGGGGCCTATCGACAACCCCCACCCATACCAACTCCCCTCCCCCATCCCTCACACACCAGGCAGTGCCTGGTGCAAAAGATTCACTCAGATCTGTCAGCATGGGGCTTGTGAAGAGGACCACAGTCAAAGGCCTGGCACACAACAGCCACCCTGGAGCTCACCGCCGACTGCATGCTGCTGGAGAGGCGTGGAATCAGAACATAGCAGTCTTGTTATTAGTATTAAGCATTCGTTTTAATATCAGCATCTACAGCAGAAGCAGCCACAACAGTCATCACCATAATGAATCATTTTACCTTTATTTTACTATGCAAGTCAGTTAAGAACAAATTCTTATTTGCAACGACAGCCTAGGAACAGCGTGTTAACTGCCTGTTCAGGGGCAGAACGACAGATTTTGCACCTTGTCAGCTCAGGGATTTGAACTTGCAACCTTTCGGTTACTAGTCCAATGCTCTAACCACTAGGCTACACTACACTGATACTGCTCATTGTCAGTATCACTAGCAGTAACTACTGAAGGGGTGGAACATTTAAATTTTTCACAAAAGTCAAAACTGATTATAAGAAAAAATCTATGTCAGTTGATATACAGTATTTGCATGTATGTAAGTAGCACAAACATTATTTTTGGAGCTTTATTGTGTGATTGCCTAGTGAGCCCAGACAGCATGAAAAGCAGCGGACCAAGCCTGATGAAAGCGATCCAGCAGCCCACACAAAGGAAGTGTCACGTAAAGTGTTCCTAAAATAAGAGAAACTGAACTAATTACGCTCTGTTGTTGTTTATATGTCATTTGTGCCTCCATGTTTTATTCATCAGGACGCCAGGCGGCTATGCCATTTCTTTTTTTCCTCTATTAAATCTCATTTCAAACGGGACCGTTGAGCCATGGAAACGCATTCCGAATCCCAATGAATGTGTTTCTCCATGGTGAAGGAATAAAATATATATCTTTGTGAGAGTGAAGCTTCGGCATGGCATATAGATTGAGAGGGCTTTCGAAGTGTTACCTGACAATCACTGCCACACAGCAAGCCAGGCCATCTGAGGCCGCGAGTTAAAAAACTGGAAAGAGATTACTTGTTTTGGTACTAAGACACCTGGTTCAGAGTGTCTCCAGAGCACTAATTGCTCAAAACACTTTGATGTTTGTTGTTATTCTGAGCAGGATGCTCCACCATCTTGACAGGCCAAACTTTAAAACATGTTGAGTCCCCAATTACAGAGAAATACAGGAAAGACGGAGTATTAATTGGCAAAGTCAATCTTCTATGGCTCTGGATGGCTTCCCTTGGTCCTCACATTATCTGGTAAGCAGTTCTTATTTATCGAGTGATGCAAACAATGCTCAATAACTACCTGTAGGATCTCTCCCGGGTTAATATGCCTGTCATATTCCCTGCAGACTGTGATTTGTGTATGTTATGCACCAGCTTCCCTCCGGGAATGATCAGAGTCGCTAGGGAATGTCTACCTGTTCGAGCAGCACCACATCAACACCCACCATAAGCTATAGTAAAGGTTACACATGAATACTGGTAGTGTACATTTTGAAAATAAAAAGTAAGGAAAATTGCAATGTAAGGCATCTCTCCTACAGGTCTACAGAGGATAAGGTCAAACACACGGTATACATGCTCACAATAAACCAAACACACACTCTCCAGGTCTCAGAGCTCATATGAAACCTTTCTACTTTCCTCCACTGGGCTTTCATTAAGCATTTCTGAGCAGCCATCTGGCTGACTCTCAGTTGAAGGCTCTGCTCTGAGCCCAACACCTGATACTGGGATCACAAGGCCTGTCTCAGAGCCTGTCTCAGTCCAAGCGAGAGAAAGCATAAGAGAAAGATAGAGAGAACGAGACAGAGAACATGAGAGCGAGTCAGAGAGAAGGAGAGATAGCGAAAGCATGAGAGAGAAAAAGAGAGAGAGAGAGAGGATGATGGAGAGAGAATTAGAGAGAGAGAAAGCATGAGAGAGAAAGAAAAGAGAGAGAGAGAGAGAGAGAGAGAGAGAGAGAGAGAGAGAGAGGGAGAGAAAGGGATGTGGAGACTGGAGAGGGATGTGGAGACTGGAGAGGGAAAGAGAGAGAATGAGAACGAGAGAGAGAGAGAATGAGAGAGAGAGAATGCATGAGAGAGAAAGAGAGAGCAAGAGAGAGAGAGCGAGAAAAGGGATGTGGAGACTGGAGAGGGAAAGAAACAGTGAGAGAACGAGGACGAGAGCGAGAGAGAGAACGAGAGAGCGAATGAGAGAGAACGAGAGAGCGAATGAGAGAGAATGAGAGAATGAGAGAGGGAACGAGACAGAAAGAGAGAAAGAGAGATGGAGAAAGAGTGAACAAGTGAGGGAACGAGAGGGAGAATAAGAGAGAGAGACTGAGAGCTACAGACCGAGAGAATGAGAGAGTGAATGAGAGAGAGAAAGAGAGAGAGAATAAGAGAAAGAGAGAGTGAATGAGAGGATGTACTCAGTAGGAGAGGATGTACTTAGAATAAGCAGTAAAGGAGAGAGGAGTGGGTCAATAGAGTATGGAGGATAGTGTAAAGTGCCCATTGTCTTCTTTCCATCAGGAGCTACTTCTGGGGTAAACCTAGCCAAGCATTTTCTACCTGCAAAACCCACTTTGAAGGTGGGCAAAGCGAAGCCTCTATTGTGGGTGTTGAGTGGAGCTGCACCTCAGCACAATAAATCCCCTACTCAATGCTGTGGGTGTGTACCAGGCTTTAGTCTACGCATTATCCATTTTCTCTTTCCACTTTGGCGTGACAAACCGACGTGCTAAATGCGGAAAGACAGTTTCACCTTAGATACACCTGCATACCTAGTCTGAGGTGATTGGCAAGGCTCTGTGACCAATATAACTTAAGGCTTGACTTAGCATTCCTTTATTCCCAGCAGAAGTGCGTGCACAGGGGAACAGGGTAAAACAACAGTGCAGCTTCCTCGCCACAGGATCCACAGGGGAACTGGGTAAAACAACAGTGCAGCTTCCTCGCCACAGGATCCACAGGGGAACTGGGTAAAACAACAGTGCAGCTTCCTCACCACATGATCCACAGGGGAACTGGGTAAAACAACAGTGCAGCTTCCTCACCACATGATCCACAGGGGAACTGGGTAAAACAACAGTGCAGCTTCCTCGCCACAGGATCCACAGGGGAACTGGGTAAAACAACAGTGCAGCTTCCTCGCCACATGATCCACAGGGGAACAGGGTAAAACAACAGTGCAGCTTCCTCGCCACAGGATCCACAGGGGAACTGGGTAAAACAACAGTGCAGCTTCCTCGCCACAGGATCCACAGGGGAACTGGGTAAAACAACAGTGCAGCTTCCTCGCCACAGGATCCACAGGGGAACTGGGTAAAACAACAGTGCAGCTTCCTCACCACATGATCCACAGGGGAACTGGGTAAAACAACAGTGCAGCTTCCTCGCCACAGGATCCACAGGGGAACTGGGTAAAACAACAGTGCAGCTTCCTCGCCACAGGATCCACAGGGGAACTGGGTAAAACAACAGTGCAGCTTTCTCGCCACAGGATCCACAGGGGGACTGGGTAAAACAACAGTGCAGCTTTCTCACCACATGATCCACAGGGGAACTGGGTAAAACAGCAGTGCAGCTTCCTCGCCACAGGATCCACAGGGGAACTGGGTAAAACAACAGTGCAGCTTCCTCACCACATGATCCACAGGGGAACTGGGTAAAACAACAGTGCAGCTTTCTCACCACATGATCCACAGGGGAACTGGGTAAAACAGCAGTGCAGCTTCCTCACCACATGATCCACAGGGGAACTGGGTAAAACAACAGTGCAGCTTCCTCACCACAGGATCCACAGGGGAAATAACAAGCTTGATTCATCCCAAATGATCATCATAATGATGATAACCTCTAATTGTTTATCTGCAGGTGTACTCTTCTGGAGAGTGGAGGGGGAAAGGAGTTGATTGTGGGAAGCGATGGAGCTGGAGAAGGGAGGATTAGAGAACGGGCCTGAGCTCCTGACTGCTGAAACATAAGAAGGATTTTGTCTGATCAAAGATAGCACTTAATTAAGCCTGGGGCAAGGTGGTAATGGATCTGTACCACAGAACAGTCATCTGGCGGTCTACTCTCCTTGCTCATCGCTCTCTGATCACTTAGAGGAGCACAATCAGGTTCACGGACAAGACACACTAACACACACAAGATACACTAACACACACCATCTGAACCCATCTCTTGGGAGATTCTGAAAAAGAAAATGTTGCACTATGAGCAACAAGCCTTGAGGAAAGAGTAGGGTGATGCAAATTACAGCCACACAATGTAGGCCTATTTCTTGTACACTTTAATATGTGGCAGAAAATGTTCTACCTTTATCCACAAACCTGCTTATGAAATGGCTTTTGTTATTTAATGGCTTGTCATTTTATAACAAATGAGAACACCGGTATTGAACGTGTACTTAGTTTTGTCTGCTTTCATTAATTAGGAGGAATTAACAAAAACCATTAAAAGTGTGGTTTAGTATTACCAGCATCCATTAATTAGTCTATCCTGGTGTTTTCTAAAGCACACTCAGCAATGCTAATTGGAACATAAAAGGTTTAATCAAAATATCTCTTTTCTTTCTCGGAACACATTAAATATTTATTTTTCTCAATGTTTACTTGTGTTCCACTCCATGATGATAAAAAACATGGTGACCTAAATGCAACAGTCGTAAAGAAGCGTAATTATATGAATCTGTAGTACTCCTCGCTGCCTAAGGACTATGAATATTGCACTGCAAAATTGACTGTCTCTTTGTATTTCAAAGTTCTCATTAAAGAACTTCACATTGCCTATTTTCTCTGTTTCTCATCTCTTGAACAAATAAGATGGCGTAGAACAAACCCCAGGCTGATCCCCCACCCGTTGGCTTCGTGATTTTGCTCATATGAAATCGTAATGATGATAATTTATCAAGCAAGCCAAATCAGAGGAACACAGATCGTATTTACTACAGTAGTTATTTAAGGAACACGTTGAATGAGTGACAACAGAAAGTTTCCCCCCAGCTCTGTGGTAACTTCTGGTCCCTGTAGTAAAATTCCGTTTTACTCAGACCTCATCAACATTTTTAGTTAACTAGGCAAGTCAGTTAAGAACAAATTCTTATTTTACAAACCCGGACAATGCTGGGCCAATTGTGCATCGCCCTATGGGACTCCCGATCGCGGCCGGTTGTGATACAGCCCTTTGTCAATTTGTCTGTTTTTACACTGTGTATTTTTTTGAGCAACTGCAATCATCATTTCCCCTAAAGCCCCCTTTGGTGAGTCACTCCAAGCAGTGTCCCAACTCCCACCTCACTCTGCCCTACTGCCTCCCCTCTCCCTCGCTATCCCACCCCCACAGTCTAATTTCAGAGCTGATGACTCCCAAATTGATTACGGTCGGTGCCGATCGGGAGGAAGGAGGGGAACCCATCTCATAATTGCCCTGAAATTTGAGCATAATAAATATGAATGTGTGTACTCTTCCCAGAGCTCTCTGTTAGGGGTAAAGTGGCTGTGCACACGTAGGCAAACAGGCACACTCCACATGTCAAGAGGACGCAAGACCCGCTTCTAGACACGAGTTAACAGCACAAGCCGAAACCTGTTCTGTTCTGCTGGCCTCAAGGGCATCCATATTGAGTCTGGTTGTCTTCTCCCCCACAACCCTTGGAGATAGGATCAAACAATCTCCTTCTGTCTGTTGAGAGGCCGGCATGGCTTGTTAACATCTGATTCTCACACCAACACCAGGCAGAGACACAAGCCTACAAGTTTTCATACAAACAGTATGCTGGTAGAAATGAGCAGTGACTGGGTGAAGTTGGACAAAAGCCATATCAATGGTATGGTCTTGAACGTGTCCTTGGACTCCAGGATGCTATTTGAAGGTCTTAGACACATTATTGTACTGGGACTTGCTTTACAAAGAAACAGACATGCATTGTAAATGGCTGTAATACAATATTGGTTGAATACAAATTGCATGGCTTGTGGATGGAAAATATCTATCTGTGAGATGCAACTCAATATTAGGTATGTGTTCCTAATGTTTTGTACACTCACTGTATGCTCTACTTTTCTTCTGTTATTTTATTCCACAGAGGAAGCCCTATGATTTCTAGATCCTGTACTTGGTGTCCAAGGTGAAATTTACATTTACATAATCTCTCACAGATAGATATTTTCCATCCACAAGCCATGCAATTTGTATTCAACCAATATTGTATTACAGCAATTTACAATGCATGTCTGTTTCTTTGTAAAGCAAGTCCCAGTACAATAATGTGTCTAACATCTTCAAATAGACTGTACGGAAGAACAGCCTCAATTCGTTGGGGTATGGACTCTACATGGTGTCGAAAGCATCCGACAGGGATGCTGGCCCATGTTGACTCCAATGCTTCCCACAGTTGGCTGGATGTCCTTTGGTTGGACTATTCTTGATACACACAGGAAACTGTTGATTGTGAAAAACCCAGCAGCGGTGCAGTTCTTGACACACTCAAAACGGTGTGAGTACTACCATACCCCGTCGAAAGGCATTTAAATATTGTGTCTTACACATTCACCCTCTGAAACGTGCACATACAAGGCTCAATCCATGGCTCAATTGTCTCAAAGCTTAAAGATACATTTGAACCTAACTCCTCCCCTTCCTCCACACTGATTGAAGTGGATTTAACAAGTGACATTGACAAGGGATCATAGCTTTCACCTGGATAGTGCATATTTTTTACCTTCATTTAACCAGGTAAGTCACTTCAAGAACAAATCCTTATTTTCAAAGCTGGCCTGGAGACAGTGGGTTTTAACTGTGTTGTTCAGGGGCAGAATGACAGATTTGCACCTTGTCAGCTCAGGGATTTGATCTTGCAGCCTTTTGGTTACTAGTCCAACGCTCTAACTACTAGGCTACCCTGCTGCCCAATATTATGGAAAGAGCAGGTGTAATGTTTTTTACACTTAGTGTATGAAATTCACAGTGCACACAAAAAATGTGCAGTTGCTGTTTATGACTTGTGGGTTCCACATGATTTCTTTATTCTCAGGTCACTGGATTCATTGTTCAGCGTTAGAGAGCTATACAGTTTGATAAATAGGGTTGTGACTGGAAGGATATTGAATAATTGCCCAGAGAACTGGTTAACCTGTGTACCTTATACTTATCAAGGTTGAATAATATTTTCTGACAGTACAACCAATGTATAAAGAATACCAAATACAAACAATCGTCAAACAGTTGAATCAAGCAACAGAAAATAGAGAAAATCCTAAGCATCTTCATTTGTCACTGTTGTGATGAAATTAAGGAGTAATTCATGCAATTCTGGAAAAGGCAATTAAATGTGGGGAAAAGCTTCGAGCAACACTAAAGCATTCAAATTGCATTCAAATGTTGTTTTTTTACCAAAATAAATAACTCCCTAAATATGTTTGGTTTAGTTTTTTACTTACAATACCTTGTTGTCTTTTTCATTTGATTTCCAAAGTACTAACGTTTTTGTTACGCCAGTCAAAAGTTTGGACACATCCACTCATTCAAGTTTTTGTTGTTGTTATTTCTACATTGTAGAATAATAGTGAAGACATCAAACTATGAAATAATACATATGGACTCATGTAGTAAGCATAAAAGTTTTAAACAAAACAATATATATTTTATTTTATTTATATATTTGAGATTCTTCAAAGTACAGTAGCCACCCTTTGCCTTGATGACATCTTTAAATTAGGTTATAAATAATTGTTTTTCATTTAAATAATTATTGTGTCCTTCAAACATTGCTTTTGTCAAAGAATCCTCCATTTGCAGCAATTACAGCCTTGCAGACCTTTGGGATTCCAGTTGTCAATTTGTTGAGGTAATCTGAAGACATTTCATCCCATGCTTCCTGAAGCACCTCCCACAAGTTGGATTGGCTTGAAGGGCACTTCTTACATACCATATGGTCAAGCTGCTCCCACAACAGCTCCATGAGGTTGAGATCCGGTGAATGTGCTGGCCACTCCATTATAGACAGAATACCAGCTGACTGCTTCTTCCCTAAATAGTTCTTGCATAGTTTGGAGCTGTGCTTTAGGTCATTGTCCTGTTGTAGGAGGAAATTGACTCCAATTAAGCGCAGTGCACAGGGTATGACATGTCGTTGAGAAATGGAGTGATAGTCTTCCTCCTTCAAGAGCCCTTTTACCCTGTACAAATCTCCCACTTTATCACCACCAAAGCACCCCAAACCATCACATTGCCTCCATCATGCTTGACATGTGGCACTCCTACAGCGTCTTTTCCTTTTTTCTGCGTCTCACGAATGTTCTTCTTTTTGATCATGACACCTCAACCTTAGATTCGTCTGTTATAACACTTTCTTCCCAATCTTCCTCTGTCCAGTTTCTGTGTTATTTTGCCCATCTTAATATTTTCTTTTTATTGGCCAGTCTGAGCTATGGATTTTTCTTTGCAACTCTGCCTAGAAGGCCAGCATCCCGGAGTCGCCTCTTCACAGTTGACGTTGAGACTGGTGTGTTGCGGGTACTATTTATTGAAGCTGCCAGTTGAGGACTTGTAAGGTGTCTGTTTCTTAAACTAGACACTAATGTACTTGTCCTGTTGATCAGTTGTGCACCGGGGCCTCCCACTCCTCTTTTTATTCTGGTTAGAGCCTGTCTGCTCTGTTCTGTGAAGGGAGTTGTACAAGATCTTCAGTTTCTTGGCAATTTCTCGCATGGAATAGCCTTCATTTCTCAGAACAAGTATAGACCGATAAGTTTTAAAAGTTCTTTGTTTCTGGCCATTATGAGCCTCTAATCGAACCAACAAATGCTGATGCTCCAGATATTCAACTAGTCTAAAGAAGGCCAGTTTAAATCAGGACAGTTTTTAGCTGTGCTAACATAATTGCAAAAGGGTTTTCTAATGATCAATTAGCCTTTTAAAATTATCAACTTGGATTAGCTAACACAACATGCCATTGGAACACAGGAGTGAAGGTTGCTGTACACCTATGTAGATATTCCATTAAAAATCTGCTGTTTACAGCTACATTAGTCAATTACAACATTAGCAATGTCTACACTGTATTTCTGATCAATTTGATTTAATTGATTATTATAATGGACAAAAAAATTGCTTTTCTTTCAAAAACAAGGACATTTCTAAGTGACCCCAAACTGTTGAACATTAGTGTATATCTAGCACCATCTCAATGGGGTTGAGGTCAGGTGATTGTGGAGACTAGGTCATCAGATGCAACACTCCATCACTCTCCTTGGTCAAATAGCCCTTATACAGCCTGGAGGTGTGTTGTGTCATTGTCCTGTTGTCCTGTTGTAAAACAAATGACAGTCCCACTAAGCATAATCCAGATGGGATGGTGTTTCGCTGCAGAATGCTGTGGTAGCCAATCTGGTTAAGTGTGCCTTGAATTCTAAATAAATCACAGACAGTGTCAACAGCAAAGCACTCCCACACCATCAAACCTCCTGCTCCATGCTTCACGGTGGGAACCACACATGCAGAGATAATCCGTTGCATCTCACAGAGATGGTTGGAACCAAAGAACAGATTTCCACCGGTCTAATGTCCATTGCTTGTGTTTATGGCCCAAGCAAGTCTCTTCTTATTATTGGTGTCCTTTAGTAGTGGTTTCTTTACTGCAATTTGTCCATGAAGGTCTGATTCACACAGTCTCCTCTGAACAGTTGATGTTGACATGTGTTTGTTACTTGAACTCTGTCAAGCATTTATCTGGGCTGCAATTTCTGAGGCTGGTAACTCTAATGAACTTGTCCTCTGCAGCAGAGGTAACTCTGGGTCTTCCTTTCCTGTGGCTGTCCTCATGAGAGCCAGTTTCATCATAGCGTTTGATGGTTTTTGCGACTGCACTTTAAGAAACTTTCAAAGTTCTTGAAATGTTCCAGATTGACTGACCAGATTGACTGTTCCAGATTGACTGACCAGGTCTTAAAGTAATGATTGACTGTCGTTTCTCTTATCTTATTTGAGCTCTTCTTGACATAATATGGACTTTTACCAAATAGGGCTATCTTCTGCATATCACCCCTACCATGTTAGAACACAACTGATTAGCTCAAACGCATTAAGGCCAGGCACCACAGGCAAATATTGTGATTTTGCTTCCATCTGTCAATTTTCAGACTTTGGGATATTTTTCAACTATAAATTACATACTTACATGAAATGCACAAATGAATTGGCATGAATAATGTATATAAATACTTTACTTGTAGAATTGTATCCAAACTCCATCAACTACACCTACCATAAATCTCATTCTTGATAGCATGTTTCATGTAGAACTTAAACTGCTTCTAGCTTATTAACTCTCCATGTTGAATCATATATCATTCAAAGCTTGTTTTCCGGAGCATATCATTAGCTATTCCATACATGGCTATATCCTTTGTAGACGTAGTGCTTCGTGCTGAAAGATGAGTAATTTCCTGACATCCGATTGGTTACTGGCATTTAAAGGGTCTTTCCGGCAACCTGAATGGTTAAAGTGCCTCACGTGCCGCGTAGCATTTATTTGTCTCTCAACGTAAAGAGAGACAAAATGAGAAAAACTCAAAGAATATACCTACAGTATGTGAATAAAAATAGGTGATCTGTTAGCCAATGTGAGAAAAGCAGTGAATGAAACAAAAATGTTGCCTGATCTGCTGATTGAGGCAGTGGCAGTACAGGTAGAGGAGGAATAGGAGGTAGCCCACAGCATCTCGTTGAGACGCAAATTAGTTGAGAAGAAGATGACAATTAGCAGCGATTAAACAGACAGCAGCCAGCCAACAGTGGCTTTTATTCCACGTCTCAAATAAACCAACTTGTATATGATTTGAGTTCCTCACTGGACTGAAAATCACCAACCAGTGATTCTGTAATTCTGTCATGATAGAATGTACAGACTGTGAAGGTGATCGTGATGCATTTAGGAGGGGTGTGTACACTTCCTCCAGGCTACAGGAATGCTCCAGTGGAGATCATTTGTCATTTGTCATTTGATAAAAATGTCAGGATGGTTCTTCTAGCCCACAAACATGTACTTGGTTATGCAGCTCTAAAGAAAATAAGCAAAGTCCTAGGGATTCCTTCCTTGCTTATCAGCTCATATTAGAGACATGACAGGAGAGTGACATGAAATTAAAAGTTAGAGTAGCACATTATTGTCAAGTGACTTGCTGTGTATGAATAATATTAATTTCCTTGCTCCAGCAAATGTATTCAAATTTAACAAAACAGAATGACAGGAAAGCATAACTCTACAATGAGACTGTCACATAGGCCTACAGTGTCATAGGGCTGTAGCCTAATGTGAATAGTGAGAAAATATCTTTACATAAAGTAAATACATGGTGATATGCTAATATTTACATAGGGTAACATGCTGATATTTAGTCCTGCAGTTATCTATGTAATGTCAACAGACATAATAAGTATTTACCCCCCCCCCCCCCCCCCCCCCCACTTTAGTTGCAGAGATTCAGAGGGCTACAGTCAACGGAGAGCGCTGCAAAGATAATTAGAAGAGCAAACACAGATATAGACCCAGACAGAGCAGAGATTCTGAAGGAGGATAAGGATTCCATCATAGACATTCATGTATCCTTCGATGACACATGGCACAAGAGAGGATTCCCTTCCAACTACGGGATGTGTGCATTGGTGCTGGTACGAGTGAGCCATAGAAAATGATGAAGATCCACCCTGTCACAAAAACCTTGGAGGACATACATTTTTTTAATAGAGAGGCTGCACAGAAAATGGAACCTGTATATGATAGTATGTCAAATGATAACATCCTCAATAGAATGTAGCATGGAGGAACCCAGAATGCAGATGAATGTCTGAACTCTGTAATATGGTCGCGATGCCCAATGATCGCGATGCCCTTTTTCTTTGTGGGAAAAAGCCACATTGACGGAGCAGCCAGTATGGTAGTAGCAATGAGGGAGCCACTGCTATAACAACTGTGATGAACAAATTATGGTTTGACAGCACTTTAGTGACACTGGAGCGATCGGAGAGGAGATGTGAGAGCTGATGCTGCTTCAATGGAGTGTGCCAAGCGTAGGTGCAGGTCCCATGCCACAGTCAAGAAAGGAAAGTGTCAAACAGCAACAACTCATAGAAGGGCTTAAATATGGGACAGGCATAACTGATTATTAATGGTCTGCACATTTCAACAGCCATACAAAATCCTTGTAGAGTGTGTGGCGGCAGGGTAGCCTAGTGGTTAGAGTGTTGGACTTCTTAACCGAAAGGTTGCAAGTTCAAATCCCTGAGCTGATAAGGTACGTTCTGCCCCTGAACAGGCAGTTAACCCACTGTTCCTAGGCTGTCATCAAAACTAAGAATTTGTTCTTAACTGACTTGCCTAGTTAAATAAAGGTAGAATAAATAAATAAAATAAAAAATTGAGCAAAGTGATATGACAATTTGACCAGTATTTAAAGAATACTGAAAGAAAAGCTGTCTATTAAAATAACATCAAATTGATCAGAAATATGTTGTAAATGACTATTGTAGCTGGAAACGGTTGACTTTTAATGGAAAATCTACATAAGCGTACAGAGGCCCATTATCAGCAACCATCACTCCTGTGTTCCAATGGCACGTTGTGTTAGCTAATCTAATCTAATTTTGCACGCCCAATTTTTCAGTTTTTGATTTGTTAAAAACGTTTGAAATATCCAATAAATGTCGTTCCACTTCATGATTGTGTCCCACTTGTTGTTGATTCTTCACAAAAAATAGAGTTTTATATCTTTATGTTTGAAGCCTGAAATGTGGCAAAAGGTCGCAAAGTTCAAGAGGGCCGAATACTTTCGCAAGGCACTGTATCTCAGACTGGCCAATAAAAAGAAAAGATTAAAATGGGCAAAAGAACACACACACTGGACAGAGAAACTTTGCCTAGAAGGCCATCATCCCGGAGTCACCTCTTCACTGTTGACGTTGAGACTGGTGTTTTTGCGGATACTATTTAATGAAGCTGCCATTCATATAATACAATAATATATTGCATTTATGTATACTTTCAACTGGTAATGTTTCAGTCTGATGAGAGTAAAGAAAAAACATCCCTATTAGTCTGTGGTGCCTGGTCTTAATTAAGAAGGAAAGAAATTCCACAAATTAACTTTTGACAAGGCACACCTGTTAATTGAAATGCATTACAGGTGACTACTTTGTGAAGCTGGTTGAGATAATGCTAAAAGTGTGCAAAGCAGTCATCAAGGCAAAGGGTGGCTACATTGAAGAATTTCAAATGTAAAACATTTATTGATTTGTTTTTACACTTTCTTGGTTACTACATGATTCCATATGTTATTCCATAGTTTTGATATATTCACTATTATTCTACAATGTAGAATATAGTACAAATAAAGAAAATCCCTTGAATGAGTAGGTGTGTCCAAACTTATGACTGGTATTTTATTTATAATTAGTTTTCTTATACTCCAACACAATATTATATTACTGGAGAGAACAAAGAAGAACAGAAAATAAGAACCTGGAAACCAAGCTTCTGACACACCGATAGGGTGGACAGGTGAAGTGGGCTGCAGGTGTCTAAAGAAGAAGTGTGAATAGATGACACCTTGGTGACATCTGTCAATGTATTGTTACAGTCTTCTGCATCTTCAAATTCCTTCCTGAACCACCTCTCATTCACTGAATGTGTGACCAGCTGCTGATTACACAAGGCACTCTGCTCACTCCTTGACCCCTCAGGTAAGATTTAATCAAATAAACGTGGGAAATCTCTCTCTCTACTTCCGGCGCCGACAGAGATGGCCGCCTCGCTTCGCGTTCCTAGGAAACTATGCAGTTTTTTGTACGTGTTATTTCTTATATTAGTACCCCAGGTCATCTTAGGTTTCATTACATACAGTCGAGAAGAACTACTGAATAGAAGATCAGCGTCAACTCACCATCAGTACGAGCAAGAATATGACTTTCGCGAAGCGGATCCTGTGTTCTGCCTTTCATCCAGGACAACGGAATGGATCCCAGCCGGCGACCCAAAAAAACTACTTCGTAAAAGAGGGAAACGAGGCGGTCTTCTGGTCAGACTACGTAGATGGGCACATCATGCCACACTTCCTAGCATTCTTCTCGCCAATGTCCAGTCTCTTGACAACAAGGTTGATGAAATCCGAGCAAGGGTAGCATTCCAGAGGGACATCAGAGACTGTAACGTTCTTTGCTTCACGGAAACATGGCTCACTGGAGAGACGCTTTCGGTGGCGGTGCAGCCAGTGGGTTTATCCACGCATCGCGCCGACAGAAACAAACACCTTTCTGGTAAGAAGAGGGGCGGGGGCGTATGCCTTATGGCTAACGAGACGTGGTGTGATCACAGAAACATACAGGAACTCAAATCCTTCTGTTCACCTGATTTAGAATTCCTCACAATCAAATGCAGACCGCATTATCTACCTAGAGAATTCTCTTCGATTATAATCACAGCCGTATATATTCCACCCCAAGAAGACACATCAATGGCTCTGAACAAACTTTATTTGACTCTTTGCAAACTGGAATCCATACATCCTGAGGCTGCATTTATTGTAGCTGGGGATTTTAACAAGGCTAGTCTGAAAACAAGACTCCCTAAAATGTATCAGCATATCGATTGCGCCACCAGGGCTGGCAAAACCTTGGATCACTGTTATTCTAACTTCCGCGACGCATATAAGGCCCTGCCCCGCCCCCCTTTTGGAAAAGCTGACCACGACTCCATTTTACTGATCCCTGCCTACAGACAGAAACTGAAACAAGAAACTCCCACGCTGAGGTCTGTCCAACACTGGTCCGATCAAGCTGATTCCACACTCCAAGACTGCTTCCATCACGTGGACTGGGACATGTTTCGTATTGCGTCAGGCAACAACATTGACGAATACGCTGATTCGGTGTGCGAGTTCATTAGAACGTGCGTTGAAGATGCCATTTCCATAGCAACGATTAAAACATTCCCTAACCAGAAACCGTGGATTGATGGCAGCATTCGCGTGAAACTGAAAGCGTAAACCACTGCTTTTAATCAGGGCAAGGTGACTGGTAATATGACCGAATACAAACAGTGCAGCTATTCCCTCCGTAAGGCTATCAAACAAGCTAAGTGTCAGTATAGAGACAAAGTAGAATCTCAATTCAATGGCTCAGACACAAGAGGGATGTGGCAGGGTCTACAGTCAATCACGGACTATAAGAAGAAATCCAGCTCAGTCACGGACCAGGATGTCTTGCTCCCAGGCAGACTAAATAACTTTTTTGCCCGCCTTTGAGGACAATACAGTGCCACTGACACGGCCTGCAACGGAAACATGTGGTCTCTCCTTCACTGCAGCCGAGGTGAGTAAAACATTTAAACCCTCGCAAGGCTGCAGGCCCAGACGGCATCCCCAGTCGCACCCTCAGAGCATGCGCAGACCAGCTGGCTGGTGTGTTTACAGACATATTCAATCAATCCCTATCCCAGTCTGCTGTTCCCACATGCTTCAAGAGGGCCACCATTGTTCCTGTTCCCAAGAAAGCTAAGGTAACTGAGCTAAATGACTACCGCCCCGTAGCACTCACTTCCGTCATCATGAAGTGCTTTGAGAGACTAGTCAAGGACCATATCACCTCCACCCTACCTGACACCCTAGACCCACTCCAATTTGCTTACCGCCCAAATAGGTCCACAGACGACGCAATCTCAACCACACTGCCCTAACCCATCTGGACAAGAGGAATACCTACGTGAGAATGCTGTTCATCGACTACAGCTCGGCATTTAACACCATAGTACCCTCCAAGCTCGTCATCAAGCTCGAGACCCTGGGTCTCGACCCCGCCCTGTGCAACTGGGTACTGGACTTCCTGACGGGCCACCCCCAGGTGGTGAGGGTAGGCAACAACATCTCCACCCCGCTGATCCTCAACACTGGGGCCCCACAAGGGTGCGTTCTGAGCCCTCTCCTGTACTCCCTGTTCACCCACGACTGCGCGGCAACGCACGCCTCCAACTCAATCATCAAGTTTGCAGACGACACAACAGTGATAGGCTTGATTACCAACAACGGCGAGACGGCCTACAGGAAGGAGGTGAGGGCCCTCGGAGTGTGGTGTCAGGACAATAACCTCACACTCAACGTCAACAAAACTAAGGAGATGATTGTGGACTTCAAGAAACAGCAGAGGGAACACCCCCCTATCCACATCGATGGAACAGTAGTGGAGAGGGTAGTAAGTTTTAAGTTCCTCGGCATACACATCACAGACAAACTGAATTGGTCCACTCACACAGACAGCATCGTGAAGAAGGCGCAGCAGCGCCTCTTCAACAGGAGGCTGAAGAAATTAGGCTGGTCACCAAAAGCACTCACAAACTTCTACAGATGCACAATCGAGAGCATCCTGGCGGGCTGTGTCACCGCCTGGTACGGCAACTGCTCCGCCCACAACCGTAAGACTCTCCAGAGGGTAGTGAGGTCTGCACAACGTATCACCAGGGGCAAACTACCTGCCCTCCAGGACACCTACACCACCCGATGTTACAGGAAGGCCATAAAGATCATCAAGGACAACACCCACCCGAGCCACTGCCTGTTCACCCCGCTATCATCCAGAAGGCGAGGTCAGTACAGGTGCATCAAAGCTGGGACCGAGAGACTGAAAAACAGCTTCTATCTCAAGGCCATCAGACTGTTAAACAGCAACCACTAACATTGAGTGGCTGCTGCCAACACACTGACTCAACTCCAGCCACTTTAATAATGGGAATTGATGGGAAAGGATGTAAAATATATTACTAGCCACTTTAAACAATGCTACCTAATATAATGTTTACATACCCAACATTATTCATCTCATATGTTTACGTATATACTGTACTCTATCATCTACTGCATCCTTATGTAATACATGTATCACTAGCCACTTTATCTATGCCACTTTGTTTACATACTCATCTCATATGTATATACTGTACTCGATACCATCTACTGTATCTTGCCTATGCTGCTCTGCACCATCACTCATTCATATCTTTATGTACATATTTTTTATCCCCTTACACTGTGTATAAGAAATTAGTTTTGGAATTGTTAGTTAGATTACTTGTTGGTTATTACTGCATTGTCGGAACTGGAAGCACAAGCATTTCGCTACACTCGCATTAACATCTGCTAACCATGTGTATGTGACAAATAAAATTTGATTTGATTTGATTTGAATAAATGTGAAACTTGAACTTCATGCATGTTGTATGCATGAAGACCACAAATATAACACCTTCCCCTGTGTTTCACTTATCCTAGAGAGGATATGCTGTTATATGTGTTATCCCAAACATGCTGGTAGAAAATGTTACTGTAAAGATTCATGGGACATTGGGGGTGGGAGTTAAGCCGCTACATTGTAGATGTACAATATACAGTGCCTTCAGAAAGTATTCACACCCCTTGACTTTTTCTACATTTTGTTGTGTTCCAGCCTGAATTTATAACAGATGCATTTTTTGTGTGTCACTGGCCCACACACAATACCCCATAAAGTCAAATTTTGTTTTTCAAAATGTTTAAAAATTTCAAAAAAATGAAAAGCTGAAATGTCTTGAGTCAATAAGTATTGAACCCCTTTGTTATGGCAAAGCCTAAATAGGTTCAGGAGTAAATGTGCTTAACAAGTCACATAATAGTTTCCATGGACTCACTCTGTGTGCAATAATAGTGTTTAACACGATTTTTGCATGACAACCTCATCTATGTACCCACACATACAATTCTCTGTAAGAAAAAAGTATTCCAAAACAGTCATCCCGTTTGCAACAATACACAAAAGTAAAACTGCAAAAGCATTACTTTTTTGTCCTAAATACAAAGTGTTATGTTTGGGTTAAATCCAATGCAACACATTACTGAGTACCACTCTCCATATTTTCAAGCATAGTGGAGGCTGCATCATGTTATGGCTATGCTCGTAATCGTGAGGGACTGGGAGTCTTTTAGGATAGAAAAGTATGGAATGGAGCTAAGCACAAGCAAAATCCTATAGGAAATCCTGGTTCAGTCTGATTTCCACTAGACACTGGGAGATGAATTCACCTATCAGCAGGACAATAGCCAAAAACACAAGGCCAAATCCACACTGGAGTTGCTTACCGGGTAGACAGAACATGTTCCTGAGTGTCGGAGTTACAGGCTCTTAGAGACTTACACAGAAAGACTCAAAGCTGTAATTCCTGACAAAGGTGATTTTAACATGTACTGACTCAGGGGGTTGAATGCTTATCTAATCAAGATATATTAGTGTTTTATTAAACAAATGTTCAATGAATTTTTTTTACTTTGCCATTAAAGTATTTTGGTGTAGATTGTTGACCAAAAATCTCAATTAAATCCATTGAATACAACAAAATGTGGAAAAAGTCAAGGGGTGTGAATACTTTCTGAAGGCACAGTACATGCAGTGGATTGACGTAGTACTGTAAATGGAATGCTACAAGTTGATCTTGAGCATTGAAGTAAAACATAATAATTCTGTAGATATTAATCCTAGAAAAAAGGGATGTCAGAGGTTAATCAGTTAACTCAAGTTGTTAACTTATTGTAATTTTAGTGCACAATTATTAATTTTAAAGCTGAACACATTCTCAATACACTGCAAACATCCCAAATACCTAATCAATACAGCTAAAAACAACAATGCAATGTAAAAACAAGTTTACACTGAGATATCAGGAAGTTTGCTTTCTCAATTCCTTTTTTCTTCTTCTTCTCACCAGAGAAAATCAAGACATTTATGTTTTTATAATGTTTTCGTAAGAAAAATCTTAGATTACAGTTTAATTGAATGGTCTAAAAATGCTTTCGTTTTTTTTAAAGTCTAAAAATGCCACTCTTTCGAAGATCAGAGAAATTGGATCCACTAAAATGTGCATGACGCCAACTAAGGGGATTTAATTTTCCAATCGACAGACAGGACAGATCACTTATTTTAATTATCAGAATGGATTAACACATTTAATGGTGTGGGTTTGGGGGACCATAACACTGTATGTAGGACACTCAGTAATCAGAGACAGAAATGTTATATCCCGGATTTAATGATGTCCTACGCCCACCTACCCTGGCTTTATTTCAACGGGATTAGTTTTATAAAGAATTATGCACGCTCTTAAATGTGTGCTGCCAATGACAACCAAACAGAGTCATTACTGTAAGATGGGCAGCTCTGGCAGGTGGGGGAGACGGACTGGTTCTCACCAGGACTTCTTCACCATAATAGAGTTTTCAGACATCTCCTTTACCATAGTATCTAGTAAATTGGTGTATTGTGGGGTATCATTAGGCATATGGGAGAAATTTGAAGGAATCTCTCAACAACTGTCAATAATCAACAAATACACCAGACAAAGTCTCTGAAACAGATAAGGTCCTCTCTCATCTGATTTTAATCCAATCTGACCAGCAGTGGTGTAAAGTATTTAAGTAAAAATACTTTAAATTTATACTTAAGTCGTTTTTGGGGGAATCTGTACTCTACTTTGCTATTTATATTTTTCACAACTTTTACTTTTACTCCACTGCATTCCTAAACCAAATAATGTACTTTTTACTACTTACATTTTCCCTGACACCGAAAGGTACTCGTTACATTTTGAACGCTTAGCAGGACAGGAAAATGGTCCAATTCATGCATTTATCAAGAGAACATCACTGGTCATCCCTACTGCCTCTGATCTGGCAGACTCACTAAACACAAATGCTTAGTTTGTAAATTATGTCTGACTGTGTGTCCCTGGCTATCCCAAAATGTAAAAAACAAGTAAATTGTGCCATCTGGGTTGCTTAATATAAGGAATTTGAAGTGATTCAAACTTTTACCTTCATACTTAAGTATATTCAAAACCAAATACTTCTGGACTTTTAATCAATTAGTATTTCACCGGGAGACATTCACTTTTACTTTTAAGGTACAGTTGAAGTCGGAAGTTTACATACACCTTAGCCAAATACTTTTAAACTCAGTTTTTCACAATTCCTGACATTTAATCATAGTAAAAATTCCCTATCTTAGATCAGTTAAGATCACCATTTTATTTTAAGAACATACAATGTCAGAATAATAGTAAAGAGAGAATTATTTATTTCAGATTTTATTTCTTAGATCACATTTCCTGTGGTAGCATTGGGAGCATCCAGATGTGAAAATACTGCCCCCTGTCACCAAGAAGTATGCTTTGGGGACCTTTAACCAAGAAGTTAAAGGTCCCCAAAGCATACACATTCTTTCTTTTCCAAGTCACAGTAATGAACAACACATCTGGATAGGAGCTGTGAACTCACACTTTCAATTCATACATTTTACATAATAAGCTTCTAGAGTTAAAGTGCAGAAAACACAGGCATTTACGATGAAATCAGTGAACATGTATCAGAGCACAAGTCAGAATTGTAGATGGGCCAGGTGGTCCATGCACATTTCCAGATATCATCAGCGGTAATACAATTAGGGCACGGAAGAGGACAGGGAGAGGTCTCAATGTTGTTTTTTTATGACATTTAAATTTGCATCAGATGGCAACAAGTTCATATGGTACAGCAAATCATGCAGGAGAGACATGCATGAGGCCAACAGATAAGAACAAGGACATGGGGGGAACAGAGGGTTAAATACACAACATGTAATGATGGAAATGAAACCAGGTGTGTGGGAAGACAAGACAAAACAAATGGAAAATAAAAGGTGGATCGGCGATGGCTAGAAGACCGGTGACATCAACCGCCAAACGCCGCCCGAACAAGGAGAGGGACCGACTTCGGCGGAAGTCGTGACAACAGCTTTGTGGATGTTACCTGTGCTACTGATGTTCAGATCAAAGTATGTAAATTTTTTGTATGCTCTCGGGCAATGGTGTCTAGATGGAATTTGTATTTGTGGTCCTGGCAACTGGACATTATTTGGAACACCATTATCTTTGTCTTACTGAGATGCACTGTCAGGGCCAAGGTCTGACAGAATCTGTGCAGAAGATATAGGTGATGCTGTAGGCCCTCCTTGGTTGGTGACAGAAGCACCAGATCATCAGTAAACAGTAGACATTTGACTTCAGACTCTAGTAGGGTGAGGCCAGGTGCTGCAGACTGTCCTAGTGCCCTTGCCAATTTGTTGGCATATATGTTGAAGAGCATGGGGCTTAAGCTGCATCCCTGTCTCACCCATCGGCCATGTGGAAAGAAATGTGGGTTTTTTGCCAATTGTTGTATGTTTTTTCCCCAACACCACTTTCCATCAATTTGCATGGCAGACCTTCATGCAAAATTTAGTCAGAAGCTTTTTGGAAATCTACAAAGCATGAGAAGACTTTGCCTTTGTTTTGTTTGTTTGTCAATTAGGGTGAATATGTAGTCTGCCGTACAGTAATTTGGTAAAAAGCCAATTTGACATTTGCTCAGTACATTGTTTTCACTGAGGAAATGCACGAGTGTGCTGTTAATTAATGATAATATAGATGATTTCCCCAATGTATTACATGGTAGTAATTGGGGTCAAATATGTCTCCACATTTGTGGATTGGGGTGATCAGTCCTTGGTTCCAAATATTGGGGAAGAGGCCAGAGCTGAAGATGATGTTAAAGTGAGAATGCTGTTCATCGACTACAGCTCGGCATTTAACACCATAGTACCCTCCAAGCTCGTAATCAAGCTCGAGACCCTGGGTCTCGACCCCGCCCTGTGCAACTGGGTACTGGACTTCCTGACGGGCCGCCCCCAGGTGGTGAAGGTAGGCAACAACATCTCCACCCCGTTGATCCTCAACACTGGGGCCCCACAAGGGTGCGTTCTGAGCCCTCTCCTGTACTCCCTGTTCACCCACGACTGCGTGGCCACGCACGCCTCCAACTCAATCATCAAGTTTGCGGACGACACAACAGTGGTAGGCTTGATTACCAACAACGACGAGACGGCCTACAGGGAGGAGGTGAGGGCCCTCGGGGTGTGGTGTCAGGACAATAACCTCACACTCAACGTCAACAAAACTAAGGAGATGATTGTGGACTTCAGGAAACAGCAGAGGGAACAGCCCCCTATCCACATCGATGGAACAGTAGTGGAGAGGGTAGTAAGTTTTAAGTTCCTCGGCATACACATCACAGACAAACTGAATTGGTCCACTCACACAGACAGCATCGTGAAGAAGGCGCAGCAGTGCCTCTTCAACAGGAGGCTGAAGAAATTAGGCTTGTCACCAAAAGCACTCACAAACTTCTACAGATGCACAATCGAGAGCATCCTGGCGGGCTGTATCACCGCCTGGTACGGCAACTGCTCCGCCCACAACCGTAAGGCTCTCCAGAGGGTAGTGAGGTCTGCACAACGTATCACCGGGGGCAAACTACCTGCCCTCCAGGACACCTCCACCACCCGATGTTACAGGAAGGCCATAAAGATCATCAAGGACAACACCCACCCGAGCCACTGCCTGTTCACCCCGCTATCATCCAGAAGGCGAGGTCAGTGCAGGTGCATCAAAGCTGGGACCGAGAGACTGAATAACAGCTTCTATCTCAAGACCATCAGACTGTTAAACAGCAACCACTAACATTGAGTGGCTGCTGCCAACACACTGACTCAACTCCAGCCACTTTAATAATGGGAATTGATGGGAAAGGATGTAAATATATCACTAGCCACTTTAAACAATGCTACCTAATATAATGTTTACATACCCTACATTATTCATCTCATATGTATACGTATATACTGTACTCTATATCATCTACTGCATCTTTATGTAATACATGTATCACTAGCCACTTTAACTATGCCACTTTGTTTACATACTCATCTCATATGTATATACTGTACTTGATACCATCTACTGTATCTTGCCTATGCTGCTATATATATATATATATATCCCATTTAGCAGACACTTTTGTCCAAAGCGACTTACAAGTCGGCTGGGGCCACTACTGCATATGGGTGGCCCCAGTGGGAATCGAACCCACGACGCTTGGCGTTGCAAGCGCCATGCTCTACCGACTGAGCCACACAGGACCCACAACTACCATCACTCATTCATATATCTTTATGTACATATTCTTTATCCCCTTACACTTGTGTGTATAAGACAGTAGTTTTGGAATTGTTAGTTAGATTACTTGTTGGTTATTACTGCATTGTCGGAACTAGAAGCACAAGCATTTCGCTACACTCGCATTGATTGACATCTGCTAACCATGTGTATGTGACAAATACAATTTGATTTGGATTTGATTTGATTTGAGATAACCACTTGTGTGTTGGTGAAAGTGGAAGAAGCTTTTTTAATCACTCCCTTGAGTGATGTGGCCATCCTTTCCAGCTAGCCCCTCAGGTCATTTGTGGCTGTGTGAATTATGATGTTTCTGGGGGGGACCCGAGTCTTTTCTCTGACAACAGCTCCAGGGAATGCCTAGTTTTTGGGCACCAGTGTTTAGCCACCTTGTGTTTGGGGAAAAAGTTTATTTTCTTGAATGTATTTGCCATTTGAGTCAAAGAGGAGCATCTTTCTGGCTTTTGTGTGTCCTCAGTTGATGGGGTTGTCAGAAGGGCTATTTGGGGATGTCTCTCCCTCTCCCTCTCTCTCTCTCTATCTCTCTCTCTCTCTCTCTCTCTCTCTGTGTGTTTGTTTGGACTTTTGTCTTAATTTCTGGTGATTGAGATGTCTTCCTTCTATGATTGTGTATATGATTGTGGGACTCCACACACACACACACACACACACACACACACACACACACACACACACACACACACACACACACACACACACACACACACACACACACACACACACACACACACACACGTGCCTTTATGTGTAGCCCCATAGCGCAAAACAGCCTTGGCGGGACATAGAAACAGCTCGTAGCTTTGAAGTTATGGTCACTTAACGTATGAGTGAGTCTTCTGTCCCTGTCTTCTGTGGTGGATTGTTTCCCCCGATTGAAAATTAGTTGTGCCTAATTATTCTTGTATCTTGTTCCCACCATTGTTAGAATTATTTGTGTTTTATCTACCTTTATTTTGACAGGGACGAAATACTGACACTAGAGTCTCTTTTACAGATGAGCCCTGCTTAAATAATTCAAACACATACAATATACAAAATCACAAAACATATTAATAAAAACAGACACATTTATCAACAGAGGTCCAACTCTGAACTGACCAAGGGGACCGGAACATCTAATTTCAGAGAGCTCTGGAAGTTGTTCCACATACAGGGCTAAAAAAACAAAAATCAGCTTCACCCAACTCTGTGGAGACCGAAGGGGCCTCCAGTGTTATCCAAGCCTTAGACCGGATTTGGTCATTTGTAAGTCTAAATTGAATTAATGATGACAGATACATAGGATGTTTCTGCATGAGTGCTTTGTAGATAAACACAATAAAATTCTGCTCTCTCTTTACATACAGAGGCCCAAACCTCTTTTTGATACAGAACACAAAGGGGAGTTTTATAACCGTCATCAGTAATCAACCTAAGGGGACAATGGAAAACAGCATTCAGTGGTTTAAGTGTAGATGCTGTTGCATGCCTATAAATAATATCCCCATCATCTAAAATAGTTATTAACAAAAGTCATAGATGCTTTGTTTCTGTAAAAGAAACCTTCTTTGAACTTCTTCACCAGCTCAGTGACATATTTTTTAAATGACAGTTTATCATCAAGCCAGATACAAAGATACTGTATTGTAGGAAGTAACTCACTCAATTTGTGTACCGTTCAAACTAATTGCAAATTTCATTTAAATGCATTTTATGGGATTTAGTAAAAAAATCATGCATTTTGTTTTGCTTGCATTTGGCAATAACTTTAGATTCAGTAGAGAATGTGAAACGGCTTGGCCAATCTATGGAGCAATAGAATAATATACTGTTTCATTTGGATACAAATTAACATGTGTCTTTTTTACAGCAATACCAATGTTATTTATATAGATTGTAAACAGTAGTGACCCTAGTATAGAACTTTGGGGTCGCAAGACAAGGAAGCCTGGGAATGGGTTGACAATTATCAAGATCATTACTATCCCCATCCTTACGGAATGGTAGTGCAAAATATTCTTTCCACACTTATGGAATATTCCATGATACTTAAGTTAAATAAATAATGTGTGTTACTGAGCCAGCAATGAGAGGTGCTTCTGTTTCTGTGAGTTGCCGAAAATAAAACCCTGACTACCATTTCACAAGTCATGTGTGGTTGACTGATCATCCACCATGGCAACTGGCCCAGCCTTGATTTGTAATCAAGAGGAAGTCTAAGTATAGGAGAGTACCATGGATTAGTTAGTTTTTTGACACTGAGTGGCATGTTTATCAGCCAGAGAGGTAAAAATGGATGAGAAAAAATGTAAGTGCCAAAACAGAGTCTGGTATGCAGCTAGTAGAAAAAAGCTTGCCTAGGGTGAGAATTAAAAATAAATATTTTCACAATTATACGAGGGTCAGAGTTTTTCAATTTGGTAACTAATGCAAGCATAGGTCAGTGGTCACTGATATAATCAGCAAAAACACCACTAACCAAATACTTACGGGAATAGTTAGTCAGGATAAGGTAAATCAATGAGGAGTTTTCTAGGTTCTTTCATCTGAGTGGGTTTCATTATCAGACAAGTCAAGTTGTTCATTTATTCTTAAACTGATCTGAGACACTTGTAAGCCAATCAATAATTAGATCTCCTAACACACCAGCAAGGGTTTTAAATAATCCAAAATAATATCAACAGCCTCCGCCAAAGTAGCTGGGGGTGGTAAACCGCAACAATAAATACATGCATATTTTGACTTATGGGCACTTTTATAACCAAGAGCTCACACAGTGTTGGGACAGAGATGCTAAGAAAGCATGATGCCATAAGGTAAGATCTTACATAAACAGCTATCCCTCCCCCTACTTATTTGTCTATCACATTTGAAAATGTTGTTGTCCGCAATGTCAAAGTCCTTATCCATAATGCAATTATTCAGCCAGGTCTCTGAGATAACCAAAACACCTGGTCTAGTGTCATGCACCCAGACATCCAGACGGTCTAGTGTCATGCACCCAGACATCCAGACGGTCTAGTGTCATGCACCCAGACATCCAGACGGTCTAGTGTCATGCACCCAGACATCCAGACAGTCTAGTTTTGATATCAGACTTAAAACAGCAGGAGTATCCATAGTGACACAGGAGTCAATAGAACAGGATGAGCTAGCCACAATATGTTTCCTAATTGGATCCAAACTTTGAAAGCTAATTGTAGAATTCTAGTAAATGTGCAAAGGATTACTATTGACTACTATAATTACTATAATACCCCTATGCTGATGAGCACATGTAGCAAAACAATAGCTTGATATAAAACTATTAATAGTATCACGTTTGAGGTTTGACCCAGATGTAGACAACAGGGGCAGGCAAACGACAGGCCAAGGCAGGCAGGGGTTAATAATCCAGAGAAGGTAAAAAGGGTCCAGAATGTCAGGCAGTCTCAAGGTCAGGGCAGGCAGAACGGTCAAAACCGGGAAGAACTAGAAAACAGTAGGAGTAGGAAAACAGGCGCTGGTAGGTTTGATGAACAAAATGAACTGGCAACAGACAAACAGAGAACACAGGTATAAATACACAGTGGATAATAGGGAAGATGGGAAACACCTGGAGGGGGTGGAGACAATCACAAAGACAGGTGAAACAGATCAGGGTGTGACATCACGGGGAGTCCCCCCCTAGGGGTGCCACCTGGCGTCCTACCTGGGTGCATACCTGGTTGGTACGGTCACGCCTGCTCCCGCTCTTCCCCCCGGGCGCTCGAGGGATCCAGGCTCCCCAGCATTACGGACTCCTGCCACCATCATTATGCACAGCTACCTTCCCCCGTCACGCAGATCAGAAATTATTGGACTCGATCACCAATGTCATTACCTCCCCTATATCTGTGTTCCTCCACTCTGTTCCCCGCTTGTCCTTGTATACCCGTGCGCTGATGCCAGTCCCTGTCTTGTTTCATGTCTGTTCCTGATTAAATGTTTGACTCTCTGTACCTGCTTCTCTACTCCAGCGTAGGTCCTTACAGAATGCTGAAGACACCAAGCAAAGCATCGGGGGAGTGCTGGCTTTCCAGTTGGTGGTGACGTCTGGTCCGGGGGCCGCCACCGATGTAACCGGGGATGCCTAAGCCAGCTCATCGGGTTGTCACGCCTTACCTGGCTCAAGAGGTTTCTTTCCCCGGTTGGCTCGGAAGGCGCCCATCCCACGTCAGGCCTCAGCCGCATCAACAGGTTTTAACGCCCAGCCGGGTCGTCAGGCTCCGCCGGATCATCGGGCTCCAAAGCCTCAGTGGGATCAACAGGCCTTCATGCCTCAGCCAGATTGTCAGGCTCCTATTGCCTCAGCCAGCTCGCCAGGCTCTCACACTTCTGCCGGTTTCATCGGGAAAATAGCTGGCGAAACGGAATAGGAAATCTGCCTATTCTTACGCCTCGCATGATTCGGAAGACCCATCGAAAACTTGCGAGAGGCGGAATCTCGCATGTTCACAAGTCATGGCATCTGGTTCGAGCCTCCGACAACTAGTGAAGCCTCATTCATGTAGACGCCACCAGAGAGGGAGGCAGGACAGGGGATGAAGGCGAAGGTACCTCCGGATCCAATCTTGAAGCGAAAGCCACCAAGCGCCACCAGAGAGGGAGTCAGGACAGGGGATGAAGGTGACAGAACCTCCAGATCCAGGGCGGCAAAGCTGTTTGAAGTCTGTATCCGGTCCAGGCTTCCCACTGCCAAGGAGGCCCCAATTACCAAAGGCCGCTACCTTCGACTTCCATGGAGAGTGATGTGCCTCCATGGCTGGTTGGCAAGTTCAAGAAAAGGAATCATCCACCAAGTCATTCAGAAGCATCCTACCAACTCCATTTTCAGGCTACTCGAGTAGAAGAGAAAGGGAAAGTACACGGACGTGGATTCCCCAGTAGCTAATGTAAGATAGCTACTTGTTTGCTAAGAGTAGCCACTTCGCCTCTGTACTCCTCTGCAAGCAAACAGTTGCTACATTGAATGTCCGGATGGTCCACATTGCCCCGTAATAGAGCAAAAGAAACACAGCTCCTGCAGCATTGAAACCATTCGTTAGCGACCTCCATTTGAAATTACAGGATAGCTGGGCTAACTGAGCTTGCATGTATCTCTTCTTGACAGGAATTTACTAAAAGTTTGCTATAAGCTACAGTGGGTTTGCAAATACTGCCCGCACCCCATCTCCTGAAACAAGGACACCCCATGAAATGGCAAACAGACAAGCAACAAACACCTGTCACACGACCAGTATGGCAAACAGAGAGAAATTGGAGGATTTGATCACTGTATGGATCATGGCTGCACATACACCATGCAAGCGGGAGATGACCAACTCACAAGTTGGTGCTGTAGAAACAAGCAGTAAATTGTGGGGCAGTAAGCCAAAACACCGGTCAAGTTAAGGAGAGCAGGTAGCAGGAGCATTCACTTACCAATGAGCAGTGTAGCATGGCGAGCTAGCAGCATTAGGACATGTAAAAGCATTAGGACATGCTGTTAATTGGGATTTTTTTTTCAAACGCACTAATCCAATACCATTGAACAACAGACCACTTTTAACTGTGATCCAGCCAGGGCTCTTTAGCTTTAAAGCTTCTTCAGAATCGGTGTCCCTTCCATGGAATGGTTGAGCTAACATAGGCTAATGCATTTAACATGAGGTTGTAAGTAACAATAACATTTCCCAGGACATAGACATATCTGATATTGGCAGAAAGCTTAAATTCTTGTTAATATAACTGCCCTATCCAATTTACAGTAGCTATTACAGTGAAAGAATACCATGCTATTGTTTGAGAAGAGTGCACAGCTTTGAACATGACAAGTTATTAACAAACAAAGGCACATTTAGGCAGTCTTGATACAACATTTTGAACATAAATGCAATGGTTCATTTGATCAGTCTAAAACATTGCACGTACACTGCTGTCATCTGGTGGCCAAAATCTAAATTGTAGCTGGGCTGGAATAATACATTATGGCCTTTCTCTTGCATTTCAAAGATGATGGTACAAAAGCAATACAAAAGAAAGGTTGTTTTTGTCTTTGTATTATCTTACACCAGATCTAATGTGTTATATTCTCCTACATTCCTTTCACATATTCACAAACTTCAAAGTGTTTCCTTTCAAATGGTACCAATAATATGCATATCCTATCTTCAGGGCTTGAGTAACAGGCAGTTAGTTTTGGGTATGTCATTTTAGGCTAAATTTAAAAAAAGGGGCGGACCCTTCAGAGATTTTAGGTCAGCTAAGTCTGTGAGTTGGAAACTAAAGCAGCAGCACTCGTGTAAAGGTTGAGGTGGGAAGATTTGGATTGCTCAAACAGGCATCTTTATAATTAATCCTCTACATCGTACAAATGGCAAGTGCAACGCTGTGAGTTTGGAGCAGGGAGACGATAATTGTTCAGTCCGTTGACTGCGAGTTGAAGACCAGATCCCCCTCGGCTAATTTCTGACCTTGCATTCTACACTGAATGCCAAAAAGTTTAATTGAGTACAGAAAAACCCTTTCCTTGTACTTTTAGCACTGTAATGTTTCTGTCAGATATATTGATGACTTTACTGTTGAAGGTATTGCCTCTGTGCCTCTGTGATTTGAGAGTAATTATTTTTAGGTTAGTATATAATTGCTTTAGCTGAATCCAGTTACATGACTATACTAAAACTGCACAATAGCACAAATGCAAATCAATTATTTCTAATATACAGTAGTGTTCAGTATACAATAGTCACAAAACTCAAACTTTGTCCCTAAACTGTGTTGTGCAGGACAAGTGGCTCCTCCTAATGCTGGTCCAGTCCTGGTCTGAGCCTTCGGTGTACCTGCAAACCACCTTGGATAATTATGACGACGTTCCTGACACTACTCAACAAGACCAAATGGGTGTCGGAAAAACTCCTTAGTTTGGAGAAAGGAGTGGTGGTCCACATCAGGAAGGTACTTCAATGTCATTACACATTGTCCTCTTAAGCCCAATGCATGTTCACATAATGTAAATCCATGAGCACTCATTTGCTCACATCTCGTAGTCCTCTATCAATGGCTCATTTCCTTGACTTCACCCCTCTCCCTCTCTCCCCCTCCCTCCCTCTCTCCTCCCCCATCCCCCATCCCTCTGTCTACTCTGTCCTGTCCTTCATGTGTACTATAGATGCTGGATGAGGGCATGCTGACCACCTCCTACTATGAGCTGGACGTGACTCCTTACAACCTGCAGCCTGAGGTGCTGGAGTCAGTTCTGAGGGACTACACTCTGTTCAGCTGCTTCAAGAAGGACCCGCACAACATGGAGACCTTCCTCAAGCTCCTCAAGTGTCACCAGACTGACAAATACAGCTGTTTCCTTTACGAGAGAACAACTATTTCCACCGCATTCAAACCCCTACTATTATATGCACTAAACAAGACACTACCCACCCACAATGAGGCTTTTGCATTGAACATTTTCCTCCCTGCTTCTGGTGCCCCCGCACTTGCCTTGAACACGTAGAGAGGTCGACTGATATGACCTCTGCCTTAGGGTGTCTAACATCATCAATCAAATGTATTTATAATGCCCCTTTTTACATCAGCTGATGTCACAAAGTGCTATACAGAAATCCAGCCTGAAACCCCAAACAGAAAGCAATGCAGATGTAGAAGCACTGTGGCTAGGAAAAACTCCCTAGAAAGGCCGGAACCTAGGAAGAAACCTAGAGAGGAATCAGGCTCTGATGGGTGGCCAGTCCTCTTCTGGCTGTGCAGGGTGGATATTATAACAGAACATGGCCAAGATGTTCAAATGTTCATAGATGACCAGCAGGGTCAGATAATAATAATCACAGTGGTTGTAGAGGGTGCAGCAGGTCAGCACTTACTCAGGAGTAAATGTCAGTTGGCTTTTCATAGCCAATCACTGAGTGTGTGCCTGGTGCATAACAGTATGTTGGCAACTGACTGCTTCCAAACATTTTTGTACATGCAACACTAAGTAGGTGTAATAGTTTGCCACTTTATTTGAAAAGCTGCATTTCATATTGTCCTTTATATTTTTTTTAACATGGCAAAGCGTTGCAGGGTGAAGTCCCAAGGGGGGATTTGCATCTTGCTCTTTCAAAAAAAGAAGAAAAATCTGCATATTTTATGATTGATTTCCATTTCCTTTGTTCTTAACTGGAGTTTGTATTCCTATCTGGTTCTGCAGTGTTTCGATTATTTCTGTGGCCCCTTGTGTATTCGGAGAGATCCTGTTCTTCTAGTCGAGCTGGCTTCACCTCTGCATTAGTGAAATGGAACACACTCAGTGGGAGACGGGAGTCAAAGGAAGCTACAGACAAAGAGAAGAGCTAAAGATATTCTGACAGGGAGAGAAGAGATAAAAATATGAGAGTATTGCAGGGGGAATGGAGAGGAGAGTAAAATAAATATATGGTTTGTTGGACAGGATATGAATTAGCATTATTTATAGTTATGCCCATACCAGATTGTGTTTATCTCAAATTTACACAGAGGTCAGAATGAGGACTAAGTAAGGACTATTTTTAGAGTGTAAAATACCTTGATGATTAGTGTAACTGGCAAGACAAAAATAGGATACAATTTTTGTCATCAAATCAAATCAAATTTATTTATATAGCCCTTCTTATATCAGCTGATATCTCAAAGTGCTGTACAGAAACCCAGCCTAAAACCACAAACAGCAAGCAATGAAGGTGTGGAAGCAGGGTGGCTAGGAAAAAACCCCTAGAAAGGCCAAAACCTAGGAAGAAACCTAGAGAGGAACCAGGCTATTTGGGGTGGCCAGTCCTCTTCTGGCTGTGCAGGGTGGAGATTATAACAGAACATGGCCAAAATGTTCAAATGTTCATAAATGACCAGCATGGTCAAATAATAATAATCATAGTAGTTGTCGAGGGTGCAGCAAGTCAGCACCTCAGGAGTAAATGTCAGTTGGCTTTTCATAGCCAATCATTAAGAGTATCTCTACCGCTCCTGCTGTCTCTAGAGAGTTGAAAACAGCAGGTCTGGGACAGGTAGCACGTCCGGTGAACAGGTTGGGATAATCACTAAACATTTCTTGGAATCCTAGTTTTGGAATCCTACTTTTGGTCCAATGGTAATGCATAGCAAATAGTTGCGGTACACATCGTCTAGAGTTTTTGTATCCTATGGCAACACTGATGGTCTGTTATTACGGGGACAAATTGTGAGGATGGAAAGGGGTACAGTGCCAACACCCCTGCCCTATAACCCATCAGTGTTTCTCCTAATATTACATCTGGTACATCTGGTTCCATAAAAATTACTCACCTTTTCTGCTGTAAAAGCTCAAAAGCTTCCCTTCCAGTAACTAGGCAATATGTCAAAATGTTCCCCTTTCTAATGAAAAATGTGTTCCTCGAAAATGGTCTCAGTTGTAAAATGATCTGTAGATAAAAATAACATGCATTTCAATCCACATTACCAAATTACGGATTGACTAGAAAAAGGCAAAGTATGTTTTTGTTTATCAATAAGGACAATAGTTTATGTAGCAAATTTGATATTATGTAAATGGTGTTTCATTTTATTGGTGCGTTGATATCTCTTTTGGACTACATCAGTGGTTCCCAAACCAAGAGGTTTTGTTGAAATGTTTGAGTCACTCAGATATCACATTAACACACATTCGACTGGGTGGGAGGGAGGGGTGGGGGGTTGGGTTCCCCAATGATGGAAGGGGGGCCGAGTGAAAAGGTTTGGGAACCATTGGGTTACATGATTGTCCTCTCCTTCCCAACCCATTGCACCAGGTGGCAGCAGTGCTCTGTCTTCAAGGTCTTTTGATCTGAGAAGATTGCAGTTTGGTCAGTCCATTTAGAATACACTCTTTGATCTAGGCCTACATGTACACTACCATTCAAACGTTTGGGGTCTCTTAGAAATGTCCTTGTTTTTGAAAGAAATGCACATTTTTTGTCCATTAAGATAACAACATCAAATTGGTCAGAAATACAGTGTAGAAATTGATCATGTTGTAAATGGCAGATTTTTATGGAATATCTGCATAGGCGTAAAGAGGCCCATTATACGCAAACCATCACTCCTGTGTTCCAATGGCACGTGTGTTAGCTAATGCAAGTGCATCATTTTAAAAGACAAATTGATCATTAGAAAACCCTTTTGCAATTATGTTAGCAAAGCTTAAAACTGTTGTACTGATTAAAGAAGCAATAAAACTGGCCTTCTTTAGACTAATTGAGTATCTGGAGCATCAGCAATTGTGGGTTCGATTGGCCAGAAACAAAGTACTTTCTTCTGAAACTCATCGGTCAATTCTTGTTCTAAGAAATGAAGGTTATTCCATGCGAGACATTGCTAAGAAACTGAGGATGTAGTACAACACTGTATACTACTCCCTTCACAAAACAGGGCAAACTGGCTCTAACTAGAATAGAAAGAGGAGTGGGAGGCCCCAGTGCACAAGTGAGCAAGAGGACAAGCACATTAGAGTGTTTAGTTTGAGAAACAGATGCCTCACAAGTCCTCAATTGGCATCTTCATTAAATAGTAACCACAAAACACCAGTCTCAACATCAACAGTGAAGAGGTGACTCCGGGATGCTGGCCTTGGCAAAATGGCTAAAGAACATCAAAGTCAAGGTATTGGAGTGGCCATCACAAACCCTAACCTTAATCCTATAGAAAATGTGTGGGCAGAACTGGAAAAACGTGTGCGAGCAAGAAGGCAGACAAACCGGACTCAGTTACACCAGCTCTGTCAGGCGGAATGGGCCAAAATTCACCCAACTTATTGTGGGAAGCTTGTGGAAGACTACCTGAAACGTTTGACCCAAGTTAAACAATTTAGAGGCAAAATACTAATTGAGTGTATGTAAACTTCTGACCCACTGGGAATGTGATGAAAGAAATAAAAGCTGAAATAAATCCTTCTCTCTACTATAATTCTGACACTTCACATTCTTAAAATAAAGTAGCGATCCTAACTGGGGCGGCAGGGTAGCCTAATGGTTAGAGCGTTGGACTAGTAACCGGAAGGTTAGTTCAAACCCCCGAGCTGACAAGGTACAAATCTGTCGTTCTGCCACTGAACAGGCAGTTAACCCACTGTTCCTAGGCCGTCATTGAAAATAAGAATTTGTTCTTAACTGACTTGCCTGGTTAAATAAATAAAAATAAGACAGGGAATTTTTACTAGGATTAAATGTCAGGAATTGTGAAAAACTGAGTTTAAATGTATTTGGCTAAGGTGTATGTAATCCTCAGACTTCAATTGTATGTAGATATTCCATATAAAATCAACATTTTCCAGCTACAATAGTCATTTACAACATTAACAATGTCTCCACCGTATTTCTGATCAATTTGATGTTATTTTAATGCACAAAAATACGTGCTTTTCTTCCAAAAACAAAGACATTTCTAAGTGACCCCAAACTTTTGAACGGTAGTGTAACTTAAGATGCCTCCTATTGAGAGCAAAATGTAAATGTTTCAGTGGAATGCTGACGTGTAATAGAACTGGACACGTGCTTTTGAACATTTGACACATATTTAATGCAAACATTTATCATTTAACCTACTGCTTCAGGAAGGAAGGAAAGTGAGACACATTGCGACATAAAATCATATTCAGAGGAACTAGTATGGTCCCTCTCTCTGCGTATTCGTACAATATACATACTGCATATTTTAGAGTCAGAGGGAATTTGTCTCCCAGCTTCACGTTCTCAGAGAGGCTCATGTACATGAGACGATCAGGGTTTGAGCATGCTTATGAGGAAATGATTGTATCCCTAACAGGAAAACTCCGGACTGCATCAGTGACTGGTTGTGAGTGATGGATTGACAAAATAAAGTAGAAGTACTGTTCGTCCCGCTCTCTGGAGAACGGGCCTAAATTGGTGGTCCTTATTGTTTGTTCCTGTTTACACGCAAAATCACACGAGCAAGGAGCAACACAAGAAAGGAAGTGGCCAACAAAGACAGTTGTTCCTTTGTCTGGGTTTCCTGCCAGTAATGCAATCCTCTACGATTGTCTTCTCATCTATAGCTCCTCCACGTCAATACCACCCCAGCTCCCTTCATCACAAGATGTAAATCAGCCAGTGGTTGTCACAGCGAATCAAGTGTCAGTGTGGGGAGGGTTTTGCAGGCAGGATGTGGCGGTGGGGCCTAGTGTCAGCAATGTCAGGTTCAGCTTCCTGTGCCTTAATCACTTCAGTATGGAGGCCTAGGCCTCGGGTTGCCTGCCCTGCTCACCACCACCACCCAGGCCAGTCCACTTACAAAATGCAGGGAGCAGCAGACCAGCCCCTCACCCCCACCCGCTCCCCTGGCTTTGCATCCATAAATATTAAAGATCTGCTATAAGTGACTGGGGGAGGAGGGCGGTATGGATGATTTCACAGTCTAACTATTATAACCCGAGGTAAGGAAATCCAGACTGCTGGGATGCAGGAGCGGAGCGGAGCAGAGAGAGAGAGACAGAGCGACAAAGAGAGAGAGAAAGTGAGAGGGGGCAGATGAGGGATCTGTGTGAAAGAGGCAAAGATAGGGATCAAGGGAGAACATGGATTGCTGGAAGGCAGGTAGTTGGAAGAAGTTTGGAACTAGAGCTGGAGCTGGCTTGATATGGAATGAAGCCTCGGTATTCAATTGCACCTCGTGTTCTGACAGCCAGGCTACAGCTCTTCACTACAAAGCCATTTCTATCACGCCACCTCAGACCAGAGGGAATGTGATTCAGGCCATGAAAGAATGACAGAGGGCTTCTTATCCTCCCTCCAAGAACCCAGGACCACTGGGTCTGCAGCGCCGCGCAGAGCTGTCAGACAACACTGTGTGTGTGGGTGTGTGTGTGTGTGTGTGTGTGTGTGTGTGTGTGTGTGTGTGTGTGTGTGTGTGTGTGTGTGTGTATGTGTGTGTGTGTGTGTGTGTGTGTGTGTGTGTGTGTGTGTGTGTGTGCGCATGTGTGTCCATGTGCGTGTGTGTGTGTGTGTGGTGAAAAGGTCCAAACCAGGAGTAAGGGGCCCATTCAGCTCTGACCCCCCCAAACCCCTCTCCCCATGTCTTCCCTGGGGGCATTCAGGGAGGCTGCATGTACGTGTTAGTGGAGGTGAGGTCAGGGGGTCAGGGGGTCAAGCCCCTTCTAACCGTTCCAGTGTGTTGGGAGATGTCAACCCGAGTCCGTCAGATTGTAATAGCAGGCTAGGGTTTCACCCAGGAAAGCTGCTAGTAAGAAAGAGGAGATATGGGGACGGCTTAGAACAGAGTGAAGTCCGTGAAACATTTTGAAATCCTATATTGATCCTCTGTTAAGGCAGTGACTGAGGTTTGGTGTGACACATTGGTCAAGGAAATGATTTGAATGTAAATGACAAATCATGCATTACTGAAATGATATAATGCAAAAGATGGTCAAATATCCTCTTGCTTCCATTGTTTCTTTGTTTTATCTCCAAGGCCACCTGTATGTACTCTTTACTTAGAGAAATACATTCCATCAGTCAACCATTCTTTTACATTACCATTGTGTACTGTTCTGTGTCATTTACAAGAAGCAGTGGGGACAACAATGGTGCAAAACAGTTTGTTGTTGTTTTTAATCGCAGGCAAACAGATGGGCATGCTGAAACGGCCCTGTGGGTGTCCCCCATTTGTGGTGAGTGCGGCGAACTGCAGGATTTACGCCACAAGGAAATGAAGCGATTACCCAGGAGGTTGCAGGGAATGGGCGATGGGCTGTGAACTCAGCGGGGTAGGAACCATCAAATCGTCCCTATGTGAAGCCCTGGCCTCCCTCCACTGTTCAGCTGGTGAACTATCTTACCCTGCACTACATTCCCATGCCACAAATATAAGAAGGGAGGAAAGAAACCTAAAAAAATGATAGATGGACTCTGAGTTACTGTCAGGAAGTCTCACAAACCTCTAGCAAAGGCTAACTCGAGCAAGTGTCACTAACTCGAGAAAGTTTGTCATTTTAGGAAGCATATACAGTGGTAACACAAACGGGTGTCAAAGGTTACTGGAGAATAGTGGTCCATTATCTACTCAGCGCCACTGAATGGACAGATTCACTTTTTTCTCATCATAAAATTATTTTTTATTTAAATCCCCTTTTTCAGAAGCAACAGCTACTCTTCCTTGGGTCCCCACAACATGTGATGAGTGTCAAAATACTGATAGACAAGGACAGTCACAAACATTACATTTACAATGATATGCAAATAATGACACAAAATAAATATGCTATTACAACTTAAGCCTTTGTATAAACCTTTGTGCATTTAGAGTCTTACATCCTGAAACCCTCTCATGAATGAACAAACTAGTACGTGTGTGTATTTCTGTAAGACTGTTCACCTTTTTCTATATGGTACCAGTTCAGGTTAAACAACGCTAGCTGGTTTAAACCAGGCAGCCTCTGTCACATCCTCTTACCATTGCCATGGATATATTTAAAAAAAAAACACACAAAAAACATGTTACACTACTGTGTCTAAACCAAACGGCCTGGAACAAACGTTCTCACTTAGGGAAAGAAAACAAAAAAAAAGGACAGATGCCAAAAGAAGCTGAGCTTAAATCAATGCAATTTCCTCCCCTCACTTCTCTGGCCAGAGGAAACCTTTGGAGTTTTCCAGCCTTTTTTTCCTCCTGACATAAATTGCAATGCATATAGTGGGACTGAGGTAGCAGGTGGGGGCTGAAAGGGTGGCAGGGGGCGGAGGGGGATATATTTGTCTGTCTGCCAGGATGCTCTGTGTTTTTCTTAGATCAGGACACAAGCATAAAAATCTAGTGCATTTCCCCCACTTCAGGAAGCTCTGCTGCCATAACTTCAAATACAATCATTTCCTTTTTGGAAAGAGGGAGGATTATCCCACTTTCATTTATTTATGTATTTATTTATTTCTGCCTTGAAAGAAAAGCATTGGAGAAAGGGGGGGATAGATGGTTGGACCTCTAGCCTGTGATCCTAAAAGAGTTTTGATAGGTGTGTTGCTGAATTTAGTTACGGTTCAGGGATTAAACCTGGCTGACTCTGTCCCTGGTGAGGCGCCATGGAGGTGGGTTGGGATGGGACAGCCGAGCCTCTGAAGAAAACAATAACACTGGGAGCTGTCAATACAGTGAACAACACAACACACTGAACATCTAAGGTATGCAAAGAACCACGACCCTTTATTTCAAATGGGTGGATTGTGTGTTTCAACTTTGACAATGTATTGCTTTTTTCGAATAAAAATGTAATTGATAGGGACATCAAATAGAGAATGTGATTTAAAAACATAGTACTATGAATGTGAATATGTGCTCTCATAATACTGAAAATGCTAAGAAAAGGAAAGAGGAACCACAAAAATGTTATGTAGGTTGTTTTATAATCAGTGAATAGAATAGTAATCGTTGGGTCTCCAATGGTCTCCTGTATAGCATCTCAGCCTGTTGACTGGTTTTCAGGGTAAGACAACACTTTGAACACATTGCAATGCTTTCAGCAAGAATGAGTGGCAGAAAATGTAATGATATTATGTCCTCTTGATTTGACTGGATGTCCAGTGGGAAGGCCTGTCTGTGTAGCCACTCTCATTCATTTAAGCTCGTGAACGTTTTGAATTATATCTTGTATTCTTGTTGTGGTTTCCCTGCTCTAACCCCAAATTGGTGGCTTCCTCACATCTCCCCCACAGCTGACCAGCCTTGTCTCTGCGGTCTCAACCCCTCCGAGTAGACCATGGTGCTCACTCCCACATGCTGTTGGTTTGCAGCACATACAATAGACACACTGCCTTAGCAAACCTGAAGGGTCTGTGGGACGAGGGCTTTGTCGGCCAAAACCAGCAACTCCATACATCCCAGTGTTGGTCTGGTCTAGCCCAGTGTAGAAGTGGAGGTTGGGGTGGTGCAGGGTAGTTAGCATTCATCCCCATGGGATGCTCCAGACGTGTTTCCATCAACAGTGGGAATGTGAAGGCAGGGTGGGAGTTCTGCTCCCCTCAGACTCAGATTATAAATACAGACATTACGTCAGTGGCATGGTGTGTCGCGGAGGTGGCGGAGATGGGGGAGAGGTGAACCGGGGAGAGAGGCCTTGTCTGGGCAGGGTTTTTAATTTGAATTATACAGCTAGTCTTACTGGGGTCCGACATACATTTACCCCAGTAAGACTAGCTGTCGCCTTTGGTATCAGAAAATGGGTATCCTAATAATTCAAATGAAAAACCCTGGACATACATTTAAAAACATTAACATGTAGTTTGTGTGTACATCTATCAGTTACACATACATGTCACATACATACACACAGTATTGGGAGAGGCATTGTGCTGTGAGTTGTTGCTGTATGTGTTTTTTGAAACCAGGTCTGCTGTTCACTTGCACTATATAAGATGGAAGGGAGCTCCATGCACTCATGACTCTGTATAGTACTGTGCATTTCCTTGAATTTGTTCTGGACCTGGGGACTGTGAAAAGACCCCTGGTGGCATGTCTGGTGGGGTACGTGTATGTGTCAGAGCTGTGTGTAAGTTGACTATGCAAATAGTTTGGCATTTCCAACACATTCACATTTCTTATAAAAACAAGAAGTGGTGCAGTCAGTCTTTCCTCAACTCTTAGCCAAGAGAGACTGACATGCATATTATTAATATTAGCCCCCCGATTACAATGAAGAGCAAGACATGTCGTTCTGTTCCGTGCAGCTGCAGCTTAACTCAGTCTTTCTTTGCAGCACTTGACCATGTGACTGGACAATAATCAAGATACGATAAAACTAGAGCCTGCAGGACTTGCTTTGTGGAGTGTGGTGTCAAAAAAGCAGAGCATCTCTTTATTACGGACAGACCTCTCCCCAACTTTACAACCATTCAATCTATATGTTTTGACCATGACAGTTTACAATCTTAGGTAACACCAAGTCATTTAGTCTCCTCAACTTGTTCAACAGCAACACCATTCAATACCATATTCAGCTGAGGTCTAGAACTTAGGGAATGCGGGTACCTAATACAATGATCTTAGTTTTAGAGATGTTCAGGAATAGTGTATTACTGGCCACCCACTCCAAAACAGACTGCAACTTTTTGTTAAACAATTTAAAGGCAATGCTATCAAATACTAATTGAGTGTATGTAAACTTCTGACCCACTGGGAATGTGATAAAATAAAATAAAGCTGAAATAAATCATTCCTTCTACTATTACTCTGACATTTCACATTCTTAAAATAAAGTGGTGATCCCAACTGACGTAAAACAGGGATTTTTGCTGGGATTAAATGTCAGGAATTGTGAAAAACTGAGTTTAAATGTATTTGACTAAGGTGTATGTAAACTTCCGACTTAACTGTACATCTAGAACTGAGAAGCAGCACCCACCCTCATAGAGCCATCCAGAACAGGCAGACTTTTTCAGTAGCTGTGTTGATGACTGCATGTTGAAAGGGAACCTGTTATCTAGTAAATTAATTCCACTTGGCATGTGGAGATAATAGTATACTATGCAGCAAGGACATAGACAATAAAATTAGAAATGAAATAGTTTGTTTCTGAGTATTTTGGGAATGATTTGTGAGCCAGTGGATTAGAAGTGTCTGGGTCCGGGATTCACTAAGCCTCTCTGCTCTCCTGTCCTCTCATTCATTTTTTATTCCTACTGCTTCCTCTCTGCCTATTGTTCATGCGGTGTGGTGTGGACGCAGCTTCCTGGATTCCCGCTCAGCGAGGCGAAGGCCGAGGCTCCGACTCCCTGCCAAGACACCTTATCTAGACCTGGCAGCCTGAAAACAGCATGGGAGAGGACAGAGGGGCTGGCTGCATGGGGAGGGCTGGCTGCATGGGGAGGGCTGGCTGCATGGGGAGGGCTGGCTGCATGGGGAGGGCTGGCTGCATGGGGAGGGCTGGCTGCATGGGGAGGGCTGGCTGCATGGGGAGAGGGGGCTGTAGGGGATAAGGCTACAGGAGAGAGGCATGGTGGTCTGCCCTGTAACACTGGGGGGGGGGGGTCTGATGACACTGAGTCTGGAGTCTCTCTCTCTCTCTCTCTCTCTCTCTCTCTCTCTCTCTCTCTCTCTCTCTCTCTCTCTCTCTCTCTCTCTCTCTCTCTCTCTCTCTCTCTCTCTCTCTCTCTCTCTCTCTCTCTCTCTCTCTCTCTCTCTCTCTCTCTCTCTCTCTCTCTCTCTCTCTCTCTCTCTCTCTCTCTCTCTCTCTCAGCTCATCTTCGGCCAGCTGCAGCCCCCTGGTCCTGGAGGCTCAGAACAGGGCAGCACGGCTGGTCCTTAATTGTACACAGAGAGATAACTAATAATATGCATGTAAATCTCTAATGGCTGAAAGTGGAGGAGAGATTGATCTCATCACTACTGGTTTTTGTAAGAAGTGTTGACATGCTGAATGCACCAAGGTGTTTATTTATACTACTAGCACACAGCTCGGACACCCATATATACCCCACAAGACATGCCACCAAAAGTATTTTCACAATCCCCTAGTCCAGAACAGACTATGGGAGGAACAGAGTACTACATAGAGCCATAGCTACATAGAACTCTATTCCACATCAGGTAACTGATGCAAGTGTAACAGTTGTTAAAGTACTATGTGAATTTCACCAGGTTCATATATTAATATGTTGTGTTGATTCGTTATTATGCATGCCTGCATCCTGGGAGAAGGGGAGTGTGTACTTACGTTTTGCCCTGCGTGCTTGTGCTCAAATCATTTTGATGCACTATGAGAGGCAGGCACGCCTTTTCCGTCTTCAGAAAAGTTTGATTCTTTTAAGTACAATGTCATACACACAGTGTTTTGTTCATGAATAATGATGTATATTTAGAGGTTACTCATAAGTGGATGGTATTGTTAAGATGTTGTACTTTTTACGATGATATCAAAATTCTGAATTCAACATGTGGATAATAGCTAGCTAAGGTATTAGCAGGTGTGAACGATGTGTGAACGTATGTGTGAACGATGGCTAGCTCCTCGAACGATCCCAGTCCCTTGTATTGTGCATCTGTTGTAGAAAGAGGCGACGATTTGCAGAACATATGTCCTCTACAAATGTTTTATTTCCTTTTGGATGCAGGTATGTGGTTTTATCTATGTAAAATATGTTATGTATAATAAGGAGAGACTGTATTAATTTTTGTATTCGAAAATCATTTTGATGCACTATGAGAGCAAGAGGCGACGATTCGTGGAACAAATGTGCTCTGCAAATGTTTTATTTCCTTTTGGATGCAGATGCAGGATGCAGAGAGTGAGTTCTGCTTAATTAAAACTACCTGATCTCCAAAGTCCACGTCTATAGTCTCAATCAACCACACACGACGCAGAGTTGCAGCGGTGCAGTATAGCACCGGTTACACAAGCCGGAGAATCAGATTTAAAAAACAGATCAAATCAAAGTTTATTTGTCAAGTGCGCCGAATACAACAGGCTCTAGCCAAACGTGCAAAAAAAGGTATTCGGTGAACAATAGGTAGGTAAAGTGATAAAACAACAGTAAAAAGACAGGTGATATACAGTAACGAGGATATAAATGTAGCGAGGCTACATACAGACACCGGTTAGTCAGGCTGATTGAGGTAGTATGTACATGTAGATATGGTTAAAGTGACTATGCATATATGATGAACAGAGAGTAGCAGTAGCGTAAAAGAGGGGGTTGGTGGGTAGCTATGCAGATAGCCCGGTTAGCCAATGTGCGGGAGCACTGGTTGGTTGGCCCAATTGACACACAATGTAAATAATCCGGGTAGCCATTAGATTACCTGTTCAAGAGTCTTATGGCTTGGGGGTAAAAACTGTTGAGAAGCCTTTTTGTCCTAGACTTGGCACTCCGGTACCGCTTGTCATGCGGCAGTAGAGAGAACAGTCTATGACTGGGGTGGCTGGGGTCTTTGACAATTTGTAGGGCCTACCTCTGATACCGCCTGGTGTAGAGGTCCTGGGTGGCAGGCATTTTAGCCCCAGTAACGTGCTGGGACGTACGAACTACCTGTTTGTGCCTCTGTAGTGCCTTGCGGTCAGAGGCCGAGCAATTGCCGAACCAGATAGTGATGGAACCAGTCAGGATTCTCTCAATGTTGCAGCTATAGAACCTTTTGAGGTTCTCAGGACCCATGCCAAATCATTTTAGTTTCCTCAGGGGGAATAGGCTTTGTCGTACCCTCTTCATGACTGCATTGGTGTGTTTGGGCCATTCTAGTTTGTTGTTGATGTGGACACCAAGGAACTTGAAGCTCTCAACCTGCTCCACTACAGCCCCATCGATGAGAATGGGGGCATGCTCGGTCCTCCTTTCCCTGTAGTCCACAATCATCTCCTTAGTCTTGGTCATATTGAGGGATAGGTTGTTATTTTGGAGTCGTGCCATGGCCATGTAGTCGTGGGTGAACAGGGAGTACAGGAGGAGACTGAGCACGCACCCCTGGGGAGCTCCAGTGTTGAGGCTCAGTGTGGCAGATGTGTTGCTACCTACCATCACCAGGATCCAGTTGCAGAGGGAGGTGTTTAGTCCCATGATCCTTAGCTTAGTGATGAGCTTTGAGGGTGCTATGGTGTTGAACGCTGAGCTATAGTCAATGAATAGCATTCACACAAGTGTTCCTTTTGTCCAGGTGGGAAAGGGCAGTGTGGAGTTCAATAGAGATTGCATCATCTGTGGATCTGCTTGGGCGGTATGCAAATTGGAGTGGGTCTAGGGTTTCTGGGATAATGGTGTTGATGTGAGCCATTACCAACCTTTCAAAGCACTTCATGGCTACAGACGTGAGTGCTACGGGTCTGTAGTCATTTAGGTAGGTTGCCTTTGTGTTCTTGGGCACAGGGACTATGGTGGTCTGCTTGAAACATGTTGGTATTACAGACTTAATCAGGGACATGTTGAAAATGTCAGTGAAGACACCTACCAGTTGGTCAGCACTTGCCCGGAGCACACGTCCTGGTAATCTGCCTGGCCCCGCAGCCTTCTGTATGTTGACCTGTTTAAAGGTCTTACTCATGTCAGCTATGGAGAGTGTGATCACACAGTTATCTGGAACAGCTTATGCTCTCATGCAAGCCTCAGTGTTGCTTGCCTCGAAGCGAGCATAGAGGTGATGTAGCTCTTCTGGTAGACTTGTGTCACTGAGCAGCTTGCAGCTGTGCCTCCCTTTGTAGTCTGAAATAATTTGCTATCCCTGCCACGTAAGACGAGCATCGGAGTCCGTGTAGTATGATTCAATCTTAGCCGTGTATCGACGCTTTGCCTGTTTGATGATTCATCGCAGGGCATAGCAGGATTTCTTGTAAGCTTCTGGGTTAGAGTCCCGCACCTTGAAAGCGGCGGCTCTACCCTTTAGCTCTGTGTGAATGTTGCCTCCATGGCTTCTGGTTGGGGTATGTACGTACAGTCACTGTGGGGACGGCATCCTTGATGCACTTATTGATAAAGCCAGTGACTGATGTGTTGTACTCCTTAATCCCATCTGAAGAATCCCAGAACATATTCCAGTCTGTGATAGCAAAACAGTCCTGTAGTGTAGCATCTGATTCATCTGATCACTTTTTTATAGACCGAGTCCCTGGTGCTTCCTGCTTCAATGTTTGCTTGTAAGCAGGAATCAGGAGGATAGAGTTGTGGTCGGAATTACCAAATGGAGGGCGAGGGAGAGCTTTGTATGCGTCTCTGTGTGTGGAGTATAGGTGATCTTGAATTTGTTTCCCTCTGGTTGCACATTTAACATGTTGATGGACATTTGGCAGAACTGATTTAAGATACACCTTACGGAAAGGCAGAGACTGTGAAGAGACACACATAAACATGATAAGACACGGACTCTACACACATGGATGTTGTATTGTAGATATGTGGTAGTAGAGTAGTGGCCTGGGGGAACACACTTAATGTATTGTGTAAAGTGTTATGAAATGTAACGTCAAGTAATATTTTAAATTGTACATAACTGCCTTAATGTTGCTGAACCCCAGGAAGAGTAGCTGCTGCCTTGGCAGGAACTAATAGGGATCGTTAATTAAAGAAATAATAAAGAAAGGTCCAAGGCCAGACAGACCAGCTAGCCAAACACAGGCCTTTACAAGGCATCCGTCTCATTAAAGGGACATAATAAACACGGCTGTTGTTTGTTGGTCTGTGATATGGCTCACCACCTCTTTTCAAGGCCCAGTCATTGTTGTTTTTATTTTGGTTCTCACTTCTCACTTTGATATCAAATCTATTTGATGAGTGAATGAGATGTAGGCCTACTGTTGTTCAAAGTTCACTCTCTCTCTCTCTTCAAGATCAAGCTAATTTGATGTTATGTGTGAAGCTATCTTGTCACAATGAACACCCAGAAAGAGAAAGGCAGGGAGAGCGGATTTCTAGAGGGTTTGGGGACAAGCAGTGAAAGGGAAAGAAGATTGGCACATGTTGAATCAGAAGTAGTGAAAATTCATAGCCTCCTGAGCCCTTGGGTTTAGACTTCAGGATGAAAATCTGTGAGTTGTCTTCAGGTTGTCATTTTAACCATTACTTGGTTCATGTATTTTTCAGCATTATCTGTTTCAGGAGCAATCAGTCATTTAGTTTGCCAATTTAAAAAAAAATGATAGTCACTTTACTTTGAAACACACAATGATCTAGGCTCCACTACATGGTGAACATTCCCCATGATTCTAGTTATGGATTGAAAGAAGAAGAAGTATTTTATTAAAGTGGCACATCAATAATTGATCTTGCGTTTTACGTAATCAGGGGGTAATTATGTCCTGTGTGTTGCTGACTGACTCAAGCCGTAACTATACTTTGAGCCAGAGTGAGCAAACAGAGAGTGAGACATCAAACCCCTCCACAGGAGGTCCTCATCCTATATCTTCTATATCACCTGCCTCTGGACTACATGGAGCAACTCCCCAGGAACTTGCCTAACTACTAAATGAAGTTCATACTTATGTTGTGGCTGTTAGGCAGGTGCGTCTTGGAAGGACGATGCAGCACAGGATGGCCTGGGGAGTTTACTTTACCAGTGAATCGGGGACACTTGGAACCAATTAAAGATGAGAGGTCTGCCAGCGTTCCTGTCTTTCCTCTCCCCCATGTACCGTTTTAAATCTTGTTTCCCTCTCTACCTCTCTCTTTTTTTGCTGTGCAGGTAGGATAGCTTCCTTCCACCTTTTTCTGTCTGTAGAAGATGGTGCAGGGAGGGGAGGGGTGGTGGGTTGGAGGTTGAGATATACTAACCCCTGGCTGCTCCCTTGTATCCTGCTGTTTCCACACACACATACACACACGCACGCACGCACACACACACACACACACACACACACTTTGTAGAACATGGCCCAGCTTCTTACAGTAGGAGAACCCCAGCAGGGCAGCAGGGCAGCAGGCCTGTGTTTAGGCCAGAGTCTCTCTGTGTCCACAAGCACTTGCACTGTATATAATACTACCATCAGGTGATCTTCTGAAAGAACAGGAAAACAAACCAAGTTGCAATTTCTCAATGATATGAGTGAAAAATGAGCGAAACAATACAAAGAAAGAGAGTGTGGAGGGATTTAAACATTGTCAGGTTAACAGGATGAGCGCTTAGCACCTAAGTCCACTGCATTTCACACTAGCAGGTTTGCTAATGGACCACAACCCCTCTGCGAGTGCTGTGTGAAGCTGGGGAAATCGCAATTAGCATCCCCATGTATGTGTATAACCTGTGGGGATGACATGCAAGTACCACCACCTACCACTAGATGGCAGGCAAGCCCTGCACATTTCTACTTGTAGATCGCTTGGGCATAAGCAATAGAATTCAACCAGGAAGATGTATTAAATGGGGAGGTATGAAATACAAGGAATGCATATGATTAGGGTTAGTATTGGTGAAGCCTTCTTGATTTTTTTATTTGATGGAATATGCAGTCGGTTGATGTAGGCAAAGTATGTGCACATGACTTCTCAATGACTTCTCCAGATGTGTGTGTGTGTGTGTGTGTGTGTGTGTGTGTGTGTGTGTGTGTGTGTGTGTGTGTGTGTGTGTGTGTGTGTGTGTGTGTGTGTGTGTGTGTGTGTGTGTGTGTGCGTGTGTGCGTGTACGTGTGTGTGTGTGTGTGTGTCTTTCTGCCAGACTGTTTTTGCAGAGCCATCTTTGAGGGTTATCAAAAGCTTAATTAGATATTTAACAGGCTACCAATTCCCATCAAGTACTTTGTCCTTATTGCTCTGATCCAAAGAGAGGAGGGAAGGAGCCCAACGTGACATTACTCATCTAGAGTTGAGAACATGGAGTCCCTCAGTGCACCTGCCTGTTCCATGATGTCTCCAGGGTTATGTGTAACTTGGGGGAGAAGCACTATCCCAGCATATTTGATTGCATTGACTAAGAGCTTCATTGTGCTTTAAAAAATGTGTTGTACTTTGTAAAGGATGACCTCTTAGATAGATAGACAAAGATACCGGCATTTCTGCTGGGGTGGCAGGTAACCTAGTGGTTAGAGTGTTGGGCCAGTAACTTAAAGGTTGCTGGATTGAATCCCTGAGCTGACAAGGTACAGTTTGTTGTTCTGCCCTTGAACAAGGCAGTAAACCCATTATTCCCTGGTAGGCTGCCATTGTAAGTAAGTTTTTGTTCTTAAATTAAAGGTTACATTTAATTTTTAAAAGAATGGTCTTATTTGGACATCATTCTCGAGGGTCCTTGTTCGTTTCATTCTTAGAAAGCATCTCTCAGCAGGCCTTGTGCAAACACTGGCCTCTTGTTTAGGGCAGGGTGTGTTCTCTCAGACCACTCCCTGGGTCTAATTACCACAGAGTTCTTTCCAAATTGCAATTACAGATAAACAGAGTGGGTGATGGGGACGGCCGATTGTGGAGGCCGAATGGGCATTATCTGGCATCAGCCTAATTGTTACAAACAATCTGCCCAGTTTTCTTTACCCTCCCCTCTGCTGTGATTGTGTAGTGCGTACTACAGGGGCAAACTGTTTATGAGCCAGCTCATTTGGGAGCACTTTGAAGTCAGCGCCCAGCCTTTCAGAAGCATTTTTTCAACAGCCTAGCTGCGTTCTGGGATCCTTTTTAAACAGTTGTTTTTGTTGGAGTCAGACGATAAACAGTCATTTGAAAGTTGTTTTTGATTCGTCATCGGAGATGGAGGGAATGCTAAGAGCATGACATACACTTAACTTTTGATGTCATGTTCCCAAGACACCGAAAGCACATTTTTATGTTTCAATCTGTTTTCCTTTATCCTGATTTTGTTGTATCTTCAGGGATTGCTGCGGCTGTGTCATTCACAGAGCCAATGTGTTCTCCCTTTCACTCTCACACTGTTCCATTCAAGGCACATGTGCAGCAGTATGAAACATGCTACATGTGACGTGTGGTTTTCTCAGGGTGTCACTGGTGAACAGATGCTTGGACTGTCGGAAACCCCAGACAGCGGTTTGGTCTCTACATCATGTTGTGAGGGAAGGAGAGAGGGCGTTAAGGTAGAGGTAGAGAGAGAGAGACAGGGAGAGAGAGAGAGGTAGAGAGAGAGAGAGAGAGAGAGAGAGAGAGAGAGAGAGAGAGAGAGAGAGAGAGAGAGAGAGAGAGAGAGAGAGAGAGAGAGAGAGCTGGGAGTGTTTCACAAAGTGGGGGGGGGGGTGAAACCAGGAAACTGTGTCTTTCCCTCATTCTCTCTATTCTTTAGTCACAGTGAAGAATAATCATCAGACTCTCCTGCATGGGGAGAACAGGAAATGACACAATCCGAAGAGGAAGTGCTGCATGGTGACCAGTAGCTAGCCAATTCGGGAGGGGGGTGAGTGAGGGGGTTTGTTTGTCTTGGCCTAACCCAGGGCCTAGCTACGCCACTGTTTCAGCAGTTTGGAGGAAGGAAACAGCTGGATAGGGGAGGCAGCTAGGGGCAACAGTCTCCAGACAGCCGTTGGCTTGCTACAGTTTGAGTGAACATCAATCAAAAGCACAAGGTCAGACCAGACCTGCTATATTTAACCACAGCATGTTAGCACATTTACACGAACATACTGTCACTGTCTCAGAACAGAACAGTAGCCTAAACTCGCACACACCTTGAGGAGCAGGAATAATGGAATTAAAGCTATCCAGGTGTTCTCAGACAGGCATAGTTTGCATGATTGTTTTTTTAAAGTAAAGGTATGATTAAATTAGAGGTAAAGTTAAAAGTCGTTAATGAAAGCTTGTAACTTTCCCCGTCAACCGTGCCACCGAGCCCCCACATCATCACAAGCAGGCCAAATGTGTGGGTTGCTTCTCTGTGGCTTTCTACCAGCCAGCCTAGCTACATCTATGCCATTTGGTAATGAACAACACATCACAATGTATAGATGGAAAACAAAATGCAACGTTTATATTGTGTGCATTTCTGTGTGTGTAATGGGTGCGTGCTGGTGGCAGGGAAGTAGTGGTCTGTAGTGCTGGTGGCAGGGAAGTAGTGGTCTGTAGTGCTGGTGGCAGGGAAGTAGTGGTCTGTAGTGCTGGTGGCAGGGAAGTAGTGGTCTGTAGTGCTGGTGGCAGGGAAGTAGTGGTCTGTAGTGCTGGTGGCAGGGAAGTAGTGGTCTGTAGTGTTGGTGGCAGGGAAGTAGTGGTCTGTAGTGCTGGTGGCAGGGAAGTAGTGGTCTGTAGTGCTGGTGGCAGGGAAGTAGTGGTCTGTAGTGCTGGTGGCAGGGAAGTAGTGGTCTGTAGTGCTGGTGGCAGGGAAGTAGTGGTCTGTAGTGCTGGTGGCAGGGAAGTAGTGGTCTGTAGTGCTGGTGGCAGGGAAGTAGTGGTCTGTAGTGCTGGTGGCAGGGAAGTAGTGGTCTGTAGTGTTGGTGGCAGGGAAGTCAGGCGCAGGAGAGTGAACTTGGTATAAATGGAGAAGTTTCATAAAAATGCAAAAATTCCGGAAACCAACATATACAAAACAAAATAAGCGGATGAAAACCCATCGCACATCAGAACATAACTAGCACCAATACATACAACAAACAATCACTGACAAGGACATGAGGGGAAACAGAGGGATAAATACACAACATGTAATTGATGGGATTGGAACCAGGTGTGATGGAAGGCAAGACAAAACCAATGGAAAATGGATCAGTGCTGGCTAAAAGGTCGGTGACGCTGACCGCCGAACACCGCCCGAACAAGGAGAGGGACCGTCTTCGGCGGACGTCGTGACAGTGTGTGTGTGTGTATGTTTGTGTGAAAGCGGAAGAAAGAAAAAGAGAACAGAATGCTGACCAGACCTGTCAGTTGTGTTGAACCTTGGCTGTGCTGTGACTGACTGTGGTCCAGAGGGGAGGCTGAGCAGGTAAGAAGAGAAGGCCCTCAGGGATAGGGTTAGGGTTATTGGGGGAACCCTGGGTGCCCCAGTGAAAGATGCCGTCAGCTCCACATCCATGACCTCAGCGTATTATTCCTTCTAAATCTCTACATAAACCAGCGCAATAAGACAGACTTCACAAAAACAAAAGCCTGTCCCAGGGGATGTCCTTGAGGCCCCTTATGCTGAGAAAGGTTATTAATAAGCACGTTGTAATCTGTGGCACATTTTAATAATCATCTGATATTAATTAGAAGCAGCTGGTTTTGGTATTTATAGGATGATATTACATTTCATTGAATCTGTCACCCAGCTGCAGAGAGTACATCTGGCAACCGGACTGCTCTGCCTTGGATGCAGCCTCTCTCCTCTTCCTCTCTCTCTCTCTTCCGCCCTTCTCTCTTCTCTTGTTCTGCTCAGCTGTTTTTCATTTTTAAATGCTACAAAGAAGTCCCTTTTTGGATAGATAATAAAATGGCAATGTTGCACTACTTGGCTTCTAAAGAAACAAAGTGAGGCCTGGAAAGAATCGCAGTGCATTTGTTGATGAACGAGACCTTTATCTTCACTTGTAAAGTCACCCTGGATAAGAGTGTCAGAGAAATGAAGGTATGCTACTATGTTTAAACAGATTATAATATTAACTACTGATCCTAAAGTGTCATAACAGCTAGGCCTAATATCACAAGTTATGCTGAAACAGTGCTATGTCCACAAATGCAGTGACTAACATCTAATATACTTGTACACTTTCACATTGTCAAACAGCCTTTCTGTCTTCTGTCTCAAATCATGTCGTACCTTGATTACAATGAGACATGATCAAATGTCAATTTTTTTATTTGTGGGAATACTTGAGAAGAGATTTCCCAAAACTAAAATCCCACAAAAATATAATGTTAGAATAATAATGAAGACATCAAAACTATGAAATAACACATATGGAATCATGTAGTAACCACTCTTGGCATTCTCTCAAGCAGCCATGACCACAACCCCATCGAACACCGTTGGGATGATTTGGAACACAGACTGCGAGCCCGACGTAGTCTCCCAACATCAGAGCCCGACCTCACTAATGTTATTGTGGCTGAATGGAAGCAAGTCCCCGCAGCAATGTTCCAACATCTAGTGGAAAGCCTTCCCAGAAGAGTGGAGGCTGTTATAGCAGCAATGTTCCAACATCTAGTGGAAAGCCTACCCAGAAGAGTGGAGGCTGTTGTAGCAGCAAAGGGGGACCAACTCCATGATTTTGTAATGAGATGTTCGACGAGCAGGTATCCACATACTTTTGGTCTTGTAGTGTATTTGTGTCCCTATAATAAATCATGGTCAGTGCAGAGGTTCAGATCTGGTTACAGACTTGTGGCTCTCACGATTTGTTGGATTGCATTTCTTTAAAAAAAAAATTGGACTTAATGTTCTCATCCCTAGGGCTATAAACAAGGACGCAAAGACAAACATGTAAAAGCTGTTTCCATGGTCACATATAGACATACACACAGACATACACACAAACATATGCAGCAACACCCCCCACCCACAACACACACACACACACACACACACAGCCTTTTCCTCCTAATAATGCTACCCCGGCCTGATTTACACTCCCCATGATTGTGTGACCCCGACCCACAACATGCTAAACTGGGAGCTAATATTTACAGACTGTCTGCTGTGTCTCGCCATGGAGATTTTCACTGGACCCTCACACGTCTGGGTCTGGCAGAGAGAGACTCACGCTACATCCACAAGCCCTGGGCTGAGGCTGCCACTCCCTGTTCCATTATCAGTCTGTCTGCTTGTGGCTCAGACTGCTGTAGTGTAGCCTGTACAGTACAGACATCCTGACCCAGTCACTACTCACTACAGGACAACAGGTAGGTACAGGAGCGGTCTGTCCTCATAGATTCTCTTCTTATCCTCTCCTTTTCCGTTGGCAACCTTTCTTGTACGTAGGTTAGTGGGGTCTGTCTTCACTGGAAAGGATGGATAAAGACAAACATTGGGATCAATATAAACTGATGGGTAAGGAGGGATATTGAGTGGCCTGGCTACTTGTTCAAATTCAGTTCAGGGTGACTATCTCTTCAACTCACTGGTCCAATTGTTGAACTGGATACTGTGTGTCATCATGAGGCCATGACAGAAGTGGTATGTCAAGAGTTCAGAACATGTGGTCCTGTCTGACTTACTTTAGGGTCACTGAGACAAGAGCCAGTGAGGTACATAGAAACGATGTGCTGTTGGAGCAGCGGTCCACATATTTTGGGCCAAGTGTATTTGAGCAGAGTGGACCCAAATGAAAGACACATTGGATCGCAAAAATGTTGCATTTGCAGTTGTACGAGTGACTATGGAAACAGGATGGCTGGTCGAAAATAATCGAGGACGAATGTCAGGGCTGAGTACTCTGGGCTTGTACTCAAGGCTAAACAGTTAATCCTGCATTGTGAGTTTTATTTACTTTGCATTATTGAAAAGCCTGATAAGTGTGTCTAACACATATAAAGGGATCCAAGCCTGCAGTGAGGCACATAGTTAGACAGGGGGCAGCAATAAGCTGCTGAGAGGATGATGTGGTTTAAATGGATCTCCAGCGAGTCGACAGCCACACACCAAGGACATGAAGTCATGAACTTAAGTAGATCACACTCTTCCTAGTTTTTCCCATTGTGTCTCCATTTGATTCTCCCCAAGCAAAAGACAAACATTTTTTGCTACATCTTTTTTTAAATAGCATCTGCCAGCACTTTCTGGGTTGCACTCATTTCACCAAGAGAGGCAATTTGTCACCTCGGAACACAGCGTAACTTGAGATATGAAAAGGCTTGTAGTCTTGGCATTCCAGTATTGTGCAATTGTTCCCTGGTGGAAAAAGTATCCAATTGTCATACTTGAGTAAAAGTAAAGATACCTTAATAGAAAGTTACTCAAGTAAAAGTGAAATTCACCCAGTAAAATACTATTTGAGTAAAAGTCTAAAAGTATTTGGTTCTAAATATACTTAAGTGTCAAAGTAAATGTAATTGCTGAAATATACTAAAGTATCAAAAGTAAAAGTATAAATCATTTCAAATTCTTTATGTTAAGGAAAGCAGACGGCACCATTGTCTTGTTTTGACATGTATGGATAGCCAGGGGTACACTCCAACACTCAGACATCATTTACAGACAGCCAGGGGTACACTCCAACACTCAGCCATCATTTACAGACAGCCAGGGGTACACTCCAACACTCAGACATCATTTACAGACAGCCAGAGGTACACTCCAACACTCAGACATCATTTACAGACAGCCAGGGGTACACTCCAACACTCAGATATCATTTACAGACAGCCAGAGGTACACTCCAACACTCAGACATCATTTACAGACAGCCAGGGGTACACTCCAACACTCAGACATCATTTACAGACAGCCAGGGGTACACTCCAACACTCAGACATCATTTACAGACAGCCAGGGGTACACTCCAACACTCAGACATCATTTACAGACAGCCAGGGTACACTCCAACACTCAGACATCATTTACAGACAGCCAGGGGTACACTCCAACACTCAGACATCATTTACAGACAGCCAGGGGTACACTCCAACACTCAGACATCATTTACAGACAGCCAGGGGTACACTCCAACACTCAGACATCATTTACAGACAGCCAGGGGTACACTCCAACACTCAGACATCATTTACAGACAGCCAGGGGTACACTCCAACACTCAGACATCATTTACAGACAGCCAGGGGTACACTCCAACACTCAGATATCATTTACAGACAGCCAGGGGTACACTCCAACACTCAGACATCATTTACAGACAGCCAGGGGTACACTCCAACACTCAGACATCATTTACAGACAGCCAGGGGTACACTCCAACACTCAGACATCATTTACAGACAGCCAGGGGTACACTCCAACACTCAGACATCATTCACAGACAGCCAGGGGTACACTCCAACACTCAGACATCATTTACAGATAGCCAGGGGTACACTCCAACACTCAGATATCATTTACAGACAGCCAGGGGTACACTCCAACACTCAGACATCATTCACAGACAGCCAGGGGTACACTCCAACACTCAGACATCATTTACAGATAGCCAGGGGTACACTCCAACACTCAGATATCATTTACAGACAGCCAGGGGTACACTCCAACACTCAGACATCATTTACAGACAGCCAGGGGTACACTCCAACACTCAGACATCATTTACAGACAGCCAGGGGTACACTCCAACACTCAGAAATCATTTACAGATAGCCAGGGGTACACCCCAACACTCAGACATCATTTACAGACAGCCAGGGGTACACTCCAACACTCAGACATCATTTACAGACAGCCAGGGGTACACTCCAACACTCAGACATCATTTACAGACAGCCAGGGGTACACTCCAACACTCAGACATCATTTACAGACAGCCAGGGGTACACTCCAACACTCAGACATCATTCACAGACAGCCAGGGGTACACTCCAACACTCAGACATCATTTACAGATAGCCAGGGGTACACCCCAACACTCAGACATCATTTACAGACAGCCAGGGGTACACTCCAACACTCAGACATCATTTACAGACAGTCAGAGGTACACTCCAACACTCAGACATCATTTACAGACAGCCAGGGGTACACTCCAACACTCAGACATCATTTACAGACAGCCAGGGGTACACTCCAACACTCAGACATCATTTACAGACAGCCAGGGGTACACTCCAACACTCAGACATCATTTACAGACAGTCAGGGGTACAGTCCAACACTCAGACATCATTTACAGACAGCCAGGGGTACACTCCAACACTCAGACATCATTTACAGATAGCCAGGGGTACTCTCCAACACTCAGACATCATTTACAGACAGCCAGGGGTACACTCCAACACTCAGACATCATTTACAGACAGCCAGGGGTACACTCCAACACTCAGACATCATTTACAGACAGCCAGGGGTACACTCCAACACTCAGACATCATTTACAGACAGCCAGGGGTACACTCCAACACTCAGACATCATTTACAGACAGTCAGGGGTACAGTCCAACACTCAGACATCATTTACAGACAGCCAGGGGTACACTCCAACACTCAGATATAATTTACAGACAGCCAGGGGTACACTCCAACACTCAGATATCATTTACAGACAGCCAGGGGTACTCTCCAACACTCAGACATCATTTACAGACAGCCAGGGGTACACTCCAACACTCAGACATCATTTACAGACAGCCAGGGGTACACTCCAACACTCAGACATCATTTACAGACAGCCAGGGGTACACCCCAACACTCAGATATCATTTACAGACAGCCAGGGGTACTCTCCAACACTCAGACATCATTTACAGACAGCCAGGGGTACACTCCAACACTCAGACATCATTTACAGACAGCCAGGGGTACACTCCAACACTCAGACATCATTTACAGACAGCCAGGGGTACACTCCAACACTCAGACATCATTTACAGACAGCCAGGGGTACACCCCAACACTCAGATATCATTTACAGACAGCCAGGGGTACTCTCCAACACTCAGACATCATTTACAGACAGCCAGGGGTACACCCCAACACTCAGATATCATTTACAGACAGCCAGGGGTACACTCCAACACTCAGACATCATTTACAGACAGCCAGGGGTACACCCCAACACTCAGATATCATTTACAGACAGCCAGGGGTACACTCCAACACTCAGACATCATTTACAGACAGCCAGGGGTACACTCCAACACTCAGACATCATTTACAGACAGCCAGGGGTACACTCCAACACTCAGACATCATTTACAGACAGCCAGGGGTACACCCCAACACTCAGATATCATTTACAGACAGCCAGGGGTACTCTCCAACACTCAGACATCATTTACAGACAGCCAGGGGTACACTCCAACACTCAGACATAATTTACAGACAGCCAGGGGTACACTCCAACACTCAGCCATCATTTACAGACAGCCAGGGGTACACTCCAACACTCAGACATCATTTACAGACAGCCAGAGGTACACTCCAACACTCAGACATCATTTACAGACAGCCAGGGGTACACTCCAACACTCAGACATCATTTACAGACAGCCAGGGGTACACTCCAACACTCAGACATCATTTACAGACAGCCAGGGGTACACTCCAACACTCAGACATCATTTACAGACAGCCAGGGGTACACTCCAACACTCAGACATCATTTACAGACAGCCAGGGGTACAGTCCAACACTCAGACATCATTTACAGACAGCCAGGGTTACACTCAGACATCATTTACAGACAGCCAGGGGTACACTCCAACACTCAGACATCATTTACAGACAGCCAGGGGTACACTCCAACACTCAGACATCATTTACAGACAGCCAGGGGTACACTCCAACACTCAGACATCATTTACAGACAGCCAGGGGTACACTCCAACACTCAGACATCATTTACAGACAGCCAGGGGTACACTCCAACACTCAGACATCATTTACAGACAGCCAGGGGTACACTCCAACACTCAGACATCATTTACAGACAGCCAGGGGTACACTCCAACACTCAGACATCATTTACAGACAGCCAGGGGTACACTCCAACACTCAGATATCATTTACAGACAGCCAGGGGTACACTCAGACATCATTTACAGACAGCCAGATGTACACTCCAACACTCAGATATCATTTACAGACAGCCAGGGGTACACTCCAACACTCAGACATCATTTACAGACAGCCAGGGGTACACTCCAACACTCAGATATCATTTACAGATAGCCAGGGGTACACCCCAACACTCAGACATCATTTACAGACAGCCAGGGGTACACTCCAACACTCAGATATCATTTACAGACAGCCAGGGGTACACTCCAACACTCAGACATCATTTACAGACAGCCAGGGGTACACTCCAACACTCAGACATCATTTACAGACAGCCAGGGGTACACTCCAACACTCAGATATCATTTACAGACAGCCAGGGGTACACTCCAACACTCAGACATCATTTACAGACAGCCAGGGGTACACTCCAACACTCAGACATCATTTACAGACAGCCAGGGGTACACTCCAACACTCAGATATCATTTACAGACAGCCAGGGGTACACTCCAACACTCAGACATCATTTACAGACAGCCAGGGGTACACTCCAACACTCAGACATCATTTACAGACAGCCAGGGGTACACTCCAACACTCAGATATCATTTACAGACAGCCAGGGGTACACTCCAACACTCAGATATCATTTACAGACAGCCAGGGGTACACTCCAACACTCAGACATCATTTACAGACAGCCAGGGGTACACTCCAACACTCAGATATCATTTACAGATAGCCAGGGGTACACCCCAACACTCAGACATCATTTACAGACAGCCAGGGTACACTCCAACACTCAGATATCATTTACAGACAGCCAGGGGTACACTCCAACACTCAGACATCATTTACAGACAGCCAGGGGTACACTCCAACACTCAGACATCATTTACAGACAGCCAGGGGTACACTCCAACACTCAGATATCATTTACAGACAGCCAGGGGTACACTCCAACACTCAGACATCATTTACAGACAGCCAGAGGTACACTCCAACACTCAGACATCATTTACAGACAGCCAGGGGTACACTCCAACACTCAGATATCATTTACAGACAGCCAGGGGTACACTCCAACACTCAGACATCATTTACAGACAGCCAGGGGTACACTCCAACACTCAGACATCATTTACAGACAGCCAGGGGTACACTCCAACACTCAGACATCATTTACAGACAGCCAGGGTTACACTCAGACATCATTTACAGACAGCCAGGGGTACACTCCAACACTCAGACATCATTTACAGACAGCCAGAGGTACACTCAGACATCATTTACAGACAGCCAGGGGTACACTCCAACACTCAGACATCATTTACAGACAGCCAGGAGTACACTCCAACACTCAGACATCATTTACAGACAGCCAGGGGTACAGTCCAACACTCAGACATCATTTACAGACAGCCAGAGGTACACTCAGACATCATTTACAGACAGCCAGGGGTACACTCCAACACTCAGACATAATTTACAGACAGCCAGGGGTACACTCCAACACTCAGACATCATTTACAGACAGCCAGGAGTACACTCCAACACTCAGACATCATTTACAGACAGCCAGGGGTACAGTCCAACACTCAGACATCATTTACAGACAGCCAGGGGTACACTCCAACACTCAGATATCATTTACAGACAGCCAGGGGTACACTCCAACACTCAGACATCATTTACAGACAGCCAGGAGTACAGTCCAACACTCAGACATCATTTACAGACAGCCAGGGGTACACTCCAACACTCAGACATCATTTACAGACAGCCAGGGGTACACTCCAACACTCAGGCATCATTTACAGACAGCCAGGAGTACACTCCAACACTCAGACATCATTTACAGACAGCCAGGGGTACAGTCCAACACTCAGACATCATTTACAGACAGCCAGAGGTACACTCAGACATCATTTACAGACAGCCAGGGGTACACTCCAACACTCAGACATAATTTACAGACAGCCAGGGGTACACTCCAACACTCAGACATCATTTACAGACAGCCAGGAGTACACTCCAACACTCAGACATCATTTACAGACAGCCAGGGGTACAGTCCAACACTCAGACATCATTTACAGACAGCCAGGGGTACACTCCAACACTCAGATATCATTTACAGACAGCCAGGGGTACACTCCAACACTCAGACATCATTTACAGACAGCCAGGAGTACAGTCCAACACTCAGACATCATTTACAGACAGCCAGGGGTACAGTCCAACACTCAGACATCATTTACAGACAGCCAGGGGTACACCCCGACACTCAGACATCATTTACAAAAGAAGCATTTGTATTTAGTGAGTCTGCCAGACCAGAAGCAGTAGGGATGACCATGTGTTAAGTGAATGTAAGCATGTAAGTGCATGAATTGGACCATTTTCCTGTCCTGCTAAGCATTTATCATGTAACGGGTACTTTTGGATGTCAGGGAAAATGAATGGAGTAGAAAGTACACTATTTTCTTTATGAATGTAGTGAAATAAAAGTAAAAGTTGTCAAAAATATAAATAGTAAAGTAAAGTGCAGATACCCCACAAAAAGTAGTAAGTAGTACTTTAAAGCATATTTACTTAAGTACTTTACACAACTGTAGAAAAGGGGAATATAGTGCTGAAGATGACACATTGTTGGCTCTATATCTTTCTCATTAAAATTATTCAGATTGTTGTGCAGGTCCTCAAGGCCATTTTATCACCAGGCCTTTCCACATAGAAGAGACAAGCTCTCAGCTCACAGGCTTTATGAGCCCACAGAGCCACCTGCAGAGTTTACATCACCCCAAAGACACAGACTGTGAAAGGTGATACCCTCTATGACAGGGAGTAAAGACGGGGCAGCTCACAGCTTTCTGCTTTTATTTAACTGTCTTCATCCCACTGCACTGGCCTTCTGTGGTGGTGCAGGTTACACATGTCTCCAGGGTCTATGCCGGAGTTCCACTTAGGTTTGATTTAGTTGACGTTCAGAAAGTGTACTACTGTTCATACAGATCAATCCTTTACGACAGTGTTATAACCATAGGTAGAAACACTACCAGGCTATTTTATTCTACATCATCAGACTTATCGTTGAAATAAAGGCAAATGTTATTCCTCCCAGTATAAATCATATAAAATCAGTTGGATGATTTTTGGTGATCATCAACAGCCTCCAACAGTCTGGAATGTGGGTCATTGTGAGACTGACCGGATCTCCTCAGTGTTGGCCTCCTTATCGCTCCCTATCCCTCGCTTCCCTCAGTGGCAGCCAACCAAGATGGATGCTGTGTTGCCAGGTCCAGGGTGTAGGAGAGGGAGTCAGCTAATTATAAGGCCCAGGGAACTGGCCGTTCTAACTGGCAACCCTCCTCTACTGTACTCTCCTATGTAAATGGAGGTTACATTGGGCCAAAAGATCCATGCAAGAGTTCATGCACTTGAGCTTTGCATTTATCATAATATTTACATTCCTTGATAATCTCAGTAGATCTGTTTATGATATTTCTCCCTCTTTCATTGTTTGTAGTTCTTTTTCCTCCAGCCTCATATCAGAACCTACGGCGAAGATTGCCATGGCCTGATTTGGACTTGATGTTGTTTTACTGTGTTAGAAATAACAGAGTATTTTTTGTCTTGTTCATTATTTGATCTATCATGGATTATAATATATGATCAAGGTCATAAAATATGATCTTTTAAACAAATTCCACATATTTCAGTGTGCGTTAGCGTTTTACACACTCGAGGTGAAATTATAAACACACAATATGAAAACAGATCCATTGTTGTATTTCTGTCTTGTCTATTATCTAATGATTATGAAAAGCACTTTGTTTGGACAAAAAGTTCAAAGGTTTGACCAGACTGTTGTAGATGCTGTGGCTTTGCTCTAAGCAGACAGAAAGCACCGGCTCTCTACCCCTGGAAAACATGTAAAAAAACTAGGCCATGTAATTTAGAGGGGGATCCATTTCCACCGCGCTCCATTTACTTTTAACTGTTTCAGCCGCTCTGTCCCACACCTGGCCTCTGAGTGTGGCACTGAACAGAGCATGCACTGTTCTGCACCCAGACAGAACAGCAGAGCCATGCAGAAAATAAATCAGATCCATGTTCATTACACAAAAGCTGTGGGCAGATTTATTTCATTGTTGGACTTTCTCATTCTGAGCCACGACTTCTCATCTTTTTTTTCTCCTTTCCCTCACAAGAGAACCTCTAGAGGGGGGAACCGTCTATTGGTTTTGCGTCTCCACCTCTGTGCTATCTTGACTCTGTGGTTTTGTAGTGGTCTGAAAAATGCTGGCCAAGCCACCCAAAGGACTCTGTAATGGCTGTGAAATGGCCCTATCTGGAGCGCCTCAACTCCCTGAAACAACATAGACAAACCTGCATAAATACGCTTCTCTCCGCAGATCAAGAAGGAAGAGCCTGTGGATATAATCGGCCTATTAAGGTCAAGTTTTTCAAAGTGAGCTACTGTACCACACCCACTCCCCTCATTCTGATACAGCAACCCCCAGGCCACTGCAAGCGTTTGTGATAAAATCCAAGGGCTGACTCTCGCCCTCTCTCAAGTCATAGCACATAGAGAAACTATGAAACCACAGAGCCCAATCTACCATCCTAACAGAAAAAAAACAGGAAGACGTTTCTTCAGATAATCAGACTGAACAAAACCTGGAGAGTATAACATTAAATATTTCATTAGTTTATGACATTTTCTTCTCAAAGAGTGAGAAATGGGATCCAATGGAAGTATCCAATGAGGCAGCAAGATGTGTCCAATATACTGGCTAGAGAAGCAATATGAAAATTTCTTAAATGGCAGCACAATGTGTCTTCAAGTGTCATCAATAATGACAAGAATCACAAACGTACAGTGGGTTTCAGCACACATTCAGACAGTGCACAACTTTTAGCTAATACTGCAGGCACCAGGGGCTCTACCAGAGGCTCAGAGTGGCAGCAGTGGTAGTGAGAGACTGAATGGGTAGCCTACGTAAAGTCGCTATCAGTGCGAGAGCATCCTCTCAGGAAGGAAGCAAGCTGCGTTAGTGCCTCTCTGGCTTCACAGCATCAGCTCCAGCAGTGACAGCGGTTATTTTTGGACTGGGGGTCATGTTACGACTATGAGAAGAGCCTTCGGACAGGAACTCACCAAGCGAGACACCCAGCAGCTCCAGCATTCTTGGCACAATGCCGAGGTGGCGCTAGCTCACCCCAGAGCTGGACAGTACAGGAAAACCAAAAGAGGCCCATCTCATCTTCAACTCTAGCTGAACTCTTCTCAACAGCCTCAGCCCTATTTCTAGTAAGTTGAACTCAAAGGTCAATAAAAAATGTTATGCAGTACTGACTCAAAACTAAATGAGTAGTCACATCAACTACTTTTAAGTTATAACAAATTAACTATTTTCCCAGCACATTACTGCAGGTAGATTTTTTGGAATTGTTTTTGCATTTAAATTGAGTGATTAGTCAATCTTAGGCTACACAAAGATACAAAAACTAACATTTTTCTTGTAAAGCATAAGAGTCGGGAAGCAAGTTCAGGGAGTGAGTGTTTTAATAAAAGAAACTATGAACACGAAACACAAACAACGCACCGACATGAAAACAGAGTCAATAACACCTCAGGAAATAACCAAGGGGAGTGACAGATATAGGGAAGATAATAAAGAAGGTGATCGAGTCCAGGTGAGTGTCATGAGGCGCAGGTGCACGAGACGATGGTGACAGGTGTGCGGGATAATCAGCAGCCTATAGGTGACAGTACCCCCTCCCCGACGTGCATAACGCCGTCAGAGGGGACGAACCCGGGGGATCAGGAGCGGACCGGTCACCCCTGCTGATGCGCGAGAACCTGTCACGCCAGCTGAGGAACGGGAACCTGACAGATCGATTGAGGCAGGGGAGCCTGGCGATCCAGCTGAGGCATGAGAACCTAACGAGCCGGTGGAAGCAGGGGAGCCTGACAATCCGGCGGAGGCATGAAAGCCCAACGAGCCGGCTGAGGCAGGGGAGCTTGGCGATCCGGCTAAGGCATGAAAGCTAAACGAGCCGGCTGAGGCAGGGGAGCTTAGCGATCTGGCTAAGGCATGAAAGCTAAACGAGCCGGCTGAGGCAGGGGAGCTTAGCGATCTGGCTAAGGCATGAAAGCCCAACGAGCCCGGCTGAGGCAGGGGAGCTTAGCGATCTGGCTAAGGCATGAAAGCCCAACGAGCCCGGCTGAGGCAGGGGAGCTTAGCGATCTGGCTAAGGCATGAAAGCCCAACGAGCCCGGCTGAGGCAGGGGAGCTTAGCGATCTGGCTAAGGCATGAAAGCTAAACGAGCCGGCTGAGGCAGGGGAGCTTAGCGATCCGGCTAAGGCATGAAAGCTAAACGAGCCGGCTGAGGCAGGGGAGCTTAGCGATCTGGCTGAGGCATGAAAGCTAAACGAGCCGGCTGAGGCAGGGGAGCCTAGCAACTCGGCTGAGGCATGAGAGCCTGACGAGCCGGCTGAGGCAGGGGAGCCTAGCGATCTGGTTGAGGCATGAGAGCCTGACGAGCCGGCTGAGGCAGGGGAGCCTGGCGATCTGGTTGAGGCATGAGAGCCTGACGAGCCGGCTGAGGCAGGGGAGCCTGGCGATCTGGTTGAGGCATGAGAGCCTGACGAGCCGGCTGAGGCAGGGGAGCCTGGCGATCTGGTTGAGGCATGAGAGCCTGACGAGCCGGCTGAGGCAGGGGAGCCTGGCGATCTGGTTGAGGCATGAGAGCCTGACGAGCCGGCTGAGGCAGGGGAGCCTGGCGATCTGGTTGAGGTATGAGAGCCTGACGAGCCGGCTGAGGCAGGGGAGCCTGGCGATCGGGTTGAGGCATGAGAGCCTGTAGCAGTTCCCGGACCCACCGTCATTACTCTGACACACACAAAAAAACACTCCCTGATGCTTCCCTTAGGTGAGGTGATATTCTGTAATGAGCGAGCTGAGAGTTGGTAAGCACGTTCAGGGAGTGAGTGTTTTAATAAATAAAAGAAACAATGAACACAAACCACAAACAATGCACCGACAAGAAAACAGAGTCAATAACACCTGAGGAAAGAACCAAGGGGAGTGACAGATATAGGGAAGATAATCAAGGAGGTGATGGAGTCCAGGGGAGTGTCATGAAGCGTAGGTGTGCGAGAAGATGGTGAAAGGGGTGCAGGATAATGAGCAGCCTGATGACCTAGAGGCCGGAGAGGGAGAATACGTGACATTTCTAAACTTATCCAGTCATTTAGTTACATTTTGCACCCTTTACTGAAATGGTTGTTCCAGTTTAAATGGCTTACTGTAGGTAGCCTCCTCACACTGTTCCTAACCCTGGCAGTCATTATGAATGCAGGTTGCAGGTGAATACACATTTTAACTGTTGGATTCCAATAGGAATTACATAATTAGGAATTACACAATTACAAATCAGCATAATGGGATTTGCATGTATGTTGCAAAATTCTGTTGTTTTTCAGAAATTCCGGTTAGAAGATTCCTGGAAATCCTTCAACCTATAACTTTGCTAGACCTCAACATAAGGCCTTATGATATACAGTACCAGTCAAAGGTTTGGACACACCTGCTCATTCAATCATTTTTCTTTATTGTTACTATTTTCCACATTGTTGAATAATAGTGAAGACACTACCCCTACCTTGTCACAACACAACTGATTGTCTCAAACACATTAAAAGGAAAGAAATTCCACAAATTAACTTTTAACAAGGCACACCTGTTAATTGAAATGCATTCCAGTTGACTACCTCATGAAGCTGGTTGAGAGATTGCCAAGTGTGCAAAGCTGTCATCAAGGCAAAGGGTGGCTACCACCACATGACTCCATATGCGTTGTTTCATAGTTGTGATGTCTTCACTATTATTCTACAATGTAGAAAATAATTACAAAAAATAAGAAAAACCCTTGAATGTGTAGGTGTGTCCAAACTGTTGACTGGTACTGTATGTAATGTCATAAAGAGTTTAATTATAATGATAATGTTCACCTATAAACTCACTTGGTGAAGGCCACGGGACTGAAAATGAATCAATTTAACAACCATATCTCTGTCCTTTACAAATACAGTCATGGGTGATAAATCCACAATTCACTTTAAAAGTCAAGGCACACTGGCAAATTATATTTGAGGTGTGGCTTAGTGCGGGTGTATATTCAAGCTGATACAATTTTCATCTGGACCCCATACACAGTTACACAGTGTCGGTTTAAGGAATGACTACAAAATGACTTTAAGTAACTGTACTCAGATTAAGTGCAACGGGTTTCCTCAAACGTTTGGTGTAATGACAGCACATTGGGGTTTACAGTGTGGACATGGAGAGATCAAGTGTGTTGTGGTTTGAGGAAACATTTTTAGGTGATACCTATGGTTTTGTAAGGGATCGAGTGAAAGTTAGAATTTGACATGAATCAGATGTCTTCTGGATCACCACATGGCAAAGCAGTGACATATTGTGATATGTTTTTGGTGAAGGCATTCCTGAGGCTGGGTTAGGAACCACAGAGTTACTACGCGAGAAATATCAAAGGCCTAGCACCCACCACTGCTGTAGCAGAGAATGTGGGAGGTTTACAACAAACCCGGATCCTAACCCATTCACCCTGAGAATGTGTGTGTGTGCCTGTGTGCAGACGAGTGTGTGTGAGAATATACGTATGTGTGTCTGTGTTACCAAAGTAGTAATTTATTGGCATTTCCATTGATCTGACCTCAGGGTGTAGAGGTTGTTTCTCCAGAGCAACTTCAGCAGCTCAGGTTACACTGTCCACCCTGAGAGAAAACAAGATGGAGAACACTCCCCTGAGACGCCTCCATCTCCCTCTCCCTCTTGTACCCCGTCTATCCCCCCACAACACAACAAAACACAACATATGGGATCCATTAACCCTGGTAGGTAGGGCCACATAAAATTTTAGTTACATTTTCTACAACCCCACTCCTCACTGCGGCCCCAGCAGCCAGTAAATGAAATGCTCCAGGGCCCATGATGGCTGCTAGTGAACAGCAGGGGCCATTTGGAAGGCTGAGGTGACAGTTCAGATCAGCTGACTCACTAGAACTACTACACATACATGGGAGGGGATGGGGAGGGGGGTGTTGACCTTGGAAACAGATATCTGGATTTGATCTGCTGACAACAGCCGACCGACGACAGAGTTTTGCATTCAACTTTTCCTGACAGACTCCTCACACAACAATAAGTATTTTATGGAAACATGTTCTTTTTGTATTAAGATCAAATGTCAACACACAATGACTCAGTGGAGTGATACTAGACACTGTGATAGATGCTGTAAATGTGTGTGTCTTTATGAGACTGAGTAGTACTACCCCAGCTCTATGAGTCAGTCCACAGTGTGGGGTTTCAGTTCAGAACAATGAAAAGCAGTAGGTGTTTTCAGGGTCTATGAATATTACTGACACAGCAGGCATTTCATAGTATTTATTGGTCTGGTTTGTTACTCTCAAACCACCACTCTGCTCATTGCAATCACCTTCTTTCCAATAGAATTGTATGGATGGAAAGGGAATATGATAAGATTGGAGGAAGCTGAAATCAAATTAGAAGAAATTCAGTTAAAGTTGTAGTCACTTGTCTGAGATCTGGCTCAGGTATCATATTCATCGGACGTGGGTTGAGGTGGAATGGGGGTGGGGGAGTTGACCCTCCCTCCATCGTCCTCCCACACTCCCCTGGCCTAGTAGTGAAACAGCCTTCATTAAAACCCACTGGAGGGTTATGAATGGGCCTGTCTGGTTCTCCTACACCCTTGAAGCTCCAGCTGCTTCCCATTACAGAGAGAGAGAGGGGGGGGGGGGGGGGTAGCACAGGTCCTAGCTCTAATCCCTGGCAGGCAGGTAGCTCTGCTCTGATGAGGCCCAGAGTTCAGTGCTCTGAGAAGGAGGAGGAGGGGGGCTTCACTTCCGGAGCTAGTGTCCATCGAAGTCTAATATCTCCCTTTTTTCCTACTCCTCTGTTCATATCACTCATCCATTTTATTGCTTTTTCTGCCCCACTTTTTTCACTTGATGATCCTCTAATTTATACTAATAAATGAAGTGTTGTCTTTTTCTGGTGAGCCGTAACCATTACTTTCCTGGCAACGGCCCAGAGGTGAGAATAGGAGATTTGGGCCTGCCAGACTGTTTGGGCCAGTTTTATGAAAGTGTATAAATCTGAGTGGCAGTAGAGAGGTAGATGCTAAGTCCCCTGGCCTTATGTTCTCATGTGTTTTCATGCAGCAGACAGTGTGGTGGTTGTGGAGTAGTGAAACAAAAAAAAATGAACAGATGAACCGAATATAATGTCATGTTATCTCACAACGAAGAAAGAGAGCTTTAATTTGATGTACTGTATGTTTGGGTTTATGGGTAGATTAGACTATCCAGCAAATCTCAGATTAGTAAAATACTTTTTAGGTCTTATATTTTCCCTTTAGATTGATGGGGAGAAAACCCATAAATGTGCTTCATCACAAATAACCTAAATGGGAACCATCATGTAACAACCCTATACACCACCACCACTGGTACAGTCCATATTTAGACCATCTGCAGATGTTTATGAGTGTCAGAAAGCTCTGGGTGACTGACACTGGATAGCAGATCGTTGTGGTCATAGTGGGGCAGAGATCATGTCCACATTTATGGTTTGATGTTATTCTATTGTTTATTGGACAATGTGGTTTAGATTGAGCTCACTCAAAAACACCATTCCCCCTCGTGCGTTCCCATGGACTCAGTAGGGGTTTACATTCTCATGCCCTTCCAGCCACCAGCTACCCTCCTCCAAACCATGTTTTTTGTCTTTCTCACATCAGCAACACGCTCATTCACAATAGCAGCACCCGCTTTCTCCACCTCCTGCACAGCACAACACAATGCTGAACATGTGCCTCCAATGAGCTTTTCACTTGTTATAACACACACACATAAAATGCTCACTGAACAAATGTGTATTTATTTTCTAAATTGATTATAAGATGTCATTGAGATTTGCCCCTGGAGATGTAATGTAAAAACAACATGTAAAAAAGGACCTAACAGTGGGAATCTGACTGAAGGCCCCCTGCCTCATGGTGCAAATCTCATACACACCACTAGAGGAGCCCCTACCTCACCAGACAAGTTCAGACAACCACTACCAGTTTTAGTTGAGAAAAGCACAAATCATTGGCAAGCAGGAAACATAACTTCAACTACACAACTTAGTGATATTGATAAATACTTGTAAGAAGTTTCCAAAACTTCCTTCACATGTTATGGGAATAGGCTATTTTATCTAAGATTTTCTCTATTGGATTGCAGTAATGTGGATGTAACGTCAGAGCCATGTGAAATAGATGTGCTACTTTCTAACAGGCAGGCTAATGAGTCAGAACCTATTTACCTACCCCATGACAATAGTGGTGTAGTGGATAACTTTCAACAGGTAGGCTACGTTATTTGTATATTTGTTTAGAGTGACTAGTCATAAATTAAGAGTGAAGGTGCAGTAGGCAAGCAACAGTTTACTGACATAATCTTACCTCTCTGGTCCCTTCAGAGGCCAAACTGAGGCCAAGATGGCGTAGTTGTAAGCAGGAACCAAGATGGTGTAGTTGTAAGCAGGAACCAAGATGGTGTAGTTGTAAGCAGGACCCAAGATGGTGTAGTTGTAAGCAGGAACCAAAATGGTGTAGTTGTAAGCAGGAACCCAGATGGTGTAGTTGTAAGCAGGAACCAAAATGGTGTCATTGTAGGCAGGAACCAAGATGGCGTCGTTGTAGGCAGGAACCAAGATGGTGTAGTTGCAAGCAGGAACCAAGATGGTGTAGTTGTAAGCAGGAACCAAGATGGTGTAGTTGTAAGCAGGAACCAAGATGGTGTCATTGTAAGCAGGAACCAAGATGGCGTCGTTGTAGTCAGGAACCAAAATGGCGTCGTTGTAAGCAGGAACCAAGATGGTGGCAAAACGTCATAATTTCAAACAGAAATGTAAAAGTTGCCACCAACTATGTAAGGCATGGATAAAAAGATGAGACAAACAACTTCTCTCATCGATGATGAATCTAACTTTTAGCTTCAAATGACAAAAATAGTAGTTTGAAGACAACCATGCTGTCGCCATGACTTCTCTCACAAGCGTGCGCGAGAGTCGGGGTGTTCTGGTTAACTTCCACTAACATTGGTCGCATTTTTTTCGGTTACTTTGGCTTTCAAATATAGCTCCGTGCTCCCAAACTGATTTGCTATCAAAGGCAGTGGCCACTATATGGTATTGATTTCTGCTAATGTGCTAATTTTGAACATTCAAAATAGTGGTGTAGTGCTTAACTACGTACAGACATGTCTTCTGCTTATCTGTTTGTTTACAATGAGTCATAAATGACTGAAGGTAAAAACAGAAAGACCTACAGTTCTGTGTAATGCTATTGATAGGTCTTATCTCAGTGTCAACAGCTTAGCGGGAACACAAGGTGAATCTCAAGGGCCACACATATTTCAAATCTATATATCTCTCTGAAATAATGAGCTTGCCAAGAGGTTCATCAAACCATAGCTACAGTGGTCATTGTACTGGAGGCCTTGTGATTTGCCTGCAACTAAAGAATAGCCCTTACTAACCCTTAGGCAGGTCTTCTTGGGTCTCTCTGCATACTTGGTGGATGAGACTCCATGTCCATGGTATGTCCACTGATAATCTAACCATAGGGGTTGAAAAATAAACCCTTGTGTCAGAAATCAGTTTGATAATGTAAAAGTCAGACTGCATTACTAACATTTACAATAACCCTGGTTAATAGGTTAACTCAATTCAGACATTGAGTGCATGTAGCATCATAAAAGGCTTCTTTTTTCTCTCAACATCATTCAATGTTCATACTTACGCTGCTTTTTGCATGAAACACATCATAGGTTTGTGTAAAGTAGTTTATTGTAGGCCAGCGTTGCACACGTGATTGAATTTGTTGTTGCTAGTATGATGCTCTAATTTGGCCCTTGTTGTAGACATTGTGGTGTACAGCAACAGGTGCCTGTTATTTTGGTCCTCTTGTTGCAAGGTACTGTGTGTGTGTGTGTGTGTGTGTGTGTGTGTGTGTGTGTGTGTGTGTGTGTGTGTGTGTGTGTTACCTTTGTGCCTTCAGAAGGACTGAAATACACGCCCGCAGACTGAGACAAGAGGGAGCAAATGAAGGCTCTGTGGTTCGCCGAGCACCGCACCCAAGGGATCCACAGCATTTGTTTACCCTCCCTGTGAAGGTGCGAGGCTTGAAAAAATGTGTGTGTGTGCAAAAACCTCAATAAGCACACACACACTGCACATACAACGCCTAGTCCCTTTTCTACCTCTCTCCTATTCACACTCTGAAAAAGTAACCAACCGCCACCCAGCTTGACCTTTCAATGTTTCCATTGCACTACTCAGGCGAAGAGGTGCATGCTAGGTTAGATCAGAGATTATGTGGGTGACAGGGTGTTGGTCTCTAGACTGGTTCAAGTGCAGATTTATACTACTCTGCATTTGAGTGGGACACACTGCTCTGCACTGGGCTTGTACAGAGGACATGCTTATTTCAGCCTCCCCATCTTGATGGATACCATGGATATATTCAGCAGTTAGTGCTTTACAAATACTGCAAATGTTATTTTTGGAATATCAGACTCATTCTTTGAAAACTTTTGCTTTTGCCAACTGTGCGCTTGCTGTAAATAGTTGTGTGACCACTCAATATGATACCATCTGAATTGACAGTAATTGCTATCACCTGGAACAGACTGGCAGAGTGTTCCATGTCAGGTGTGAGTTAAAGGGCCACGCTGCCAGGAAAGAGATGGGTTAGGTCAGAGAGGAAGAAGCAAGAGGTTTTACTACACCCAAAATTTGTCCACAAAAATAAGCCCACGAAGTGAGAAATGTTTGTATGGAGGTCTAAAAAAATCAACAACAAAAAATCTATGAGACAGTGAAGAATTTGGTTAACAAAAAATGTCATTGTTAATTTGCTACGTAAGGCTTATTTTATTGAATACAAGTAATGATTAGGTTGTTACAAATACACTGATATAAATGGACGCACATGGCATTTTGTCAACTTTGGAAAAACAAATACAAAAATTGGAGTTGTGCCTGTTGTCATAGAGATATGTAGAGGACTCATCATGGATATAATCTGTTTTAGCATCGACCTTGCCATTGAGGGCATCCACCATTTTAAAACAGTCAACTGGATGTGGATTCATATGAGTTGGGAGTGTTCAGCTGATGAAAATGCTGTCAGAGATGCAATTGTGGCACAGATACAAAGATGAGTCCTCTTTCTATCTCTATGGCCTGTTGTGCACATGCGTATCTGCCCTCTCATTGTCTAGAAGGGTCCCACCTAATCTCGCCTCCTCCCGCCTGCCTTCCATCTTTGAGGATACGTATTTCCATTGTTAGACTGGTCACTTGACTATCCTGTAAATATAATAGACAATCATTGCTTAGGCCCAGATTTGGTTGTAAAAAGCGAACTTCTCCTTTAAGTCTCTAACATGGAGGCCCATTTTTGTTCTAATTTGTCTTCAGAAGTACCACAGCTTTCTTATTTTAAGGGACTGGGGTCCACCCAGACCCATATTTTGAACTCTAGCCACTGAGTGGCGCAGTGGTCTAAGGCACTGCATCTCAGTGCTAGAGGCATCACTACAGACTCTGGTTTGAATCTGGGCTGTATTACAACCGGCCGTGATCGGGAGTCCCATAAGGCGGTGCACAATTGGCCCAGCACTGTCCTGGTTAGGGGAGGGTTTGGCCGGGATAGGCCGTCATTGTAAAATAAGAATTTGTTCTTAACTGACTTGCCTAGTTAAATAAAGGTTACATTTTAAAAAATGAGTTAAGGCCTGGTGTCTGTGGTCCCATATGAGTGGGGAAAGCAGAGTAGTGCGTTGGTATGAGGGCTATAATATTTATGACCTGGTCTGGCCTGCATGCCTGATGCTCTGCTCTGGGCATGGCCCTGCCTTGGTAGTTAAGGCAGACGGCGTGTCCACCTTTGAACCATTGATCTCCTGGCTAAAGCCTGACACGTTTGGGTCTGTAACTCAAAAAGATCCTCCCTCTCTTCGCTCCCGGGTCTCCTGGCCCATCTAAAGTCTCTCTGTGATATACGCTTCCAGGGAGGGGGACTCCTCTGACCCTAACCCAGCCACCCTGAGACCCCTCCCCATGACCCTCTGCAAGAGCACAGAGTTGGGTTCTGCCCATGCTGCGTGAGGCACCACCGGTGTTCCCTGTTCTGTTATTCCAACTCTCTGGTTACAGTCCTAAACCCTGGAGAGTCTTTAACGTCCTGGAGATCAGGACCCTGGCTGTTAACAGCTACTAGGGGAAAGGCCCTCTACATTCTGCCCTAGACTCTCCCCATGTTACCAAACCTCATCCCTCTCAGTAAAGGAAGCCCCTTGTAGACATATTTGATTGCTTAAACCAGGCCATTGAGATGTTGGTTGGCCAAATACATGTAGGATGAGAAAGTATTTGCTATGCTTATCCCAAATTCTTAAGCCACTAAATCCCACACGTGGTACAGGTCAGACAGGTAAGATTATATCACGGCCAACCACTGATTTACAGTTTTGTATCTTTATTTCATCAGATATTGAGTCAAAAAGTTGAGTCATAATTATATTTGTCACGACTTCTACCGAAGTCGTTGCCTCTCCTTGTTCGGGCGGTGCTCGGCGTTCGACATCACCGGTCTTCTAGCCATCATTGATCCATTTTTCATTTTCCATTGGTTTTGTCTTGTCTTCCCACACACCTGTTTTCAATCCCATTCATTACCTGTTGTGTATTTAACCCTCTCTTTCCCCTCATGTCTTTGTCAGAGATTGTTTATCGTCAGTGTAGTGTTTTTGTATAGGTGCGCGACGGGTCTTCGTAACCATATTTGTTTATATTCATTTTTCTATTTAGTGTTATGGAGCATGTTACTTGGACTTTATTAAAAGACTCCATTTTACACTCCGTTTGACTCTCCTGCGCCTGACTTCCCTGCCACCTTTACACATATTTCTGACAATATTAAGGCTACCATACAGTTAAAATAAATAAAAATGTACTTAAATTTCACAGTTAGAATAAGATGTTTTCCAAGGTAGTTTGCGATGTAAAATTAAATCATGATCATTCAAATATATGCTAAATGCATGGACAAGTTTTCAACTGAATATTCTGTTTGAGTTTTGACCCCTGTTCTGACCTGGCCATTTGTCTTTTTGACAGTGGCAGTTTTCAACCCAGTTTGAAATTTCGATTATCTCCCAGACTATTATCATTTTATGTACCACAGTTGAACTTGTCAGAGCCAATCGAAATGCTGTAATTGAAGCTTGATCCGAAAAATGCCCAAAGACCTTTTGCTATTTTTGTCAAAATGGCACCTGTCATTTTTTATCTATGAGCATGTCTTTCAAGATAACGATTGTACGTTGGCCATGGGAATATTTTGTCTCTCATGTCATTTGTGGTGATCTCAAGTTCATTCACAGTGATAATTTAATCTCAAACGTATTCAACAATAAAACGTGAGAGAGCTTGACAGCAGGTGCTCAACTGTAAAACATTCACTTTCTGTACCCTCAGAAGAGCTCATTGACTGGAAGTTACTGGAAGTAAACTTTGTTTTAAATAAACTGACATCATTCTAAAAGAATGACTGACTAGATAATGTGTCCATATTACAGAACAACTTGATGCAGGCTAGTGCCATCTACTTCAGCAATGTGTAGGCAGTATCTTTGCTTACAAATCACTACCAATGTAGTAAGACAGTGCATAGTGAGAAAGTGCAGAATGATGATTACATGTTACGTCTGGCTAGGCAGGGCGAGGATTTCCTCCTGGAAGTGTCCGGTTAGAAAAGTTGTGATGATGCTTCAGTGGAGTGCTGGTTGGGGTAAGTAGCCCCCCAAGATGAGGAGCTGAGCCGGGGGCTTCTGGCTCCCCCTCTCTGGCCCACCCCCCATCTCCCACACCTCCACCGGCCCTCTCCCCTCCTCAGTCTCTCCTATTGTCTCTCAGCCACTGACCATGACTCCTTGACCCCATGCACCGTATCCACTGTGGGGTGGTTCCGGTTCCTATTTATAATGGTGGATTTCCTCCTATTCTTTTGTCGTCATCCCATCCACCTCATTCCACAGCCCCCCTTCCTCTTTTCTTTCGTTGTCCTTTCCTCCACTTCCTGTTTGTGAGCTAGCGGGCAGTCATCTGGGGGCTGTTTGGTCGTCTCTCCTGATTATCCAGGGCTCAAGGCAGGGTGTGTTGGAGAGAGCAGAGCATAGACTGCCACTGGACCACCAGTCATGTCTGGACCTGTTACATTCTATACTCATCTTCCTGGCTGGATCACATTGAGTTGGGATGGAGTAGGCCTATGTGCACACACATCAATGGAAAGTGGAAACTCCAGTCAACATCCACTTGATTGGTCATGCTACTCATAATAAATCAATTTAGTCATGTCTCTGCTTAAAGGTCATGCTTTGAATTGAATGTAGCCTCCGCTTATTTTTGAAAATTCTATTTTATTCACTTTAATACTGTTGTCTCTTAGTATGTGGAAAATGTGTTCTGTGAATGTATTGTAAATAGTTCTAATTATTTTCTAAAATGAAAATCGCGGGGGTGGAAAAACATAGCTTTCGCAATTGCATATGATTAATGGTTGATTATTTGTATTTTTTTATGACATGATTTAGTGTATCCGAATATGGATAGGCTTATACCATGTAATGTCCATATACCAAACAAAGAAGTCTGTGTTTGGAAAGCAAGGAGACCTTTATTTATCAATCCATAAAGAATAAGGCTAGCGCTAGCAGCATAGTTGTCTCTGATTACAGAGATTTCAGCCAGTCTCACTTAAGATCTCAGGTCCCCAGAGACGCCTTTTTATAGTAAAACAGGAACCTACCTCCCCCTGTGGGCTTTGCTTCATCTGTGGGCAAGATACACTTTCTTTATATTCAGTCTTCTTCTTTCTCCAATGTTTTGACGCCTTCCATTTGTGAAGTGATCGACAGCTAATCTGAGCCAAATTCAAAAATATGACTATTTTTGTTAATGAGACGACGGTCTCCAAAGATGTTTTAGAGCCTTAATTCCAAAACTCAAAACGTTTCATGTAAACATCACGTGCTGGAATGCGGTGTTTTCTCAACGATTGCGGTGTTTTCTCAACGATTGAGAAGGAAGAATGCAAAGTTGATACAAGAATTCAATAAAGAAATTCAACAAATTCATTCAAACTCAACAAAGAGCTGTGGAATGAGGATAATGCATGAATGGTGGACCATTGATACATATTTTGTTCTTTGTTGCACCCCCCACCCCCATCAACTAAACTATGAAAGGAAATGATGCAAACACCTGGATAAGCAAAAACATTGTTAAAAAGGGCCCCCAGAGAGGCTGTCTGACAATGGATCAAAATGAGACCACAGACAATGAGCCCCCAAGTCACTGGCAACATCCAGATCCAGATGCTTGTCCCGTCCCGGAACTTGTGGGTGTTTGAGCCAAGGTTACGGCCCACCTGGATGTAAAAACGCCCAGTCAGACAGACGGGGGGGGGGGGTAAACTCTCTCTGCTCTTATCTCACACAGGCATCAGTTGCTGTGAGCCTCCCAGATGTTTCCTGCCCGGCTGGGCGGCTGCTGCTGGTGTATGGTAGTGGTGGTAGTGGAGCACTTGGCTGGAGTCTGCACACTCTCCTATCCTCTCCAGAGTGGGTGCTAGACCTTCAGGTCTAATCAAATGTGTTTATCTAAGGCCTTTCATGCTGATAGTAACTTGGCAACTTGACCAAACAATTCCAAAATATCATCATGCGTTGTAGGGAGTGGAGGACATTGTTATTTTTGTACTCAATATGACCAGTATGTCGACTCTTCCATGAGGACAAACAGGAGGGTTTCATGTTTCATTTTGAAGCGTTCTCATCCACAGCACATTACTATATGTAATTGTACTAAGAACCAGTGTGTCAAGTTGTCAACAACACCATGAATGCTTAGCTAAAATAAGATAAATCAAGAATTAAGCTTGTTACAGTAATCTGGCAGGTACTGTATATCAATTTTGGCCTACGTGACAACCTCCACACCGCTCTCTCCTCTATAATGGCCTTTGTTTTGTTTTGTTTTATGGACATGACTTGGAGAAGCACCAAAGTCACCTTTGCCTTCCAGACTGGAAGGTAAATGATTATTCAGCCATTATATTTAATATGCACAAACAGAGATGACTATCTACACACTACCTTTATTAGAATGAGTCATTACATCAAATCTTCATAAAAAGTGTTTTCAATCAACTTCCTTTGAGCACATGAACGTATAGAAGACTAGGTTTGGACATTCATCTACCCAGCCACTATTAGATATCCATGTCACCGCAATATACATTATTATTATTATTATATACTTTACATTGATGTATTTGAGGTTTAACATGTTTTATGTATTTTCATTTTTATAATCTAACACGAAGTGTTTTCTAATTAATTTCTTCTGCTCCCATTCTTTTCTGTTACTGTGCACACCAACAGTTTATCCAGCCAGGCTAAATTATTGAACCGATAATGCCCAAGAAGCCGGTGTATGGAGGTTATACTGGCACGGGTGTTGTTCGTCTCATCTCTGGCCGGTGTTGTGCCGAAAATCAGACGAATTTTGGCAAAAATATTCACTTATAGATTAATACACTTGAAACAAATAGCCAAACCGAAAACTGCAGACATTACTAGTGCATCCCTTGTTTTTGTGTCCATAAACATGATTCCAGCTGATTCATGATTTCGACTGGCTGAGAAACGCTGTCTGCCTCTATCTCGTCCTGACTCCTGACCCCTACACGCTCATTACTGTGGGACAGTCGGGGATCAAATTTGAATATTGAAACAATGCTGGAAATGTCGGAGCGACAGACAGCAATGTTAATACAAACCTCCGCTGTTGAAAACTAAATGTTGGTCTAAAAGAAATGAAGTGAGATAATGATGCTTTTTATAGTGGAGATGACGTTTATAATTTTCCTGCCTGGGTTGATGAGATAGTGGATTGCGCAGTCAGATGGAACAGAGTAAATATGCATTTTAACGTCATAGATTTAGCCTGTGGTAACAAGTGGCATAGACACCAGCTGGAATGCGCTTTTAACCAATCGGCATTCAGGATTAGACCCACTCATTGTAAAAAAAATAATAATAAAAAAATAGGTACAGTCTTTGGATAACTGGGCCAGGGCTTTGAACATTGAAGTAATTTCCACAACTGTTAAGCAAATTGGCTACTTCAGAAGTATGCATATACTTTACAGTTACCGCAGTCTGATAGTAGGTTAACTTACGAAAGGGAGAGCCACTCTATCATCTGTCAAGCCTGGAGCCTGCCTGCCTCTCTCCTCCCTAGTCTCTCCTCAGTCTCTCCCCAGTCTAGGGTTCCGGAATGAGGAGGAGCTATCTATGATGGAGGGGGACAGATAACAGTGTCTGGAGCCCAGAGGGAGCCATGATTCCATACAGTACACAGTGGCTAGAACCACATGAATACCCAGAGAGGTATAGATACATTGGTCTCGATCTGTCTAACTATAGCTTCATACCCCATATCCTGCCAGTATTGTTCGATGGTTGTTTATTTCAGCCTGTAACGACCTGTAGTGTATAGCTGTGTGGATGAAGTATCTGTATATAGATCTTGTTGATATACAGCTCTACAGTTTAATTATCCTATCCATTAATCTACAAACAACCTCAACGTGTGGTTTGATCGCATTGCCCCAGCAAACTAATAGCATCCCCTGTGAGATTTTCCCATTGCTAGTGGTTCTTTGGCCTGGCATGTTTCTTTGTATGTTTAACACATTCCACTTGTTTGCTCTGTCACGTAGTGGAAAATAACATGTGGCTGAGTGCACGGAGCAGCGTGAGGTGTCTCTCACACTAGTCTGCAACCTGCAGGCACGAAGCCGCTGCTGCGGAGGATATGCACCATGCATGATGACATCATCACATGGTTTCTGCAGAGTTCTATATCTACGCAGATATCAGAGAGAGACATAGTGTTACTTTTTTTCATCTTTTTTTTAGCTTGCAGATTTTGCAGAAATGTAGCCGCCATCTCTCCTCTCCTCGCCCACACTTGAAGAAAAAAACTCACTTGCTCCTTGTCTGAATTTTCATTGGTTAATTTTATTTTTTAGTGTAGACATGTTTCTGAAGAATTGACTGTTTTGAGTGTGACTCTGAGATTGTTCACCTTCTCTGATGTTGGCAGACAGCCATGATAGACTTGGATGCGGTTGTTTACTCTAAAGTTTGATGTTCTATATCTTTCCCATATGGTTAATGATTTTGCAATGTTTTGTCACTGAGGTTTTTGTCATTGTATCACCCCAGGCTCAACGTCATTTATAACTTGGATTTCACTCACCACATCACATTTTTCAGGTAGCTCAAATATGCATCGCTTGATTACAGTTATTTGCATATGAGATCTGAAATAAATATTCAAATGATCAACCAAATGTTGACGATGTTTGGTAGATGACGGTTGACAAGACAATGTCTGCCATACAGGTCCAGTGTGCATGCTATCAGCTATCTACAGTGTGACTAGTTCAACCTAAGCATTTTCTGAACCGTTTTTTAAAGGTACTGGCTTGGAGGAACTGAAGACCGTTTGAGGTGCTGGTAGATGTGAATCTGTGATAGATTCAGAGAGAGTTATTTCCACTGAGCATCTATTTCTAGCGAGGAACTGTACCTACTGGCATTGATATACAGGGGCTTTCAGGCAATGGGATCTATTTAATATCCTCCTACGTTTCATTTGAGTTCTAAGGATCACAGGATATTTATAGTACTGCCAAGATGTGTGATTTTTTCCAGACTGTTTGGCTGGGCTTTGGGGAGTGCCCAGGCCCAGCAGATGGTTATTTTATTCACCTTCTTCTCTCTCTTCTTTTTCTTCTCTCTCTCCCTCTATGTACTATTTCATGAAAAGAATCAGCTGAGTTTTTTGGAGGAGGAGAGGAAATCCATCAGATCCGCAGCACAGCACCCAACCCCAGTGCCATACATTCTGTATGCTTCAAAGTAGCAGGAAGTGGAGACCTAATAAGGTGTATCCTCCAGGCTTCCTGTTAGGCTAACCCCGGAACCCTGGGCCCAGCGTACTTTAGATCTGCCACTAGATCCTCACATTTGACCCCCACACTTAAACTGGGTCCATTATGTGGTCAAGGCTGCAAACTCACCACTCAACAGGTCTCAGTGGTCATTTTGCTTTAGCATCGACCACCAAGGTAGATCTCTGAGTCATTGTTAATTAAAAACTCAGTCCCATTACACATAATGCAACGTCTAGAATTGCTGGAAGAATGCACTTTATATTATTTTCGAAGAAAACACACAAAAGCCTAAGGGATGTCCATGATTTACTTCACATGATCCTCTGCTCTCTTCAGACTGCATACTGGTGATGAAGGGGTTAACTGCTTCCATCAGCAGGAGACCCCACCCACCCCAGGGGAGGAGATCAGGTGCCCATCTGGATCCAATCCCACCTGGACTCATGTAGATAAAAATAGAGGCTGCAGGGTGATGGGCCGTAGCTAAGGCACACCAGCCGAACATCAAAGCCCTTGAGACAAGGTACAGAGCTGGGGCGAGAGTTGAGGGCTGGGTTGGAGCAGTGGGCAGCCGCGTGCGTCCACGCTCATCTCAACTGGGCTGGAGTGTCTGCACGGTCTCATCTCCAAATTGAGCTTGGCTTTGAACCATGGGGATCAGCCTCTCCTTGCCCGTTTCACAGATAATATGCGTAGATTAGACATGTTGAAAGGATATGTTTCCAATTTGACTCGTGCCACCCTCCTCCTCCCCCATCTCTCCCCTCTTTCTCTTCTCATCCCTTCCTCCCTCTGTCTGCCTCCCTGTCTGCCTGGGCCATGTGTCTGACAGCTGATTAATTCTCCTGTGGAGAGGGGGAGCCAAACGGTGGATTGATAAATCATTTCTTTATGCATCCTCAGGTAAATAAAAAAAACCTGGCCCTGGTTAAAAATACATTGATCCTCTGTCTGACGTGCCACAGATGCTCCACATTAATGTCTTCCTGGCGTTCCTTGGAGTAGCTCTGTAATTTATTAACTGTTTTTACATACAGACCCAACAGACGTGTTTTATCTCTACAATAGCACAGTGCTCTGCAGACCATTAAATCAAAAGTCATGTTCAACATATTTTTCTCAAAAACAAGCTGTCGCGAGCTAGCTTGTGTGTATGTGCGTGCATGTTTGTGTGTGAGAGAGAGCATAGGTGTGTGTTGCACATGTATGTACTGTATGTACATGTAACGGCCGTCCTCGGTGGAAGAAGGTGAGGACCAAGGTGCAGCACAGTATGTGTCCATATTTATTAAATGAACACGGAAATAACAAAATAACAAAGAGAAACGACCGAAAACAGTTCTGGCTGGTGCAGACACACAACAGAAAACAGAAAACACCCCCCACAAAACACAATAGAAACCAGGCTCCCTAAATATGGTTCTCAATCAGGGACAACGATTGAGAAGCATACCAGGCCAGACACAGAAATGGCAAATCATAGAAAAACGAACATAGATAACCCACCCAACTCACGCCCTGACCATACTAAAACAAAAGACAAAACAAAGGAACTGAGGTCAGCACGTGACAGTACCCCCCCCCCAAAGGTGCGGACTCCGGCTTCAGAACCTGAACCTATAGGGGAGGGTCTGGATGGGCATCTGTCAGCGGTGGCGGCTCTGGCACAGGATGTGGACCCTCCGTGGCGACCCTCACTGCCGACCTCGGACTGGGGACCCTAGCCCCGGGTCCCGAATGAACGGGAGATTCCTAAACCACCAGACGGACGGGAGACTCCGGCAGCTCCGGAGTGAAGGGCGATTCCGGCAGCTCCTGGCTGACTGACGGATCCAGCAGCTCCTGGCTGACTGACGGCTCCGGCAGCTCAGGACAGATGGGAGACTCCGGAAGCTCAGGACAGACGGGAGACTCTGGCAGCTCAGGACAGAAGGGAGACTCTGGCAGCTCAGGACAGACGGGAGACTCTGGCAGCTCAGGACAGACGGGAGACTCTGACAGCACTGGGCAGGAGGAATACTCTGACAGCATTGGGCAGGCGGGAGCACCTGTCGGAAGGAGACAGAGAGACAGCCTGGTGCGGAGACCCCGCCCACCCCAGGGGGCGTGCCTCGTATCGCGCCTCGTACCGCACCAGGCTGTCTCTCCATTTCCTTCCTACAGGTGCTCGCGCCTGTCCAGTGCTGCCAGAGTCTTCCTCCTGCCCAGTGCTGTCAGAGTCTTCCTCCTGCCCAGTGCTGTCAGAGTCTTCCTCCTGCCCAGTGCTGTCAGTCTCCCGTCTGTCCTGAGCTGCCAGAGTCTCCCGTCTGTCCTGAGGTGCCAGAGTCTCCCGCACCAGCCTGGTACCCGGGCCCGAGGAGACGCACTGGAGACCAGATTCGCTAAGCCGGCTTCATGGCACCTGGCTCGATGCCCACTCTAGCCCGGCCGATACGAGGCGCTGCTATGTACCGCACCGGGGTCCAGGCTGTCTCTCCATCTCCTTCCTACGGGTGCTCCCGCCTGTCCAGTGCTGCCAGAGTCTTCCTCCTGCCCAGTGCTGTCAGAGTCTTCCTCCTGCCCAGTGCTGTCAGAGTCTCCCGTCAGTCCTGAGCTGCCAGAGTCTCCAGCACCAGCCTGGTACCCCGGCCAGAGGAGACGCACTGGAGACCAGATTCGCTAAGCCGGCTTCATGGCACCTGGCTCGATGCCCACTCTAGCCCGGCCGATACGAGGCGCTGCTATGTACCACACCGGGCTATGCCTGCGCACCGGCATAACACGTGCGCCTCACGGCATAACACGGTGCCTGCACGGTCCCTCTCTCTCCACGGTAAGCACGGGGAGTTGGCTCAGGTCTCCTACCTGACTTAGCCACACTTCCTGTGTGCCTCCCCCCAAGACATTTTTGGGGCTGCCTCTCGGGCTTCCAGCCACGCTGCCTTGCTGCCTCCTAATACCGCCGCCTCTCAGCTTTTGCTGCCTCCAGCTCTGCCTTGGGGCGGCGATATTCCCCAGCCTGTGCCCAGGGTCCTTTGCCGTCCAGGATCTCCTCCCAAGTCCAGTTCTCCAGGTATCGCTGCCTCTCATCCCCACGCTGCTTGGTCCTTTCTTGGTGGGTGGTTCTGTGACGGCCGTCGGTGGAAGAAGGTGAGGACCACGGTGCAGCGTGGTATGTGTCCATATTTATTAAATGAACACGAAAATAACAAAGAGAAACGACCAAAAACAGTTCTGGCTGGTGCAGACACACAATAGAAAACAGAAAACACCCCAACAAAACACAATAGAAACCAGGCTCCCTAAATATGGTTCCTAATCAGGGACAACGATTGACAGCTGCCTCTGATTGAGAACCATACCAGGCCAAACACAGAAAGGCCAAACACAGAAACACAGAAGTCATAGAAAAACCAACATAGATAACCCACCCAACTCATGCCCTGTCCATACTAAAGCAAAAGACAAAACAATGGAACTAAGGTCAGAACGTGACAGCACATCTGTTACAGCGGAGATGCAGATATAGAAGCTATTCAGATTGATCCGTGGGCTAGTGAGTTGATAGTACACAGAAAAAATAGTTTTTTTAAGTCGTTTTTTTTTCTCATAATTTGCCTCTATAAGCCTTGCTAGTAACTAAACTTCATAAACAATCTAGCCATGGTTGGGTAAATCCAACACAAGGTCTGAGTTTTAATTCATGTGTTTTTGTGTGACTCCCTTTATTAAGGACTAAATTACTCAAATGGAGTAAATTACTTAAATAGAAGGCTTCCCTAATTACATTTAACAAGGTCTGATATATTCAAGAATCCAAGAGAGCTGTGTTAAGTCAATATATTGAAAAGCCTAAGTGAGTTTTGAAAATGTTTCTTATGAGCAAGGCATGCTGTTCAGTACCCCACCTGCACACACTCTTTGTCCCTCCAGATGTTCTCTCAAAGCAATGCAGTGTAGGGAGATATGAAGCTCTGGCTTTGGTCTGGTAGCATACTGACAATCATCACTTACAGTATAGTAATGACAACACACTCGTCTCATTGGAGCTCCTCAAGCCCCAGAGTTTACTTTCAAAGCAGCTGCCATCGCTGGAGAGTCTGTGCTATAAACAAACGTCTTTAAGTTGAGAACAGTTTGGTTTGACACAATGTGTTTACACAACCAATGTATGGTGCTGGTGTTAGTCAGGGTGGGTTTTCAAATGATATGAGATTTAGTTATGAGATGCAGATGGGATTCTGTAAATGAATTTGTGTGTAACACACTTATGTTTACAGCTGCATTACATTTTTTTAAGCTTCTTACGGTCCAAACAGACTTGAGAATACATTGGGGTGCACGTCCCAGAGAGTGCTTTTGTTTTAGTTCAAACCCGGTGAGGGCACAGCGCTCTGTTTTGTGGTGCGCTGCAGAGATGTCTTCTGGGGTGTTGTAGCGCTGCGATGTGTGTCTGATAAAGGTGGTTTCCTGCCACTGCTCCACTTAGCTGGGAGAGATAGTGAAAAGTGCAATCACAGCTGAAAGGGAATATCCAGTGTGTGTGTGTGTGTGCGCGTATGTGTGCTTGTATGTGTGTGTTTGTGTTTGTGTGTCTGATTAGCGGAGCACATCCTCTGGCCAGCCCAGGGAAGGAGTGTCCTTTCTAACAGCCCCTGATTACAGTTCCACAGCAACACACTAATGGCTGCCAGGTCATTGACCCAAAAACAGACCTTTTCTCTCTCCTCCCCCTTATCCACTTTGCAGCACAGAGGGGAATGGGGGACGGGGTGTTCGAGCTAAAGTAGCACTCTTGTTGGGTGCACGTCTGTCCTTTGTCAGTGTTTTGGCAGTGCAGTGTCTTAGTTTGTAAAGTTGGCATATTTGTAGTCTGCAGAGTATATAAATGCAAGTATTCATCAGCATGAACATTTCAGGAAGAGTTTGCTCTTGTCAACCCAAGCTGCTGTAACAAGATAAAACTCCTCTTACTTGTCTGTACACTGCGGTCAATGACTGTCCTGATCTATATTAGTCTCCTTATCACCTGACACTACTCACACACCAGCTGCACTGGTTGGCTC